>NC_059171.1:80417053-81832314 GCF_019923935.1 Bubalus bubalis
GTGGGAGTGTGGGAAGTCTGGGAGTGTGATTCCTCCAGCTCCACTATTCTTTCTAAAGATTGATTTGGCTGTTGCAGAATTGTATATTTCCATGCAGATTTCAAATGTTTTGTTCTAGTTCTCTGAGAAATACCATTAGTAATTTTCTAGGAATTGTATTGAATACCTAGATGGTTCTGGGTATGAGAGGCAATTTGACAATATTGATTCCTCCAAAGCAAGAACATGGTCATATGGTTCCCTCTGTTTGTGTCATCTTTGATTTCTTCCATCAGGATCTTACAGTTTTCAAAGTAGAGGTCTTTTGTCTCCTGAGGTATGTTTATTCCTAGGATTTTCCTTCTCGTTTTCTCACTGTTATTTGATTATTTATTTTTGACTGTATGGAATCTTAGTTCCTGTGCAGACGTTTCTCTAGTTGCATCACGGGGGGCTGCTCTCTAGTTGTGGTGCGTGGCTTCTCGTTACACTGGCATCTCTTCTTACAGAGCTTGGGCCCTTGGTCTGGAGGAGTTCAGTAGTTGCCGCTCCTGGTCTCTAGATCGCAGGCTCAGTAATTGTGGCACACACAGGCTTCGCTGTTCTGCGGCATGCGGGATCTTCCTGGACCTGGGATTGAACTGGTGTCTCCTGCACAGACAGGTGGACCGTTTACTCTGTAAGCCACCAGGGAAGCCCTGGGGTGTCATTGTCTTTTTTTTTTTTTTAACTTTTTTTTTTTTATTGTTAAAGGATAATAGCTTTACAGAATTTTGCTGTTTTCTGTCAAACCTCAACATGAATCAGCTGTCGGTTTACATATATCCCCTCCCTTTTGAAACTGCCTCCCATCTCCCTCCCCATGCCACCCCTCTAGGTTGGTACAGAGCCCCTGTTTGAGTTTCCCGAGCCATACAGCAAATTTCCATTGCCTGTCAATTTTACATATGGTAACGTAAGTTTCCATGTTACTCTTTACACACGTCTCACCCTCTTCTCTCCCGACGTCCTTAAGTCTATCCTCTATGTCTGTTTCTCCGTTGCTGCCCTGTAAAAAGTTCTTCAGTCCCATTTTTCTAGATTCCGTGTACATGTGTTAGGATAGGATACTTATCTTTCTCTTTCTGACTCACTTCACTCTGCATAATAGATTCTGAGTTCATCCACCTCATCAGAACTGCCTCAAATGTGTTCCTTTGAATGGCTGGATAATATTCCATTGTGTGTATTTACCACAACTTCTTTATCCATTCATCTGTTGATGGACATCTAGCTTGCTTCCATGTTCTAGCTATTGTAAATAGTGCTGCAGTGAACAATGGGATACATGTGTCTGTTTCAATTTTGGTTTCCTCAGGGTTCATGCCTGAGGAAGGAGTGGGATTGCTGGGTCATAAAGTGGCTTCATTCCTAGTTTTTTAAAGAATCTCCATACCGTCTTTCATAGTGGCTGTATCCATTTAAATGCCACCAACAGTGCAAGAGCGTTCTTTTTCTCCACACCCTCTCCAGCATTTATTGTTTGTAGACTTTTTGACGATGGCCATTCTGAGTGGTGTGAGGTGATATCTCAATGTAGTTTTGCTTTGCATTTCTCTTATAATGAGCGATGTTGAGCATCTTTTCATGTGTTTGTTAGCCATCTGTATGTCTTCTTTGGAGAAATGTCTGTTTAGTTCCTTTTCCCACTTTTTGATTGGGTTGTTTGTTTTTCTGGTATTGAGTTGTATGGGCTGCTGTATGTTTTGGAAATTAATCGTTTTCAGTTGATTCATTTGCTTTTTTTCTTTCCATTCTGACGGTTGTCTTTTCACCTTGCTTATAGTTCCTTTGCTGTGCAAAAGGTTTTAAGTTTAATGAGGTCCCACTTGTTTACTTTTGTTTTTATTTCTGTTACTCTAGGAGGTGGGTCATAGAGGATCTTGCTTTGATTTATCGAGTGTTGTGCCTATGTTTTCCTCTAAGAGTTTTATAGTTTCTGGTGTTACATTTAGGTCTTTAATCCCTTCTGAGTTTATCTTTGTGTGTGGTTTTAGGAAGTGTACTAATTTCATTTTTTACATGTAGCTGACCAGTTTTCCCAGCACCATTTATTGAAGAGGCTGTTTTGTCTCCATTCTATTCTTGCCTCTTTTGTCAAAAACTAAGGTACCCATAGGTGCATGGGTTTATTTCTGGGCTTTCTATCTTATTCCATTGGTCTATATTTCTGTTTTTGTGCCAGTACCATACTGTCTCGATGACTGTGGTGTGGTATAATCTGAAGTCAGGAAGGTTGAATCTTCCAGCTCCATTCTTCTTTCTCAAGACTGCTTTTGCAACTCGGGGTCTTTTGTGTTTCCATATGAATTGTGACATTTGTTGTTCTAGTTCTGTGAAAAAGTGCCATTGGTGATTTGGTAGGGATTGCAGTGAATGTGTAGTTTGTGTTAGTAGTACATCTTCACAGTTGATTCTTCCTCCCCAGGAACATGAAATGTCTCTCCATCTGTTGATGTCATCTTTGATTACTTTCATCAGTGTGTTATAATTTTCAGTATAGGGTTTTTTGTCTCCTTAGGTAAATTTATTCCCAGATACTTAATTCTTTTTGTTGCAGTGGTGAATGGGATTGATTCCTTAATTTCTCTTTCTGATTTTTCATTGTTAGTGTATAGAAGTGGAGTGATTTCTGTGTATTGGTTTTGTATCCTGCAACTTTGCTAAGTTCACTGATTAGCGGTAGTAGTTTTCTGATACTATCTTTAGGGTTTTCTGTGTACAGTATTATGTCATCTGCAGACAGTGAGAGCTTTACTTCTTTTCATATCTGTTTCCTTTCCTTTTTTTCCCCCTTCTCTGACTGTTGTAGCTAGGACTTCCAAAACTATGTCGAATAATAGTGGTGAAAGTGGGCACCCTTGTCTTGTTCCTGATCTTAGGGGAAATGCTCTCATTTTTCACCATTGAGAATAATGTTTGCTGTAGGCTAATCATATATGGCCTTTACTATGTTGAGGTAGGTTCCTTCTGTGCCATTTTTTGAAGAGTTTTCGTCATAAATGGGTGCTGAATTTTGTCAAAGACTTTTTCTGCGTCTATTGAGATGATCATATGATTTTTGTATTTCAGTTAGTTAATATGGTGTATCACATTGATTTGCATATATTGAAGGATCTTTGCATCCCTGGAATAAACCCAACTTGATCACAGTTTATGAGGTTTTTGATGTGTTGCTGAATTCTCTTTGCTAAAATTTTGTTGAGGATTTTTGCATCTATGTTCATCAGTGATATTGTCCTGTAGTTGTGTTCTTTTGTCTTGTCTTTATCTGGTTTTGGTATCAGAGTGATGGTGGCCTCGTAGAATGAATTTGGAAGTGTTCCTTCCTCTGCAATTTTTGGAAAGTGTTTTAGAAGGATAGGCATTAGCTCTTCTCTAAAAGTTTGATACATTCTGCTGTGAAGCCATCTGGCCCTGGGCCTTTGTTTTTTGGGAGATTTTTGATCACAGCTTTAGTTTTAGTGCTTGTTACTGGGTTGTTCATAATTTCTATTTCTTCTTGGTTCAGTCTTGGAAGATTGAAGTTTTCTAAGAATCTGTCCATTTCTTCCAGGTTATCCATTTTATTGCCATATAGTTGTTCATAATAGTCTCTTATAATCCTTTGTATTTCTGCATTGTCTGTTGTAACCTCTGCTTTTTCATTTCTAATTTTATTGATTTGATTCTTCTCTTTTTCTTTCTTCTTGAATCTGGCTAAAGGTTTCTGAATTCTGTTTATCTTCGCAAAGAACCATCTTTTAGTTTTGTTCATCTTTACTCTTGTTTTTTTCATTTCGTTTTCATTTATTTCTGCTCAGATCTTTATGATTGCTTTCCTTCTACTAATTCTGGGGGGTGGGGGTTGTTCTTCTTTTTCCAGTTGTCTTAGGTGTAAATTTAGTTTGTCTATTCGAGGTTTTTCTTGTTTCTTGAGGTAGAGTTGTATTCCTATAAACTTCCCTATTAGAACTGCTTTTGCTGCATCCCACAGGTTTTGAGTTGTGTTTTCATTGTCATTTGTTTCCAGAAATTTTTTGATTTCCCTTTTGCTTTCTTCAGTGACCTGCTGGTTATTTAGAAACATGTTGTTCATCTCTGAGTGTTTGTGTTTCTTATAGTTTTTTTTTTCTTCTTCTTGTAATTGATATCTAGTCTCAAGCATCCTGGAGAATGTTCTATGTGCCCTTGAGAAGAAGGTGTACTCTTCTGCATTTGGATGGAATGTCCTGAAGATATCAAGGAGGTCCATCTCATCTAATGTATCATTTAAGACTTGTGTTTCCCTATTAATTTTCTGTTTCGATGATCTGTCCATTGGTGAGAGTCGGGTGTTAAAGTCTCCTAGTATTCTTGTGTTACTGTCAATTTCTCCTTTATGTCTGTTAGTGTTTGTCTTATGTATTGAGGTGCTCTTATGTTGAATGCATAGATATTTATAATTGTTATGTCTTCCTCTTGGATTGAGGCCTTGATCACTATGTACAGTCCTTCTTTATCTCTTGTAATCCTCTTTAATTTAAAGTCTATTTTGTCTGACATGAGGATTGCTACTCCAGCTTTATTTTGCTTCCCATTTGCATGGAATATAGTTTTCCATCCTCTCACTTTCAGTCTATATGTGTCTTTAGTTCTGTAGTGGGTTTCTTGTGGATGGCATATATATGGGTTTTGCTTTTGTGCCCATTCAGCCAGTCCGTATCTTTTGGTGGAGCATTAGTCCATTTACATTTAAGTATTGATTATATGTTCCTATTGACATTTTCTTAATTGTTTGGGACTTTCTAGATCTTTTCTCCTCTCTTGCATTTCTTGGCTATATAAGTCCCTTTAACGTTTGTTGTAAAGCTGGTCTGATAGTACTGAATTCTGTTAAGAAATGAGATCCTTGCGGGTTCTGTAATCTTGGTCGTAGATTTTTTTTCCTTTCAGTACTTGACATATATCCTGCTGTTCCCTTCTGGCCTTTGGAGTTTCTGCTGAACCATCAGCTGTTAAGCGTATGGGGTTTCCTTTGTATGTTACTTGTTGCTTCTCTCTTGCTGCGTTTAATATGCATTCTTTGTGTTTAGTCTTTGTTAGTTTGATTAGTATGTGTCTTGGCGTGTTTCTCCTTGGGTTTACCCTGTATGGGACTCTGTGCCTCTTGGACTTGATTGACTATTTCATTTTCCGTGTTGGGAAAATGTTCAAGTATAATCTCTTCAAAAATTTTCTCATACCCTTTCTTTTCTCTTCTTCTTCTGGGACCCCTATAATTCGAATGTTGGTGAGTTCGATATTGTCCCAGAGGTCTCTGAGACTGTCGTCAGTGGTTTTCATTCTTTTTACTTTATTCTGTTCTTCAGAAGTTATTTCCACCATTTTATCTTCCAGCTCACTGATTCGTTCTTGTGCTTCAGATATTCTGCTATTGATTCCTTCTAGAATACTTTTAATTTCAGTAATTGTGTTGTTTGTCTCTGTGTGTTTATTCTTTATTTCTTCTAGGTCTTTGTTGATTGAATCTTGCATTTTCTCCATTGTGTCTTCCAGGTTTTTGATCATCTTTGCTATCATTATTTGTAATTCTTTTTCAGGTAGTTTGCCTATTTCTTCTCCATTTATTTGGACTTCTGTGTTTCTAGGTTGTTCTTTCATATGTGTAGTATTTCTCCGCCTTTTCATTACTTTTTTAAATTTATTGTGTTTGAGGTCTCCTTTTCCCAGGCTTCAAGGTTGAATTCTGTCTTCCTTTTGGTTTCTGCCTTCCTAAGGTTGGTCCAGTGGTTTGTGTAAGCTTTTCTTTGGGTGAGATTTGTGCTGAGTTTTGTTTGTTTTCCTCTGATGGGCAAGGCTGAGTGAAGTGGTAATCCTGTCTGCTGATGACTGGGTTTGTATTTTTGTTTTGTTCGTTGTTTAGATGAGACACGTTGCCCAGGGTGCTACTGGTGGTTGGGTGATGCTGGGTCTTGTATTCAAGTGGTTTCCTTTGTGTGACTTCACACCATTTGATACTCCGTTGGGTTAGTTCTCTGGTAGTCTAGGGTCTTGGAGTCAGTGCTCCCATTCCAAAGGCTCAAGGCTTGATCTCTGGTCAGGAACAAGATTCCGCAAGTGGTTTGTTATGGCATTCAGTGAGATTAAAACAAATATCCCAAAACAAGAAACCAAAGATGAACCCCACACAAATGGGGTTTGGCAGTTACAAAATCAGGCAAATAAGGATTGAAACAATGGAATGTACACATATACACCCATGAGCTAATGAAAATAGTCCAGCAAAAATAAAGTACAGTAAATTAACCTGGCAAACAAAGGAAATTAAAAATTATATTTACCAGTTAAGAACAAAACTAACTAAAGCACGAACTGGAAAACAAAACTAAAGCAAGGTGCCGAGTGGGGAATAAAGCAATGAAAACACAACTCACAGATATGTTGAGAAGAAAGGAAAGAAAGAAAAGAAGGAATAGATGTGCGAAGTTAAATAGAGGTAGATGAAGATTTACATAACATTAAAGCTTAACTGCAAGGGCAAGAGAATAGTAGAAAAGGCAAAGAAGGAAAACATGTAGAAATATATGATATGTTTCAAAAAATGAAAATTAAAAATTTGAAAAAGAGGAAAGTAAAAAATCGAAGAAGAATGAATAAGGAAAAAAATAAAAAAGGAAATCTGCACAGACCTGCAGAAGCCCATCGTAGAGGCAGAGGTTTATGACACTAAAAAATGTGACTGAATATACATGTATACATATACACCCATCAGTTCAGTTCAGTTCAGTCGCTCAGTCGGGTCTGACTCTTTGCGACCCCGTGAACTGCAGTACAACAGGCCTCCCTGTCCATCACCAACTCCCGAAGTTCACCCAAACTCATGTCCATTGAGTCGGTGATGCCATTCCAGCCACCTCATCCTCTGTCGTCCCCTTCTCCTCCTGCCCCCAATCCCTCCCAGCATCAGAGTCTTTTCCAATGGGTCAACTCTTTGCGTGAGGTGGCCAAAGTATTGGAGTTTGAGCTTTAGCATCAGTCCTTGCAAAAAATACCCATGACTGATCTCCTTTAGAATGGACTAGTGGATCTCCTTGCAGTCCAAGGGACTCGCAAGATTCTTCTCCAACACCACAGTTCAAAAGCATCAATTTTTCAGTGCTCACCTTTCTTCACAGTCCAACTATCACATCCATACATGACCACAGGAAAAACCATAGCCTTGACTAGACGGACTTTTGTTGGCAAAGTAATGTCTCTGCTTTTGAATATCCTATCTAGGTTGCTCATAACTTTCCTTCCAAGGTATAAGCATCTTAATTTCACGGCTGCAATCACCATCTGCAGTGATTTTGGAGCCCCCCCAAAGTAAAGTCTGATACTGTTTCCACTGTTTCTCCATATACACCCATAAACAAAATCAAAACAGTCCAACAAATATAAAGTACAATAGATTGACCCAGCGAACAAAAGAAACCAAAAATTAAATCTACCAGAAAAAAACTAACTAAAGAACAAACTGGAAAGCAAAACTAAAGCAAGGTGCCAATTGGGGAATAAAGCAATGAAAATAAAGCTATCAAATATGTTGCGAGGAAAGAAAGAAAGAATAGATGTGCAAAGTTAAATAGAGGTAGATGAGGAAGATTTGTATACATTAAAGATGAACTTCAAGGGGGAAAGAATAGGAAAAGCAAAGGAATAAATGAAGAAAAAATAATAATAGGTTTTAAAAAAAAATTTTTTAACAGAAAAGAAAAAAGAAAAAAACATGAAAACTCCACAGAACTGCAAAAGCCCAATGTAGAGGCAGAGGTTTATAACAACTATAAAAAAAAAGTGACTGAGAAAAAAAAAGCTCAACAGGTTAATCAGATTTCATAGTGCAAAGAAAATCGACAACTACAGTGGTGGGGGGGGGGGTGGAGGGAAAGAAGAAAAATCCAAAGAATATACAGAAGAAGTCAAAACATAAGAATAATAAATGTTTTTCCATTACTTCTTTTTCTGCTCTGATTGCTGTGGCCAAAATTTCCAAAACTATGTTGAATAGTAGTAGTGAGAGTGGGCACCTTCGTCTTGTTCCTGACTTGAGGGGAAATGCCTTCAATTTTTCACCATTGAGGATAATGTTTGCGGAGGGTTTGTCGTATATAGCTTTTATTATGTTGAGGTATGTTCCTTCTATTCCTGCTTTCTGGAGGGTTTTTATCATCAGTGGATGCTGAATTTTGTCAAAGGCTTTCTCTGCATCTGTGGAGATAATCATATGGTTTTTATCTTTCAGTTTGTTAATGTGGTGTATTACATTTGAAGATTGCTTGCATCCCTGGGATAAAGGCCACTTGGTCATGATGTATGATCTTTTAAATATGTTGTTCGATTCTGTTTGCTAGAGTTTTGTTAAGGATTTTTGCAGCTATGTTCATCAGTGATATTGGCCTGTAGTTTTCTTTTTTGGTGGCATCTTTGTCGGCTTTTGGTATTAGGGTGATGGTGGCCTCATAGAATGAGTTTGGAAGTTTACCTGCCTCTGCAATTTTCTGGAAGAGTTTGAGTAGGATAGGTGTTAGTTCTCTAAATTTTAGGTAGAATTCAGCTGTGAAGCCGTCTGGTCCTGGGCTTTTGCTTGTTGGAAGATTTCTGATTGCAGTGTCAATTTCTGTGCCAGTGATGGGTCTGTTAAGATTTTCTAGTTCTTCCTGGTTCAATTTTGGTAAGTTGTACTTTTCTAAGAATTTGTCTATTTCTTCCAAGTTGTCTATTTTATTTGTATATAGTTTCTGATAATAGTCTCATGATCCTTTGTATTTCAGTGTTGTCTGTTGTGATCTCTCCATTTTCATTTCTAATTTTGTGGATTTGGTTTTTTTCCCTTTGTTTCTTGATGAGTCTGGCTAATGGTTTGTCAATTTTATTTATCTTCTCAAAGAACCAGCTTTTGGTTTTGTTGATTTTTGCTATGGTCTCTTTTGTTTCTTTTGCATTTATTTCTGCCCTAATTTTTAAGATTTCTTTCCTTCTTCTAACCCTGGGGTTCATAATTTCTTCCTTTTCAAGTTGCTTTAGGTGTAGAGTTAGGTTATTTATTTGACTTTTTTCATGTTTCTTGAGGTAAGCCTGTATTGCTATGAACGTTCCCCTTAGCACTGCTTTTACAGTGTCCCCTAGGTTTTGGGTTGTTGTGTTTTCATTTTCAGTCGTTTCTATGCATATTTTGATTTCTTTTTGATTTCTTCTGTGATTTATTGGTTATTCAGCAGTGTGTTGTTCAGCCTCCATATGTTGGCATTTTTAATAGTTTTTCTCCTGTAATTGACATCTAATCTTACTGCATTGTGGTCAGAAAAGATGCTTGGAATGATTTCAATTTTATTGAATTTACCAAGGCTAGATTTATGGCCCAGGATGTGATCTATCCTGGAGAAGGTTCCATGTGCGCTTGAGAAAAAGGTGAAATTCATTGTTTTGGGGTGAAATGTCCTATAGATGTCAATTAGGTCTGACTGGTCTATCGTGTCATTTAAAGTTTGTGTTTCCCTGTTAGTTTTCCGTTTAGTTGATCTGTCCATAGGTGTGAGTGTGGTATTGAAATCTCCCACTATTATTGTGTTACTGTTAATTTCCCCTTTCATACTTGTTAGCATTTGTCTTACATATTGTGGTGCTCCTATGTTGGGTACGTATATATTTATGATTGTTATATCTTTTTCTTGGATCGATCCTTTGATCATTATGTACTGTCCATCTGTGTCTTGTTTCACAGCCTTTGTTTTAAAGTCTATTTTCTCTGGTTTGAGTATAGCTACTCCTGCTTTCTTTGGTCTCTATTTGCGTGAAGTATCTTTTTCCGGCCCTTCACTTTCACTCTGTATGTGTCCCTTGTTTCGAGGTGGGTCTCTTGTAGACAACATATATAGGGGTCTTTTTTTGTATCCATTCAGCCAGTCTTTGTCTTTTGGTTGGGGCATTCAACCCATTTACATTTATGGTAATTATTGATAAGTATGGTCCCGTTGCCATCTACTTTATTGTTTTGGGTTTGAGTTTATACACCCTTTCTGTGTTTCCTGTCTAGAGAAGATCCTTTAACATTTGTTGGAGAGCTGGTTTGGTGTTGCTGATTTCTCTCAGCTTTTGCTTGTCTGTAAAGCTTTTGATTTCTCCTTCATATTTGAATGAGATCCTTGCTGGGTACAGTAATCTGGGCTGTAGGTTATTTTCTTTCATCACTTTAAGTATGTTCTACCATTCTCTCCTGGCCTGAAGAGTTTCTATTGAAAGATCAGCTGTTATCCTGATGGGAATCCCCTTGTGTGTTATTTGTTGTTTTTCCCTTGCTGGCTTTAATATTTGTTCTTTGTGTTTGATCTTTGTTAATTTGATTAATATGTGTCTTGGGGTGTTTCGCCTTGGGTTTCTCCTGTTTGGGACTCTCTGGGTTTCTTGGACTTGGGTGATTATTTCCTTCCCCATTTTAGGGAAGTTTTCAACTATGATCTCCTCAAGTATTTTCTCATGGCCTTTCTTTTTGTCGTCTTCTTCTGGGACTCCTATGATTCGAATGTTGGGGCATTTAACATCGTCCCAGAGGTCTCTGAGGTTGTCCTCATTTCCTTTAATTGTTTTTTCCTCTCTTTCATTTATTTCTACCATTCTATCGTCTACCTCCCTTATCCTATCTTCTGCCTCCGTTTTTCTACTGTCGGTTCCCTCCAGAGTGTTTTTGATCTCATTTATTGCATTATTCATTATATATTGACTCTTTTTATTTCTTCTAGGTCCTTGTTAAACCTTTCTTGCATCTTCTCGATCCTTGTCTCCAGGCTATTTATCTGTAACTCCAATTTGTTTTCAAGATTTTGGATCATTTTCACTATCATTATTCGGAATGCTTTATCAGGTAGATTCCCTATCTCTTCCTCTTTTGTTTGGTTTGGAGGGCATTTATCCCAATCCAAATTGGAAAAGAAGAAGTAGAACTCTCACTGTTTGCAGATGACATGATTCTCTACATAGAAAACCCCAAAGACTCCACCAGGCAATTACTAGAGCTAATCAATGAATATAGTAAAGCTGCAGGATATAAAATTAGCACACAGAAATCCCTTGCATTCCTATACACTAACAATGAGAAAACAGAAAGAGAAATCAAGGAACAATTCCATCCACCATTGCAATGAAAAGAATAAAATTCTTAGGAATATATGTACCTAAAGAAACAAAAGACCTATATATAGAAAACTATAAAACCCTGGTGAAAGAAATCAAAGAGGACACAGACAGATGGAGAATTATACCGTGTTCATGGATCAGAAGAATCGATATAGTGAAAATGAGTATAATACCCAAAGCAATCTATAGACTCAATGTAATCCCTATCAAGCTACCAACGGTATTTTTCAGAGAACTAGAACAAATAATGTCACAATTTGTATGGAAATACAAAACACCTCGAATAGCCAAAGCAATCTTGAGAAAGAAGAATGGAACTGGAGGAATCAACCTGCCTGACTTCAATCTCTACTGCAAAGCCACAGTCATCAAGACAGTATGGCACTGGCACAAAGACAGAAATATAGATCAATGGAACAAAATAGAAAGCCCAGAGATAAATCCACACACCTATGGACAGCTCATCTTTGACAAAGGAGGCAAGAATATACAATGGAGAAAAGACAAACTCTTTAACAAGTGGTGCTGGGAAAACTGGTCAACCATTCATAAAAGAATGAAACTAGAACACTTTCTAACACCATACACAAAAATAAACTCAAAATGGATTAAAGATCTAAACGTAAAACCAGAAACTATTAAACGCCTAGAGGAAAACACAAGCAAAACACTCTCCGACATAAACCACAGCAGGATCCTCTATGACCCACCTCCCAGAATATTGGAAATAAAAGCAAAAATAAACAAATGGTACCTAATTAAAACTAAAAGCTTCTACACAACAAAGGAAACGATGAGCAAGGTGAAAAGACAGCCTTCAGAATGGGAGAAAATAATAGCAAACGAAGCAATGGACAAAGAATTAATCTCAAAAAGATACAAACAACTGCTGCAGCTCAATTCCAGAAAGATAAACGACCCAATCAAAAAGTGGGCCAAAGAACTAAACAGACATTTCTCCAAAGAAGACATACAGATGGCTAACAAACACATGAAAAGACGCTCATCATCACTCATTATCAGAGAAATGCAAACCAAAACCACAATGAGGTACCATTTCACACCAGTCAGAATGGCTGCTATCCAAAAGTGTACAAGCAGTAAATGCTGGAGAGGGTGTGGAGAAAAGGGCACCCTCTTACACTGTTGGTGGGAATGCAAACTAGTACAGCCACTGTGGAGAACAGTGTGGAGATTCCTTAAAAAACTGAAAACAGAACTGCCATATGGACCCAGCACTCCCACTGCTGGGCATACACACCAGGGAAACCAGAATGGAAAGAGACACATGTACCCCAGTATTCATCTCAGCACTGTTTATAATAGCCAGGACGTGGAAGCAACCTAGATGTCCATTGGTAGACGAATGGATAAGAAAGCTGTGGTACATATACATAATGGAATATTACTCAGCCATTAAAAAGAATACAGTTGAATCAGTTCTAATGAGGTGGATGAAACGAGCCTATTATACAGAGTGAAAAAAGCCAGAAAGAAAAACACCAATAGAGTATACTAACGTATATATATGGAATTTAGAAAGATGGTAATGATAACCCTGTATGCGAGACAACAAAAGAGACACAGATGCATTGAACAGTCTTTTGGACTCTGCGGGAGAGGGTGAGGGTGGGATGATATGAGAGAATGGCATTGAAACATGTGAATTATCATATGTGAAACGCATCTCCAGTCCAGATTCGATGCACGATACAGGGTGCTCGGGGTTGGTGCACTGGGATGACCCAGAGGGATGGGATGGGGAGGGAGGTGGGACGGGGGTTCAGGATGGGGAACACATGTACACCAACGGCAGATTCAAGTCAATGTATGGTAAAACCAATACAATATTGTAAAATAAAATTAATTAATTAAAAAACAGAATAACAAATGTTTTTCTTGAGTTGCTGCTGTCAGAGTCCTTTCCCTCACTGGGAGTCACAGTCCACCTCACCTTCCTAGGATGCCCTCCAACACTGTGCTGGTCTCTGGACCTGCTGCAGGGGCATCTCATATTCTAATCTGGTCCTACTCCTGTGTGTTCTTGTTTTCAGTGTCCACAGCTATCAGAACTAGTTCATTTTCTTCTGTGGGAGCTCTCAATGTGCTTTTATATATACTGTAGACACAGAGTCTGCCCAGTTGATCCTGTGGATTTAATCTGCAGCTTGTAAGGCTGGCGGGAAGATTTTGGGTCTTCTTCCTTAGCCACACTGCTCCTGGGTTTCACTTGTGATTTTTTTTCCACCTGTGCATGTGGGTTGTCCTTTGGGGTTTGCTCCTGGGGCTGCCCTAGAGGACTTGGTTTTGCCCCTGAGAGGGCCAGGTGTGGAGGTGGTGCAGCTGCTTGGGTCACAGGGGTTCCGGCAGCACAGGTACTCAGGGGAATTGGCAGCTAGGGCAGCAGAAAATATAGTGCTCTAGAAGGGTATGGCAACCAGTATTAGCCCATCCGCTCCAGTATTCTTGCCTAGAGAACCCCCTTCCCTGACAGAGAAGCCTGGCAGGCCACAGTCTACAGGATCACAAAGAGTTGGGACACTACCGAAGTGCCCCTGTGTGTGTAGATACAAGACTTTTTTGCCTGCGGCAGCTCTGCCCCAGTTAGAGTTGAACGTGAAGGCGGCACAGCTGCTTGGCTTGCGAAGACCCTGGAGCACCAAGTGTGCAGGGACATGGACTGCCTCTGCCACAGGAGTTATGGCCCTATCAGAGTCTTTGTTTCAAGCGTCTTGTAGCTGGCGATCAGACGGCCTCTTTGGCCAGTCTTTCTCCATAGCTCCCCCCATTCAGGCACTTAGAGGATTCCCTTGCTTAGGGTCCTTCTCTGTTGTTTGGCGCATCAGGCACATAGAGGGGTCCCCCTGTCTGGGGTCCTACTTTGTAGATCGGCACATTAGGCACTTGGAGAGGTACCCTGGGTGGGGTCCTACTCTGTGGTTCAGTGTGTCAAACGTTTGATGGGCCAGTCTCTCTATTGTTCAGCTGCCGATGCTGGTGTGTGGAGAGAGAGAAGCTATGTTGATGGCTTCATGCCCTGCATATGACTCAGCAGTATCGCCTTGCTTCCATGGCTGCCTGGCTTTCTTCCACAGGCATTTCCCACCACAGTCTCCCTGCTCACATCCCTCGCTGTGTCTCGCACAGTCAACAGCAGTCGTTGCCCTGGGGTTGCCCCACAGTCCCTAAGCTCCAGCTCCCAGTCGATGCGCCTTCCAGGGGACCTGTGTCCCTGTCTGGGGTATGTATGGCTGTGGAAAGGACTCTCTGGTTCTCATTCCATTTAGGTGGCCACGGAACAGCTGTTTCACTCTGAGCCTTAAATGTTTCTGGTCTGGCTCAGACAATCGCCCCAGTGTCGGGATCAGACCCCTGTTTCAGTTCCCCCACTGGCTGAGGGCAGGTCCAGTCCTGCTAACAGTCCTGTTTATCCCTCTAGTTGCTTTGTCCTACTGAGTTTTGCATGGCTTTGTATATTGTTTTCCACTGGTCAGGCGCTCCTCTCCACTCTCAGCTGGAGTTCTGGACGCATTTCTGTGTCTAAAGGTGTATTCCTGATGTATCCGTGGAGAGAGACGTACTCCATGGCCACCTGCTCCTCCACAGTCTTGTTCTCTCCCTCGCTATCCTGATGAGATGGTGGATATGACAGTCTCCTTGGTTTCTCGATCTGAGGCTCCTCTTCCGGGAGCACTTGGGGTGGTTCTGGGTCTGAGCTGCCCTCGAGACTGGCAGTGGGAGCACGGGTGGCTTGAAGGAAGGGACAGATGTAAGAAGAGCAGACAGGACGGGTGGGAAGGGGTTTGGACATGGAGACGGTGGTACCACGTGGGAGGCTGACTGGCTGGGCAGATCAGCAGCCCCTGCAGGGCAATGACTCTGATCCCCTCCTCAGTCTTGGTCCTCTGCACCTGCTGCTTTGACCCAAATTCACCTCGAGTGGGAGGACCTTTGGCCATAAGCAGGTTGAGGCCCAGCCATCCCTGAGAGAGCATGAGTGAAGAGAGCCAGGGGCCCAAGGGCAGGACACCGATGGTCCCCACCGAGGAGCATGGCTGGCTGATGCACAGTCAGCCCGCATCCTGGGCCTCAGCTGGTCCCGTGGCAGGTACCTGTCAGGGGCTGCCCCTGGGTCTCCTCAGGGTGACAGGCAGCAGCAGGCGAGGCATGTCCCTCAGACAGGAGCCCCTGAGCAGAAAGGGCAAATCTCCTGGTTGACAAGGGAGACGGGGCCCCTGGGGGCGGGGAGGGAATATCCGGAAGGACCGTAGACATCGGAGGCTTCAAGGTTGCTGATGAGTCCCCACAAGGAAATGTTTCAGATGCGGGCACTCCTGGTGCTGGGGGTGCTTTCCCTCCAGCCAGTGCTGGTGTGTGGGCTCGGGTGACGAGCCGCAGGGCCTCCCTTCTAGAAATGTGGAGCCATGGGACTCCCAGTCCCCGGGAGACATGATGGCATGTGGTCCATGCTTCCTAGCATAGGCACTGGGCTTCTGGCTTCTTCTCCACTAGTTCCTCTTCTCTTGTCACTGCCCTCTACCTCTGTCTCAGAGCTCATACAAGTTAGAGGTACTTGAATGGAGCATGTTCCAGATCTTCACACAGGTCAGCCTTGAGGTTGGGACACCACAGGGAGATCAGGGGTTTCTTGTGGAGTGTGAGGGCCACGAGGAGACAGCCCCAGACCACTCTGAGCCTCATGCTCTGCCTGATGGAGAGTAGGAGCATGTCTTCATATAGGATGAAGGCTTGAGCGAGGCGAAGCCACTGTGTGTAGGAAAGGGCTGCAAGCTCGTCACTACCCAGAGCCATGCTCAGCCGAGAGCCAGAGGTGCTGGAAGGTGGGAAGGGTGGCCAGGACTCATGCTGCTCAGATGAGAGACCAGAAGTGGCTACAAGAGCCACACACTTGCTGACTTGTGCCCTGGCTTTCCTCACCTACAGGTTCAAGCCCTCACAGGGATGATGCTCCTCTTTGCCTTCCTCCTCTTCATGGGATTGCCACTGGGCTTCGTCGAGCCCTGTGAGTATCAGTGCTTCTGTTTCTTGGAGAGGATGAGACTTGACTTTATTGGGGTCATTTTAAGGGTCTGAATGGACTTTTCACCGTTTTAGCCAGCTGAGATCTCCATCTTAGCAATTGTGCAGTTGGTGAGCACAGGGTGTCCAGGAGCAGGGGGAGGGTCAGGATGGAGGGAAGCCCCTCTAAGGACCAGTGGACGCAGGGCCGCAGGGTGGGCGCGGGGGAGTCTCTGGCTGTGGCCCTTCCTCTTTGGAACAGGCGGGCATGGCTGGGTGCAGGGAACTCAGGGATGCTTTGGCCCCTTATGACTACAGGCTCTGCGTGAAAAGGTGGGTCCATCAACAGAGCAGAGGCTCACAGTCCTGACAGCTGGGAGCTTTCCTGAGAACCTGTCTCTGAGAAGAAAAAACTCCTGGGTGTACCTGGCGTCCTGGTGTCCAGGAAGCTCGTGCTGCCCAGGCTCAGAGCCCACTGAGGACTGAGCTGTGTAGCCTCAGGGAGTCCTTGAGGCTGAGGGAAGGGGCCGGCTGCTGGGCAGATGCAGTGAGTGGCAATGAAGGAGGAGTCTGACTCCGTTCTCTTTTATCTAGGGACCTTTAACGTACAATGCCATGAGTGTATCGTGAAAAACACCTTCCATTGTCCAGTTAAGAGAACGTGTCCTTATCATATTAGGCGCTGTTTTACTGTCTCCATGCGTAAGTACCAGATTACCTTCTTACTCCTTAATGAGTCACCCCACCAATGCAGTTTTAAGGGGACAGCGCCACTCTTTTCTCTCTCTGTACCCACCCTGAGACCATGTATCTATGTTGAGGCTCAGCGCCCCATTAAAGGGCAGGCAGTAATAGCCTCTTGCAGAGACACATAGCCTGCCACGTGGGCCCATGTGTCCACAGGTGTCCTGCCGTGTCTTCAGGGGCTGGAAGGACTGCTGCCACTCAAGGCCTCCACTCCTTGGCCATCCCTGGTCAAGGAGGTAGATTCCCCAGTGCAGCTTAGGCAATTCCTTGTTTCCCACAGGAGCGTGGTCCTCAGGCAAGGTTTCCCAACAAAGCAGGCCCAAAACGTGGATGCACCTTAGATCCCTCAGGAAAGTGCTTACCACCCAAGGAGCTGATGTAGAAGGGCCGTGGCGACCGCAGACTATCAGCAGAAGACCATACTATAGGCGCTTTCTTGTTGAGGGTCTGTATGATCTTTGGGACATCAGCAAAAACATATTGCCTGGTCTCCATTCATTTCTGGGTCCCTAGATTCCTTACGACAAATAATGAGCAGAGCGACTCCTTTGTATAGCTTCCTTACAAGGGACTGTAAACTTACTTAGGGAGGCCAGGTGCCTAGATAAGTTGGCAGTGTAGATGGAAAATCATCTCCAGGTGAAGTTGTTCATGGGGTAATGAAAATTCTAGTGGTCTTGAATATTCTTGCTAACTCAAGAAGTTTAGGCACTGGGGACTTCCCTGGTGGTCCAGTGTTAAGAATCTACCTTTCAGTGCACGGGACATGGGTTCAACGCTGGTTGGGAAACTGAGATCCCACACGTGGCAGGGCAGTTAAGGCCGTCTTCTACAACTAATGAGCCCTCATGCTCTGGAGCCCGTGGGCCACAAGGAGAGAGAAGCCTGGGTGCCAGAAGGAAAGCTCCCACATCCTGCATCTAAGACCTGATGTGGCCAAAATCATGGAATGCATAAACATTTTTCAAAAGAATTTAAGGCCTTGTAACAAAGAGGAACCAGATATCAAATTGTCAACATCCATTGGATCATCGAAAAAATTAGAGTTCCAGAAAAACATCTACTCGTGCTTTCTTGACTATGCCAAAGCCTTTGTGTGGATCACAGCAAACTGTGTAAAATTCTGAAAGAGATGGGAATACCAGACCATCTGACCTGCCTCTTGAGAAATCTGTATGCAGATCAAGAAGCAACAGTTAGAACTGGACATGGAACAACAGAGTAGTTGGTTCCAAATCAGGAACGGAGTATGTCAAGGCTGTATATTGTCACTCTGCTCACTTAACCTATACGCAGAGTACATCATGAGAAACGCTGGGGTGGATGAAGCACAAGCTGGAATCAAGATTGCCGGGAGAAATATCAATAACCTCAGATACCCAGATGACACCACCCTTATGGCAGAAAGTGTAGAAGAACTAAAGAGCCTGTTGGTGAGAGTGAAAGAGGAGAGTGAAAACGCTGGCTGAAAACTCAACATTCAGAAAACTAAGATCATGGCATCTGGTCCCATCACTTCATGGCAAATAGATGGGGAAACAATGGAAACAGTGAGAGACTTTATTTTGGGGGGCTCCAAAATCACTGCAGATGGTGACTGCAGCCATGAAATTAAAAGACATTTGCTCCTTGGAAGAAAAGCTGTGGCCAACCTAGACAGCATATTAAAAAGCAGAGACATTACTTTACCTACAAAGGTCCATCTAGTCAAAGCTATGGCTTTTCCAGTAATCATGTATGGATGTGAGATTTGGACTATACAGAAAGCTGAGTGCTGAAGAATTGATGGTTTTGAGTTGTAGTGTTGGAGAAGACTCTTGAAAGTCCCTTGGACTGCAAGGAGATCCAACCAGTCCATCCTAAAAGAAATCAGTCCTGAATATTCACTGGACGGACTGATGCTGAAGCTGAAACTCCAGTACTCTGGCCACCTGATGTGAAGAACCGACTCACTGGAAAAGACCCTGATGCTGGGAAATATTGAAGTTGAGTGGAGAAGGGGACGACAAAGGATGAGACGGTGGGATAGCATCACCACTCAATCCACATGAGTTTGAGTAAACTCTGGGAGGTGGTGATGGACAGAGAAGCGTGGCATGCTGCATGCAGTCCATGGGGTTGCAAAGAGTCAAACATGACTGAGCAACTGAACTGAACAAATAAAAGTTTGTGTGCACCAGGACTCATGTGAAAGGAGCAGTGACCCCACAAGAGACCAAGGCAGACTTGCTTGTGAATGTTTGAGAGTCTCTGGCAGAGGTGTGGGTTGACAGTGGCCTGCTGTGGGGTCAGGGGCACAGGCCACAGCAGTCCTGGGAGGTGTAGCGTGTTGGCTTAAATCCTCTTGGAGGAGCGCACCATTAGCCTGACCATAGAGCCTGCAGCCTATCATAGACACTACAGACTCCAGGACTGGGCTGCTTTAGACCAAACTACAGTGAGGGAGCACCACCCCACCCATCAGCAGAGAATTGGATTAAAGGTTTGCTGAGCAAGGCCCTGCCCACCAGAGCAAGACCAGGTCTTCCGCAAAGCCAGTCCTTCCCATCAGGAGGTTTGCACAAGCCTCTCATCCCCATCCATCAGAGGCCAGACAAAATGAAAACCACAATCACAGAAAACTAATCAAAAAGATCACATGGATCACAGCCTTGTGTATTTCAATGAAACTCTGAGCCACGCAGTGCAGGGCCACCCAAGGCAGATGGGTCATGGTGGAGAGCTCTAAGAAAACGTGGTACACTGGAGAAGGGAATGGCAGACCACTTCACCATTCTTGCCTTGAGAACCCATGAACAGTATGGAAAGGCAAATGATACTGAAAGATGAACGTCCTAGGTTAGTATCCAATATCCTACTGGGAAGAGCAGAGAAATAGCTCCATAAAGAATGAAGAGGCTGAGCCAAAGCAGAAACAACCCTCCATTGTAGATGTTTGGTGGTGAAAGTCTGAAGCTGTAAAGAACACTATTGCATAGGAACCTGGAAGGTTAGGTCCATGAATCAAGGTAAATTGGATGTTGTCCAACAGGAAAGTGGTCAAACCGGAGATGGCAAGAGTGAACATTGACATTTTAGGAATCAGTGAACTAAAATGGACGGGAATGGGAGAATTTAATTCAGATGACCATTATATCTACTACTGTGGGCAAGAATCTCTTAGAAGAAATGGAGTAGCCCTAATAGTCAACCAAAGAGTCCAAAATGCAGTACTCGGGGGCAGTCTGAAAAGTGACAGAATGATCTTGGTTTGTTTCCAAGACAAACCATTCAACGTGACAGTAATCCAAGTCTTATGTCCCAGCCACTAATGCCAAAGAAGCTGAAGTGGAACGGTTTTATGAAAACCTACAAGACCTTCTAGCATGTGTGCATGCTAGTTGCTTCAGTTGTGTCCGACTCTCTGCAATTCTGTGGACTGTAGTCCGCCAGGCTCCTCTGTTCGTGGGATTATTGAGGCAAGAATACTGGAATGGGTTGCCGGGCCCTGCTCTAGGGGATCTTCCCGACCCAAGGATCAAACTTAGATCTCTTACATCGCCTACATTGGCAGGCAGGTTCTTGACCACTGGTGCCATCTGGGAAGCCTCACGAGACCTTCTAGAACTAACACACACACCGAAAGATGTCCTTTTCATCATGGGGAATGGAATGCAAAAGTAAGAAGTCAAGGGATATGTAGAGTAATAGACAACTTTGTCCTTGGAGTACAAAACGAAGCAGGGCAAAAGCTAACAGAGTTTTGCCAAGAGAATGCACTGGTCATAGCAAACACCCTCTTTCAACAACACAAGAGGTGAGTCCACACGTGGACATCACCAGATGATCAATACCAAAACCAATTGATTGTATTCTTTGCAGGCAAAGTTGGAGAAGCTCTATACAACAGTAAAAACAAGACCCAGAGCTGACTGTGGCTCAGATCATGAACTGCTTATTGGAAAATTCAGACTTAAATTGTAGAAACTAGGGGAAACCACTCGGCCACTCTGGTGTGAGCTAAATAAAATACTTTGTACAGTAGAAGTGACAAATAGATGCAAGGGATTAGATCTGAAAGACCGAGTCCCTGAAGAACTATGGATGGACGGACGTTCATAACATTGTACAGGCGGTGATGACCAAAACAATCCCCAAGAAAAACAAATGCAAGAAGGCAAAATGGTTGTCTGAGGAGGCCTTGCAAATAACAGAGAAGAGACGTGAAAGACAAAGGAGAAAGGGAAAGATGTATCCACCTGAATGCAGAGTTCCAGAGAATAGCAAAGAGAGATAAGAAAGCCTTCTTAAGTGAACGGTGCAAAGAAATAGAGGAAAACAATAGAATGGGAAAGACTAGAGATCTCCTCAAGAACACTAGAGATACCAAGGGAACATTGCAGGCAAAGATGGGCTCAATAAAGGGCAGAAATGGCAAGGAGCTAAGAGAAGCAGAAGAGACAAAAAAGAAGCATCAAGAATACACAGAAGAACTATACAAAAAAGGTCTTAATGACCTGGATAACCACAATGGCATGGTCACTTACTTAGAGCCAGACATCCAAGAGTGTGATCAAGTGGGCCTTTGCAACCATTGCTAAGAGCAAAGCTAGTGGAAGTGATGGAATTCCAGCTGAACTCCTTCAAATCCTAAAAGATGATGCTGTTGAGGTGCTACACTCAATATGCCAGCAAATTTAGAAAACTCAGCAGTAGCCACAGGACTAGGAAAGGTCAGTTTTCACTCCAGTCCCAAAGAAGGGCAATACCAAAGAATGTTCAAATTGCTGCACTATTTCACTCATTTCAGATGCTAGCAGGTTGATGCTGAAAATCCTTCAAGCTAGGCTTCAACATTACAGGAACCTAGAACTCCCAGATATACAAGGTGTATTTAGAAAAGGCAGAGGAACCAGAGGTCAAATTGCCAACATCTGTTGGATCATTGAAAAAGCAAGAGAGTTCCAGAAAACCATCTCCTTCTGCTTTATTGACTACACCAAAGCCGTTGACTGTGTGGATCACAACAAACTGTGGAAAAATGTTAAAGCGATGGGAATACCAGACCACTTTACCTGCCTCCTGAGAAACCTGTATGCTGGTCAAGAAGCAGCAGTTAGAACCAGACTTAACAATGAACTGGTTCAAAATTGGGAAAAGAGTACATCATGGCTGTATATTGTCACCCTGCTTATTTAATTTATTCAAAGATTACATCGTGCAAACTTCCAGGCTGGATGAATCACAAACTGGAATCAACATTGCCAGGAGAAATATCAGCAACCTCAGATATGCAGATGGCACCACCCTAATGGCAGGAAGTGAAGAGGAACTAAAGAGTCTTGATGAAGATGAAAGAGAAGAGGGAAAAGGCTGGCTTAGAACTCAACATTCGAAAAATGAAGATTATGGCCTGCAGTCCCATCACTTCATTGCAAATAGATGGGGGGGAAATGGAAACAGTAACAGATTTTATTTTGTTGGGATCCAGAATCACTGAGAATGGTGACTGCAGAATGGTGAAATTAAAAGATGCTTGCTCCTTGGAAAAAAAAAGATGAGACACATCTCAAACAGCATATTAAAAAGCAGACACATCACTTTGCCGACACAAGTCCTTATAGTCAAGGCTATGTTTTTTCCAGTAGTCGTGTATGGATGTGAGATCTGGAGCATAAAGAATGCTGAACACCAAAGAATTGATGCTTTTGAACTGTTACAGAAGATCTTGAGGGTCCCTGAAACTCCAGTACTTTGGCCACCTGATGCAGAGTCGGTTTATTGTAAAAGACCCTGAAGCTTGGAAAGGTTGAAGGCAGGAGGAGAAAGGGGATACAGAGGATGAGATGGTTGAATGGCATCGTCAGTCAGTGGACACGAGTTTGAGCGAACTTCAGAAGATAATGAAGGACAGGGAAGCCTGGCGTGTTGTCTTCAAGGCACATGGGGCCGAAAAGAGTCAGATATGACTGCACGACAGAACAACAACAATACTTAGGGATGGAGCTAGTTAAGATAACTGTGCTTCGATATTTGGATGTTGAAAGCATGAAATCAGTGATTTTCATTTCTATTTCTTTTTTAGGTTTGAATTCTCGGGAAATACTCGTTTACAAGAACTGTACATTTAACTGTACATTTCTGTATAGAGCCCAAGAGCCTCAGGAAACCCCCAGAAGAAAGACGACTCATAGATTTAACAGTTTCTATTGGGTTAATTGTTGTGGTTCGAACATGTGCAATTTTGGAGGACCTACTAATCTGGAGAGGGACATCACAGTCGATTATCCACTTGAAGAGGATATCGAAGGAAATGCGCAATTGGTGCAGTCCACTGTGTTCCTAAGCATTGTCTCCATCCTAGTCAGGAACACACTGATGTGAGAGGCCTCCTTTGGAGGGGCTGACTATCTCCCCATCTCTCCCAAGGCAGCTGTCCTTTACTGTCTTGTGAGCCAGACACTGACCCCTGGAGCCCCTAGTTGATGAGTTCCCCATTTAGGAATTGTTACCAGAGAGAAATAAACACCAGAATTGTTCAGGTTCTGTGGACTCAGAGATTTCTTTGTGGTTTTAACGTTTGATCTTTCTTCCCTTCGGTAGGTGTCACCTCACACAACCTCTTGCCACTTTAGTGAGCAGAGGTGGAGTATTTTAGTAACAGCAAAAGCATCACAGGGCCTGGTCTACATGCCCACCTAAAGAGCGGCCCCAGGTTTGCTCAGACCGCACGCCCCTGAGGCACCCGAGCCTGCACGCTCCCAGTCTTCAGGTGGGGATGGCGGAAGTCGAGAGTGTGCTGGGCGATGCAGTGGAATGAGGACAGGCAGAGCTGCCATGGAGACTGTGCATCGCCCTGCGTGGTGCCGTCACACACCTTCTGCAGGACTCGAGCCGTCTCCCACGGTGGCGCCTGGCTTCCTAAGAGTGACAGAATGTTTCTCCAGATGCTGCCTACTTAGGAGGGTGAGGGCCCTAAGGCCAGCCTCTGACTGCCTTGAAGTGGCAGGTACAGAAGTCCAGGCGACTGCTGTCACGCTCCGTGCTCCCAAGGTCAGCATCAGAAAAAGGTGTTGACGGAACAGAAACTCAGACCATCTTTGCTCTCTTCCTCCTTCTACTCCTTTAAATCACCCTGAATTGAAATGACTGAGATAAAGCAGTGCATCAAATTCACATTTTTAACAGCACTCGCTGCCAATTTAAGAATCTCGCCAAATCCAGGATCATGAAGAATTCGCTTCATGTATTCTTCTGAGGCTTTTACACTGTTAGTTCTTATGATTAAGTCTTTGGGCATTTGAGTCGGTTCTTGTCTGAATGAGATAAAGGTCCACCTTCTTTTTTTCCCATGTGGCTAGAAAGTTGTCCCAGCAACATTCCTCGAAAACAGATGCTCCCTGTTGAATGGCCTTAGCCCCTCTGTAAAAACTCAAGTGACCACAGACATATCATTTCATTTCTGGACGCTGTGTTCAAGTCCATTGGTCTGTCTGTCCTTGTGCCAGTACCGTCCTGTCTTGAGCAGTTTGCTGTGCAGTAAGCTTAGAAATTGGCAAACGCGAGTCCTCCTGCCTTGTCATTCTTTTTTAGGATTACACTGGCCATCTAGGTTCCTTGCATTCCATGTGGATTTCAGAATCAACTTGGCACTTTCTACACAGATGAACATGGAGTTTTCAGAGCACGCATGTGTGCTCAGTACTTTCCGTCATGTCTGACTCTTTGCAGCCCTATGAGCTGTAGCCCATCAGGCTCCTCTGTCCATGGGATTCTCCAGGCAAGAATGCTGGAATGGGTTGCCATGCCCTCCTCTAGGGGATCTTCCCAGACCAGGGAATTAACTTGGATCTCCTGCATTGCAGGTGGATTCTTTACCCCTGAGCTGCCAGGGAAGCCCGGAAATTTCACTGGGATTACATCAAACCTGGAGAGTGATGTGAGGACAATTGTCTTGGTAGCAATATGCTCTTTTCTGACCCATGGATGCAGGAGGCTTTACAACTCTAGCCGTCTTTCATTTCTTCGGTGGTGCTTTGTGGTTTTCCCAGGACAGATTTGAACATCTGTTGCTGAACTAATTCCTAGGTGTTTCCCTCTTTTTGACACTCTTGTAAATGGAATGTGTTTCCTTCATCATTACAAGTGAAGAGAAATGCAATAGATTTTTATACCCGGCGCTTGGATCTTGAAATACTGCTGCACAGCTTTCTTAGAAATCATCCTTTGAAGTGATTTCCTTCGGGTGGTCTGTAAGCAGGATCATCTGATCCATCCGTAGAGACAGTTTTCCTTCCTCTTCTGCCTGGATGACTTCTAGTTGCCAAACTGCTCTGGTAGAACCTCCAGGACTGGGCTGACTGGCAGTGGTGAGAGCAGACCTCCTGTTCCTGGTCTGAGGAGGAAAACAGCCTGTTTTTCACAATGAAGTATGGTGTTAGCCCTGGGTTCTCATAGATGCCCTTGTTCCACTCCTGGCTTGTGCCGTATCTCTTAGCACAGCAATGGTATTGAATTTGGTTAAATGCTCCTCTGTGTCTATAGAGGTGGGGAGGATGTGAATTTTCTTTACTATGCTACTAATGGGGTCATTGTCCTCTTACGATGAACGGACTTTTGGATATTGATAAGCACGTGTTAACTGATCAATGAAAGGGGATACTTAGCCATTTGAAACTGACCCACAATCTGACCGGTGTCCAGGGTTCTACAAGCACCTAAGACCCCTCCTGCAAGGTAGGCAACTCCTCCCGCAAGAAAGCTGAGGAACACTTTGTGGAGACGTGACAGTTGTGGGATGCTCGGTCAACCCCCAGGGCAGCCAGAGGCAGAAAGCTTCCAGACACCAGCTGTCTGCTTAAATGAGCCACTGAGTGTCCTCAGGTTCGAGCAAGGTTCAAGCTAATACTCTGAAAACCCCCCCACTCCAGCAACTCTACACAATCCAG
Organism: Bubalus bubalis; assembly: GCF_019923935.1. NCBI lineage: Eukaryota > Metazoa > Chordata > Mammalia > Artiodactyla > Bovidae > Bubalus > Bubalus bubalis. Next base: position 80,442,898 of record NC_059171.1, read on the forward strand.
AACATGCAGAAAGTGCATTTCTGTGCTTGTAAAAGGGCAGGATGTCTTCAGGACCAGGAAGCAAAGCGCGACCAGGAGCAGGGAGGAGGGAGCACGGAAGCCAGTACAGCGCCGCCAGGGGAGGCTTGGGGCCAAGCCACCGAGCCTGATGGTCTGCTGGCCCCACTTCCCAGGGAAAGGCTTGAAGCACAGGACAAGAGTGAGATTAGGAATCGCAACTGGAACCCCACGGAGAGGCAAGGCTTTTAAAAGAAGGCTGAACTTGAAACACCCGTCAGCTGCATGTATTGTTTAATGTATTTATTTTTAATCGGAGGATAATTGCTTTCCAGTGTTGTGTTGGCTTCTGCCATATCTCAGCATGAAGCAGCCACAGGTATACATGGTTCCCTCCCTCTTGAACCTCCTCCCACCCCCTCCTTCCCTCCCCTGTAGGCTGTCCCAGAGCCCCACGTGGAGGTGAGACCTTGAAAACACTACACCAACATGGCAAGCTGCCTTCAGCACCATCAGGCGAGCAGCGAGCCTAGCTTTGCAAGGTGGCATGAGGACGAAGCCCCGGATGCCCGTTCCCTCCCGAGAACTGAGACAAGGCCCTCAAGGGGGTTTAGGCTTGACACTAGTCAGCCCAGAGGAAACCCGGGCTGAGCAGTGAGCACAGAGTGGCTCCAGGACAGTGACAGCCCTGGGCAAGAGATGGCACGGCCCCGAAGCAGACCCCAGCAGCGGGGAGCGCAGAGGGCGCTCGGGTCCCTGGCATCGGGCTTCTTAAAGGCACTACTGCTGCTACACTGAAAGACCCGAAGAGGCGCATGAGGATCACACAGCAGACTCGAGACCGCAATAGCCTGGAAGGCTGTCAGAAGGAGCCGGACAGATCCTCACACTGCAAGACACGGGAAATTCCCCCCAGATCAAGAAAAAGGGGCCCCTCCATAGACTTGAAAGCGGAAATCGGGAGAAACCGGGAAATCCAGGAGAGGATCTGCAAAGCAGACAGACATGCTTAGCTGGAGTTTGTCTCCACGATGTCCATGAGCGCTACCAAACCAAGGTTCCTTAATGAGGCCTTAGAGATCGGACGGTCCTCACGGCTTCAGGCAGTACCCCTTCCATGGAAGCGCCATGAGACTCTGCCAGATGAGCGAATTCTCTGAGCCCCGGTTTTCTCACCTGCAAAATGGGAATGAGGGTAGCACGTGCCTCTTCAGGCTGCCGTGAAGATCAAGCATCCACACGTGCCAAGCTCCACAGAATGACACACACTCACCACGAGGGGACTAGGTTTTCACTCCTTTCCTGTCACCACACTTGCTCCACTCGTTGCAGAGGAGGGCCACTGAGTGGTGGGAGAAGGATCGGATAGGTTGAGTGCCAGTTGAGCCAGAAAACTCAGCACTTCCCAAAAACCCATCTCACGGTGCCTCAGTGGGCCCAGCGAAATGGTGATTCTATAGAATTGCCATAAGAAGAACTCAGGGCTCAGAGTGAGTGAAGGCTAGGCCTGTGTGCTGGGCGAGGGCTCTAGCTAGTACCTGTGCAACCACAGAGTCTGGAACCTCCTCCCTCCTCCATGAATCTCTGAGTCCCTTTCAACAGTCCTGTCTGGGGTGGGAGAGATCACACTGGCGGCCGCAGGCCTGTTTGGCCGCGGATGGACTGGAGTGGTGACGGGGTGTGCGGCTCTTGTCTTCCTCCAGGGATCTTGGCACTGAAAAGATGCCCTGGGGGGTGGTTCACTGGGGCAGGGAGAGTGGAGAGACCCCCAGCCCTTACTAGGGGCAGGGCTGGTCCACCCAGAAACATGACTGCTCACACCTTGCTGCCTGCTCGGCCTGCCTGCTCCTCAGAAGACTTAAGTGGGGGTGGTGAGGGTGGGGGAGTGGAGAGACCCCACTGCCCCTCATCCTGCCTCTGGGCCCACTTTCCACCTGGGGTGTCACCTGGCCCTAGGTGGGATGGGACAGACTGCCTGCTTCTGCCAACGAGGGGATCCCAGTTGGCTCTCAGTGGTTCAAAGCCTCTTCCGGCCTTGAGATCAGGGTGGTCCCTCTGTGGGTCACTATGAGAGGGTAGTGGGCACTTCAGACTGGCTCTACTGAAAGGAGTGCAAGGTGGCCCCACACCCCCTCTAGAAGAATCTAGAGGCTTCTTTATGGCTGGCCTACCTCGTGCCAGAGGGGTTCACCATCCCTTATGCTCTCAGATGAGTATCATTCACCCTGATGTCCAGGTTGGCTTTTGGGAGCATCTCTTCTAGGAAACCTGACTCCCGACCTGCCTGTCCAGGCCTGGGCTGGGCACTTCAGCCACAATCGCAGAGGATCAGCACTGCCAGGAAGAGCCCAAGAGGCTAGGTAGACAGATAACAGCCCAGCTTGAGGCAAGTCCATGCTAGAGCACTGGAGGCAAAGGGGACGGCACTTGAAATGACAGCCATCAGGACAGGGCACGCCCAAGTTGTCAGCTCTTGCATTGGAGCAGAATTGAGCACAGGCGGTATAAAGAGTGGACAGGGAGGCAGTGTGGTCTGAGGCCCATCGCTTGGATAGCCACACGAGGTGCTGGGGCGAGTGCTGGGGTGACTGGGGTCAAAGGCCCTCAGACAGCGCCCCTTGCTGGAGAAAGAGCTGGTGGGACTGGGCATGCGACCAGGACCTGCCACCAAGGCTCATCCCCAGCTCTGCCCTGGCCTTGCTGCGCAGGCCGGCAAGCCTGACCCGCGGGGGCCTGTGCTGTTCCAGGAGTGCAAAGTGCTGGCTGCACAGTGGTGTGACTCAAAAGGCAGGGCCCGTAGGAGAAGAGGGTGTGGCCGGGGTCCAGCAGAGGGGCTTGTAGCGTGCATGGCCCGGCAGTGAGCTGACAGGACTACTGGATGGCCCGGAAGGTGAAGAGGGGCAGGGTGGAGGGCATCAGTATGAAGCGGTAGACCATCTTTATGTCCTCTTGCTCCAGTGTCTCCACCAGGAAGGTCTTCAGCACCTAGGACAGAGGCAGGGTTCCTCCTGGCCCAGCTGACCGGCCTTCCAGGGCCCTGAGGCTGGGCGCCCCAGAACGAAGCCAGGGGTCCACGGCCAGGCTGTCCACCCGTGCCCCTCACGGCTCACTCACATGGTGCAGCAGGAGCAGCATCTCCACCTCGGCCACGTGCCGCCCCAGGCACTGGTGCATGCCAAAGCCAAAGGCCAGGTGCGGGAACCTGCTTCCAGAGCCCTGGCGGTCCAGCCAGCGCTGGGAGTTATAGCTCTCAGGCCTGGCAAACACGGTGGGGTTTCGACCCATCGAATAGAATAGGACCTTCACCAGCGTCTGCAGCAGCGGGAAGGGGCTGATGTCAGCTGGCCCCTGGGTGAAGGTCGGCGGGGCTCCAGGGCCTCACTCACCCCAGCTGGGATGTGGTAGTTCTGCAGCACCAGGTCCGAGCTCACTTGCCACTCCACGGTGATACCCACAGGGTACAGCCTGTGCACAGGGGCATCCAGCAGGGTCATCAGCTGTGACCGGGCCCCGGACACCCTATGCAGCCTTCCTAGCCCAGTGCAAACAGCCTGAGGGCAGCCTCCCAACCCCGGGCCCTCACAGGTCACTCCTGGCACTGGAAAGCCCAGATCATGAGGCGTTCCTTCCTTCCATCTCCAGAGTAAGCCAAAGCTCCCCAGGCCAGCGAGGACGTGACTGATGAGGGCCCCGGGACTCTGAGGAGGGATCCCGGAGGAAGAAGCACCAGCCTGCCTCCAGGGAGAATATGCACCCTTGGGCAAAGGAGCTGTCAGCCCCAGTTGTGGTCATCAAGCCCGGCAAGAGGGCTCTGCAGGCACAGGGCCAGGGCCGCGGGGCAGTCCAGGTCCGCCTCGCCTACCTCAAGGTCTCCTTGAGGGCCGCCCGCAGCAAAGGCAGCTCCGTGATGGCCCTCTGGGGATTTTCTGAGATCTGGGCCTCAGCCACCAGGCTCTCCTGGCGCTGGGCCTGCTGCATCTCCGGGTTCCTAGCCAGCTCAAAGAGAGTCATCAGCAAGGGGAAGGCTGTCTGCAGGGGGCGCAGAGGGCCAGGGCTCAGAACTCGGCGTAGGCCATGCCCCTCCACTCCGGAGCCCCTCCCAGAAAGATGGTGGTCCCCTGGGGACAGGGGACCTGCATGCTCAGAGACCACAAAGCCCAACCTGGAGTCCTGGAGATTCTAAAACCAGCTTGTCGGCTTTCCCTCAATCCCTCAGTGGAGGCGCCCCCAACGTCACTGAGACCCAGGCCTCCTCTGGCCACCTCAGAACCTGAGGTTCTCTTCCTCCTCTGGGTCCAGGAGGGGATCACTCTTGGCATCTACTCAGTGGGGATAGTTGAGGAGCTGAGGTCCATCTGGGCATCCACAGGCAGGTCCATTCACAGGGTCCTAGCAGGAACCGGCCGCCCAGACTCCCAACCGCTGCCTCCTCCTGGATCATTTCCATGTGCAAAGAGCAGTGCCTGCTATCCAGCCGGAGACCTGGGCAGCTCGGTATCTCCTAAATGTCGTCCCCAAGGTAACCTGCCCCTGGCATCCCCTGCCATGCAGATCCGGCCTCCCTGGGTCTCCCTGAGCTGTAGTCCGTACTGCGCTCTCCCCTGTGGCCCGTGAGGGACTGGATGCCTGAGCGAGACTCCTCACACTGGCTTCCTCTAGCCTAGGATACAGGCCGGGTGTGCAAGGCCCTTTCTGACAGAAGCCCTGACCCTGTCTGCCCTCCTCTGCCCGCTTGCCCTGTTTCCCTCCACTCAGCCTCATGGCCTTTCCTCGATCCCAGCTCTTGCAGGGCCTGGCCTGCTGCCCTCCGGGCCTCCTTTTCTGTGTGGTCCCTCCAATTTCAGTGAAAGCCCTCCTTCTCCAGGAAGCCTTACCAGAGCAAGCACATGCCTGGCCCACCCTCTCTCACCTTATGGCTGCATCACAGCCCCAGCTCAGGGAGTGTCTCCACCACGAGCCCGCACCTCTGCTCAGGGCCTGGGTGCCTGGCCCTCAGAGATGCTGGCAGAGGGAGGCTCGTTCTAGAGGTTGAATGCTTCAGCTGCACTCCACACCCTGGGCCTGGCCCACCCCCTGGGCTGGCTTCCCTGCCACCTGCTGTCTCCCCCACATGCTGGAGCCTCTGGCTGCCCTCTCCATTAGCCAGTCACCTCCAAAGGATTGTCTCTGTCCCTGAAAAAGGTCTCTCGTGTGACTCTGCAGCCGGCCCTCAGCCTTTCCCCTCCCCCCAGGATCCCGAGGACCTCTGATGCTATAGGTACCCAGGCCTCAGGCCACTCTACACTCTGTCTGGAGCCTGGTTTCTCATGTGGTCACCACAGACATCTTCCCTTTGGAAAACTGGAGGCATAGATTGGGGAGGGGCGTGGAGGAGACATTTCCCATGGGAGGAGGCTCCCTGGAGGCAGGGGAGCTCCCTGCTCTATGGGAAGGGCTGGGTGCTTGCCTGACCGTGTCCACACTCCCAGCAGTGAGGTTGATCGTGTTGGCCTTGATGGTATCCAGGGTCATGTCTGCTTGCATCAGCAGCTCTGCCACGATGTCACTGTAGTGCCACGGGTGGCCGAGGGCCAGCTCCTGATAGATTACTGGGGGTAAAGGCTGTCCAACTGCTGAAGCCTCTCCATGTCTCGGGCAGCATCACGAACATCATGTGTCTCCCTCCCACGTCGTACCTGTGGGGCAGAGCTCTGCGGCCTGCTGAGGGGCCGTGTCCTGCCTGGTCCCTGCTCCACAGAGCCAGGCGCTAGATCAGAGCAGGTAGGCCCTCTGCAGTCTCACTGAAGCCTCCTCTCCTCTGGGGTCTGTGTTCTGTGCTCCCAGCAGCGAGCCACCCAGGGCTCCTGCTCACCAAGGGCCCCAGTCTGTGGTGGCCAAGGGGCACACCTGCCCCAAGGAGCCCCCTCCCTGTCCCTTCCCCGTGGCCCAGGTGCGCCTGCTGGGATGTGGGCGGTGGGATGTGGCACAGCCCTGGTGCAGTGGGACTCAGCCACCAAGGGGGACAGAACGTGAGCGTGTTCTTGCTGAGGTGAGCGGGGAGAGCTTTACCTGAAGATGGGCCCCAGCTCCTGGAAGGTCTGATGCATGTCCAAGTGCATGTTCTCAGAGCCCTGCTCCTTCCAGATCTGCAGCATCCGCATCCACTTGTTGCCGGGGCACCGGGGCATGGCTTCGAAGGGCAGCACCGCCTTGGGGGCTGCAGTGGCTCTGGTGCCCAGTGGGCGTGCCTCGTGCAGGGACAGCCGGGGCCCTGCCATCCGCACCCTGGCCTTTGCCCACAGTGCCATCCTGCTGCTCCCCGCCCCCTCAGCCCCTTCCTTTTATCTCACTGGGCCTGCTCACCCAGGCGATCTGATCACGTCACAGGCCAGACTGGCTCTGGGCCAGACCAGGAAGCCTGGGGCTGCACTCAGGCTGAAGGCCTCCAGCGGGAGGAGGGAGATGGATGGCACCGGGTCCGGCAGTGACGCAGGCCTGCTGGCAAGTGGCTCTTGGGAACGGGTCAGGGTTGGAGTAGGAACCCAAAGGTGCGGCGGTGGGGGCAAGAGTCCCCCTCCCCCTCCAGTGTGGGACAGGCGCAAGATGGATGGGTGCCTTATCTTTGCAAGGGATGAAAGGGGACCTTGGGTATGTTCGTCTCTCTTCTACAAGGACCAGAACGGGGAGCAGTGGGAAGGGCTGGGCTCTCATCTCCTGCAGCCCCAGGTTTTGCCTACTCTTTCCGGGGCCGGATGCTGAGTCCAGGGGTGGAGGCAGGAGCCAGCCAGGGTCCTTCCCAATGGGGGCTTGCAGTCCCACAGAGGGCACTTAGAGGATGCAAAGACCCCACTGGCACACTGGCGTCCAGGGCAGTTTGTGGCCGAGGCCCCGTGTGTCTGGCCTGGCTGGTCCAGCTGAGGAGCAGAGAACACAGAAGATGGGGTCACCGGCAGGGAGGGGAGGCTGGCCTGCAAGCCCCTCCTCAGTCAGAAAGGTGAGAGGACCCTGCCCCCATGGGGTGTGTGCTCAGGGCGCACATCCTTCTTTCTTCCTGGAACATGAGCAGCTCCCAGGGTGGGGAAAGTCTATGACAGGGGCTTGGTCGTGGGCCCCACACCCTCCCAGGGACCCAGCAGGCACACAGCTGGAGCCCTCCCTGTGCTCAGGGGCCCATAGTTTCCGACCCCGTGTCGTCTCACCCACCACTGGCAGCTCTCCCAGGACATCAGTCTTGCTGTCCCTGGCCCTGCTTTCAAGCAGGAGATTGACAGCAGGTCTGTGCCCTCCCCAGGTCCCCCATGGTCCGCGGGGCCCCAGGGCCCTCATGCTTGGGCCTCTGCAGAGGTGCCCAGGAGCCCCAGCCCTGATTTGGGGGTGGTGCCCTGAAGACACCGCCGTGCAGGCTCTGGAGGTAGGACAGGGAGCGCGTGGAGCTTCTAGCAGGGTGACTGAAGATCTGAGTGTTCCTTGTTCTTCTACTTTCACTCATTCCCTCTCTTGACACTTCCTTGGGGGATATTCAGCTGTGGCCATGAGTCAGAACTGCCAAGGTCCCTCATCAAGCTGAGATGCACGATGGGCCTCAGGCCCAGGTGGCGTAAGAGCTGTCCTCGGGCTGAGACGCAGCCTGGAGCCCCAGCCTGCCCTTGGGGTGCCACTGCCTTGGCCCAGCCCACCCTGGCCAGCCTCCTGAACCTGTTCCTGCCTGTGTGGCCTCTGCCTGCACTATCACCAAAGGCTCCTGAACTTGGGCCGAGCTCTTGGTACCTCCTAGACCGCCCAAGCTTCAGAGAAAGGTGCAGGTCCCAGGGGAAGCTTCATGCAGTGAATCTCACAGAGGAAGACCCGAGAGCGCTCTCAGGGCCCCTGGTCCCCATGTTGCCGAAGGTGGGGCTCTGCCTCCCGCATGGGCCCTGTAGCCCACCCCCGGCAGACCTCTTCTTGTGCTGAGAGCCAGCCAGCTGGGCTGTCGTCCCCCGAGGCACAGCTGTGGGTGAGGACCCAGCCCAGCCCCAGAAGGCCCAGGGCCCTGAGAGGGGAGGCCCTGCCCTGATGGTCTCCCCCGGTGGGGCCAGGCCTGGGTCTTGCAGGAGAACAGCACCGCTCAGTGGGCGTCCCAGGGCAAGATCAGTGCCAGGGAACCCTGATATCGTATCAGGCTATTCCCAGGCAGAACCCTTCTCCTCCCCAGCGTGCTGGGTACCGAATTCGCCACACTTCATCCCTGGTCCTTCCTATCCCCACTCCAGGCTCAGAGCCTGCGTCCCAATACAGTTCTCAGACTCCTTTCCCTCTTTCCCTGGGCTGGGGGAGTCAACCGGAACCCCAGAAGTGGCCCAGCCCCTGCCTCAACCTTCCCACACAGGTCAAACCACAGGATCCTCTGGCCTGGATATCTGAACTCTTTGCTGTCCCCTGAGGGGAGTGGACTGCCAGCTGCAGTGTGAGCCCAGCCAGGATAGACGGGGCACCTCCTCGAGGAGGCAGGGGCCCCATACTTGATGCACTGTACCTCACAGACCTCAGCATCTGCAAGGTCCATGCTGTTAGTAACAGTCTGTGTGCAACAGAAAAAGACGAGCAATGTGCCAGGATGGCCACTCCTGGGTACATATCTGAGAAAAGTAAACACGCTAATTTGGGAAGATGTTAGAACCATTATTTACAGCTGCCAAGATATAGAAACAGCATGAGTGTCCATCAGCAGAGGATTGGATGAGGAAGAAGTGGTGTATATCCATATATATACATGTGGATATATATGAACATATAGAAATATATATGTATATATACACATGTATAATATGTATGAATATATGTATAGTCTATATGTGAATATATAGAAAGTGAAAGTGTTAGTCGCTCAGTCATGTCCGACTCTTTTCCATCCCATGGATTGAGGACCACCAGGCCCCTCTGTCCATGGTGTTCTGCAGGCATGAATACTGGAGTTTCCATGCCCTTCCCCCGGACCTCTTCCCAACCTAGGGATCAAATCGAGGTCTCTTGCATTGCAAGAGATTCGACCTGGTTTAATTTTGTTTTATTTCCATTACTCTAGTAGACAGATCCGCAAGGGATCGCTGTGATAGATGTCATAAGTGTCTTTCCTATGTTTTCTTCTGGAACTTTTATAATGTCTGGTCTTATATTTAGGTCATGAATGCATTTTGAATTTATGTTTGTATGTGGTATGAGAAAATGTTCTAACTCCATTCTTTTACGTGTAGCTGTCCTGTTTGCCCAGCACTGCTTAGTCAAGAGACTGTCTTTTCTCCATTTTATATTCTTTCCTCTTTCACTGTACATTAATTTACCGTAGATGCATGGCTTTATTTTGGGATTTTTATCCTTTCCCACTGATCTGTATTTCTCTTTTTCTGCCAGTACCGTACTCTTTCTAAGGACTGTAGCTTTGAAGTATGGCTACAGTCTGGGAGTGTGGGAAGTCTGGGACTGTGATTCCTTCAGCTCCACTATTCTTTCTGAAGATTGATTTGGCTGTTGCAGAACTTTTATATTTCCATGCAGATTTCAAACATTTTTTGTTCTAGTTCTCTGAGAAATACCATTAGTAATTTTCTAGGAATTGTATTGAATACCTAGATGGTTCTGGGTATGAGAGACAATTTGACAATATTGATTCCTCCAAAGCAAGAACATGGTCATATCGTTCCCTCTGTTTGTGTCATCTTTGATTTCTTCCATCAGGATCTTACAGTTTTCAAAGTAGAGGTCTTTTGTCTCCTGGGGTATGTTTATTACTAGGATTTTCCTTCTCGTTTTCTCACTGTTGCTTTATTATTTATTTTGACTGTACGGAGTCTTAGTTCCTGTGCAGACGTTTCTCTAGTTGCATCACGGGGGGCTGCTCTCTAGTTGTGGTGCGTGGCTTCTCATTACACTGGCATCTCTTCTTACCGAGCTTGGGCCCTTGGGCTGGAGGAGTTCAGTAGTTGCTGCTCCTGGTCTCTTAGATCGCAGGCTCAGTAATTGTGGCACACACAGGCTTCGCTGTTCTGCGGCATGCGGGATCTTCCTGGACCTGGGATTGAACTGGTATCTCCTGCACAGACAGGTGGACCGTTTACTCTGTAAGCCACGAGGGAAGCCCTGGGGTGTCATTGTCTTTTTTTTTTTTAACTTTTTTCCTTAAAGGATAATTGCTTTACAGAATTTTGCTGTTTTCTGTCAAACCTCAACATCAATCAGCCGTCGGTTTACATATATCCCCTCCCTTTTGAAACTCCCTCCCATCTCCCTCCCCATGCCACCCCTCTAGGTTGGTACAGAGCCCCTGTTTGAGTTTCCCGAGCCATACAGCAAATTCCCGTTGGCTGTCAATTTTACATATGGTAACATAAGTTTCCATGTTACTCTTTCCATACATCTCACCCTCTTCTCTCCCGATGTCCGTAAGTCTATTCTCTATGTATGTTTCTCCGTTGCTGCCCTGTAAAAAGTTCTTCAGTCCCATTTTTCTAGATTCCTTGTATATATGTTAGGATAGGATACTTATCTTTCTCTTTCTGACTCACTTCACTCTGCATAATAGATTCTGAGTTCATCCACCTCATCAGAACTGACTCAAATGTGTTCCTTTGAATGGCTGGATAATATTCCATTGTGTATATTTACCACAACTTCTTTATCCATTCATCTGTCGATAGACATCTAGCTTGCTTCCATGTTCTAGCTATTGTAAATAGTGCTGCAGTGAACAATGGGATACATGTGTCTGTTTCAATTTTGGTTTCCTCAGGGTTCACGCCTGAGGAAGGAGTGGCATTGCTGGGTCATATAGTGGCTTCATTCCTAGTTTTTTAAAGAATCTCCATACCGTCTTTCATAGCGGCTGTATCCATTTAAATGCCACCAACAGTGCAAGAGCGTTCTCTTTTCTCCACACCCTCTCCAGCACTTACTGTTTGTAGACTTTTTGACGATGGCCATTCTGAGTGGTGTGAGGTGATATCTCAATGTAGTTTTGCTTTGCATTTCTCTTATAATGAGCGATGTTGAGCATCTTTTCATGTGTTTGTTTGCCATCTGTATGTCTTCTTTGGAGAAATGTCTATTTAGTTCTTTTTCCCACTTTTTGATTGGGTTGTTTGTTTTTCTGGTATTGAGTTGTATGGGCTGCTTGTATATTTTGGAAATTAATCCTTTTTAAGTTGTTTCATTTGCTGTTATTTTCTTTCCATTCTGAGGGTTGTCTTTTCAGCTTGCTTATAGTTTCCTTTTGGAGAAGGTAATGGCAACCCACTCCAGTACTCTTGCCTGGACTCTCCCATGGACGGAGGAGCCTGGTAGACTGCAGTCCGTGGGGTCGCTAAGAGTCAGGCATGACTGAGCGACTTCACTTTCACTTTTCACTTTCATGCATTGGAGAAGAAAATGGCAACCCACTCCAGTGTTCTTGCCTAGAGAATCCTGGAGGCGGGGGAGCCTTTTGCTGTGCAAAAGGCTTTAAGTTTAATCAGGTCCCACTTGTTTACTTTTGTTTTTATTTCTGTTACTGTAAGAGGTGGGTCATAGAGGATCTTGCTTTGATTTATGTCATCGAGTATTCTGCCTATGTTTTCCTCTAAGAGTTTTATAGTTTCTGGCCTTACATTTAGGTCTTTAATCCATTTTGAGTTTATCTTTGTGTAGGTGTTAGGAAGTGTGCTAATTTCATTCTTTTACCTGTAGCTGTCCAGTTTTCCCAGCACCATTTATTGGAGAGGCTGTTTTGGCCCCTGTCTATAGTCTTACTTCCTTTGTCAAAATAAGGTACCCATAGGTGCATGAGTTTATTTCTGAGCTGTCTATCTTGTTCTATTGGTCTATATTACTGTTTTTGTGCCAGTACCATACTGTCTCGATGCCTGTGGCTTTGTAGTATAATCTGAAGTCAGGAAGGTTGATTCCTCCAGCTCCATTCTTCTTTTTCAAGACTGCTTTTGCAACTCAGGGTCTTTTGTGTTTCCGTATGAATTGTGACATTTGTTGTTCTAGTTCTGTGAAAAAGTGCCATTGGTGATTTGGTAGGGATTGCAGTGAATGTGTAGTTTGTGTTTAGTAGTACAGTCATTTTCACAATATTGATTCTTCCTCCCCAGGAACATGAAATCTCTCTCCATCTGTTGATGTCATCTTTGATTACTTTCATCAGTGTGTTATAATTTTCAGTATAGAGTATTTTGTCACCTTAGGTAAGTTTATTCCCAGATACTTAATTCTTTTTGTTGCAATGGTGAATGGGATTGATTCCTTAATTTCTTTCTGACTTTTTTCATTGTTAGTATATAGAAATGCAAATGATTTCTGTGTATTGGTTTTGTATCCTGCAACTTTGCTAAATTCACTGATTAGCTGTAGTAGTTTTCTGATACTATCTTTAGAGTTTTCTATGTACAGTATTATGTCATCTGCAGACAGTGAGAGCTTTACTTCTTCTTTTCCTATCTGTTTCCTTTCATTTTTTTTTCCTTCTCTGATTGCTGTAGGACTTCCAAAACTATGTTGAATAATAGTGCTGAAAGTGGACACCCTTGTCTTGTTCCTGATCTTAGGGGAAATGCTTTCATTTTTCACCATTAAGAATAATGTTTGCTGTAGGCTAATCATATATGGCCTTTACTATGTTGAGGTAGGTTCCTTCTGTGCCCATTTTTTGAAGAGTTTTCATCATAAATGGGTGCTGAATTTTGTCAAAGAATTTTTCTGCATCTATTGAGATGATCATATGATTTTTTTATTTCAGTTTGTTAATATGGTATATCACATTGATTGATTTGCATATATTGAAGGGTCTTAGCATCCCTGGAATAAACCCAACTTGATCACAGTGTATGAGCTTTTTGATGTGTTGCTGAATTCCGTTTGCTAAAATTTTGTTGAGGATTTTTGCATCTATGTTCATCAGTGATATTGGCCTGTAGTTATCTTCGTCTTGTCTTTATCTGGTTTTGGTATCAGGGTAATTGATGGTGGCCTCGTTGAATGAGTTTGGAAGTGTTCCTTCCTCTGCAATTTTTTGAAATCATTTTAGAAGGATAGGCATTAGCTCTTCTCTAAATGTTTGATAAATTCTTGTGTGAAAGCATCTGGCCCTGGGCTTTTGTTTTTTGGGAGATTTTTGATCACAGCTTCAGTTTCAGTGTTTGTTTCTGGGTTGTTCATAATTTCTATTTCTTCTTGGATCAGTCTTGGAAGATTGAAGTTTTCTAAGAATCTGTCCATTTCTTCCAGGTTATCCATTTTATTGCCATATAGTTGTTCATAATAGTCTCTTATAATGCTTTGTATTTCTGCATTGTCTGTTGTAACCTCTGCTTTTTCATTTCTAATTTTGTTGATTTGATTCTTCTCTTTTTCTTTCTTGTTGACTCTGGCTAAAGTTTTCTTGATTCTGTTTATCTTCTCAAAGAACCAGCGTTCAGTTTTGTTAATCTTTACTATTGTTTCTTTCATTTCATTTTCATTTATTTCTGCTCAGATCTTTATGATTTCTTTCCTTCTACTAATACTGGAGGGGTGGTGGGGTTGTTCTTCTTTTTCCAGTTGTTTTAGGTGTAAATTTAGTTTGTCTATTTGAGGTTTTTCTTGTTTCTTGAGGTAGAATTGTATTGCTATAAACTTCCCTCTTAGAACTGCTTTTGCTGCATCCCATAGGTTTTGAGTTGTGTTTTCATTGTCATTTGTTTCCAGAAATTTTTTGATTTCCCTTTTGCTTTCTTCAGTGACCTGCTGGTTATTTAGAAACGTGTTGTTCATCTCCAAGTGTTTGTGTTTCTTATGGTTTTTTTTTTTTTTTCTTGTAATTGATATCTAGTCTCAAGCGTCGTGGTCAGAGAAGATGCTTGATACAATTTCAATTTTCTTAAATTTACTGAGGTTTGATTTGTGACCCAAGATGTGGTCTATCCTGAAGAATGTTCCATGTGCACTTGAGAAAAAGGTGTACTCTTCTGCATTTGGATGGAATGTCCTGAAGATATCAAGGCGATCCATCTCATCTAATGTATCATTTAAGACTTGTGTTTCCCTATTAATTTTCAGTTTCGATGATCTGTCCATTGGTGAGAGTGGGGTGTTAAAGTCTCCTAGTATTCTTGTGTTACTGTCAATTTCTCCTTTGATGTCTGTTAGTGTTTGTCTTATGTACTGAGGTGCTCCTATGTTGAGTGCATAGATATTTACAATTGTTATGTCTTCCTCTTGGATTGAGCTGTTGATCACTATGTAGAGTCCTTCTTTATCTCTTGTAACCCTCTTTAATTTAAAGTCTATTTTGTCTGACATGAGGATTGCTACTCCAGCTTTCTTTTGCTTCCCATTTGCATGGAATATAGTTTTCCATCCTCTCACTTTCAGTCTATATGTGTCTTTAGGTCTGAAGTGGGTTTCTAGTGGACGGCATATATATGGGTTTTGCTTTTGTACCCATTCAGCCAGTCCCTATCTTTTGGTTGGAGCATTTAGTCCATTTACATTTAAAGTAATTATTGATATATATGTTCCTATTGACATTTTTTTAATTGTTTGGGACTTTGTAGATCTTTTTTCCTCTCTTGCATTTCTTGGCTATATGTCCCTTTAACGTTTGTTGTAAAGCTGGTTTGATAGTACTGAATTCTGTTAAGAAATGAGATCCTTGCTGGTTCGATAATCTTGGTCGTAGATTTTTCCTTTCAGTATTTGAAATATATCCTGCCATTCCCTTATGGCCTTTGTAGTTTCTGCTGAACGATCAGCTGTTAAGCGTATGGGGTTTCCTTTGTATGTTACTTATTGCTTCTCCCTTGCTGCATTTAATATGCATTCTTTGTGTTTAGTCTTTGTTAGTTTGATTAGTATGTGTCTTGGCATGTTTCTCCTTGGGTTTATCCTGTATGGGACTCTGTGCCTCTTGGACTTGATTGACTATTTCATTTTCCGTGTTGGGAAAATGTTCAAGTATAATGTCTTCAAAATTTTTCTCACATCCTTTCTTTTTCTCTTCTTCTTCTGGGACCCCTATAATTCGAATGTTGGTGAGTTCGATATTGTCCCAGAGGTCTCTGAGACTGTCGTCAGTGGTTTTCATTCTTTTTACTTTATTCTGCTCTTCAGAAGTTATTTCCACCATTTTATCTTCCAGCTCACTGATTCGTTCTTCTGCTTTAGATATTCTGCTATTGATTCCTTCTAGAATATTTTAAATTTCAGTAATTGTGTTTTTTGCCTCTGTGTGTTTATTCTTTAATTCTTCTAGGTCTTTGTTGATTGACTCTCACATTTTCTCCATTGTGTCTTCAAGGTTTTTGATCATCTTTACTATCATTATTTGTAATTCTTTTTCAGGTAGTTTGTCTATTTCTTCTTCATTCATTTGGGCTTCTGTGTTTCTAGCTTGTTCTTTCATATGTGTAGTATTTCTCTGCCTTTTCATTATTTTTTTTAATTTATTGTGTTTGAGGTCTCCTTTTCCCAGGCTTCAAGGTTGAATTCTGTCTTCCTTTTTGTTTCTACCTTCCTAAGGTTGGTCCAGTGGTTTGTGTAAGCTTTTCTTTGGGTGAGATTTGTGCTGAGTTTTTGTTTGTTTGTTTTTCCTCTGATGGGCAAGGCTCAGTGAAGTGGTAATCCTGTCTGCTGATGACTGGGTTTGTACTTTTGTTTTGTTCATTGTTTAGATGAGACATGTTGCCCAGGGTGCTACTGATGGTTGGGTGATGCTGGGTCTTGTATTCAAGTGGTTTCCTTTGTGTGACTTTTCACCATTTGATACTCCGTTGGGTTAGTTCTCTGGTAGTCTACGGTCTTGGAGTCAGTGCTCCCACTCCAAAGGCTCAAGGCTTGATCTCTGGTCAGGAACAAGATTCCACAAGGGGTTTGTTACAGCATTCAGTGAGATTAAAACAAATATCCATAAACAAATAACCCCACAGAAATGGGGTTTGGCAGTTACAAAATCAGGCAAATAAGGATTAAAATAATGGAATGTACACATATACACCCATGAGCAAATGAAAATAGTCCAGCAAAAATAAAATACAGTAGACTGACCCAGAAAACAAAGGAAATCAAAAATTATATTTACCAGTTAAGAAAACTAACTAAAGCACAAACTGGAAAACAAAACTAAAGCAAGGTGCCGACTGGGGAATAAAGCAATGAAAACACAACTCACAGATATGTTGAGAGGAAAGGAAAGAAAGAAAAGAAAGAATAGATGTGCAAAGTTAAATAGAGGTAGATGAAGATTTACATACATTAAAGCCTAACTGCAAGGGGAACAGAATAGTAGGAAAGGCAAAGAAGGAAAACATGTAGATATATATGATATGTTTCAAAAATTGAAAATTGAAAACTGGCAAAAGAGGAAAGTAAAAAATCGAAGAAGAATGAAAATGGAAAAAAAATAAAAAAGGAAATCTCCACAGAACTGCAGAAGCCCATCATAGAGGCAGAGGTTTATAACAATAAAAAGTGTGACTGAATATACACGTATACATATACACCCATCAGTTCAGTTCAGTTCAGTCACTCAGTCGGGTCTGACTCTTTGCGACCCCGTGAACTGCAGCACGCCAGGCCTCCCTGTCCATCACCAACTCCCGAAGTTCACCCAAATTCATGTCCATCAAGTCAGTGATACCATCCAGCCACCTCATCCTCTGTCGCCCCCTTCTCCACCTGCCCCCAATCCCTCCCAGGATCAGAGTCTTTTCCAATGAGTCAACTCTTTGGAATCAATCTGAGGCTATTGATATTTCTCCTGGCAATCTTGATTCCAGCTTGTACATCTTCCAGCCCAGCGTTTCTCATGATGTACTCTGCATAGAAGTTAAATAAACATGGTGACAATATACAACCTTGACGTACTCCTTTTCCTATTTGGAACCAGTCTGTTTTTCCATGGCCAGTTCTAACTGTTGCTTCCTGACCTGCATATAGGTTTCTCAAGAGGCAGGTCAGGTGGTCTGGTATTTCCATCTCTTTCAAAATTTTCCACAGTTCATTGTGATCCACACAGTCAAAGGCTTTGGCATAGTCAATAAAGCAAAAATAGATGTTTTTCTGGAACTCTCTTGCTTTTTCCATGATCCAGCAGATGTTGGCAATTTGATCTCTGATTCCTCTGCCTTTCCTTAAACCAGCTTGAACATCTGGAAGTTCACAGTTCATGTATTGCTGAAGCCTGGCTTGGAGAATTTTCAGCATTACTTTACTAGTGTATGAGATGAGTGCCATTGTGTGGTAGTTTGAGCATTCTTTGGCATTGGCTTTCTTTGGGATTGGAATGAAAACTGACCTTTTCCAGTCGTGTGGCCACTGCTGAGTTTTCCAAATTTGCTGGCATATTGAGTGCAGCCCTTTCACAGCATCATCTTTTAGGATTTGAAATAGCTCCAATGGAATTCCATCACCTCCACTAGCTTTGTTTGTAGTGATGCTTTCTAAGACCCACTTGACTTCACATTCCAGGATGCCTGGCTTTAGGTGAGTAATCACACCATCGTGATTATCTGTGTACATGTTCCTAAACTTCACTTGGTTTTTCTCCAGTTAGTCTGTCTTTCATTACAGTGTTCTCTTCCCAGAACCTGGTAAGGGAGGAGAATTATTTCTCCTCCCCTGCAATGTGTTCCAGTTGCTGCAACTTAGTCCAGTGCTTGGCAGAGGAATCTGTCTCTAGATTATAGGGATCCCTGGGTCTGTGCCAAGCTCTGAGGGCATGGGGATAGTGTTGCCAAGTTTAGCAAAAATAAAGAAACTGGGGGACTTCCCTGTGGTACAGTGAGACTCTGCACTCCTAATGCAATGGGCGTGGGTTCAACCCCTGGTCAGGGCACTATATCTCCCATGGCCCAACTAAGAGTTCACATGCTGCAACTGAAGATACCATGTGCCCACGTGAAGACTAAAGATCCCATGTGCCACAACTAAGAGCTGGAGTGGCCAAATGAATAAACGTGTTTTTAAAATGAACAAAATAAGCTGGGGTGCTCCATTAATTTTGAGTTTTTAAAATGCTGTGTGAGACACTCATATTAAAAAGTTGTCTGTTGTTCATCTGAAATTCAAATTTAACTGGATGCCTTATCTCTGACCACCCAGCTCATTAAAGGCAGCACTCAGGGGGTCACTCAGTGGTCCCAGTCCTCAATCCTTGCAGGAGGGGGCCCAGGAGCTAAGTCTTGAAGGTCAAGGCACAGAGGCACTCTCCATCCCCCAGGCTCTGCCCTACTTGGCCAAGGCCAGCCCCCATGATTTCAGGACTTGCATGTTGGGGCATATGATGCAGAAAGGGGTATCAGAAAAGACAGCTCAAATTCTTGAGCTTGCCTTTCAGAACAGCTCTCTGCTTGTAGCCTGTCTTCACTGATTAAGCTCACAGTAACTATTTTCTCCCAAGTTTCACAGCCTCCAAGTTTCAAGTAGCCTAGGTAATATTAATATATCACAAGACTCCTTAATTACCCCAGTAGATAACACCTCTGGCATACGTTTGCTGTAGTAATGGAGCTTAAGTTGTTCTTTAGGAACTGAAGAGTCAGCTCTTGACCAGTTTGAGCTGGCTAAAACTGGTTGGTGCCACAGGCCCTAAAACTGGGTCTGCACAGGTATCCACAGAACAATCTTTGATACCAGAGGGTCAAAAACTCCACCTTTGGATAAGGCTAAGTGCCGGAGTCCAGCTCCAGCAGCCAGGGAATCAGCCTGAAGGGATGAGGGTGTTGGCAAAGAATGATGTAACCTCTGACTCGAGGTAGGAGGTACGGGACTACATGTTTATTTCAAGCATCAGGTCTTCTTTTATACTTTGACAAAAGCATTAGGTCAGAGGTTTGACATTTTCAGTTCCCCCTCACCCAGATTTATTGTCTCATTGTTGCCCTTCAAACAGAGTTCCTGCTTCAGCGATTCTCTCAGAATCCTGTTTGCTTGTGATTACATTGTAACTCATGCTTATGTCTGGGCTGCACACCACATTCCTCAGTTTATTTCTTATCTTTCTAAATCCTGTTTGCCCCTAGTATCCTAAGCTCACTATCTCCTAAAAAGGCTTCTAACTATTCTTAATTATTCCTAAACCCTAAACTCAGCAAACTTCCTTTGCCATAAACATTTCCCTCACGCAGATCTCAGATAACAATCCTTCCCATGGCCTCAAGCTACGGCCTATGTGCTCATCCCGGGACATTCTGTGTAAAAATCCTTGAACAAATGTCAATGGTTACTTTATAGATTATTTTCTGGGCACAACTGCAGAAGGCTTTGTGCTTTCTCATACTTCTCTCAAGAACAGTAAGCACCTTAACATTCTTTCCAGCCAACTTAACCGAAGAAAGCACAGAGCAAGTCAGAATCACAAAAACCTAACTCCTTCATCCCGGGACCGTGCCTGTGGGATGAGGAGAAGGGGTTGGGGCCGTGCCTCCATTTTGTCAGTAATGCCTAATGCGGCTCCCAACAGCTAAGCACCTCCATTTGTAAGCATGTATCCCACAAAAAAGCAAGTAACTCAGATATACCTGCACAGAGCACCAATCACCTCACCATTTCCCTGCCTCCATCACCTCTCCCCACACCTAAGACCACCCTGCTTCTTTACTCCACAAATATCCCAACTTCCTTACTTTTGAGGAATGTGATCTGAGACTTACCCTCCCATCTCTTCACTTGGCTACATTGTGGATAAACTCTTCTCTGCTGCAAACCTTGGCATCTCATCATTTGGCTTGCTGTATGTCAGGTGTTAACACAGGGCTCTGTCAAAAAGCAAACTCAGTGCATCGAGTAAAATAGAGCAGAAAGATGAGTTTGCTGCCAAGATTTTTACCTGCGAGCCAAGAGATTCAAGGGCACAGGAGTCTTGAGCTCTGAGTAGCTCACAAACTGAGAGACTTTTGTGAGGTGAATACAGAAGTTATCTGTATTTTCCAGCTAACTGGCTGCCTAATGGCCTTCTTTCTTACTGCGATCAGGTACACTGAGTCAGGGAAACAGGAGACCCAATGGCATGAACAGACTTGGTGTTGGGGATTGGCTGATGTCTTTTGTTGATCCCGGGGAGAGTTGTAAATTCCTGCAACTTACATCCAGTGAGATGAGGTTTCATTTCTTTAATGTACCTGCACTGGCCAACTCTGTTTTGTCCCCGACACAAGTGACTCCTTCTTAGTTTGGTTCTGCAGCCCGTGTCCCTTGTCCAGGGGCCCCTTTAGAGGGAAGCCCACTCCTCCTGCCTGATGGGGGCCATTCTTGTGAACAGGTGTCTTGGACTCTTGCCCAGAAGAAGAGCAGACCCTGAGGGAAAAGGCACCCGCCTGGGAGGCCCCAGAGGCAAAATCCCTGCCTGCAACCTTTGTTACCAAAACATTTGCCTGACATACAGCAAGCCAATTGGTGAGATGCTGAGCTCTGCAGCAGGGAAAGGGACTTATTCACGAGGAGACAAGAGAAAAAGTCTCAAACCCACTTCCCTGAAGGTGAAGAGGCCTGGGATGTGTTCTCAGTGTATTCTCTGAAAGCAGAAATAACTGCAACAAAAATAGACAAGAGTAGCCTTAACACTAATGGCTCAATTAAGTGTTCCACATATACTAGTGAGGTAGAAATTACTAGGCAGTCAGTGTAGAACTCTGAGACCTTGGTCTTGTTTTCAGTAAACATCCTGCTCCATTGTCCTGAATTCCTGGAATGTGTCTTACAGTTCAGCTCAGTCACTTAGTCATGTCTGACTCTTTGTGACCCCATGGACTGCAGCATGTCAGGCTTCCCTGTTCATCACTATCTCCCGGAGCTTGCTCAAACTCATGTCCATTGAGTCGGTGATGCTATCCAACAATCTCATCCTCTATAGTCCCCTTCTTCTCCCACCTTCAATCTTTCCCAGCACCAGGGTCTTTTCTCTTGACTTCCTACTTTGCATTCCAGTCCCCTATGATGAAAAGGACATATTTTTTTGGTGTTCTAAAAGGTCTTGTAGGTCATCATAGAACTGTTCAACTTCATCTTCTTTAGCACTAGTGGTTGGAGCATAGACTTGGATTACTGTGATATTAAGTGATTTGTTTGCCTTGGAAACGAACCAAGATCATTCAGCTGTTTTTGTGATTGCACCCAAGTACTGCATTTCGGACTCTTTTGTTGACTATAAGGGTTACTCCATTTGTTTCAAAGAATTCTTGCCCACAGTAGTAGATTATAATGGTCATCTGAATTAAATTTGCCATTCCGGTCCATTTTAGTTCACTGATTCCTGAAATGTTGATGTTCACTCTTGCCATTTCCATCTCTCGGACCACTTCCAATTTACCTTGATTCATGGACCTAATATTCTAGGTTCCTATGCAATATTGCTCTTTACAGCATCAGACTTTACTTTTATCACCAGTCACATCTACAACTGGGCATTGTTTTTGCTTTGGTTCCATCTCTTCATTCTTTCTGGAGGTATTTCTCCACTCTTTTCCAGTAGCATATTGGGCACCTACTGACCTGGGGAGTTCATCTTTCAGTGTCCTGTCTTTGCCTTTTCATACTGTTCATGGGGTTAACAAGGCAAGAATACTGAAGCTGTTTGGCATTCCCTCCTCCACTAGACCATGTTTTTTCAGAACTCTCCATGACCTTGGTTGGCCTACACAGCATGGCTCATAGTTTCATTGAGTTAGACAAGGCTGTGATCTATGTGATCAGTTTGGTTAGTTTTCTGTGATTGTGGTTTTCATTCTGTCTTCTCTCTGATGGATAAGAAGCTTGTAGAAGCTCCCTGATGGGAAGGACTGGCTCTGGGGTAATCCAGGTCTTGTTCTGTTGGGCGGGGCCATGCTCAGTAAATCTTTAATTCAATTTTCTGTTGGGCAGGGCTGTGTTCCCTCCCTGTTGTTTGCCCTGAGGCAATGGTGGTAATGGCGACCTCCTTCAAAAGGACTTATGCCAGCGCTGTTGTATTCAGAGCCCCTGACCCCACAGCAGGCCACTGTCCACCCATGCCTCTGCCAGAGACTCCTGGACACGCACAGGCAAGTCTGGTCCAGTCTGTTGTGGGGTCACTGCTCCTTTCTCCTGGATCCTGGTGCACACGAGGTTTTGTTTGTGCCCTCCAACAGTCTGTTTCTCCAATCCTGTGGAAGTTCTGTAATCAAATCCCACTGGCCTCCAAAGTCAAATTTCCTGGGGGTTTTCAGTCCCTTTGCCAGATCCCCAGGTTGGGGAATCTGTTGATGGCCCTAGAACTTTTGTAACAGTCTGAGAACTTCTTTGGTATAATTGCTCTCCGGTTTGTGGGTTGTCTGCTCAGTAGCTCTATGGTGGGGCTAATGGCAGTCTCCTTAGAGGACTAGAAAGACATAGGCCACGAGCTGTGCCTCCTGGGTCTGCCGCAGACCTGGGAGAAGATACACAGGACAAAGTTCTCACCTTGAGAGCAGAAACATCACTTTCCCAGCATGTCAGTGGGTTCAACAACCAGGAAGGTCTCCACTTCAACCTCAATAAAGCTGGAGATTTCATTGAGGTTTTGTTACACACACACGATTGATTAACTCGTTGTCATACAATTGAGCTCAGTTTCTGGTCCATTTTCTCTCCCCGGAGGTCAGGAATCTGGTTAAAAGTTGTGACCCTTTAACCATGTGCTTGGCCTTGGGTGGCCAGCCACTTGCTTGAAACTATCTAAGGGCCCACCGTAAGTCATCACATTAGCACAAACTCAGGCATGATGGAAAAGAGTTCATTATGAATAACAAGACACTCCTATCACTCAGAAATTTCAAAGGTTTTTGAAGCTCTGTACCTGGAACTGGAGCCAGAGACCAGATATATTCTTTCCTGTATCACAGGCTACCTTACCTTTGACCGTGGATCTCTTATGGCAAAAAGAACGTACTTGTGAGACCATAATAGAGCAACATTTGGTGAAGGCAGGAGGGGTAGGGCTAGGAAGCCTTTACCTCAGTTTCCTAATACACTTGACTATCGATATTCATATTATAATTTTACAGCAATATCAGTATAATACTATATTGCATTATGGTAGATGTGTTAAAGAAAAATTATTCTGATGTTTGTTAAAATGGTAAGGAAGATTTTATTTAAGACTATTGCAATAAGGGTTAAGAGATGGAATTCAGCTTCAAATGTAGCAAAGACAGCTGGAGATTTATAGTCCATGAGCTGAGTGAGGGGGTCAGTGGATGGAAAATTACTAAGAGAGATTCTGAGGGTAGGGGGATTTTTGCTAAATGAGCTCACCATGATTCTTTGGTAAAACGACTTGGCAGGCCAAAGACAGGACTAGGGTCAGGGTGGGGCCTGGTCTAGAATTTGGTCAAGGGCAGAGTCTTTGTGAGGTCCTCCTCTTGTTCAAAGAAGAAGAGACATTTTTCTTTCCTCTGAACACTGTGTATCAACTTCCCATTCAATTATCTTTTGTTTATTAAGGATCAGCTAAGACTAGCATGTTGAGACTTGTTAGTAGAGAATATATGATGGTGGCATGAGCCATCAGGTATTTAATGAGGAGGATCTCTCTGAAAATAAAAGAAAAAAAAAAAAGGCTAACATTTTAAGCAGACTATAAACCCAGTTCCAGAGGACACTTAGTAGAGACGATTTCTAGATGCTGGGCTCCAAATCTCTTTAGATGGTGGAATAAGCATGTCAGTGGCAAACTGGCAGATTTACTTGTTTGCAGTTTGAATGCTTTTGGTGGTGGCAGAAACATCAGAGAGGTTTTGGTAGAATTGCCCGCAGTCCCAGGGTTTTTCCTGGAGTGGAAGGCAGAAGATGTGGTGCATTCCCAGAGGTCTACACAGCAGCAGCTAAGGATGAAAAGTGCCCATCTGTGACTGGCTCAAGTGCTGAGCTCTGGGCATTTAGCTGTCTGGCTTCCTTCACAAAGCTTTGCTAGATTTTGAGGGATACGTTTAGCTCCAAGACAATCTAGAGTCTTAGTAAGGATCTGGGCAGTCAGCTTTTAGTTCTCAGAGATGAGAGGGGGAGGAAAATTGGAAATATTTGAAGAACTTTACCCAGATATTGAAGGAAACTAGAAAAATCAAGACTCTGGTAGGGTCTGACAAACTTGGCAGGATTCCATCCAGTTAGCAGGTAACTTTCAAAGCCTCAAAGACGGTGAGCAGGACCAGAATCTGATAACCCACAGGGTGTGATATAGTTTTCCACTGAAATGTGAAATTTCTCTCCAAGTCACTCCCCTTCTCAATCAAAGATAATCAAAGTCAGATTATTCTCATTTACGAGAGTCTGCTCTCGTTAGATTTGGCCTGATTGTTCACAAAAGTGCAGCAAAAATGGTAACTGGTCACATGGGCCTGTTGGGGTTTGCTTTGCTGGAACCTTCCACATAGGATCTCAAGTTGAACTTTTAAAAGCCTCTTGAGGCTAGGAAGCTAAGCAAAGAACTTGATGTCAGGTGGTGTACCTGATGGTTCAGTGACTAAGATTTCGCACTCCCAGTGCAGGGGACCCTGGCCACAACTGAAAATCCCTTGTGCTACAGTGAAGATCAGAGATCCCACATGCTGCAGCTAAGATCCAGCTCAGCCTAATACAAATAGATAGACTACATATTTTTTTAAAAAAGAGAAAAAAAAAAAAAAAACTTGACACCAGAATTTGCCTGCAGTACCCGTAGAGCTAGGTGAATCCTTCTTTGGGAACCCCAGAATATCCTGCTTCCTGGGCCTCCCAGGAAGTAATCTCCCCTCCAACCCTGTGAGCTGGAGACCAGACATGTTCTCCCAAGAGGGCTTCGTGAGCATTGGTCCATAAAGTCAACCTTGTGTGTGTGCTTAGTCACTCAGTCATGTCCAAATCTTTGCAAACCCATGGACTGTAGTCTGCCAGGCTCCTGTGTTCACGGGGGTTCTCCAGGCAAGAATACTGGGGTGGGTTGCCATGCCCTCCTCCAGGGGATCCTCTCAACCTGGGGATCGAACCCAGGTCTCCCTCATTGCAGGCAGATTCTTTACTGTCTGAGCCACCAGAGAAGCCCAAAGTCAACCTCAGTTCCTTCAAATTGGCCCCATGTGAATCTGAGCACATTATTTCATATGACATTCCAGTCAATGTCTTGACTTGGTTGTGTAACCAATGTTTTCAATTATGTCCTGTTACAAGGAGGATAGACTCTCATTGAACTTATGTAAATAATTATCTTGCCATGAAAATAAGAATATCCAACAGGAGTTTTCACAGTCTGGGAAGACCAGGCAGGAAGAAAAAAATAAACGTTTCATTTCTGTTTATAAAAGTACAGTCTACCAAATTGTTACGAGCTGCAGATAAAGAGGAAATAGAAAAGAGTTCTTCCTTATGTCTAGAAACAAAACCATAAAAATTTTTGTTTGTCTGCTCTGTCCCATGTCATAATTTAAAAAAAAAAAAAAAAATATATATATATATATATATATATATATATATATATATATATATTCATTCGGTTGTGCCGGGTCTTAGTTGGGGCATGAGGGATCTTTAGCTTCAGCATTTGAACTCTTAATTGTGGCATGTGGGATCTAGTTCCTTGATCAGGGATCGAACCTGTGCTCCCTGCTTTGGGAGCTCAGAGACTTAGCCACTGGACCCCCAGGGAAGTCCTCATGTCAGAATTTTTTGCCCTGCCCAACAACGAGGGATGGCATTAGAAATCCATGGAAAGGACGCTAACAGTTGCACTGGGTAGTGGTCTGAAGACATCACTTGCCTAACGGAGACAGTACCACGTGGCTGAGTGGAGCTCTCCAGAATTCTTGTGGAGAAGCCGATGGGTTTATACAATGTCTAAGGCCATCGTTTTTATTGAGTACAAAGCACTTTGGCCTGTAGTTGATTAAAGATGCTTTCAGGAAAGAATAGAGTGAAATAAAAGCTGTCAATGAAGGACAAAGACTTAGACTAGCTATTGGAGACCTGGTGAGAGTGCATTACAAAAACTGACACAAATGACAGGAAAATATAGTTATTTTTGTGGCATAAGACCTTTAAAAATAGTGACAGGAATTATGACTGATAAGATTGCATTGTAGTTGTCTAATAGGCAAAGAAGCACCGGGGCATGTGACGGACAGGGAAGTAATTTCCTGGCAAATTTCTAGGAATATCAGAAAATTTCTAAATTATTTATGTTAATAACATTTTATCCATACAGGTATAACCTAGGGTAGGTTAAATATCTCTTTTTATTTGACAATGCTTTTGTGCAACTTAACATATCAAATAAATTTCATTATTTTTGGCACCTCTCTTTTTATAATGTGAAAGAATCAACCCATTCTGATTTTTCTGGGAAATTGCAATGTCTGTTTGAGAGCCACAGGATTTCTTTATGATTCGATTTGAAAAGGCAATGTTATTAAAAACGTCAGTCAAAAGGTTTGAACATTTGATTAACTAGGCTCAAAAGTCTCTGTGAAACAATACTTAGTTACTCGTTTAACCAAAGTGACTACTCAAGACTTTACAAACAAATATAGGAAGTAACATAAATGTAAAGAAAAAAAACTGCCATGTGTGAAACAGTTAGTGGGAACCTGCTGTGTAGCACTGGGAGCTCAGCTCGGCATTCTGTGGTGACCTGGATAGGTGGGATGGGGTAGGGTAGAGGGAGGTCCAAGAAGGAGCTATATGTACACATATAACTGATTCACTTCGTTGTACAGCAGAAACCAACTCAATAGTATAAAGGAACTATACTCCAATTTAAAAAAAAAAAAAAGAAAGAAAGAAAAACCTAGCTCTTAAAATGAGAGGACTTCATTCTCTTAAATAGTGAAGAACATGATAAGGTCAGAAAACTAAGATCATGGCATCTGGTCCCATCACTTCATGGCAAATAGATGGGGAAACAGTGGCAGACTTTATTTTTGGAGGCTCTAAAATCACTGCAGATGGTGACTGCAGCCATGAAATTAAAAGACGCTTGCTCCTTGGAAGAAAAGTTATGACCAACCTAGACAGCATATTAAAAAGCAGAGACATTACCTTTTCAACAAAGGTCCTTCTAGTCAAGGCTATGGTTTTTCCAGTGGTCATGTATGGATGTGAGTCATGTATGGACTATAAAGAAAGCTGAGCTCCAAAGAACTGATGCTTTTGAGCTGTGGTGTTGGAGAAGACTCTTGAGAGTCCCTTGGACTGCAAGGAGATCCAACCAGTCAATCCTAAAGGAAATCAGTCCTGAATAGTCATTGGAAGAACTGATGTTGAAGCTGAAACTCCATTACTTTGGCCACCTGATGTGAAGACCTGACTTATTTGAAAAGACCCTGATGGTGGAAAATATTGAAGGCAGGAGGAGAAGGGGACAACAGAGGATGAGATGGTTGGATAGCATCACTGACTCAATGGACATGAGTTTGAGTAAACTCCAGGAGTTGGTGATGGACCGGGAAGCCTGGCGTGCTGCAGTCCAGGGGGTCACAAAGAGTCAGACACAACTGAGCGACTGAACTGAACTGACAAAAGTCAACATCCAGCACAGGAAATTATTCTGATAAAACACAGAATTTTTGTTTCCAGGGTGGAATACAGATTCCTCACATGGTAAAGAATGTTCTTTTACAAACCAATAAATGAATAAACTGAGAAAATGTCATCTTTTTAACACAGGAAAAACCAACTTCTAGTTTTACATTAGTGTACTACTGATACTAAAGTTCACTTTAAATGTTATAAATCAATCCATCCATCCTTATTAGCCAGCTTTGACTATGCAACGTAAGATTTCTTTTGTTCTACACAGATAACTGTGCATAGCATTCTGTTTTGTAACAGTTGGTTCAAATTTACTTACAGTTAAAAGAAAATTTAAATCTATCTAGATAGCATATTCAAAAGCAGAGACATTACTTTGCCAACAAAGGTCCGTCTAGTCAAGGCTATGGTTTTTCCTGTGGTCATGTATGGATGTGAGAGTTGGACTGTGAAGAAGGCTGAGTGCCGAAGAATTGATGCCTTTGAACCGTGGTGTTGGAGAAGACTCTTCAGAGTCCCTTGGACTGCAAGGAGATCCAACCAGTCCATTCTGAAGGAGATCAGCCCTGGGATTTCTTTGGAAGGAATGATGCTAAAGCTGAAACTCCAGTACTTTGGCCACCTCATGCGGAGAGTTGACTCACTGGAAAAGACTGATGCTGGGAGGGATTGGGGGCAGGAGGAGAAGGGGACGACAGAGGATGAGATGGCTGGATGACATCACGTGAGTCTGAGTGAACTCCGGGAGTTGGTGATGGACAGGGAGGCCTAGTGTGCTGCGATTCATGGGGTCGCAAGGAGTCGGACGCGACTGAGAGACTGAACTGACAGAGCTGACTGATATTTACATCTATACAATTCCTTTTCTACAAACCTGACATGTTTGGCACTCATCCAGGTTTTGTCTTACATTTTCCTCCTGTCTGAAACAATTAGACGTTTACTGTGGGGCAAGTTGCTTTTTACTTCTCTTAAAGCATCTTACTTTCCTTGTGTACTTTTCCTTCTCAAAGTCCATCCTACTTTCCATGCATACATTGTATAAGAAATTAATTCCTTTCATCCTTATTGTTTCTAATAGTTTCATTTATATATATTGACCATTATTTTTAGCCTCGTAACTTTTATTGTACAGAGAAAATTAGGGAGTAGACAATTGTGAACTGGCCATCATACACTAGCCTTCTGTAGCCGGCTAGCAAATTTCATGACCATACATACTATCTCACAAATTTTATAGGTCTATGCTTCTTTGCAGTGCAATTAATTATTCAATGAAGCAAAAATTATTTATTAACAATAAAATATATATATATGAGGTGGATGAAACTGGAGCCTATTATACAGAGTGAAGTAAGCCAGAAAGAAAATCACCAATACAGTATACTAACGCATATATATGGAATTTAGAAGGATGGTAACAGTAACCCTGTGTACGAGACAGCAAAAGAGACACTGATGTATAGAACAGTCTTATGGACTCTGTGGGAGAGGGAGAGGGTGGGAAGATTTGGGAGAATGGCATTGAAACATGTAAAATATCATGTATGAAACGAGTCACCAGTCCAGGTTCAATGCACAATACTGGATGCTTGGGGCTGGTGCACTGGGACGACCCAGAGGGATGGTGTGGGGAGGGAGGAGGGAGGAGGGTTCAGGATGGGGAACACATGTATACCTGTGGCGGATTCATTTTGATATTTGGCAAAACTAATACAATTTTGTAAAGTTTAAAAATAAAATTAAATTAAAATATATATATATAAATATATATATATATAACTTCTGTAGTATTTAAAAGCAAGAAGTCAAAGTATAGCAAACATATGCTTAGACCTTAATATTTCAGCAGTTTCTACTTAAAAATAATCTGAGTATGTAATGAATATCTATTACTTAATTCAGCATGAGTCTAAAATTCCAAAGTGCCAAAAAGATTTTGGAAACTTTTTAAAGCAGACATTCTATAAAACATAATAATTGTTGAAAAAGTTAATTCATAAAATTTTATTTTATTTACATCAACTTAATACATGTGGTATTGACAAATATAATTGGAGTAATCATGAAAATATCATGATATTAAACTAAGCTCACCATCAATTCAATTTATTTTTCTGTTAACCATTTTTACAGCATATACATGTTAGACAAGTATCTCCTAAATCTCCAAAACAGAAAAAAGTTAAATGTAAAATTTTTTTTTGTTTTACTTCTTCATTTGATATACATGAACTAATGAACATCAAGAAATTCATTTTTAAAAACTAGTTTTACACTCTCTGACATACATCACAGCAGGATCCTCTATGACCCACCTCCCAGAATATTGGAAATAAAAGCAAAAATAAACAAATGGGACCTAATTAACCTTAAAAGCTTCTGCACATCAAAGGAAACTATTAGCAAGGTGAAAAGACAGCCTTCAGAATGGGGGAAGATAATAGCAAATGAAGCAACTGACAAACAACTAATCTCGAGAATATACAAGCAACTCCTACAGCTCAACTCCAGAAAAATAAATGACCCAATCAAAAAATGGGCCAAAGAACTAAATAGACATTTCACCAAAGAAGACATACAGATGGCTAACAAACACATGAAAAGATGCTCAACATCACTCATGATCAGAGAAATGCAAATCAAAACCACTATGAGGTACCATTTCACACCAGTCAGAATGGCTGCGATCCAAAAGTCTACAAGTAATAAATGCTGGAGTGGGTGTGGAGAAAAGGGAACCCTCTTGCACTGTTGGTGGGAATGTAAACTAGTACAGCCACTATGGAGAACAGTGTGGAGATTCTTTAAAAAACTGGAAATAGAACTGCCTTATGATCCAGCAATCCCACTGCTGGGCATACACACTGAGGAAACCAGAAGGGAAAGAGACATGTGTACCCCAGTGTTCATCGCAGCACTGTTTATAATAGCCAGGACATGGAAGCAACCTAGATGTCCATCAGCAGATGAATGGATAAGAAAGCTGTGGTACATATACACAATGGAGTATTACTCAGCCATTAAAAAGAATACATTTGAATCAGTTCTAATGAGGTGGATGAAACTGGAGCCTATTATACAGAGTGAAGTAAGCCAGAAAGAAAAACACCAATACAGTATACTAACGCATATATATGGAATTTAGAAAGATGGTAACAATAACCCTGTGTATGAGACAGCAAAAGAGACACTGATGCATAGAACAGTCTTATGGACTCTGTGGGAGAGGGAGAAGGTGGGAAGATTTGGGAGAATGGCATTGAAACATGTAAAATATCATGTATGAAACGAGTTGCCAGTCCAGGTTCGATGCACGATACTGGATGCTTGGGGCTGGTGCACTGGGACGACCCAGAGGGATGGTGTGGGGAGGGAGGAGGGAGGAGGGTTCAGGATGGGGAACACATGTATACCTGTGGTGGATTCATCTTGATATTTGGCAAAACTAATACAATTTTGTAAAGTTTAAAAATAAAATAAATAAATTATTATATAACGCTGGCTCTCAGAGTCTTAACAGAACCATAGAGGTTATACTTGAAATGCCAAGCTCTACTATTTTACCTTAATAAACGTTATTTTTCTTCGCTTTCTAAAAAATAAATAAATAAATAAATAAAAACTAATTTTATTCATTTTTGGCTGTTCTGGGTCTTTGTTGCTGCGTGGGCTTTTCCCTAGTGGGGGCTACTCTAGATGCAGTGTGCAGGCTTCTCACCCGGGTGGCTTCTTTCGTTGTGGAGCAGAGGCTCTAGGCATATGGACTGCAGTAGTTTTTGCTCCAATGGGCTCAATAGGTGTGGCTCACAGGCTTAGTTGCTCCATGGTGTGTGGGATCTCCCCAGACCAGGAATCGAACCCATGTTCCTGCATTGGCGAGCAGATTCTTTACCACTGAGCCACCAGGGAAGCCCAAGTAATTCATTTTTAGTACATCTTAACTTTGTACATTTGTTGAATTTATAATTTTTATAATCTTAAACATCTAGTAGGTACAACACTGGCTTGTGCTGTGCTGTGCTTAGTCGCTCAGTTGTGTCCAACTTTTTGCAACCCCATGGACTTTAGCCGGCCAGGCTCCTCTGTCCGTGGGGATTCTCCAGGCAAGAATACTGGAGTGGGGTGCCATCGCCTTCCTCAACATTAGCTTATTTGACTAGTAAATCTAAATAGAATAAAAATGTATGCTCATGTGAACCTTAATTCTGATAACTCAGATGACACAGCTATTTTTTCTTTTTCAACTAAACCAACAATATCAAACTTGTCTTATTTACCAAAGATTTATTCAAATCACATGAATTCAAACAGCATTTGGGTTAGTTCCTATATTTATGAGATTTAGGAATATTTCATTTATGTAAGTATTGACTGGATCTTCCCTGTATCTCAGACAGTAAAGAATCTGCCTGCAATGCAGGAGACCTGGGTTCGATTCCTGGGTTGGAAAGATCCTCTGGAGAAGGGAATGGCAATCCATTCCAGTATTCTTGCCTGGAGAATCCCATGGACAGAGGAGCCTGGCGGGCCACAGTCCATGGGGTCGCAAAGAGTCAGACACGATTGAGCAACTAACACCACTACTAATACTAAGTATTGATATTTATGTCTAAGCCAATTGAACTAAAGCAAGCTTCTTTGTGGAGTTTTATAAATTAATTAATAAAGTAATTTAATAAATAATATCATCTGGAAGT
This sequence comes from Bubalus bubalis, assembly GCF_019923935.1. Taxonomy (NCBI): domain Eukaryota; kingdom Metazoa; phylum Chordata; class Mammalia; order Artiodactyla; family Bovidae; genus Bubalus; species Bubalus bubalis. The sequence goes on from NC_059171.1 coordinate 80,475,051, forward strand.
AGGGAAATACCATGTATACCCAGGGATCAAACCGTGGTCTCCTGCACTGCAGGCAGGATCTTTACTCTCTGAGCCACCAGGGAAGGCTCTATATGTAGCATACTATGTACCAAAGCATACAGGAAGATACAAATAGATCTTTGTGCTTTTATTCTGAAGTCCTAGCTATGAATCAGGCATAAACACAGGGATGCAGACTTCACTGGCTATAAAAAGCACTTGCTCTTGTCACCACTTTCTATTTTTTACATGAACTGTGTTTGTGGCAGATGAGACCATCTGAGGTGAGACCACCTGCTTCCCATGAGGGTTAGAGCTTCTCACCAATGCTTGTGGAAGAGACTTTCAAGATTTTCTTTTGCGTGACATGTAGTCTTAAGGGGCTATGGGCCACATTTTGGTCAGGTTGCTGAGGGAGATCCCAGGCAGCTTCCGGATGTCCCCAGAGCCCCTCCGAGGGGATAAAGCACTCAGTCTGTTTCACCTCCTCAGCTGCAGGGGGTTCCTTTTAGGGCCCCTGGTTCCTTGAGAGCCCCCACTGGAGACAGCCTAAAATTTGAGCGACTGTAAGGAACTAAGGGCTGGAGTGGGAAGGGAAAGATCCAACAGGCAAAGAAAAGGATAAAGGGGGTTAGGGTTTGAAGAGGGATGTATCAGAGGTTTCAAGGAGCCTGAGGGAAGGGAAAGGAGGTAATGGGAAGGGAGAAGACTTGGATGAGCTCCGTGGGAGACCTTGTGTTTCCCGATGAGGACATTGAGGTTTCAAACCATTCTTAGTAAAAGTGAAGGTTTTTACTAACGAAGGATTTGGTAACAGGAGTGCAGTAGACTGATTTGGCACCATAGTGGCCAACCATGTAGCCAGTGGGAGTCTGCAGAGGAAGACAAAAGAGTGAGAATTTCCATGGAGAATGAAGGTGTGAAAGTACAGCACCAGGGAAGACAATTCCAGCAACTTGTCTACAAACAAAGAACAACCTAAATAACAAAGAACTGAATCAAACCAAATGAGACCCCAGTGAGGATTTCCCACGGTCCAACCAATGGTGCCCTCAATTCATATGTGGAAACCCTAACCTTCAGTACCTCATAATGTGACTATGTGGAGAGAGGGTTCTTAAAGAAGTATTCAAGGTTAAGTGAGGTCATATGGATGGGTCCTAATCGAATCAGAATAATGTCCTCCTAAGAAGGGGCAGTGTGGAAGGACATAGAGACACCAGAGGTGGTTGGGCACAGAAGTATGACCACATGAACAGCATGGCCATCTGCTGGCCAAGGAGAGAAGCATCAGCAGAAAATAAACTGCTAATGCCTTGATCTTGGACTTCCAGGCTCCAGGATGATAAGAAAATAAATTTCTGTTATTTAAGCCACCCAGCATGGGTGTGGTATTTTATTATGGTGTCCCTAGAAAATTAATGCCATACCTTTCAAAGAAAACCTTGGGATCTATCCCAGCCTCAAGAGAATCCTGAGAATCAGACTTTGTCTCCACCCAGTTTTGATAGCCCCTCATCCAGAACACCAACTCTCCATCTATATGGACTCACTGTTGGCCCCCTCCCACCCCCATCAGCCAGCCAGGAGTGAGGCAAAGGCTCCCCAGGGGCATGCGTGGGGTTGGGGTCCAATGATGCAGTAGATTCTTTCAAGTCATGGCACCAGACTATTACAGACAAAGTAGTCTGACAGCTGTTTAGCTGACAAGAAAGACTATTCAAGAGCTAGACCTCAACTCCTAATATAGTAGAGATGGCTGGGGATTTATATCCAACTATAGGGTGAGGGGTCAGAGGATGGAAGCTTCCTGAGTGGAAACATCAAGGGTGGGGATGTTCTTGCCAATGGCAGACTGAGGACTTAGACGTGGAAAGTGGAACTTGATCAGATGTCAAGAGTGGGAGGAGTCTCACTAAACTGATGCTGTGGATTCTTTGCTAAAATGAGGTGACAGAGACTGAAGACAGGACTGGGGTCAATGTCAAGGCCCAGTTGAGAAGCAGCTCAGAGGAGTCTGGTTTGAGTTTGGGCCAGGAGGGAGTCTTTGTCAGGTGTAAACTGAAAAGAAGGGGATTGAGGCTGGCACATTACTAGAGTACTGATCAGTTACGAAGTGATTAAATTTGTTTTTGGAACTGTCCCTGGGAAAAGATGGGTGTGGCTACCTCCAGATTTTTTTTTTTTTTTTCCAATTAGGCCAACAGCTTTATTTAAAGACAAGAGCAGACGCCTCCAACCCCCAGGGTCCCGGCAGCACTGGCTTCAGGCTCTGAGCATTAAGGTGTCCTGTAGCCTGAGAGCTGCCTCCAGTTTTCACACGTGAAAACCAGCTCACCAACAGCGCAAGAGGGCTCCCTTTGCTCCATACCCTCTCCAGCATTTATCGTTTGTGGATTTTTTGATGATGATCATTCTGACCAGTGTGAGGTGATATCACTGTAGTTTTGATTTGTATTTCTCTAATAACGGGCAATGTTGAGCATCTTTTCATATGTGTATTAACCTGTATGTCTTTAGAGAAATGTCTGTTTTGGTCTTTTTCTCACTTTTTTATTGGGTTGTTTTTCTGGTATTCAGTTTTATGAGCTGCTTGTATATTTTGCACTGTTGGTGGGAATGTTAATTGATATAGCCACTATGGAAGACAGTATGGAGATTCCTCAAAAAACTGGGAGGTAGAACTACCATATGACCCAGCAATTCTACTACTTGTCATATACCCTGAGGAAACCAAGATTGTAAAAGGCACATGTACCCCAAAGTTCACTGCAGCACTATTTACAATAGCTAGGCCATGGAAGCAACCTAGATGCTCATCATCAGATGAACAGATAAAGAAACTGGTACACATATATAATGGAATAGTACTCGCCATGAAAAGGAACACATTTGAGTCAGTCATTTGAGAAGGATGAACCTGGAGCCTATTATACTGTGTAAAGTAAGTCAGAAAGAGAAAAACAAATATCGTATATTAACATATATGGAATCTAGAAAGATAGTGCTGAAGTGCCTATTTACAAGGCAACAATGGAGACACAGACATGGAACAGATTTGTGGACCCACGGCGGGCAGGGACGAATGGAGAGACTAACATGGAAGCATAGACACTCCCATGTGTAAAATAGGTAACCAATGGGAATTTGCCATATGACTCAGAAAACTCAAACTGGGGCTCTGTAACAACTCAGTGGGGTGGGAATGGCTGGGAGGTGGGAGGGAGGTAAGAAAGGGAGGAGACACATGTATACCTATGGCTGACTCACTTTGATGTATGGTAGAGGCCAGCACAATATTGTGAAGCAATTTTCCTTCAGTTAAAAATAAATAGGTTTGAAACAAAAACAAAAACAGCTCAGAGGGTTGAAGCCACTACCCTTCTGCGTCTGTGACCCCGCAAAGACCAGCATTTCCTCTGCTCGGAGTTTGAGGGCAGAGTCCCTTGAAGACTGGGTTTGGAGGCAGCTGGACCTGCTGGGGGCGGCTGGCGGTCCTTTCGGCTCCTGCTGCCCCTAGCCCGTGTTGGGGGAGGCTAGTACTCTTGCCTGGAAAATTCCATGGATGGAGGGGCCTGGTGGGCTGCAGTCCATGGGGTCGCTAGGAGTCGGACACGACTAAGCGACTTCACTTTATTTTTTCACTTTCATGCATTGGAGAGGGAAATGGCAACCCACTCCAGTGTTCTTGCCTGGAGAATCCTAGAGACGGCGGAGCCTGGTGGGCTGCCGTCTATGGGGTCGCACAGAGTCGGACACGACTGAAGCGACTTAGCAGCAGCAGGAGGCCCAAACTCTGCAGGAGCGGAGGGAGGCTGCGTGGGGCTGGACGGGGGAGGGGCGGGAGGAGGAGCCCAGGGCTCTGAGTTTCCATTTCCCAAGAGAAGGCAGGTGGAGAGGGGAGGGGCAGGGGAGCCCCAGGAGCGGAAGGGGAGGGGAGGGGAAAGGGGGGCATCTCTCGGGCTCTGCTCAGAACTACCCGCCCCCCGACCCCGCATCTGCCCAGGCACAGCGCTGTCCAGTCCAGGCACACTCTGGACGGGGGTCCAGACTCCCCAGTCTCAGTGCCCAGGAACCCGTGTGATGCCTGCGTTTCCCTGCAGCCAAACTCAGCTCCTTCCGGTCCGGCCCCGCCCTCTCGCCTGCCCGTCCCAGGGAGCCCTGAACCCGCTAGCTGCAGGGAGGCGGACATTCCTACCCAGCGTCTGGCCTCCTCTTGTTACAGGACAAGGGGACACAAGAGGATGGTTATATGCCAGGTCTTAGGTGGGTCCCTGGCTCGGGGTCCTGAGTGAGGGTCCTTAGCTTCACACAGGAAAGAATTTAAGACTGAGCTGAAGTGGAGTGGAAGCAGATTTACTCACAGAGAACACGGAGTGTGGGCTATCTCAGAAAGTGAGAGTGGGCCCGCGGTTGTGGGGGTGGTTAGTTCTTAAGGGGCTGGATAATTTCATAGGCTAGCTAGTGGGAGGAGTATCCCTGCTACTTTGGGGAAGGGGTGAGTATTTCCAATATATGGGCCGCCACCCACTTTTTGGCCTTAATGGTCAGCCTTGAAACTGCCTGGCGCCTGTAGGTGTGTCTACTAGCTGATGTAGTACAACGGAGCTTTGAATGAGGCTCAAGTCCACTGGAGGCTGAATCTTCCACCATCTTGGGCCTAGTAGGTTCTGACCAGTTTTTGTTGTATCCTCAAGGGTTCTGTCGTTTTTTTAGCGGTTGTGACCTGCCCCCTTCCTTCCCATCTTACTCCCAGGGCACTTCTGTGTGCCTGCGGCCCAGGGTAGGGGGCTCTGTGCCCCCTTCTTCTCAGCTCTCAGCGTCACCCACGTTGCTGGAAGAGGGGCCCCTTCTAGGGCCCAAGAATGAGCTCTTGTCAAACACTCAGAAATGAATCGTCTAAAGAGTCACGTGCTGACAGAGCAGGAGAGTTTACTGGGAAGGGACGCCAGGGAGGGAGGGCAGCAGTCTCAGGGAACCCAGGGGTGCTGCTCTGCCACGTGGCTCGCGGTCCAATGGGGTTAGTTCCTGAGCTGTTTCTGGCCCGCAGCCTGCTTGGTGGCACGTGTGTCTCTCAGCCAAGGTGGACTCCAGGACGAAGGACTCTGGGAGGTTGGCCGTCTCCCCTGTTTTGGCCCCTCCTGAATTCTCCTGGTTAGTGTTTGGTGACAGCACCTTGCTCCTCATCAGGACCTCTCATTGTGGCACAGCTCGTGTTAGTGGCTGTCCTAGTGCCTGAGCCAAGGTGAGCAGTTCTGGTCCGTAGTTCCCTATCTGCCCTCCTGTGACTCCAGGCCCCCAGCCTGCTGGCCCAGGCCTGCATGGGATGGAGGACACCTCTTGATAAGTGGTGAGGAGAGGGCAGAGCTGGGATGGGGGCAAGGAAGAGCCAGGAACATGACACGGCAGCTTCTTCATGGCTCAGCCCTGCAGAAACCTAACTGCTCTGCTAGTCACTGGTGGCATAGCACAGGGCCATGGACCCTGAGGGGTCAGGCCAGCAGGTCAGCTATGAGTGGAGTGGCTCTGCTTCCAGCCACAGTGTTCAGATGGCTCATGTGGAAAGAGCCTGTCCAACATCCTAGTGATGGCTAAAACAAATGTACCAGGATCAAATAATAGGGGTGTTAAATGGGCTCTTGCCAGGGATAGAGAGACAGGTGGCATAATATTTGTCAATCTTTAAAAATAATTTCTACCCTGACCCAGAATAAAAAAACTATATTTTGCATGGCAACCCAGAGCACTCATGTACACAGACTATGTGAATACATCTCTATGTAACTGAAACAAGGGCTCCGCAAAGCAGTAATTCTCCTTATTCATGAAATGAGCTCTGATGTTTTCTTTTCTATTGTATCTGAGGAAGTGTAGGGTATGTCTCACTTGTTTGAATTTGCAACCTTGTGTTTTTTTTTTTGTTTTTTTTTTTTTGGCCATGTATGGTGGCATTTGGAATCTTAGTTCCCTGACCGGGGATCCAACCCATGCCTCCAACATTGGAAGCATGGAGTCTTAACTGCCGGACTGCCAGGGAAGTGCTGGAATTCACAACCTTCTAATGCACGCAGTCTGCAGTCTAAGAATGTACAAGTGGATCATTTCCTATTGTGTCTTTGCCTGCCAGAAAGTATTTCTCCTCCTGAATGCTTGGAATGCTTGGACATCCGTTTGGGAGAATCAGCCTTCCTTGCTGGTGCAATTCAGCTGCCTGCCCTCCTGAGTAGGAAGCAGAGGGGTCTGTAAAAAGTCTGTTGTAACTTCTCTGTTCGGCACCCCAGCTGAGCCTCCACAATAGAAAGAGTGAAAAATGTGGAAGAGAGGGTAAGAAATATGCCAAGCAGCAAAGCAGATACCCAGATACTTGTGAGACGCCCAGTATTTGTGAGGACAAATACTGAATTGGTAATAGTTTGGACATCTTCAGGACTGATAAAATATATCCTATCCAAGATCAAGCAGCCCCATAGATTACAAGCGGGATAAAGAAATGAATCTCCACACAGACTCATGAGAAGGTAGAAAACTGCAGACAAAAAGGAATTCTTGTCATTGGCTAGAGAAAGACAGGCCACCTTCTAAGGAGTGACTCTGGGAATGACACCTGACTTCTTGACAGCAGCTGTGGAAGCCAGAAGGAAAAAAATGACACAACCTTAGAATCTACATGCAGCAAAAATATCATTTAGGAATGAAGGTGAAAGGAAGACAAGGGAAAGCAAGAGTTGACCATCAGCAACTTGCACAAAAAGACGTCTAGGAAGTATTCTTCAGCCAGAAGGAAAGGGATCCCATTTTGAAGGTCACTTATCTCAGAACATGCCAGTGCCACCATTTCCTGAATGTATGTCCCATGAAGAAGCCTGGAATGTAGTTGCTTCTGGGTCGAATGATCTCACCTTTGTCTTATTGTCATTCACCTTCCCCTGAGTTCTGCAAACCTCAGGTTGTGGGCTTTCCTGGGAGCTCTGTAGTAAAGAATATGCCTGTTAATGTAGGAGACCCAATTTCAATCCCTGGGATAGGAAGATCCTCTGGAGAGGGGAACGGCAAACCACTGCCATATTCCTGCCTGGAGAATTCCTTGGACAGAGGAGCCTGTCTGGCTACAGTCCATGTGGTCACAAGGAGTCAAACATGACTAAGCAGCTAAACAACAACAACAAACTAGTGAGATGGGAATCCGAGTTCTTGTCCATGGAGCCAAAGAATGGAATCCACGAATATGCAAACACTCAGAGTAGTAAGCAAATAGGATCTATTAAAGAGGAGGAAAGTACAAAGCTCTCAACACAGACACTGAGAGGGGTAAAGAGTCCTCTCAAGGTGGGACTTTCAGCAGTTTTTATATCCTTCCTTAAACCACATTATTTCTAACCAATTAATTTAAAGGTCAAGATACTTAACATCTTTATGGCTTCTCTTGATCCTTGGAAGAAGTCACCACCCTTTTTCATGCCTTCTGGCCATTTTACCATGGACCAGATTGCATGGGCTTAAGATTAAAGATCACTAGTTGTTTTTCCTTCAAGCATATGGAACAGACTTTAATTACTGCCCTTCCCTGGATCTGAGTGCTGAGAAGTTATCAGACTAAAGAGCAATGGTTTCTGCTGCTTAACCTGGCAAATGGCAGAGTAGAAGGATGTGCACTCATCTTCTCCTGTAAGAACTCCAAAACTACAACTTGCTGCTGAACAACCATCGAGTAGAGAATGTTGGATCCCACCAAAAAAAGGTACCCCACATCCTAGGGCAAAGGACAAGCCCCAGCAAGATGGTAGGAGAGGTGAAATCGCATTTAGAATCAAACCCCTTACCAGCCAGAGACGCTCAGAGTGCTCAAACAAACCTTGTGAGCAGCAGGACCCAGAGACCCCCACAGACACAGAGACAGAGCTGTGCTTGACTGTCTCTTGCAAAGGTACAGGTCAGCGGTGGCCTGCCACAGGGGCAGGGACTCTGGGTGCAGCAGACCCAGGTATGGCATAAGCCCTCTAGGAGGAGGTCGCCATTAACCCCACCAGAGAGCCGCCAGAACTTACACAGGACTGGGGAAACAGACTCTTGGAAGGCACAAACAGACCCTTGGGCACACCAGGACCCAAGAGAAAGGAGCAGTGACCCCACAAGAGACTGATCCAAACTGCCCATGAGTGTCCAGGAGGCTCTGGCAGAGGCGTGGGTCAGTGGTGGCCTGCTGCAGGGTCGGGGGCACTGAGTGCTGCAGTGCATCATGGGAACTTTTGAAGGAGGTCCCATTATCTTCATTACTTCCACTATAGTTTGGCCTCAGGTTAAACAACAGGAAGGGAACACAGCCCCACCAATGAACAGAAAATTGGATTAAAGATTTACTGAGCATGGCTCCACCCATCAGAACAAGACCCAGTTTTCCCCTCAGTCAGTCTCTTCCATCAGGAAGCTTCCATAAGCCTCTTATCCTTATCCATCAGAAGGCAGACAGAATGAAAACCAATCTCAGAAAACTAACCAAACTGATCACATGGGCCACAGTCTTGTCTAACTCAATAAAACTATGAGCCATGCTATGTAGGGCCACCCAAGATGGACAGATCATGGTGGAAAGTTCTGACAAAACATGGCCCACTGGAGAAGGGAATGGCAAAACACTTCAGTATTCTTGCCTTGAGAACCCCATGAACAACATGAAAAGGCAAAAAGATATGATACTGAAAGATGAACCCCCCAGGTTGGTAGGTGCCCAATATGCTACTGGAGATCAGTGGAGAAATAACTCCAGAAAGAATGAAGAGACGGAGCCAAAGCAAAAACAACACCCAGTTGTGGATGTGACTGGTGATGGAAGTAATGTCTGATGCTGTAAAGAACAATATTGCACAGGAACCTGGAATGTTAGGTCCATGAATCAATGCAAATTGGAAGTGGTCAAACAGGAGACAGAAAGAGTGAACATCAACATTTTAGGAATCAGTGAACTAAAATGGACTGGAATGGGTGAATTTAACTCAGATGACCATTATATCTACTACTGTGGGCAAGAATCGCTTAGAAGAAATGGAGTAGCCATCCTAGTGAAAAAAAAGAGTCCAAACTGCAGTACTTGGATGTAATCTCAAAAACGACAGAATGTTCTCTGTTCGTTACCAAGGCAAACCATTCAATATCATCACAGTAATCCAAGTCTATGCCCCGACCACTAATGCTGAAGAAGCTAAAGTTGAATGGTTCTATGAAGGTCTACAGGACCTTCTAGAACTAACACCTCAAAAAGATGTCCTTTTCATTATAAGGGACAGGAATGCAAACATACGAAGTCAAGAGATACTTGGAATAACAGACAAATTTGGCCTTGGAGTACAAAAAGAAGCAGGTCAAAGGCTAATAGAGTTTTGCCAAGAGAACGCACTGGTCATAGAAAATACCCTCTTCCAACAACACAAGAGAAGACTCTACACATGGACATTACCAGATGGTCAATACTGAAATCAGATTGATTATATTCTTTGCAGCCAAAGAAGAAGAAGCTCTATATAGTCAGCAAAAACAAGACCGGGAGCTGACTGTGACTCAGATCATGAACTCCTTATCGCCAAATTCAGACTTAAATTGAAGAAGGTGGGGAAAACCACTAGACCATTCAGGTATGACCTAAATCAAATCCTTTACGATTATACCAGGGACATGACAAATAGATTCAAGGGATTAGATCTGATAGACAGAGTGCCTGAAGAGCTATGCATGGAGGTTCATGACATTGTACAGGAGGAGGTGATTAAAACAATCCCCAAAAGGCAAAATGGTTGTCTAAGGAGACCTTACAAATAGCTGTGAAAAGAAGAGAAATGAAAGGCAAGGGAGAAAAGGAAAGATATACCCATCTGAATGCACAATTCCAAAGAATAGCAAGGAGAGATAAGAAAGCCTTCCTCAGTGATCAGTGCAAAGAAATAGAGGAAAACAACAGAATGGGAAAGACTAGAGATCTCTTCAAGAAAATTAGAGATACCAAGGGAACATTTCATGCAAAGATGGGCTCGATAAAGGACAGAAATGGTATGGACCTAACAGAAGCAGAAGATATTAAGAAGAGGTGGCAAGAATACACAGAAGAACTGTACAAAAAAGATCTTCATAACCCAGATAACCATGGTGGTGTGATCACTCACTAGAGTCACATCCTAGAATATGAAGTCAAGTGGGCCTTAGGAAGCATCACTACGAACAAAGCTAGTGGAGGTGATGGAATTCCAGTGGAGCTATTTCAAATCCTAAAAGATGATGCTGTGAAAGTGCTGTACTCAACATGCCAGCAAATTTGGAAAACTCAGCAGTGGCCACACGACTGGAAATGGTCAATTTTCATTCCAATCCCAAAGGAAGGCAATGCCAAAGAATGCTCAAACTACCACACAATTGCACTCATCTCACATGCTAGCAAAGAATGCTCAAAGTTCTCCGAGCCAGGCTTCAACAGTACATGAACCCTGAACTTCCAGAGGTTCAAGCTGGATTTAGAAAAGGCAGAGAAATCAGAGATCAAATTGCAACATCTGTTGGATCATGGAAAAAGCAAGAGAGTTCCAGAAAAACATCTACTTCTGCTTTATTGACTATGCCAAAGCCTTTGACTGTGTGGATCACAATAAACTGTGGAAAATTCTGAAAGAGATGGGAATACCAGACCATCTGACCTGCCTCCTGAGAAATCTGTATGCAGATCAAGAAGCAACAGTTAGAACTGGACATGGAACAACATACTGGTTCCAAATCGGGAAAGGAGTATGTGAAGGGTGTATATTGTCACCCTGCTTATTTAACTTCTATGCAGAGTACATCAAGCGAAATGCCAGGCTGGATGATGCACAAGCTGGAATCAAGATTTCCAGGAGAAATATCAAAAACCCCAGATGTGCAGATGATACGACCCTTATGGCAGAAAGTGAAGAAGAACTAAAGAGCCTCTTGATGAGAGTGAAAGAGGAGAGTGAAAAAGCTGGCTTAAAACTCAACATTCAAAAAATGAAGATCATGGCATCCAGTCCCATCACTTCATGGCAAATAGATGGGGAAACAATGGAAACAGTGAGAGACTTTATTTGGGGAGGGGGCTCCAAAATCACTGCAGGTGGTGACTGCAGCCATGAAATTAAAAAATGCTTGCTCCTTGGAAGAAAAGCTATGACCAACCTAGACAGCATATTCATATTAAAAAGCAGAGACATTACTTTGCCAACCAAGGTCCATCTAGTCAAAGTTATGGTTTTTCCAGTAGCCATGTATGGATGTGAGAGTTGGACTATAAGGAAAGCTGAGCGCCAAAGAATTGATGCTTTTTATCTGTGGTGTTGAAGACTCTTGACAGTCCCTTGGACTGTAAGGAGATCTAACCAGTCAATCCTAAAGGAAATCAGTCCTGAATATTCATTGGAAGGACTGATGCCGAAGCTAAAGCTCCAATACTTTGGCACCTGATGTGAAGAACTGACTCACTGGAAAAGACCCTGATGCTGGGAAAGATAGAAGGCAGGAGGAGAAGGGGGTGACACAGGATGAGATGGTTCAATGGCCTCACTGACTAAATGGACGTGAGTTTGAGAAAACTCCGAGAGTTGGTGATGGATAGGGAGGCCTGGTGTGCTGCAGTCCATGGGGTCACAAAGAGTCGAACACAAATGAGCAACTGAACTGAACTGATCTATCTCCTCCTGTTGGCTGTTCCTGAGTTGTATCCTTGTAATAAAACAGTAGTCTAAGTACAGAGCTTTTGGTGATTTCTTTCACTTGTTCTATGAAATCATTAAAACTAAAATGGGGATGGGGGTCAGGGGACATCCAAAATTTGTAGCCAAGTAGGATAGAGATCCAATACTCCACTTGTAATAAGGCTGTCTTGCTGGGGACTTTACCTTTAAGCTGTGGGACCTGTGCCAGCTCCGGACAATTAGTTCAGGAATTGAAATGTAGGACACCCAGCTGAGTGCTGAGAACTGAGCAGAGAATGGCAGAGAACTGAAATGCAGTAATAAATAGATTGAAAATAAATGAATGAGAAAACATATAAATGCAAACTATAAGCATAAGGAAGCTGTCACTGTACTTATACTCCAAAGCAAAGAGTATAACTAAAGTCAGATATTTCATAATGATAAGGTAGCAATTTATCAGTAAGACACAGCAGCCCTTAGCATGTATGTCTTGTCAACTAAAACACACAAACAGCTTAAAAGCTGAGAATAATGTTTTATTTATTTTACTTTCTGAGGACTTCAGAAAAGTTCAAAAGACAGCTTCACAGCTAGCTGTGAGAGACTGCTCTGAAGAGAAGCCAGGATATATAGGAGTTTTTGCAACAAAGATCAGGTAGTCAGAGTATCAAGGTATTATTGTTCATTAAGGAAAACTTGATATCAGGAAAACCTGATGTTGAATTTAGCTCTTTTCTCTATACCAAAAGATGCAAAAGTCTGGGCTCACTGAAATCATTCCTTTGAATATGCGCCTCAAATTCTAGGGCCAGTATCCTGTGCTTTCTCACCCTGAGTCTCCTCGGGGTGCACCTTTGTGGGGAAGGAACTGTATCAGCTGAGGGCTGGCAACTGGCAGCCCATTTGCCTCCATCCTGAGTTTCCTCGTGGCTCACCTTCCAGAATGGCTGAAGTGGTTGAGGGCTGCAACATCCTTTGTTTACTGATATGGCAGGCAGCATTTTTTATTCACAGCATCTAATAACAAAATTTCAAAATACCAGAAACAAAAATAAATAGACATAAAGGGAGACACATACAAATACACAACACCTCTTCCTCAAAGACTGATAGAAAAAGAGGATTTTTAAAAATAATTCAGTAAGAATATAAAAGATGTGAACAATACTATTAGCTAACTTGACCTGATAGACATTTGCAAGACATGATGTCAAATAACCACAAAACAAGCAATCTTTTCAGGCATATATCAAATATGTTCAAGACAGACATATCCTGGTCCATAAGAACACCTGTCAACCTCAAAACATGAGCTAGTTACAGAGTAAGATCAAAGTCAATAACACATAGATATTTAGAATAGAATTGTCTAATAAAAATAGAATGGAAGTCACAAATGCAGTTTTAAACTTTCTGGTAGGTGCACTAAAAGGTTAAAAGAAAGTTGAAATTAACATTAGTAACAGGGACTTCCCTGGTGGACCAGTGGCCAAGACCCTGACCAATTAATGCAGGATCCTGGGTTCAATCCCTGGTTAGGGAAATAGATCCCACATGCTGCAACTAAGACCAGTACAGTCAAATAAATACTATATTTGTTAAATATATCAGTACTTTACTTAAGCCAATATATCCAAAATACTATCATTTGAACATTAATGATATTTCCAAACGTGAGATAGCTCATGTTCCTTTTTTTAAAATTGTCTTAAACAAATCGGGGCGGGGGGGTGCGGGGGTGGGGGGTGGGGGGCAGTCCTAAGATGGCAGAGGAATAGGACTGGGAAACCACTTTCTCCCCCACAAATTCATAGAAAGATCGTTTGAACCCTGAGCAAATTCCACAAAACAACTTCTGAATGCTGGCAGAGGACACCAGGCACCCAGAAAGTCAGCCCATTGTCTTCAAAAGGAGGTAGGACAAAATATAAAAGATAAAAAGAGAGACAAAAGAGTTAGGCACGGGAGACCCGTCACGGGGAGGGAGTTGTGAAAGAGGAGACGTTTCCAAACACCCTCTCACTGGCAGGTCTGTGGGGAGTTTTGGAATCTCAGGGGACAACATAACTGGGAAGAAAAATAAACAAATAAATAAATAAAACCCACAGATTACGTGCCTAATGGCAACTCCCAGAGAAGTAGCCCAGATGCTCGAATCTGCCACCAACAAGCAGGAGGGTGAACAGGGAGGCGCGGGTTGCATTGCTTAGAGTAGCGTCTGGGCCTGAATGCCCTGAGGGCAATCTGAGGGAGCTAATGCGAGAAAGCAACCCAAACTGTGGGGTAGCCAGAGAGAGAGAGAGAAAGAAGAGAGAGAGAGAGAACTTTCCCGCGAAAAGCTCTAACCTAAGGCACTGCCGGGCCGCTCACAGAACAAAGGAGTGAGCGAATACTGGGGGAGAGCTAGCCAGCAGCGGATCGGCCCATCCCCCACCGGAGGCAGAGAGGCAGGCAGGCGACAGCCGGAGCTGGAAAGAGGCAATCTCTGCCCCAGAGAGGCATCCTCTACCAAACTGCGAGCAGGCTCCCAGTTGCTAACCAAGTCTTCCTGGGATCCTGGACGGTTGACATCTGCCAGGAGGGTTGCGGCCAGAGATCAGCTCCCCAGAGGAGACACACGGCACACCTGAGACGGCGCTCCTGCTGCGCACCCAGGAAAACGAGCGGCTGGGACCGGGGAAGTGATAAGATGCACCACCCCACCTGGGGAGAGTGTGCTCACTAAGCACCTGGTCGCCTGAGCTGCTCGGACCTGGGAAGGGCACAAAATGCTGGCCCAACCGAGTCTGTGCCTTTGTGGGGGTACCCAAGAACCTGAACCTGAGCAGCTTAGACCTGGGAAGTGCACACAACCCAGGGCCTGCTTTTGACAGTTCCCCTGCAGAGCAACCTGGAGCCTAAGCAGTGTAGACCCGGAAAACACACATGCTGTGAGCAGGGACAAACCCAATGTGGCCCAGACACTGCGCGCACTCCCCACACTCGCCAGTGATATTTGTTTGCAATGTTCCTCCCTCCCCACAGCACGACTGAACAAGTGAGCCTAAATAAGTGACCACCTTCGCCCCCTTGTGTCAGGGCAGAAATTAGACACTGAAGAGACTTGCAAACAGAATAAGCCAAAAGAAACAGAGGGAACCGCTTTGAAAGTGACAGGTGCAACTGATTAAAACCCTGTAGTTAGCACCAACTACACTGGAAAGGGCCTATAGACCTTGAGACATATAAGCTGGAACAAGGAACTATCTGAAACTGAACAGACCCCACACTGCCCGAAACAGCTCCGAGAAATTCCTAGATATATTTTTACTATTAGCATTTAAACAATTTTTTTAATTTTTTTATTTTTAAGTCCTTTATTACCCTCTTTAACTTTCATTTTTATAACCTACTATTACCATGTTTTTTAAAAAGACCCTATTTTTAAAGCAAATTTCATATATATATATATTTTATAATTTTTGTGATTTTGTTTTGTTTTTTTAATATTGTATTTTTGGGAGTCTAACCTCTATTCTAGATTTTTAATCTTTGCTTTTTGGTATTTGTTATCAATTTTGTACCTTTAAGAATCCAGTCTTCAGTACCCATTTTTACTTAAGAGTGTTATTACAGGCTTGATTGCCCTCTCCCCCTTTTGACTCTTCTTTTTCTCCCTAGGTCACCTCTATCTTCTCCCTCCACCTTCTCTTCTCTCCCAAACTGTAAATCTCTTTGTGTGTTCAGGACTGTGGAGAACACTTAGGGAACTGATTACTGGCTAGATCTGTCTCTCTCTTTTTTACTCCCCCTCTTCTCCTCCTGGTCACCTCTACCTCCTTCCTCCCTCTTCTCTTCTCTATGTAACTCCATGAATCTCTCTGGGTGTTCCAGGCAGTGGAGAGCACATTGGGATTTGATTACTGGCTAGATTGCTCTCTCCCCTTTTGAATCCCCCTCTTCTCCTCCTGATCACCTCTATCTCCCTCCTCCCTCTTCTCTTCTCCATGTAACTCAGCAAACCTTTCTGGGTGTCCCGCACTGTAGAGAATCTTTTCTCCATTAACCTAGATGTTTTATCATTGCTGCTGTATGGATAGAGAAGTCTTGAGACTACTGTAAGAATAAGACTGAAAACCAGAGGCAGGAGGCTTAAATCCAAAACCTGAGAACACAGAAAACTCCTGACTCCAGGGAACATCAATCAATAAGAGCTCATCCAAAAGCCTCCATACCTACACTGAAACCAAGCTCCACCCAAGAGCCAACAAGTTCCAGAGCAAGACATACCATGCAAATTTTCCAGCAACACAGGAACATAGCCCTGAGCTTTAATATACAGGCTACCCAAAGTCACACCAAACCCACAGGCACCTCAAAACTCACTAGATACTTCACTGCAACCCAGAGAGAAGAAATCCAGCTCCACCCCCAGAACACCAAAGCAAGCTTCCCTAACCAGGAAACCTTGAGAACCACTCGTCCAACCTCATCCACAGGGAGGAACCTCCACAATAAAGAAGAACCACAAACTGCCAGAATACCGAAAGGCCACCCAAAACACAGCAATCTAAACAAGATGAAAAGGCAGAGAAATACTCAGCAGGTAAAGGGACGTGATAAATGCACACCAAACCAAACAAAACAGGAGATAGGGAATCTACCTGAAAAAGAATTCAGAATAATGATAGTAAAAATGATCCCAAATCTTGAAAATAAAATGGAGTTACAGATAAATAGCCTGGATACAAGGATTGAGAAGATACAAGAAATGTTTAACAAGGACCTAGAAGAAATAAAAAATTCAATCAATAATGAATAATGCAACAACTGAGATCAAAAACACGCTGGAGGGAACCAACAGTAGAATAACTGAGGCAGAAGATAGGATAAGTGAAGTGAAAGATAGAATGGTGGAAATAAATGAAGCAGAGAGGAAAAAAGAAAAAAGAATTAAAAGAAATGAAGACAACCTCAGAGACCTCTGGGACAATGTCAAACGCCCCAACATTCGAATCATAGGAGTCCCAGATGCTATGCTATGCTAAGTCGCTTCAGTCGTGTCCGACTCTGTGCGACCCCATAGACGGCAGCCCATCAGGCTCCGCCATCCCTGGGATTCTCCAGGCAAGAATACTGGAGTGGGTTACCATTTCCTTCTCCAATGCATGAAAGAGAAAGTCGCTCAGTCATGTCTGACTTTTAGCGACCCCATGGACTGCAGCCTACCAGGCTCCTCCATCCTTGGGATTTTCCAGGCAAGAGTACTGGAGTGGGGTGCCATTGCCTTCTCCAAGGAGTCCCAGAAGAAGACAAAAAGAAAGGCCATGAAAAAATACTTGAGGAGATAATAGTTGAAAAGTTCCCTAAAATGGGGAAAGAAATAGCCAGCCAAGTCCAAGAAACCCAGAGAGCCCCAAACAGGAGAAACCCAAGACAAAACACCCCAAGATACATATTAATTAAATTAACAAAGATCAAACACAAAGAACAAATATTAAAAGCAGCAAGGGAAAACAACAAATAACACACAAGGGGATTCCCATAAGGATAACAGCTGATCTTTCAATAGAAACTCTTAAGACCAGAAGGGAATGGCAGGACATACTTAAAGTGATGAAAGAGAAAAACCTACAACCCAGATTACTGTACCCAGCAAGGATCCCATTCAAATATGAAAGAGAAATCAAAAGCTTTACAGACAAGCAAAAGCTGAGAGAGTTAGGTGCCACCAAACCAGCTCTTCAATAAATGATAAAAGATCTTCTCTAGACAGGAAACACAGAAAGGGTGTATAAACGTGAACCCAAAACAATAAAGTAAATGGCAACGGAATCATACTTATCAATAATTACCTTAAATGTAAATGGGTTGAATGCCCCAACCAAAAGACAAAGACTGGCTGAATGGATACAAAAACAAGATGCCTATATATGTTGTCTACAAGAGACCCACCTCAAAACAAGGGACACATACAGATTGAAAGTGAAGGGCTGGGAAAAGATATTTCACACAAATAGAGACCAAAAGAAAGCAGGAGTAGCAATACTCATATCAGATAAAATAGACTTTGAAATAAAGGTTGTGAAAAGAGACAAAGAAGGACACTACATAATGATCAAAGGATCAATCCAAGAAGAAGAGATAACAATTTTAAATATATATGCACCCAACATAGGAGCACCGCAATATGTAAGGCAAATGCTAACAAGTATGAAAGGGGAAATTAACAGTAACACAATAATAGTGGGAGACTTTAAACCCCACTCACACCTATGGATAGATCAACTAAACAGAAAATTAACAAGGAAACACAAACTTTAAACGATACAATAGACCAGTTAGACCTAATTGATATCTATAGGACATTTCATCCCAAAACAATGAATTTCACCTTTTTCTCAAGCGCACATGGAACCTTCTCCAGGATAGATCACATCCTGGGCCATAAAGCTAGCCTTGGTAAATTCAAAAAAATAGAAATCATTCCAAGCATCTTTTCTGACCACAATGTTGTAAGATTAGATCTCAATTACAGGAGAAAAACTATTAAAAATTCCAACATATGGAGGCTGAACAACACGCTGCTGAATAACCAACAAATCACAGAAGAAATCAAAAAAGAAATCAAAATTTGCATAGAAACGAATGAAAATGAAAACACAACAACCCAAAACCTGTGGGACACGGTAAAAGCAGTCCTAAGGGGAAAGTTCATAGCAATACAGGCACACCTCAAGAAACAAGAAAAAAGTCAAATAAATAACCTAACTCTACACCTAAAGCAAATAGAAAAGGAAGAAATGAAGAACCCCAGGGTTAGTAGAAGGAAAGAAATCTTAAAACTTAGAGCAGAAATAAATGCAAAAGAAACAAAAGAGATCATAGCAAAAATCAACAAAGCCAAAAGCTGGTTTTTTGAAAGGATAAATAAAATTGACAAACCATTAGCCAGACTCATCAAGAAACAAAGGGAGAAAAATCAACTCAATAAAATTAGAAATGAAAATGGAGAGATCACAACAGACCACACAGAAATACAAAGGATCATAAGAGAGTACTATCAACAATTATATGCCAATAAAATGGACAATGTGGAAGAAATGGACAAATTCTTAGAAAAGTACAACTTTCCAAAACTCGACCAGGAAGAAATAGAAAATCTTAACAGACCCATCACAAGCACGGAAATTGAAACTGTAATCAAAAATCTTCCAGCAAACAAAAGCCCAGGTCCAGACGGCTTCACAGCTGAATTCTACCAAAAATTTAGAGAAGAGCTAACATCTATCCTGCTCAAACTCTTCCAGAAAATTGCAGAGGATGGTAAACTTCCAAACTCATTCTATGAGGCCACCATCACCCTAATACCAAAACCTGACAAAGATCCCACAAAAAAAGAAAACTACAGGCCAATATCACTGATGAACATAGATGCAAAAATCCTTAACAGAATTCTAGCAATCAGAATCCAACAACACATTAAAAAGATCATACACCATGACCAAGTGGGCTTTATCCCAGGGATGCAAGGATTCTTCAATATCCGCAAATCAATCAATGTAATACACCACATTAACAAATTGAAAAATAAAAACCATATGATTATCTCAATAGATGCAGAGAAAGCCTTTGACAAAATTCAACATCCATTTATGATTAAAAACTCTCCAGAAAGCAGGAATAGAAGGAACATACCTCAACATAATAAAAGCTATATATGACAAACCCACAGCAAACATTATCCTCAATGGTGAAAAATTGAAAGCATTTCCTCTAAAGTCAGGAACAAGACAAGGGTGCCCACTTTCACCATTACTATTCAACATAGTTTTGGAAGTTTTGGCCACAGCAATCAGAGCAGAAAAAGAAATAAAAGGAATCCAAATTGGAAAAGAAGAAGTAAAGCTCTCACTATTTGCAGATGACATGATCCTCTACATAGAAAACCCTAAAGACTCCACCAGAAAATTACTAGAACTAATCAATGACTATAGTAAAGTTGCAGGATATAAAATCAACACACAGAAATCCCTTGCATTCCTATACACTAATAATGAGAAAACAGAAAGAGAAATTAAGGAAACAATTCCATTCACCATTGCAATGGAAAGAATAAAATACTTAGGAATATATCTACCTAAAGAAACTAAAGACCTATATATAGAAAACTATAAAACACTGGTGAAAGAAATCAAAGAGGACACTAACAGATGGAGAAATATACCATGTTCATGGATTAGAAGAATCAATATAGTGAAAATGTGTATACTACCCAAAGCAATTTATAGATTCAATGCAATCCCTATCAAGCTACCAAAAGTATTCTTCACAGAGCTAGAACAAATAATTTCACAATTTGTATGGAAATACAAAACACCTCGAATAGCCAAAGCAAACTTGAGAAAGAAGAATGGAACTGGAGGAATCAACCTACCTGACTTCAGGCTCTACTACAAAGCCACAGTTATCAAGACAGTATGGTACTGGCACAAAGACAGAAATATTGATCAATGGAACAAAATAGAAAGCCCAGAGATAAATCCACGCACATATGGACACCTTATCTTTGACAAAGGAGGCAAGAATATACAATGGATTAAAGACAATCTCTTTAACAAGTGGTGCTGGGAAATCTGGTCAACCACTTGTAACAGGATGAAACTAGAACACTTTCTAACACCATACACAAAAATAAACTCAAAATGGATTAAAGATCTAAATGTAAGACCAGAAACTATAAAACTCCTAGAGGAGAACATAGGCAAAACACTCTCTGACATACATCACAGCAGGATCCTCTATGACCCACCTCCCAGAATATTGGAAATAAAAGCAAAAATAAACAAATGGGACCTAATTAACCTTAAAAGCTTCTGCACATCAAAGGAAACTATTAGCAAGGTGAAAAGACAGCCTTCAGAATGGGGGAAGATAATAGCAAATGAAGCAACTGACAAACAACTAATCTCGAGAATATACAAGCAACACCTACAGCTCAACTCCAGAAAAATAAATGACCCAATCAAAAAATGGGCCAAAGAACTAAATAGACATTTCTCCAAAGAAGACATACAGATGGTTAACAAACACATGAAAAGATGCTCAACATCACTCATTATCAGAGAAATGCAAATCAAAACCACTATGAGGTACCATTTCACACCAGTCAGAATGGCTGCGATCCAAAAGTCTACAAGTAATAAATGCTGGAGAGGGTGTGGAGAAAAGGGAACCCTCTTGCACTGTTGGTGGGAATGCAAACTAGTACAGCCACTATGGAGAACAGTGTGGAGATTCCTTAAAAAACTGGAAATAGAACTGCCTTATGATCCAGAAATCCCACTGCTGGGCATACACACTGAGGAAACCAGAAGGGAAAGAGACACGTGTACCCCAATGTTCATCGCAGCACTGTTTATAATAGCCAGGACATGGAAGCAACCTAGATGTCCATCAGCAGATGAATGGATAAGAAAGCTGTGGTACATATACACAATGGAGTATTACTCAGCCATTAAAAAGAATACATTTGAATCAGTTCTAATGAGGTGGATGAAACTGGAGCCTATTATACAGAGTGAAGTAAGCCAGAAAGAAAAACACCAATACAGTATACTAACGCATATATATGGAATTTAGAAAGATGGTAACAATAACCCTGTGTACGAGACAGCAAAAGAGACACTGATGTATAGAACAGTCTTATGGACTCTGTGGGAGAGGGAGAGGGTGGGAAGATTTGGGAGAATGGCATTGAAACATGTAAAATATCATGTATGAAACGAGTTGCCAGTCCAGGTTCGATGCACGATACTGGATACTTGGGGCTGGTGCACTGGGACGACCCAGAGGGATGGTATGGGGAGGGAGGAGGGAGGAGGGTTCAGGATGGGGAACACATGTATACCCGTGGCGGATTCATTTTCATATTTGGCAAAACGAATACAGTTATGTAAAGTTTAAAAATAAAATAAAATTTAATAAATAAATAAATAAATAAATGATACAATAGACCAGTTAGACCTAACTGACATCTATAGGACATTTCACCTCAAAACAACGAATTTTACCTTTTCCTCAAGTGCACACAGAACCTTCTCCAGGATAGATCACATCCTGGGCCATAAATCTAGCCTTGGTAAATTTTTAAAAATTGAAATCATTCCAAGCATCTTTTCTGATCACAATGCAGTAAGAATAGATGTCAATTACAGGGAAAAAAAGCTATTAAAAATACCAACATATGGAGGCTAAACAACACGGTTCTGAATAACCAACAAATCACAGAAGAAATCAAAAAAGAAATCAAAATATGCAAAGAAATGAATGAAAATGAAAACACAACAACCCAAAACCTATGGGACTCAGTAAAAGCAGTGCTAAGGGGAAGGCTCATAGCAATACAAGCTTACCTCAAGAAATAAGAGAAAAGTCAAATAAATAACCTAACTCTACACCTAAAACAACTAGAAAAGGAAGAAATGAAGAACCCCAGGTTAGTAGAAGGAAGTCTGTTCATTTCAGTTAGTCAGTCAGTTCAGTCGCTCAGTCGTGTCCGACTCTTTTCGACCCCATGAATCGCAGCACACCATGCCTCCCTGTCCATCACCAACTCCCGAACCCTACCCAAACTCACGTGCATCGAGTCGGTGATGCCATCCAGCCATCTCATCCTCTGTCGTCCCCTTCTCCTCCTGCCCCCAATCCCTCCCAGCATCAGGGTCTTTTCCAGTGATTCAACTCTCCGCATGAGGTGGCCAAAGTATTGGAGTTTCAGCTTCAGCATCAGTCCTTCCAATGAACACCCAAGACTGATCTCCTTTAGGATGGACTGGTTGGATCTCCTTGCAGTCCAAGGGACTCTCAAGAGTCTTCTCCAACACCACAGTTCAAAAGCATCAATTCTTCGGTGCTCAGCTTTCTTCACAGTCCAACTCTCACATCCATACATGGCCACTGGAAAAACCACAGCATTGACTAGATGGACCTTTGTTGGCAAAGTAATGTCTCTGCTTTTGAATATGCTATCTAGGTTGGTCATAACTTTCCTTCCAAGGAGTAAGTGTCTTTTAATTTTATGGAGGCAGTCACCATCTACAGTGATTTTGGAGCCCCCAAAAATAAAGTCTGACACTGTTTCCACTGTTTCCCCATCTATTTCCCATGAAGTGATGGGACCGGATGCCATGATCTTAGTTTTATGAATGTTGAGCTTTAACTCAACTTTTTCACTCTCCTCTTTCATTTTCATCAAGAGGCTTTTTAGTTCCTCTTCACTTTCTGTCATAAGGGTGGTGTCATCTGCATATCTGAGGTTATTGAAATTTCTCCCAGCAATCTTGATTCTAGCTTGTACTTCTTTCAGCCCAGCATTTCTCATGATGTACTCTGCATATAAGTTAAATAAGCAGGGTGACAATATACAGCCTTGACGAACTCCTTTTCCTATTTGGAACCAGTCTGTTGTTCCATGTCCAGTTCTAACTGTTGCTTCCTGACCTGCATATAGGTTTCTCAAGAGGCAGGTCAGGTAGTCTGGTATTCCCATCTCTGTCAGAATTTTCCACAGTTTATTGTGATCCACACAGTCAAAAGCTTTGGCATAGTCAATAAAGCAGAAATAGATGTTTTTCTGGAACTCTCTTGCTTTTTCCATGATCCAGTGGATATGTTGGCAATTTGATCTCTGATTCCTCTGCCTTTTCTAAAACCAGCCTGAACATCTGGAAGTTCACAGTTCATGTATTGCTGAAGCCTGGCTTGGAGAATTTTAAGCATTACTTTACTACCATGCGAGATGAGTGCAATTGTGCAGTAGTTTGAGCATTCTTTGGCATTGCCTTTCTTTAGGATTGGAATGAAAACTTACCTTTTCCAGTCGTGTGGCCACTGCTGAGTTTTCCAAATTTGCTGGCATATTGAGTGCAGCCCTTTCACAGCATCATCTTTTAGGATTTGAAATAGCTCCACTGGAATTCCATCACCTCCACTAGCTTTGTTTATACTGATGCTTTCTAAGGCCCACTTGACTTCACATTCCAGGATGTCTGGCTCTAGGTGAGTGATCACACCATCATGATTATCTGGGTCGTGAAGCTCTTTTTTGTACAGTTCTTCTGTGTATTCTTGCCACCTCTTCTTAGAATCTTCTGCTTCTGTTAGGTCCATACCATTTCTGACCTTTATTGAGCCCATCTTTGCATGAAATGTTCCCTTGGTATCTCTAATTTTCTTAAAGAGATCTCTAGTCTTTCTCATTCTGTTGTTTTCCTCTATTTCTTTGCATTGATCACTGAGGAAGGCTTTCTTATCTCTCCTTGCTATTCTTTGGAATTGTGCATTCAGATGCTTATATCTTTTCTTTTCTCCTTTGCTTTTCACTTCTCTTCTTTTCACAGCTATTTGTAAGGCCTCCTCAGACAGCCATTTTGCTTTTTTGATGGAAAAAAATAATAAAAATTAGGGCAGAAATAAATGCAAAAGAAACAAATGAGACCATAGCAAAAATCAACAAAGCTAAAAGCTGGTTCTTTGAGAAGATAAATAAAATAGACAAACCATTAGCCAGACTCATCATGAGACAAAGGGAGAAGAAAGAAACACTCAAAAACACTCAAAACCAGCTGAAAGTGGATGACCAGGTCAGCCCCTGGACTTGGAACAAAGTAACCCCTGAGCCCTGGAAAGACTCTGCTCTCAGGTCCTGTCTCTCTCTACCTGTATCGTGGGGGGCCTTTCTGGCTATGCTCCTCTGTGGCCCACACGCACACCATAACCCCCTCTCTGAGACTGCAGTATGAAACACTTCTTCCTCCCAAGTCTTTCTTCGCCCAGCCAACATCTCTCTTAGACAGCACCAGGATAGACAGGCAGGCTCGGCCCCACAGAGATCTCTGGAAGTGGAGCCTGAGAGGGCACAGCCAACTCAGGAGATGGGTGGACAAACACTGCCTCCCACGTGTGCCTGGAGCAGCCCTCGACAGCGTCCTCTTTGTCCCACAGAAGGGCAGGATCCTCCTGGTCCATGTCCTTCATCAGGTGAGCACAACAGTGGGCTTTCTGACGGCAGAGCTGCCATGACGGGGCTCACTGGGAAGACAGCGAGTGTTCAGGGAACTTGAGGACAAGGGTACCCGGGGGGGACTCCCCGCAGCCATGTGGGGAATGCACAGAGGACAGCGGGCAGCCTGGGGACTGGGGGCTTGGGCCCCAGAGAAGGAAGGGGCCGGGAGATGGACAGTCCTGAGAGGTCTCAGTTTTGCAGCTCTGAGGACTGGGGAGCTGCCCAAGTTCCCTCCTCCTAGGATCTCCCCAAACGAGGGCTGGTAAGGTAGAGAGAGGCTGGATGTCTGCCCACAGGATATCCCTCCTGCTGGTCTGGGCCTAGGTGTGGTCTGATAGGTGGATGAGGGCGGAGACAGGTGAGCCCCACCCTGCATTCCTATGGCTGGCTCGCCAGAAGGAGTCTGAAGCCACTGGTGAGTAGACGTGGGAGGGAGGTGAGCTGGGGGGCCAGCCAGGGAGGGCTAGTCTTGGAGAGGGGAGGCAAGAGCCTGAAACGGAGGCGCCCCGATGGGCCTACGGGCCTGTGTCGTCTCCAGAATCATGAAAGGCCCCGTTTTTGTTCTTCTGATCCTCGTGTTGTGCGCAGAGCTCAGTGAGTGCCAGGGCAGCTGAAAGACCTGGCCCACATGGCATGGGTGGCAATGCCCTGCAAGAGGCTGTGGTGGTGAGCATGGGAGGGGTCTGCCCTCTGGGAGCCGAGAGGGTGGGAAGGGGCCCCAGTTCCTACAGAGGGCGTGGAGGCAGTCACCCAGAGGGACGCTCCCACACCGCTCTGTCCTGCTGTGCGGGAGTCTGCAGCTGGCTTTGGGCCTCTGAACTTGGGCCCGTGTCCCTGCCTGACCCCAGCTCAGAGCCTGTGCTGCTACTCCTGTGGGACCCTTGGCAAATTTAGCAATCTCAACATTGCCCAACAAGCAAATGCAGCTCAAATTCCACTGTCTGCTACACGGGCAACCTGACCAAGACCATAGAAAACGGTGAGTCCCTGGCATCCAGAGTGGGAGGATTGATGGAGGGGGTTTCTCAGAGAAGCAGGGGCCAATGGCAGTGTCCCCTGGGCCACAGCCCTGCCCTGCACCAGCCTTCCTCCATGTCCCTATCAGTACAGAGATGGGCTAGCTCCAGCAGCCACCTGTGTCGGGGGTGGTGGTGCTTGGTGGGACAGGATGGGAATTTCAGCAGGGAAACAGGGGGCCCAGCATATCAGGGGAGAGAGTTAGGATGGTCAACCCCAGGAGGGTCAGAGGGGACGCCACCGCAGACACCTCATTTTATGCCCACAGACACGATTGAATTGGATATCAGGGGCTGTGTTTCTTCCTGCCAGACACCTACAGAGTTCATAGCCACATCTAAGAGATTGATAGCCACATCTAAACCTCAATCTGAAGAGTGGAAAGTGACCTGCTGTGAAAAGGACCTGTGTAACGGGTGGTCCGAGTGAGGCCCAGCCCCTGTGCCTTGACCAGAGGGCCCCTTCCCAGTCTGGGCCCCACCCTCCTCTGGCCCTGTGAGGAGCCCCGGGGCTCAGACTCAGAAGGGAAGGGGCACCATTCACCAGCACGGCGCCAACCCACCACACCCTCACGCACCCACACACACACACACGCACTCAAAGGCTGTCCTGGGACGTGTCCCCACCACAGGGCCCGGTCCTGGGACCACCCGCTGCCCACTCCACTGGCCAGCGCAGCCCCAGGCGGCCTGTGGTCCACCTCAGCAAAAATAAACGCCTTCCACATCATCCTGTCGTTTACATCTGTTCAGTCCAGTCCAGAAGCGGTGGGGTTCCCTGTCACCTGCTTGAAGGGAGGATCTGTTTCAATCCTGGGCAAGTTGAGCTCCTAGGGCCATGGGTATACCAGGGGTGCCAGTCCTGCAGGGGTCAGCTCTCACAGCAGTCAGGGGTACCCACTCCTCCACCTGAAGCATTTCCTCTTCCGCAGCAGAGTGGGAGCAGACCAAATCTCTCTGCCTTCTTCACCCCTTCAGCTGAGAAGAAGGGAGATTCAATCACAACCTGTGAACACAAGCGGCCTTCGCAGACCTGTGGGGCAGAGGAGGGAACCTTCCCACACTGGGAAGGGCTGGGGGCAGGGAAGAGCAGGGTCTCGGAGGCCTGGAAGTCCAGAAGCGTCTCCCTCAGCACCCGGCCTTCCAGCGTCTCCCCAGCCCCAACTGGACCCCAAGCTTGAGGGGCCGGGACACCACACAGGGCAGCAGGATGGGGGGGGGGGGGTGCTGTCCAGGGGTGGGATGGTGTAGTAGGAGCTGCTTCTCTCAATGTGGGGTCCCCATACGTGCTGGCCTCCGCAAGCCTGCCCCAGCGCCCAGCCTGGTGGGCCAGTCTCCCTCCCCTGACCTCACTGTGCTGTCCCCTCTGGCTTCCCCGGACACCCCAGTGTTGGGGTTCCCAGGGCCCTCCAGTGTAAGGGTGTTGGAGGAGGGGCTTCAGAGAGAGGTGTGTTAATGTGGACAGTCCCACCTGTGGAGGAAGTGCCTGGGCTGTGGAGATCTTGCTGGGCCCCTGCGAGCCCTGAGCGGAGACAGCTGAGTCTGGAGGACATCCCAGGCAGGAAACGCCTTCTCCATAGGGAGCTTTCAGTCAGCCCCTGACAGTTTTAAGAAAGATGTTTACAAAAATCTCCCACGGGCCAAGTAGTGGGTCCCCAGAACCCCAGCAACTGCCCTTGCTGAGAGACACACCTGTGAGACAGCTGGGCCTCAGAGGGCCTCACCCCATCCCCCTCCAGAGCTGCACCTCATGAGAATGCGGGGCCGCTGAGAGCCCCAGCCCCCAAGTCAGTCACATCTAAGGCACCAGAAGCTTCTGCAGACACTCAGGGTGAGGTCCAGGGTCCTTCCAGTCACAGGCACCCTGTTGGCCGGGCACTTTGCTTTATGGGAATACAGTGCCCCATATTTGTGATTCTTGGAAAATTGATGCTGCAGGGGAAATCTTGGTCAGCATTTTTGCCATACGTAATGAAAACATTGGTAAACAGCTTTGATACCATTTGTGGGAATTAAAGCCTGAATTGGCCATTTGCCCTCGATTTAGGACAGAAAGCAGACTGACACATGCTTCCAAACCCAAAGGTGACTTCTTAAAACTGCTTAAAAAGTTTTCAAAAGGGGCGAGCAGTTTTTTCAAATTATCAAGAGATTTTTTCAGTGATTCAAAAGAGTGTAGTGATAGGTAAAGTCAGATAATCAAATCCTTAGCTTGGAAATCCCACCAGGGGATCATAAATAGAGAAGGAAACTTAGGGGCTTTGGGAGACAACAGTAAGTTAATGATCACTTGAGACAGAAGTGGGAGGGACTTCCCTGGTGGTCCAGTGGCTGCGACTTCATGTTCCCAATGCAGGGGGTCTGGGTGCGATCCTTGTTCAGGGAACTCGATCCCACATGCTGCAATCTTGAGTTCACTAAGTGCACCTAAAGACCCCACGTGCTGCAATGAAGGTTAAAGACCCCGTGTGCTGCACTAAGACCTGATGCAGCCAGATATACAAATGATTTAAAAAAAGAAAAAAGCAATGGGGAAATCCTGGAATAATGCGGGCCTGCTTGGCTCATAAAGCAGAGCAAGGCCCTTACTATCAAATCAAACAGGCTTGCCGACAACAAATCCACCTGCTTGCTCAGCAACGGAAGCCTGCAATGGAGGCACAAGCCACGCCTCAAGGACATTCACAGCAGTGGGAAAGTAAGGCCTGCATCCTGCCCAGTGATGGCAACGGGCTAATGGCCCCTAGCACCCGATTCCTGTGCCCACGAAAACAGTAGTTTAGGGAAAGGTGGCAGTTCAAAATGAAAGACCCTCATTGTACGGAGACCGGAAATAATTTTTCCATAGTGACTCGACAGTTCCGGGTGCACAATTTGAGTCAAAAACTCCCCTGCCTGACATGTGGGAGGAGTGGATGATGGAAGACTTGAGGAAGCAGGAAGAGGTGGTCTTCCCCCCTCCCCTCTTTCCTTCAGTTCCGTTCAGTCGCTCAGTCGTGTCCGACTCTTTGCGACCCCATGAATCGCAGCACGCCAGGCCTCCCTGTCCATCACCAACTCCTGGAGTTCACCCAGACTCACGTCCATCGAGTCAGTGATTCCGTCCAGCCATCTCATCCTCTGTCGTCCCCTTCTCCTCCTGCCCCCAATCCCTCCCAGCATCAGAGTCTTTTCCAATGAGTCAACTCTTCGCATGAGATGGCCAAAGTACTGGAGTTTCAGCTTTAGCATCATTCCTTCCAAAGAAATCCCAGGGCTGATCTCCTTCAGAATGGACTGGTTGGATCTCCTTGCAGTCCAGGGGACTCTCAAGAGTCTTCCCCAACACCACAGTTCAAAAGCATCAATTCTTCAGCACTCAGCTTTCTTCACAGTCCAACTCTCACATCCATACATGACCACTGGAAAAACCATAGCCTTACACAACCCATAAATGTTCAGGGCAGTGCAATGCTCGCTGCCTGTTTGAAAGTGTGACAAGCATCCTGTTCTGATACCTCACTTCTCGGTCACTTTGCCTCTCACTGAATTCTTTGTGCACTGAGACTTAAAGAACTGGAGCTCTCAGAGCCTCCTGAGACGCCGCCTAGCAGTTTCTGTAGGTCTTTAATTTTAAGACTAGGAATGTCCATCATAGACCCTGTACCACAGTGAGTGGTTTTCTCCGTTATATTTCTGTGTTGTCAGTTATCTTTCCCAGAGGACCTGGGTTCTGTCTGATCAACTGCCAGATACAAAATTGTTCTTCTACACGGAATGAGACACACCAGTAGAAACCAGCCGTGTGCTTCCCAGGTCAGAGCACTACCCCCCATGCATGAAGATTGGGCAAGTTACATACAGAGGGGTCCTTTGTAGATCACCATGACAACAGATGTGGCGTCTAGTTTTCCCAGATTAGGCTCCTATGGTGTGTGTTTCTAGGACCATCAATATGAGGTAGGCCACTAGTCTGAGAGGTCTCAGGCACACAGAGGACAGGCAGTGATGGGTGCCCCCAGGACCACCCCCCCCAACATACCTACCTGTTGTTTTTCAGGGTGTGACAAGCTCAGGCACCAAATTTCACCTCCCTGCTCCTGGTGCACCCAGATCTGGTACGAAGGGGTAGAATTGGGCATGATTGAGTAAATCATAAACAGAAGGAAGTCCTAAGACGCCTCCTCAGGAAGCCTCTGGGAGTCACCTCCTCTCTGGACACTGAATACTTAACAGGAGGGTGGGGGAGTCCAGGCACCAGCTGTTGGCCACCAGGAGGTAGAGGCACCCGTCACCTGAGGACCCAGGTCTCCAGTGCCAAGCTCTGCCCACCAGAGCAGGAGGGATTGAGCCTTCCTCTGAGCCCTGCCTTGGAAACGGGTTTTTAAGCACTTCTTCCTGTACACACACACAGACACACACTCACACACCTGTAAGCAGCTTTCGACGGGAAGGTGTTCTCTGCAGGAAGTCCCTTTGGTCTTGTCATTAACCTTAAACCCCCTCTACTCATCTCTGGTATGAGAATATCTTTCAGATTTATTGATCACACAGTACCTTGTCTAACCTACTGGTTCTTTCTGTAATCAAAGAAGTATTGTTGTAGCCACGCGTTCCGGGAAACAAACTCACTCAGAAGGACAACGCAGATAGTGGAGTGCAGTTTATTACACCGGCGGCCCCAAGGCAGAGTCTCCTCTTAGCCAAGGACCCCGACCAGTTTTTCTGAAACCCTTATATACCCTAAGTGTACGTGCCCAAACCCACCTCCCCGAATTCCCTGAAACTAGTCTGAACAAAGGAAAAGACAGATACAATCAAAGTTAACCTGTGATTCATATGCCTTAAGCCTAGGTAGTTAACAGTGGACAATTATCAATACCCCAATAAGCATAATAGGATTTATTATTCTATTCAGTTACACAGATAATTAGAGTATTCTTTTAGGCAACAGAGAGTCTAGGTACCAGCCCTGGGGCTCTTCCATCCAGGGGGCCTGGTTTTCCAGTTGGTATGTCGTTTCCATACCTACTGGGCATAGAGCTCAAGCCCACAGTCCAGCCCAAGATGGAGTCCTGCTTTCAAGATGGAGCCTGTTCTGTCTGTTTCCTCCTTCATTCCCCCGTCTTGAGGCTCTTAACTCATAGTATGAGCGTGATTCATAGGGATATATTGCACCCTGACTCTCCCACCTCCAATTTGGAAGAACGACATCAACCTTTGGGTTACAAAGTTCATAATACATTGTAAAATAAAGGGTCCACAAAGCAGACCTATCAAGACAACTCTAACAATGGTAAATATAGTTTTCCACCAATCACCCTTCACCCAAGATAGGACCGAAGTCCAAAAAGGAAGATTATCATCAGACATAACTTTTACCTGACCTTTCATGTCATCTAGGGTGGCTGATATATAGCCAGATAAATCAGGAATATATACACAACATTCAACTTTAATTATAGCACAGGTCCCTCTTTGTACTGAAACTATGGTTAGTCTCAAGATGATACCAGCAAGTCCTTGTAGCAGCAGTTGATTGTAGAGCTTCATCTCTGTCTCTTCTTTATGACGATCTTGGTTTCACAGGAATCAGTGGGGTCCTTTAGTGTGGTCTGCTCGGTGTCCTCCGGGTCTGTGTGGTATGCACTCTTCACCCTCACGTGGTGCAACTTTAACTGCAGCAGGGCTGGTTAGAACAACAGTATATGGACCCTTCTAATGTGGGGCCAAGGAGTCGTGTTTCCAGTCCTGGACCACATTTGATCCCCAGGCACAAATTCGTGAATCTGTTCCCCAAGGGGGAACGGCACACTTTCTTGTACAAACTTAGTTACCTGATTTATTAGCTTACCCAGTTGTTCCATCTGCTGTGAAATCTCATCTCCCCTTACCTGAGGCAAATTTGTTGACACCTGTTTTATTATGGGAGGGAGCCTCCCATACACAATTTTGTACAGAGAAGAGCCATGGGACTGTGGGGTCTGAGCAGAGCCCTCGGAAACAAGTCCACCCAGGAACAGTCTGTACTTGGAGAGTGTCTCTTTAAGTGTCTGATTGGTTCCTTCCACCATCCCAGAACTCTGGGGACTGTATGCTGTATGTAATTTCCACTTAAGGTTTAAAGTTTTGCTTACTTGTTACAGCTACGAAAGCCGGGCCATTGTCCAATCCAATGCTGGCAGGAAATCCAAATCTGGGAACTATCTCCCTAAGCAGGCACCAGGCTACTTTTGATGCTCTTTCAGTCAGGGTAGGAAAAGCTTCTACCCATCCTGAGAACGTACATACTATGACCAGCAGGTAATGGTGGTGTCGGTGAGGTTTCATTTCAGTGAAGTCCACTTCCCGGTGTTCAAAGGGCAGCGTGCCTTTTACCTGAATCCCTGGAGGTTTCTGTCTGTGCTGAAATGCAGCAT
Organism: Bubalus bubalis; assembly: GCF_019923935.1. Lineage (NCBI taxonomy): Eukaryota > Metazoa > Chordata > Mammalia > Artiodactyla > Bovidae > Bubalus > Bubalus bubalis. The sequence goes on from NC_059171.1 coordinate 80,507,200, forward strand.
TGACCTGTGAGCAGGGAGTGCAGTTCTGAGATTTTTTTCCTTTTGACAGCTGGAGGGCCTGGATTAGAGCATATAGTTCGCTTGTTGAGCGGACCGGTGTGATGGCAAAGAGCCAGCCTCAACGATGGTTTCTTCCCTGACTACTGCATATCCCGACAGTCATTGTCCTTGTTTCGCCAGGCTGGTGCCATTGGTATACAGGACCAAATCTGGGTCCGGGATTGGCTGGTCTCTCAAGTCAGGCCTGCTGGCATATTTCCTTGCAATCATGTGAGCGCCCACCTTCTCCCACAAGAAACAGAGTGGCCAGATTCAGGGCCTGACAAGGCTCAGTAGTAACATGGGCGGTCTCACATAACAGTCCCTGGTATTGAGTAATCCGGGATGTTGACAGCCATTTATGGAGATCCCCTCGCAGGAGAGTGTTGACCTCATGCGGGACTTTTATGAACAAATCTTGGCCCAAAGTCAGCTTGATTGCCTCCCGGACCAGTAAGACAACCGCAGCAACTGCCCGTAAGCGTCCCAGCCACCCAGCGGCAACATCATCCAGCTGATTAGAGATAAGTCACTGGTCTGTCCCATGTTCCCATAATCTGGACAACACTCCCATAGCCACCTTGACCTTTTCAGTCAAGTAAAGAGTAAATGGCTTAGCAAGGTCTGGCAGGCCCAAGGCGGGTGCTGATGTCATTGTACCGGGTTTGAGTTCTATTACCAGTGGGATTTGTTTTGCAAGCCTGCAGGGGGTTGTCTTCCACCCAGACCTCAGGGAATTGTTGAGTTAACTCTTTCTCCTGATTGTTTAGCCCATCCAGTTTCCTTTCCGGGAGATTGTGCGACCTCCATTCATCTTGAGGGGTTACTGAGAGGAAGAGTATATAGGTGGTTGAGCCCACTCGAACAGTGGGTCTTTTGTGGGGAGAAAGGTCACTTGTGCCCCCAATTTAGACAGCAAGTCTCTTCCTATCAAAGGTACTGGGCATTCAGGGATGTATAGAAATTCATGAGTCACTTGGTGTCCCCCCCATCTGACATTTTCAGGGTAGGCTAGAGGCACAAAGGCTGCATTTTTCACCATCTGAGATCCAGCAGCCTCTGGCTGGGTCTATTGGCATATAATCTACAGGCCTCGCATAGTCTTTCACAGAACTCAGAGGGTGATTCGCTTTCCCTTTGAATCACTTCGGAGGGTTTTGCGATACTCATAGCTTTTTGGGCCCCCCTCTTGAGACCTTGTAAAATAGCCGCCAGATATCTCTCCAGGTGGCCCCTCCCTGCCTCTGTGTTACAGTCCCCATTGGACCTCTTATCGGGGGTGGCTAGTTCTGCCCACCACTGCGGGTTTGCAGTACCCTCAGGTGCCATTTCAGAGAAGGCAATGGCACCCTACTCCAGTACTCCTGCCTGGATAATCCCATGGAAGGAAGAGCCTGGTGGGCTGCACTCCATGGGGTCGCTAAAAGTCAGACACGACTGAGCGACTTCACTTTCACTTTTCACTTTCATGCATTGGAGAAGGAAATGGCAACCCGCTCCAGTGTTCTTGCCTGGAGAATCCCAGGGACGGGGAAGCCTGGTGGGCTGCCGTCTATGGGGTCACACAGAGTCGGACACGACTGAAGCGACTTAGCAGCAGCAGCAGGTGCCATTTCTCTTAACCATTTTGTGGCCTCAGTTAGGATCCTGTGTCTTTCCTCAGTGCTGAAAAGGAAGACTAGTAGTTGGATTATGTCATCCTATGTAGGGCAGTGGGTTCAAAAAATAGTCTCCATTAGCCTAATAATGGCTTGTGGCTCCCCCGAGTACAGTGGAGCATGTCTCTGCCAGTTTAATATATCCGTAGAGGAAAATAGCTCGTAATACTAGGCTACAGGGGGCTGATGGTAGTGCCCCATGGGTCCTGAACTGGAGGCTGTTGTACCCTCTGAGGGGTATCTGTAGTGGGGTTCTTTCCCCCCTGTTCCTTGGCGGAGCGCAGCCTCTAATTGCTGTGTTTTCTTCCCGCTCCCCATCAGTACTCACCAGGAGAGGTGTATACAATCTAGGAGATCCGGCTGAGGTGGAATCCTGGGGCGTTGACCAGAGGTCTCCATTGCTGGGATTGGAGCCTGCTGAAACGGCAGCTCTACGAACTCCAGGAGAGCTGGTGGAAGAGCAGTGGCTGCTGCAGGAACTTCAGCTGGCCCTGGGTTGGGCATTAAGGCGGCCTCTGGTCCTGGTGGAGCACTGGGAGGCAGGCACACCATTATCCAATATGGGGGAGGGGTCAGGTCATCCCCGTCCAAATCCTGTAGAATTTTCTTTTTTATCATCAGTCAATTTTTGTGCCATTAATATTTTTCCCTTTCCCTTCTGGATACAGAACCTTGTCCAAGTAGGAAGGTATTGAGCTAACTCTAGCCATGAGTCAATATGTGAATATTGATCCAGGTGTCCTGGCTCTCCTGTGACTACTGTATAGAGTGCTTCCACTATTTTTAAGTTGATGGTGTTCTCTGGTGGCCATCCTACTCCCACAGGGGGCCATTCGACCTCACAGAGTATGTGGAGGCGGTTAGGCTTCATCTTCACCCCATAGTCTCCTCCAAATCCCTTCTTTAAATTTTTAATCATGCACTCCAATACAGTTGCCTTAGATTCACTTCCCCTCATCTTGCCTACCTTCTCGGACCTTCTTCTACTTTTCCTTTTCCTTCTGTCTACGAAGTTCTTGGTACCTGCTGATATTTCCACTCAGTGAAACACTTAAATTGCCATTCTGCCTCCTTCCTAACTGGGGTGAGAAGAGCCTTACCTGCCAGATCCCAGAGGGAGAAGGGGGACCAGCGTGTCTTCTCCTGTCGGTCAGCACAGCTGAACCAGAACACCACGTGGTCCAAGACTGTTTCTCCCTTAACTTTCAAAGTCCGCTCTGCTTTGGTGGACTTGATCAGGTGCAGATGAAAACACAGATGGGTTAAATATCCCATGTCCCAGGCTGTCTCCGGAAAAGCCAATTCATGCTCACTTATGTATCCCCCTCCTTCTAGCCTGACAATTCCGAGAGGGTCAAGAATTTCACAGCCTGGGACACCTCCTGCTGGAGGGTAAAATACGAGCACACAAGGACCAAGTTTCTTCTCCTAATAATCCCCTGGCGATTGCTTGGTAATAATTTCCCCCAAGACAGCGTGGACACCACCTCCTAAATGACCTTCACAAATTTTCTTCCTAAGCCCTAACACACTCGTCGACCTGTGTACCAAGCAATTGCCGCCTGTCTATTCCAGGCTCCTGTGGGTCCCCGCTCCTTCTAGTCCCTCCCAGGGGGGTGATCAGGCCCCCTCTTCCACCCTGCCAGGTGGGTTCCTCCTCACCTGAGCTCTCAGTTTCCTTGCTCCTGTTCACTACCTGCCAAAGCGAAGAAACCGGGCATTGAAAGGCTGAATTCTTCCAGAGGGGTGAGACGCCTTCCCCCCTCTAGGAGATTCAAGCCACAAAGACTCGGGGTGGCCTCAAATGAGACCTGTCTCCTCAAAGTGAAGAGTTTCCCGGCCCATGCACCAAATGTTGTAGCCACGCGTTCCGGGAAACAAACTCACTCAGAAGGACAATGCAGATAGTGGAGTGCAGTTTATTATACCGGCGGTTCCAAGGCAGTCTCCTCTTAGCCAAGGACCCCGACCAGTTTTTCTGAAACCCTTATATACCCTAAGTGTACGTGCCCAAACCCACCTCCCCGAATTCCCTGAAACTAGTCTGAACAAAGGAAAAGACAGATACAATCAAAGTTAACCTGTGATTCATATGCCTTAAGCCTAGGTAGTTAACAGTGGACAATTATCAATACCCCAATAAGCATAATAGAATTTATGATTCTATTCAGTTACACAGATAATTAGAGTATTCTTTTAGGCAACAGAGAATCTAGGTACCAGCCCTGGGGCTCTTCCATCCAGGGGGCCTGGTTTTCCAGTTGGTATGTCGTTTCCGTAGATACTGGGCATACAGCTCAAAGTCCACAGTCCAGCCCACGATGCAGTCTTGCTTTCAAGATGGAGCCTGTTCTGTCTGTTTCCTCCTTCAGTATCAGTAAAATGAAGAAAGTAACTGATGACCAGATCTCTTCCGTGCCTTCCCATCAGTAATCTCTGGGACAAACTGAACAAGATGACATCTAAAGAGAGATGACAAGAAGTCGACAGGTCCACAGCAGTGGGGGATAGCCATAACTCTGACCCCCATCTCAAGGATTCACTGAGATTACCTCCCTTCTTCCCTTTAAAAACCTCGTGGTGGAGCAGTACCTTTGGAGGTGGTTTGTGGGGAATGTGGAGTCCACCATCATCCAACTTGCCAGCATACTGAGCACAAGCTACTTTCCTTTCCACTAACAACTGCTTGTTGGGCATTGATTCTGGAGCAGCAAGCAACCGGACCTGAGTTTGGTAACACACATGCACACACACATCTGTCCAGATGCCCATATACAAACACATGCACACATACACACACTTAGAGATTCACACATTTACCCACACACAGAGACACACCACACAAGGTGCACCTACGAGCAATCACTGACCCCTGCTGGCATTGGTCTCCTGGGATGTTTATAAGCCTTGCTTTCTGAGTACAGGGCTACCCCTCCCTTCTAGCCGCTCCTGACAGCACAGTGCCCGGCCTGCAGACGGCAGCTGGGGCTGTTGCAGCTATGTAAAATGTTTTTAACTTTTCATCTTTAAATCAGTTCGTATTGACAACGACGTTTCAAAAATAATAGTTTCTAGAATCCTTTCCCTCATCTTCCACAAATGTTAACTTCTTCTGTTAACGTAACCACAGCACCATGACCAAAACAGGAACTCCGCACTGGTGCCAGACCCTCAGGCCCGGCTGGAATCCCCCGCTGTCCCTCAGTACTTCCCTTGGGTCTTGCACGGCACCCCCATCCTGTCCCCTGGTCTTCTCACCTGAGACACCCTCCCCCCAGCCCACTGCCATCCCAGAGGTTGCCGCTACTCCCAGCCTCCCAATGCCCATAGCTTACACTCCAGAGCTTTCTCTCCACCTTGTGCTGAGACCCTCAGATAATCATAACCTTCCCTGTTTGCCCTCCAGGTACCACCCACACTGAGGTCCCAGGTCCCACCCCTTCACCCCCCACTGGACAGCACACCCTGGGAATGTCCGATTCTGCTGGGCCCTGGGACTCAGGCCTGCACGGTGGCCACCTTGGGGCAGCTGGCTGACTCGAGTCTGTCAATCCTGATGGACCCGCTGCCCAAACAGGAACAACAGCCCACAGCCCTCTGCGCCTGTTCTGTCTGGGGCTGGCTTCATCACATCTCTCCATGGCCTGGATTCTGGTCACCCATGGAGAGAGCCTCCCAGCATACAGGGCACTACAGGGAGCTGCGTGCATGTGCTGTGTGTGCCTGTGTGTGCCTGTGTGTGCTGTGTGCCTGTGTGTGCTGTGTGCCTGTGTGTGCTGTGTGTGTCTCTGTGCCTGTGTGTGCTGTGTGTGTCTCTGTGCCTGTGTGTGTCTGTGTGTGCTGTGTGTGTCTCTGTGCCTGTGTGTGTCTGTGTGTGCTGTGTGTGTCTCTGTGCCTGTGTGTGCTGTGTGTGCCTGTGTGTGCTGTGTGCCTGTGTGTGCCTGTGTGTGCTGTGTGTGTCTCTGTGCCTGTGTGTGCTGTGTGTGTCTCTGTGCCTGTGTGTGCTGTATGCCTGTGTGCTCTATGTGCCTGTGTGTGCTGTGTGCCTGTGTGCTCTATGTGCTGTGTGTGCTGTGTGTGTTCTGTGTGCTGTGTGCTCTGTATGTGCTGTGTGTGCTGTGTGTGCTGTGTGTGCCTGTGTGTGCTGTGTGCTCTGTGTGCTGTGTGTGTCTCTGTGCCTGTGTGTGCTGTGTGTGCTGTGTGTGCTGTGTGTGCCTGTGTGCTCTGTGTGCCCGTGTGTGCTGTGTGTGCTGTGTGTGCCTGTGTGTGTCTGTGTGTGTTGTGTGCCTGTGTGTGCTGTGTGTGTCTCTGTGCCTGTGTGTGCCTGTGTGTGCCTGTGTGCTCTGTGTGCCCGTGTGTGCTGTGTGTGCCTGTGTGTGCCTGTGTGCTGTGTGTGCCTGTGTGTGCTGTGTGCCTGTGTGCTCTATGTGCTGTGTGTGCTGTGTGTGCTCTGTGTGTGCTCTGTGTGCCTGTGTGTGTTCTGTGTGCTGTGTGCTCTGTATGTGCCGTGTGTGCCTGTGTGTGCTGTGTGTGCTCTGTGCTCTGTGCTCTGTGTGCTGTGTGCCTGTGTGCTCTGTGTGCTCCGTGTGCTCTGTGCTCTGCGTGTGCTCTGTGTGCTCTGTGCTCTGTGTGTTCTGTGTGTGCTCTGTGTGCTCTGTGCTCTGGGTATGCTCTGTGTGCTGTGTGTGCTCTGTGTGCTCTGTGTGCCTGTGTGCTTTGTGTGCTCTATGTGCCTGTGTGCTCTGTGTATGCTCTGTGTGCTGTATGCTCTGTTGTTGGGGTCCTTTAATGGATGGGGACCTGGAGGTCCAGAGTCAATAATAAGAAGGTGAAAGAGAGAGCCGGGGAGAGAGAGAGAGAGAGAGAGAGACATGGGGACCAAGCTCTGATGGAGCAAAGGTGCTTTAATGATTTTTCTGTGTGTATATATAGGCTGTAACACAAGAAATTTCTTTCAACAATGATAAAGATCAGAAAACCAAATGTACGTTAACTGTTACCAAGGGAATGAGAGAGTCATTTCCTAGGCAGGTTGATAGGGAGTCTAGGGGTCCCCAAGGAGAGAGTGGTCTGGAATTCTCAAGGAGGAAGAAAGGACAAACTGTTTTCTTTCTCCACATTCCTTAGGATTATATAACAATAATGTATCCTGCCTAAGGACAGTCTTTGGATTAAACCTTCCGTTATCTTAAAATGTAAATTATGGGAGTAGACCTGGTCTTTACAAGGATGTATCTTGCCTGAGGACAGTGTTATCTTAAAATGTAAATTATGGGAGTAGGTCTGATGAGGTCTTTACAACCTCCAGACATTCTTTGGATTATATAACTTCATTGTTAACACTAGCAAGCGGGTACTCTTTCTGCCCCCTTCTGATGCCTATGTCAGAAGCTTTCTCTATCTCCTTTATACTTTAATAAAACTTACACAAAAGCTCTGAGCGATAGAGCCTTGTCTCTGGCCCCGGATTGAATTCTTCTCCTCCGGGGGCCAAGAATCCCGGTGTCGTCACGTGATTCAACAACAACCTTTCATCTTGGGGGCTTGTCCGGGATCCTTCAGGACAAGGTAAGGATGCTTGGAGCTTTAGTTCTTTGTTCTCTTAGCGAACACGTTTTCTGCTGTGCTTTACTAACTCTACCGTGTGCTTGTGTGAATGAATGGCAGGCCCTGCGTGAAGCAAGTAAGGGGCCCTGCTCTGTGGTTCCTCAGTGATCTCATACGGCTTATGGCAGAAACCTGTCGGGGGTTATACCGACCTGCCAATGCCAAGAGGCACCCAATGTCTCCTTCAGGAACCGACCAGAAATGGGCAAAGCGTGTGGACCGAACTCTCCTTTCTCGGTCAAACTTTTCGGTCTCTTTGACTATTTCATAACTCCTTAGGAATTAGAAGTACTAACCTAATCTATTGGATCATAGACTTTCAAGGGACTTGTGATCTATACTGTTATTGTATACTGTGGCTTAGGTCCCAAACTTGGATTGGTAGTCAAGAAAGCACCTAGCCTCGCTAGGAATTGAAAGTTCGGAAGCTAGATGGAGCTCTAGCTCCCAGAACATCTCTGAGGTTAAAGGTTACTCAGATTGGGACTGCGGTGGGTTTTTTTTTCTTTGGTAACGCCAGCTCTTAGTGGATCAGAGGAAGCTGTTATACTGGTGTGGTGATGCTTGGAAAGAACATCTCAGTTTATGTTCGCGTCGGTCTTATTGTGGTCAGGAAATACTCAGGGTCGTGCACAGGCACTCAGGTGACGAATATTTCCCCTAGTAGTCTTAGCTTGGGAGGCATTCCGGAAGGTTACTCTGATTCACCCCCGGTGACATCAGAGGCAAGCAAGGTTAAAGGTGAAGAGCTGGACGTCAAGTAGGGATGCTATCAAGTCTACCCCTGGTACATCCCCACCCCATCTCGGTGGTAGAACCGGGAGGGACGAGTACGGCACCTGCGTCAGTAAGGGACAGACTAAGTCCGACCAGGAAGGAAAAGCTTTTGGTGTAACGTCTGTCTACACCCCCATCTAGAGCAGGGAGGGACGCCTCTGGTAGAAAAATGGCTCTGGTCACTTTTTTTCCCCTCTCTTACAGATGGGAGCTAACAATTCCAGCCTCACTCCTTTGAACTGTATCCGGAAAACTGGGATAGATTTGATCCCCAGGGCTTAGGGAAGACACACCTGGTCTACCTATGTGATACTGCATGGCCCTGGTATCCATTGGAGGACGGCGAACGGTGGCCAGTTGGAGGGTCTCTTAAGTATAATACTGTTCTACAATTAGACCGGTTCTGTAAGGAACAAGGGAAATGGGTAGAAGTAGCATATGTGTTGCCCTTTTTCTCTCTGCGAAATATGCCAGACTTATGTCATAAGGGTATAGATTTGGGCGTGAAGCCTTCAGCTCCCTCCTGTCCTCTTACTTTGCCCCCGTACCTGAGACTCCAAACTGAGATTCAAACCACCCACACGGAGGTCCAAACAACTCCTGTCTCAGTACGACCTCAGACTACTCTGGTTTACCTCAGACCATCGAAGTAAGAGATGAGATGGAGGACAGGAGACAAAAAGAAAAAGAAAAACAGGTTTCTCCAATCTATCCCTGGGATCATATGCGCAGAGCAGCCAGAGAGACTGAGGAACAGCCACACAAGCTGTTGCCTCTTTATGAAACACCCACTGGGAGAAATAATCAGTCTGTGAGAGTTAATAAGCCTTTCTCTTATCAAGAAATACAAAGAATCAAGGAGGATCTGGGAGACTATTTAGAGGACCCAGAAAAATATATTAGAGCTTTTAAAGGTGTGCTTTATGACCTCACTTGGAAGGATGTGATGTATATCTTGGGACAAACGCTGACTCCCGAGTCAAAGGCTCGAGTTTTGGGAAAAGCGGTTGCTTATGGAGATGAATGGCTTGGTAATGAATCAGTAGGGAAGAGGGAGAACAAGATAGTGGCCCTCCCCACTGGGAATCAGGCGGTCCCAACTATAGAACCAGACTGGGACTACAACACAGCTAAAGGAAGATGGGATCAGAGTCATTTTGTTAGATGTATTCTTGAAGGACTTAGGCAGGCGCGTTCTAAGCCTTTAAAGTATGGCAAATTGGCAGACATAGAACAGGAGGAGAAGGAAGCTCCTAGTAAATTCCTAGATAGACTGAGAGAAGGCCTTGGCAGATTCACTGAGATTGATCCCGAAAATGAAGAGGGAAAAGTGATCTTAAAGGATAGATTTCTCACTCAGTCGACTCCAGATATCCACTGTAAGCTATTAAAACGGGCGTATGGACCAAATCAGTCTTTAGATACTCTGTTACAACTGGCTCAGACAGTCTATTATGGTAGGGAATATGAGGAAAAGAAAGAAAGGCAAAAAAAGACAAAGTTACAGGCGGAAGCCTTCACCATGGCTATGAAAAACGTTCTTAAACAGCTTGAGAAAAATGCCCAGAGGGGCCCAGGTGAAAAGTGATGGGCTTGCTATTACTGTGGAAAGGAGGGGCATCTCAAGTGGGATTGCCCTCAGGCATCTAAGCCGCCCCCGGCTCCATGTACCATCTGCAAAAGACCACACTGGAAGAGAGACTACCCCCAGAGGCGTAGGTCTCCGGGGTCGGACTCTCAAGACAATCAGGACTGAAGGTGCCCGGGGGTCCCCACACAAGCTCCCGTCCTAATTACACCTGAAGAACCCCGGGTATTAATAATTGTGGGGGGCCAATCCATCGATTTCCTTTTAGATACTGGGGCAACTTATTCTGTGCTTACTGAAGCCCCTGGCCCACTTTCTTCCCGATCCGCTTCCGTAATGGGACTGTCTGGACGAGCCAAAAGGCATTATTTCAGTTATTCTTTATCTTGCAACTGGGATTCTGTGCTGTTTTCACACGAGTTTCCGATCGTGCCGGAATCTCCATCACCCCTTTTGGGGAGGGATATACTGAGCAAGGTCCATGCCTCTGTTTTCATGAATATGGAGCCCTCCCTTTCTCTCCCTTTAGTTGAACAAAATGTAAATCCTAGAGTATGGGCTGATGGAAAATCTGTGGGTCGAGCACAAAATGCTATTCTTGTAGTTGTTAAGCTCAAAGACCCACACGTATTTCCACATAAGAAGCAGTATCCATTGAAACCTGAAGTTAAGGAAGGGTTAAAACCCATCATCGAAAATTTAAAGGAGCAGGGACTATTAATTCCCTGTAACAGTCCTTGCAACACTCCTATTTTGGGTATAAAGAAATCAAATGGTAAATGGAGAACAGTTCAAGATTTACAAATAATAAACGAGGCTGTAGCTCCTTTACACCCCGTGGTGCCTAATCCTTATACTCTATTGTCTGAAATTCCTGAACGGGCCAAATATTTCTCAGTAATTGATTTAAAGGATGCCTTCTATTCAGTGCCTTTGGCGGAAGAAAGTCAATTTCTATTTGCCTTTGAAGACCCTACACAGCCAGTTCTCAGTTAACGTGGACAGTTTTGCCCCAGGGATTTCGTGACAGTCCTCACTTATTTGGACAAAGTTTGTCACGGGATCTACAAAACTTTAATAGCTCTGAAGCGGTGGTGTTACAATATGTAGATGATATTTTGCTCTGTGCTGAGACAGAGGAAGCTTGTTCGCGAGCCTCAGAAGATTTCTTAAACTTTCTGGCAGGCTGTGGTTACCAGGCATCAAGAGAAAAGGCTCAGCTTTGTCAACAGTCGGTTAAATATCTGAGCCTAATCATATCGGAAGGGACTAGGGCCACAGGCCCCGAGAGAATTAAACCTATACTAAATCATCCCCTACCTATGACTTTAAGACAATTGAGAGGATTTTTGGGAATCACAGGTTACTTTCGCATTTGGATTCCAGGTTATGGAGAACTTGCCTGGCCTTTATATAAACTTATAGCTGAAACTCAGCAGGCCCAAGCCAACAAACTGGTTTGGTCTCCAGAAACTCAAAAGGCTTTTAAGGTTCTTCAGACTGCTCTCCTGCAAGCTCCAGCTCTGAGCTTGCCCACAGGGTCAGAATTTAATTTGTTTGTCACTGAAAGAAAAAGTGTGGCATTGGGAGTTTTGACACAACCCCGAGGGCCTCGCCAGCAACCTATTGCTTATCTAAGCAGAGAATTAGACGTAGTTTCACGTGGGTGGCCCCACTGCCTAAGAGTAATTGGGGCAGCGGCTTTATTAGCACCTGAAGCTTTAAAAATAATTAATGGACGAAACCTTACTGTCCTGACTTCTCATGATGTGAGTAGAATATTAAATTCTAAGGTTAATATTTGGATGACAGACAGTAAGCTTCTTAAGTATCAGTCATTGTTGTTAGAAGGACCAGTAACTAAGCTTAAAGTTTGTGGAAATCTAAATCCTGCCACTTTCCTTCCTGAGAAGGAAAATGAAACACCTGACCACGATTGTTCTCAATTCCTAACTTTTAAACTATGCAGCTCGGGAGGATCTAAAGGATACCCCATTAGACAATCCTGACATGGAAATATTTACAGATGGCAGTTCTTTTGTTCAGGATGGAAAGCGTAAAGCAGGTTACTCTGTGGTGACTGCTGAACAGGTTTTGGAAGCAAAATCTCTCCCCCAGGGAACCAGTGCTTAGTTAGCGGAGCTTGTGGCTCTGACCCGAGCTCTAGAGTTAAGCAAAGGGCAGCGGATGGGCCTGATAATCTATGTGAGTCTACTTCTGCTGACTCCAAAAATCCTGAGTCTGCCGCTTGATCCTCAAGACAATGCCTTCCTGTCCTGGGATCACTCCTACACTGCATTCCACAATCGGTCTAACTGCTGGGTCTGTAGAGCACTCCCCTCTTCATCAGTGGAAGGCTTCCGGAGGTGGACATCTCCACTTCAAGGAAAAGACTTTCTCCAAGTCTGTGAATACCTTCGACAACAATCACATGCGATGCCTCTTCTTCACCTGATGACATCTACCAACCCTAAAATGGACTGGTGCAACACTTTGCACTTTAACTATGGACATAATGTGACTTTTAATTTTGATTCTGAATGTTGTGTTTTTGCTGTTTGCTCCCTGCATCTGTAACTGTATAACTGGATTTGTTTCTAGCGGCATGAAAGCTTTTAAGTTACATATGATTGCTCAAACTCCTGCTACTGTTGCAACTTCCTCCAGCTACTATTTGGGGCCCCTGGATCAGATATCCTCAATATGAGGATTAGGAGAATATTTTGCCTCACCAATTTAGGGACAAAGCCCCTTGTCAGCTCGGAAGCAGTTATGGAACGAGAACGACGCCCCTTTCCCTAGGCAACATAATTCTCCTAAAAGAAAAGGGGGGAATGAGAGTCATTTCCTAGGCAGGTTGATAGGGAGTCCAAGTTTGAATAAAACCATGTGTTTGAATTGATGTTTGTAAAGCAACACCAGAGACAGCAGCAGCAGTGCAAATAGCTATTAATCCCAAAATGCCAAAAATCAGCCGTCCAGTGAACCGTTTAGATCGCCGGAGCAATTTAGTAAGTAACTGGGAAGCAAGTCCAGCCATGGGACCTTCTTCCTAGGGCCGCTGGAGATTTATTGGTAACCACAGATTATGTCGAGATCGAAGAATCAAAAGGGAGTCATTTCTCAAGGAAATAGAGGAGTTAAGACAAGTATATAATTTACAATTTATGCAAGTTACAGAATGTAAAGTCTGATTGAATTGTAAATTTCCTATAGTTACAACAAAAGGAAGTGGAACATAGGCTTGTATAAAATATGATTGATCATAGTGAAAGAAATAATTGCTATGGCTGTGATTAGTCCCTGTGAAATGTCCAGTCCAAGTCCCCAGTTCCTCGGTGCTTGCAGCAAGTTTCCAGATATCCCATTGTTCAGGCCCAATCTGTTTATCAAGGAAGATTCGAGAACGAGGTGGGGCCATTCCACTGTCAAGTCACCCAAGAAGTCCTCTGTCATGGTAATGCTCCATTGTATTCGCAACCTTCTGTTATTTGAGTAACATAATCACACACAGTGTTGTTAGTATCATTTGAGCAGTTAGATAACCATATACCATGAGGTCCCCAATCGACAATTGTATGATTAGCCATAAACATTAATTTTCCTGATTTGGCCTGCCATTTGTCTAAGTGAACAGGAATATATTTAAAGTTCTTATTAGTAAACCCTTTGCATCGTGTTCTTTGTTCTTTCCCTAACTCTTTCCCTAAAGTTTCAGTAGTTTAAACATGGTTTACGGACAAAGAAGGGGTAGTAAATAATCCAAGCAGTGTCCAAAAGTCCTCTTTTAGAGGCAGGGCGAAAGCCCAAGTTTGTCAGCTAACATTTATGCATGATTCTGTTGGGCCCATATACAAAGGAAGGACTTCATAACCTAGATAGATATTAATTAGTTTTTCTTCTTTTTCAGGATGAGAGGGCCCCTCCAAGTTCCAAGGAAGGGGCATATGAGTTGAGTCATTATTGGATATGATTGGTCTTATATCTGTCCATCTTATAACCTATAATAAAAAAGGGGGGTTAGGTATATAAGCCCAATAATTGTGATCAATCGAGTCAGCCTGAGCAGGGGAAGTAAAAGCAAGAAAAGCAAGCATAGTGAAGAAAAATATTTTCAGGATTCTGAGGCATTCCCTGTTGAGAAATCAGATTTTCAGCTTCATTAGTAAGGGTATTTATTTGTCCCCAAGTAGGGAGATCATAAGTTCGGTGACGTCGAGTGCGGCATTTTTTGGAAATTTTTAACATCGCCATGGCTTGTATTGGAATTCCTTCCTCCTGAGGTTTTTGTTGTATCATCTCTAGTCTGAATGTTGGGGGCCCCCTTAGGTTGAATCTTCTGAAGAGGAAGTCCTATGAGTTCGTTGGATCCATCTGGAGAAATAGAAGCATACCCCTTTCCCTGCAAGATTATTTTCTTAGGTTTCTATTGATTAGTTAATCCGTCTTGATATCAAACGGGCAAAGGAACGGAGGTGTCCTTTAATGTTTCAAAATGTTTTTCTGCTTTAGTCAAAACATCTCCTTGCGGTAAGTTTAAAAATTTTAAAACAAATAAACCTATATTAACAATGGTTGTAGAAAGAAAGGAAAGCGATAATGATGAAAACATTCTTAGGAAATATTTCAGTCCAAAAGAAAAAAAAAATCATCTAGAAATCTGTTTGGGACTGGAGTTTGGCTGTGGTTTTGAATTAATGGGTTGATTTTCTCTTCATTCAGTATATACATTTTTCCTGATATAAAAAGAAATGGGATCTAACTGTGTTTTAAGTGGTTTGTGTTATTTGGGGCAAAGGATTAGGAGCAAACATTCAAATATTTTTTCCTAAGTGAAATTATTGAAAAGCTGATGTAAAACAACTTGACAAATGAAATATTGTTCATATTTAAATATATTTGACCTTGTCCTTAGAAAAGAAATGCAGCCTGGCAGCTGTTGAATTTCTCTGTTTAGTGTGTCAAGGAAGATGATTATACTTACAAGACAGACCTGAAAAGAAGGTGAATATTTTGCATTTTTGATACTCTTAGGAACAAATAACTTATTCGGCAAATGGTGTCCTTTTTATGTTGTTTTTGTTTTGTATTGTGAAATAGGCAATGAATTTGATGTTATTTTGTTTTAAGAATCGTATAGACTGGAAACAGAAATAAAGTTATATTAATACTAGATATAGGCTTAAGGAATATATTGCATTAGAATCTAGTAAAGTCTGCTCTGGGTAAGGAAGATAAAAGTGTTCCTGTGTATTTTTCTTATTTAATTTTTCTATTTGTAGCTTCAGTGTGTAATGTGTTTGTTTAATTATGTCTTGTGTTTGTGGATTATAAGGAATGTTTGTAATCTGTTTAACAGAGAATGAATATAAAAATTGAATTGTTTAGAAATATAGGTAGGGCCATTGTCTGTTTTTATAGAATTAGGTGTTCTCATTATTACAAAGTAAGCTAATAGGTGGGTTATAACATGCTGTGTAGTTTCAATTCTTTCATTTGTCATAAACCCTTTTTATATTTTTGTATTCATCATTTTATTTGCCATTTCTTATATCTTTTTATTAAAAGCATATATCTTATTTTTCTTTAGCAACTATGAATTGTCTTGTATGTTAGTATGTTTATAGATTGGTGAATATATTTATTATATTATATATTATTATATATATATTTATATTTATTAACAGTTTAAAATCTCTTTAGTTTATCTGTAAGAAAAACTTTTTGTAAGAAGAAGTTAGTGTTCAGTAATTAATGTTTTAAAATCTTATTTCATTTGGAAATGACCTAGCTATTTAACATATTTTTATTATTTAGCTTAGTATAACTCCAGAAACTTAAGTTACCCCAATCCTAAGAGATTATTTTAGATTATAATAATAGATTATTCTATTAAAATATAATTTTTAAGAGTTTATCTAAAAGTTTTCATCTTATTTATATATTTTTATATATATATATAAAAAGTTACCCTTTTGTTGACAAATTTAGTTTACCTTAAACCTAGGCATAATAAAAGTATTACATAGTGTTGATGATCTAAGACATGTCTTAATTAGATTAGCAAACAATTATATTTAAATTATATATTTATATTTAAATAAACATTATATTTAATATTGAATATTTTTCAATTCATGTTAACTTAACTTTAAATAGAGCTTATTAACTTCATATTATCCAAAAACAAAGACATATATTGAGACATAGATAATTTTAGATAGATAGGTATAGTTTTCTGCTTGAAATTTAAAATCTCTTTTTGTTTTTTTTTTATTTATTATTTTTTTATTTTTATTTTTATTTTTTTGAGTTTCACCAATTTGTTTATGGCTGGAGTCATAGATAGAGTGGGCTGTGTATCCCAAGGACATGATAAGAGTTAATTTTAGGTTTTTTCTTAGGCCTGTTTTTGTTTCCCAGGCAGAATTGGAGCTTCAAAAAAGTATTTTAACAAGTTAACTTTTTCCTAACTGCATGTGTAAGAAGAATCGGTTTTGTAATTTCAAAAAAAATTTTTTTTTAATCAGTTTTCTCTGGAGTCCAAAGAATATTATGGCCATTCAATGTCAAAAATATAATTTCTTCTTTTTGTAGTTATATTATTAATGATATGTGCATGAGGGAATTGCTATCACATTGGATGTAAAGCCTTGGCTATAAAATTTTGACAAACATTAGGACTGTTAAGCATACCTTGAGGTAACATAGTCTATTGAAATCTTTTATGAGGCCCTTTGTGATTAGGATAAGGGAGAGAGAAAGTGAATTTCTCCCGGTCTAAAGAGTGTAAAGGTATATTAAAAAAGCAATCTTATAAATCAGTAATAATTGTGTGCCAATTTTGAGGAACAGCAGTAGGTGATGGGATCCCTGGTTGTAATGCATCTATAGGTTTCATAGATGCGTTAACTTTTCTAAGGTCTGTTAAGAGACACCATTTGTTAGATTTCTTCTTTATAATAAAAACAGGAGAGTTCTAAGGAGAGTAAGATTCCTTGATATGTTTCAATTCTAATTGTGTGTCTAAAAGTTCTTCAGTAGCCTGTAATTTATCTTTTGTAAGGGGCCATTGTTCTGTCCAAATAGGCTCGTCATTCTTCCAAGTTATTTTAATAATTGTTTTGTTTACTAAATGAGCAGTGGCCCTTAGGAAAAATGAGGAACATATATCTGAGTTTGCCATTGCATAAGTAAGTCCCTTCCTATTAGATTTAGGGGTGCATTTATCACATGAGGTCTTAATGTTGCAGGCTGGCCTTTTGGTCCTTCATATGGGTAGATTTGAATATTTTGATAAACTTCTTGTACTTTGGTTTGAGAAATTTCTGCAATTTGGTAAGAGATTTTTTTGTATAGGCCAGGATTTGGGCCATAAGTGTTTGGAAATAATAGTAATACTAGATCCAGTGTCGAGGAGACCAGAAAATCTTTCACCATTAATTTTGGTATTTATATTTGGTCAGGCATATTTAGATACCAATGATGTCCATAAAGATTATTTTTGATCTGTACTGCTGAACCCATTTGTCCGTACATTATTAGAGGAGTTAATAGAAATGTAAGGCTTAAAGCTCAACATTCAGAAAATGAAGATCATGGCATCTGGTCCCATCACTTCATGGAAAATAGATGGGGAAACAGCAGAAACAATGTCAGACTTTATTTTTCGGGGCTCCAAAATCACTGCAGATGGTGACTGCAGCCATAAAATTAAAAGACGCTTACTCCTTGGAAGGAAAGTTATGACCAACCTAGATAGCATATTCAAAAGCAGAGACATTACTTTGCCAACAAAGGTTCATCTAGTCAAGGCTATGGTTTTTCCTGTGGTCATGTATGGATGTGGGAGTTCGACTGTGAAGAAGGCTGAGCACCGAAGAATTGATGCCTTTGAACTGTGGTGTTGGAGAAGACTCTTGAGAGTCCCTTGGACTGCAAGGAGATCCAGCCAGTCCATTCTGAAGGAGATCAGCCCTGGTATTTCTTTGGAAGGAATGATGCTGAAGCTGAAACTCCAGCACTTTGGCCACCTCATGCGAAGAGTTGACTCATTGGAAAAGACCCTGATGCTGGGAGGGATTGGGGGCAGGAGGAGAAGGGGACAACAGAGGATGAGATGGCTGGATGGCATCATGGCCTCGATGGACGTGAGTCTGAGTGAACTCCGGGAGTTGGTGATGGACAGGGAGGCCTGGCGTGCTGCAATTCATGGGGTCACAAAGAGTCGGACACAACTGAGCGACTGAACTGATGGCAAAAGAAGTAATTGAGCAATTTTGTCCCCCTTTTTGAATTGCCATAGAATTTGCGATGACATCATAATTTGAATCTCTCCTTTATAATTTTAATCAATTATTCAAGGGTAAACAGCAATTCCTTTAGAAACCAAACTAGATTGGCCAAATAAAAGACTGAAGGTTTGTGGGGGCGGGGGTCCAAAAAGTCCAGTAGGTACTCTAGAAGGGACTGCTTGAGGGCAAAGGAAAAAATCATTTAGGGCTGGTATATTGACTCCAGCATTGCCAGATGTTGAGGGTTTGAAGGAAATGATAGAATTTGCCCCTGGTTTTTGTTGTAGGAGACCTGGGGGTGTCCCCTGTTTGGAGTTTCTTGGAATAGGTTTTCCTTCAATATCAAATTTAGATTTACAGTCTTTGGCCCAATGCATTCTTCTATGGCAGCGAGGGCAAATTCTTGGAGATTTTTTATTAGCATTCTTAAGGTACTCCCTTTTTAAATGGTTTTTATCTCTACATGTAAAGCATCCTTCATTTCCCTTTCTAAAGGTAGTAGCCATTGGCTTAGTTAGCATTTGCATCTTTTGAGTTTTTGATCCTAGATTGCGATAAGCCTTCAAATAATCAGTAATAGCTGCAGTCTCATGAACTGCAGCCATAGCTCTTTGACATTCCTGATTTGCATTCTCATAAGCAAGTAATTTCTCTAGCTGTTTCTTGGTTTCTTCTCCGATTACAGTATGGGAAATAGCAGTTTTTAATCTAGCAAAAAAATTAGCATAGCTTTCATTAGGTTCCAACAAAGGAGAGACTTTTGGAGTGGCGCCTGTTGGCAGAGGAGGAGCATATGGAGCAGCCAGGGCAGGGCTAGTAAAAAAATTTTGAAATATTTTATGTTGTTCTAATTGGGCCTTTTGTAAAGTTTCATCATCTAATTCATATTCATGCAATAAGTGTTCTGTCTGTTGTCGAATATTTGGAGGGCTAGAATTTACCTTGAAATGGCCAGAAATCAATTGGAATATTTTTTCCTTGCTTGGTGGCTCATCCAAATTTCTAAATCAAAACTGCCTTTATCAGGGAACCAAGGATTACATTTAACCACTGTTTGAAAGCAAGCCTCTATTCACTGGCGTGAAACCAAAAGTCCCTGAGCTTAAACAAATGGTGAAGTAAAGTAGAGAAATTATGGGGCTTTTCAGCCGTATAACTCGTGTCTGAGTACTTACCTACCTCAATAGGTCCTGAGTCCCTCCATCCAAAATGCCACGTATACCAGAGTCCCTGTTCTGGGGCGCCACTTGTTGGGGTCCTTTAATGGACCAGGATCTGGTGGTCCGGAGTCGATGATAAGAAGGTGAAAGAGAGAGCCAGAGAGAGAGAGAGAAAGAAAGACACGGGGACCAAGCTCTGATGGAGCAAATGTGCTTTAATGTTTTTTCTGTGTGTATATATAGGCTGTAACACAAGAAATTTCTTTCGACAATGATAAAGATCAGAAAACCAAATGTACATTTCCTTGTTACCAAGGAAACAAAGGATAATAATGGTCACAAGGTCAGGAGACAATCCATATCTCAAGAAAAAGGGGGACGAGACTAAGCAGTCTTGTCATAAAGAGAATGTTTACTAAAGGAGACCCAAGCCTGTCGCACAGAGTGACCTCAGTCCTGAGAGCTGCGTGCACTTCTACTCGCCTCCGGCAGAGGCTGATAAGGAACAGAGGATTTATGAGAAACAGCACATAGGAATCCTCCGTTAAACATTCCCTGACACTCTGTGTGTTGTGTGTGCCTGTGTCCTGTGTGTGCTCTGTGTGCTCTGTGTGCTGTGTGCCTGTGTCCTGTGTGTGCCTGTGTGCTCTGTGTGCCTGTGTCCTGTGTGTGCTGTGTGCCTGTGTGCTCTGTGTGCCTGTGTCCTGTGTGCGCCTGTGTGCTGTGTGTGCCTGTGTCCTGTGTGTGCTGTGTGCCTGTGTGCTCTGTGTGCCTGTGTCCTGTGTGCGCCTGTGTGCTGTGTGTGCCTGTGTCCTGTGTGTGCTGTGTGCCTGTGTGTTCTGTGTGCTCTCTGTTCTGTGTGTGCTCTGTGTGCTGTGTGTGCCTGCGTCCTGTGTGTGCTGTGTGCTCTGTGTGTGCTATGTGTGCTGTGTGTGCTCTGTGTGTTGTGTGCCTGTGTCCTGTGTGTTCTGTGTGCTCTGTGTGTGGTCTGTGTGCCCTGTGGGCTCTGTGTGCTGGGTGTGCTCTGTGTGCCTGTGTGCTGTGTGTGCTCTGTGCGCTGTGTGTCCTGTGTGTGCTCTGTGTGCTGTGTGTGCTCTGTGTGCCTGTGTGCTCTGTGCTGTGTGTGCTGTGTGTGCTGTGTGTGCCTGTGTGCTCTGTGTGCCTGTGTGCTCTGTGTGCTGTGTGTGCTCTGTGTGCTCTGTGTGCTCTGTGTGCTCTGTGTGCTCTCTGTTCTGTGTGTGGTCTGTGTGGTCTGTGTGCCTGTGTGCTGTGTGTGCCTGTGTGCTCTGTGTGCTCTCTGTTCTGTGTGTGGTCTGTGTGGTCTGTGTGCCTGTGTGCTGTGTGTGCCTGTGTGCTCTGTGCGCTGTGTGTCCTGTGTGTGCTCTGTGTGCTGTGTGTGCTCTGTGTGCCTGTGTGCTCTGTGCTGTGTGTGCTGTGTGTGCTGTGTGTGCCTGTGTGCTCTGTGTGCCTGTGTGCTCTGTGTGCTGTGTGTGCCTGTGTCCTGTGTGTGCTGTGTGCTCTGTGTGTGCTCTGTGTGCTGTGTGTGCTCTGTGTGCCTGTGTGCTCTGTGCTGTGTGTGCTGTGTGTGCTCTGTGTGCTGTGTGTGCTCTGTGTGCTCTGTGTGCTCTCTGTTCTGTGTGTGGTCTGTGTGGTCTGTGTGCCTGTGTGCTGTGTGTGCCTGTGTGCTCTGTGTGCTCTCTGTTCTGTGTGTGGTCTGTGTGGTCTGTGTGCCTGTGTGTGCTGTGTGTGCCTGTGTGCTCTGTGTGCTGTGTGTGCCTGCGTCCTGTGTGTGCTGTGTGCTCTGTGTGTGCTCTGTGTGCCCTGTGTGCTCTGTGTGCCTGTGTGCTGTGTGTGCTCTGTGTGCTGTGTGTCCTGTGTGTGCTCTGTGTGCTGTGTGTGCTCTGTGTGCCTGTGTGCTCTGTGCTGTGTGTGCTCTGTGTGCTCTGTGTGCTGTGTGTGCTCTGTGTGCTCTGTGTGCTGTGTGTGCCTGTGTCCTGTGTGTGCTGTGTGCTCTGTGTGTGCTCTGTGTGCTATGTGTGCTGTGTGTGCCTGTGTCCTGTGTGTGCTGTGTGCTCTGTGTGTGCTGTGTGTGCTGTGTGTGCCTGTGTCCTGTGTGTGCTGTGTACTCTGTGTGTGCTCTGTGTGCCCTGTGTGCTGTATGTGCCTGTGTGTGCTGTGTGCTCTGTGTGTGCTCTGTGTGCTCTGTGTGCTCTGTGTGCCTGTGTCCTGTATGTGTTGTGTGCTCTGTGTGTGCTCTGTGTGCTCTGTGTGCTGTGTGTGCCTGTGTGCTCTGTGTACCTGTGTGCTGTGTGTGCTCTTTGTGCTCTCTGTACCTGTGTGTGCTGTGTGGACACGTGTTCTCTGTGTGTGATGTTGGTGTCCTATGCACAGGGTTGCTGGCCTCATGTGTGCGTGCTGTGTGCTCAGTGGAGCCATAGCACCGGGCATGCATGAGGGCATGGCCAGAGCAGCCCTCCAGCTTCCTTTTCCCCCGTATGTTGCCCCACCCTGGGCCTGGCCCAGCCTGGGCAACAGTGGAGAGGGACCCACCAAGACGTGTGGGCGGCTTCTTTGGCCCCAAGGAAGCGAGCTATGGGCTGGGGACCCCGTAGGGGAGGAGCCACCCCTGCCCACCCGAAACAGGAAGATCTGGGCAGATTCCCCACCCACCTTCCTAGCCCCTCCTTCAGGCGGGGGCGGGGGCGTCCTCCGAGGGAGGAGGAGGCAACACCAGTGCTGTGCAAGGAGAGCCAATTCCTAGGGCTGCCCTCAGGGTCACAGGGCCTGGTCTCTGCTGGCCCCTCCACAGCCTGCCCTCCCTTGGAGGGTGCTGGCAGACTTGAAAACCCACTGGGAGCCGGCAACACTCACCCAGGATCCCTCGATCTCTGGTGAAGGGAGGGGAACCAGGGGCTCCTCTGTGACTGCAGTGAGGCTGAGCGGCCAGCCTCCCCCAGAAAGGGGCTGCCAAGCTCAGCCGGGACAGGGCTGTAGGGGAGGGAACTGGGCAGAGGTGGGACAAATTTGAAGGCCGGGACCCCCAGGAACTGAAGTTGGTGCCCTAACCATGCTGGTGATAACAGCTGAGTTGGGAAGTAGAATTAAAAGCACAGTCTCCTGCAAACTCAGAGCACCTCCGTGAGTGGATCGTGTTGTTGAATCGGCATTCACCGGAGTGCAGTGCGCACCACAGGCCGTCTGCTCAGCTGAGAGACAGCAGAACCAGCTGGGTCCTCTGCTCACACGGCTTCTTCAGATCCACGGTAACTGGCCGCGCACTTGACCTGAAGCACTGACACTAGGTGACCCCAAATTCACCTTGTAAAGGATTCAACGCCATCCCAAGTTAGCTCAGTTCTCAAGAGAGGATTCACCATGACCAGTTTTCTAAAGTGATCGTTCCAAGAAATGAGACACAAGAAAGTCCTTTCCTTTCTTGCTCCAGGAAGAACAGGTTTTTGCCTTGTTTTAATGTGTGCCCCTTACGTGCAGGGAGCAAGGACTCTCTGCCTTCCTCTGTGCTTGCCTTACTGCTCAGGGCCGCTCAAAGAAGGCAGGGTCACTCTCCCATCTAATCAAATCAAGCGCATTTCCACTTGACATGCTATTTCTTTTTGCAACTCAGTGCTTCCATTACCTAAATAACTCTCCTTCCTATAGAGAGTTCTATTAATAATAAACCATCTGAAAAATAAATGCCATAAACTGGGTGGGGCTTTGGCCCTAAAGCAGAAACGGATAGAATCAAAAATATCACGTACGTGCCACACAGCAAGAATTTATATGTGTTGGTCATAATGAAACCAACTGGTGTCATTCTAGAGGGCTCCGAAGCACTCCAGCACCATAGTCCTTGATGTCTCAGCACAGAAAAGAATTCAGCAAGAGGCCAAGTAATAGATAAAAAGTGATTTATTAGAATAGGACACTTGTGAGGTTTATAAGGGGGTGGATGAGAAAAGCAGCACCCTGAGAACTTACTGAGCTACAGTTCTATAATCAAAAGAAAAATATAGATGGGGTGGGGGTGGCAATGGGGGAGGGGGAATGGGAAGACCCTCTTTCTCTTGAGCAGACATGCGTCCATCATCAGCTCCTCCTCCTGGTTAGGCAGGACAGTTTTCTCGTCCCTACATGGTCAAGCTAGGTCCACAAATTACTGTTTTTTATGTGTGCAGAGAGCATGGCTTAGGGGTCATTAATGTGCTGACCTCACAGGGCAGGACGTGAGACTCATGCCACCATTATTTCCTTGTTTGGAGGGCATGTCTTGTGTTTCTGTTGGATGGTTTTGTTGTTAAGCAAGCCTGCTTGGTTAAGCAAACCTGCTTTCTTGAGTAATCATTACTTACAGGGGCCTCCCATCGAGAAAAATCTACTTACAATCCCCTAGTAGGATTAACTATGTACTCATCTACTTATCCCTTTACTGTAGCCCTAAGAAATGCCCCCTGGACTTGAAGTCCTAACATTCCCACCAAATAAAATAACTCTCTACTTTCATGTTGTGACTATTTTTTAGTCAACAGTTTTGGTGACCACAAAGGGACCCAGAGTAGACTCCTCTCTTCCGCCTAAACTGCAAGAGGAGCTGGAGCCTTGGGGTCAGCAGAGGCCCCCTGTGCCCATCGGCCTCCTCAGGGTCCAGACAGATGGACAGAGTCTCTCCTGGTTCTCAGACCTCCTGTACTGATTGATGATCCTGAGTTTTGTTTGGTGGGCTACAGCAATTACCTGCCCTGCTCTGTTTAGTTTACCGAGGAATACAAAGGACTCTGTTGAAAGAAACCGAGTTTGCTCCATTGTAGGAGGCTGAACAGTCTATGCTGAGTAGTTGGGTAAGGGCCTGATCTGATGCTTTTCCTCAATTCATCTGCCTTAACAGAATTTGTTGGGATAAAAGTAAAGATATTCCATGAGAGCTTTGCTCTGAAGAAAAGGGACAACTCTCCTCCCCTGCCCATTAAGGTTTTCCCAGGTGACTGAGAAATTTATGGGGGTGAAGACTGAGTCCTCAAAACATGCAGTGGTCACACAGGCAAAGCCACTCATTAATTCGCCCTGGGGCTGCAAATAAGAACTGGCCATTCATTCAGCAATTTGAGCAACCATGGTGGTCTTAGACTGCCAGAGATAGACTCTGAGACACATAAGATGAGCTACAAGGCCTGTGGGGTGACTCCTGGAAGAATCAAGCTCACAAGCAGCACACAGGCCCATAATCTCACAAGTAATTTTATCCCTGACTAATTCAACATAAAATGTGAAACAGAGTCTCTCAAAAACAAAACAAGAGGCAGCAGACAATCAACCTCTGACTAATCAACATCTCAGCCAGAGTAATGTACAATATATATGGAGCTCATACTTGCAAGTACCTAGTTGGTGGTGGTGGTGGTGGTGTTCAGTTGCTAAGTCACGTCTGACTCTTTGCAACCCCATGAACTACAGCACGTCAAGCTTCCCTGTCCTTCACTAACTCCCAGACTTTCAAACTCATGTCTATTGAGTCAGTGATACCACCCAACCATCTCATCCTCTGTTGTTCCCTTCTCCTGCTCTCAATCTTTCCCAGCACCAGGGTCTTTTCCAATGAGTCGGCTCTTGGCATAGGTGGCCAAAGTATTGGAGCTTCAGCTTCAGCATCAGACCTTCCAATGAAATTTCAGGATTGATTTTCTTTAGGATTGACTGGTTTGATCTCCTTGCAGTCCAAGGGACTTTCAAGAGTCTTCTCCGGTATCAAAGTTCAAAAGCATCAATTCTTCAGCACTAAGCCTTCTTTATGGTCCAACTCTCACATCCATAGATGACTACTGGAAAAACTAGCTTTGACCGTATGGCCCTTTGTTGGCAAAGTGATGTCTCTGCTTTTTAATACGCTGTCTAGGTATTTAATATGCTGTGTTGTCAAAGCTTTCCTTCCAAGGAGCAAGCATTTTTAAATATCATGGCATCACCATCTGCAGAGATTTTGGAGCCCAAGAAAATAAAGTCTCTCACTACTTCTACTTTTTCCATGAAGTGATGGGACTAGATACCAAGATTTTAGTTTTTTAATGTTGAGTTTTAAGCCAGCTTTTTCACTTTCCTCTTTCCCCTTCATCAACAGGCTCTTTAGTTCTTCTTACTTTCTGCCATTAGGTTGATATCATCTGCATATCTGGCTCAGTCTCTTGTGGGGGTCAGTGCTTCATTTCCTGGGTCCTGGTGCACACAAGGTTTTGTTTGTGCCCTCCAAGAGTTTCTGGTGGGCAAAAAAGGTCTTAATGACCCAGATAACCATGATGATGTGGTCACTCGTTAGAGCCAGACATACTGGAATGGGAAGTCAAGTGGGCCTTAGGAACCATTACTACAAACAAAGCTAGTGGAAGTAATGGAATTCCAACTGAGCTATTTAAAATCCTAAAAGATGATGCTGTGAAAGTGCTGCACTCAATATGCCAGCAAATTTGGAAAACTCAACAGAGGCCACAGGACTGGAAAAGGCCAGTTTTCATTCCAATCCCAAAGAAGGGTAATGCCAAAGAATGTTCAAACTACGGAACAATTGCACTCATTTCACACGCTAGCAAGATAATGCTCAAAATCCTTCAAGCTAGGCTTCAGCAGTACCTGAACTGAGAAATTCCAGATGTACAAGCTGGATTTAGAAAAGGCAGAAGAACCAGATATCAAATTGTCAACATCCACTGGATCATAGAGAAAGCAAGAGAATTACAGAAAAATATTTACTTCTGCTTCACTGACTGTGCTAAAGCCTGTGATTGTGTGGATGACAACAAACTGTGGGAAATTCTTCAAGAGATGGGAATACCAGACCACCTTACCTACCTCCTGAGAAACGTGTATGCAGGTCAAGAAGCAACAATCAGAACCAAACATGGAACAATGGACTGGTTCAAAATTGGGAAAAGAGTACATCATGGCCATATATTGTCACCCTGCTTATTTAATTCCTATGCAGATTATATCATGCAAAATGCTGGGCTGGATGAATCACAAGCTGGAATCAAAACTTCCAGAAATATCAACAACCTCAGATATGCAGATAAAACCACCCTAAGGGTAGAAAGTGAAGAAGAACTAAAGAACCTCTTGAGGAGGGTGAAAAAGGAGAATGAAAAAGCTGGCTTAAAACTGAACATTAGAAAACTAGGATCATGGCATCCAGTCCCATCATTTCATGGTAAATTTTGTTGCTCAGTCACTCAGTCATGTTTGACTCTTTGCAACCCCATGGACTGCAGCATGTCAGGCTTCATTCACCTTCACCATCTCACAGAGCTTGCTCAAACTCATGTCCACTGAGTCTGTGATGCCATCCAACCATCTCATCCTCTGTCATCCGTTTCTCCTCCTGCCTTCAATCTTTCCCAGGATTAGGGTCTTTTCTAATGAGTTGGCTCTTCGAACCAGGTGGCCCAAGTACTGGAGCTTCAGCTTCAGCGTCAGTCCTTCCAATGAAAATTCAGGACTGATTTCTTTTAGAATTGACTAGTTTGATCTCTTTGCAGTCCAAAGGACTCTCAAGAGTCTTCTCCAACACCACAGTTCAAAAGCATCAATTCTTCAGTGTTCAGACTTCTTTATGGTCCAATTCTCACATCCATACATGACTACTAGAAAAACCAGATCTTTGACTAGACGTACCTTTGTCAGCAAACAATGTCTCTGCTTTTTAATACGCTGTCTAGGTTTGTCATAGCTTTTTTTCTAAGGAGCAAGTTCTTTTAATTTCATGGCTGCAGTCAACATCTGGCAAATAGAAGGGGGGGGAATGGAAACACTGGCAGATTTTATTTTCTTGGACTCCAAAATCACTGTGGACAGTGACTGCAGCCATGAATTAAAAGACGCTCGCTCCTTGCAAGGAAAACTATGACAAACAAACACCATATTAAAAAGCAGAGACATCCACTTTGCCGACAAAGGTCTGCATAGTCAAAGCTATGGTTTTCCCAGTAGTCATGCACAGATGTGAGAGCTGGACCATAAAGAAGGCTGAGCACCTAGAACTGATGGTTTCAAGCTGCGACGCTGAAGAAGACTCTTGAGAGTCCCTTGGACTGAAAGGAGATCAAACCAGTCAATTCTACAGGAAATCAACCCTGAATATTCATTGGAAGGACTGATACTGAAGCTGAAGCTCCAGTACTTTGGCCACCTGATGTGAAGAGCCAACTCATTGGAAAAGACCCTGATGCTGGGAAAGACTGAAGGCAGGAGGAGAAGGGGATGACAAAGGATGAGATGGTTGGATGGCATCACCGACTCAATGGACGTGAGTCTGAGCAAACTCCGGGAGACAGTGAAGGACAGGAAAGTCTGGCATACTGCGGTCCATGGGGTCACAGAGTCAGACACACCTAGCAACTGAACAATAACAACTACATACATAGAAAAGAGCTAAATTCCTTAACTTGGAATATCTGCTTTTCTTTAATTAAAAATAATCTTTTGAAGTTCAGACTACCTGCCCTTTGTTCCAAATTTCTATATAACATGGCACACACACACCCCTCGCCACCTTCATGGAGTTCTCTCAGGGTCACTTGAGATGCAGACACCCAGGCTTCCTGCCAAATAAAACAGAATTCTCAACTTTCAGGTTGTGAATATCCTTTAAGTCCACAGGAGGGAGGGGAGAGGGGAAGCAGAGAGAGAGGCAGATGTATCCTCAGCATGTCTAGACGCAGAAGCGGGAAACACACACCTGGCCCCTCCAGCAGGTGTCAGGTGGGCAAGCAGCAAGTCCCCAGAGCAAGAGGTTGAAAGAAGGAGCCTGAGTCACCCCCGCCCCACCTCCCAGGGGTGGGTGAGCCTTTAGGAAAGCCCCCTGGCATAAGTTTGGTTGATGAGCCTGGCTATACCAAGCCTATGGATACCAGGCCTGGATATAGACCCAGAACTGCCATGGGTTCAAGGGCATGGCCTTCTGAGTGCAGCAGGCTAATTAGGTCACCCCACCCCCACCCTATCAGACAAGTCCGACTGGAGTATAGGCTGAAACCAAGCATCAAGCTCAAGGGAACCAGCTGGCCTCTTGGCCTCAGTTTTCAGGTTATGGTGAGTGTGGCCAGAGCTGGTGCAGTCCCTGCTCCCCAGACCTGAGGCCCAGAAGGAAACTAACCAAGAGCCACGGCCTACGGCATGTCCCTGGGCCCCAGCGCTGTGTAGTTCCCAAGGATGGCATCACACCTGAACTGTGACATCTCAGGACACACAGCACCTCACCTTCAGCGTCTAAGGAAAAAGCCCCAGAAGCCTCTCCAAGTTGATCTGTCCCACTCTCCTGTCACTTGGACATCACAGAAGACCACAGAAGAAGCGGAGCCCCGGCAGAACTGTGCACACACAGCCCACTCACCAGACAATCACACACACTTACATCCACGCATAATCACATGGTGCCCAGGGTACCCCGCCCCTGCCCAGAGGACTGGGCCCCTCTTACAGGGTCCCTCTTCCCACCCTGCCCCATCCTGACCACCCTGCCATCCTGCCTCAGCCCCTCCCTCTTGCCATCTCTCTCCACGGGTGTATGGTTAAGAAGACACTTCTCCTGTGCCCTATCCCCACCCCCCAACCCCGTCACCACAAACGTCACCCAGAAAGGATGCAAGGAAAAAAAAAAGAAGAAAAAAAAAAAAAAAACAGCTCCAACAGGAAATGTGCTGCGAAAGTAAGAAGTGTGACTCCTGGGGGGGGCTCCACCTGGCAGCCCCATTGCAGGCAGTCAGGCGGATCGGGTCTCCATCCCCACCAGGGACAAGCAGGAGCAGGGCCGGGGCAACCGCAGAAGCTGGCCTGGCTCACAGGCCCGGGAGGCGTCGGGCCAGAGCCGCACACCGTGGATGCTCCGTGAACGGTTGTTGAAGGAAAGGCAGTTATTGGCACCGGAGACAGAACACCAGAAAGGCAGTGACGCCAAACCCAGGAGAGCCCGCTTCACTAAGGATGGCCGGGGGCCTCTGGACTCCGCTGGGAGGGTTAGGTTTGGCTGGCTTTGGGACCCAGCCCACCCCAGCCGGCTGCAGCGGAGCACCCAGGAGGCTAATGAGTCCTCCTGGGCGGAGGGTTTAGACGCCGGTGCGGCCGGGATCTCCAGCCGGTCCGCACTGTGGTGCACAACCACCGCCCCGAAACCCCCTCCTCCACCCCTGGATCCTCATCCTGTCACCTCCCCCCACCATGGGACGGCTGACGGCCGGCGCGGGGAAGGCCTCCTATCAGCCTCCTGGCCGCCCGCACCCGACTCTGAAAAAGGGGTTCTGGGCACCGCCGCCTCGGCCTCCTTGGCCGCCTCGCCTCCCCCGTGTTCCACCGGAAAAGTGTCGCGCCACCTGTGGGCCTCCCCCACCCCTGCCCGGGCTGCCGGGAGTGCGCGCGACGCCCCCGCCCCCTCCCCGGGGGACCAGACTGAACCGCCGCGGCTGGCGCTGCGCCGGGGAGCGGGGCCGGCGGGCGGGGCCTGGGCCGCAAGCCGCGCCTCTCGCGCTCGAGCGCCGCTTCTCCGGCCGGGACTGAGGGCTGCTGCGGGCTCCCGCTCCGGGGCAGTTTAGGCTGCGCCGCCAGGCCGGGGACCTGCGTCCGCTGGCGGTAAGTCAGGGCCCGGCCGACCCCGGCGGGCGGGGGCGCGGGTATGGGCCCTCCCAGGCGCGGAGGGGGAGCAGGCGAGTGGGGCGCTGGGCAGGCGGGAGGAACCTGCGGGAGGGAGGCTGGGGGTCGGGGTTGCGAGCAGCCCGGCCCCAGGGCTCGCCTGCCCGCCTGGCCTCCCCGCTCCCCGGCCCTCCCCAATATTTCCGACGGACGAGGGCGGGAGAGCATGGAGACTGCAGCGGGCGCCCTCCGGGGCTGGGTAGTCCAGGGTTGCGCAGGCGCCGGGGGCCCATCGCCCAACTCTAGGTTCCCCCACGACCCCTCACGTGGAAACTGGGGAGAGTCAGCCTTCCAGACTTGAGAGAGCTGGGATCTTGGCGGCTGGCAGGAAGGAGAGAGTTAATAGCCCCGGAGGGTGACCACGGGACGGGAGCCTGCCACTGGAAGAGGTGAAAGCACCTTGCTTGGCATAAATTATGCAAGCACTGGAGATGCCTAGGAGCCCACTCCCTGCGCTGGGCCGCCCTTCCTTCCCTGGGGCCCAGGACCAGCTCCTACCTCTCTTGCCGGCTCAGAGTGCCAGGCTTCGCCAGAGGTCAGCCCGGTCCGTGCGCCTGGCAGAGAAGTGCACATTCCGCGATTGGCCGAACCCCACCCCCCCCCCCCAAACCCACTGGCTCCTCTCAGGGCTCCCTTCCGCTTGACCCCACTAGTGTGGATGCGTTAGTGTCCAATGCCTGTACTCAGCCTGCTTGCGGGGAGGGGGAACCTGGCAGCAGTCAGTGATGATGCTGGCCGTGCCAGCCGGGGCCGGCGGCTGTGGGCACCAGAACTTCCTTCAGGACCGCTCGGAGCTCCTCCGGCGGGATTCTCACTTTATGGAGGAGGAGACCGAGACTCCTTTCTCCCTAAACTGCCTGCATCCGGGCACAGGCCCCAGGGGGGCCTGGTGCTGTTCTTGAACATCTGCGGCTCCTTCTCTGTGCCCCAGGACGTCAGGCCTTGCCCAGAGCTGGGCATGAGAGACCTGAAGCCCATTCTCCGGGTCGCCAACTGTTCCGCCAGCCCCTCCCAAAATCTGTCTTCTCCTTGGCATTCTCCTTCCTCCCAGTGCCTAGGAACTAGTGCCCTCCCCCACCCACAGCTCTCCCCTGCAGAAAGCACCAGACTGCTCCTCCCACACCATGCCTGAAACAGAAGTCCAGAACCCCAGCTGGTCGCGTTCTGAGAGCTTTCTCCACCCCCTGCTAAGGATCTTTGCCCAAAGGAGTGTCCTGGCCAGCCCCCAGGGGCTCACCCCCGTCCGCCTGAGCCTGCGTCTATTCCCACTGGGGTGACTGGTGGCACACTGCTGGGTCCCCCTGAGCCCCCCTCCAGCCACCAAGAGCAGCAGATGCTCTGAGGTCCTTGTCTTCAGTGCTGCCCCTGGACAAATGGGAGAGCCCTGAACGGGCTCCCCCAGCACAGAAGCTGCCTGGGCGGATGCTCAGCTAGATAAGCCCTATGCCCCCAGCCCAGCTCTGGGACTCCATGGCAGGCATGGCGCTGGTCCCATGGAAAGTTCTGGATGCAGGTCAACTAATATTACCAGCCACTGTCCCTCCAGGGCCCTTGAACTCAAGAAATTGATAAGAGGCCAGATGAAAATTCCAAACAAGCCTTTATAGGTGCTGAAACTGCAGCACAAGGAAGCAAAAGCAAGAAGCAGGTGCCCTCACCCACTCCCGGAGAGGAGCTGCTTCCGTCCTGAAACGGAGAGACAACAGGGGCGGGTCTGTGGAGGGAAGCAGGAGGCGTAGTTCAGGTGGTCGGTCCCACTGCTTGGTGGTGTTGTGGAGGGGTCCTGAGCACCGCCCTGCTTGTTCTCCCAGCACCTCAAAAATGTAGTTTGTTTGTGACTTCTTGTATCCTTTTGCCCAAGGTGTGCATAGGCATTGTTATTTTTAGTCACTTACAGTTTCTTTGTATTGTGTTGCTCACTGGGATGTTTGTCCAGGTGCAAGCACTCTGGTAGAGGATCCCAGGTCCTAGCCTGTCTCACCCACACTGCCAGGACCACAGGCAGGGCCCACTCCCTTGGCCTCCCTTTCTGGGAGATTCTGAAAACCCTAATGAGTTCCCTTATCTGACCTCTAGCCCTCCTCCCCCAGCAACAAGTGCCACAGACTTGGGGAAGGTCTCAGCCAGGAGTCTGCGCTGAGTGAGGGGTGGGTTCGGAATGGAGCAGAAAGACCATCTGCACTCTGGCCTTGCTTCTGGCACCTCCCACCCCCCCCATCTACAAAGTGGGGTCGCCAACTGTTCCCCCAGGGCCAACAGCTCTGACCCCATTGGGAGAAGCAAGGCCCGCCCCCCAGCACGCCATCTCATTGGAACAAGGCTGACTACAGCTTCCTGAGAGCCCAGCAAGACCCCTGTCCCTCCAGAATGAAGGTCTTCCTGCCGTTGCTGCTGGCTGCCCTCCTGGGCGTGGAGCGAGGTGAGGTGCTCCGGGCCCCAGGCCTCCAAGCTGGCCGTGGCCGTGTCACTGGTGCCACTCACTGCCTCCCCTGCCCCGACACTTGGACATTGCTGGAACCCCTCCAGGGCCAGGGTATGGTGTCCTTGTCCTTCCAGGTCTCCAGCCCGGGCCCCATGTACCATAGGGGCCCCATCAGTGCCTGCGCAAGAGGGGGTGCCCTCGAGCCTCTGGGTTGGGGCTGGGAGGGGGCACCGGAGGACTCCCCGGCATGAGACTGCATCCCTCCCCTGCAGCCCACTCCCTGGTGTGCTTCACCTGCCAGAATGTGAAAAGCAACTGGTATTGCCTGAAGCCGACCATCTGCTCCGACACAGACAGTTACTGTGTGACGGTCTCTGCATCCGCTGGCCTCAGTGAGTGCGGGTGCTGGGCGGCCAGGCTCCCCGCCAGCCTCCCCCACCCCTCCTCCACTCACAGTCTCGTTTCCGGTGGCGCAGAGAACGTGGTGGACTTGGGCTACTCCCTGTACAAGTTCTGCTCCCCGATCTGCGGCTCCACGAGCCTCAACTTCGGCGTGGCGTCCATGGATACCTCCTGCTGCCAGAGCTTCCTGTGCAACATCAGCGCGGCGGGCCGCGGGCCGCGGGCCAGCACCCCTGTGCTGGTCCTGGGGCTCCTGCTCAGCCTGCTGGCGGCTCTGCTGCGGTTTGGACCCTGACTGCCCAGCCCGGCTCCCAAAACTCAGGAAGGAAGGAAAGCCCAGACCCAAGAGGATCTCAAAGCCGCCGCCTCTGACTCCTCACCCTGCTAGTCCCACCTTCTCAGCCCTAGGTCCCCACAGGCAGGCCTGGCCCCCTGTACCCACACCTGCAAGCTCCCCCTACCTCCAGGTCAGCCTTGCCACGGGGACCTGGGAACAAAGCCTGAGGATTCGGGAGTCAGAACCGAGTCCCAGGGACATGCTGGGAGGGGCTCCTAATCCCAGGCCCTCCCTGCCCCCAAGTGCAGAAGATGTGCTGTGTGGACAGGCGTGTGGTCCATGCGCCCAGCTGGGCATGTGTGAGTGTGTTTGGGGGAGGGGTGGGGGTCAGAAGCGTGTCTGGAGCCCCAAGCACCAGCACAGAGCCCCAGTCCCTGGTATCTCTGCACATGTCCTTGTATTTCACTCACTTAGAGGGTGGCCTTTGGGGAGACAGGGCTTCCCCTGTTCCCAGGTCTAGGCTACTGACCCAGGAATCTGTTCCTGCCCCAGATCCCACAGCTGCCCACCCCCTCCCTCCACCCCACACTCCTGCTGCTTCGCTGCCTCAAATAAACATGTTTCCACCTTTTCTGGCTCTGCTGTGGCTCTCAGCCTGAGACCACCCCTCCCGTCGGGGTCCTAGTGAGGTGGGCAGCAGAGCTCCAGAGCCTCAGGTGTAGAGGGGTCTGACGGTTCCCTGTGATGGGGCCCCACCCTGAAGCCCACTTGGAGGCCCTGGGGGAGCCGGGTCACCCAAGTTCATAGCTAGCTGCCCTCAGCTGGGTGGGATCATTTGATCCTCAGGACAGGACTGGAGTGGACAGGGAGACTGGGGCAGGGCAAGGGAGGTGGTAGCCCAGTTCTAGGTAGGAGGCAGGACCCTACAGAGGGAGGGATGGGATTGGAAGGGAGGAGACAGCCCCGCACTTTCTGGGACTTGGGTAGGGCTATCTGGGCCAGTCGGGCTGCAAAGGACACACAGCACGGACGGGTTGGGGGAGGCACACAGGAGCTGAGTAAGGGGGAGCAAGGCCCCTGTCCCAAGGGCGTGTGGGAGGGACTCCCCTGGAGAAGGGCTGAGGTGCTGCTCCCTGGGCGGCAGCCCTCCCTGCTCATGCCTACTCCCCGGCAAGCCCCACTGTGGTCTTCGGCCAGCCTTGGACCTCCAGGGTCTGCAATGGGGCCTGAGTTCTAAGCCAAGGGGATTCTTTGATTGGCTGGTGGCCCAGGAGCAGTGGATCCAGGACTGCATGGTGGCGGGAGTGAGCGCAGCAGAGCTCGGCCCGGGCCGGCCAGAAGCTTCTATGTGCTTGGGTCCAAAGTTCAAGGACCACTGTGCAGCAGGGCAGGGCAGTGGTCACTGCAGGGCTCAGATTCTGGCCCATGTCCTGGGCCCTGGTCACAGGGGCAGGTGAGCAGCTCAGCATAGACAGGCCCTGTGACGCCCACGAGGGCAGTGTCCTCGTTGCCACCAAGGAAGACTCCAGCCAACACTTGAGGTTGAGCACCAAGGCGATGATAGAGCTCCAGGGAAGGGCAGGAGGAGTCTGCCCTGAGAAATCGGGGTGGTCCAGCAGGATGGGGAGGGGAAGGAGATCCAGGCCCAGCCTACGTATTGTGCAAGGATCTAGAAGCACATTACAGCAGTCTGGTTGAGACTGGGGTGGTAAAAATATTGAGATTCATTTAGGGGTCAGACCAGTATTAAAAACCAAAACAAGAAACAAAGGAGAAAAAATCAGAATGTCCCCCAGGAATGCTGGTTACCCTGGAGTCCTGAGTCCTAAAAGCAGAAAGCTCAAGGACTTCCCTGGTGGTCCAGTCTGCACATGACTGCAAGGAGCACGGGTTTGATCCTTGGTTGGGGAACCAAGATTTCACATGCTACGTGGTGCGGCAAAAAAAAAAAAAAAAAAGCAAAACCAGAATGCTGCTCCCCACCAGTCCAGTTCCACAAGGATTAAATTGCAGCCCATTGCAGCCATCCAATGGGGAGAACAGGAAGAAGCCTTCTGTGCTTTGGACGTGCACCCCTAGATAGATGAGATGTGGGTCTAAGGAAAAATTTCAATGACCCCCAATTCTTGCATCTTCCCATACATCAGTTCAGTTCAGTTGCTCAGTGGTGTCCGACTCTTTGCGACCCCATGAATCGCAGCACACCATGCCTCCCT
Source organism: Bubalus bubalis (assembly GCF_019923935.1). Classification (NCBI taxonomy): domain Eukaryota; kingdom Metazoa; phylum Chordata; class Mammalia; order Artiodactyla; family Bovidae; genus Bubalus; species Bubalus bubalis. The sequence continues at coordinate 80,542,305 of NC_059171.1, forward strand.
GTCCATCACCAACTCCCAGAGTTCACCCAGACTCACGTCCATCGAGTCAGTGATGCCATCCAGCCATCTCATGCTCTGTTGTCCCCTTCTCCTCCTGCCCCCAATCCCTCCCAGCATCAGAGTCTTTTCCAATGAGTCAACTCTTCGCATGAGGTGGCCAAAGTGCTGGAGTTTCAGCTTCAGCATCATTCCTTCCAAAGAAATCCCAGGGCTGATCTCCTTCAGAATGGACTGGTTGGACCTCCTTGCAGTCCAAGGGACTCTCGAGAGTCTTCTCCAACACCACAGTTCAAAAGCATCAATTCTTCGGCGCTCAGCCTTCTTCACAGTCCAACTCTCACATCCATACATGACCACAGGAAAAACCATAGCCTTGGCTAGACGGACCTTTGTTGGCAAAGTAATGTCTCTGCTTTTGAATATGCTATCTAGGTTGGTCATAACTTTCCTTCCAAGGAGTAAGCGTCTTTTAATTTCATGGCTGCAGTCACCATATGCAGTGATTTTGGAGCCCCAAAAAATAAAGTCTGACACTGTTTCCACTGTTTCCCCATCTATTTCCCATGAAGTGGTGGGACCGGATGCCATGATCTTCGTTTTCTGAATGTTGAGCTTTAAGCCAACTTTTTCCACTCTCCACTTTCACTTTCATCAAGAGGCTTTTTAGTTTCTCTGCACTTTCTGCCATAAGGGTGGTATCATCTGCATATCTGAGGTTATTGATATTTCTCCCGGCAATCTTGATTCCAGCTTGTGCTACTTCCCATACATAGAAAGCACTAAAATCATTAACATGAGATGTCTGTCTTTTGTGGTTAGCTGCAAGCTACCTGGTGCGAAGAGCCGACTGGTTGAGAAAGCCCCTAATGCTGGGAAAGATTGAGGGCAGGAAAAGGGGATGACAGAGGACGAGATGGTTAGATGGCATCACCGACTCATTGAATGAGCTCCGGGAGATAGTGAAGGACAGGTGTGAGGGTCACAGGCAGGAAGCCCAGGGGCCCGGAGGAAATAGGCCCCAAGTGTCAGACGTTTTCATCTCTCTCTTAAGCCGCAGGAGGAAACAAACTACAAGTGTCAATTTTTCCCTTCTCTATACAAAATTAAAAGGGGGTTTATTTTTAAATTCTGTGTTGCCATGATGATACCTGGTTCCAACTGAACTTAACTTTTCTCAAACCTTGAGCTAACCAATGCTTTTTCTTATGGAAATGTTTTCCTTAAGCTATGTTAAGCTATGTTAATAAACTATGTATTTACCCTAGACTCTCTTCGAGTCAGTTCCACCTAAGACTCAGAACCAATAATGACTCAACAAACCAGTATGTTTTACTCATACAAATGTTCTCCTAATCTATGTTAATGAAACCATATATTTGTATGGAAATCTGCCTTTCTTCAAGATTCGTATCAATCGTTTAATGGCCCGGGATGACTCACCTGGTGGCAATGTTATCTCAATACATGTTGTGGATGAGGGGCCTGGTGCCACTCTCTGAGTTTTGAGGCATTTCCTTTCTCTAATTAGCAGCCTGCTAGTAGGTATATGTAAAAGGCAATGGCAGCCCACTCCACTGTGCTTGCCTGGAGCATCCAATGGACAGAGGAGCTTGGCGGGCTACAGTCCGTGGGTTGCAGAGTCAGACACGACTGAGTGACTGAACAACACTTGACTACCTGTATCTACCAATCAAAAAAATTCATGTAGATCCTACTTCTCCCCTACCTTTTCAGAACATTTCCTCAGAGCTACTGAGAGGCCATCTCCCAGGCTAGAGTCCTCAGCAAAGTTCCAGAAAAAGACTGAAACTGTGTAAGCAGGTAGGTTAGGGAGTCCCTGGAGAAAGAGTCAGGAATGGCTTTCTTGACATAAGAAAAGCCATTTTGTGATCTAAGCCTGGCCACAGCGCTTGCCCTTGAACATGGTCAGTAATCAGTGATCTTCAGGGGACAAAGGAATGCTGGGACAGAGGAAAAGCAGTCAAACAAGAGTGCAGTGGTAATATAAAGCAGGGTCCTGGTTCCTCCTCAAGGGAAATACATGATAATATGTCTTTGAGTTCTGTAGGGCTTCCCAGGTGCCTCTAGTGGTAAACAACCCACTTGCCAATGCAGGAGATTAAGAGACTCAGGTTCTATCCCTGGGTTGGGAAGATCCCCTGGAGAAGGGTATGGCAACCCACTCCTGCATTCTTGCCTGGAGAATCCCATGGGCAGAGGAGTCTGGTGGACTACAGTCCACAGGGTCCCAAAGAGTCAGACACGACTGAGCGACTAACACTTTCACTTTGGGCTATGTCATCCTTTTAAAGCTTGTGCCCTGCCCACTTCCCTCCTGTTTCGAGACCAGCAAGGCTGGGCAGTGGTGGTGACAGGGACAGAGTGAAGAAATGAAGCAGGTGATTAAATAGTTACTCCCACTAAGGGGTCATAAGTAAAGAAAAAAGTATGGGAGACCTCTGTAAGTTAATGATCACTCAAGAAAGCAGGCTTGCTTAGCAACAAACCACACAACAGAAACACAAGACATGTCCCCAAACAATGGTGAAATGAGACTCACATCCTGTTAAATCGACTTTAAAACAACGCGTAACGTGAGAGTTTCAAGTGAAGTTTTATTTGGGGCAAAATGAGGACTGCAGCCCAGGAGACAGCACTTCGGAGAGCTCTGAGAGACTGCTCCAAAGAGGCAGGTGGGGAAAGATCAATATATATGTGATTTTGGTGAAAGGGAGTTCCTGCAATCAAGCACATATTTTTGCAGGTTTCGCTAGTCATGAGAAGCAGATGTCACCATAAGGGAATTTAGTGTTTTTCCAGATATGAGGAGATGCAAGAATTGGGTTGATAATATCAGCTCCTGAAAACATCTTACTGAAGAAGTGCCAATTTCCCGAGGGTACAGAATGCCTCATTCTTGATCTCCAATGTAAACTCCTTCAGGGAATGTTGGAGGTCAGCAGCCGCAGCAGCACATGCTTTAATCCTTGGAGACGCAAGTGCCAATTTGTAGTTGACAGTGACCGCCTTTTTGGCCTTTTTGCACATTTCCATAGCACCAGGACAATCCCAGTTCAACGATGTAGAAACAAGACTTCCCTGCCAGACGTGGATGAGGAGCTGATGAGGAGAGTTTGACATCTACTCAAGAATGAGTAAGAAGATGGGTCTTTTTTCCCTTCCCAACTTCTTCTACATTATAAACAATGTAGCCCACCCAGCTCAGATGGCAGTGCCCCGCCCAGTGGCCCACACTAACAAGCCTTTGCCCTTCCTGTCCCTCTGCCTCCCGCTGGATTCTTTCTGCACTGAAGACCCCACACTCGACTGAGTCCTGAAACACAGGCCAGGCCAGAGGAAGATGCCCAGCTGGACGTGACCATCACAGGGGACACCGGGAGCCCAGGGGCACACGGCAGTGGAAAGACAGCTGTGTAACTAATGCTCTATTCCCACGCATGCTAACCTCAGCTTTCATCTCTGTGCACAAACTATTTTGCAGGTGATAATAGTCTGTTATTACTCTACCCACAACTACACAGCGAGATGAAAAGCAGGGCTCAGAGCTTCGAAGCTTCCTGGTGACTGTGACCCTTGGAGACCTCCTGGGAGCAGCTGACGGTTCTCTCGATTCCTGCTGCCCCTCCCCTTCGTTGGGGGAGGCTAGGAGGCCCAGACTCTGCAGGAGTGGAGGGAGGCTGCGTGGGGCTGGGCGGGGGAGGGGCGGGAGGAGGAGCACAGGGCTTCGAGTTTCCATTTCCCACAGCCCGAGAGAGGGCAGGTGGGAAGGGGAGGAGCAAGGGAGCCCCAGGAGCGGAAGGGGAGGGGAGGGGAAAGGGGGGCATCTCTCGGGCTCTGCTCAGGACTCTCTCTCCGCACCCCGCCCCGGCATCTGCCCAGGCGCAGCGCTGTCCATTCCAGGCACACTCTGGTCGGGTGTCCAGATTCCCCAGTCTCAGCGCCCAGGAACCCGTGTGATGCCTGCGTTTCCCTGCAGCCAAACTCAGCTCCGTCCGGTCCGGCCCCGCCCCGCCCCCTCGCCTGCCCCTCCCAGGGAGTCCTGAACCCGCTGGCCCAGGGAGGCCGACAGTCCTGCCCAGCATCTGGCCTCCTCCCATGATGCCTGTTTGGTGCCCACGGCCCAGGCCAGGGAGGACTCGGCGCCCCCTCCTCCCCAATCTTAGCATCACCTGCATTGCCTTGCTGCTGCTCGCCTCTGACTTCCAAGGGCCCAACCCGCTGACTAGGGCCTCTCACTAGCGGGCTGTCTCATGACCCTGGATGTCCAGCAGCTATGGCTGGACCTGACTTTGCTCTGCCCTAGCTTTCAGAGTTCCTCTGGTCCCTGCCTGGCTCCCCTTGGTCTGGGGCAGGCAGGGTGGGACACACCAGACCGTCCCCGGGCTGGTGACTGAGCCACAGCATAGTGGGACTCCCTTCTCTGAGCCCCAACCACGGGCACTTTCTAGGACCCCTGAATAAAAAGGAAATACCCTCAGCAGAAAAGACCTTGATGCTTGGAAGGACTGAAGGCAGGAGGAGAAGGAGACAACAGAGGATGAGATGGTTGGATGGCATCACCACCTCAGTGCACATGAGTTTGAGCAGGCTCCGGGAGTTGGTGATGGACAGGGAAGCCTGGGGTGCTGCAGTCCATGGGGGTCTCAAAGAGTCGCACACGACTGAGGGACTGAACAAGAAACCTGAGCAGAGGGTGCACTGTGGGAGGACAGCCCCCGGAGAAACCTGTGACAGTCCTGGGGAGGAACGCGTTTAAGGTCTGGGTGCCAAGTGTGGGTGAGGGGTGCACTAGGTATGGGAGCTGCTGGGACATGGGTTAGCCTGAAGGTCCATCGAAGTAATGTCGCTGCTTTTTAATATGCTGTCTAGGTTGGTCATAGTGAAGGAGAAACAGACAGATCTGGACTCCATCTTAGGCCAGGCTGCGAACATTAGGCTACACGCATGGTCACCCTCCCAATGGACTCTGAACTTTGTGCCCAGTGTCTATAGAAATGGCATACTAGGGACTTGCCTGGTGGTCCGGGGGCTAGGAGTCTGGGCTTCCAATGCAGGTGGCGCAGGTTTGATCCCAGGTCAGGGAAATAAGATCCCACATGTCGTGCAGTGTGGCCAATAAATAAATAAAATTTTAAAAAAGAAAAAAAGAAATGGCATACCAATGGAAAACCAGACCCCTGGATAAAAGAGCCTCAGGACTTGTACTTGGACTCTCCGTTGTCTAAAAGAATATGCTAATTATCTCTGTAACAGAACAAAGTGGTAAATTCCATTATGTCTATCGGGATATGACCACAGGCCTATTGGTAAATGTCCACTCTTTATCTAGTCTTGGGACACATGAATCATGGGTTAACTTTGATCGTATCTCTCTTTTACCTTGTCCAGACTAGTTTCAAGGAATTTGGGGAGGTGGGTTTGAGCACGTACACTTAAGGTATGTAAGATTTTCACAAAAACTGGTTGGGGTCCTTGGCTAAGAGGAGATTCTGCCTTGGGCCCGCTGGTGTAATAAACTGCACTCCACCATTTGCATTGTCCTTCTGAGTTAGTTTGTTTCCCGGAACGCGTGGCTACAACATTTGGTGCATTGGCCGGGAAACTCCTCACTTTGAGGAGACAAGTCCCATTTGGGACTACTCTGAGGCCTTGCAGCTTGAATCTTCTAGAGGGGGGAAGACGCCTCACCCTTCTGGAAGGATTCTGGGTCTCAACGCCTGGACCTTTCACGTTAGCAGGTAGTGGACGGCAGCAGGGAAACTGAGCACTCAGGTGAGGGGGAACCCACCCAGCAGGGTGGAAGAGGGGGCCTGATCACCCCCCTGGGAGGGACTAGATGGAGCACGGACCCACAGGGGCCTGGAATAGGCAGAGGGCAATTGCTTGGTACACAGGTCCACGAGTGTTGCTAGGGCTTAGGAAGGGAATTTGCAAAGGTAATTTAGGAGGTGTGTCCACGCCATCTCAGGGAAAATTATTACCAGCAATAGCCAGGGGATTTTTAGAATAGGAAACTTTTCCTTGTATGCTCATTTTCTGCCCTCCCGCAGGAGATGTCCCATCTGCTGTGAAATTCTTGACCCCCTCGGAATTGTCAGGCTAGAAGGAGGGGGATACATAAGTGAGCATGAATTGGCTTTTCCGGAGACAGCCTGGGACATGGGATATTTAACCCATCTATGTTTTCATCCGCACCTGATCAAGCCCACAAAGGCAGAACAGACTTTAAGGGAGAAATAGTCTTGGACCACGTGGTGTTCTGGTTCGGCCTTGCTGACTGGCAGGTGAAGACACACTGATCCCCCTACCCACTCTGGGATCTGGCAGGATTTGGACAAGGATGACCTACCCCTCCCCCATACTGGACGCACCCACCGGCCCTGTGCTCCACCAGGACCGGAGGCCACCTTAATGCCCAATCCAGGGCCAGGTGAAGTTCCTGCAGCAGCCACGGCTCCTCCACCAGCTCTCCTGGAGGTCGTAGAGCCTCCACCTCAGTGGGCTCCGATCCTGGTGGCAGAAGCCTCTGGCCAACACTTCCAGGATCCGGCTCCAGCCGAGCCGCCCAAGTTATACCCTCCTCTCCCGGTGAGTACTGACAGGCAGGGGAGGGAGACCTTGGAATTAAGCAGAGACTGCGCTCTGCCAGAGAGCCAGAGGGAACAAAAGAGAACAGAGAAGAGATTTGCAATGCCAGCTGCTGCTCTGGGAAAGTCAATCTCGGGCCCTCTGGAAAACCTCCTCTGCCCCAGAGACAGGACAGTCCTTCAACCCGTCCCAACGGAGGCCCCGGGCCCCGTTACAGCCAAACTAGTGTGCCTGGTGCTGAGGTTTTGCCCACTGAAAGAATAAATGCCCTAAGGCAAGGAAGGAAGAGGAAGCTCCCACAGTTGTGGGGCTTGCTGACTTGGAAATTAAATAGGGCTGCCGTCCCCGAGAACCCATGGTAACCTTAAAAGTGGGGGACCAAAACATTGACTTCATGGTGGATACAGGAGCAGAACTGTCGGTAGTAACAAAACCCGTGGCACCACTGTCCGAAAAGACTACCGCTGTAACTGGGGTATCGGGAGAAGAGATGATTAAATCGGTTTCAGATCAGATCAGATCAGTCTCTCAGTCGTGTCCGACTCTTTGCGACCCCATGAACCGCAGCACGCCAGGCCTCCCTGACCATCACCAACTCCCGGAGTTCACTGAGACTCACGTCCATCGAGTCAGCGATGCCATCCAGCCATCTCATCCTCTGTCGTCCTCTTCTCCTCCTGCCAGCCCAGAAGATGTCATATGGCGGGGGCGGGAGGGGCACCAAGTGATTCATGAATTCCTCTACATTCCTGAGTGCCCAGTACCCCTGTTGGGAAGAGACTTGCTCTCCAAACTAGGAGCACGAGTGACTTTCTCCCCTGAGGAGAGGCCCACCTTCCGGATGAATACTATGACTTATTTGCTCTCTCAGTACCACCCCAAGATGAGTGGAGGTTGCATGAGCTTCCAAAGGAAGAACTGAGTGGGCCGGAAGAGCATGATAGAGAACTAACTCAATTATTCCTTGAGGTCTGGGCGGAAGACAACCCCCCTGCCCCCAGGCTGGCTAAACATCAAGCCCCAGTGATAGTAGAACTCAAACCAGGCACCATCCCGGTTAGAAAGGGCCAGTACCCGCTACCGATAGAGGCCTGGGCCGGCATGCTGCCCCACATCAATAGATTGAAACAAGTGGGCATTCTAGTAGAGTGCCAGTCAGCTTGGAATACTCCGATCCTGCCAGTCAAAAAGGAAGGAGGACAGGACTATAGGCCTGTACATGATCTCAGGCTAGTCAACCAGGCTACTGTGACTTTACACCCCACTGTTCCAAACACCTATACCTTACTTAGCCTCCTCCCGCAGAGGACTAAAGTTTATACTTGCCTAGATCTCAAGGATGCCTTCTTCTGCATACACCTTGCCCCAGCGTTACAGCCCATCTTTGCCTTTGAATGGGAAGATCCAGTCAGGGGCACCAAACAATAGCTCACCTGGACTCCCCCACAAGGGTTTAAGAACTCCCCAGCTATCTTTGGGGAAGCCTTGGCTTCTGACCTGGACTCACTCCATCCAAAAGAGTATGGATCTTGGCTCCTACAATACGTGGATGACCTGCTGCTGGCTGCCAAGACCAAGGAAAAATGTTGGGAAGGGACAAAAACACTGCTCCAGCTGCTGATGGAAGCAGGTTGCTGCTGCTGCTGCTAAGTCACTTCAGTCGTATCTGACTCTGTGCGACCCCATAGATGGCAGCCCACCAGGCTCACCCGTCCTTGGGATTCTTCAGGTAATAACACTGGAGTGGGTTACTGGGTGTCAAAGAAGAAGGCTCAGATCTACAAGGAGAAGGTAAGGTATCTGGGGTTTGCTTTAAAGAAGAACACAAGGGTCCAGACCCTAGTTGGGTCCTGTATACTGATGGCACTAGCCTGATAAAACAAGGACAATGGCTGTCAGGTTAGCCAAAGCGGAAGGGGCCATCAAGACTGAAAAGGGATGGTAGGAATTGCCAAGTGGCAAATTATTGGTACCGGAGGAGCTGGCACACACTCTGGTAAGCCAAACACACCAAGCGACCCACCTAGGCCATGCTGCCTGCTCACAGGTTAATGCTGCCTCTCGGCACAGACAAAAACCTCCGGGTATTCAGCTGAAAGGCACGCTGCCCTTTGAACACCTAGGAGTGGACTTCACTGAAATGAAACCTCACCGACACTACCATTGCGTGCTGGTCATGGTATGTACATTCTTGGGATGGGTAGGAGCTTTTCGTATTTGGACTGAAAGAACATCAGAAGTAGCCCAGTGCCTGCTTATTGAAATAGTTCCCAGATTTGGATTTCCTACCAGTATTGGATCAGACAATGGCCCGGCTTTTGTAGCTGACTCCATGGGGTCACTGAGGGTCGGACACGACTGAGCGACTTCACTTTCACTTTTCCCTTTCATGCATTGGAGAAGGAAATGGCAACCCACTCCAGTGTTCTTGCCTGGAGAATCCCAGGGTCAGGGGAGCCTGGTGGGCTGCCGTCTATGGGGTCGCACAGAGTCGGACACGACTGAAGCGACTTAGCAGCAGCAGCAGCAGCAGCAGTACAACAAGTAAACAGAAGTTTAAACATAAAATGGAAACTGCACACTGCATATAGGCCCAGAGTTCTGAGATGGTGGAATGAACCAACCAGACACTTAAAGAGACTCTCCAAGTGGATCATAGAGACTGACTGCTCCTGGGTGGACTTGCTTCCAACGGCTCTGCTCAGACTCAGGATGACCCCACGGTCCCAAGGCTATTCTCCATACGAAATTGTGAATGGGAGGCCCCCTCCCATAATAAAAGAGATGTCAACAAATTTGCCTCAGGTAAGGGGGGATAGGATTTTACAGCAGACGGAAGTGGGTAAGGTAATAAATTGGGTAACTAAGTTTGTACAAGAAAGGGTGCTGTTCCCCCTTGGGGAACAGATTCATGAGATTAGTGGCTTGGTGACCAAGTATGGGTCAAAGATTGGAAACATGATTTACTAGCCCCTTGGTGAAAGGGGCCTTATGTTATTCTAACTACCCCTACTGCAGTTAAAGTTGCGGGTATTGCCCCGTGGATCCATCACACGAGGCTGAAGAGAACACACCACGCAGACCCAAAAACGCTGAGTGGACTGCACAGAGGGACCCCGCTGACCCTCGAAAGACTAAGACCATCCTTAATAAGAAGGAAAAAAAAGATCCTGGACGAGCCCCTTCAGGATGAAGCCACACAATCAACTCCTGCTGCTTGGCCTCATCAACGAGCACATTCCTACACCAACTTCCACAATACCTCCACTGTTGAGTGGGGTTATGCCTCTGTCTGTGATGGATGGACTTCCCTGGTGGCTGTCACCGCTCCGCCAAGGAGATTTTAAACCACTCTGCTCTTCTCTGGGACCCAATCATAACCTCTCCTTGCTCTCTGGGTGTAAGCCAGACCTACAGTCAATAGACTCGGGTCATAGGGTTACATTTGATATAAATGCCAGTGTAACGAAAGCCTAACCTACAACAACCCCTGGTAAATCTACCATATTTACATGCTAGGTGGACAAGATCTGTGTTTCAATGGTATGAGTATATTGCTGCCTTATTCATACCCTCTATTAGGACAACAGATATTATGATTAAAGTAGAGGCCTTGACTAATTTCACAAAACAGGCCCTCCTAGATAGAACAAAAGCCATCCAAGCCTTAAATGAAGAGCAAATCCAAATAAGAAAAGAGGTAATTCAAAATAGAATGACTTTGGACATACTCACAGCCCCTCAAGGAGGGACCTGGGCTATAATTAAGGTTGAATGTTGTGTATGCATTCCTGACTTACCTGGCAATGTATCAACTGCTTTAGATGACATGAAAAACCAGGTAAAAGCAATGCCGAATGAAAACATTCCTTTCTGGACTTCGGTCCTATCTTGGGTGAAGGGCGATTGGTGGAAAACTATGTTTACCATTGTTATAGTTGCCTTGATAGTTCTGCTTTGTGGATCCTGGATTTTACAATGTATTCAATATATCCTTATGAATGATGCTCATGATATGAGTTAAGAGCATCAAGAGCGGGGAATGAAGGAGGAAACAGACAGAGCTGGACTCCATCTTAGGCCAGGCTGTGAACATTAGGCTACACGCATGGTCACCCTCTCAATGGACTCTGAACTTTGTGCCCGGTGTCTATAGAAATGGCATACCAATGGAAAACCAGACCCCCGGATACAAGAGCCTCAGGACTTGGACTTGGACTCTCCGTTGTCTAAAAGAATATGCTAATTATCTCTATAACAGAACAAAGTGGTAAATTCCATTATGTTTATTGGGATATGACCACAGGCCTATTGATAATTGTCCACTGTTAACTACCTAGGCTTTAGGCATATGAATCACGGGTTAACTTTGATTGTATCTTTCTTTTCCTTTGTTCAGACTAGTTTCAGGGAATTTGGAGAGGTGGGTTTGGGCACGTACACTTAGGGTATATAAGGGTTTCAGAAAAACTGGTCCGGGTCCTTGGCTAAGAGGAGACTGCCTTGGAACCGCCGGTGTAATAAACTGCACTCCACTATCTGCATTGTCCTTCTGAGTGAGTTTGTTTCCCGGAACGCGTGGCTACAGCACAGCATCTTCTAATTTCATGGCTGCAATCACCATCTGCAGTGAATTTGGAGCCTGAGAAAATAATGTCTGACACTATTTTCATTGTTTCCCCATCTATGTGCTGTGAAGTGATGGGGCTGTCACGCGAGTGTATGCTCCTCGGTTCTGTCTCGTCACAAAAAAGATTTGGAGTGACAGACATTAAAGCCCCCCTCGGCGTGTCATAGTTCTTGGGTCTTAGACAGACCGTGTTACAGCTCTCAGGTCTCGAATGGACCGTGTTATAGCTCTTAGACAAATCAGTGTTACAGCTCTATTTTATTTAGATAATAGCAGGAAAATCCATCTTCGAGGCGTGAGGGCATGTCGACCTACAGATGCGAAGAGAAGAGCACCCCAGAGCGCGGGGGCAGCGTGGGGGGTGGGGGGTGGAGAGCTTTGGCTCCTCTTTGTCTCCCCCGGGCCTGTCCTATGTAAATTGGGCCAGCCAGGAGTGTTTATTTTACCTGAGGTCCTCACTCCAGTCATCGGACCTTCCTTTGTTCTATTTTTGCGGGCTTTTCTCTTTCTTATCTTTTAGCCACCACCATTCTGGACTCTTTTTCCCTATTCTAACTGGTTCCAAATAGGAAAAGTGGTACGTCAAGGCTGTATATTATCACCCTGCTTATTTAACTTATATGCAGAGTACATTATGAGAAACGCTGGGCTGGAAGAAGCACAAACTGGAATCAAGATTGCTGGGAGAAATATCAATAACCTCAGATATGCAGATGACTCTGTTGCAGGAAGGCAGACCCCTTCCAGGACCTGAACTGGGCTCTTGTCTAACACTCGGAAATGAATTGTCCAAGGAGACACATCTGCTGACAAAGCAAGAGATTTTATTGGGAAAGGGCACTCGGGTGGAAAGCAGTAGGGTAAGGGAACCCAGGAGAACTACTCTGATGCGTGGCTCGCAGTCTCGGGTTTTATGGTGATGGGATTAGTTTCCGGGTGGTCTTTGGCCAATCATGCTAATTCAGAGTCTTTCCTGGTGACGCACGCATCACTCAGCCAAGATGGATGCTAGCGAGAGGGATTCTGGGAAGTGGACGGACACGGGTGTCTCCTTCTGACCTTTCCCGAACTCTTCCGGTTGGTGGTGGCTTATTAGTTCTGTATTCCTTATCAGGATCTCTTGTCCTAAAACAACTCATGCAAATGGTTACTATAGTGCCTGGCCAGGGTGGGCGGTTTCAATCAGTGTGCTTCCCCTAACAACACCACCCTTATGGCAGAAAGTGAAGAGGAACTAAAAAGCCTCTTGATGAAACTGAAAGAGGAGAGTGGAAAAGTTGGCTTAAAGCTCAGCATTCATAAAACTAAGATCATGGCATCCGGTCCCATCACTTCATGGAAAATAGATGGGGAAACAGTGGAAACAGTGTCAGACTTTATTTTTGGGGGCTCCAAAATCACTGCTGTTGGTGACTGCAGCCATGAAATTAAAAGACGCTTACTCCTTAGAAGGAAAGTTATGACCAACCTAGATAGCATATTGAAAAGCAGAGACATTACTTTGCCAACAAAGGTCTGTCTAGTCAAGGCTATGGTTTTTCTAGTGGTCATGTATGGATGTGAGAGTTGGACTGTGAAGAAAGCTGAGCGCCGAAGAACTGATGCTTTTGAACTGTGGTGTTGGAGAAGACTCTTGGACTGCAAGGAGGTCCAACTAGTCCATTCTGAAGGAGCTCAGCCCTGGGATTTCTTTGGAAAGAATGATGCTGAAGCTGAAACTCCAGTACTTTGGCCACCTCATGCGAAGAGTTGACTCATTGGAAAAGACTCTGATGCTGAGAGGGATTGGAGCAGGAGGAGAAGGGGACGACAGAGGATGAGATTGCTGGATGGCATCACCAACTCGATGGATATGAGTCTGAGTGAACTCTGGGAGTTGGTGATGGACAGGGAGGCCTGGCGTGCTGCGATTCATGAGGTCGCAAAGAGTCGGACACGACTGAGCGACTGAACTGAACTAAACTGAACTACCTAACAGGACCGGATGCCTTGATCTTCCTTTATTTGAATGTTGGGTTTTAAGCCGGCTTTTTCACTCTTCTCTTTCACTTCTGATCAAGAGGCTCTTTAGTTCCCCCTCACTTTTTGCCTTAAGGGTGGTGTCATCTGCATATCTGAGGTTATTGACATTTCTCCTGGCAATCTGGATTCTGTTGCTGAAAGTGAAGTGAAAGTGAGAGTGAAGTTGCTCAATCGTGTCCGGCTCTTTGCCACCCGTGGACTGTAGCCCACCAAGCTCCTCCATCCATGGGATTCTCCAGGCAAGAATACTGGAGTGGGTTGCCATTCTGACTCCACGTTGGAAACTGTTTCTTTGACTTGATTTTGTTGCTTTTGTAATTATAATGATACTTAATGGCTTGCCTGGAGGACCCTGACCCCCTGCCCAACTGTAAACTGAAATACCTTTGTTCAGCTTGAGAAGGAAATGGCAGCCCACTCCAGTATTCTTGCCTGGAGAATCCCAGGGACAGCGGAGTCTGGTGGGCTGCCATCTATGGGGTCGCACAGAGTCAGACACGACTGAAGCGACTTAGCAGCAACAGCAGCAGCAGCAGCAGCAGGAGAGAGAATCTGACCCTGCTCATTTGTGAATAACAGAGATTAACACACCCCTTCCAAAGGCAGGCCATTCCCTTGGAGCTGTTTCACAAGGCTGAAGACCCTTTCCCTTTACTTCCCCACTGCCTCTCCCTCTCTGCTCTGCCTTTTGACTTTAGTTCCTTATTGCGTCTTTCCCTCTGATCTATAAAAGAACCTGGCATCCAGACCCCAATAAGATGGTTATCTTGAGGTGCTAGCCTGCCATTTTTTCTGTCAGCTGGCTTTCCGAGTAAAGTCGTTTTCCTTGCCTCAACACCTCGGATTCATTGGCCTGTCGTACGGCGAGCAGAGGGAGCTTGGACCTGGTAACACTTCTAATGGCTGGCTTCCTCCTGAGGGCTGGAGGGGTCGTCCCCCCAGGACCACCCCCTTTGCCTCTCCCTCAACCCTCAGGTCCTCTGCTGACAGCCCCCCCACCTTGGGCCCGCATAGGGAGCCGAAGAAGCCACTGGGAACACAGGTGGCCAGAGGAGCAGGCACTTGAGCCTGGGATCGGCTCTCCCTGGGAAAATGGCCCTGAGCTCTGCCAGCCCCCAGGCCCGGTTTTCATCTGGGGCCCCCTCCCCACCACCCCCTAACACACACACACACACACACACACACACACACACTAGGTCCCAGGGTCAGGACTTGGAACGTGGATAGCCCCCCAGGCCTGGGCTGGGGGTGAGCAGGAGAGGGGCTCAGAGGCTGGAAGTGAAACCTATATATGGTGGTGTTGGGGCCCGTATGAGCAAAGCAGGAGAGACTGCATCTTGAAGCCTGTCATCCATCTTAAAGACAGGATGTGACCTGGGCCTGAACCCTGCCCAAGAGTGAGGAAATCGTTGCTAGTGAAAACCAGGTCTCCTGGAGGCTTCCCTCCCTACAGGTGACAAAGGGAGACTGTAGTGGAGGCCAGGCTGCCTGTTAGGTTAACCACGGAGATATCCCCCCCTTGATGTATAGTCATTGTTCCCCCCTTTAACCTTAATCGTTTGTTCTCCCAGCACCTACTTGTAAAACTCAATCATATGCAACGAAGAGGTTGCTAACATGTAACCAGTCACGTAGTGGGGGGTATGAAACGGGGCCTCTCAGAAACATCAGGGTCCTTGTTGGGAACTGATCCCCGCTGGACCTGCTGGCATAGTAAACTGTACTCCACTGTCCTGAGTGTCCTCCGAGGCATGTTTTGTGATTCTGGATTCCACAACAGTGTCATTTCAGGGGGACTCCGAAGAGCTCCAGTACCACAGTCTCTTATGTCTCAGTAAAGAGATTCAGTGAGAGTAAAGTGGTAGATACGTGATTTACTAGAATAGGACATTTGTGAGGCTTACAAGGAGGCAGGCAAGAAATGCCATACTCCAAGAACTTAGTGGGCTACAGTTTTATAACCAAAGGGAAAGTGGGGTGGGGGAGAAGATCTTCTTTCTCTTGAGTAGACTTCATGCTTCCATCATCAGCTCCTCCTCCAGCTTGAGCAGGGGAGTTTTCTTGCCCGTGTGTGGTCAAGCTAGGTCCACGAATTCTTGTTTTTTATGTGTTCAGAGACCATGTCCTAGGGATCATTAAAGCACTGAGCTCATTGGGCAGGACGTGGGTCTCATGCTGCCACTGTTTTGTTGTATGGGGGCAGGTCTCATCCTTCTGTTGCATGGTTTTGTTGTTAAGCAAACCTACTTTCTCGAGTGATCATTAACCTATAGGGGTCTGCCATATTTTTCTGGACTTCCCTCATAGCTCAGACAGTGAAGAATCTGCCTGCAATGCAGGGGACCCCAGTTCGATTCCTGGGTCAGGAAGATCCCCTGGAGAAGGAAATAGCAACCCACTCTAGTCTTCTTGCCTGGAGAATCCCATGGACAGAGGAGGCTTGTGGGCTACAGTCCATGGGGTCGCAAGAGTCGGACACGACTTAGCAACTAAACCACCACCACATTTTTCTACTTACAATCCCCTAGTGGGATTAACTATTTAATCACCTATTTTGTCCCTACCAGTAGGGTGGGTCCCGGCGGCTCTCATCCTACTGAACCCAGAGAGGGTCTGACCCCTCTTCTCATTAACCCCTGGAGTGGGGTAGGAGGAAGGAGGCAGCTCTTGGCAGCTCATTGGCATCCTTGGCTGCTTCTCCCCAGAGGAGTGGGCAGAGTCCCGCCCTCCCCCCTGAGGGTGTCACAGGCGCCTAGAAGAGAAGGGGGGCAGGGGCTCCCCACTCTGGCGAGCCCCTGCACAACCACCATATCTGCCGGGAGCCAGCACGGAGTCCCCACCCATAACAAGGTTATGTGGGAGAGTTCTGGTGGGCAAGGTGAGCCAGAACTCGAGGGGTGCCCCTCTGGGCCTGCCTGAGCATCTACCCCAAAATCAGAGTCTGCCTACTTTACTGCTTTGTGCTCTCACCTACACCTCTGACTTTACAGGGGGCTGTCCCCCACCACCATCTCTCTCTGAAAAAGAGTTAACTTACAGCTCCAGTTAATAAAGTTCCTGGGTGTGACAAGAGTGTTTTAGTTCACAAACCCCTCAGATGGCTCTCTAACTTGCCTGACAGGTTTACCCGGACTCCTACAGCTATGCATACGATTGTTTAGTCTCCCAGCCAGAAACACGGGAAGCTTACGATATTCAAATAGTATAGAGCCTCTTGGAGAGTTAGAAATTGTCAGAATAGAACTAGTAGATTTCATTGTTGAGCCAATGCTTGCTGCCAAGTTCCACATCCCCTGTATTGTATCCTTGGAAGTTTATTAATTAATATAGTTGGTGTGTAGAAAAAATAAGTAGTGGCCTTGATGTTAACAACTTTAGACCCTTAAGGTAATAAATTCTTTCCTTTGTTGTAAACCCACTGCACCTCTGCCCTGTAGGAATGCAACTTTATCTAACACCTTCAGAGGATGGCGCCAAACTTTAAAATAATTACTCTTAGAGAAAATAAGTCTTATGGTTGACAAACCTTTATCAGAGTCATAAAATGTTAACAGGCCTTCTGGCCAGAAGATGATGTAAATCACCTAAACCATTTGTATACGATAAGTTTGCAGAAAAGAAACCTTGGTTTCGATAAGGATCAAAGACTGCTGACTTTGCATGATTTCACACCCTCTATTATCCTCTGGTGCAACTTAGGGTATGAAAGCCCCTGTTGAAAATAAAGCTACGGGCCTTGCTCACCGAAGCTTGGTCTCCCCGTGTCGTTCTTTCTTGTTTCCTTTTCCTCCTTTTCTCTTCTGTTTTTCCTTCATGCCAAAATAATTTGGAGCGTGGGGATCCTCTGCGACCACTTATTTGCCTGGGCTTCTAAGACCCACTCGAGAAGGTGCCTAAGGTGGGGCACCTTCCGCTATTTGAGAGGGCGCCTGCGGCCTCCGTGGTTAGAGCAAGTTTGCTGTCCCGAACTTTATTGATTTCCTGCGTGAACCAGCTATTACTGAGCATCTACTAAATCTCTCAGCCTTTGTTATCCCTTAATCTCCAATGCCGTCATCCTGAGGGAATCCCTGGATCCAACCGGGGCTGGACCCCAACACATATCCTGCTGCACCCAAGCTCTCCTTGCAAAGCGCCCCCCACCCCCCCGACCGGGAGCAGACCTCCCAGCTCGCTTCACTGGCTGGCACCTGAGTAACCGTGGGAAGATGGCCTCACTCTTTCTCCAGTGGGGTCTCAGATCTGTGACTCGGGTTCCTCCGTGATCCACTTGTCCTCAACTGGACCAGCCCTCCTCCCCGGAGCCTGCTAAGAGCTGTGGTCCCTGTAGGAGGAACCCTTGGGTCCACAGGAGGGGATACAGGTCAGGGGAGGACAGGGATGACCTGGGTCACGCTGTGAGGGTGAGCCCCCAGCCCTACCTCCCAGGGTCCTCTTGTCCACGGAAAATCAATCAACAGGCTTTCTAAGACAAGAGAAGTTTAGTGGAGCTGACCTGAGGATTACAATCAGGGTGACAGTCTTTCAGAAAGCTCTGAGGACTCTTCCACCTGTTAAAGGTCAAGGCAGGGTTATACGTTTCTAAGACAAAGGGTTACACACCGCCAAATGGTGTATTAGTAGCAGCTCACACAATCCAGGTCTACACACAAAAAGTGAGTAGTGAGTTGTGGTGTCAGAACAGGCAGTGAGCTAAATGTGAGCAGAGGAAGTGGGGCACAGGGACACATGGCAGGAAACCATGCATTCTGTAAACGGTGGGTGTTTACAAGAAAACAAAGCAGATGAAGAAAGATGGGAAGAGGGTGGAATCTCCAGAGTCCTGGAAAATGTTTTGTTCTTTATATTCTCAGTAAGATCAGCCTCACAGATAAGATGTACCCATCAGGCATGAAGGCCTGACACTTCCAGTCAAGGCTAAATAAGGGCCCCCCCCTTGGGAAGGTGGAGCTGGGAAGAAATCAGGGAAATGTGACCCCAAGCCCTCACCTCCCCAGTGAGTATTCTGCCCTTATTTTCTCCACCCCACATAATCAGCTTGCCAAAGAAACTCAGCGTAGCTATTCACCCAGGTCTCCTGCATTGCAGGTGGATTCTTTACCAGCTGAGCCACCAGGGAAGCCCAAGAATACTGGAGTGGGTAGACTTTCCCTTCTCCAGGGGATCTTCCCTACCAGGGATCGAACCCAGGTCTCCCACTTTTCAGGCGAATTCTTTACCAGCTGAGCCACCAGGGAAGCCCAAGAATACTGGAGTGGGTAGCCTATCCTTTTCCAGTGGATCTTCCCGACCCAGGGATCGAACCTGGGTCTCCTGCATTGCAGGTGGATTCTTTACCAACTGAGCTACCAGGGAAGCCAAAGTAACAAATAAAAAGCATCCCACCAAACCCTAGGGGACCCTAGGTCCTCACCCTCAACCCCATAAAAGCAGAACCCCAGGCCAGTGCCCGCTGTCTCCCCTCAAAACCCCACACTGTGCCTTCAGGGGCTCCTGGTAAGTCCAGGACTTGTGAGTAGTACAACTGGTCCTTTCAAAGCTCCCTGAGGGTCATCGCTGCTGCTGGGCTTCCCTGGGGCTCAGCAGGTAAAGAATCTGCCTGCAGTGCGGGAGACCTGGGTTCAATTCCTTGGGAAGATCCCCTGGAGGAGGGCATGGCAACCCAGTCCACTATTCCGGTCCGGAAAATCCCCATGGACAGAGGAGCCTGGCAGGCTACAGGCCATGGGGTCACAGAGAGTCAGACACGACTGGGCAGTCAGGCACAGCACACACTGCTGCTGGTTACTGCCACCCTAATAGGACCCACAGGGCTGGTCTGGCCACAACACTGGGTGTTGATAGGCTGGGCCAAAACCTAACAGGTCAAGGCTACCACTTTTCCCTTTGCTTTTATTTCTCCCAACTGTTTTTTCTCTTTCCGCATTCTTTCGGAATTATGGAACATTTTTCATATTTCCTTTTCTCCTTTATAGGTATATTTCTTATATGATTATCACAATATGCACTTGTTATGCTGCTGCTGCTGCTAAGTCGCTTCAGTCGTGTCCGACTCTGTGCGACCCCATAGACGGCGGCCCACCAGGCTCCCCCGTCCCTGGGATTCTCCAGGCAAGAACACTGGAGTGGGTTGCCATTTCCTTCTCCAATGCATGAAAGGGAAAAGTGAAAGTGAAGTCGCTCTGTCATGTCCGAATTGCTACTATCACCATATCCTGAACAGCTCAAGAACCCTGCAGACCATAACTTCATTTCCTTCCTCCTGTGAATGAAAAATGTTGCTGCTGTATCAGTAAACAAAGGATGTTACAGCCCTCAGCCGCTGCCACCACCCCCGAAGGTGAGCCCTGAGGGAACTCAGGATAGAGACAAACTCATGCCCACTGCCAAGCCCTTAGCTACTGCGACTGCCCCAGCGGTGCACCCTGAGGGGACTCGCGACAGAAAAGAACAGGGTATTGGCCCTGGAAGATGAGGTGCCTATGAAAGGAATGATTGCAGTGAGCCCAGACTCGCATCTTCCCATACAGAGAAAAGCACCAAATTCCCTGAGATAACTGGTCCTCTTTAATTAACAATAATCTTTTCAAGTTCTGACTACCTTGTCTTTGTCACAAAAAGTCCTACATATCCTGGCTCCTCTGAGAAGCTGTCCTCTGGGCTTGAAATCCTCAGAAATTCCACCAAAAAACATCATTCTCAACTTTTCAGTTCAGTTCATTTCAGTTCAGTCACTCAGTCATATCCCACTCTTTGAAACCCCAGGAACTGCAGCATGCCAGGCCTCCCTGTCCATCACCAACTTTAGGAGCCTACCCAAACTCATGTCCATTGAGTCAGTGATGCCATCCAGCCATTTCATCCTCTGTCGTCCCCTTCTCCTCCTGCCCTCAATCTTTCCCAGCATCAGGGTCTTTTCAAATGAGTCAGCTCTTTGCATCAGGTGGCCAAAGTACTGGAGTTTCAGCTTTAGCATCATTCCTTCCAAAGAAATCCCAGGGCTGATCTCCTTCAGAATGGACTGGTTGGATCTCCTTGCAGTCCAAGGGACTCTCAAGAGTCTTCTCCAACATCACAGTTCAAAAGCATCAATTCTTGGGCGCTCAGCTTTCTTTATAGTCCAACTCTCACTTCCATACATGACCACTGGAAAAACCATAGCCTTGACTAGACGAAACTTTGTTGGCAAAGTAATGTCTCTGTTTTTTTAATATGCTGTCTAGGTTGGTCATAACTTTCCTTCCAAGGAGTAAGCATCTTTTAATTTCATGGCTGCAATCACCATCTGCAGTGATTTTGGAGGCCCCCCCCCTGCAAATAAAGTCTGCTTCTGTTTCCACTGTTTCCCCATCTATTTGCCATGAAGTGATGGGACCGGATGCCATGATCTTAGTTTTATGAATGTTGAGCTTTAAGCCAGCTTTTTCACCTTCCTCTTTCCCTTTCTCAACTTTTAGGTCACACATTTTTTTTTTTTTTCAGTTGACACTCCCCAGTACACTTCTGTTATCTTAGTTCTTATTTATAGACATATGTTATAAACCCCACAAGACGCTGCTGCTGTTGTTTTACACTGTAAATATTCTTCCATATTTACCCCACTGTTACCAAAGGCAAGCCCACATACCCAGTACACCTGGAGGCCAAGCAAACCTAAACATCAGAGTTTGAAACAAACAGTTTTATAGCAGGGCCAAGAAGGGCAGACAGGCAGATCCTCCTCAAAAAGCTGAACTCCCTAAAGGGTTTCAGCAAAACATTTTAAAAAATTTATTTTGTTGAAGTACAGTTGATTTACAATGTGATGATTCAGATATATATATATATATATTCAAATATTCAGACACATTAACCCTGTGCTATACAGTAGGGCCTTGTTATTTATCTATTCTATATATAATAGTTTGCATGTGCTAATCCCAAACTCCCAATCCTTCCCTCTCCCAACCCCCTCTCCCTTGGCAGCCACAAATCTGATCTCTACAACAAAGCACTTTTAAAGTCAGGCGAGGGAGGGGGTCTCAGGGTCTGTGCCCAGCTTGGGCACAGTTCTCTGATAGGTTGATGCGTGGGAGAGGATGCGGTGGTGGGGGGTGGGGTGGGAGCAAGGACCATACTGTCCTGCTCCGTCTCACTAAGACCATCGTTTCGGCTTTCAGCATCTCAATTGTATTATCACCAGCTGGGATGACATTCTTTGCACTTATCCTGCTAAGGATTTTCTGCGATCCATGGATCTGTGGGTTATCATTTATGAATTTTGAAAAATATTAAATCTTCAAGTATTTATTTAACCCCTCTTTCTTCCCTATGGCACTCCAATCTCATGTAAAGTTAGACCATTTGACTGAATCTCACAGGCCCTGATGCTCCGATTAATTTTTTTCTATTGTTTTTATTCTAAGTTTCCTTTGGGCTATTTTATACTGTCCTGTCTCTACCTATGCTCAAAGTGTCTTTTGCTCCTAATTCATCCAAATGAGTTCTTAATTTTGGATATTTTATTTTTTACTTTCTGAATACAATGGCTAACTGGGTGTATTAACTTGACTGAGCCACAGTACTCCAATATGTGGTCAGATACTATTCTGGATGTTTCTGTGTGGATCTTTTTGGATGAGACTGACAGTTTCTAATATGTATTTATTTATTTGGGGCTGCACCAGCTCTGGGGCTCTTTGCTGCAGTGCACAGAGTCTCTGGTTGTGGCTCAGTCGCTCTGTGGCATGTGGGGTCTTAGTCCCCCTCCAAGGAAGAGAGCCTAAATCCCCTACATTGCAAGGTGGATTCTTAACCACTGGACCACCAGGGAAGTCCCAGGACTGACATTTAAATTGGGGAAATTGGAGTGAAGCAGGCTGCTCTCCATAACGTGGGTGGGTCTCATCTAATCAGTTGAAGGTCTGAATAGACCAAAAGACTGATTTCCTCCAAACAAGAGGGAATTCTGCAGCGGTCTTTGGACTTTAACTGTAGCATCAGCTTTTCCTGGGTCTCTAGCCTTCTGGCTGTAGGGGGGCAGAATTTGCCACCCTAAAATATGTCTCTTTGGCATGTTAGTTGTTTCAAGCTGGTTATTTTCTGAGAAACAGCATACATGGGAAGGGCTCTGAAAACCAAGCAAGGAGTTGACCTTTTGTAAGAAACATTTACATGTATAAAGGCAATCTCCATTTGGGATGACCAAATATCTAGAAACTCATACTGGTGGAGAACTCAGGGACTTAAATCTGCATTACTGATCAACCCCCCTTAACTGACTCTCCCTGCCTTCAACAACCTGTTTTTCTCTTTGTCTGAGGATGGTATTTAAGGTGAGGGCTTCAGCCACTTCAATGAGTTACTCAGCTCTCCTGGGTCTCTCCCATGTAGACACAGTATTACACTTCTGTTTGATTTTCTCCTGTTAATCTGCCTCATGTCAATTTAATTCTTAGGCTAGCCAAAAGGGTAGAGGAAAATTTCTTCCTCCCCAGCACAGCCCACCCTGGAGTTTTTGAACTTGCAGCCTCCCTGAGGTCATGAGCCCCATCCTTAAAATAAACTTTTTGTTTACATACACATTCTATTGGTTCTGCTTCTCTGGAAAATCCTGGCCAATACACAGTATATTTATTTGATTTGTTTTATAAAGTCCTATTCTCTGTTAGCAACTTAGCAGTAGCATTCTCTGTTAAAACTCTCAGTTTCAAGTCTACTATTGAACACACAACATAAAGTCCTTTCCTGCTGACTCCATTATCCGGATCATCCCTGGGTCTTCCCCCCAATTGTTACTGTCACCTTCGGGCGTTGTATAAATAAGAGCCAGAGGCCACGACTACTAGACGGTCTCTAGTTCCCTCTTTTACCAGATCAAGTGCATGAGGTGTTCTCCAGGTCAACTCCATCAGAGTTGACCTAGGTTGGGCTGGACCCCAGAGTTAGGAAGGCGCATCCGACCTCCCATCCCTCTCCTCCCAGGCTTCCCAGCGAAGGCTCAGCAGGCCCTCTCCTCATCCCGGAAAGCGTGGCAGATGCATTTCTGCACCTTCGTGCCCTTAAGCCTCCCACTGCCAACTCCTGCTGCCTTGCTGCAGACTCTGTCGAGTCTCTTCAGAGCAAGATCAGCTATGTGTCCGGAGCAGACCTTTTTCCTCCGGTGGGAACTTGGTCCTGAGAGCTGTGGGACTGCCGCAGGTGCCCGTCTTCCTTATACGCGGCCCGCCCCGGGTACCACCGCCAGCATGCGGGACCCTGCGCGTGTGCCGCGTCGCTTTCCCAGAACGGAGCATGCGTAGCCGACTCCGCCGCTCCGCCGGGTGTTTGGGTACAGTCGGGATGGTGGCTGGCGAGGCCCCCGCAAGACGGGGCTGGGGGCCGCGGAGGCTCAGTTCCCCACTTCTGGAAGCCAATCCACTTGGTCCTTGGTCCTCTCAGCTCCCCAGCACATTTAAATATGACAGCTGCAACCCGCCTGGTAGTTTCTTCTTGGTCCCGCAGGAGAAGACTGCCGGCCTCCTTCGTCCTGACGCACACTGGACGCCCTCTGATGGCCACTGAGTTTTATACGCTTACCTTGCATCCTGACTCATTACTGATTATTTTCGAAATTTGTCATTTGTATTCTTTATTCTCCAGGATTTCCCAGGTATACTACCACCTCATCTACAGATGGACCTGATTTTAATTCTTTCTCCATTCTAAAGCCTCTAATTAATATTTTATATCAGTGAATACTGGCTGAATTTCAAGTAGTGATGGGAATGCTTTTCTTATAATGTAAGGTGATGACTTTAAGAGATTATATTTTTCTTGAATATTTTTAATTGAAGGATAATTAATCTATTCCAAGATATTTCAGTCTATGGATTTATTCCTATGACATTTATTTTCATATCTATTAAAAGGATGAATTGTATTAAAAAATTCCATGATATTTAACTATCTGAATCCTAGGAATATATCCTACTTTTTCTTCGTGTATTTTCTTGATGTGCTGTTGGAGTCTATGTGTTAATATTTCTTTAAGATTTTTGCAATGATAAAAGATGTTGATTTTTAATTGTCTTTCTTTTACAGTTTTTATTAGGTTGCTTATCAGTATTATACTGGCTTTGTTAAAATAATTTGGAAGTCTCTTTTATGTTCTCAAACAGTCTGTGTCATTAGGAATATCTGGTCTTTGAAGATTTTGTGGAATTTTTGAATTTTGTAGAATTATTTCAGATTGTGAAATAATCTGATCTGGGCCATTTCTTCTGGGATGCTTTCTTATTATATTTATTTATACTGAAACTGATCTCTCAAAGCTTTCCTCTCAACTGGGATAAATGTTGCTTAAGTGTATTTTCCTAGGTAGTTACCCACCTCATTTGAGGTCCCATGTTTGTTTAAGGGTATATGAAATAGTCTGTTATCGTTTAAATTTTTGTCTTTCAATAATTGCTTCACTCAGTATTTATTATTTGTATATTTGTACTGCCCCTCTTTTATTGATTAGGTTAGTCATTTGCTTATCTAGTTCTTTTAATTTCTCAGAGAACCAAGTTTTTGCTTTATTACTCATGTCTGGGTTTTGTTCTCTGCACCATTTACTTCAGCTTCTAGCCTTATGATTTTCTTCTCCATACTTTCTTCTGTTGGCTTTGGTTCCTCCCCACCCCACCTCTCCAGTATTTTTGAATTCGTGTATTGTCATTTTTTTCCCTTTTACTAAAAAATCAAACTTCAAGTTTTTAAAAACTTTTCCTATAGTATTGATGCTTGATTATATTCTTGACTATATTTAAAATATTTGGTTCAAATTTTATTTTCTTGAGTTTTTCTTTTTTAATAATTTCTGCATCTTGAGAAGTCTGATATCAACCTTGTTTTTTTCTCTCTGTCTCTCTCTTTACATATATGCTGTGGAAGGTTTTGCATTAAAGGGTGCTTCTGTGTCTTTTACATTTTTTACTAGCGTAGTCTTAGCGCTCACTTTTCTGGGTCATTTTTCCAGAACAGGTGAGCGCTTTTAGTTTGGAGTTAGGTCGTTTTGTCCTCTTGTTTGCCCGTCCTCATGCTACAGCTTCCAACTTAGGGTCTCAGGTGCCTGCCCCCTTGGAACTCGTAAGTGTGAGCTCACTTCTAAGCTGGTCTACTTACGGAGACCATAAATGGAGATTTTCCTCCAGTCGTTCCTCACGTTCGTCATTTTTTATCTCTTCTTCTTTTTATTGCCTATTGTTGTTCTGATGCAAGGTGCTCCTTCACACTTTCAAATGTTTTAATTCGGGCAGGAGAGTTTTATTCTGCTCCCTAGCTGGATGTCCGGGACATTTTCCAGGAGCGAGGCTTTATCTTCTTTACTTCTCCCCGCAGATTCGTGCGCTGGGTCGCGGCCTGCGGGCGCGGGGTCGCCCTCTTCCGGCTGCGCGGTGAAGTGCAGCTGCCCCTGCGTCCGCGCTCTGGTGGTGGGAGGGGTGGGTGTCCTCCAACATCAAGAGTCTCTCTGGCTGCTGCAGCTCTGAACTTCCCCTTCTCCCTCCCTTCTCTCCATGTGCCACCAAGCCTGCCAAGGGTGCTTGCTTCCGAAGAAAGGATGCGTCTCCCACTGCTCTCAGCCTGCAGTACCAGGGAGCCGTCCAGGGAGGCTGCCACCGGGCTGCGGGGACAGCAGAGGAAGGCAGAAACATCGCCGGCGGGCAGAGACCTCTCAGACCCCAGGACCTGCGTCCCCGGCCCAGAAGAAAGGACCTTGCCGAAACATGAGCTCACAGGTGGTGACTCACCCTTTGCCAATGGGACCAAGGCTTTAACTCGAGACTGTACCCTGAGACGTGGGGTCGTGCAAAGCTGTCCCGACGCCCACCCCACGCCCACCCAGCCTGCTTCATCACACCCACATCCACCACCACCATGCGATTTGAGGTCCCAGACTCACATTCAACTGGACTACTGCATGAAATGACAAACGAATAAACACACAATGTAAACCAAGATCCACCCCTAGGCGGACGCAGTTCCACCCCTTCTGGGCCCACCTCCAAGCCCGGCCCACACCCCGCCAAAGGCCGGACAGCTAGAGGGGCTGGAGCGGACTGGAGGCTCTGGGTGTTCCACCACCCCCGAGGTGGAGGCTGGGACCTGCCAGGAAAGACGGGCGGGGGACAGTCCTTCTGGCTGGACCACTGGGAGGGGAAATGACCCCAACCAGCTGCACACCCTCGAAACTGGGCCTGAAGGGGGTGCTGAGGCCTGGTGGTCGCTGGTGGAGGTGTTGCAGCGGTCACCTGGGGGCCAGAGGCAACCCCTCTCAACCCCCTTTGCCTAGTAGTCACCCCCTTTGTCCTACCCACTCTCCTGCTGGACCCCTGGGGGCAGGCATCCCCTGCTGCAAATCTAGATCTGGGACCCACACCCTGCCAGCCTGCTCCTCACAAGTGCTCAGCGGGGCATGATCAAAGAAATAAAGGCAAGAAGGAAAAAAGAAAAGGCCTGGGGGAACATGCAGGCAGGAAGTGGTGTGAAACCCACCTAGCTACCAGACACCCAGGTGAGAGCCTCTGGGCTTTGGCTATGTGTTCAGGGTGCAGCCTCGGGAGACTGGGTCCCTGGGGGTCAGAGAAGAGGGCAGCTTTCCTGCCACACCCGGACACAGGCAGGACCCCAAGAGTTGCCGGTCTCCAAGTGAGGTTGGAGAGTTTGTTACAGGAAGAGAAGGAAGTACCCGCGGGGTGGAGGGGGTGAGCCACAGGGGAGACGCCTTCTCCACACCCCTTCTCCCCTTTCTGCTCCAGCAGGAAGCGGCCATCCTCACAGACCCCAGGAGACCCTCCCCAGAGCAGGGGCTGACAGGCCCCCACACCCAGCCCCTCCCTGGGCTGACTTTGCTGGAAGGGCAGTTCCCTGCAGTTGGGAAGGGAAGGGGCAGGAGGAGGGGTCAGGGTGGGAGAAAGCGTCCCATGAGAACTAGGATCTGATTGACCTTAAATGAGGGGTCCAGGGCGGAGAGACCCGGGGGATGGGCAGGTGCAACTTGGGGAGCTCTGGGCAAAGCCTCCTTCTCTGCCCCACCTCCCCCCCAACTCCTCCGCAGGCTAAGCTGGTGGTGTCATGGGGGCGCTGGTTCTAGCCCTGGGGGCTCTGCTGGTGTCTTTGGACCCTGCTGGTGGAGCCAGAGAGCCAGGTAAGGATGGCCCTCTCGGCTGCGGGGGCTCCTGGGGGCGGTGGGCACATCCCGCGGCGACAGCTCTTAGCTGGGTGGGTGCGCAGCGCACTCCTCCGCGGGGCCGGTGCTGCCCCACAGGGAAGAACCTGAGCTGCTACCAGTGCTTCAAAGTCAGGAGCCCGGAGTTTTGCTTGCCTGCCATGTGCTCCTCCACTGACCAGGTCTGCGTCTCCCACACGTTGATCATCACCCTGAGTGAGTACTTGGCACGCGCGGAGGGGGACTTCGGGAACTCAGCCCTGGATCCTTTGGGGTCTCAGTGGGGAACTGATGGAGGCTCCCCTCAGGGGACCCCAGCCTGCACCCACCTTTGCCTGATCCCCATCCTGAGCACAGGGGAGGGGCCAGCTGCTCAAGGTTGAGCCTGAGGGCTTCTGGAGGGGGCTGGCCGGTCTCTCTCCTCTGAGGTGCCACTTGGCAGCCCATGATATGATGTAAGGCAATGCATACAGTCGTCATGTGTGTGCGTGCTCAGTCGCTCAGTTGTGTCCGACTCTTTGCAACCCCATGGATTGCAACCCACCAGGCTCCTCTGTCTTGAATTTTCTAGGCAGGAATACTGGAGCGGGTTGGCATTTCCTACTCCAGGGGGATCTTCCAGACTCAGGGATGGAACCCGAGTCTCTTGCATCTCCTGCATTGGCAGATGGGTTCTTTACCACTAGCACCACCTGGGAGGCCCCGTGTAACTGTCATATAGTGAATACCATGCGTGCAACAGATACAGCACACACGCATACACAACACAGCAGCTCAGCATGAGGAGGAGGGCTCCTCCAAGACGACCTTTTCTTCTGCAACTGGGTTGTTCTGAGTGTCCTGCTTCCCTCCGGAGCTTCCTTCCAAGGTCTCTGCACGTCTCTGAGTGAAGGGGGGACTGGAGCCCCAGCTGGGATCAACTGGCCCTCGGTTGCCCTCCCTTTTCTCTCTGCTCAGCTTCCCCCATCTCCCCGGGACTCCCAGGCCCCTGGCTGCCTGGGTGTCCAGGCTGTGCATGGTTTCAGGGAAGAGCCCAGACCAGGGCCAGCAGCCCTGAACCTTGCCTTTGCTGTGACCTTGAAGGTGACCTTGGGCAGCTGTGCTCCCAGCGCTTCGCAGAGCCTGGCCTGTGAAAGGGTCGGGAGAAGGTGTCAGTGCCCACTTGGGGACTGGCCTTCGCCACCCACCCCGGGCTCTTCCTCCTCCCGGATGCTGTCCTCTTCCCCGCAGGACTACAGGTGAAGACCCTGCTCAGCAAGCGCTGTGCCCCCAGGTGCCCCAACACCAACATAGAGCTCAAATGGCCGTCGAACTCGGGGGTGCCCAGCAAGATCGTCCGGCACTGCTGCTCCGGATCTCTCTGCAACAGGGCCCCCGCCCCGCAGGAGGGCCCCAGGGCCCTCTCACGGGGGCTCCTGCTTCGGGTGGGCCTCAGCCTCCTCTGGGTCCTGCTGTGAGCACCTTCCCTCGGCCAAAAGCGCACCCTGCCCCTGTTGCTCTCGAGACCCTGGATGGCACATGCCCCCGAGGCTGTCGGAGGTGCCATCACCTCACCGTGGGCCTGGCCACCTCTCCTGTCCTCACGCAGCCTGGGATTGTAGCCCCCGCTGTGTTGGGAAATGCACATTTCTCAGCTTGGAGTAACAGCCCCTGCCCTGAATGGATGGTCCAGGCCCCGGTGTTGTGGGAAAAGAGGCGGGGAAAGCCAGAGGGTGGCTCTGGCTCTGCCTCTGGCTCTGACCCGCTCTGCGTTCTCCACGCCCACCATCCTGGCCACCTCTGTCCCTGGCTTAGGCAGAGTCCTGCAGGGGGACCGTGACCGTCACTCCTTCCAGAGACAATAAAGTCACTGCTTGCCCATACCCCCTTCTGCCTTCTCCTCATCTCTACCTGCTGTGCCCAGACTCCAGCTCTTTGGCCAGTGCTCAGCAGACCTCTGTGGTCGGGCGCTATCCAGTGTGGGAGCACTGCGCAAAACTGTCCATCTAGGCTACAGCCCACCGAATGGGGGACAGGACCAGCATGGGTGAGCAGGCACCACAGGCTCAAGTCCAGGTCCACAGGAGGGCCAGCTCGCCAGTGGTGGAGAGGGAGAATCAGCGTCTGGGGCACAGGCTGGGCTCAGTGGTGCCTAGGGCAGTAGGGTGGAGGGGACGTTTGAGTGGTGGGGTGGACGGGACCCATGTTTGGTGCTCAGCTGGGTTGGACAGGGTAGGTGCTGATGGAAGGCCTGGAGGTACCCAGGATGGTCCAGGCTTGGCTTGGGGGAGGCTCACCCAGGACGGGGCACAAAGACGGAGCAGGTTGGGACTAGCAGAACTGATGAGAAGCTCACGGCTGTCCAGGCTGCACCAGGCCCCATGGGCCATCCAGCGGGACGTCTTGGAGGACCAGGCAGCAGAGGACAGGAACCAAGAATCAGCGGGTGGGGGCAGCGTCGCCAGGCCGCAGGCCTCCAGAGCCAGAAGAACACTGGGTCCACACACCTGTTTGCCACGCCTGGTTTCTCAGGATTACCCTGCCCGCGAGTCTGCACACTTCCCCCCAACCCAGGGTCTGCACACTGGCCCGGCCCCAGGTTCTTACATCTGCATCCCACCATTGCATACCTGACCCCAATCTCCAACTCCTCACCATCTTCCCATAGACCAAGATGGGCCGGCTGGCCCTCGGTTCTCTGGGGCCTTCATGGGTTCATGGTCTGGGCGTGGCTCCCCTCTGTGCAGGGAGACTGCCAGGGTGACCCGGAAGTCTTTGGATGAGAGCCCCAGAATGCCCACCTTAAAGCGGGGCCTCTCTCCCGCTCACTCAGGGTGTGGATTTTCATGCTAAATTTAAACCCCCCCCCAGGTCCCCTGGACTGGCCAAGCAGACTGGTCACCATCTACTGCTCCCATCTCCCCACGTGAGGTTCCTGGCCCACTGAGGCATAAGGAATCTCACTTCCTGAGTTTAGGCCAGTCCACAAGGCCAGTGCAGAAGGGAAATGGTCACCCGGTAGAGTTGGGGTCTTCCCTCCAAGCTAGGAATCTGTGTGTGTGATCTGGGTCAGAGGCCACCACAACCCACTGTGCCAGCCAGTCTCTGCTTCCCTCTCCAGGAAGATGGGCACCTTGAGGGCTGAGCATCCTGGTCTCTGTTCTGGACAGGGGGCCCGGGACTGTAGGCCTTCTGGGCATACTTTCAGATAGAAATCAGAAACTTTCCTGAATAAATGGTTAAATGAGTAAAGACTGAGTGAAGGAAAGATGAAGATGATTGACAACCGCATGAGAAAGGTATTCTTGAGCAGCTGCTTCATGGTGGTTGAGCATGTGGTTTGAGAAGAAGCTGGAGCCGTCCTCAACCACTCGGCTTCCCCCGGTCCCTCTGACCTGAGATAATGCCGGATCACAGCCTCCTGACACCACACCTTCCCGCTTTTCCCGGGGGCCTGAGCAACACGTGGCCACCCAACCCAAAGCTGGTCTGCTCCAATAGCAGGACCGCTGAGGTGCAGGCACCACCGTAGCCATCCTCAGCTTCAGGACTTTTGTTGCAGATTCTTTGGCCACTGGAGTCTTTTTTCACAGTCTCTGCTGGGAAACTCAAAGCCAGCTACAGCCTCCATTCCAGCAGGTGTCCAGCTTCATGCCGACACTCAGACGTGCCCAGTGCAGTCTCCATCCGATCACGCCTTGCCTTTCCCTTCTGCCCCACATCCTTCATAATTGAGTTTCTGGTTCTCTTAGTTTGTACTACCTTAACTTTAACTATAAAATGGATTTGGTGAGCCAGCGTTCATAGATTCCCCATCCCCTGACCTCTGTTCACCAGTTCTGCCTGCAGAGTTCTCCCTGTCCTTGTCCTGTCGTGGGGCCTGATCCCACTGATGGAACCTGGGTGTCCCCCAGATGGCCCGCAAGAGGTCGGGGCTCTAAGAAGGCACTGCAGGACAGCCCGACCCAATGTGTGTGGGGAGGCGGGGAAGGGACTCTGAAGACCTAGGAGGGAAAGCCCGCAGTGGGGGCATCCCACTGCTGCTTCCACTCCCCTTGCCTTAAAAAGAGAGACCCGAGCACTGCATGTTCCCATCCGCCACGTCCGTGGTCCAGCCACGGGTCAGGCTGCGTGTAAACGCCAGACGCCTCAGAGCCCAAAGGACTCTGCTCTCCTTCACGACCTGTCCCCCCTCCACCCCGCCAAGGTCTTCTGCTCAACCTTGAACAGAGCAGTCTCGTACTCTCATGTTGTTCCAAATGTCCAGATTTTTATCATTTAACAATAAATTACCCCACAGGCCATGTTCTCTGACCATATCCACTTAAATTAAACATCTAAAACAAAGAAGATAAACTTTTGAATCCCAACTATTTCTGAATTATTACATTTCAATTAGTTCATCTGTTGAACAAGGAATTATAATATGATTTTTTTTAATTCCTTGTACTGAAGGGTGATAAAATCAAGACAAAGCTCTATTTTAAAAAGAAAATGGGCAATGCAAGGAAAATGGATAGATTACAGGCTTATGTAATGAAAGAAGAGGTGCTGAAACATCAAGAAACCATGTGATTAAATCTAGAACCTGGTAAAAGAAAATCAAAAGAAAAAATTCAAAAGAAATCAAAATTAGGTCAAGAGTGTGATTTAGTGAAATAGGAAACCAAAATGAAATAAAGAAGATCCACAAAACCGAGGAACTAACAAGCTGTCTGACTGTGTTGGTGGTTCTGTCGGTGTTTACATTTGTCAATCAACAAACTGTCCATTTCAAAGCGGTGCTTTTTCTTGGATATAAATCACTTTAGCAGAGTTGACTGAATTATCACTGAAGAGTCATTGCATGGAATAGGTATAAATATTTAGATGCAATGAAGTATTCCCTAGTGAAAAATACAGATTACCAAATTTGACCCAAAAAGTAAAATTTCCAAGTTCCTTTTACAAAGCAAGCATAATACTGATAGCTAAACCTGGTGATGATACTAAAAAGGAAATTAGAGCATTTTGTGGATCAGTGCAACAATCTTAAATAAAGTGAAATATTAACAAACCAAACTCAGCAGCATATGATACCATATCATGACTCTGTGTGTATCAGCCCTGGAGGCAGGAGCTTGACTGTATAGGAAGGTGCTGGATACAGTCGTACAAAGGTGCTGGACAGGACTGGCGCTCCCTAACGTTTTACTTGAGACACGAGCAAACGAAAGTAAACAAGCAAAACGAGTAGAGGCAAGAGAATTTGGGAATTACAATCCCCATTGCAACTAAATAGTATGTCTCAAAAACCCTGAAAAATCAATGGTAAAACTAGAAAAATCAATAAAAATCATTGAATAAGTTAGTAGAATATGAAACTGAAGTGAAAATCAGTAGCCATTTTATACATAGGCGATAGCCAACCAGAGGCTGTAACGGGAGAGAATTTTTTATTTACTATTGGAGAAAAGGGACCCAATATTTAAAAATAAATCTGACTAAAAATATGCACAATCTAAAGGAGGAAAATTCAACAAACTCCCAAAAGATGCAGCAGTAGCTTTGAAGAATTGTAAAAACACTCCTTACATTAAATATCATTAAAATGTCAGTTCTTTCTAATTTATAAGATTTTTAATTAATGTGATTACCATAAAAATAACAGTGTTCTTTTTTTCAATTGGACAAGTTGAAAGACAGGTAAAACAAAAGCATTCAAGATCAGTTAGGAAAAGAATTAAGTTGTTGGAGTAATTAGTACTACTGGAGGTTAAAATATAACTTCTAAGAAAAAAAAAAATTTAAACAATGTGTTACTGTTCTGTGAATGGACAATCAAATGAAGTAGAATAAAAAGAACAGAAATATACCCAAGAACATACAGAAATTTAGTGTATGATAAAGGAGGAATCTCTAATCACTGGAGCAAAGATGAACCTTTAAAAAATAATTGGTTTGTGAACAAAAAAGTGACTACATAGAAAAAGTCAAAATTGGATCCATACCCATGAATCCATACATCATACCTGAGAATAAACTAAATATTAAACAACTAAAACTACACAAATACCCAGAGAAACGATATGTGAGTATCTTCATAACTTGGGTGTGGAAACAGGCTTCCTATGTATAATTCAAAATCCAAATGCAAGCAAAGATAGACTGATTTGTTTACATACAAATATAAAGATTTTTCATGACATACACCCCACCCCCCAGGGGATATAAAGAAATTAAAAAATTTAGGGTGAGGGAAGGGGGCTGAATCAAACATGAATGATACATGAAAAAAATTAACAAAGATATATGAAATAACACATAAATATAAAAAAATATGCTTGCCTTCAGTCATGAAGTAAATTCAGAGAAGGTGGTGCCGTATCTGCTACAGAGGGTGTTGTGCAGAGCATGGGGCTACAGGGTCAGAGGCAGCCCTGGATCGGAGGGGACGGACGGACACTCTCCTCACCCACTGGACGCAGCTATAAAACCAAAATGAAATACATGTGGAAGCCACATGAGGACTCTGAACAGAAAGTAGTAGAAAGATTGGGAAATAAGACTTTGAAGTCCCCTTTTCATCTCCTCTGGTTTTCTCTAGACTTCACCTATGACAAGACAGCCCATAGCCTTTTTTTTTTAATGCTTTTGAACTGTGGTGTTGGAGAAGACTCTTGAGAGTTCCTTGGACTGCAAAGAGATCCAACCAGTCCATTCTAAAGGAGATCAGCCCTGGATGTTCTTTGGAAGGAATGATGCTAAAGCTGAAACTCCAGTACTTTGGCCACCTCATGCGGAGAGTTGACTCATTGGAAAAGACTCTGATGCTGGAGGGATTGGGGGCAGGAGGAGAAGGGGACATCAGAGGATGAGATGGCTGGATGGCATCACCAACTTGATGGACGTGAGTTTGAGTGAACTCCGGGAGATGGTGATGGACAGGGAGGCCTGGCGTGCTGCGATTCATGGGGTCATGAGGAGTCGGACATGACTGAGCGACTGAACTGAACTGAATGAACACAGCTTGCAGGATCTAGTTCCCTGACCAGGGACTGAACCCGGAGCCAGCAGTGAAAGCACTGAGCCCTAACCACGAGACTGCCAGGGAGTTCCCGAGACAGCCCGCATCCCGAAAGTGAACACGGACAGAAGACATGGCTCCCTCTTGGTCTAACTCAATGAGTGGGGAAAATCACGACTTCGGCAGCCTGCAACACACCCGAAGCTCTGAGAGAAGGGAGCTGGCCTCTCCAGTCAGAGGATCTGTGACCCCAAGTCTGTGGGGTAAAAGCCACTGACGTTTTTCTCTCGATCTTCCCACCTCATGACCCCACGTGTGGCTGCAGTGGTGGGAAGTAAGCAGCACTGTGGAATAATTAAGCTCCAGCTTTGTGACTAGATGACGGAAAAGAGGAACCGCACAGAACTAGAAAATGCCAGAGGGACTGCAGGGAGTGAGCAGCCTGGGAGAGAATCCCGTAAAGATGTTTATGAAAAGATGGGCTTCCCAGGTGGCACTAGTGGTAAAGAACCCACCACCAATGCAGGAGATGCGGGTTCCATCCCTGGGTCGGGAAGATCCCCTAGAGGAGGAAATGGCAACCCACTCCAGTATTCTCGCTGGGAAAATTCCATGGACAGAGGAGCCTAGCAGGTACAGTCCATAGGGTGGCAAAGAGTCAGACACAACCAAAGTGACTTAGCACTTAGCAGGCTCACTCCTGAGCGGAGTAGTCCGGTGATGGAGGCTGCAGCTGCCAACACCCCTCCCAAGCTCTGAGCTCCCGTCAGGAGCCCACAGTGTGGACATGACCCTGAGGGAAGGTCTCTGGTGGTCCTTCCTTCCCACAGCCTGGGCATGGCTGTGGGGGTCCTGGGGTATGTTTTAGGCACCAGACGGGGCTCTGTGTGTAAAAGAGTGAGCGCGTGTGTCAGAGAGCATGTGCGTGACTGTGACGGTGTGTGTATAACCACAGTGCAAGCATCTGGCAGGTACCACCTTGGTTACAAGGGACCGAAGCCAACACCACCGTGAACACAGCCACGCCTCCTCCACGTAAACAAGCCCAAATGAACACACTTTCCACGAGACAGTTGGCCGTCACTCTTCGAAAGTGTTGAGGACCTGAAAGAAATCAAGACCGAGGCCTGCTCCAAATCAGAGGGACCTCGGGAGGCCAGACAAGCGGGTGGGACCTGGGGCTGGGTGTGTGGTGGGCGGGAGAAGGGCAAGGGGGGCTCGGGCAGACTCAGGAAGGGTCTGTAAAGTGGATCATTGCTGCGTGTCAGTGTTAACTTTGCCATTTTGATCACTGTACTATGGTTATATGCAATGTTAAAATTTGGAATATCTGTGTAAAGGGTTGTATAGAATACTTCTATACTTGTTTGCAACTTTTTATAAGCTTGAACTTATATTCAAAGGAAAAGTTTACGCTATGAGCCTCTCTTAGCAGAATCCTAGTCTTGTATTGCTCTTCCATATAACTAGAGAAGGATATAGATTTTGCCCAAACTACCACCCTTCACTTTATCCAAAACATTTGATAAGTAGTATTTTCCTCATCTATTCTGGGTCTTTCAAAAAATATTTAAGGACTTCTCTGGTGATCCAGTGGTTAAGAATCTGCCTGCCAATGCAGCGGACACTGGTTTGATCCCTGCTCTGGGAAGATTCCACATGCCGTAGGGTGACTAAGCCCGTGCACTCTAGAGTCTGTGCTCTACAAGACAAGCCACTGCCATGAAAAAAACCCTTGCACCACAATTGGAGAGCAGACCCCACTCACCTCAGACAGAGAAAGCCTGAGCGCAACGACAAAGAGCAAAGAAATACATTTTAAAACCCAGTCAATGTTAAAAATGTTAAAAAATATTTCAGATGTCCTCTTCTAAAAGAAAAAAAACCTATGCTACTTTGAAATGCTTCTTTTTCATTTCTACATGTGAAAAAAAAATTGCGCTTATCTTTTTTGTTGTTGATTTCTCACTTAATTGCATCTAAGTCAGAGACTATAGTCCCGAGGTATGACGTAAAGAGGTTTGAGAAATGATAAAATCTGAACACTTTGAACAGATTCAAAGCACTGGAAGATCTTGTTCAAGTCTTGGTTGCAGCACCTGAGTGCCAGGGGCAAGGCTGTTTAATTACTGCCACAGAAGGAGGGCCTGACGGAGCTGTGGGGCCATCTGTTCTATGGAGCGTGAATTTGATACAATGATCTGTCCTTTCTCACCCAGTCCCTTGGCCCCCACTCTCTTGGGCACCTGGGGTTCTCTGTGGACCTCCCCCACCTCTCTAGGGCGTGGAGGTCCCTCCCCGCTTCACAGGGTCAGTCACATCAGAGCTGACAGCTGAGTCTGCTGCTGGCCTGGGTGGGTAGACCCACAGGCGGGAGACCCTGCCCCTCCTGCCACCCAGCTATGAGTCAGTGCCTCCCCGGGGCCTCAGAGGCTGCATGTTTCAGGCCCCCAGGAAGCCTTCAGAGAACATCTGGGGTGCTGAGAACAGGGCTGCTTCTCACTTGCATCAGGGTGGGGCTCAGGTGGGGTTCAGGTGAGGGCGCCTGGGGCGAGAACCCGTGTCTTCAGGACAGAGGATTAGAGAAGCCAGGAGGAGAGATGTATCTGGGCATCAAAGGCGTGCTGGGTGCGGGGCTGAGGGAGACAGGGGCGGGGAGAGCAGGAACAGGAGGGGCCTGAGGCCAGGGGTCTGGGGGCAGCTCCTCTGCCTCCCCCCTCACAGGCCTGGCCGACCACGGGGTCCTCCTGAGCCTGTGGTGGGCCCCGGTGTATGCACAGAGAGCTGATCAGCAGAAGTGGAGGGGGGCCTGCTGGGCCTCTTCAGCGTGGGTTCAGGGCTGTGTGGGCAGGAACCACGGAGAGGGGGGTAGTGACGCCCGCCTGCAGGTGTTGAGTGCTGAGTGTCTGACCTGGGTCCCAGGAGGCACTTGTGCTCAGGGCTGGGGGTCAGCTGGGGTGCTGGGAGCCTGTGGGCACCAAGGGTCTTCAGCGGGCAGTGGTGGGGTGGTCGGTCCCTGGGTGTACCTGAGTGGACAATGCCCCACCCGGCCTCCCCGCAGACCTTGGCCTGCAGTGCGAGCATGGCCAGAAGGCCAACTCCTCCCCCACTGCTTTGAAGCTGCGTGCCTCCCACTCCAGCACTCGTGTTGTTTCTCCTCCAACTTGGTCTCCGGGTGGGTGAGTCCAGGGCAGAGCTCAGCTGCCGGCCTGGGGGCCCCTGGTACGCCCTGTGAGTGGGGCTGGGCGTCTCCCCCTCCAGAGACCCCATGCTCTGCCGCTTCCTTCCATGCAAAGGCCACAGGAAAGTCCCAGGGTGAAGGAGGGGGTGACTTGAGTGACCTCGGGAGGGCGTGCTCTGGAGGGGGCGTCAGGCCAGGGGCCCAGAGACCATCAGAGCCCCATGGAGACCCCCCGTCTCACTGGGCTCAGAGGCTGTCAGGGCTCCCGTCAGTCCCTCTCCCCACCTCTGCTCTGAAGGGAGGGGCCCCAGGGAGCCCATGCACTTGGAGAAGCTGGTCCTTGCTTCTGTCCTTTCCCTCATGTCTCACCTGTCCTTCCACTTCTACTCTCCTGGGGGGTGGGTGGGGGGTGACAGACCCCTGGGGTGAGCCCCGGAGCGGGCCCAGGCTGCCAGGAACTGTGAGCCTTCAGGCTCCAGGAAGCCTGACCTCACCTGCCCCATTTCTGGAAGAGGGGCCCGCAGGCCTCCTATGGGTGTTCCAAGTTGTGCTCCAGCTGGAAAGCCTCTTTCTGAGGTTGAGTCTCTCCTACCCAACCCAGTAGGAACAGGGGCAGGGGGTGAGAGGTGCTGTTTGGTGATTTTCTGTCCATCTGTGGATTGTCAGAGGGACCCCTGTAGGCAGGCCCAGGCAAAGATGTCTAAACATCCCTGTCTGGTACTGGTGAAAACTGGGCTGAGCCCGCCCGGCCCCCTGCGGGTGCTGGGCAATCCCCTGCTCCCCTAAATTCTGCACGCCACCCCATGGCATGCTGGAGAACGGGGCTGTGGGGCCGCAAGGCTCACTCTCTGGGACCTGCTAAACCGGCGCGTCATCAGGAATGCCCTGTCTTCCGCCGCCCAGAGGCCTGGCTGGGGGCAGCCCTGTTCTTCCTCTCAGGTTCTGAAGAAGAGACGGTAATCCCCAGAGGCACGTGGGCTCCTGGGCCAACAGCGACCCTCCGAGCAGGAGCAGGAGCAGACCCCCAGAGAAACTTCAGCACGCCTGGGCCACTCGCTGCCCCGTGAGCCTGGGCAACTGCGGGCCTCTGCCCTGCGCGGTGGGCTCCTGCTCAGCTGGGGGTCCAGCCTCCTCCAGGCCTGGCTTTGAGCGCCCTGCTTGCCTGCGCCGCGCACCCAGCTCTGAGCGCTCTGCCCGGCCCCCGGGTCCACAGTTGCACAGGCTGAGCTGCAGCCCATGGAAGGTGCGGGGTGGGAGGCGGGGTGGGAGGCGGTTGGTGCCGGTTGGAGCGCAGGAACCAGGACCGGTGCACTTCCTTGTGCAGGAGCCAACCCAGAGCCAGCGCCCTAGACGCCAAATCACAACCTGCGTCCCTCACAGGAGAGGGGCTGGCTCCCTGTGACTCCACGTGGGCCGGTGAGGAGCCGGGGCTGGGTGTGGGCCGGGCCTCTAGACAGCATACTGGAGTCAGTTCGGTGAAGCACGCCCGCTGCTGGCTATGCTGCTGCTGCTGCTAAGTCTCTTCAGTCGTGTCCGACTCTGTGCAACCCCATAGACGGCAGCCCACCAGGCTCCCCCGTCCCTGGGATTCTCTACGCAAGAACGCTGGAATGGGTTGCCATTTCCTTCTCCAATGCATGAAAGTGAGAAGTAAAAGTGAAGTTGCTCAGTCAGGTCCGACTCTTAGTGACCCCATGGACTGCAGCCCACCAGGCTTCTCCGTCCATGGGATTTTCCAGGCAAGGGTACTGGAGTGGGGTGCCATTGCCTTCTCTGCTGGCTGGCTATGCTGGGGGCTGGCTATGTGCCTGGCTATGCTGGGGGCTGGCTCTGGGCAACAGTGGGGTCCTGGGACGCCCCCTCCCATGATCTGGACTAAACTAGAAGTAACTCAGGAAATACCTAGAGTTCAGTCCTTTGAGCCAGTGACCATGGACCTTTTCTGACCATGACATCTCCAGAAACATGGCATGTGAACACACACACATGTGCACACACATAGACTCACAGTCACATGAATACACACATGTACACACACCTATACACATCCACACATATCCACGTTCACATAAACACACACACATACATAAATATACACTCACACATACGTGCACATACACAGATTAGCAAGATCGTAGCACACACACACATACAAGGAAAGGAAGGGTTAACAACCGATCCACCTTCCTTCCTCCCCTGGGGATGCCTTGGAGGAGAAAAATTAGAAGAGAGAAAAAGGAAACTGCCAGGCAAACATCCTCATGAGCTTGCTACTTAGAGCCTCAGAGCAAACAGACCACGGGGTGTCCTTACCTTGGCCTGGTCGACTTATAATAAATACATCTGGGTCTGAAGGGTCTGGCCCTGGGAAGCGTCAGATTCTCCCCTGAGATGACGGCATCTGAGGGCAACGTTTGTTTCAGAGGAAACACCCAGTGTTGGTGGTGGCCTTGCACACCGCCGAGCGCTCCTCAACCTGGACCCCAGTGAGGGAGGCGTCGGGGGAGGCGCTCAGTCCCCGCGCTGCCCTGCCTCCCACAGGAGCTGGACAGTCCAACTCCTGAACTGCTCCAGTCAGGGCTGTGATAGGATCGCTTTTGTTATGATGACAAGAAAGTGAAAAGCGATAGGGTTAGTCACTCAGTCGTGTCCAACTCTTTGCAATCCCATGGAATGTAGCCCGCCAGGCTCCTCTGTCCATGGCATTCTCCAAGCAAGAATCCTGGAGTGGGTTGCCATGCCCTCCTCCAGGGGATCTTCATGACCCAAGGATGGAACCCGAATCTTCTGTGTCTCCTGAATTGCAGGTGGATTCTTTACCACTGAGCCACCAGGAAAGCCCCTTGTTGACAAGAGAAGGGAGTGGGAAACCAAGGCCCTTGGAGCCAAGATGCCTGAACCCACATCCTTGATAGAGAACAGCGGAGTCCTGAGGTAGCCATGGGGACCGGGTCCTACCAGAGTGGGAGACAGACCTGGACCCACGGAGCTGCCAGGGGACAGACAGAGGGACGTTAGGAAGCGGAGTTTATTCTCTGGCTGCTGTTAGTAGGTAAAAGTTAGCCCTTTAGATGAGCTGGGATAATGAGAAAGAGGTCCGACCAGTTTTCTACTCAACGGAAAGTCTTTTCTCTTGTGACCCATTAAACAGATGCCACTCTCTGGTAACTCAATTAAGAACTGATTACTCAAAAACCCATGCTGTGGTGGACGGCCTTGCCAGGTAACCATGGAGTCCCACAGCTGTGTCATGTAAGAGCAGGCTGCTTTGGGGAGAAGTGGCGGCAGAAGAAGACCCCTTACCGCTTTAACAGCGGGAGGGTGGAGGGGCTATGTCAGTCCTCAGCTCCCTGCCATCCACTCGCCACGGCCCAAAGCAGCAGCTACCTTTTTATGCCACTTCTGGAGCCTGCTTGGGTCCACTTCTACCCTCTGAGTGGTCAAATACCTCTATTTGTTAGAGTTCCCTGACATTAAACTCCCCCTGTTGAGATAACCTGGGTGATTTCTGTCTCCCCACTGGCACCAGCCCAGCCACTAAACAGACGACTCATTAGGCTGTTTGAATTTAGGGGGAAATCACTTTCCTCATCCAGGAATCATGTGATTTCCGGTTACAAAGCAGCCAGGGGAAAAATCTGAATGTGAAACAGGCCCTGAGCAGAACCAAACCTCAGGACTCTCAGGGGACACAGCCCGGCAGTGTTCTCAACAAACCACACCGCGCTCAGGTGATATTAGAGCGGCTGCGTCTAAGGCGGAAGAGGCCTTTGCTGAAACCATAACTGGAACTGGGACTCCAAGGCTGCCTGAAGCGCTCATTTGGAGCCCCTGGGAGAGCCCTCCAGCTAGATTCCTTCCCCCAGCAGAACCCTCGAGCTGGACCCCCCAGAGAGAGCCCTCCAGCTGGACCCTGGGGACCCTGACGTCATCCCTCACTACTTTGCCAGCAGCCACAGCTCAGTTGCTCAGTCACCCCACAGTCCATGCACCAGGGGTCTCCTGCATCAGAGGTTGGGTAGATTGGACTGGGTGCTCTGCTCAATCCTCAGGGACTGAAATCAAGGTGTGGGCCAAGTTGATCTATTCTCTGATGGCCAGGGGCCTCATCAAGTTGGTGACAGAACTCTTTATCTTGTGGGGCTTAGGCCCACCTTCCCTTGTTGGGGCCACTTGAGACCCATTCCTTTTGGGTGCATCTGTCTCCCTGATGCCCCTTCTGCAGGGCGCATGAGGTTCAGTGGACTCCCGCACACCTGTGCACCTTGGGGTGGGCGCCATGTCTGCAAATCCCTTCAGGGCATGGAGCCCAGTGCTTGCTTGGGTCACTGGGACAGGAATCCAACTCAGATTCCTGCTGACTTACGCACTGTGCCTCACAGCATCACGTGGACCATCTGAGTGTGAAGGAAGCAGCGTGCCTTGGTTCCTTGATTCCTAGACCAGCTGGAGCTGTTCAGCGCACCCTCCACGACTGCAGCTGCCATCTGCTTTCCCCCCGATGACCTGTGGAGATAACACCAGCAATGCTGAGGGCCGGGAACACTGAGCAGCCTGGCCCAGTTCTTGGTGGCCGGGCCTGCTGAGCCCCTGCCTGTTGTGGGGGACAGTGGCTGCCCCCCTGCAGTGTCAGAGCTTGGTTTCTCCCCTGGACATGCCCAATGTGGATGGGAGGGCACTCGAAGCTTGGACAAGTCCCCCATCCCCACTCTCCCCGCCACCTCAGATGCACTGGGAGATCCACTGCAGCCTCCCACATGGCCAGGCTGCATGGGAGTCTGCAAAAAGTGCCCTGGGAGTCCACCCTCAGGGACACGCCACATGGACTCCCACACTCAGTGACGGAAACATGTGCACTAGCCTGGATGGGACCGGCCCCTCCCTGCCGCAAGT
The DNA here is from genome assembly GCF_019923935.1 of Bubalus bubalis. Classification (NCBI taxonomy): domain Eukaryota; kingdom Metazoa; phylum Chordata; class Mammalia; order Artiodactyla; family Bovidae; genus Bubalus; species Bubalus bubalis. The sequence continues at coordinate 80,584,795 of NC_059171.1, forward strand.
TCGGGGCTGTTAGGATTCGGTCTTGGGTTACTGAGTCAGGCAGAAGTAATGTTCCTGGAAGCTCAGCATCATGAAGAAAAGGACCTGCTGTCCATAGGAGGGACACCAGAGGGAGAGCCCTTCCAGGAGACTGGCCTCTGCTGGAAACTGGCTTGGGAGGCCAGTAAGGGCCAGGGAACGAGCTAGTCAAGAGGTCACGCTGCCAACAAACAAGAGGTCATGCTGCCAACAACGGGGGGGGGGGGTGGGGGGCACCTCCCCCCACCCAGGAGGGCTCTATGCATTCCCATCGCTGTATCACTGTGGCACCTGGTGCCTTTAGACGGCAATGGCGAGCAGCAATGGAGATGCAGACATAGAGAACAGGCTTATGGACAAGGGTCAGGGGGAGGAAGGAGAGGAGGGGATGAATGGAGAGAGTAGCACGGAAGCATAGACACTACCATCTGCAAGACAGACAGCCAGTGAGGATTTGCTGTGTGACTCAGGGAACTCGAACTGGGGGTCCTTAACAACTAGAGGGGTGGGAAAGTGTGGGAGGTGGGAGGGAGGGCCAAGACAAAGGGGACATGGACACCTATGGCTAATTCATGTTGATGTATGGCAAAAATCAAACCAATATTTTAAAGCAATTATATCTCAATTAACAATAAATAAAAAAATGTTTAAAGGTCAGTGGCCAGGCAGGGTTGGGTAGGGGTATTTACTGGACATCACTGGTCATTGTGGGCTCTGTTATTCTCTGATGACCTGAGAAGAATATATAAAGGAAAGCCTACTCTACCATTGCTGAACCAGCTGGGCTGACCTTTCCTGCCTGCCGTGGGGAATCAAGCAAAGGGCCCAGGCTAGAAGGACCCTGTGCACACAGCATCAGTGTGGAGCTAGGACCCTGCACACACACAGAGCATCAGAGCGGAGGTGGGACCCTGTGCACACACTGAGCATGAGTGCAGAGCTGGGACACTGTGCACACACACACCAATAGTGTGGAGCTGAGACCCTGTGCACACAGCATGGGTGTGGACCTGGGACCCTGTGCACACACAGCATCATGCAGAGCTGGGACACACACATCAGTGTGGAGCTGGGACCCTGTGCGCACACACAGCATTAGTGTGGAGCTGAGACTCTATACACACACACAGCATCAGTGCAGATCTGGGACCCTGTGCATACACACACAGCATCAATGTGGAACTGGGACCCTGTGCACAAACAGAGCATCAGTGCGGAACAGGACCCTAAGCACACACACAACATTAGGGTGGAGCTGAGACCCTATACACACACACAGCATCAGTGAGGAGCTGGGACCCTGTGCACACACAAAATCAGTGCAGAGCTGGGACCCCTTGCACACACAGAGCATCAGTGTGGAGCTGGGACCCTATGCACACACACAGAATCAGTGAGGAGCTGGGACCCTATGCACACACACAGCATCAGTACTGAGCTGGGACCCTGTGCACACACAGAGCATCAGTGTGGAGCTGGGACCCTGTGTGCACACACAGCATTAGTGTGGAGCTGAGACTCTACACACACACACAGCATCAGTGCAGATCTGGGACCCTGTGCACACACACACAGCATCAATGTGGAACTGGGACCCTGTGCACAAACAGAGCATCAGTGCGGAACAGGACCCTAAGCACACACACAACATTAGGGTGGAGCTGAGACCCTATACACACACACAGCATCAGTGAGGAGCTGGGACCCTGTGCACACACAAAATCAGTGCAGAGCTGGGACCCCTTGCACACAGCATCAGTGCAGAGCTGGGGCCCTGTGCACACATACAGCATCAATGCAGAGCTGGAATCCTGTGCACACACTGAGCACCAGTGCTGATCTGGGACCCTGTGCACACACTGAGTATCAGGGCAGAGCTGGGACCCTGTGCACACACAGCGTCAGTGCAGAGCTGGGATCCTGTGCACACACTGAGTATCAGGGCAAAGCTCGGACCCTGTGCACACACAGCGTCAGTGTGGAGCTGAGACCCTGTGCACACACACAGCATCAATGCAGAGCTGGAATCCTGTGCACACACTGAGCACCAGTGCTGATCTGGGACCCTGTGCACACACTGAGTATCAGGGCGGAGCTGGGACCCTGGGCACACACAGCATCAGTGTAGAGCTGGGACCCTGTGCACACAATGAGCATCATTGTAGAACTGGGACCCTGTGCACACACAGCATCAGTGTGAAGCATGGACTCTGTGCACACACAGCGTCAATGTGGAGCTGGGACCCTGAGCACACATACAGCATCAATGCAGAGCTGGAATCCTGTGCACACACATCATCAGCGCATAGCTGAGACCCCGTGCACACACAGTATCAGTGCAGAGCTGTGACCCTGTGCACACAGAGCATCAGTGCTGAGCTGGGGCTCTTCTCCACTAAACATGCTGTTTCTGTCTGGACATTTTGATCATCTTTGGGCAACTTTTAGGGCTTCCCGGATGGCTCTGTATTAAAGAAACCTCCTGCAATGCAGGAGACAGGTTCGGTCCCTGGGTCAAGAAGATCCCCGGTGGAGGAAATGGCAACACCCCCAGTATTCTTGCCTGGAAAAAATCCCATGGACAGAGGAGCCTGGCAGTTATAGTCCATGGAGTCTCAGAGTTGGCAACTAATTAGAAAACCAAGCAGTCAGAAAGAAACTGTCATTCAGCTGCTCAAAGTCCCAACCCAGGGGAGGCTCCAAGGACTAACAGAACCCTCCGCCCCAGTTCTTAAACCCAACATTTGAAGCAAATATTTCAAGGGACCCTCCTAGGCTCCAAGCATGGTGATGCCCATTAATCACAGAGGTCCTGTTCTATGGAGTCAGTGAGAACACAGAGTTGGCAAGTACACAACCACCATTTCCAGGGAAACACAGGGCCACCTTTCCACCAGCCCATCAACACATGAATATCTACAAAATACATACCTGATTAGCGGTTAATTTTCACAATAGATACAGAACTCTTACAGCTCAAAGACAAAAAACAAGTAATCCAGTTTTAAAATGGGCAGAGGACAGATGGCTAACAGATCCGTGAAAAGACGCTCAGCATCACTAACCATCAGGGAAATGCAAATCAAAACCACAATGAGATATCACCTCTCACCTGTCAGAATCAGTTCAGTTCAGTTCAGTCACTCAGTCGTGTCTGACTCTCTGCAACCCCATGGACTGCAGCACGCCAGGCCTCCCTGTCCATCACCAACTCCTGAAGTTTACTCAAACTCATCTCCATTGAATTGGTGATGCCATCCAACCATCTCATCCTCTGTCGTCCCCTTCTCCTCCCGCCTTCAATATTTCCCAGCATCAGGGTCTTTTCAAATGAGTCAGTTCTTCGCATCAGGTGGCCAAAGTATTGGAGTTTCAGCTTCAACATCAGCCCTTCCAATGAACACTCAGGACTGATCTTTAGAATGGACTGGTTGGATCTCCTTGTAGTCCAAGGGACTCTCAAGAGTCTTCTCCAACACCACAGTTCAAGAGCATCAGTTCTTCGGCACTCAGCTTTCTTTATAGTCCAACTCTCACATCTATACATAACTACTGGAAAAACCCTAGCCTTAACTCTTCGGACCTTTGTTGGCAAAGTAATGTCTCTGCTTTTTAACATGCTCTCTAGGTTGGCCATGATGTTCCTTCCAAGGAGTAAGCGTCTTTTAATTTCATGGCTGCAGTCACCATCTGCAGTGATTTTGGAGCCCAAGAAAACAAAGTCTGTCACTGTTTCCCCATCTATGTGCCTTGAAGTGATGGGACAAGATGCCATGATCTTAGTTTCCTGAATGTTGAGCTTTAAGTCAACTTTTTCACTCTCCTCTTTCACTTTCATCAAGAGGCTCTTTAGTTCTTCTTCACTTTCTGCCATAAGGGTGGTGTCATCTGTATATCTGAGGTGATTGATATTTCTCCTGGCAATCTTGATTCCAGCTTGTGCTTCATCCAGCCCAGTGTTTCTCATGATGTACTTTGCATATAAGTTAAATAAGCAAAATAGCTATTGTCAAAAAGAGCAAATAACAAGTGTTGACCGAGATGCAGAGAAAATGGAATCCCTGTGCATTCTTGGTGGGAAATAACTCGGTGCAGCCACTGTGGAAAACAGTATGGAGTTTCCTCAAAAAATTAAAAATAGAACTACTGTATGATACAGAAATTTCAAAGGAAACAAATATCTCTATGTCAAAGAGATATCTGCACCCCACGTCCATAGCAGCGAGATTTACAATAGCCAAGTCATGGAAGCAACCTAGCATCTGTCAACAGACAAATAAATAGAAAAGATATGACAACATGGATGGACCCTGAGGGCTTCATGCAAAGTGAAATGTCAGGCAGAGAAAGACAAATACTGTATGATCCCACTTACATGTGGAGCCAAAAGCACCAAACTCATAGATACAGGGAACAGACTGGTGGCTGCCAGAGGCAGGTCATGGAAGGTGGAGGAATGGGTGAAGGTAGCCCAAAGGTAGAAGATTCTGGTTATAAGATAAGGAAGTCCTGGGTTAAAATGCGCAGCACAATGTCTGGAGTTAACATTGCATCATGTATTTGAAAGTTGCTAAGAAAGTACAGCTTAACATTTCTCAATATTAGGAAAAAATAATTTGTAAGTATGTGAGGTGATGGATATTAACTAAACTTACCATGGTCACCAGTTCACAATGTATAGACATATCACATCATTGTGTTATACACCATAAATTCAATGCTATCTGTCTGTCATATCTCAGTGAAACTGGGAAAGAAACATAGCCTTGATTTATGTGTGTTCCTCTTTAAAGACACCATATTTAACATATAGTGTTGATTCATGAGCCCTGAACTCATGGTCATCAGCACTGGGGCTCACACCTGAACAACACACGTGTTTTCTCTGTACGGCACATCCTTGCCTTCTTATGCTCAGGACTCTAGATAGCGCTTCAGCTCCATCCCTGGGGGCCATGATCACCAACAAAAAGCACAAAAACCCCTAAACAACCTGCCACCAGACAGACCAGGAAACAAGGAAGCAGAGCCTCGTCTTTTCAGACTCAGTCAGAGACAGGCGTGTTGGTGACTCAAGTCTTCTACTGCTCTCCGTACATCTTCAAACATCTGAGGAAGCATGGCAGCTGTGGATTTGAGTTACAAACAGATGTTAGCTAGTAGGCAAATTCACAAATACAGGATCTGAGTAAGAGGATCAACTGTAAGTAAATCTCAATAGGCACGAACGGTGGTCTCTTGGTACCCAAAGTGCTTTTCATGAACACCAAGCACCAGGCACCAAAGGAGCTAAGAGAATTGCTGTTTGGAATAACCAAAATCTAACAAAAGATTAGATTTATTGGAAGGACTGATGCTGAAGCTGAAACTCCAATACTTTGGCCACCTGATGCGAAGAACTGACTCACTAGAAAAGACCCTGATGCTGGGAAAGATTGAAGGCAGGAGGAGAAGGAGCTGACAGAGGATGAGACAGTTGGATGGCATCACTGGCTTGAACTCCTCAATGGACATGAGTTTGAGCAAGCTCCAGGAATTGGTGATGGACAGGGAGGCCTGGTATACTGCAGTCCATGGGGTCACAAAGAGTCGGACATGACTGAATGATTGAACAGAACAAAAGGTTAGGAAGAAGTACCAAAATTAAAATCCTAATTTCTGATCATTTAATTTGCAGCCCTTCTTTCTGGTCTAGTCATAAGCCCACGGTCTCATCAGCTGTCCCCAGCTGAGACTTTTCCTGAATCAAGACATCCACCCATTGTTTTCATGTCCAGCTCCAAAGCGCTTCTCCCTTCCTCCCCCAAGTCACCCCTGCCACCCCCGACCCCTGGTCAGCACCTGCTCTCACCTGGACGCCGGCATGGGCTCCCTGGGGCTCCCTTCCACCGTGTTTGCCCCTCCACTGCACCCTCCCCTCCAGAGTCTGAGTGGGTTGGTCCAGGAGGGAGGCAGTGGGCTCTGTGTGAAGGCTGCTCCGTCGCATCACAGAAACATAAGGCAGCGTAAAGCTCACTTAGCAGTTTCAACACCAGCGTGTCTCAAGGACACATTCCCTTCAACCACCAAGTGCTTCAAGCCACAGAAATCTGAACTGTCTGCAGACCCCCGGAGCCCACGGCTGCTCCCAACAGCCGCCTGCCGCCCTGCTGCCGGTCCTCCCGGTCCCCACAGGCAGGTGCACAGCCGCCGGGTTAGCAGGAGCAGCCTGATCCTAGGTGAGAAGCTGGGGGCTGCCTGGGAGTGCAAGGGACACAGCACAGAACGGGCGCACTGGGTCCCCAGAGGAACCTCAGAGTGCGACCTCATTTGGAAACAAGGTCTTTGCAGGGGCAATTAGGATAAGAATGGAGGTGAGACCACGCTGGCTGATAGAGAGAAGATGTGCATGCTAAGTCACTTCATTCATGTCCGACTCTTTTCAACCCCATGGACTATAGCCTGACAGGCTCTTCTGTCTGTGGGATTCTCCAGGCAAGAAAACTGGAGTGGATTGCCATGCCCTCCTCCAGGGGATCTTCCAACCCAAAGATCGAACCCATGTCTCCTGTGCCTCCTGCACTGCAGGCAGATTCTTTACCCACTGAGCCACCTGGGAAGCCCAGATAGATGATAGGTGATTGATAGATAATAGATAAGTGACAAGTAGATAGATGATGATGATGGTAAATAGAAAATAATGATGATAAAGATGGCTAGATATTTGATAGATGATATAAAGTGTTACTGTCTATAAAACAATGCTTTCTATCACATCTGAATAAAACAATGGTATAAAGGAATGTATGTGCGAGCATCAGCTTTCTGTGATATAGTGCCAACATGCATCCATGTTGGTTTGTGACACTCACTCATTCATAGCGGCTGCTGTATCATACCCCTTCCTGTGACCTGTGACCCCATCACACCTCATCCACCCACTCTCCTGTGGGTGGGCATTTGGGCTGCTCCAGGATTTCTGCTCCTGTGAATGGTATGACCATACACATCCTCCTGGTACACACACCGACACTTCACTGCGTGATGTGCCAGAAGGAAATGGCTTGGCTATGGTAGGCAGAATATTCAGCTCCAAGAATACAACAGGCTGCATTCCTCAGTGGCCATTCCAGAGTGTCTCCAACCTGCGAGGTGTGAGAGGCCCAGGTGGTGTACGTGGGCTTCCTTGGGGCATTGTCAGACTGAGAGTCTGTTAATCCGAGGCTAGGACTCTGCGTCTGAGACTCAAATCTGCCTGGCAATGGTGGAAGCGGGACCTCTGCCTGTATGCAGGTGCCTTGACACCCATGCATGTCTTTGAAGGTCTCAGGAATCTCCTTGGCCTGGCAAACCTCCGCAAAGTAGAAACGGAATGCTCGGAATGCTCGACTTGAGCAGGAGGGCGCTGCCAAAAGACTCCGGGCATTTGAGGCATGGTAACCATGGTGACTACTGCAGGGAACACTGGGGGACATTCACCAAACAACCACTTGATTTCTGATTAGCTCATCTCAGTCTCCTTCCCAGCTGTGCTCCCTCAGATGGACCAGCCCTCCCCCTGGGGCCTCCCCTGGATCAAGACCCCATGTCACCTCAGAAAGGCAATGTCTTTCTGTCCATCTTGAAGTCTGTCTGTCTTGTTGCCTAGCTGGGCCACATGCTGCCCAGGGCCCTGTGCTCTGTGGGGAGGGAGCAGGGAGCCCCGGGCTTTCCTCTCAGCCCAGGGAGATCCAGGCAGTGGGTTGGTGGGCATGCTGACCCTGGGCTGCAGCCCAAGGAGGACTCGCTCCACCAGGTACAGCTGCTCCCCAGCATGTTCAAGAAGCCCTCTTCTCATCATCCGTGATTCTTAACATATCTGACTACTACTCTTCATCCCTCACTCACTCATTTTTATTTTATTCATTCATTCAGCAAAATCGTGCGTGCTTGCCTGCTAAGTTGCTTCAGTTGTGTCCAACTCTTTGCAACCCTATGGACTGTAGCCCACCATGCTCCTCTGTCTATGGCTGGCTCTCAAAGTCAGTCCCAGCTGGTGGTGAGGAAGATCCAGACCCGCTCTAGGGCCCTCACCGCCCCCCTCCTCCTTTGGTCAGTTCATTGTGGCAGATCCTTTCTGCATGTCTTAGGGACAAATGCATAAACCAACAGAGAGAATGGATGAGTGAAGGGCTCTCGGAACGTATGAACTCTGCCATTGACTGCAGAGTTCGGCTGGTGGGAGTTGGGCTGGCTCCATCCTTCAGGCAGGAGGGACGACCACACTTTGTCAGTGACAAAGGTCCAGGAAGGCCAGCCCTGGGGCTGGTTCCCCAGGGACACTTGCTGGTGACGTATCGAGGCATTGAGACAGGAGCACACGGAGGGACAGCCTCCGCCTGCGTGAGCTGAGGCCCAAGGCAAGCTGGGGGCTAGGCTCAGTGCACCACAGGAAGGAACAGAGGTCCCTCCAGACTGGGGGCTGGGCGCAGTGCTCCATGGGAAGGAGCAGAGGCCCCTCCAGACTGGGGGCTGGGCGCAGTGCTCCATGGGAAGGAGCAGAGGCCCCTCCCCACTGGAAACACCTGCCGGGCTCCTCCTCAGGGCAACACGAGAGGTGGGAAAACGCAGGGAGAAGAGGGCCCTGGTTTTGCGTAAAGACACCTTGGGGACTTCCCTGGTGGCCCAATGGTCAAGGACCTGCACTTATAATGCAGGGGACATGGAATCAATCCCTGGTGGATGAACTAAGATCTCACATGTCTCAGGGCAACTGAGCCCTCACAGGGCAAGTACCGAGCCTGCACTCTAGCGCCCACATGCCCATGCACCTCAGCAAGCCCATGCACCTGAACGAAGACCCAGCACAGCCCAAAAAAGGCACCTTGGGTGGACCCAGAGAAGCACGGGGCAGACAATTCTCGCCTGTGTCACTGACCGAATATACTAGCTATGGAGGAACCCTTCACCTAATTCTCAGGTCTTCGGGCCCAGTGCCCCTCCCTGTCCCATGCTGCCCCTCCGGGAAGGGTAAGGAAGCCCCTGGCACCCTCCGCAGGGGCAGGGCCTGGACTGTCTCACCTGTCTTACTCCTGGCTCTATCCCCGAGGCCTACAGCGTAGCACCTGGGTCCAAAAAAGTAGTGTAATGAATAAATAAGCACATGAAACCTCAACTCACCCTCCAAGCTCCTCTGGTGGGCACCCACAGCTTATCATGGGGTGAGGGTGGTGCAGATTCCTGGGGCACTGGACATCAGGATTTCTGGGCACAGGGCCTGGGCTTCTGTGTTGGAACCCTCACCTGAAGGAATCCTGCTGGAGTTTCAGAACTGGTGTACGGAGCACCAGGGGAGGCTTCTCGCATCCACCTTGCTTCCTTACCTGCCTTGGTGGTGGGGCTGGAGGCGAGGGGGCGGGCACTACTGTCCTCCCACCAGGAGAAGCAAGAAGAGCTGGGGGCTCTGCCCAGCTCAGCTCTATTCACCGATGCTTGCCAACACCTGATGCATGCAGAGCTGCACTGCCAGCTGTCCCGTGGGGCCCCAGGAGGGAGGAGGAGACAGGGGCACCCAGGTGGGGGTGTTGGAGGGCTTGGGGAGAAACAAGATCCCAATGGGATCAGAGGCTCCTCAGGGGGCTGGGAGCACAGACGGGAAGGTGTACCAGGAAGTACACTTTGCCTAAGAGCCTGAAGTCTGGAAGGGGCTTGGACGGAAGAGAGGAGGGATCAGGCAAGCCTTGAGCCCTGAGGGAACTGAGGGGGCCATTCGCTGTCCCACACCCCCACACTTCCACCACCAGCATTCTGCCAGCAGGGACAGGAGGGCCCGAAGCCTGACTCCAAGGCTCAGCCCCTCCTCCACTTACAACTCTCCAGCGAGCTGAGTGTGTCCCCACCTCACAGACACAGAAACCAGCTCAGAAGGGAAACAGAACTTGGCCAAAATCACACAGCAAGAAGGTGTCAGAAGAGACACCTGGGTCCAGGCATTTCCTGCAGATTCAGTGACATCAGCATCTTACCTCTTCCAGGTCTGCTTCCTAGGTGTCAAGTGGGCATAGGAAGACCTATACTTGGGCCGCTATCAAGTGCAAGTGGGGAGGAGATGGACAGATGCTCTGAGGGACAGACCCAGCAGGCAGGGAGTGGGAGGGTGGCTCAGAGCACAGGCCACCCTGCAGCTCCCCTGGGCCAGCGCCAAAGACCACCCCCCAGCCCCATCGAGAGGGCACTGGGAAAATGGACCCCCAGGAGCAGACTGCTCCGGAGCACGGGTGGTGGAAAATTGCCCGTCTGTTCCACAAGGCTGCCAAAATCCTGAGCTCACCTCCGACAAAGGTATCCCAAGGCAAAGTAGTCACCAGTCTCAATCATGAGTCTGGTGCCACCATCACACAACACAACTGCTGGTGATTTGAAGCCAGCAGAGGTTTAAAAGGACACTATGCCGTGACCACTGGGGTTTGTTTGTGCCACAAGGACCATCAGGACATGGAACGAGAGAACCCACTGTATTAACTACCAATTAAATGAGGGAACGCAAGGTAATAACAACAGATGGTGAAGGGTATTTCTTTTCAACTCATCAGACATTCCTAATAAAGAAATCTATTGAAATATGAATAAATAAAGGTCTAAGCTGAATAAAGACGGATTATCAAATCCAAAAGCAAACATCAACTCAGGGTGCAACAGGGAAGATCTTCCACTAACACAAAGGCCCTGGATCACTGCCACTATTCAACTATGCTTTGCAGACCCCAGCTAATGCAATAGAAACCAAAATTAAATAAGCAATGAAAATATTGGGAAAACACAGCCAAATGGTCTTCATTTGTAGATTATCTGATTGTATGTATGTATCATGCCTTGGAAGTTTAAGAGATTCTGATAATAGAATTTAGGGAGATATGCATTGGAAAGTAAGTCTCTTTCCCTTCCCCTGGTTGCCTGACACCCTCTGCACCAACCTGATAGTCCCTGTGTTGTGAACCCCACTTGTCTGGGGTCCAGAAGCCTCATTCTGCAGCCCCCAGCCCCTCAGGAGTCGCTGCGTGACCTTGGTTCTGCTGGGGGATGCCTCCAGACAACACCCACAGACAGCTCCACAGGGGTGAGGGGCAGTTCCCAGCCCGCCCACTCTGCCGCCGAGAGAGGCTCCCCACATACCCCCAGCAGAGTCCCTGCTGAGGCCCCTCCAACCCAGGGGGACTCTGGACGATACACTAGAGGGTGTGAGCACAGGCCAGCCTCAGGAGAATGAGGGGCAAACTTGAATCTGTAACAATTACTCTCTCGAGACCCGTCTTACCAGGTGGTGGAAACCTACCTGTCTTGGCCCACCTTCTTTCCCTGGGCTGGACACGTTGGCTGCAGTGCCCCTCAGCTCGACCCAGCCTCACACAGCCACCAAGGCGCTCCGGCTGAACGAGTCTCGCACCTCTAGCCTGTGGGCCTCGCCTCCAGCACTCGCCGAGCTGGCAGGTGGGAGCTTGCGTGTGGCCACCTGCTGCCCCCTCACCCGCCCATCTTGCTCCAAGGCCCTGCTCTCAGGAGCTTCTCTCTGTGACCCAGACCACCCTCCACTCCTTCCAAGCCCTTCCACTCAGGGGCACCACTGCCTCACCTTCAAGAGTTTCCCCCAGCGCCGAGCCTGCAAGTGTTTTGAGGGCTTCTCCCTAGACTCGCTCGGTTTTGACATCTCTCTCTGAGAGGCCCGTGGCGCGGTGGGTGGAGGATTTGGGAAACACGGAGGCCAGCCTTCTGAGGGCTTCTGCGGATCCCTCAACCCCTTCACTCGTCGTCCTGCTGGAGTGGGGGACTGGTGGGGGCTGAGTACTTCTGGAATAAACACCACGAAGAAAATGGAAATCACCTCACTACATGAAAAATGACCTTAAAGGAAAATGGAGGGAATCAAATCCCACTTCCAACACCCCCAAAAACTACAGATTACTCAGCAGTAAATATATCAAGGAAGATACAAGAGCCACATGAAGAAAACGATGCACTTGTATGGAGGGACTGAATACACGGTGAGATACGTGGAGTTTCTCAGCGGCAGGACTTCCAACAGTGAAGAATGCTCCCTTCCCCAGCTTCGAACCAAAATGAGCGAAAGTCCAGTCAAAACCCCCAGGAGGGTGTGGGACTAGACAAGTGGGCACTAAAAGTCATCTGTAAGAACGAACTGTAAGAAGTGGCAAGAGTCTTTTAAAAGAAGAGAAGGCAGGCTTTTGCTTCACCAATTGTTGAAACTGGGCTGCAGTCAAGCAGCTTGGTGGGACCCAAAGCGGGAGGAGGGCCCCAGGTGGGGAGGGGGTCCCCTGCCATTTGGGTGCAGTCCCAAAACACACACACACATGTAGAAATGCACCCTGTTATCCACGTGGTGCTTAAGTCACCAAGGAAAGATGGCTTATTCCAAAAAATGGCATTGAGCAAAACGACACGTGTTTGGGGGAAGTCCCTGCCTCCTGCCACACCCTAAACTCCAGGACTGGATATCCGAATGTGGGGGCCACATCTGTAACAATATTACAAGAAAACACGGAGATTATTTTCCTCAGGAAAGGGTAGAAGACGTGTTCATAAAACCCAAAACCCAGAAACCATAAAACAGCAATTAGATTCAGCCACACGAAACTTGAGATACATACATACAATGAAGACATCGAAAACAAAGATGCAAGGAAATATTTGCAAAACACACACCATGGCAAAGACTGTTTCCTTGACACACACACGAGTCTGACAAGTCACAGGAAAAGACAACGTCTCAATAGTAGGAGGGGCTATTGCACAATCACAGAAGAAACACAGGGGCTGACAAACGCTTAGGACATCCAGCCTCACTGGTAACTTCTTTTCAAAATTTACTCACTTGGCTGAACCCAGTCTTAGCTGTGGCAGGTGGAATCTTTTTAGTTGTGGCATGCCAGCTCTTAATGTGGGATCTAACTCCCTGACCAGGGGTCAAAACCAGGCAGTGGCAGCATGGAGTCTTAGCCACTGGACCACCAGGGAAGTCCCACTAATGACTTCTTAAGTGGTGCTCAGAGTAAGGTTCATAAAAGTCCTAAAGTTGCGTAACACCTCTGTGAGGGATGCGGGTGGAGGTGGTGTGACTGTGACTTAACGTGGCCCTTTCTGAGGCACCTATTTCATCGTTAGGTCGGTGTCCACTCCAGCTCAGCTGTCCTCGTCTCGGAATCAATGTGACAGAAATAATCGCCTGACCCCGCAAGGATACGGGGACTAGCACAGGCATGGCAGTGCGTGTGCGCTCAGTCACTTCAGTTGTGTCGACTCTTCACAACCCTTTGGACAGTAGCCCACCAGGCTCCTCTGTCCATGGGATTCTCCAGGCAAGAATCCTGGAGTGGGTTGCCACGCCCTCCTCCAGGGGATCTTCCCAACCCTGGGATCAAACCAGCATCTCCTGCACTGAAAGTGGATTCTTTACCCACTGAGCCACCAGAGAACCCTGGTCACTGCAGTATTGCTGGTAAAAACCACTGAGGGGACGGACCCCTGGGCCCTCCAGCAGGGGAGGCCGAATGAGTCCTGGCTCCTTGGTCTAGGGGATACTCAGCCGCTGATACTGAAAGAGAAAGGTCCATCTAGACCTCCTGACCCAGGAAGGTGTCCTTGATGAACTGTCCAGAAGAGGAGTCCATGGCACCCTGGTGAGAGGCTCAATTCCTAAATAGGTTGATAAGAAGGCCAGGGTCCCCGAGAAGGAGAAGGGGGTCTGGAGCCCTTGAGGAGAAAGGGGTCTGGGGCTCTCAAGGAGGAAGGGAGAACTTTTTTTTTTTTTTTTTTTGCTTTGTTTAGTCATATAACAAAGTATCTTGCTCAAGGACATGTTTCTCCTTGACAAGAACCTTCTGACTAACCTTGCAATCTTAAGACTTATATTGTGGGAGTGAGTCTGGTAAGACCTTTCTGTTGTTAGTTCTAATCTTGTTAATTTAAGATGTTTGTTGTGGGAGTGGGTCTGGTAAAAGTATATAGTGTGTCAGTCACTCAGTTGTGTGACCCCATGGACTGTAGCCTGCCAGGCTCCTTGGTCCATGGAATTCTCCAGGCAAAAGTACTGGAGTGGGTTGCTATTTCCTTCTCCAAAAGTATATGAGGCCTTGATAAGACTAGTGAGTTTGGGCACTCTCTGTCCCCCTTCTGATGTCTATGTCAGAAGCTTTGTCTGTCCCTTTTTAAACTTGAATAAAACTCTGCTACACAAAAGCTCTTGAGTGATCAAGCCTGGTCTCTGGTCCTGAAGCTAAATCTTCTACTTTGGAAATCACAAATCCGACATCATTCACCATCAGCTATCACTGGCTGATCAACACGTGTGTGCGCGTGTCCCAGGGCCAAGTCGGCACACCGGCTGCGGGCTTCGATCCTTCCGAGAGCTCACAAAGGTGGGGGCTACTGAGAAGCCCTCAGAGGTCGGGGCACGAGCTCAGGTTCGGTTGCGTGGAAACAGGAGCTGAGGTGTGGAGGCCAGGTTGTCTGGGCCGCAGTGCCCTCCCTCTAAGCCCCCTGTCTACTCGGAATTGCACATCTTCAATAAAAGACTTGGGAGAACTTTATGCCTTTTTGTGTTTTAAACACTTGCCTCAAATAACAAATCCAGCAAAGACTAGGTAGAGGTTGGTTTGAACCCACGCCCCTGGGGTGGTCCGTCCACATCCTCCCAACACCTCCAGGCGTCCCATTGCTCCAGATCACCTGGCTCCAGCTCCCAGCCTCCCCCAAATCCCCAAGGTTCTCTGCCTGCTTCCCCTGAGCCAGCCACATCTGCCAGGTCACCCGCCAGCAGCACCCAGTCCCGAGGGTCCCAAAAGCAGCAGACGCACTCAGTGGGTAGCACACTTTACTGAGGTTTGGGGGAGGGGTACATTGCAGAGCAGCAGAGCAAACTTAAAACGGAGTGGGAGACACCCTCCGACAAGCCCCTCGGCCGTCTCCACCAGCGGGAAGTTGACGCCAACCAGTATCCACCGACCCTACTCTCCCCCGGTTCACTCCCCAGGGACCTCCAGACCCCTCTCCGTCATGCTTGCAGAGAAGCCCAGGGAGGAAGGCCAGGGCCAGCCCTGGGGAGAGACCATTCATTCATCACTATCATTCATTCCAGGTGGTGCAGGACCCAGGAGTGGTCACGGGCTGGGTCAGCCACAGAGGGATGAGGAGGAACTGGCCAAGGACCAAACCCCAGAGAAAGCCTGGAGTGGCTGTGGAGCCTCACGCGGTGAGCCTGGGCCACAAGATAACTCACGTGGCCAAGGGGTGCAGAGGCCAGCTGGACTCAGGGGTGCAGGGATGAACAGAGGGCCCACTGCTGGAGCAGAAAAGGCCGGGAGAACCCGCACTCGGGTCAACCTCCAGGGGCCCTCCCTGCCTCCTCCCACCCGAAGCACCCAGTCCCTCTGTGCCATCCCGCAGACCCTGGTGGGGGGACTGGCCTTCCATACCCTACCTGCTGTGGCACCCAACTCAGCGTGGGGATGTGAGTGCGCCTAGTTCTGTGGCAGACTCCTGGCACGTGAGCCTGAAACGGCCCGACGGCTCTTGGGGAGTGGACCACCCCCAGCGGGAAAGGGCACGTGGAGACCTGCAGACTCGGGGTCGTGTCTGCGTGTTCTCGTCTGCACACACACCTGGACCTGTGCGGTTTGCCTGTGCTGGGGCACACCGATTCAGGAGCTGCTGTGCCACCAATGTGTCAGCGTGGGCGCACGTGGGGGGCATGAGCGTGGTGTGGTGGGGAGTGTGCCCTCGTGGGCATGGGTGTGGGTCTGGTGTGTCCATCTCCCTAGTGCGTGCATACACGGTTGCAAGGCCTCACCCTCAGGCCCACCCTGTGACCTTGCTCAGCCCAACACTCACCGCCCCTCAGGCTGTTCCCAAACCTTTCCAGGCCCACAGTCCCCTGGCAACCCCCAGAGGACCCGCGCCACCCTCCCTGCACCCGCTCACCTGCACTTTCTCTGCCAGGAACCCCTCCCTCCCCAAAATCCCCACCCAGGCTCAGACCCTGGTCTCCAGGCTCAGAAGTGATTTTATTTCTCCGCAGATATCCTCACAGCCAGGCTGTTGGGCTGGGCCTGGCTTCCCTTCAGGGACCCAGGGGCCCAGCCTCCTGCTGGACGCCTGGTCCCTGGAGATGTCCTGTGGCTGCAACTTGGAGCTGGTGGGGAGACAGGGAGGTCTCACAGCTGGGGCGGGTGGGAGCCACAGGCTGCGGATAGGAGCCAAGGCTGCCCCCAGTGCCAGTCAGGCCAGGCTGGGGAGGGGGCAGCCACGGGCTCAGGTGTGGGGGGACAAGCTCAGAAGCCCTGCGGTGGGGAGGGGGCCTCAGGGTCCAGCCCAGAGGAGGGCGGGCCCCAGGCTGAGCAGGAGCCCCCCGGCCAGGGCCCAGGGGCTGCGCCCTGCCTGCGCCACCCCATTGCACAAATCCTTCTCGCAGCAGTCCACGGCCACTTTCAAGATCCCAGAGTTAATGAAGCCCATCAGATAGTCTGAGAAAAAGTGCCGCTTCACAAAATCACAGGACGAGGCACACATCTTGTTCACGGAATGATCCTTCCTGCCTGGGGATGAAGATGGGGAGCCTGGGATTGGAGCCCCACAAGCCTCTCAGCCTCGTGTCCAGGACCCAGCCCAGGGACCCTCCAGGTCAGCTCAGGACCCCAGAACAACACAACTGAGGCTTCAACCCACCCATGCTGTCCCCCAGCTCTGCGGAAAGAGTCAGAGAGAGTCAGGTATCTGCTGACTGTCACACAGCAGGGTAGGGTCATGCCCCCAGACACACGCCATTGTCCGAGGCCAGAGGGACTCCGATGACACCACTGACCCCCACCCCCCAGCCTGGAGCCTGACTTACTGCTGCTGGGATCTGTGATCCAGACAGTGGCACACACCGTGTCTGATGGATGGCACTGCTTTGGGGTGCAGTGGCTGGAGTTGGTGGTCAGCGTGCAGTCCTGGCACCACAGGCCATGAGCTGGGCAGGGCACGGGGAGGAGAATGACTACAGGAACCGGGGTTCGGGCCAGCCAGCCCCCTGCATCCTCCCCACCTGCCTCGTTGCAGGTCCTAGGAGAGCCGCGTGGCTGTAGGAGGCCAGGCACCCCCTGACCAGGAGTGACCAGGCCTAACTGGCACCTGGAGGAAAAACCTGTGTGCCTTTGGACAGGTTGGGGTGAGGGTGCTGCCGCTGGGACTCCGGAAGCCCCTCTGCACCCCCAGGCTCCACACATACGCACAGTGCACATGCACAGAGTCACACGCATCACACCTGTGGTGCCCTCCTGCACACCCCTCCCCATGGCTCACATCCCCCAGAATCCAGTTGGTTCCATCGAGGAAGAGCAGACAGGACTTGATGGGGAGGCAGAGGGGCTCTAAGAAGAGTGCATAGGGGAACTCCGGCGCCAAGCCAAGGCATCCGTGGGGGGCCAGCTGCAGGACCAAGGCCCAGGAGGTAGAGCACCCCTGCCCTGGGAGCCAGGAGAGACCCACGTGGCTGTAGCCGGGGCAGCCCGAGCAGGTGGTCACACTGCGAGGGCCAGGCTGGGGTCGCAGAGGTGTGGGAGGGGGTGTGGGCTTGATGGGCATCATAGGAGAATGGCCGCCCCACACCTCGTTCTCTCCGGAGCTGTCTCGCACAGACTCTCAGATGACCTGGACTCCCCCCCGCCAGCGGCCCCCAGACTTACCGGGGGCCGAGCACAGCAGAGCGGCCAGCAGCACCAGGCCGAGGCCCTTCATGGCTGCAGGCAACATGCTCCAGGCGGGCCTCGGGAAGGCGCGGGGGCTGCGGGCGGGGGTCGTCTGGGACACCGGCCTGGCAGGGGGAAGCCTTGATCAGGAAAGAGACCAAGCCCCCGGCCCAGCCTGAAGGGCCCTCCCCTTTTCTGGCATCCTAAGGCAAACTCCCCCCTGGAATCCAGAGCCTGGGGTCGCCGGGGAGCTCCAAAGCCCCGCCCCCAGCCCATCAGCGAGAGCATCCACCATCGCTGCACCCCCTCCAGGGAGAAGAGGCCTGCCCTCTAGCTGGGGGACAGCCCGAAATGCCCCCTTCTGGCGCTCGCACCTGTGGGATGAGGGGTGGGGAGGTGGGGGTGGTCGGGAGGCGCGTCTTGTCCCTGGGGAGCCGTAGGTGTGTCCGGAGAGGAAAGGGCATGACGAGGTGCGAGTGGACAGTACCTGCCGGCGGGGGAGGGGCGCGCGCTACCCTCACCCCCACCTCTGGGCCGGGGCCCGGGGGCCCAGGAACCCGGCGCTGAGCCTCCTCCCCTGTCTCCTCACGCGAGCCTTGGCTCTCACCGCGGGTCTAGGCGTGGAGAGCGGGCCTCGGGTCGGGGGCGCACTCACATCCCTGGGGTGCCGCGACTCCGGGCCTCCGGGCGGCGGGGGCGGCGCGGGGAGCAGTGCCCTTCGGTCTCCCTGCGGACGGGAACCCGGGTGCAGCCGTGTCTTTCGGGGAACGCAGCCGCAGACACAGACCCCGCGCGAGGGGCGGGGCAGAGCCGGGGCGGGGGCCGCGCGGGGGGCGGGGGCGGCTGGAGTCGCGCGGATGGGGGCGCCTGGGACTCAGGGCCTCGCAGGGTCGCCGTCCCGGGCCGTCCTGGGCCCCCTGGCCAGCAGGCACCCCGCTGCCCCGCCCGCGCGCGCGCGCCCTCTTCGCTCCCGATCTCTTCACCCGTGCGCTCCCCCCCCACCTCCGCCTCCCCCCACCCAGGCGCGGGCAGGTCCCTTCCCCCTCGGCTTGGCTGAGATCCCCTTGGAATTTCTTGGAAGAACGTTTACTGCGAAAGGAAGCGAAAGGCACAAAGACGCAGAGAGGGAGGGAGGGAGCGAGCGCCGCAGGTACTAGCCCAGGCCCCTGTTCGCGGCCCTTGGGCCCTCCCTTCGCCGACCCCATCACGATCCCGATGGTTCAAGGTTATTCTCCGCGCCGCCCCCCTCCCCCACCGCCTCCACGACGACCTCACGAGCAGCCGCAGACCCAGGGACTGCTGCCTCCAACGGCACCCACGCTCAGAGGGCAAGTCCCAAACCCTGGTCTTGGCATTCAAGGCCCTCTGCCGCCTGCTCTGGTCAGTTTCTCAGCTTTGTCTCTTGCCTTCTGCTCCCATCACGCCTGTCGCGCTGTGCTTTGCACCTGCTGTCCCTCGTGCCTGAGACCAGTCTCTGCCGGGCACTGCCGTTTGCTGGGCGAGGAGCAAGTGCTAAAGTCGTTCCTTCAGTCCCGCCCTCATCTGTCGGACAAATGTTTATGCAGACAGCCTGGGACCACACTCAGATGTGTGACTGCAGGCACGCCGCCTGCCCCCTGAGCCTCAGGTCCTTGTCTATAAAATGTAACCACGAAAGCGTGTGAAGGCTGCACCAAACCAACAGGGAGACAGATCACTGGGCACCCAGCCCAGGGCAAATGCTAGCGAGAAGGCAGGCAAGCAGGGGACAACTGGGCAGATTGACAGGGGCTACTGAGTGGGATGAGAAGTAAAGAGAGAGGCCTGGGGTGTGGACAAAGCCTCTATGGTGGAGCCCATGATCCTGCAGGAGGAGGGTTTGCAAGCTCCAAGATAGAGACAGCAGGAGTGTTTGGGGGAGGGCTGGGGGGATGGCTCAGGCCACAATATGGAAAAGGGTTAGATTATGTCCCAAAACCTATGCAGCTGGGCAAAGGCTTGAGTCCAGGACATCCTTGTAAGGATTAACACATGCATTTCAGATTTAACACAAGGCCTTCCCCAAGGGGTTGGGTGCAGGGCAGATATCCTGGGTGCCCTCCCACAAGACCAGCCTCTACACCTTTGGGTCAGTTGGATACTGACTCTGTCTGGGCATGCGGTGACTGTGGGATGGCACTTGGTGGCAGTCCCTGCTGATCACAGCCAACCTGCTCCTGGCTTGGGAATCTCTGCCAAAGTTCTGTCAGAGACTAGGCAAGGCAACCCACCCCCAGCACCTGGGACTGGTAGTGTGGGGGGAAGGCTCTAAGAGCCCCCAGGGACCCTGGGGGATTCTTGCCCTGGTGTATCTCCTTCCTTTTTCTTTTTTCCTTGCCATCCTATTTAGCTTGTGGGATCTTAGCTTCCCAACCAGGAATCAAACCCAGGCCCTTGGCAGTCAGAGTGAGAGTCTTAACCACTGTACGTCCAGGGAGTCATTCCCTCCCCACTGAGCATGGCTGGACTCACTTCTAGCTAAGAGGGGGTGAGACCAGCAGGATGTCTCTTCTGAGATCAGATTATTGAGACCGTAGTTTCTGATGTGGGCTCTGCCTCCCGTCCTCTCTCAGATTACTCATCCTGCTGGCAGCCCTGTGCAGAGGCACCGAAGCCTGCCAACAACCACGCAAGGGACCACAGAAGTGGACCCCCCCACAACCAGTGGAGCCCTGAGACGAGACCACAGCCCCAGCCAACAGCAACTTCATGAGAGGATGTGAGCCCGAAGTCCAGCACTTGAGTTCCTGACCCTTGGACACTTTAAGAGCATGAATGGTGTTGTTTTAAGCGCCTACATTTGGGGGTAGTTTGTTATGCAACAAAAGATACCAGGTGAGTAGGTTCTGGATTGGGTATGATGGGGGCAGATGCCAGATACCCAGAGAGTAATGCCCAAGGAGTCTGGCTCCCCCCCTGGGAATGCAGCTCCAGGCCTGTTTGTTCCTTGGAGAGCAAAGACCCTGCTCTCCCCATGCTGGGCTTGGTTGCCAGGGAGACAGATACTCCTAAGCCGGTTTCCAAGCTACTCTGCCTTCCTCCCAATACACATGGGATGGTGTCACCCCATCAGGATTTTTGCAAACAAGAATAAAAATCAGTCATGATGGGCAGAAGAAAGGGCAGAGTGTCCATGTGTGGCCCTGGCCCTTGCAGTCTGGACAGCCCCTGCATGGAGCTGTCCTTGACCTTCCTCCTCTGCACCTGACCTGGCCCAGATGCCTAGATGCTGGTGCTCGGACCTGGCCCTGGCTGGAGACACTCTGACAAGTACCCATGGCCTGTGGGGTGACCGTGTGGCAGTTGCCCAAGTCTCATGCTCTACTGAGGGTCGGGATGATTGGTGGCCAGCTGCCCCCACAGCACAGCCGCCTCAGGTAGTCAGAACCATGGACAGCGTCAGAGGCGGGGGATGGGGGAGTTCGCCGCTGGCTGCCTTGCCTCTAGAGTCTGGAAGCCAACAGAAGCAGAGCACTGGCCTCTGGGTCAGGCCCTGGCAGGAGAGGGGCAAGGCTGGAGTCATGCCTGAGCTGTGCTGCAGGGCTTCCTGCCTTGTATTTTGGGCCGACACCATCAGAATCCCTCCCAGCTGTCCAAGGCTGTGGGTCTGACCGTGGCCCCACCACCCTGCCTCATGGAGAGGGCCAGCCAAGGGTGGACAGGGACATTTATTCACACAGTGAACACTTTAAGAAAGGCTGCTGAGCTCAAGGAGAAAGTCCTTGATCCTCAGGATCCCCAGAATAGTGGGGAATGGCCAACAAGGTAAGTGCTGGGCTGAATGGTGGCCCCCCAAATGATTCCCAGAATCTGTGAAGTTGACCCTGATTGGCAAATGGGACTTTAAGGATGAGATCAAGTTAAGGCTCTCGAGATGAGGCCATCCTAGATTTGACAGGCAGGGGCCAGATCCAGTGTCTGGTGTCCTTATAAGGTAGAGACACAGAGAGAGGCCACGTAATGGAGGCTGAGACCTCAGGGACACAGCCACATCCAGGGATGCTCGGAGCCCCCAGAGACTGGAAGGGGCAGGAAGGGTCCTCCCCTGGAGCCTGTTGGTTGTTTTAAGCCACAAGTTAGAAATTTGTTGAAGCAGCAGCAGGAAAGAGTACAGAGTGCAAGAGGCGCTGGAGAGAGGAAGGTGCCCCTCACCCAGCCCCAGCCGGCCACCCACCTGGAGAAGCTGGAAGGGCCTCCTGTGTTCTGAAGCCCCGGGGACACCACAGCCCCCCACCCCGCACCCAAGCTCCTCAGGCAGTGCGCAGGGCCCTGAACCACGGCTGCACAGCCTGCCTCAACGCCACCCCCTCCCCCGAGCTCAGGACCTGGGCAGTCCTGCCACCCCGGAGTCTCGACTTCCTCATCCACACGTGGGGAGAGGCACACCCCTCCCCAGAGAAGTGAGAGAGCTGGCCCCTCCCTCTCACGCCCTAGACTCTGGGTCCCATGAGGACAACAGGGAGACACCATCCAAGGTGGTCATTCCTTACCTGGGGTGATCACACTCACGGAGACTCTGGGCAGGCTTGGAGAAGAAGCAGAGCTGGGGCTTGGCCTAGTACCACCTGCCACACTCCACCTTGACACCATGGGCTCCCCCAGGCCCTCCTCCCCACTCCCCCAGGGGTCTAACCTCGCCCCTCTCCCACCACCTCCTTCCCCATCAAACTGCTGGCAAAAACCTTGTACCTAAAGTTCTTCCACATAGCTGCCGGGCGTGCAGGTGGGACGCCCCCGACGGGACACGGGCCCCACTGCTCCTGCTGTGTGCCGGAAGCAACTCCCGAAGACCCTCCCCCATGGCCCCTGGCGGGGCTCCTGCTCGGCCTGGGCCACTTCCAGGTTTCTCGAGGAGGCACGCCCCTGCCACCAAGTTTGACCCCTCATCCCAAGCTCATCAGCGTCTTCCCTTTCTTCCTGGAGCCTTAGGCCCAAGCTTGCGCGGCAGGCGGGGCGGCGCGGTCTTGTGCAGACGTGAGGTTTTGCACAGTGTCAAGCCCCCTCCCAGCGGCCCCACCCAATCCACCCTCTAGCACACAGCCCCTGCCTCGCCCACGTAACCTCTCCCCAGTTCAGGACACAAAGAGCTTCTTCATTCCTTTCTGCAGCTACAGAGAATCCCTGCATAATTACTTTCAGAGTTAACAAGTCACTGCGAGGGAGACGGCTCCCTGCTGCGATGGAATTAAATGCCCTGCAGAAGGTGCCCCTCAAGGGTGCATTATCCCAAGGGGGCGCCAGCAGCAAGCTTGCAGCCTCAGGCGGGGTGTGCGTGGCCTGGCGGGGCGGGGCAGTGGGCGGAACTGGAGGTGGGCGGGACCAGCTCAGCCTCCGCCCAGGTCCGGGTGCGCCCTGGGAGTGCCCGCGTGCAGAGAACCAGGGATCAGCAGAGGTGTTAGAGGTCTCAGCTTCTAGCACGTGGAGCTGTCCCCACGGCGCCCTCCGAGAGCTGCACAAGGATGGAGATGAGAGAAAATTTGGGTGGAAAATTAAGGCAAAGGGGTGTTTTCAGAGGCTTTTTATTTTCTTAATGAGAGACGCCTGAGTGTGTTTACCTGCAGGAGGAGAGGAACCAGTCCAAAAATTCAACGTGGTATCACCGCACAATCCAGCAATCACGCTTCTGGGCACAGACCCCAAGGAATGGGGAGCAGGGATTGAGAAAGATGTCAGCACACCGGTGGCCACTGCAGCCTTATTCACGGTGCCTAAAACGCGTTGGCACCCCAGGTGCCCTCGGAAGATAAAGGCTAATCATGATGCGGTCTATATATACACCAGAATATTATTCAGCCCTACAAAGCAGGGAAATTCTGACACATGCTACCACGTGGGTGAAACGTGAGGACATTAGGCAGGGGAGAGGGAAGGGGAGTGAGTGTTTAATGGGAGCAGAGTTTCGCTTTTGCAGAGGGAGGGTGACAGCCATACAACAATGTGAATGTCCTTCATGGCACTGAGTTGTGCCTTTAAAAATGGTTACATGGCAATTTGTTTAAGTATTTATTTTTATTTATTTATTCACTCATTTGACTGCATCAGGCCTTAGTTGTGGCAGGCTGGCTCTTTGATCTTCATTGCGGCGTGCAGGATTGCCAGTTATGGGCATGCAGGATCTTTTTTTTTTTTTTTTCCGTTTTGGCACACAGGGTCTTAGTTGCAGCATGCAAACTCTCAGTTGCAGCATGTGACATCTAGTTTCCTGAACAAGAACTAAACCCGAGCCCCCTGCATGGGGAGCATGGAGTCAGTGGAAGTGGCTACCAGTGCATGTCCCAACATGGCAAATTTTACATTATGTGTATTTTACCAATTAAAAATATAAGGGATGATCCACCTCCCAGAGTAATGGAAATAAAAGCAAAAATAAACAAATGGGACCTAATTAAACTTAAAAGCTTTTGCACAACGAAGGAAACTATAAGCAAGGTGAAAAGACATCCTTCAGAATGGGAGAAAATAATAGCAAACGAAGCAACTGACAAAGAATTAATCTCAAAAATATATAAGCAGCTCATGCAGCTCAATCCCAGAAAAATAAACGACCCAATCAAAAAATGGGCCATAGAACTAAACAGACATTTCTCCAAAGAAGACATACAGATGGCTAACAAACCTATGAAAAGATGCTCAACATCACTCATTATCAGAGAAATGCAAATCAAAACCACAATGAGGTACCATCTCATGCCAGTCAGAATGGCTGGTATCAAAAAGTCTACAAATGCTGGAGAGGGTGAGGAGAAAAGGGAACCCTCTTACACTGTTGGTGGGAATGCAAACTAGTACAGCCACTATGGAGAACAGTGTGGAACTTCCTTAAAAAACTGGAAATAGAACTGCCTTATGACCCAGCAATCCCACTGCTGGGCATAGACACAAAGGAAACCAGAAGGGAAAGAGACATGTGTACCCCAGTGTTCATTGCAGCACTGTTTACAATAGCCAGGACATGGAAGCAAAGTAGATGTCCATTGGCAGACGAATGGATAAGAAAGCTGTGGTACATATACACAATGGAATGTTACTCAGCTATTAAAAAGAACGCTTTTGAATCAGTTCTAATGAGGTGGATGAAACTGGAGCCTATTATACAGAATGAAGTAAGTCAGAAAGAAAAACACCAATACAGTATACTAACTCATATATGTGGGATTTAGAAAGATGGTAACGATGACCCTATATGTGAGACAGCAAAAGAGACACAGATGTAAAGAACAGTCTTTTGGACTCTGTGGGAGAAGGCGAAGGTGGGATGATCTGAGAGAATAGCATTGAAACATGTATATTACCATGTGTGAAATAGATCACCAGTCCAGGTTTGATGCATGAGACAGTGTGCTCAGGGCCAGTGAACTGCGATGACCCTGAGAGATGGGATGGGGAGGGAGGTGGGAGGAGGGCTCAGGATGGGGAACACATGTACACCCATGGCTGATTCACGTCAACATATGGCAGAAACCACTACAATATTGTAAAGTAATTAGCCTCCAATTAAAATAAATAAATTAACTTACAAAAAAACATGAGGGAAAATAAAGAAAGAAACAAGAGACAGAAGAGAGGGGAGCTGGAAGCACAGGAGAGCAGAAGAATGCCTGGGGTGGGGAGGCTGGAGTGCCGGGGAGGCCACAGCAGAGGAAGGGGCATCCAGAGGGTGGGTGACACTGGGCAGAGGGTGGGCAGGGTGCCAGTCTGGATGTGGCAACCTCGTGGCCCTTGCCCTGAGAGGCCTGGCTTCTCATAGAAATGTGGGGTGGGGAATCTGAAGGGGCAGGGGCAGGGGCGCTGACCAGCACCGTGGATGGGGGGTCCACCACAGGCCGCCCTGGGGGCAGGGGCAGGGGCGCTGACCAGCGCCGTGGACGGGGGTACACCACAGGCCGCCCTCGGGGCAGGGGCAGGGGCGCTGACCAGCGCCATGGACGGAGGTCCACCACAGGCCGCCCTGAAGCAGGTGCTGCACACTAGGGATCCCTGGTGGGGCTGGGGCGAGGGCAATGGGAGGTGAGACTCTCCGGGCTCAGTGTGGATGGGCTGAGTGTTCAAGGGTTAGAGAAAATTGACCTGGGGTGTGGACGTGTGGAGGCAGGAGGGGGCAGGATGAACAAATGGAGGGTAGGCGCCTGCAGTCAACAGGGGGCTCCTCCACCCCAGTGCGTCTCCTCACAGGGTCCTGGGGTATGGGCAAGTGGGTCCCATAAGACCACCCGGAGCCTGCTCCCTCTGACCGGCCCAGCCCTGCTCGCCTGTTTCTTGATAATGGATTTCAGGAGAGAGAGAGGCTTGGCCCCCATCAGAAACCCTGGGAGCTGCCTCATTGGCCAGTCACTGTGGGGCCATCGGAAGCAGAGAAAAAATCCATAAGAGACCTCTTGTGGCCCCTGCCTACCCAGGAGGAGGGTCTGGACTCTGGTCTAAGAAGGAAGGCAGTCTCTCTGCTCCCAGAGAGCGTGGGAAGGAGCCCAGAGCAGGGAGTGGGGCACGAGGGCCAGCGCATCTGCAGCCACATTTGCCCTAAAGGCCCCCTCCCCCATGGCTGTGTGCTGCCAGCAGGGCAGATGCCTTTCCTGCCCCCAGGACCCCAGACCTCAGCCCCTCAGTTAGAAACACTGAACATCTTTTCCCTGGTCTGGGTCCGATTCACGTTGGTGACCCCAGAGGCCTGGGGTAGCAGTTCATAGCCCAGGACAGGTCCACACAGCTCCCCAAAGAGAGCAGGGCCCATGCCCGCCCCCTCCAGCTCTCCCTCTACCAGGGCAGGAGGGGTGTGGATGGCCAGTGTGCCCTGTCCACAACTGGCACCGAGGTCTGATTCACTCGGCCAGAGGGACGCCAGGCCTGGCTGGGAGGGGACCCAGACCAGCAGTACCCACAGGGCCATTCTC
This sequence comes from Bubalus bubalis, assembly GCF_019923935.1. Classification (NCBI taxonomy): domain Eukaryota; kingdom Metazoa; phylum Chordata; class Mammalia; order Artiodactyla; family Bovidae; genus Bubalus; species Bubalus bubalis. The sequence goes on from NC_059171.1 coordinate 80,611,415, forward strand.
AGGAGCCAGCCCGACTGAGCAGGGCAGAGCAGGCAAGGCCAGGCCCACGTCAGGCATGGGTCTTTGGGCTGGAAGCTGGGCCCCAGGCTGCCTGGGAAGAGCGCCTGTGGGTGTGGGCAAGGCTGAGGCAGAAAGCACTGACATCCAAGGGCAGAGGCTCTAAAGTGGGCCTCAGGTGCCCACGGGGCCTCCAGCCCTCAGCCTTGGCCCTGGGAGTTTGAGGGAGGCATGTCTCCACCCCGGGGGTCTTCAGGGAAGCCCTTGTCCTTGAAGCCTAGGGTCAGAGAGTGCCAGGAGGGGTCGATTTTGTGGTCAGAATGCTTGAAGACAGCTGGGTGGGGACGGAGCCAGCATATACTCACTCTGACCTGAGGACTAGGGGCCTTGACCACTCCTGTGGCGCCCCAGCCCTGGCCAGGCCTGGCTGTGACTGCGTCTGCGTAGGCAGGGAGAGCCCCCGTTGCCTCTCCTGGGATGGAACGAGGGAGCAGGGCAGGGCTCGGGGAGAGGAGGGATGAGGGGCACCCTAGGGTTGGGGGTGGTGAGGAGAGGGCAGAGTCCAACCCCGGCAGTAATTCCTAGTCAGTAAAGTAGTGATGTTAACACTACACACCCCTAGAGTTGTTGAGGACCAACAAAAAGGTATTTAATTTTAACTAGTGAATTAAATGATGCTATTTATTATTTGCATCTGGGCCAAGGAGGAGCTGGGCCTGTCTGGGGGGTCAGGCGGCAGGTGGAGACCCCCTGCTCCCTAACACTTCTGGGAACCCCCATGGGGCCCTGCCTGGGAGCAGCTCTTGGGAGCCCAGGTCAGAGCACCTGCAGGAGGAAGGCAGTGTGCAGGGCCAGCACGCGGGGCGACCGCGGACACAGGCCTGAGGAATGCAGAGGGCAGGTCCTGGGCCATGAGCACAGAGGATGACCCTGGCTGGAGAGAGATTTTGGCCTACAGATGGGGGCGGGCTGGGGACAGCTGACAGTCAGAAGCCAAGGCTGTTTAAGCAGCCCAGTGCCCACAGGGAGAGGACGGTGCACTGGTTCAGAAAAGCGGGTGGGAGGATGATGCTTGGTGGCTGAGACTGCAGAGGAATGCCATCCCAGCCGGCCCTGGGGGGACTCTGCCGGGCACTGTCCTACATACCAGCAGGCACTGGCTCTTGATGGCCATGACCGCTTTGAGAGCACGGAAGTCCACAGAGTCAGGGGAAAGAGGCCTAGGCTCAGGCTCAGGTGGTTTCGCCCAAGAACCAGGTCTCAGTCTCTGCTCCAAGTGCCCCTGAGGATGTCCCACCCATGGGGAGACTCAGGCTGGGCAAGTTCAGGGAGGAGCCCCGGTAAACAACAGGGGCGGGCTCGCAGCCCTGACTCCAGGCCTCAGTCTAGCCTCCTGCCCTGCCCCACCTTTCGTTGGCCTCCGGGAAGGGCTCCTCAGTGCCCACCCTGCGGCCCACAGAGGAGGAAGTGGGCAGCCCCTCCCACAGTGCAGCGCTGGCAGGAAAGGCAGGCTCCCAGCGGTCCCGGAGGCCGGCTCCGGAGGGCAGGGGGCCAACACAAGGGATGGAGAGAGAAGGAGGTATTGGTGGCACAAGACCTCTCTGAGAGTGTGACACGTGCAGATGGGACTGTGGGGTAGTTAGACATTAGCCGCAGGGAGGTGACAGGCGAAAAGACAAGAGGGGGTGGATCAAGCTAAGCCCCAACCATCTGAGGACCACCCCCCGACCTCAACCAGAATGGGCAAAACTATGGTCTGGCAGTGGGCAGTTACCCTGATAGAGAGACAGCGCAGTGACACAAGAGAACGCCCACGGCTGCCAAGGCTGCCCGCGCCCAGACTAGACAGGTGTACAACCTCTAGCAAACCCAGCTCATTATACCAACATTAATAAAGTCTACAGGTGGTTTCATGCTCCACTGGGTGGACTGTTCTTAGCAAATCTAGGGTAAGGGTGTGTGCAATAATGAACTTGTTAGAGAACTCACGACAGGCAAGCCAAGAGCCATCGCCTGTCACTCACCCACGATCGCACCGCCTCCTCCCCCATCACTCCCTAACCCTAAGGCCTGCCTCCTCAGCGAACAACTCCGTATCAACACCCTGAAGCCAGTGCGGAAGGGGCTGGTTTCTCCTCACAGAAACAGACGGCTCTTCCTCTGAGAGTGTTTATCAATCCTTTATCTTCCTGTACTTAAGCAGGAAGCAGTAGTTTGCAAATATGTGCTTGCTATCACAAGGACTCAGATGTCTGGTCCGGTCAACCGTTGAACCTCCTGGGTTGAAGCTCTCTATCTGTACACAGGGCACGCCACCCCCGGGCAGGACGGCCTCAGGACATCAGCGGGGACTGCGTTCCAGGGAGAGGAGGCAGCGGGGCGGAGGCCCTGAGGCGGGGCGGAGGGCAGCAGCGACCGGCGGGCCCGCACAGTGCTGCTGGGAGAGGGAGGCCTAGCAGGAGGACCACAGTTGGGTTTCACTCTGAAATGCTCTTAACAAGGCCCCTGGAGATGACGCAGCTGACTCGTGGTTGACGGTGCCGCTCAGCGGTCTGCAGCTGGAGGGTCCACGAGGCCAGGCTCCCACGGCTGCAGCCCGGACCTGGTCTCAGGGTCGAGACAAGGGGTGGGGGCTGGCCAGCCTGCACTGCAGGGCTGAGGCTGCAAGGCCAGGGCGGAACCGCTCAGGTGGACAGGACAGCCCACCGGCCGCCACAGTGGCTTCCCCTCCCCCGCCACTGGAGCCAGGGAGGGAAATGACCATCCCTGGCCGGGTGCCTGGCCTGGGGGCCAGCGTGAGGCCCATTGTTTGAGGCTGGAGCTGGGGGGCCCTGGGCCTTGGGAAGCCCCCGGCAAGGCCCTTTGTTCCACTTCCCACAGATTCAGAGCCCCGGTGAGGCCCTGGTGAGCAGACGCGGCAGAGGTGGCAGCCCCACAGGATGAAGGCGCTGGCGGCTGTCCTGCTGGCTCTGCTGTGGTGCGGGCAGCAAGGTAAGTGGGACGAGGGGTGGCCCTGCAGCGAGAGGGACGCCCAGTCCAGGCTGCAGACCCTCAGGGTCACCCAGCCCAGGGGCAAGACGTGGCTTAGGGAGGAGGTCGGGGAGCACCTGCAGGCCGAGGCCAGAGGGAGGTGGGTGGGCTGTGCTGGGTCCCCACGGGTCCCCAAACCTCCAGCCCCGGCCCCAACCAGACACCGGGGCGTGGGTGACCCTCCCCACCCAACCCCACCCAGTTTCAGCCTCTCAGGCTTCGGGGTGGCCGCCATCCGGGGGCCAGAGTGGGGGGCTGTGAAGGGCCAGCGCCCAATCCCTAGTGTCATTGGCAAGGATGCCGCCAGGCTGCACGCCAGTCAGGAGGTGGGGCGGGGCTCAGAGACCCAGGCAACGACCTCACCAGCTTGGGAGGGCCAGGGAGGTCAGAGGGACTGGGAAGGGGGTGCCGGACCGAGGGGAGGGGGCGCGGCACTGGGCCCCAAGCCTGTGTCCTCTGTGCCTGGGTAGTGGAGGTTTACAGGTGTCCCTGCGCGGCCAGGGAGAGGGCGGGCGCAGGAGGACGAGGATGATGACCAGGATGCTGGGCGCGAAGGCTACGACGATGAGGAGGAGGAGGAAGAGGAGGCCGGCGTGCCTGCGGGCAGCAGGGGCTCAGGTACCTGCCCACCCTGCCCCAGCATGGGGCCGCTCGACTCTGTTTCTCAGCACTCGCATGGGTGCCTTGAGGCTGACAGTGAGTAACCCACAGGCAGAGGCCTCCGCTGCGAGCGTCCATGCCCTCAAGGTGGGGGAAGGGGGAGGAGGGGCCCCTGGCACTCAGCACACCCTCATTTCTCACCCTGGCAGTGACCCCCAACTGCCATCTGGAGGAGGGGGCTAGAGAAGGAGCCAGTCCTGGGAGGGGCAGTGGCGCTGGGGCAGAGAGGTTAAATAGGAGTTCACCAAGCAGACAGCAGAGCCCCAGGATGGAGAGACCAGCGACTCAAAGGTCCTGGGTGTGGAGTCCAGTTCAGAAATACACATCTGTCCCGGTGAGGCACGGCAGCGGGGGGCGAGACAGGAGTGTAAGGGTGCCAGTCCTAGGGGGAGGGTGCAGAGGGCTCCACCAGGGCAGGGTTTGAAGGGGTCAGCTGAGAGTGGGAGAGGCGGACCGGAATTGGGAAGAGACCTCCAAGGGGAAGAGGCTGGGAAGCGGCAGGCGTGGGTGAGCTGGGGGCGCTCTGGGGGCTGTGCCCCTTGCACAGCTGAGCCCACCCGGCCCCCCAGGGCCGCAGTGCTACACGTGCCAGTCCCTGCACAGGGGGGAGAGCTGCAAGCAGGTGCAGAGCTGCGTGCTCCCCAGGACGTGCAAAGCCATCGTCTCCTCCTGGAACACTGGTGAGGGGCCACCGGGGAGGGGGCGGGATGGCGTCACCCACGCCTGTGAGGGGCCCCATCCCTGCCGTGTCCCGTCCCACGTGACCCGCTGTCTCCCCCACAGAGTCAGGTCCCCAGACCACCTACTCGGGATGGTGTGCAGACACATGTCAAGCCATCAGCAGAACGGTGGACGGATCTCTGACGACCATATCCTGCTGCCAGTCCAGTCTGTGCAACACCCCACCCTGGCAAGACCCCCAGGGGAGGGGGTCAGGCGGCCCCCAGGGGAGCCCTGCGACTGTGGCCGCCACCGTCCTGCTCAGCCTCCTGGCCAGCCTTCAGGCGATGGGGCTCTGAGTGGGGCGGTCCCTCCTCGCGCCCTGGCTGGCCAGCACTCTGTCCGCTGTCTGCTGTCTCCTGTCTCCTCCCCCAGACCATGGAGAATAAACTGGAAGCACCTGTGATGACCCCATGGCACTGGTTCCTCAGCCACAGCAGCCCTTCCTCGGTTTCCCCTTCCAGCATCCTGGCCTCCTCTCCCTGCCTGAGCATGGAGGATGGCCAGCACGTGGGCCTTAGGTCCAGGCCTCAGAGGCTCACAGGGTGGGTCCACACAACTCCCCGCCCCCAGCAGAGAAAACACTCACTGCATGCTAGCAGGGAGCCCACCCCAATTTGCTCCCCAACTTCTTGCCAAAAAAAAAAACCTCCATCCATCCATGAGAGGGGCGGCCCTTGTTGGGAGGAGACTTGGGGAGGAAGATTTCCTTGGCCTACAGGAGGAAAGGCCCCCACCCAGGGCGGCTTGGGGTGAATGGAATTAATGAGGGGCTGGAAGACAAAGAGAAAAGAGAGGGAGGCAGGTGGTGTATGGCTCAGATGGGACTTTGCAGCCAACCACTGAGCTTGGGGCGGGGACGGGGCGGAGGAGGGGGCAGTCAGGGAGAAGCGGGGGGGCAGGGCAGGAGCCCCACGGCTTCCCCAGCCTCTGCTCCAGCTGGATGGGTGTCGCTGGCTACTGGGCGCTTGGCCTCTGTGACTGGTTCCGGGATGGAGCCAAGTCCCAGAGTGGGAAAGAGAGGGCTGGGCTTCAGTTTCCCCGTCAGAGTGGTATGGAACAAGGCACAGAGGGCCCTGGTGCCCACCAACTGAACACCCCCTGGGCAGGGAAGCCCAGCCCTCCATCTCGGCTGCCCCGCGTCCCTGCAGGTAGAGCAGCTTCCCACCGTATGTTTCCCCTTTCCTCACCAAGGGAAACCTCTTAGTAAGGAAACACCAGCATCCGGGCACACGACAGTCCACCGACGGAGGCAACGCATCTGCCCAGGGTCACGCAGTTGGTGGTAGCAGGTCCGGGACCCAGCCCGGGGCTTCTGGTCAACAGCGGCCACCTTCCTGGGGGGCCATAGGCCGGTGGACAGCGGAGCCAGGGCACCTGAGCCAGAGGTTGCAAGCAGCTGGATGGCGGCCGAGACCCAGCTGGATCCCCAGGCCGAGTCCAGCCTGAGGTGCCAGTGGACAGTCACAGCCAGGGCCTTGTCACGGGGCTCGGCACTCAAGGCCAGTCCCTGGAAGGAGAAGCCAGAGGCCCCGGGAGGCTGTGTGGTCAGCCCCTCCTTCCTATCCGGCGCAGCAGCACCTCTGCGCCTTCCCAGGAGGCTGGCGGGGAACACATCCGTCCGGATCAGAGGCCCTGCTCCCCATGGCTGCCAAAGCAAATGACCACAAACCACACACATGAGTTATCTTATGGTCCAGAGGTCAGAAGGAGCGGCAGGGCTGTGTCCGCCTTGGAGGCCATGATAGTCCATTGTGTGTGTCAGCGTGCCTGGACTAAGGGATGCCCGTGCAGCTGGCAAAACGTTATTCCTGATGTTTCTGTGAGGGTGTTTCCAGAAGCACTTGACATGTGAATGGTGGGCCTGAGAAAGAAGATCACTGCCCCAGGTGAGTGGGCGTCACCCAGGCCATCCGAGGCCCAGACGGAACAAAAGGCAGGAAGGACCAGCTCCCTCTTCTGGAGCTGGGATGCTCATCCTCCCCTGCCTGCCAGTGTTGGAACTCCTGCTTCTCGGGCCTTTAGGGCTCAGAGGGAATGACACCACCACGGCCCCACTCTCCTGCTTCCAGAGAGTGGACTGGGGGCTTCTCAGCCTCCAAGATGGTGTGAACCAATTCCTCTGTGTGTGTCTGTGTCCTGACCTGCTCTGCTAATAAGGACACCAGTCAGCTTGGGTTAGGGCCACTCTCATGACCTCACGTACCTTAGTTCAGTTCAGTCACTCAGTCGTGTCTGACTCTTTGCGACCCCATCAACCACAGCACACCAGGCCTCCCTGTCCATCACCAACTCCCGGAGTTCACTCAAACTCATGTCCATTGAGTCGGTGATGCCATCCAGCCATCTCATCCTCTGTCGTCCCCTTCTCCTCCTGCTTTCAATCTTTCCCAGCATCAGGGTCTTTTCAAATGAGTCAGTTCTTCACATCAGGTGGCCAAAGTATTGGTGTTTCAGCTTCAGCATCAGTCCTTCCAATGAATATTCAGGACTGATTTCCTTTAGGATGGACTGGTTGGATCTCCTTGCAGTCCAAGGGAATCTCAAGAGTCTCCTCCAACACCACAGTTCAAAAGGATCAATTCTTCGGCACTCAGCTTTCTTTATAGTCCAACTCTCACATCCATACGTGACTACTGGAAAAACCACAGCTTTGACTAGATGGACCTTTGTTGGCAAAGTAATGTCTCTGCTTTTTTAACATGCTGTCTAGATTGGTCATAACTTTTCTTCCAAGGAGCAAGTGTCTTTTAATTTCATGGCTTGCAGTCACCATCTGCAGTGATTTTGGAGCCCCCCAAAATAAAGTCTATCACTGTTTCCATTGTTTCCCCATCTATTTGCCATGAAGAGATGGGACTGGATGCCATGATCTTAGTTTTCTGAATGTTGAGTACCTAAATCACCTTTAAAAACCCCCATCTCCAAACACAGGCCCATCCTGAGGTCCTGATGTTAGGACTTCAGCTCATGAATCTGGGGGCACAGTTCGACCCATCATAAGGGGCTAAGACAGGGCTCTGTTGGGGGCACAGAACATGATCAATATCCTGAATTGAATTTAAAGGAAGTGTTTGCCAGGGTGGTGGAGATGGGGAGGAGGGGCAGGGGCCTGGCTTGGCCCAGGGGGACCTGCAGGCAGACAGGAGCTGGGATGGCTGGAGCTTGGTTCAAAAAGCCAAGACTCGACTCCTGAGCACCAGGCCCCATGTGTGGCCTTCACGTGCATGGCTGGTGGCCAGGCAGTGTCGCCCGCTCCTGCTGGCTCCCTCATTACTCTGTCCATCTGCTCCTAAGGTTGCCTCTGTCCCCCACAAGCCCCATAGCCACAGCAGCCAAGCTCAGAGAGCCAGGTCCTTCCCACAGATCTTCTTCATAAATGCAAACAGTCCTCTACCAACCTGCAAACCCCATCCCCTGGGCCTTCTCCACCTCCTCTCCAGCTGCTGCACCAACCCCACTGGAAACCACCCCCTGGGATCCCCTGAGGTCCTGTGTCCCCACCCAGCCCTGGAGTTGGCAGCAAGCTCAGGGAGAATGCTGTATTCCCTTCTTTGCTGGGCTCACCCGAGTTACCAGCCGGACAAGGGGCTCGGGGGTCCTGTCCCAGCAGGCAGATCCCCCCCTGGTCACCCCACCCCACACTGGTTCCATTCATTTGGTGTTTTTTTCCGGACTTCCTCAGCACAGGAAACAGGTGGCCATGGTCACATTTCCTGTCCTTGTTCTCGACCATGAGAACTGGGTGAGGATGAAGCAGTGACTCCAAAGCAGGACATTCCTGAGGACAGAGATTCCCGGCCGTTGGCCTTGGACAGACCGAGCGGCGCCCTCTGGGGACCGCCAGGGTTTGCAGAAGCTGATGGACTCAGGCACTGGTCAGCAGTGGGAGTTGAGCGAGGCTGCCGACTCTGTGGCACCCAGTCCCACCAGGAACTCTCCGGAACAGAGGGGACTCAGAGCCTGGAAGGCATCTGGCCTGAGAGCAGGGAGGCGGGGACATGGGGATACGGAATGGCATTTCAGTGTCAAGAATGCTGACCAGAGCAGAGCAAAACTGCCCTCACCTGTGGGACCAGGGCGGCTCTGGGTTCCCACAGGTGGAGAACTGGGGTGGGGGCTATACTGGAGTAACGTGGGAAAAGAAGCCCCTCGGGGTGCCCCGTTACTCAGCTTCATAATCCTCTCAGAAAGAAAGCCAGGATACTTGGTGGAGGTGGAGGCAGGCGGGATCTCAGCCCCACAGAGCGGGTGTTCTGGAGAGGAGCAGTCCTGTGAAGTCCCAACCTCAGGACATCCTGGGCGAGAAACCCTTGAAGAAAGCCGCAGCTGCTGGGACACCCCCAGGGGCCAGGCTGTGATCTACCAGCTGCAGACACAGCCCTCCTTCGCCCAGGGTGCACGAATACCGAAGGACATGCGGGAATGCCCGGCTTCCCTTGCCCGGCCCTCTCCCAGTCCAGGCTCAGGTAATGCCCAGGGATTTACCTCCTAGTAGGTAAGTCGGAGAAGGCGATGGCACCCCACTCCAGTACTCTTGCCTGGAAAACCCCATGGACGAAGGAGCCTGGTAGGCTGCAGTCCATGGGGTCACGAAGAGTTGGACACGACTGAGTGACTTCACTTTCACTTTTCACTTTCATGCATTGTAGAAGGACATGGCAACCCACTCCAGTGTTCTTGCCTGGAGAATCCCAGGGACGGGGGAGCCTGGTGGGCTGCCGACTATGGGGTCGCACAGAGTCGAACACGACTGAAGCGACTTAGCAGCAGCAGCAGCAGGTCTGTAAGTGCGTGAACATCGGGAAAGTTACATAATTGGAAAATGGATATAGTTACCACCCATCCCTCTCCTTCAGCCGTAAGCCTGAGGGGGCGGATTTAGCTTTCCTAAGTAAATTTTTGTGACGCGTAGTAGAGGAAACACCCACGGTTCAGTAATCTGTGTCTCCAGGAAGAACCATCATAAAGTCGCCCAACTCCTCCGGTCCAGTGCACGCCCACAACACTCTCTGGATTTACCTCCAAGCCGCGATAGCTCCTATTTCCTGAACTGCAATTCCTTGGGCTATTCCCAACGAAACTTGCTTTTGCTGGTAAAAGAACTGGCTACCACTATATTATTGAACATAATATAGTAGCAACAAAGAGGGAGCAGAGTTGAATTTGGTCTTGAGTATGTTGAGACTGCAATACCTGAGGCTCCTGCAAGGATAAAGTCTAAGGGACAGATGCACAACAGGAGCCAGAGCCAGAGACACGTGAGAGAAGGCAGCATCTGGGGGCATCAGGGCCAAGTGCCCATTCACTGAATTGCCATAATGAGAGCCCCACCACCTGCCAGGCTACTGGAAGAAAACATCAGAAATAGAGAAAGCAAAACAGCCCACCCCCAGAAGAGTTGATTTTCTGGTGTGGGAAGGGAAGATGAACATAATAAACACAACAGGAAATTCCATAGCCTGTTGGAAAGCTGAAAGTGCTATAGAAAAAAAAAAAGTAGGGAAGGGTGGGTACCAGGAGGTGGAGGAAGAGGCAGAATGCTGTGGTATTACAAAATGTGATCACCACAGTGCCAGTGGTGTCCAGGACGTGCTCCTAACCAGTGAACTACAGCAGAGGTGATGGGAGGTTAGGTACCACGAGACTTCACCCCAGCAGACTGGGGCCAGAGGCTTTCTGCTGGCCCTGAAGGAGCACAGAGAGGGCCACGTGGCAGGGAACTGTGGGTAATCTGCAAGACCTAAGGTCAGCCTCCCCACAGCCCAGAAGAAGCTGGCCCTCAGTCACACAACCACCAAGAAAGGAAGCCTGCCAACAGCCACACAAGTGTGGAAGCAGATCCTCACCTCACGCTGAGAACCTTGACTGCGGCCTTCGGAGGCTGAGCCGAGGACCAGCTAAGCCTCGCCTGGACTCCTGTCCCACCGTGATATAACAAACGGTGGATAGGAAAAGTGCTATAACCGTGATAGAGGAAACCGTGGCACAACAGAGGAACCCTGATATAACAAACAGATATTGCTTTGAGCTGCTAAGCTTGTGATAACCACAAAACTAACACACCCAGGGTGGTCAGAGGTCAGGGGTCCCCTCTAGGAGGTGAGCTCTCCGCAGGCGGTAAGTGGGAGTGAGTCAAGAAGACAGCTGGGGACAAGTGTTCCAGGCAGAGGGAGTGGCCAGTGCGGCTGAACGCAGGGCACAGCAGGCCTGCTGCCTCTGTGGAACTCAAACAGGTGGCGGGGGTGGGGGGCACGAGTGAGGGAGGGGGTGCAGAGGGGAGCGAGGAGGGCTGGGGTGAGTGATGGGGGCAGGAGAGGAAGGGAGGGAGTGCGCAGGTCAGTGGGGCAAGACTGGGTGGGCGGCCGAGGTAAGGGGGCGTGTGCTGCGACGCGAGTGAGTGGGAGGAGCTCGGGTCGGGGGCGGAGTCACCCGTGGCGCACCACCGAGAGGCTGGGGCCTCGCCGCCTAGAACGGCACCGGAAACGCCGGCCCGGGAGCCGGCTCTTCCTGCGGGTACCGACGGTGGGCGAGGGGGAATAAACTAAAATGAGGTGAAACCAACTGCAGGGGCGGAGCCCTGCAGGGCGCACCACCGAGAGGCCCGCGACTTCGCTTCCTAGAACGGCGCCGGAAGGGGCGGGGCCAGCGGCGGGCCTTTCCGGCCGGCGCAGAGGCGCGGCTACTCGACTGAGAAGATTCCCGGTGCTCATCGCTGGCAGCTGGGGGTGCGGCTGGCCTTGATGAGGACGCGTCCCTTCCGGCCCAGGGACCCTGCGAGGAGCGCACCCGCCCCGATCTCCATGCGGGAACTCACTGGGTCCCTCTGGCGTCGTGTGGACCCCCCACCCAGGGCATCGGCCACCGCTCTCTCGGCTCCCTGGTTCCGCGGGGACAAGGGCGAGGTGCGCGAGGACTAGCTCCGTGCGAATCGAGGTGAAGGAGACCTCGGCCCTGCACCCGCGGCTGGCCAGGCTGTCAGGGCCCCTCTTCTCGGCTTCGACACCGCTGCGGGCCTTCTGACAGGCCCAGGGCCTACAGACTGCTTGGGTGCATGTTTGCCCTTGGATCTTAAACCCATTAGTAATCCCATCTCTCACTGAGACCCTGGCTTCCGAGGGCGATTGAGGTTACCAGGGAGTCCTGCTGCAGTTAGATACCCAAAGTTTCATGTTACAAGCGGCCTCGCCCGGAGAGTGAAGGAGCTACACTGAAGTGGCAGAGCACGTACCTTTAGGTCAGGGCTGTGGTCTACTCTGGCAAGGTAGATTGCGTTTCCTGCGTGGCTGTAGCAGTTACCAGGCCTACAGATCTGTGAAATGAGAAGACCAAAACAATGACCTCAGATCGGTTCCACTTCTAACAATTATTTTATTGCTTGGTGTGCACAGGGCTTAGAGAAGTGAATATGTCCAGTCTCTGCCATTAAGCACCTGCTTGAGTTAGGCCGACATGATGATGATCTAGAATGTTTTGGGAGCAGCAGAATGTGCAGTCTCCAGCCAAGTAACTAGGGATTCCGGAATGAAAAAGAAAAATCCTTGCCCTCAGCTTATCAGGAGACTGCACATCAGTGACAAGCCACAGGTGGAGTGACAAGAGTCCTTGTGGGAGAACAGTCCTTGGAGCTCAGCCAGCAGATGTCAGGCTCAGTGGGTCCAAGGACCACTCCTCTCCATCAAGTGGGTCAGCATAGAGCCAAGATAAGTTTACATCTGCCCTGGAGAGCCATGGGCTAGAGGGTTGATGGCACTTTCCCGTTGGTCTTGGTTTTCACCTGTTTCCTACTAAAACTAGACCTCAGCTCAAACTGCAGCCTGGCTGACTGGGGCTCTGGTCCTCTGCCCTAGTTCTACCTGCCTCCCCAGCAGAGATGCCCCCATATTTGTATGCTTCCTTCAGCCTAGATGACCTTCTGCCATCCTCAGTTCTGGCTCCCACCTAATGCTAAAAACAGCCTCCTCCCAGAAGCTACCTCCAAGAGAGCCTTCAGAGAGTGACACTGGCCTGAATCTGAGTCAAGTGTATGTAAACATTTTCATTTAGAAGAAACCAGATTCTCAAACTCTTGTCAAGATGGGAAAACTGTCCAGTCATTTTATGTGTTGCCTCTGTGCACGGGAGAGTGGATGAAGATTTAGTATCCACTTTGACTTAAAGGAAATGCAAAGGATTTATCCCTCAAAACATACTTCACCTGAAATGTTACCATCTAGAGCACCACATTTTGGAGTGAGACAGCCTGGCAGAATGTAGATGTCCCGGGAGATCAGGTGACCACACAGGCCATGGGAGGTCTCTCAAGGGTGACTCAAGGACTCAGAACAGGATCTGCTTTCTTGGGAAAGTGCTTTCTTCTATCTTGTGAAGACTTCTTTTGCCTGTGGTTAAAGACCCTGAAGTTTGTCAAGCTTTATCTTAGAAGTCCATTTGTTAGCACTGAGGGAAGAGACAGGTTAACGAAGCTCAGAAATAATACAGAGAAGGAATAGGTGAAGCTTCTTAACCAATGAAACATGAGCCATGCTGGTAATGCTTATACAGGTACCTGGGCCTGACCTGTCACTGGGACTGACTGATTCCTGTTTGAATTTTGTGGTGATATTAGAATGCTTTTAGATGGGATTAGGGACAGAGACTGTCAAATTTTTTAGATAATGCACTCAAGAGCCTAGCGGATGGTTCCCTGGGGCTTTGGCCCTCAGTGGACAGTCAGCTCCAGTTAAGGCCACAAGGAGAATGAAAGCCTGGTAAGGAAACAGGGCATGAGGTCAGGGAGGCTTCTCTGAGAAGAACCCTCAGAGCAGAGCTCTTAGTGAGTGATGGGCCAGCACCAGTTCTCAGGACCTGTTTGTGGGCAGCCAGGTGCTGAGGCAGGAAGGACTGGGAATGTGTGGTGAACCTAAGGGTGCTTGGGAAGGGGCAGGGCAGCAGTGTGAGGGGAACCACGGGGGATTTGGCAGGGATGTGATGGGGTTCACTGGCTGCTGGGTGGAGGATGCCACCCAGCAGAGGACTCAGGAGGGCCAGGGTGAGGGTGGGAGCGAGTTTCATATGGGTGATGGGCAGTTAGAGGAAGCACAAGCTGGAATCAAGATTGCTAGGAGAAATATCAATAACCTCAGATATGCAGATGATACCACCCTTATGGCAGAAAGTGAAGAACTAAAGAGCCTCTTGATGAAAGTGAAAGAGGAGAGTGAAAAAGTTGGCTTAAAGCTCAACATTCAGAAAACTAAGTTCATGGCATCTGGTCCCATCACTTCATGGAAAATAGATGGGGAAACAGTGGCTGACTTTATTTTGGGGGGCTCCAAAATCACTGCAGATGGTGATTGCAGCCATGAAATTAAAAGATGCTTACTCCTTGGAAGAAAAGTTGTTACCAACCTAGACAGCATATTAAAAAGCAGAGACATTACTTTGTCAACAAAGGTCCATCTAGTTAAGACTATGGTTTTTCCAGTGGTCATGTATAGATGTGAGAGTTGGACAATAAAGAAATCTGAGTGCTGAAGAATTGATCCTTTTGAACTGTGGTGTTGGAGAAGACTCTTGAGAGTCCCTTGGACTGCAAGGAGATCCAACGAATCCATCCTAAAGGAGATCAGTCCTGGGTGTTCATTGGAAGGACTGATGCTGAAGCTGAAACTCCAATACTTTGGCCACCTTATGCGAAGACCTGACTCATTTGAAAAGACCCTGATGCTGGGAAGAATTGAGGGCTGGAGGAGAAGGGGATGACAGAGGATGAGATGGTTGGATGGCATCACTGACTCAATGGACATGGGTTTGGGTAGGCTCCGGGAGTTGGTGATGGACAGGGAGGCCTGGTGTGCGGTGATTCATGGAGTCCCAAACAGTCGGACACGACTGAGCGACTGAACTGAACTGAACTGATGGGCGATACCTTCTGTGAGGGTCGCACGTGGCTCTCATGGACAGTAGCTCTAGAAGCACGTAGTCTGGTCCCAAATACAAGAAGTGGAAAAGGAGCAAATAAAGGGCAGGGAAACTCCACAATTGGGGGGCCACACAGCAGTTATTGGTCCATGGTGCACATGAATCCTGCTGGATGCAGGTGTGGAGATGCCACCCCTGGCAGAGGAATAAGAATTCTTTGGTTAGGGACTTCCCTGGTGGTCCAGTGGCTACGATGCCACCCTCCCAATGCAGGGGGCCCAGGTGGTTCAATCCCTGCTTAGGGAACTAGATCCTGCATGCCACAACTAAGACCTGGCAAAGCCAAAGAAATACATTAAAAAAAAAATTTCCTTGGTGACCAACTGAGTAAATGATGACATTTACCCAGATGAGGAAAACTGGGAAGAGTGAGATTGGGGTGGAGGTGTTCTGGGAAATCAGTTCTTTGGTCATGTCCAGCCTGAAACTTATGAGATGTCCGGGTGGCATACACCAGCAAGAAAGGAAGGGGGCCATGTCTGCATGCCTCTGCCCCCCCTTTCCCTGCCCATCTGTCCCTTTGTAACTCAGTTCCTCCCAGACATTCACTTAATCTAACAGTTCATGGTCTTGTTTCTCTCCAGCCTCAGAAGGGTCGCTGGTGCTCTTCTGTTGCAGAACTTCAATTCCAAGCTTGGAAAAATAAAGTCCTTTCTGAAGAAGTGAATTTACAAGGGAATTTGTAGGCTGGAGGATTTTGCCCCTGGCCATTCTCCTTGACCCTTGCCAGCTTCCAGGGGGCCTTCCTCTACCCTGGAAACAAGGATGGAGAAGCCCACAGGCAAGAAAAATAAGACCCGGACCCCAGAGGCAGAAGTGCACATGCAGAAGGACACTGCCAAAGAAGAGAAGGCATCTGGGAAAGAACAGCCAAACCAGAGCCCCACTTTGGCCCAAAAGCACAGGAAGGAAGCCCGCCTCAGTCCTGAGAATGAGAAACACATGTTTGAGGCCTTTGATGCTTCACTTAAAGATGACTTTGAAGGAGTTCCCCTGTTCACTCCCTTCCAGAGGAAGAAGCCCTACGAATGTAGCGAATGTGAGAGCCTCTTTAAGCACAAGATGGATTATGTTCGTCACTAGAGTCCACACTGGAGAGAAGCCCTTCCAGTGTGCCCGGTGCAGGAAGATATTCAGGCACAGCTCTGATGTGACAAAGCACTGGAGGATTCACCCCAGAGAAGAGCCCTTTAAATGTAGTGAGTGTGGCAAAGCCTTTAACTGCAGTTCCAATCTCCTGAAACAACAGAAAACCCATACCGGAGAGAAGCCATACAGATGTAAGAAGTATGGAAAGAACTTTGCCTACAGTTCATGTCTCATTCGCCATCTGAAACATCACCCATGGAAGAAGCATTGAACGTGGGGAAGCCACCCACCAGACTCGGAACTTTGTGCCTGTGAGAACATCCTGGCAGGCCTGCCTGGGGGTCCTTTTCCTCTGGAGTCTGAGTGGGCGGCGGGGGCTCCTGCCCTCACCAGAAGACCCACCCGAACCAGGTCAGCAAACACCCAAGCCATACAGAGAATCTCCAGGTTGAGACATCATGATAACAAGCATGCAAACTGCTGTCCAGATGGCAGGCTTGGACCCAAGCACAGCCCAGCACCTCCCACTGCTGCCTCACCTGTGGCACCCATGCTGGCCTCAGCCCTCCCACGGGCTCCTTTGAAGAGTGGTCTGCAGACCCTTTGCCCCCTGTGTCCCAAGTCCATCTCCATGCAGCCTGGCAGGAGGCCTGTGTCCCTGGGCTGGACAGCAGTGCTTCTGCAGTGAGCACTGGGAACTCCACTGTGCCCCCCACCTCGGCTGGCTGTGCCGGCAGTGATGTGCTTTGTCCCGTGCCTTCCCTCCTCTGCTGGAGCGCCATTCCTTAACCTTGGCCCCCATCCCCAGGAACTGGACTCCCTCTGTGTCCTCCCGGCTCAACCACCATCCCAGCTGGGCAGCCTGGCTTTCCAGGTGGACCACTCGGGACACTAAATGCTGCCACCATGGGCGCTTCCTGCCCTGGCCATGTCAGCCCCAGGATGTTGATGGCAGCTTGGATCCAGCTTTTGCCTACATTGCAGCTTTTCAGACACAAGACAGAAGGCCAGCTCTCTGTTCAGGTGAGTTCCACTTCTCCAAGCCTGGCTCCCAGTTCTGTCCCATGTCCTGCACATCCATGTGCTTGCCTGCCCTTGGCTTCCCTCCAGGAGTGGTCTGGCTGGGCCTCTGCGCTCTCCTGGCTGCGAGTGTGGCTTGCCCCAGAATTTCAGCACAGTATAAGAGGGAGGAGGGGCTAGAGGGATGAGGGGCCTGTCATCCAGGAAGTAATACAGCTTTTTATCAGTAAAACGTTGACACCTACATTTTCAGCTGTTTGGACCCAGAAAACTAATAATGACCCTGGTCTTGGGGCCTCCTCCATCAGAAGACAGGAGAGAGTGCTCCCAGTGCAAACGTCTCTCCAGGTTAAGACTCTTGTTCTTTCTAAAAGCTACAGCATTACAACAGCTCTACCTGCACCAGGCACCTCCATCCACAGCTCAGTGGGCCTCCTCCTGTACCAGCAGCCCGGCCCCGGGTGTGACCAGGCATAACCTGGCACTGTGATCCTGCTCACACAGTCCCAGAACTGGAGATGTGATGAGGCAGAATTGTTCAAACAGGTGCCGGGAGGCTGGCTTAGGGAAAACACACCTGGAATCCTGGTGGGAAAGATTGCTCTAAAGGATGCTACTGGGACATTTGGCAGACCTTGGGTCTAGACTGTCCACCAGTGGGGGAGGGGGGACATCGCATCCAAGTCCCCTGGTTTGATGGCCTGCAGCCATCTCAGACAATGTCCTTGTCGTGAAAGATGTCTGCTGTGGTCTTCAGGGCCACAGAACAAGGTCACAGTGTCTGCAGTTTGCTCTCAAAAGGTGAGCAAAGAAGCAATAACAACAATACACAGACACTGAGTGAGTGACCACACAGGCTGGCAAACCTTCTCTTAAGGGATGGATAATAACTGTTCTTGGCTTTGTAGCCATAAGATCTTTTTAGCCATGACATGCAACAGCAGTCAGAGCACGGAAACAAACAAGCACGACTCTGTGCCAATAAAGCTTTATTTTACCAAAGCAGGTGGTGGGCCGGATTTGGCTGATTCTAGACGAAAGGATATGTGACATGTCCTAGGAGTGTCTGCATCCGCTTCAGTTTGGTTTGTTTTTTATTTATTATGGTTTATAATCATGATGAGTATATTGTTATATATAAAGTATTGTTGTATAACACGTATTAATACCATAGATAGAAATATATCACAGGTACTGTAGAAAAATTAGCACTTTCTGTGTTAGTACGTCTCCCATGTTATTACCAATGGGAAGCATTTTTTGTGGCTACCTAATGATCTGTTCAATAAAAAGCCGACTTAACCATTTCCTAACATGTAGGCTGTTTCTAGTTTCAGTTCAGTTCAGTTCACTTCAGTCACTCAGTCGTGTCCTACTCTTTGCAAGCCCATGAATCACAGCACACCAGGCCTCCCTGTCCATCACTAACTCCCGGAGTTCACCCAGACTCACGTCCATCGAGTCGGTGATGCCATCCAGCCATCTCATCCTGTGTCATCCCCTTCTCCTCCTGCCCCCAATCCCTCCCAGCATCAGAGTCTTTTCCAATGAGTCAACTCTTTGCATGAGGTGGCCAAAGTACTGGAGTTTCAGCTTTAGCATCATTCCTTCCAAAGAAATCCCAGGGCTGATCTCCTTCAGAATGGACCAGTTGGATCTCCTTGCAGTCCAAGGGACTCTCAAGAGTCTTCTCCAACACCACAGTTCAAAAGCATCAAGTCTTTGGCGCTCAGCCTTCTTCACAGTCCAACTCTCACATCCATACATGACCACAGGAAAAACCATAGCCTTGACTAGACGGACCTTTTGGCAAAGTAATGTCTCTGCTTTTGAATATGCTATCTAGGTTGGTCATAACTTTCCTTCCAAGGAGTAAGCGTCTTTTAATTTCATGGTTGCAGTCACCATCTGCAGTGATTTTGGAGCCCCCCAAAATAAAGTCTAACACTGTTTCCACTGTTTCCCCATCTATTTCCCATGAAGTGATGGGACCGGATGCCATCATCTTCATTTTCTGAATGTTGAGCTTTAAGCCAACTTTTTCAGTCTCCACTTTCACTTTCATCAAGAGGTTTTTTTAGTTCTTCACTTTGTGCCATAAGGGTGGTGTCATCTGCATATCTGAGGTGATTGATATTTCTCCCGGCAATCTTGATTACAGCTTGTGTTTCTTCCAGTCCAGCGTTTCTCATGATGTACTCTGCATATAAGTTAAATAAGCAGGGTGACAATATACAGCCTTGACATACTCCTTTTCCTGTTTGGAACCAGTCTGTTGTTCCATGTCCAGTTCTAACTGTTGCTTCCTGACCTGCATACAGATTTCTCAAGAGGCAGGTCAGGTGGTCTGGTATTCCCATCTCTTTCAGAATTTTCCACAGTTTATTGTGCTCCACACAGTCAAAGGCTTTGACATAGTCAATAAAGCAGAAAGAGATGTTTTTCTGGAACTCTCTTGCTTTTTCCATGATCCAGTGGATGTTGGCAATTTGATCTCTGGTTCCTCTGCCTTTTCTAAAACCAGCTTGAACATCAGGAAGTTTACGGTTCACGTATTGCTGAAGCCTGGCTTGGAGAACTGGTTTCTAGTTTAGGTCACCATAAACAATGTGGTAAATATCTTTTCCACATTTAGGGCCAACGATGGGTTGCCAGAAATGGACTGATGGATGGAGATCATGCTGGCAAATACCTTCCTCCGGGTTGTGCCCCAGAAGTTCTCCAGCAGCTCACAGACAGCAGGTGAGTTTTAATGTCACCAGTTTGTTAGAAGAGAAGAAACACTCTAATCTGATGTCTTTGATTTCCAAAGAGGAGGCGGATGCAAAGAGCATGGTCTGTTGAGCCAGGGTTGCTGACGCACCCTCGTGCCTTGGAGACATGGGGCCTCGGCCGGTCCTCACCTCCCTGTGCCTCCAGTCCCCAGAGGTGACACTGGGGCACTGATGGTGCTCAGCCTGGTCACTGCCTGTGTGTAACCTCGTGCCACACGGACCCCCAGTTTAGCCACTGTCACCTCTGGTCACATGTTAGTGTCCTTAGTGGGCAGACATTGGCCCACAGGCATGAGAGGTGGCCATGCAAGCAGACAGCCTTCAGTGCCTCTCCCAGGAAAACAAGAGAGACACGAGAAAACAATCACGCAGCTCGTCTGCAATCAGCCACCGGCTCTTCTGCCGCCTGGTGTTTGGTGCAAATTGATGGTCTCATTTCTCATTTCTAGTGAGTTAACCATTACGACACCACACCGCCTCCAAGCACTGAACCCCACACCCTTCAGATATCAATCTGTTTTGATGGTTTTGTTGGCTGCTGCTCTTCAAATGAAACTCAAATTCCAGAAAAAGAAAACCTTCTAAGTAACCTGAGTCAAAGAAAAAACCATAATGAAAGTTATAAAATACTTAAACCTGAATGATAATGAAAATACAGCTTGCAGGAACCCATGCCTCTGTGGTCAGTTAATCTACGACAAAGGAGGAAGACTGTACAATGAAGAAAGACAGTCTCTTCAGTAAGTGGTGCTGGGAAAACTGGACTGCCACATGGAAATCAATGAAATTAGAACATTCTCTAACACCATACACAAAAATAAACTCAAAATGGATAAAAGACTTACATGTAAGACCAGATAGTATAAACTCCTTAGAGGAAAACAGGCAGAACACTTTTTGACATAAACTTGCAACGATATCTTTTTGGATCCACCTCCTAAAGTAATAAAAATAAAAACAAAAATAAACAGATGGGACCTAATCAAACAAAAGTTCTTGCACAAGGAAAGGAAACCATAAAACAAAAAGACAAGCTACAGAATAGGAGAAAATATTTGCAAATGATTCAACTGACAAGGAATTAATGTCCAAAATATACCAATAGCTCATGTTGCTCAGTATCAAAAAAACAACCCAATCAAAAAATGGCAGATCTAAATAGACATTTCTCCAAAGAAGACATACAGATGGCCAATAAACATATGAAAAGATGCTCAACATCACTAATTATTAGAGAAATGCAAATTAAAACTACAGTGAGGTATCACCTCACACTGGGTCAGAATGGCCATCATCAGAAAGTGCAAATAATAAATGCTGGAGAAGGTGTGAAGCAAAGAGAGCCCCCCTACATTGCTGGTGGGAATGGAAACTGGTGCAGCCACTGTGGAGAACATTATGCTGCTAAGTCACTTCAGTCGTATCCGACTCTGTGCGACCCCATAGACGGCAGCCCACCAGGCTCCCCTGTCCCTGAGATTCTCCAGGCAAGAACACTGGAGTAGGCAAGAACACTGGAGTGGGTTGCCATTTCCTTCTCCAATGCGTGAAAGTGAAAAGTGAAAGTGAAGTCGCTTAGTTGTGTCCGACTCTTCAAGACCCCATGGACGGCAGCCTACCAGGCTCCTCCGCCTATGGGATTTTCCAGTCAAGAGTACTGGAGTGGGGTGCCATTGCCTTCTCCGGGAGGACAGTATGGAGGTTCCTTAAAAAATTAAAATTAGAGATACCATATGATCCAGCAATCCCACTCCTGGGCATATATCCGGAGAAAACCATAATTCACTGAGCAGAGGAGTGGATAAGAAGCTGTGGCCCATTCACACAACAAAATACCATCCATCCATCCATAGAAAGAGCCGAGCACTGCCACCCACTACGACATGGGTGAGATCCAGAAGCATTATGTTTAGTGTAGGGGCCAGGCACGGAAGGACAAACACTGTATGATTCCACTTATATGAGTTCCACTTCACTATGTGTATTCATATAAATGAATTGCCCTGGAGCGGGCACATGCATGGGAAGTGGAGTAGCAGTTACCAGGTTGGAGGAGGGCGCTGAGGGTTTGGCAGGAACAGCTTCTGTTAGGTAGTGGTGACATGTACACAGCACTGGGAGTATTTAATGCCACTGAATTTCTTACAGTTTGTTAAAATAATAAATACTATATATTTTTTTACCACAACAAAAAAAGTCTGTTGAATTTGATATGCTAATAACAAAATGCAACTTTCTACAGCTGTCATCCATTTTAGCAACAAAAATGGCATTTTCTGGCAAGTGGAAGATGTGCTGACCCCCTGACCCGGAAACATCACTTGCTGACACGCCTTAGCAGAACTCTGGGACACGGGCTAGAGAGACACCTACGGCAGTATTTACACTGAAGCGGGTAGACGTGCATCAGCGTCTGCGGGTCTCAGACACAGCGCTGCGCAAAGACAGGAGAACATGCAGTGTGATTTCAGTCACTAGCTTATGCAAAGCCAAGAAAACAGCGTGTCATTTGGACGTGCACATGGGGAGAAACAAGAGTCATTCCCCAGCCGGCAGGGCTCTGTGTTTGGTGGCCTCTGCTTCCTGAGGTGGGTGGAAGCCGGGCAGGGTGTGATCCACCCCTGTAATTTCATCATAGCACATACACCCTAAGAAACAGTCATTTGTTTCCTCGCAATCCTGTTGCTAACCAGGGTGGGGTCCCCCCGCTCCAGAGCAGCATGGTCCTGTGACACCTTCCAAAGCTGAAACAGCAGAAAGCAAAGAGGCAGTTACCTCGTTAGAACACATCTCATTCAGGGTGCACGAGACAAATCAAGATGATGCCCCCAGACACGGTTAGCAGCCCTGGCACCTTACTGCTGAGCCTGGATCCAAAGGAAGGAGCTTGGCACGCCTGCTCTTAGCTGCCTCGGGAGCAGCTGCTGTAGAACAAAGGCTGAGCAAGCTTTTTTTTTCACTTTTTCCCTTTATTTTATCAAGGCTAAAATCCTCTTTGGATTTGTTGAAAACCAGGTACCCAAAAGCAAAGTGATGTAAAGCGAACTTTCAAAAAGCAGCAGGGACCTCTTTGCCTGGGAACAGAGCTGGGCCGTGTCATTGCTTGATGCCCGCCCCACAGACCCTCTGATCACTCCATCAGGGACCAGTTCTGACGTGCTCATCTGTCCTCCCCTCTGGGTCCTACCCACTTTGCCTCGTTAGAGTGGAGGTCCTCACAAGGGGCGATTCTGCCCTCAGAAGGGGATGCTGGTAATACCTGGGGACACTTTGGTTGTCACAGGCAAGGGGAGGAGTTCTGGCAGTTGGTGGGTGGGAGGCAGGGAAGCTGCTCAGAGCCCAGGATGCTGAGGGTGAGGACCCTCAACTCAGGAAGGGCTGAAGAGTCTCGAGGCCAGAGACAGAAAGTAAGAGCTGTCTGCTGGAGGTGTCAGAAGCTGGAGATCTGGAAGGGAGGCAGCTTTCAGCAGAAGCTTGTGCACTTGAGTGCACAGAAGCCCATTCAGGCTGAGAAGGCTGGCAGGGCCCAGGCACCCCAGACCATGGGGCAGATGTGGGCAGAAAAATGGTGATTGGCTGAGAGTAATTAGATCCCCTCAGGTCTCCCCAGCCTTGTAGGAAACAGAAGCCTGCCTCCATCCCTCTGAAACAATGAGCAGGACAGAATGAAGAAGAGGACGGGTGAAAGTCCAGCCCACGGCCACTTCTGTCCACCATCAGGGAGGACACACTCGAGGGTGGTGTGCACACTCATCAGCAGCCCCCCCTTCCCCAGCCATCTCCCCATCTCTGGAAGCAGCCACCAGCCACACTCTAGCCAGAACCCCAAGATGTCCTCACACCCACATCCCAGCCAGCAGCAGATACGGTCAGTTCTGTCCCCTACACGCCCTCCCCCAGCCTCTCTCCACCTTGCCCATCTCTCCCTTCTCTCCTGCCTCCCCACTGCCCTGAACTGACCTTAAAGGCACTCTTCACTCCCTGCTCAGGACAGTTTGCTGGCTCCTGGTACAAGAAGAATGAAATCCAGGCTCCAAATTGACTTTAAGACCACTGTCCAGCTTGTTTTGGAGGCAGGGACCTGTCCTTTTCCACACTGTACCCCTGAGCCTGTGTCTCAGGACCTGGTACCAGGTCAGGCAGAGGAGGGCAGGGGGTAACCTTCCAGAACCTACAGGGCTGGGACTCACCTCGAGTCTGGGGCAGGAATCAGCTGCTCAGGCACCTTTTCTCCAGCTCCAAGTGTGCTTCAGCCTCTTTCTCAGTTCTCATCCTGGTCTCACCACCCACCAAGGAAGGCCCCTCCCCACACACTTGGTCCTTCACATGTCCCTGGTTATCTGGTCTCTCTGCTGCCATGGCAGCCACCTGGGACCAGATGTCTCCTCCTCCCTGATGAGATCCTCAGGCCTGGGGCTGTGGCTCCTCTCTTGCTGTCTTCTGTCCTCTACCTGCCCAGACTCAGAAGTAGCCATGGGGAAGTAATTCCGCTGGACATCCATCCCTGGTGGATAGGTTCATAGAATCCTCCTCCAGCTGTTGCTTTTCCCAACGAGAGAGAGTGAGCCCACTTCTCTTTCTGGTTGTAAGATCTGGGCTGAGAAAGAGACTTAGTGAACATCAGGAAATTCAGGAAGAATTCCATGAAAAGGTTGTGGGAAAATTTGTAACACTCCTCAGGACCTAAAGTTTGGGAACACACTTCAATGGCAGGGTAGTTTAGGGGGCATTTGAGACACCCCAAAAAGAGAGGAGGACTGTCTTCAGCAAGTTCCCTAGCAAATGATGGCCGTCCATGCTAGGGAAAGAGATTCCCCCGAGGATGCTTTGGGTGGAACTTTTCTTCTTGCGGAAGCACTCCAGTGGCTGCACTCCAGTGGCTGTAAGAACTGTGCTTGTAGAATATGTGTGAGCCATCCCTGCCAGGCGCGCGCTGCTCTGGAAGTGTGTGCAACCGGGGACCGAGAGCTCAGCAGACGAACCTGGGGCGACTGACCTCGACAGGCTGCGGGCACCTGTGATCAAAGGCCACAGATACTTGTGGGGCAGGTTCACCGGCCTCCGGCCGGCGCCGCACGAGTTAAGGAACTCCCCGCCCCCCGCGGCGCCCCGCCCACCGCCCCGCGAGGTCACAGAGGCAGTGGTCCTCCCAGCACCCAGAGCGTCCCGGAAGTGCTCGCGGCCGGGCGGGGCGGGACGCGGGTGCACTTCCGGCCGGCGCCCGGGCGGCCACCTCCCGCTCGGAAGGTGAGTGGGTACCGGGCAGCGGTGGTGGAGGCTGCCGGGGCGCCCAGCCCCACTCGCGTTCGCGCGTTGTCTCCGCGGGCCGGGCCCGGCCCCTGCAGCCGCCGCGACCTTGGCCTCGACCGGGGCTGGGGGCGCGGGTGGGGGCCGCAGCGGGCACACTGTCCCCGAACGGTCGCGGGTGTCCGTTTGCGGGGCGCCTCCCCACCCTTCCGGAACCCCAGAGACGGGAGCTGTGGCAACCACACTCTGCAGACGGGAAAGAGGCTCAGAGCCGCCTCTGGCCCGAGGTCGGTGGCAGGACGCAGCCCGGACTGCATGCTCTCTGCTGCCAGGCGCGCGGAGTTCGGGCCCTTTCCCGCTGGGCACAGGCTCCAAGCTGGGGAAGAGGGAGTAGACAGGGTTCGTCCCTGGGCCAGTGCCGTTTGTGTCCCCTCCGCCTTCAGCCTGTCACAGCAGCGTGGAGGTGGAGGGTTTGCGTCCATGTGTGACTGCCACCTCCCCTCAGACAGCCAGGGTAGGGGTGGCCGTGCATTTGCCCGGCTAAGTCCCCCGGGTATTAACTAAGTGATTTGATGGGTCTTAGCGGGGGTGAGAACCTGCACCCAGGTTCAGGGCTGCAGCCCCACGCTGTGGCAGTTTACCTAGCTGCCGGTGACCCTTGCCATCATTAGGGGCTGAGGTGTGGTGGGGGCTAACCTCGAGGAGCCCTGTGGCGGCTGCCTCCCCGCTTCCTTGAAGCAGGTACCGTCTGCACCATTGCTGGATGTACGTTAACTTTGGCTTTTCTCCTGCCCCTTTTTCACCCCCAAATAAGACCTTCTACTTCATTAAAGTGTGAAAGAAAAACTCTCCCCTTGGTCGAAGCTGTTGTTGCAAACCGGATTAAAGGAGGGTGTTTTTGCCTGAGAGGAGACTGAGAGCATCGAGGTGTGCTGGGGCCAGGTCTGCAGCCTCTGAGGGCTCTGTGGAGGGTTTTCCTCTCTGGAAGAGTCTCCTAGAGAGTTAACCTGGAGTGTTCATGCTCCAGCAGGCAGGGTTCAGTTTTTGTCTTCCCCAGAGCCAGCGGCCCCTAGCCGTGACAGGAGGTTTTTCTGGAAGAACAGCCTGCTTCTCTCGCTGGGCAAGGCCTTGGGTTGGGAAAACATTCTGTTCTTGTAGGTGTGCTGGTGCTGTGCGCCTGGTGGAACTAACAGTTCCAGCACTCTGGGCCCCACAGTTTGCCTCTTGGAATTCCTTACCCAAGGAGGGAGGCTCCGCCTGTGGCTGATTGCCACCCCCTACCCCTGGCACATCCCTCTGACCCCCTCATCCTGCCATGGTTTTCATTTTCCCAGGTCCCCGGTGTGCACTCCTTCAGCAGGCCTTGGGGGAAGATGGCGGCCCTGGGGGACGGTCAGGAGCCCCCTCATGTCCTGTCCCCGGTCAGTTTCCAGTCACCCGGGACACCTGGAGCCCACCACCATGAAGCCCAACTTCACCTCCACCTCCACGGTCATCAACATGGTACTTGCCTCCCTGCACCATCACTGTGGGCAGGCAGCTTGCTGGGCACTGGGGCTCCTGCACCCTGGTACCTGGGTTGGGACTCGGGCAGTGGTGGTTGAGCTTTGGGCTGAGCTGTGTGAGCCGTAGCTCCCTAGGGGACAGTCCCCTGGACTGTGTTTGTTTAGGGCATCAGGGCTGCAGAAAAAGCAGCCTTGATGGCCAGGCCTGTGTGACAGAAGCAAGTCACTTTGTCTCTCTCTTCCAGCCGTTGCTCCCATGCCAGGAAAATAGTGTCTAGAGATCTGGGCAAGCTGGTTTGGGTGGGGACCCCTGTGCGGATGGAGCCACCAACCTTGCTTCAGCCCCCAGCAGGATCTGGGGGTGTCCAGGTGTGGAAATAGCCAACAGCTGGTTGGGGAGGACGCCCCAGCCCTGTGGCGTGTGGTGCCCCGGGGCCCTGCTCACACTCAGTCATCAGAGTCTGGGGCTTCCTTCCGTGCCCCACGTTCCACAGGAGGCCTGGCCTCACACCTCTCGCAGTGGAGGACACAGATGCTGGTGGCAGCTGGATGGGAGCCCAGATGTGTCCCATCGCTCTCAGGGCAAGTCTGAGCCTGTGCCACTGTCCTGCAGAGCTGGCACTGTGCCCAGGGCCCACTCTGTGCCCAGGGTTCTCACTCTTGGCAGGTCCTGGCATTATAGCAGATGATGTTATGGCAGCTGAGATGGGCTGAGCAGCGGCTGTGCTGGGTGCCGACTGTGCGCTTAGGGCTCTGTGCGGGGACAGAGGAGGCCGGGGGTGGGCACTGAGCACACGGGGACAGTGAGGCCCACGGAGGTCACGGGGGCAGCCTGACGTCGCACACAGCTGAGATAGCGGGCCAGTCGAGGATGAGCAGGTGCTCCCAGCGTGCCCTGTGACGGGCCAGGCTAGGGCGTGTGCAGTGGGTGTGGAGCTTGGCGCTACCCTCAAGGAGCCCAGACCCTGCCCCCTGGGCACACAGTGGTTTCAGGGCCCCCACGCTGCCCCTGGGGGCCTGCACTTCACCTCCAGCTCCTCATATCACCCTCACACCAGCCTGGGGAATAGGACCTCCTGTCGCCACATCTCTGATGGGGACCTGGAAACCCAGACCTGAGCCAGTGGAGACCAGCAGAATCCAGACCCCACAGCCTGAGTGAAGCGCTTGCCCTCAACGCCCCTGTGGGCCCAGCGCGCCACGGCTCCTCCCCGGGGAGGCAGACCAGCAGGACACAGGACTCGGGAGGGGCTGCCCTGAAGATAAGAAGGCTGGTCCCCAAGCCCCTGCAGAGCAGGGCTGCCCCTGACTTGATCTCGTCCAGCCATGGGCAGCATTGGTCCAGAGGCTGGTCTTGGGTGCTCTGAGCCATGTCCAGGTGCCCTGAGGTGCCTGAGGGTTGCCCCATAGGAGGGAGTGGGGCTTCACCCCTCCCCACTGCATCCAGGCTGTTTTCCAGGGCAGAGAGAACCCCTCAGACTTTCGAGCCTTTCCTCTGCTGCTGAGGCTTCACTCTTCAGGGGTCCACAGAGGCCTCTGCAGGAAAGCCCCAGCATCTCAGGAACCTGCCCAGGGCCCTCCAGCCAGCGAGGCCAGGACTTCTGGAGCCCCAGCCTCCCGATTCCTGGGTCCAAGTTGGTGAGATGGGCCAGAAAGAGCGTTCGGGAGATCCACCCTGGCAGGCCTGGGGTCCCTCAGACACAGCCAGGCCTGAGCCCAGCGACCCCCCCACCCCCACCCTCCCCACCTCAAGGACCATTTCTGAACCTGCGGCTGAGCAGAGTGCTGGACGCCAGGCAGGGCCAGAGGGTGTCCTTAGAAGGGGAGCCCTGGTCAGCTCGAGGCGGGCAGGGAGCAGCATGGGCCGAGGGGACGGGGCCTGGTCCCTGGCAGGGATGCTGGGTGGGGGGTGCAGGTGTGGGGCAGGGCTCAGCCCCTCTTCGCTCGCAGCTCCCAGAGACTAAAGCGGAGCCACGCTGCACTGGGCTGGGCGGCGGGCCTGGCGCAGCCCCTCAGGGACTAGTGCCCTGCAGATGGGGGGGCTGGACCCCTGGGGCTTGCAGGCTGGAGGAGGGAGGGGCCCCTGGCCAGGAAGCAGTCTTCCCAGAGGTGCCCCCGGCTGGCGCCTGAGACTGAATTCCAGGTACCCAGTGGCCAACCCCACCCACCCTGCTCCTCTCCTGCAAGTGTGTCCAGGCCCAACAACACACTTCTGGGCTGTTTTACACAGAAAACTTTGAGCCAAAAAACCACCCACTGCCTTCCCCCTGGAGCACCAGCCACACCAGCACACTGTTCACTTGAGCCTCAGGCCTGGGGCCTGTGGCCAGAGTCAAGCAGGCCTGTCCCTGTTGCTAGTTGAGGGTGGCCTGCCTTCAGGCCAAGCTGTAAGCCTTCCATCAAAACCACCCTGGAGGTGCCCAGCATAGGGGGACACAGCGCTGAGCTCTAAGAGGCTGTGTCAGGATGCGGCCGTATGAGCAGGCTGTCCACCTGGCAGGCCGGGCCTGGCCAGCCCCGGACTTCACGTGGTTTAGTGAGTGGGTGAAGGTTGAGTGACAGCAGCCCAGAGCAGCCAGCGCTCCAGGCCCAGCCCCTGCCTCCCCACTGCAGGGCAGCCACGTGGTGTCTCGGGGCCCCTCTACACACCCATCTCCTGAACACTCCAACCCTTTGTGGCTCTCAAGAGCCTCCAGAGGAAGGGAAAATGAGCCCCAGCCCCCTGTGACCCCCAGGCTTCCCCAGCAGCAGCCCTGAGGTGCCCTCCCAGCCCCCACAGGAGCAGGAGCCATCAGACCTGGACTTCCAGGAGGTGGCAGAGGTCCAGATCTGCAGAGACACCTGCTGGTCAGGTGAGTGAGCAGGCCACACCAGGGCCCTGCCCGCAACACAGCTATCTGCAGCTGCTGCCCACCAGGCTCCTGGCTATGCCCACCACACAGCCAGGCCCCCAGGCCCTTCTTGTCCCTGGCTCGGAGTGCGCTTCCATCCCCCACAGCCCGTCCCCACTGATGCCCATCCTGTTGCCTCCACTGTCTTGCTGTGAGTGCTGCCCAGGCCCCCGTAGCCCCAGCCTGTCCAGGTAGTGTCTGCCCCAGCACCACTGGCACCCCAGGCCGGCACTTGGGGAGTTGTCCTGGCCCTCCTTCGCCCAGTGTACTTCCCCCCTGCCTCCTCTAGCCCCCTAAATCAAGCTCTGGCCGCATCCCTTTCTCCCCAAGGCCTGGACCTGGCTTCACCCGTCCAGGCGCTTAGCCCCTCATTTCTTTGCTGCCCCACCCTACCCCACCTCTCCCCCAGAGAAGCCCTTGTGGTGTCTCCCGGGGGTCCCTGAAGCAGCTCAGGGGCCGCAGGGGCCTGGAGAGGCGCCTCCTCGGAGAGGACGTGGCAGGCGCTGGCATCCCGGACCAGCAGCCTCGGGAGCAGGGCCTTTTCTGCTTGGCTCCGAGTTTGAACTCCTGTCCGCCCCGCCCCCGAGCAACCCACAACGTCCCGTCCGCTCCCACCCTGGCGCAGGCACCCGGGGTGGGACAGGGTCCCGTGAGGGACGGCCTCTGAGAGCCCTCCGCCTCTCGTTTCAGGTTCTGAGTCGGAGCCGGAGCAGGCCCCGTCGTCTCCCAGCCCGCACGGTCCTGAAGACGAGGTGCACCAGGCCGGGGGCGTGCTGAGGACCCTGCTGAGGAGGCTTCCCCGCAGACCCGGGGGTGGGGACCGCTTTGGGCAGGAGCCCAGCCTGGAGCGGTCAGCAGGCCAGACACCGAGGGCCGGGCCCCGTTCCCAGAAGAGAGACACCTGGCTCGGGTCGCAGGGGGCCTCCGGGACGGAGGGCAGCTCGGGACGCACGGCCGAGCTGGCGGGTGGCCTGAGCCGGGGCTCAGGTCTCGGGACCCAGCAGGGCGGCCCACGGGGCGGGAAGCCGCACAGGTGCGAGGCCTGCGGCAAGAGCTTCAAGTACAACTCACTTCTGCTGAAGCACCAGCGCATCCACACGGGCGAGAAGCCCTACGCCTGCCACGAGTGCGGCAAGCGCTTCCGCGGCTGGTCGGGCTTCATCCAACACCACCGCATCCACACGGGCGAAAAGCCCTACGAGTGCGGCCAGTGCGGCCGCGCCTTCAGCCACAGCTCGCACTTCACACAGCACCTGCGCATCCACAACGGGGAGAAGCCATATGAGTGCGGCGAGTGCGGCCAGGCCTTCAGCCAGAGCTCCAACCTGGTGCGGCACCAGCGACTGCACACGGGCGAGAAGCCGTATGCCTGCAGCCAGTGCGGCAAGGCCTTCATCTGGAGCTCGGTGCTCATCGAGCACCAGCGCATCCACACGGGTGAGAAACCCTACGAGTGCCCCGACTGTGGCAAGGCCTTCCGCGGCCGCTCCCACTTCTTCCGGCACCTGCGGACCCACACGGGAGAGAAGCCCTTCGCCTGTGGCGCCTGCGGCAAGGCCTTCGGCCAGAGTTCCCAGCTCATCCAGCACCAGAGGGTCCACTACCGGGAGTAGAGAGCGCTGGGGACACGCGGCAGCAGCCTGGGGTCGAGGCGGCATTCTCGCGGAGGGCTCCTGCCTGCGCGCCCTCCTGGTTGGCACAGCCAGCATCACATGCCCTGTCCCGAATAAATTCTTTGTGCTTGATGGAGACGAGAGGAGGCCCGGGAGCTGACGTCATCACCATCTTGGGCTCTGCGCAGGGTGTGGTGCAGATTGCATGTGCATGTGGGTCAGTAAATAACAAAAATGGACCTAAACCTGGAGACTTCAGTTGGATACAGGGGGGTTTTATTTTTACACGAATAGAAGCAGTGTACCATGATGGCTATGAAAATCGACTGGAATTTAAAGCCCAACTCTACACTTAACTGTAAGGTTAGACAAGTTAATCTCTCCAAATTTTTCTAATTAGGAAAAAAAGATATTAGGGCTCTCCAGAGAAGCAGAGGCAGTTGAAGAGACGGGTAGGTTAGGAATCCGCTCGTGAGGTTACGGAGGCTGACACCCCAAGACCTGCAGGGGGCTGCTGGAGACCCAGGAGCATCGATGGTATAGCTCCAGTCTGCAAGCCGGCAGGCCCAGGACCCAGGAAAATGCAGTGTTTCAGTCCAAAGGCAGAATGAGACTGACACCCCAGTTCAGCAGTCAGGCAGGAGTTCACTGTTCCTTGGCCTTTTTGTCCTATGCAGTCTGACCGGCTGCGACCCATGCACGTGAGGGTGAGGAGCCCAAGCACTTTACTCAGTCTACTGACTCAGATGGCCATCTCGCCCAGAATAATGTTTGACCATATATATGGACACCCTGTGGCTCAGTCCAGTTGACACATAAAATCAAACATCATTAGCAAGGATAAGATCGTACTTGATGTCGTAGAGTTGGCCTCATTCCTCCTGGGATGAGAGAATGAGGCCTCATTCTCTCTGGGATGCAGACCAGAGCTCAAAGGAGCCCCAGACCTATTTGCTTCTATTTTACCCACTAGAGGGTAAGGGAAACATCCCAGAGAAGGGTTCTGTTGGGGTCTTAGGCCACTTGCTGTCCATCTCTGGGCTAGGGGCTCTAACGAGGGAGATAGGCTCGGAGATTGCCATTCAGCCTGATTCAAAGTCATACCCATGGCTTGTGTCAGGATGCTGGGATGAGCAGACAGAACCACAAGTTCCTCTGCCCACATTTTTAATACCGTTATTGTCCACGTGCTTGTCTTTGTCGGTTGCAATGCATCATTCCATATGGGGCTACCTCGGTATCTTCATAAGTCTGAACTGGACGAGGGGTTCGGCTGGACCCAGACTCCCGAGAAAGGAGCATCTCCAAGGCTGGGGTCAGAGCTTGCTGAAAAACAGATTCCCAGACCCCACATCAGGGAAGATGGATTCAGTAGATCTGGGGTGGGGCCAGGGAATCTAGATTTAGCTCCAACACCCCCAGTGATGTTGATAGTGTGCCAGGCTTGGGGGCCTATGGACTCACCCAGCCCCTCAAAGCAGGTGTTTCTGCATGGGCGACGGTCCCAGCCGTACTCAGACACCATCTGGAAGGGGGTCCGGCACTTCTGGACTGCCTAGCTGAGGCCGGGGTCTGCCCTCCAGCACCAGCCCTCCCAGTCCTGCCCTCTGGGCCTGTCATAGCCTGGCTGTACTCAGTGGAGGAAGAGCCCTCAGGATTTGAAGGTGGTGGTCACGCTAGGGGCCGTCTCCTCGCCCCTGCAGTTCTTTCCTAAGTGCTGGGTTCCTTCAACTGGTCGCAGGGATCGTGGACATGCCTCAGCAGCGGACAGTAACGTTCTCACCTCAGACCAAGCCAGCATGCGCCATTCCTCCCCTGGGCCACCCCAACAACCCAGAATTCGCCTCCGCCTCCCACCCCCTCCACCAGAGTCTTCTGAGTCATGAGTTGGGTGGTGTCCCTTGCTTGCTTTCCAGAGTCTCTCCTACCGCGCTCAGGGCCTTACGCGCTGGGCCTCCTTGCCCTTTCCCTCCCAGGCTGTCTCGGCCTCACCGCCCGGTTCTCCGAGGTCCCACAGCCAGTTGCTATCCAGCACCTCGGACAGCTCCAGGGAAGCGCGCCGGTCCGAGCGTAGGTGCACCGCCCCGAGGCTCTCAGGCTCAGCCCAGTGGCTCCCGGGGTCTCCTCTTCGCGGACTCCTGCCCCTGGCAGGCCCCCTGCGGGCCCCCCACCTCGAGCTTCCGAGAGTTCCGGGAAGTGCTCGCGGCGCGGGGCGGGACTTGCTGTGGGCGCGGCGTTCGCTCGCTTCCGGCTCCCGCAGCCGCGGGGAGGAGGCGGGGTGGCCCCGCCCTGCGGGTCCCTCGGCCCTGCGGCCCGGCTGGCGGGGGACGCGGTGTCACGGCGGGCACCCTCGGGCCTTCCTCCCACAATCCCCACGACCCCTGACCGCAGAGCTACGTCCGTGCGCCAAGAGGGCGTCCCCCGCCCGCTGGGCCCAGGGACCCGACGGCCGCAGGCCAGGTTCCCAAATCATGCTTCTTCCACCTCATTTTCGGGAGTCCGCTGGAAGAGTTGACAATCCCGGGAGAGGCCGGGTTTCGCTTTGGAAGAAGTTCGTCTGGGAGTGTGCGGGCGGAGCTCGTGAAGTCCGGACCGCTGTGCCCCTGAGGGGAGCTCCCGGCCTCGGGCACGGCCCCATCCGCGCCGCTGGGGTGTGTTTCCCTGGGACCTCTCCAGGGATCAGCACGACGTCCTCGTCTCGCCGACGCCAGCGCTGTCACCCGCTGTAACCTCACCTGCCACTGCGCCTGCCAAGGGCACCAGGCCAGGCTCTCCTCTTCCGGAGGAGGGGACCCAGGGACACGGTACTCCCCTCTCGAGCCCCGGGCTGTGTCCCTTTGGCCACGGTCCTGACCTCGGCATCTGTTATTCAGTGTGCGGCCCAATCCCCTCCCCGCTGCCCTGCTGCCTCGCCCCAGGGATCAGCCAGATTCCGGGTCTCAGGGGAAACTGAAGGCTAGTCCTCAAAGAGGACAGGTTTTAACAGATTTTTTTAATTTTTGTTTTAATTTTAAAGGTTTATTTGAGCAAAAATCATTTGGAATCAAGCAGCTCCAGACCGGAAGTGGTTAGGAGGGCTCCCAGATTTCTTTTTTTTAACGACACTGCCGGTTGGGGAGTGGGGTGGGGGAAGGGGGTGGAGACAGGTAGTGAGTTGGAGATCGACTTGTACACACTGTTATATTTGAAATGCATAAACAGCAAAGACCTACTGAATAGCACAGGGAATTCTGCTCAATGTTATGTGGCAGCCCAGATGGGAGGGGAGTTTGGGGGAAAGCTGATACATGTATATGTATGGCTAAGTCGCTTTGCTGTCCACCTGAAACTATCACATTGTTAATAGGCTATACCCCAATACAAAATAAAATGTTGAAAAACATTTTTTAAAAAGAAGATGAAAAAATAATAACATTTTGGGAGTTTGTTCCCTTCTCACACACTTCCTTTCCCTGACCTTGATCCCTGTGTAACCCCATCCCAGACACGGGGTTT
Organism: Bubalus bubalis; assembly: GCF_019923935.1. Taxonomy (NCBI): domain Eukaryota; kingdom Metazoa; phylum Chordata; class Mammalia; order Artiodactyla; family Bovidae; genus Bubalus; species Bubalus bubalis. Next base: position 80,645,419 of record NC_059171.1, read on the forward strand.
AATTCCCTTGTTCCCTGAATTAAAGAGATGACGCGCCTTCCCCAGGTCTCTGCATGCTCCGGTTTAGAGGCTGCTGTCATCTGCTGCCTCCCCTTCTGGCTTCAGCTCAGAGTGAGGAGGAGATTCCAGGGCAGGAAACCCCGGAAAAGGCAGAACCCCAGTGTGTCCAGGGGACAAACACCTCAAGTTTCCGGTGGTGGGGCCAAGGACCTGCCGGACTGTGCAGAAGCCATCAGGGTTCCCAGCTGGCAGGGCTGCCACAAGAGACCTGCCCGCACCAGGCGATTCCTGGGGAGGAGAGGAACCAAGACCTTGAGATGGGAAGCAAATTCAGCCTCACCGCCAGCCTGTGACCCGCCAGGGAGACCACACAAGAGAGAGGTTGGGCGCCGTGAGCCCGGCTGTTTGAGCCACTCCAAATCTAGCAGGCGTGGGGAGCCCCAGCCTGGGAACCAGCTCTCCACCAGCCTGTGGGACCCAAGGCCTCCCCGCACGGGCCAAGGCCTGGAGCGGCAGAAGCTGCCCCTTAGGGAGAAGCCTCACCAGTGCATGCAGGAGAGTTTTCGGATGGACATCGGACTAGAGGATCCACACTGGCAAGAAGCCATCTCATGTAGCCAGCGCGGGAAAGCCTTTGTGCACAGCTCCCAGGTCACACAGCCCCCACGGTTCCACAGCAGAGAGAAGCCGGTTGCGTGTCTGCGGTGCAGCCCTTCCTTCAGCCAGAGCTCCAGCCTCACTCAGCACCAGCGGGGCCACCCCGGGAAGGAGCCGTATGCCTGCCAGGAGTGCGCGGCGCCTTCAGCATTAGCGCCTTCCTCAGCGAGCATCCACACCGGGGAAAAGCCCTCTGAGTGCAGCCGCACCTTCAGGGCCCTGTCGGACTTCTTCCAGCACCAGAGGCTCCACACTGCGGAGAAGCCTTTTGCTGTGCTAAGTGAGCAGGGCCTTCCTCTGAGCTTGCACCTGAGCCAGCGCAGGTAGGTTCATGACGCAGAGTGAACCAAGGCAGCCAGTGGGGTGGGGTGGGGTGGGGGGGAGTTGCACTGGGGCCTCTGCTGCACCGAGCTGACCCTGCACGGGAGGGCTCTGGGGACACTGCGGACGCCTGCGGTGCTTTGGTGCAGGCGTGCAGAGAGCAGCGCTCAGGCGCGCCCTGAAGCTGGCCCCGGCACCTGCACCCCGGTTAAGACGCCTGCGCTGGCTCCCTCGCCCGCAGCCCTGCCGGGCCTTCACTGCCCCCTGGGCCGCCCGGTAACAGTGCGAACAGAGTTCCACTGGCTCCCCCTGGCAAGCGGGACGGGAGGTTGCGGCAAGGCGGCAGCGCCCTTTCACTCGCTGGGAGATCTGACAAATATACTGTTGAAACAAGCTCCGTGGTCACCCTGATGGCAGCCCTGAGAAAGGCCTAGACCAGAGGTCGGGCAATGGGGAAGAGCACTGCAGTACACACCCTTCAAGCGTCCAGTGGGCTTTGCATATGTGCGGACGACGAACTCTTTTTCTTTACCCAAAATTTGCCGGCGCCTAGGTGCGGGGGGTGCGGGGGGGTGAGCCGCGAGGGGCGGGGACGCCAAATCGAAGTCTAGCTGGAGCAACTCTTCACTGTATTTTGAGTTTTGTACTGTGTTTTCAGCCTTGTGGGTCCTTTTTGGTCATGGGGCTGGTCGAATAATACAGGGCATAGTCCCTGGCTTGGAGAACATAGTTGAGAAGTGGCGGCCGTGTCTGGACGGTCATGTTTTCAGGTAAGGCCCCTGTCTGTCTACTTGGTGTCTGGTGGGAACGAAGGTTCTGGTGTGGGAGATAGGATTTGCGTGGTTGGAGTATTTCTTTTGGGAACAGTGGTCCTCCAAAATATTGCAGGTTTTCCCTTAGGATGTGTCTTGAATGCTATTTCTAGTTTTTAGGTCATCCTTTTGAGATGTTTTCATTTTTACGTGTGCTTTATGATTTGTAAAATGTTACACATAAATAGTGCAGTGGAGGATTGGGCATGTATTCAGTGTTTACTGATGCAGGAAATGCCTCAGACAGAGGCTCCTGAGGATGGGCTGGTGGGAGACAGATGCCGGGAGCCCCGTTTGTTGGAGATTCTGGGAGAGTGTCCAGAGGGGCCCCCGGGGACGACGGGGAGTCCAGGGCTGAAAGAGTCGCGGGCTGCAGGTACTTTGGATCCCGGCGATGGTCCAGCTTCTGCCCTTTGGGCCACGTGGCTTATGTCTGTATTTTGCCCTCTGCCCTTGCATTCTGAAGCTGTTTCTGAGCCCAAAAAGATAACGTCTAGGCAGTTGGTGGGGCTTCAAACTACCTGTTCCCTCCCCTCCTGGCCTTTTTGCTGCCCAGCTGCCTGCCAGAAAGCCTGTCCACTGTACTTGGCTCCTTCATCCCTCCCCCCTGCACCATGGCAGGTCTGCAGGCTCCAGCACTCTGGGCAGTAAGAGGGAAGTAGGAAAACCAGCGGGCTTCATTCACTTCTGTGTCCCGCAACTGCAGTGGCCAGCAGCAGCGTTCCAGCAGTGCCTGTTCCCCTAACTGGGCCCTGGAAGGTGGAAGGCGGCAGAGCAAAGGTGCTCACCAGGTTTCTCTCTCTCTCTCTCTCTCGGTTGTTAATGTCAGAAGAGGTGATGGACCCAGGGCAGGGCCCAAGGAGAGTGTGGCTGAGGGCAGGCAGGAGAGGGATTTGCACTGTTCTCCAGGGGATGTGAGTGGAGGAACAGACCCATGTGTGGTTGGGGCCACAGGCCAGGCTGAGTTCAGCTCTCCCTGCCTCGGGCTGGCCCAGCCCTGGCAGCACTGAAGCCCCTCCACTCCTCTGGGCACTGGCCAGCTCTCTGGGGCCCAGAGCCTAGACATGGAAGCCAGGTGGACCCCCTACCCATTCACAGAGCAAGTGACACTGGCTTGGGTAGCATGTGGGGTCAGGGGGTTGCTACTGGAACCACCAGGAATCTGGTGGTCAGGGAGGTCTCTGTCCCCTGCCCACCTCTCATCTCTGCAGGCCCTGTGGCATCAGGCTCTGACTGCTCAGGTCTGACATCATCTCAGCCCAGGCTGCAGAGGACACAGCCCTGTATCCCCACAGCTGCTGCACAAACCCTAGAGAGTCAGGTCACAGGCCCATCCTGGGGAAGCTGGTGGTATTGGTTCCAGAATGATCTAAAGAAGAGAGGGCAGGGGCACGCCCCAGAAAGAAGGGGTCCCAAGCAGAAGCAAACAACAGGCCCCCTAGATGCACCCCTGATCCTGCTGGAGAAGAAAAGCCAGTGCACATCCCACGAGGAAGCCGTCACTAGAGCCCGAATGAGAAAGCTCGCTCTGGCACCTGGTTGCGGAAGCGACAGATACATGATGGGACCCCGTGGGGACGTCTGGAGGAGAATACCCTCCACCATCTGCATCCTGGGACGTCAGCGTCGGCCTCTTTGGCGCCATCAGAAGGCAGACTCAGCGTGCAGTTTATGGTCTCCTTTGAGGCTTGCAGGGGAGACAGGCTTAATCCATTTCTACAAGCTCATCAACAAGCTCTGTTTGTCAGGACTTCACTTTTTTGATAAAACTTGACAAAGCACATTTTCCCTATTATATAAACAGAATATATTGTAGAGAATATGGGAAAAATGCAGAAAAGTAGAAAGAAATCACACTAGTTCACATCACATGGCAAAACCATACCTTTTAACTTTTTATATCTATACAAATTCTTTTTTCCCAAAATCTTTTTAGGATGGTTTGCATCCATTATGCCTCTTAGCTCCATAACCCTTTAGTGTGTGTTCCCTACATTCAGGGATGTTCTCTTACAGACCCACAGTGCAGGCACCAAGCCCAGGTAACTGGACACCGACACAACGCCCAGCCAAGCGGGGCCTCTCATCCTGTCCATGGTATATTCCCTTCAACCCAGCATCCAGCGGGGTCACATCTAGTCTCTGGTTGCCATGTGTCCTTAGGAATCTTCAGTGTGGAGCAGTTCCTCAGCCTTTCTTTTCTCCCCAGAGATGGTTTATTAGTTGCAGGGAAAACATGGTGCCCACAGTCAGAAAACCAGACAGCAGGGACCATGTGATCCAAATGATCTCTAGCCACTGATGACTTGGTGGACACCATGTCGCTACATGTGACACCCAGAGGACACATCGTTGCAGGATTCCAGCGGGAGAGGCATGGCCTGTGTCCAGTGATGAGGGAGGGGAAGGGAATGGGCCAAGGCTCAGAGCGAGGCAGCAGCGAGCCGGACAAGGTCAAAGACTGGTGACTGGTTTCACAGCTGGGGGAGCTGGAGGAAGAAGCACGACTGGAGAGGGGGTGAAGGCTGGGGGCCAGCGTCGGGCTGAGGGAGGGAAGGCCTACTGCCAGCTGCCCACTGGGCCTGTGTGCTGAGTGGGCTGAGAGCGTGGGTGGCTGCCAGAACAGAGCAGAGGGGCAGTGCCAGGGGCCGGGGTCATTTCAAAGGCTCTCTGCGCTGTGGGGGTCCCAGAAGGTGTTAGGATGGGGTGGCTGAGGAGCAATACAGGAGCATCTAAAGGAAAGTGCCTGGAGCATGGAGAGACAGCCCAGTGCCGCGCTGGGCACAGGACATTCGCCGCCCAGGCCCAAACCCGTGTCTGAGGCTGACGCTGGAAAGGTTTCTTGGCCGGGGTTCAACGCAAGACCCTGTGTTGATCCACTCTGCACACAGCCCCACCGCGTAGCCTATGGGGCTCAGAGAACGCCAGCCCTCCAGACCTGAATCCTGCCCACAGGCTCTTGAGCCCGCAGGGGAGACCCCAGTCCTGGCCAGCCTCTCCTCTCAGCGTAGGAGATACGCCAGGAACGAACCGGCCAGGCTGTGCCCCGGCTCGTGCAACCCGAGGAAACCGTGAGATAGCAAAGCCCTCAAGTGTGTGGTCGCTGCGGACCAGCGGGGAGGGACCAGCCCGGGGACACAGGGCAGGCGGGAGGAGGGGGTCCACCTGCCAGGACCAGCCGCCGTGAGGCTCGGGCGTCCTGCCCTCGGCGGATCTCCGTAGGGAGGGCGGCCCAGGGCTCTCTCCGGCTCTGCCTGCTTCTTCCCCCGGGCGCTCCCCGCTTTCTCCACGAGCGCCGGCCTCCTCCGTCGGTGCCTTCGCCCACTGCGCAGTCAGCAAGGTCACCATCCCGAGTGACGACTCCGGCCTCGGGCCCGGACCCGGTGGAGGCCACGGGGTTGGCGGGGAGGGCTCGCGCGGGAAGGGGAGGGCCCGGGAGGCGTCCCGGAGGTCTGCGGAGGGAAGCCCAGCAGGGGCGGGAGCGGTGAATGTGAAAGTGTACGGACAACCGCCGAGGGTCGTGCACGCGAGGCTAGGGAGCCCGGCCCGGACTCGCGCAGGCAGGTCAACGCCCCCAGCGGCTCCGGCTGCTGCCCGCGTCCCCCAGGGCAGCCGAGTGCCGGTCCTCCGGCGCCTAGAGCGTCACCGGAACTGCCTCCGCCGCCTGGGAGGGCGCTGCTTCCCGCGAGCGGAGGGGCTCCGGGTGAGTGCGGGCGAGCCTGGGGCTCGGCGGGGAGAGGGCGGGGTGCGGACGCCCGGCCGCGCAGGGGCAGGAGACCGAGACAGGCCCGGGGGGCCGGGCACCGGGACCCTTGTCTGTCCCCGGCTGCGCTTGTGAGAAGGCTCACGTCTCGGAGGAGAGCGGAGGCGGCGGGCTGGTTTAACCTCGTCGGGGCCAGACAGAGCCTCCCCCGCCCTGGCTGACGCCGCGGGACAGCCTCCATGCCCCAGGGTGACGCCCCGGGACAGCCTCCGTGCCCCAGGGTGACGCCCCGGGACAGCCTCCGTGCCCCAGGGTGACGCCCCGGGACAGCCTCCGTGCCCCAGGGTGACGCCCCGGGACAGCCTCCCCCGCCCAGGGTGACGCCCCGGGACAGCCTCCGTGCCCCAGGGTGACGCCCCGGGACAGCCTCCCCCGCCCAGGGTGACGCCCCGGGACAGCCTCGTCCGTTCCCTGAAGTGGAATCAGTCTGCCTGTAACGCTTTTGTAAATTGTTGCGTTACCAGCAGTGCAGTGCTCCTTGTCCTTTCCCAAGGGTGCATGAAGGTGCTTGTTTGCCTGATTGTCTCAATGCTCCTAAGGGGCCACTGCTTTTAAGCCTTTGCTACTTTTAGACTGAAACATATTTTAATTTTCATTCTTAATTGCCTACCACGTGGAACAATGTGGGACCTGTGTTTAAAATATATATATTGGCTGCTTGTTTATTTTCTTCTCTGGTTACCTGCTTGTAACTTTTATTAGTTTTTCATACTTTCTTATGTATATATAATGAGATATCTTGAGGCTATGAATCCTTATCTGTGTTGCAGGTATCTCCCGTTTGTTTTTTAATCTGTTTTTTATTCCAAATGTCCTGTGTAGTTAAGTCTGTTAGACTTCACCTTTGGTGTCACGCTTAGCAAAAGCATTCCTCAATTCAAAATTACACCATTCAGATCACTTTTTATTTTTTTGGTTTCATGTTTTTATATTCAGATCTTTTATCAAGAAAAAATTTAAATACAAAGAAATGTCTCCAGACATTTATGCATGTGTGTGTGCTAGGTCTCTTTGCGACCCCATGGACCATAGCCTGCCAGGCTCCTCTGTCCATGGGATTCTCCAGGCAAGAATACTGGAGTGGGTTGCCATGCCCTCCTCCAGGGGAACTTCTCCAAGGATCGAACATGCGTCTCTTATGTCTCCTACCCTGGCAGATGGGTTCTTTACCATTAGCACCACCTGGGAAGCCCAAGGACTGCTTAAAGGTGCTGGTTCGTCCCTTGTGGATCTGAGACCACAGCAGGCAGCTGACAGGTGCTGCCTCATCGGTCTGGGCTCCTCATCTGCTGGGAGGCTGGGATGAGGGGAGCTAGTGTGGCCTAGACAGAGTTCCCACTAGTTTCTGGGGTGTTTGCTTATTCAGGACCTTGGTTTATAGTGAGGTGGCTCCTCCAGGGCAGGCTCTGAACCTCCCTTCACTGAAGGAGCTCTGACTTCCCCCCTGTCATTTTCTCCCCTTTTTCCTCTTTCTCCCAGGCAGGGGTCCCACTGTGGGCATTTCTGCAGGAAGCAGCAAACAGAGCCCGGCCTGGATCTCCAGACCACCACGGAGAGGGCTGCCCTGATGGACACATGCACAGGTGAGGGGGGTGGGGTGGCCCAGCCCAGAGGGCTGTCCTGGACTAAGGGATGTGGGGACAGCTTAGGAGTTGGAGCTTCCCCATCGACCTGCCTGGCGGCTGTGGAGATGTCACTGGACTCTGGCAGCTTCTGACACTCACAGCGCCCCACCTTCATGCCTTTGGGCTCCCTGCACCCCACCTCCTTTGCCTTCCAGGCCACTTTTTTTTCCATAATATTCGCTCGTTCAGCTGCACCGGGTCTTAGTTGTAGCACGCGGGCTCTTTTAGCTGCTGTGTGTGAACTCTCAGTTGCAGCAGGCGGAGTCTAGTTCCCTGATCAGGAGTCGAACCTGGGCCCCCAGCATTGGGCGTGTGGAGTCTTTTCTCCTAGCCACACTCTGCAGCCCGATGTCTCTCTGGAACCTCAACCTGGATACCTCTGAGAACAAGAATTTTGTTTTTCAAATTGTAGTTGACTTACAATGTTGTTAGTTTCAAGTGTACAGCAGAGTGATTCACTTATATGTATATTCTTTCTCATGTTTTTTTCCATTATATGTTATTGTAAGATATTGAATATAATTCCATGTGTTATACAGGAGGACCTTGTTTATCCATTGGGTTGCCCAAATAATTTGGGTTTTTGGTAAGATGTTACAGAAAAACTTGAATAAACTATGTGGCCAATCCCAGGGTTTTTTGTTTATATTGACTTCCTCTATTTTTTTTTTTTTTTACCAATATTTTATATATAGTAGTTTGTATCTGCTAATTCCAAACTCCTAATTTATGCCTACCCCCTTTGCTCCTTCTCCCTTTCCCCTTTGGTAATCATAAATTTGGTTTTGGTCTGTGAGTCTGTTTTGTAAATAAGTTCATTTGTATTAGTTTTTTAGATTCCACATATAAGTGATATCATGTATTTGTCTCTGACTTACTTCCCCGGTAAGACAGCATCTAGGTCCGCCCGTGCGGCAGATGGCGTCATCTCCTCCTTGGTGGCTGAGCACTGTTGCATTGTCTGTGTGCGCCACACCTGTCATCTGTCGATGGACATGTAGGTTGTTTGCATGTCTTGATTGTGAACCCAGTGCTGCTGTGAACACTGGGTTGCATGTATCCTTTTGAGTTTTCCCCGGATATATGTCAGAAGTGGGATTTCTGGATCATATGGTAATTCTGTTTTTGGTTTCTAAAGGAACCTCCATACTGTTTTCCATAATGTCTGCACCAGTTTACATTCCCACCAACAGTGTATGAGCCCTTTTCTCTACCCCCTCTCCAGCATGTTATTTGTAAACTTTTTAGTGATGGTCATTTTGACCAGTGTAAGGTCTCTCCTGTTGTTTTGGTTTGCATTTCTCTAATAATTACCAGTGTTGAGCATCTTTTCATGTGCCTGTTGGGCATCTGTGTGTCTTCTTTGGAGAAATGTCTGTTTAGGTCTTCGGCCCATTTTTTGATTGAGCTGGTTTTTTGTAAATGCGTTGGATGAGCTGTTTGTATATTTTGTAAGTTAAGTCCTTGTCAGTCACAACACTTGCAAATATTTTCTCCCATTTCTGTAGCTTGTTTTGATTATGGTTTCCTTTGCTGTGTAGAAATTTGTAAGTTTGATTAGGTCCCATTTGTTTTTGCTTTCATTTCTTCTGCTTTGGGAGACTGACGTAACGAAACATTGCTATGGTTTGTCAGAATGTTTTGCCTGTGGTCTCCTCTAGGACTTTTACGGTATCACATCTTACATCTAAGCCTTTAGGCCATTTTGAGTTTATTTTCGTGTATGGTGTTAGAGAATGTTCTAAACTTCGTTGATTTACATGCAGCTGTCCAGCTTTCTCAGCACCACCCTATGGGTGCTCTGGAATGGAGGCTTCTCTGCTAGAGGTGGCCTGTGGCTCTGGGGCATTGAGCAGCCTCCCTGGCTTTCCCCACTTGGTACTAGTGTGACCAAAAGTGGGGTCGAGCTGCTCACCACCTCAAAAGCCAATAGAGGCAAGGGTGACAGAAAGGAAAGTTTGCTTTATTTTGGATGCCAGCAACCTTGAGTTGGGAGGTGGGGGCAGTCAAGGCCACAGTGTTGTCTCAGGGAGTCCAGGATCTGAGAAAGAGGCTGGATCCCAGCATGTGCCATCCGCACTGCTTGCCCCTGCATCCCCGGACCTCTGCTTTGTTTCCTCCTGCTCTGCTGCCAACTGCTCTCTGGGCTCCAGTCCATGTGGCCAAACCAGGGAGTCACCAGAGCCTGACTGAGGGTCTGTCCCCAGGCCTGAGACCGGGTAGACTGAGATTAGAGGCTTGGGCTTTTCTGGAGTCTCAGGAAAGGACACTGACCACCCTCCCCCGGTCCCTCATTCATCCTGAGACAACAGGGGTTAGAGGTGGAGAACTGGGCAAGATGAGGACAGGCAGGATAACAGGCTTGCTGTCAGCTCTGTCAGCACACAGCTCTCCAGCACCACCTCTGTGTCCTTAGCCGAGTTCTCTTCTGAGTTGTGTATCTCTGCCCTCTTTTCCAGCTTTCCAGGCTTCCTTCTGTGCAGCTTCAGCAGCTGAGCACAGGGCTCAGAGTGCAGAGCTGATGCCTCGGCAGGCGGCCCTGAAAGAAGGGGGCTGTGAAGAGGCCACGCCAGGACTGTTACAGGGTCCTTCCCAGACACTGGGGCTTCCGGACCCTTGTGGGAATGAGGAAGCTGCAGAGAAACCCAGAGGTTGCCCTCGGAGACATGAGGTTCATGAGGACAGAGTGTCCGGGTCAGAGGTCACCCTGAACACAGCGTCTGCAGTTGATGGGAGAGGCCCCTGGAAAGGACGGCCTTACCGATGCAGCACCTGTGACAGGAGCTTCAAATGCTATTCAGACGTGGTGAAGCACCAGAGCATTCACTCTGGGGAGAAGCCCTACGAGTGCAGTGACTGCGGGAAAGCCTTCATCCACAGCTCCCATGTCGTCAGGCACCAGCGCATTCACAACGGGGAGAAGCCTTACATCTGTAAGGAGTGTGGGAAAGCCTTCAGCCAGAGCTTCAACCTCATCAGACACCAGAGGATCCACACAGGAGAGAAGCCGTATGAATGTGCTGAGTGCGGCAAGTCCTTCAGTCAGAGGTCAGACGCTATGAAGCACCAGAGGATTCACACAGGGGAGCGGCTCTACGAGTGCAGCGAGTGCAGGAAAACCTTCATCCACAGCTCAAACGTCGTCCGGCACCAAAGGATTCACCACAGAGAGAACCCCTACGAATGCAAAGAGTGTGGGAAAGCCTTCAGCCAGAGCTCCAACCTCATTCAGCACCAGCGAGTCCACACAGGGGAGAAGCCCTATGCCTGCCAGGAGTGCGGGCGCGCCTTCAGCCGCAGCTCCTTCCTCAGTGAGCACCGGCGCATCCACACCGGGGAGAAGCCCTATGAGTGCGGTGAGTGCGGCCGCTCCTTCAGGGCCCTGTCAGGCTTCTTCCGGCACCAGAGGATCCACACTGGGGAGAAGCCCTTCCGCTGTGCGCAGTGTGGCAGGGCCTTCCGCCTGAGCTTTCACCTTATCCAGCACCAACGAGTTCATGGCACAGAGTGAACCTGCTTTGGGGTGAACGTAGAGTAAAAGCTGAGTAAACACGGCTGGAGGGTGGGTAGCACGCCCTTCAGTCTTTGTCAGCACCCCGAGGCTCGTGCGCTGTGCTCCACGGGCCACAGGAAGATAACACTGTCTTGTGGTCTGTGAGCTGCCCGTGGACACCCGAAGTCTACCACTGCCTCCGGGAGCAGCGGAAAGGAAAGAGGCTAGGGAAGGAGACTTGATGCTGACAGGTGCCTCTGAAGCTGCTGTACTTCATTTTCACAGCACTGGGGTTTCCTGGAGTATACTTTACATGAGGTGCAATGCCCAGCTCTTAAGTGTTTGGTTATATAACAAATACAACCTGTTCTGACCTTTATGACTACCACACTATCAAGATGCTGACTATTTCCATCAACCCAGAAAGACTCCTCGGGCCCCTCATCCTTAAAAGCAACCAACAGTGTTGTTCTTGTCACTATAGTTTTGCTTGTTCTGAAATGTTACATAAATAGTGATATAATTTATACTCTTTATGTATTTTTCCCTGTGCTCAAGTTTTGAGGTTTATCCATGCATCAGAGGTTTGTTTTTGTTTTTTTTATGTTCATAGCACTTTTGAAAAGTGGTCACTGTTCATGATCTAATACCTCGGACGTCACGATACAGCAGCTTTACTGACACCTGTAAATGTTACTTGCCAGATAGGAAGGGAGAGGTGTCTTTGTTGGGGATGCTACTCTGAGTATCATAAAACTCTGCCATAACAAACTGAGTGAGGTCATGTTACTAAAAGCTGACTGTAATGTAACCTGGCCACAAGTCCTGGGGGTCCAGCTGCAGGACCCAAATCTGTAGTGGCCAGGCTGTGGTTTGTTGCCCCTTCAACAAACCCATGAAGTTCCCTTCATGGGAACTGTCTGCTCTAGATTAACTCCTGACTGAATTATGTGGGTCCTGTAGCTGGCTGGGATTTCCAAAACAGTGGCTCAACTCGAGGGCTTCTGTTGGTACATGTTTGTTTCATGGTGTCCGCTCAGGTGACAGGGCTGTGGAGCCTGTAGGGGCAGAGGTGCTCTCAGAGTGGATTCAGTGGCTCCACAGCACTGGGCTGCCGGCTCCTGGACCAAAGTGAGATGGAAAGCCGAGCCTGGGACTCCCATGCAGAGCCAAGACCCAGGTTTGTGCTACCTCCCAGGTATAACAGCGCTCTAGAGGAAAGCTTGCCCTGCTTAGACTCTGGTGGCCCTGGATCATGAGGTCAAAGCAATGAATTTAAAGAAGTCCCCAAGCACACAGGACAGCATCTCACTGAGGGTTAGCAAAACCAGCAAAGAACAGATACAGACCACAAAGAACTTCAGATTATTGAAACTACCAGATAATGCAGGCATGAGAACAGTTATGTGTGAATGTTTAAAGAAATATTAATAAGACCTCTTCCCGCTAAAACCTGGAACAAGACAAGGATGCCCACTGTCACCATTTCTATTCTACATAGTACTGGAAGTCCTAGCCACAGCAGTCAGACAAGAAAAAGAAAACATATCCCAACTGGAAGAGAAGAGGGAAAATTACCATTACATGCAGATGACATGGTACTGTATATGCAAAGCCCTGAAGAGTCCACACAGAAACACTAGAACTGATAAAGTGAACAGGGTGACAGGATACAATGTTAACATACAGAAACCTGTTGCATTTCTTTACACTAACAATGAAATACTGGAAAGGTGTTCACGTACTGTTGAAGCCTGGCTTGGAGAATTTTCAGCTTTACTTTGCTATTGTGTGAGATGAGGGCAATTGTGCGGTAATTTGAGCCCCAGCAGGATGCTGGCAGGCGCTGGAGCAGTGGCTGTGCAGCTGGAGCGACTGTGAGGAGAAACCCCACATCCAAGGGCACAGGAGAAGCCCCAGCAAGATGGTAGGAGGGGCGAAATCGTGTCTAGAATTAAACCCCATACCCGCCAGAGACGCTCAGAAGGCTCAAACAAACCTTGTACACACCAGGACCCAGCGACCCCATAGAGACTGAGCCAGAACTGTGTTCAAGTGTCTCCTGAGGAGTTCTGGGTCAGCAGTGGGCTGCCTCAGGGGCAGGGGCTCTGGGTACAGCATACCTGGGTATGGCATAAGCCCTGTTGAAGGAGGTCCCCATTAACCCCACCATAGAGCCGCTGGAACTTACACAGGACTGGGGAAACAGACTCTTAGAGGGCACCATCAGAACCTTCTGCACCAGGACCCAGGAGAAAGGAGCACTGACTCCAAAGAGACTGACTCAGACTTGCCCATGAGTGTCCAGGAGTCTCCAGTGGAGGCGTGGGTCGGTAGTGGCCTGCTTCAGGGTTGGGGGCACTGAGTATAACAGTGTGTGCGTGGGACCTTTTGAACGAGGTCGCCATTATCTTTCTTATCCCCACCGTAGTTTGGCCTCAGGTCAAATAACAGGGAGGAAGCACAGGGCCAACCCATCAACAGAAAATTGGATTAAAGATTTACTGAGTATGGCCCCGCCCACCAGAACAAGACCCAGTTTCCCCCCTCAGTCAGTCTCTCCCATCAGGAAGCTTCCATTAAAGGAGAGAATGTTTAAATTGTTATCTATATCCTGGAAGTTCCAGCCATTCTCAAGACCCAGACTCATCACCTTCAATGTTTAAGCCCAAGTAGACAACAGCCAGGGGCTTGCCAGGTGGCGTGATGGTGAAGAGTCCACCTGCCAGCAGAAGATGTGGGTTCAATCCCTGGGTGGGGAAGATCCCCTGGAGAAGGAAATAGCAACCCACTCCAGTATTCTTGCCTGAAGAATTCCATGGACAGAGGAGCCAGGCGAGCTACAGTCTGCCATGGGGTCGCAAAGAGTCAGACACGACTGAGTGGCTGAGCACGCTGAGCACAAAGACAATGGCCAGCATGTCGTGCCAGCCTGCAGCTGACACTGGAGGGCCCAACCGCTTGGATGGGCTTCCACGACTTCCTGTGGCCCCGTGCAACCACCACAGTAACGCGACTTGCCGGGGTCCAGCCCCGGTGGATCCAGGGGATTCAAAGGGGAGACGGCTTTGGCGATCAGAAAACAACAGCTTACTTAAATGTTAATTAAAGATATAAAGAGTGGTTAAATAAGGATAGCTCAGTGAGAAAATTCAGTGGAGAAAAGAGGCTGAATAATTCAGCCAGAAGGTGAGAGAAAGAACGACATGGGGAGACCAAGCTTCGGTGAACCAGGCCCGCACTTTATTTTCCAAAGTAGTTTTTATACCTTAAGTTATGCATAGAAGATAATGGGGGAAGGGGTAGAGTCATGCAGTAAGCCAGGCTTTCTTCCTGCAAACTTATCATATGCAAAAGTTTAGGTGATTTGCATCATCTTCTGGCCCGGAGGCCTGTTAACATTTTAAGAAACTTATTTTTCTCTAAAGGTGATTATTCTAAAGTCAGGCACCACCTTCCAAAAGCATTAGATAAAGTTGCATTCCTATAGGTCAAAGGTGTGGTGGGCTGTAACAAGAAAAAGAATTAACTCAAGGGTCCAACGTTACAAACATTAAAGCTACTACTTACACCAATTATATTAATACACTGCCAGGGACACAGCAGGTAAGGGATAGGGAGACTTAGCAAACATTGGCCCAACAAGTGAAAAACCCTTCACCAATACAATTTCTAATCAATCTTTTAACCGCTCAAAGGAATCTGTATTCAGACAGTTTAGAACATCTCCTGCCTCTCACAGGTGGGAGGCTCTGAGCAATCATATGTGGCCGGAAAAACCTATTCAGGCAGGCTAGAGGACTTCCAAAGGAGTTTGTAGGTTGAAACACTATCACACCCAGGAACTTTATTAACTGGAGCTATAAGTTAACTCTTTTTTTCTTCAGAGAGAGGTAGTGGGGGACAGCCCCCCGTAAAATCAGAGGTGTAGGTGAGAGCACAAAGCAGAAAGTAGGCAGACTCTGGTTTTGGGGGTAGATGCTTGAGAATTTCCAGGGGGACTCCTGAGGCTTGATCCCGCCTTTGCATATGCCGAGCCTCCTTCCTCATGACCTTTGCCTCGGGGGGAGCTCCTGCTCCCGGCAACGACTCTGCACTTTAAAACAAGTTCACAGACTCAGGGAGTGTAACAACATGAAGCAGAGTGAACAGAGAGAGAGACCCACACCTGGACACAACACAATGAAAGCACAGACCAACAAGATGAAGACCTCGAGGAGCCGGAGAAAGACTCAGTCACACCATCAGCCCACTGCTCAAGACAAGAGGAAGAGGCAGGAGACAGCGGGCCATGTCCTCAGCGCACTGAGAGAACACCTGTCCTAGAACTTGCTCCCAGCAGAACTACTTTTTGTAGATAAGGTGAAAACATGTATAAGGTGAGTAAAAACTCTGAGTTCATTATTAAGCAGTTTTCACTGGAAAGACTTCTAACTAAAGTTCCTACTAGAGAAAGAAGAACAATGATTTCCAAATGATGGCCTTCAATACCAGATGAATGGCTGATGTGACTGAAGAGCCACACTGTGTGAGGACGCACGCTGAGCCCTTCACAAGAGCACGGGGGCCAAAGGGACCCTCAGGCCCTAAAAGCCTCCTCTGTTGGGAAGAGCTGTAACACACTCCTCCGACACGACTGCAGTGACTTAGCAGCAGCAGCAGCAGCAGAGTAGTTTAATGTAATTACTAAATATAAACTGTATATGTTTCCAATCGAAGAAAAAATGCAACTTAAAATCAACAAAAACTTACTATATCAACTGAAAAATAAATAGAATAAAGATCTGAAGATAAAACTGATTGATCAGAGCAAGATGGCAGAAACCACCCAAAAAGGTTCATAATCACAGTAAACCTGACAAGACCAACGTCCAGTTGAAACAGGAAGGCTGGTGGGAGGAGCCTGTAACCCAGAACAGCAGCACCTGTGAAGACAATGTAGGCAGAGGCAGGGGTCCACCGAGGGGCCTCTGGAGGCGAGATGCCCACCCATTTGCCGTGTGAAATGCCGGAAGGGCTCTGGGGCTGGAGACAGCAGGTCTGCAGGGTTCTCACTGGAGAACAGGAACCATCTCGGACAAAAGACAAAGTTCTGCCATCAGCACCAACCTCACGGGCAACCGCACTCAGCTGCTCCAGAGGCCGCAAGGCCCCTGTGCTCAGAACACCTGCCTCGTCTCCACAGGTGGACGACCAGCACCAGTGACCAAGGAGGTTCTCAATGTGCATACAAATTCAAAGCAAAGAGAAGGGACCTTTTGCAAATGCAAAGGAAACAGAGAGTGCAAGAAGTGTAGAAAAGGTGAGTGAAGCGGGAGTCAGTACTCCTAAGGAGATAAGCAAGGAACTGTGTCCACTGAAAGAGAACAGCATGGGGCTGCCCTGGAGGTCCAGTGGTGAGGACTCCCCTGCAGGGGTCACAGGTTTGATTCCTGGCCAGGGAACTAAGATCTTGCATTTCATGCAGTGCAGTCCCCACCAAAAGAGAACAGAATAGTATTTTTAAAGGAACAGTTTAAAAGAAAACAAATCTTAGAAACTACATGTGGTAACCAAAATTAAAAACAAAGAAGATTGAGAGATTGAGAGATAAAGTTGAGAAAATCTTTTTAAAGGAATAAAAAGACAAGGAGCTGGATAAGATAGAAAGATTATAACTAATAGGAGTCCTGGAGGCCGGGCTTCCCAGGTGGCCAGTGGTAAAGAATCTGCCATATGCAGAAGACGTGGGTTCAATCCCTGGGTCAGGAAGATCCCATGGAGAAGGAAATGGCAGCCCATTCCAGTGTTCTTGCCTGGAAAATTCCAGGGACAGAGGAGCCTGGCAAGCTACAGTCTGCCATGGGGTTGCAAACGGTCAGACATGACTGAGTGACTGAGCATGCAGGAATGGGGATGGGCGGAGAAACCAAAACAGTGGGAATGAAGTTATCAGGGAAACAATCTTAACTTTTTCCTCAGAACCGAGAGACACGAAACACCAAGGCTATAGCAGCTCCCAGTGCCCGCCACAAGCAGCAAAGGAAGACACACCGAGGTTCGGCGTGGAGAGAAGACAGCATTGGTGAGCAGACTGCACGGAGCCTCTGCAGTGCCTGGAGGCCAGGGACAGCTGCACAGCGCTCTGACAGCTGCAGCCGGAGGTGCTTCCCCACCTGCAGGCCCACACACATAGTCGGGAGTCCAGGGCGCGGCCACAGTGTCTCCCAACAGGCAGACTCATGCCCTTTTTTTCACTGCTGTTGTTGAAGTTATTTGCAGGAGGCTACAAAAACAAGATCCCAGACATGGGGGCGGGGAGGGGAGATGGGAAGCGGGAGGAGGAGGGGTCCGGGGTTGGGGGTCCAGGAGACGGAACTTATTAGGGCTTCCCTGAGAGCTTAGTTGGTAAAGAATCTGCCTGCAATGCAGGAGACCCCGGTTCAATTCCTGGACGGGGAAGATCACCAGAGAAGGGATAGGCGACCCACTCCATGATTCTTGGGCTTCCCTGGTGGCTCACCTGGTAAAGAATCCGCCTGCAAAGTGGGAGACCTGGGTTTGATCCCTGGGTTGGGAAGATCCCCTGGAGAAGGGAAAGGCTGTCCACTCCAGTATTCTAGCCTGAAGAATTCCACGGACTATATAGTCCACAGGGTTGCAAAGTCAGACACGACAAAGCGACTTTCACTTTTCAGGAGACGGGAAGAGGGTGGGGGTAGCCCAGGAAATAGAAACCACTGCAGACAGAGGCCAGGGCAGGGAAAGCACCAGGAACGAGGAGGAGCTCCAGACCTGGAACTGAGTTGTCCCTCCAGCCTGCAGCCAGGATCCCTGCTTTCCTCCCACACAGGACGCCCCCGACAGCACCGGGAGCCCCAGCCACAGGCTCCTCTGAGCTTCAGCGGGCCTGGGTGCAGAGGAGGGGGCCTCTTGAGACAGAGACCTACGAGCTACAATGAAAAGCACCTGCCCCACCTGGAATTGTAAGACGACCCGCCTGCAGCTCCTGGAGCCTCAGGCAGACAGTGGACCAGTCTCAGCAGGACGCCCCACTGGTCATGCACCCCTGGGACCCACGGACCCAGATCTCCCCCGACTCTGCCGAGACCAGGCCCTGAGGGCACAGACTCCGTGCCTCCAGCTGTGGGGACCTCGGCTGCTCGCTCAGGGGCACGTGGACCCACCCACCCACCAGGAAGAGACAGGCAGGGTCGGCACTCGGCCACCCTCCCGTCCATTCAGGTGAAGAGGTGCAGGGAATGGGGGGTGTCCCTACCCGGTGCTGGGACAGAGTGTGGGAGTTGGGGGGACGGGCCACATGTGGGACAGCCAGGCCAGGGGCACCTGCCGGGAGGGGGGACGCTTCAGAGCAAAGGGCCGGGCGTCTGCCACCTCCTGTGTGACGACGCAGAAAATACTTCACTGTACAAAACTCCCCAATAGGCTTTAATGGTGAAAAAAACCCACAAAGTCAGTCCCAGCGAGGCAGGGGAGGTACTCCTTTAAAACTCCAAGTCTTCACCCACCATGTCAAGCGCCCAGGTGAGCTTCTCCCTCTGGGTCTTGTAGACCTTCTCCACAGGCACCTCGGACTTCTTACCCCTGCCCAGAGGAGAGGGGGTTCTCGGGGGCCGGGCACGGAGGCCAGGGCGCCAGGCTACCTGACCTGTTTCTGGCACGGCCATCAGGGGCTGAGGGACAGGGGCCAGTGTCCCCGGGGCAGCCCAGGTGGCCTCCGAGTACGGCACCTGGGAAACGCCCATGGGGCACACGGGCAATGCAGCCGCCACACCCCTGTGGGTGGGGCAGCTCAGGGTCCTTCCACAGCCCAGAGCCCTCAGGCAGAGAGGACCAAGGACCAGGTTTGGCATCAGACACACCAGCCAGCCAGGTCCAGTCACAGGAAAGACCTGTGCTGACCCCAGGGCCCTGGGGACTGAACTGGGGCCACTCGGGGGTCCAGTCCCTCCTCCAGGTCACGCACCAGGTGACGCTGATCCGGGGGTCTAGGCAGATGAGCTCGGAGGTGCCCAGGGCCACCTGCTTACTCTCCTCCTTGTCGGTGGCCTGCGTGCTCACTCTCAGCAGCTGCTCCTCCAGCTTCTCCAGCAGCCGCCCCCTCTTCTCCAGGGAGCTAGCAGAAGCAGGAGGGGCCGGCCCCCGCGCTGGCATCGCCCCCCTCTGCTCAGGGCCCGGTGAGCCCAGTGTTGGGGGAGGGCCCGCTGTCCCCCACAGCCCTCCACCGTCTCCAGGGTGAGCTCCACGGGACCGGGACTCAGGGACGCCCACCCTCGGGATGGAGTGGGGACCCTCCATCCAGGTCTGACAGCACAGGAAGTGAAGTACGAAGCACACGGAAAAGGGGGCAGAGGACAGGATCAAACGTCTGTGAGGCTCAGCGCTTACTCCCAGCACCTTAGAGAAAGGCTGATGCATCGAAGCAGGATGCAGCTCTCCGCCCCACAGGCCCGTCCTGAGCCGTCCATGCGGCGCCCCGCAGATGGTGCGGGGCAGACACCCAATACCCACACGCACTTCAGCCCCAGGCCTTGTCTCAGGGACTCAGGCCCAATCCACCCGGACCCGAGCGGAAGGACCGCGCATGGGGAACACCCCCACCAAGGCCCAGGCAGCCCCATCAGATGCTGCCATGGGACCCAAGACGGCGCCTGTCCCAGGCTGTGGACGGGGTGGGCTGCAGGCCCAGACACGCTATGTGGCGGCTGCCAGAGGCCAACAGGCAGCTGCTGATGCCACCGAGAGGACTGGCAGGAGGGGCTAGGGGCGCCGGGTACACGAGTGTCATGGAAGACACGCAGTCCGCCAGCGGCTGCCCGAAGAGCCTTGCTTTCCACTGAACAGAACACCCTCGGACCCAACGGCTGGCGTTCTCACTTGCAACCTGTGACTGCAAGCGCCCGTGCGCACCTGAGGACACCTTCGTGCTATAAAGCAACCACGGCGGCAGGGAAAAAGGGGCGCCACCAGAAACAGGGGCACAGACGGGAACCACGGGCGGCAGGGCCCAGCAGAGTGGGCCGGCTCCTGGGGGATACCAAGCACCGACCCAACAGGGACACGGGCAAAGCCACCACCCAGTGATTTAAAACTGCCCACAATGAATGGCCCGAGCCCAGAGGCCTTCACTGGTGAACTCTACCGAGTAGCTAAAGAAGAATTAACTCCAGCAACTCTTCACAAACGGTCACAGACGAACAGACAGCAGAGAAGGGACAACTTCCCAAGCCCCTCCAAGACTGGTGTCTCCCCAACACTGGGCCAGGGGCTGGGGGCTGTATGAGGTGGCTGCACCTCAGAACCCTGTGAACGAGCCTCTGAAGGACAGGACCACGCAGCCTGGCGCTTCTCCCCTGCACTTCTGGGCTGCTCTACCTCTGGGCACAAGTGTAGTGTGTGCTAAATCACCAAGTATGACCAGAAAAGACAACCACAGAACTGGGAAGGGAAAAGAAGGTTCAGCCCGACTCAGGTGGGCTGGGCCCTCCAGACACTCACCTCTGGGACCTGCCATCCCCTCAGGATGTGTGGTCAGCCCGCGCCTCCTGCAGCTCTGTCTTGGCCTCGGCCACCTGCTGCTCTTTCGCCTCTATCTTCAGGGGAACAGGGGCCCGGTCGGGGCCACTCTTGCCCCACCTGGTCCACCCCAGAGACCAGCGTCCATAGCCTGTCATCCCCACGCCCTGAAAGGGTGCCCATCTGTCCAGTCAGGGTGCCAGAGCACTGGCCCTGATCATTCACTCTATGGCCAGGGGACAGGGTGAGGCCAAGGTGCCCCAGACACACAGCCTGCTCCCCCAGACCCAGCCCCTGCTCCACTGACCTCCTTCCTGGACCAGAGGCCCTTCCACACCACTAGGCCACACAGGCAGCGTCTGGCTCCCCCCACCCCGAGCCAGCTCTCCCCTACTGGCAGCCCTGAGTGTCCTGAGCACCTCCGAGGGCCATACAGCCCCAGGGAAGATGGGGGACTACACGGCCACCCTCAGAGGCCCTCCACGGTGCCCCCCGCGCACCTGGGACTGAAGCATCTGCATTGACTTCTCAAAGGTCTTGGGCGTTGTGCACTGATGGTTGCAGAGAAAGGCAACAGCCCGGTTTGCTCGGTTGTAAGACAGAAGTTTGGCAGCTATGCTGTCTTCAGCTGGAAAACGGGGGTCAGGAAGTAGCAGCCAGGACCGCCCAAGTATGCGTGTGCCCAGGAAGCCCACCCCCCGCGAGGGCCTTGCAGGCAGGACTCAGGAGAAGGACCTGGGCCCAAGGCCTCACGGCAGGGGCCTCGACAGACCCCACCTCCACGAGAGTTGGGATGAGGGGCCCAGAGAGGCCAGAGCACTTGGACGGTGGGGCAGCAGGGGCAGAGGCAGCAGGAAGAGGGTTCCCACACCCCAGGGGGCCGTGCGGAGCTGGGGGGTGCCTCAAGCCCGACTCGCCAGGGCAGCGGACAGGAGACCAGGCAGGGGGCCTGGGGGGCTCCATCTGGGGCCCCTGACCCATTCCCTCGGGCTAAGCGAGCTACACTCCACCCCAGCCACTGATCACATGGCTCTCATACCAGCCCAGCAGCCAGGCACCAGCGCACGAGCAGGCGCCCTGACCCCACACAGACAGCCGCTCTCCTCGGGGCAGCGCTTGCAGCTGGCCCTGCAGCATGATGCTGGCGTTGTAGGTCCAGAACACCCTGGCCGTCAGGCCATCCATCGGGTCCTGCAGGTGCCTGTTCAGGCTGGCAGTCTGAAGGTGGCAGGGAGGGTGGGGCTCAGCACGTGGCTTCCTTGGGGACAGTCTCACAGCGCTCCTCCCAGGCCCTGCCCCCGGCTCCCGGGTGGGATGGAGCTGCCAGTGAGATGGAGGGCCCTCGGCCTTTGTGTGCAAGAGAAGGTGCCGGCCAGTTCTCACGCTCACCCCCCTTGTCAGACCAGCCGTTGGGTCACCCCATCGGCACCACTTACAGTCAGCCTGTCAAAGAGCTTGTCCCGGGGCCTTTGTTGTCCATGAACAGCTGCAGGTTCCTGTACACCTGCAGCGGAGGAAAGACGCCGTTACGGAGGCGCCCTCGTCCCCAGGCAGGAAGGAGCTTCCTGAGGATGAGCAGAGTCAAACGAGGGTCCCAGATGGACGTCTGCGCGACGGGTCCCGGCTTCTCCCGGAGCAGGCAGAGCCATGTGGGGTCACGTGCCGTGTGTCACGGCTGTCCTAGCCAGGCTGGCGCCACCCCCGTCCCCACACGTCCACAGGCGGCCCCACATCCACAGTCACACTCATCTGACGACGCAGGGCACCCAGGGACGTCCACGGCCCCATGGCCCCATCCCCTGCACCCTCGTTTCCCTCCCCATCCTTCTGAGCGAGCGTGAACACCCTCCTCCTGTGTCTCCAGCCAGCCCCGCACTGCGTGTGTCCCACGGGGCTGGACACCCAGCAGCAAGCTCCCGAGTGACCAGGACGGCCCATGTCCCCCGACCCGGTCAGTGCCTGAGCAGAGGGCCCAGCCCTCGCCCTCTGCCCCGTGTATATGCATGAAGGTATGGCCGCCGGGAAGGGCCTCGCCACCAGGAAGGGCCTCACCGCTCACAGCCCGACTCCAGCCTCCAGACCGGTTTACAAGGCGGTTTCACCAGAGCAGCTCCGTGGAGACACGACAGCAGCAACGGCTTCTGTCACCGAGGCCCCAGTCCCCGGACAGCACTCCCTTTCCTCCCACTGGTGCACGCCCGAGCTGACTTCAGATGCCCGGCACCCACTCCTGAGGGGGCGTTCCTCTGTCGCCTCGAGAGTCTCCCCAGATTCCCTGCTCTGTGCTCGGGCTGCCCGTCTGCACGTGAGGCGCGTGCAAGGTACAAGTGAGGCGCGCGTGAGGCGCGCGTGGTCAGTGCCAGGTCTGCTCTTGCTGAGATGTGGGCCCACCCAGACGGAGGTTGATGCCGTACGGCTTGCCACTTCAGAAGGGGTGGGAATTCTGACTTCCCTTCAGACACGTGTGTACACCAGCAACTTACCACCCCCAGCTTGACCCATCTCTCCATCAGCAGGGGCATGGCGCTGAGCCCACAGGCTCAACCCCTGAACCCTGTCGTTCACAGAGGGGACCCCGGAGACACTGCCAGTGACCACACCCAGCCACATGCCCAACAACCGCAAGACGTTTCCCAGATGTGCTGGGAAAAGTGTGTGTGTCGGACTGAGCAATGTCCCCTCAAAATTCACGTGCTTCTCAGAACCCCAGAATGTGAGGTTTTGGGAAACAGGGTCTCTGCAGGTGCACTTAGTTAAGACAAAGTCACAGTGGGGTGGGGTGGGGTGGGCCCTAAACCCCCAGGGCCCTGTCCTCACGTAAGGAGACAGACGTGGTGATGCCGGAGCAGATGCTGCGGTGACGCAGCCTCGAGTCCAGGTGGACAGGCGCCTCCAGACACCAGGGGAGCTGGGAAGGACCCTGCGCAGAGCTGCAGAGGGCACATGGCCCCGCCAGCAGCCTACGCTTGACCCGGCCTCTCACACACCGCCCTCGCCCCCTAGGACGGCAGCAGCAGCGGGCCCAATCCAGGCCGCGGGCCTTCTGTGACTCTAGAGGCTCCGCTGGCTCAGCCGGGGCTGGCCTGCAAGGCAGACCCTGCCGCCAAGCCTGACCGGCCAGGCTAGCGGCCGCTGGAGGAGAGCACCCAGACGGAGCAGCAAGCTCACCCCAGCACACTGCCCACCACCCTCACCAGGCACTCACCAGCTTCTCCACCAGCACTCTGTTGTGGGAGCGGATCGAATCCTTCCCCAGGAAGTCAAACTCCATGACGTCCAGGGAGCCGCTGACCTCTGGGTACAGCTAGAAGTGCTCCACATGGAGGGAGCAGCAGCCACCAAGTCCGCTGCCCTCCTCCCCATTCCTGGCCTGCAGCGCCAGCTGGGCGGACCCCCGTCAGGGCATGGCGCATGTGCCCTTGGGGACACACGCACAGACGGGCACACGCCTGCCCCTCCCCCGGCCCAGGGCACCGGCTCAGAACACAGAAGGCCCACTGTCCACCCCCGTCCATCTAACCCAGCCTTTGCCACCGACCAGAGCACCATGAGGAGCCCGGGGGAGGCTCGGGACCACCCGCACCCTGTCGATGAAGTAAAGGACCACAGCGCGCTGTCCTGTCCTCATCTCTGGAGATGTCCAGGTGGTTGGTACTGGGAACAGATCTTGCCCACAGCCCCTTTCAAGCGCCAAGCCACCTCGTACTTCCCCCAGTCTCTCTCCCCCCCAAAAAAAGAGCAAGGAGCCCCCTTCAAACAGGGAACTGCTGACTCTCCTCCTGGGCCCCCTCTTAACCTGCTCCACTCAGGGCAGGCAAGCAGACTCCAAACTCAGTTAAAGACGGCGTAAACTTAAATTCCTTATTTTTTAAGACCAATGGCCACTGGACACACTGTGATTCCAAAACTGGCCAGTTAACGCCTACGATCTCAGGGACTCCCTGCCTAAGTGGCCCGGCTAGGCCAGGGAAAGCAAGGTCACACCCAGCACACCTTCAGCTTGGAGCCAGGGTTCAGCGTGACATACTTGATGAAGTTCTGCACGTTCTCCGTCCATGCTGCCAGCCACATGACTGTGCAGTCGCACCCGACCTCCTTCCACTGGGGGCTGGCTGGGGGCTCAGGTACTGTGGAGTCCCTGCAGAAGGAGAGCGACCCAAATCCAATGATCAGGATCCCGACACACCAGCCAGACGCCCTCTTCTCCAACAGCCATGGGTACCGCCAGTGCTAAGTCTGTCTCAGAGCCATCTCGTCGCCCAAGCCGCTCCCTTGTGCCACCACCCCTGGCCCTCAGCTCCTGCCCATGACAGGCTCCTTCAGAGCTGCCCCAGGGGTGAACCCCATGTGTTGCGAGCCATGGCAGCTGCAAGGGTCACAGGTGGCCCTGCACTCCCGACAGGCCTGGGCTCCCAGTGTGCACCTGCCGGCCCAGCTCGGCTGTGACCCCCACAGCGGAAGGACAGGAGCTCCTGCACGCCTGTCACCACTTGAACCATGGAAAACCGTTCAAAGTACATAGATGTGCGCTCCCAGTGGGGCAAAATCTCAAGCGTGGGGCAGGGTGACGAGGGCTGGTTCAGCAAACAGCACCCAGGCTGCTGTAGACACGTTCCTCTGCAGGGAAGGCGCCCTCCAGTCCACCCCACAGAGCCTGGAGTGACGGTGGGACACCCTGCGTCGGGCCCCCTCCCAGGTGAGAAAGTGAGAGTTGCTCAGTCCTGTCTGACTCTTTGTGACCCCATGGACTGTTCAGTCCCTCAAATTCTCCAGGCCAGAATACTGAAGTGGGTAGCCTTTCTGTTCTCCAGGGGATCTTCCCAACCCAGGGACTGAACCCAGGTCTCCTGCTTTGCAGGCGGATTCTTTACTATCTGAGCCACCAGGGAAGCCCAAGAATCCTGGAGTGGGTAGCCTATCCCTTCTCCACAGGATCTTCCCAACCCAGGAATCAAACCGGGGGCTCCTGCATTGCAGGAGGATTCTTTACCCGCTGAGCCACCAGGGAAGCCCCCTCCCAGGTGAGGGGTGGGGCCACGGGCACCTGCTGCAGTTGATGACCACATCCTCCGGCAGGACCCTCCTCTTCAGCCTCTTCATCTTGAGGTGGTCGCCCCAGCCTCGGACTGACCATGGCTCAGTCTTGAAACTGCCAATCTTTTCGCGGTGCCCATCTAAGGGTAGCCAAACTCTTGCTGAAGTTTTTCCTCCTCTTTTTTTTTTTTTATTTTTAAACTTTACAAAATTGTATTAGTTTTGCCAAATATGAAAATGAATCCGCCACAGGTATACATGTGTTCCCCATCCTGAACCCTCCTCCCTCCTCCCTCCCCATACCATCCCTCTGGGTCGTCCCAGTGTACTAGCCCCAAGCATCCAGTATCATGCATCGAACCTGGACTGGCAACTCGTTTCATACATGATATTTTACATGTTTCAATGCCATTCTCCCAAATTTTCCCACCCTCTCCCTCTCCCACAGAGTCCATAAGACTGTTCTATACATCAGTGTCTCTTTTGCTGTCTCGTGCACAGGGTTATTGTTACCATCTTTCTAAATTCCATATATATGCGTTAGTATACTGTATTGGTGTTTTTCTTTCTGGCTTACTTCACTCTGTATAATAGGCTCCAGTTTCATCCACCTCATTAGAACTGATTCAAATGTGTTCTTTTTAATGGCTGAGTAATACTCCATTGTGTATATGTACCACAGCTTTCTTATCCATTCATCTGCTGATGGACATCTAGGTTGCTTCCATGTCCTGGCTATTAGAAACAGTGCTGCGATGAACATTGGGGTACACATGTCTCTTTCAATTCTGGTTTCCTCAGTGTGTATGCCCAGCAGTGGGATTGCTGGATCATAAGGCAGTTCTATTTCCAGTTTTTTAAGGAATCTCCACACTGTTCTCCATAGTGGCTGTACTAGTTTCCTCCTCTTCTTTGAGCTTCTGCATTAATAAAACACCATGTCGGCTTTAGTGGTGAAGAGACAGGACGCTTGCCACGTGAGCAGGACTGGTCAGAGCCCCTTCACTGCTGCAGCAGCCTGGGCAGCCCAGCGAGGCAGCAGGCCCAGCACAGGGCGCGGCCACGGCGGTCCACTGTCACCACGAGCGGGAAGTATGGGCCCACTGGTCCTTATGGCAAGGTCGCTGCTTCACGTGCTCCAGGTAGACACAGCACTTCTTAAATATGTCCAGGTTAGGGGCACATAACTCAAAATCAGCTGAGAATAACAGAGCGGAATCCAAGTCCCCTTCACCACTCTCTCTTGGGGCTCATCTAGAAAAATCCCTCAGGAGCAGTTTTTGTGAGAAATGGGGTCGTTTTCTGCACCACCAGCTGCCTCCCACACGAGACCCCAGAAGCCCAAGCCAGACTGAGCCCTGGGGCAGCCTGACCTGCTTCTCCTCCCTGGACAGGGCCTTCTGGGAAGCAGCCTTGTCCACAGAGTGTCTGTGGATCTCCGTGAAGTCACACCTGTCCAGGTGCTTGATGACCTTCCTCTCTTCTGCTGTCATTTCCTACATGAAACCATACACTCCCATCATCTAACGCAGGCAAGGGTCACACAGGCGGCGGGGACCCTCCTCCTCTGCGGCGGGGGTCCCACTCCACAGGGAATGGTGATGTCCCAGAAGCAGGAGGAACAGACACCAAGGCCACCCTGACCAGCAGCCTCTGCAACTGTCCCCCAAGAGAGCCCCTTCAGGTAGCTGCCCAGGCGTGTAGGCAGTGAGCTGAGGTGCCAGAGCTTCCTCCCAGTGGCCCTGAGTTGGGCCATGTGGCTGCATCCAAAGAATGGTCCCCACCAGCTACCGTGTGGACTGCACGGCACTAATGGGCTCTTCACTCACTATGAATGTAGGCGGCCTGCCACCCCACAAGTGGTGGGAACACGCACGTGCTTGGCAGCCCCTAATTCAGCCACACACACACACACACACACACACACACAGCCCATGGCCCAGCCATCCCCTAGGTACCTGTGGAGAAGGGGATGCACGGCCCCAGAGCGCCCTGTGAAGCACCCAGGTGCCCAGCAGCCAGAAAAGGCACACAAGTGGCCCTAGGGCCTGGCCTGGAGCAGCCAGAAGGGCCTGGGCGCACAGTCCACAGGCAAAGCCAGGGCGGGTGCAGGTGTGCACACACCCACCCAGCACCTCGCCTTCAAAGAGTTTCCCAGGGGGCAGAAAATGCCCCTCCGGCCCCCCCACAACCTCCCCTTCCCAAGCCTGGCTCTGCCTGCTCCTGAAGGGGCAGCAGAGAGGGGAAGGCGGGCCAGCGTCTGACAGCCCGAGGCGTACCTTCCGCCAGTCACTGAAGAAGTTGTTTTGGAAGACTTTTTTTGTATACTCATGATCCAACATTTTCCCATAAAACGTAGCAACCTCCTCTGCTGCTAAGCTCAGCATTAAGGGCTTCCCTGCAGACATGGAAGATACGTAGATGCAGGGGGCTGGCCCTCACCCTGCTGCGCACAACGTCCTACGCTTTAAATCACTCTTTGTTACACACATTGTGCCGTATCAGGTTATAAACTCGCCAAGACCAAGGAGCTCTGATTTTTTAAATTCCGAAGCACACGCTCAATTTAAGAAGATGACCACACCTGAGCATCCTGGAGCATGTGCCGGGCCCCGGCAGAAGGCAGCCACAGGTGCTACATTTGTCCTGCTTTAATGATTCACTGAGAAGCGAAAAGCAGAGGAGAAAAGGAAAGATATAAGCATCTGAATGCAGAGTTCCAAAGAATAGCAAGGAGAGATGAGAAAGCCTTCCTCAGCGATCAATGCAAAGAAATAGAGGAAAACAACAGAATGGGAAAGACTAGCGATCTCTTCAAGAAAATTAGAGATACCCAGGGAACATTTCATGCAAAGATGGGCTCGATAAAGGACAGAAATGGCATGGACCTAACAGAAGCAGAAGATATTAAGAAGAGGTGGCAAGAATACACAGAACTGTACAAAAAAGAGCTTCGCAACCCAGATAATCATGATGGTGTGATCACTCACCTAGAGCCAGACATCCTGGAATGTGAAGTCAAGTGGGCCTTAGAAAGCATCACTATGAACAAAACTAGTGGAGGTGATGGAATTCCAGTTGAGCTATTTCAAATCCTGAAAGATGATGCTGTGAAAGGGCTGCACTCAATATGCCAGCAAATTTGGAAAACTCAGCAGTGGCCACAAGACTGGAAAAGGTCAGTTTTCATTCCAATCCCAAAGAAAGGCAATGCCAAAGAATGCTCAAACTACCACACAATTGCACTCATCTCACACGCTAGTAAAGTAATGCTCAAAATTCTCCAAGCCAGGCTTCAGCAATACGTGAACTGTGAACTTCCAGATGTTCAAGCTGGTTTTAGAAAAGGCAGAGGAACCAGAGATCAAATTTCCAACATCCGCTGGATCATGGAAAAAGCAAGAGAGTTCCAGAAAAACATCTATTTCTGCTTTATTGACGATGCCAAAGCCTTTGACTGTGTGGCTGACAATAAACTGTGGAAAATTCTGAAAAAGATGGGAATACCAGACCACCTGACCTGCCTCTTGAGAAACCTGTATACAGGTCAGGAAGCACAAGTTAGAACTGGACATGGAACAGACTGGTTCCAAATAGGAAAAGGAGTACATCAAGGCTGTATATTGTCACCCTGCTTATTTAACTTATATGCAGAGTACATCATGAGAAACGCTGGGCTGGAAGAAGCACAAGCTAGAATCAAGATTGCTGGGAGAAATATCAATAACCTCAGATATGCAGATGACACCACCCTTATGGCAGAAAGTGAAGAGGAACTCAAAAGCCCCTTGATGAAAGTGAACATGGAGAGTGAAAAAGTTGAGTTAAAGCTCAACATTCAGAAAACTAAGATCATGGCATCTGGTCCCATCCCTTCATGGGAAATAGATGGGGAAACAGTGGAAACAGTGTCAGACTTTATTTTTGGGGGCTCCAAAATCACTGCAGATGGTGATTGCAGCCATGAAATTAAAAGATGCTTACTCCTTGGAAGGAAAGTTATGACCAACCTAGACAGCATATTCAAAAGCAGAGACATTACTTTGCCACCAAAGGTCTGTCTAGTCAGGCTATGGTTTTTCCAGTGGTCATGTATGGATGTGAGAATTAGACTGTGAAGAAAGCTGAGCGCCGAAGACTTGATGCTTTTGAACTGTGGTGTTGGAGAAGACTCTTGAGAGTCCCTTGGACTGCAAGGAGGTCCAACCAGTCAATCCTAAAGGAGATCAGCCCTGGGTGTTCTTTGGAAGGAATGATGCTAAAGCTGAAACTCCAGTCCTTTGGCCACCTCATGCGAAGAGTTGACTTACTAGAAAAGACCCTGATGCTGGGAGGGATTGAGGGCAGGAGGAGAAGGGGACGACAGAGGATGAGATGGCTGGATGACATCACTGACTCGATGGACGTGAGTCTGGGTGAACTCCGGGAGTTGGTGATGGACAGGGAGGCCTGGCGTGCTTTGATTCATGGTGTCGCAAAGAGTCGGACACGACTGAGCAACTGAAGTGAACTGAACTGAATGATTTACTTTGCTGCTACGTTCACGCCGAAATTTCCAGATCAACAACACCTGCAGTGTGAGGATGCACATCACCACTTAACAGAAGCAAAACTAAAGTTAAGGCTTCAGAACAGATGTGTGATTAACTGTAGCAGCTGCAACCTTTAAACACCTTCCCATTTGCCCAGTGACTTCCAACATTTTACTCCAAGCGCTGGCACTAGGAACAGCTCGGTGGAGAAGAGGGTCCAGCTCAGGAGCGTGAAGGCCAGTGCGGGGAGGGCCTTCACTACGGAGTTCTCTCCGCTGTTGTACGTTTGAGAACCTTTATCACAGAACACTGGAAAAATAAATACACATTAGTTTGATAGTAAGAAGAAGGTGGTCAGGATAAAAGAACACAGTTCTTCCCCAAACTAGCTTCTGAGGAAAAGGTGAAGAAGACAGAACCAGATGAGCTGCCAAGGCCCAAGGGGCTCAGTTACTGCCCTGCTAGCATCCCCCTCCCCACGGCTGGGCTGCCCAGGTGCCCTTAAGGGGCAGAGCTGGTTCTGACAGCCATGGAACCTAGTCTAGCTCGGGAAAACAGATTCTAAACCGAAACCTACATCAACGGCGTTGCAGGGGTCAAGGAAAAGATGTGGCTGTGTGTGTGTGCTGGCTGAGCATCCCCCCAGGGACAGGTTCCTGCAACCCAGCAGGAACCCAGGGGTCACCACGGGGTCACCAGGCCCCCAAGCAGGCAAGTGTTGCAAGATCCCCAGCGAAAGAGCAGAGGCCTCCCCGGGGCGGCGCCTTGCAGGAGCAGGGACAGCCTGCCTGCGACCAAGTGTGAACCACAGACTTGGCAGTGGCCTGGCCTGGCTCCAGGTGCACGGGTCAGCTCGGATCCAGGTGGGAGAGCCACCTACAGAGCAGGCCTAGGTGGCCAGTTACCGGATGCTGAAGGCGGCCCTACCCACGGCCACTTGAGCCGCCGGGGCGGTCCTCACCGTCGTAGAAGGACCTCCCTCAGGAAGGGGCTCGTAGGGGGCCGCGAACCACGGGCCTCTGTGCTCCAGCTGTGTCCACTTCACGCCGCCCGGGCTCTTCTCCTCTTCCCGCCTGGAGGACACGCGAGAACGTTCGCACACTCACACTGCGCACAGGCCCTCCTCGCAGCCCCGTAGACTCCACCCCCGACTGAATCAGGCGAGGGGCCAGGTCTCCCTGCTGGGGGCGGGGCGCCGGGATGGACCCTGCCCGGCCTCAGGCCACTCCCCTCGTTAAACAACCCACCGCATCTCCCAGGCCCAGAGGGAGGAGTCCCGGTGGCTAGTCCAACCCACTTGCGCAAAGTTGACAACCGCAATTCGAAGCTTTTTCTTGGAATGCATCTACTGAGGGTGCTCCAGCGAAAGGACCACTACAACCCTGCCAAGCTTCACACTCGGGCCTCACCCCTCTGTTCCCCGGACGCTCCCTCCCCACCCCCAGCAGGGCCCGAGCCCCCAGAGGCAAACTCTTTACTGGCTGCAGTGGGAATTGCTGACAGCACCTGAGGCAGAGCAGGGCCACGTGGATCACACTCAGTGAGACACTGCCCCGGAAGCACTAGGCTAACAGAGCTCCAACAGGAGCTCCTGAGCGCAGCGCCATGCAGGTGTGAACCCACCCTGCTCTCTGGAAAGGTGGCATTTCAAGCAGAGGAGAAGCCCACCGCCCTCCCTCTACTCCACACCCCCTCACAACTCACCCCCACGTGTGACCACAGGGCCTCTGCCCACATCCCCCAGGAAAGAGCCCGGGAGCACCGCTGGCAGAAGGAAGCCTCAGCTCGGAGCACAACGGCCACTAGGGGGACTGATCGCACGTTATGTGCCCACGATCAGAATGAATGGACTGAAGCTCCTGGAAACCAAGAAACTGGGAGTCCGGTGCGACGAGAGGCCCGTGTCAGAGCACACCCATCAGGTTCAAAACCACACTACGGTGCTGAGGCCACGCACAGCTACATGAGCAACAGATCTTACCAAAGCCGAACGGAGGAAGAAACCGCCAAATGGGGGCCCCTGCGGAGCAGGGGTGAGAAGTGGGGGCTGCACCCCCCCCCCCAGGCACGTCCGGAAACATCACGCGCTGCACCTGCGGCGTAAGGTCACCTTCCGGGGAACCCAGGACCACGCGCTCCAGCCCCGCCCAGCAGCAGAGGTCCGGGGTCTGGGAGGAGCCGCGACGCGGCCTCCCTGCGCCTTTGCCCGTGGTTTTCGCTCACCTCACCGGCTCGGCGGCCGACCCTCTCTGCCAGGGCTGAAGCCCTTGGGGGACGTCGGGACGCACCCTGCTCTTCAGGGCCCGCGTGCAAAAGCCCCGGCCCGCCCCCGCGGCGGAAGCCGCGCCGGCCGAGCACAGGGCGGCCTGGCCCTGGGAGGCGTTCTTCCTCCGCGGGGCGTCTTCTCGGCCCCACGGCGGGCCCAGGCAGGGAAATGCGGCCCCCACGCGATCCCTTGTTCCCGCCTTGCTCCTCCGCCCTGAGCTCTCTGGACAGCCTCCCGACGCTGCGGACAGGCCCTGGATTCAAGCCGTCCCGCCGACCCCTCCGTCCCCAGACCGTGGCTGACAGCCGCAGAATGCGCACGCGGCCCCGCGACCCGCGCGCAGCTCCTCCCCACGGCGGCCTAGGAGCAGCAAGGGGCCGCACTCATTAGGGGCCGCAGGAACACCCAGGGGCAGGGCTTCAGCCCGTGCCCCTCAGCTCCCGAGGGCACCTGGTAGGTCCTCCGTAATCACACGCTCGCCTGCACACCTGGCCAGACATGGAGGAGGGGCACCTCCATGCTGTCGGAGGGCCCTACAGGTGAAGCTGGGTCAGGGCACCGTGCAAACACCAGCGCCACCTCCCAGGCGGCCCCGCGCGGCCCCACACTGCGGACCAGCCCCTCGCTGTCACCCCGTGCTCCTGAGCCCGCCCTCCTGCACCACTGTCCCTGGATTTGACCCCCGCTCCCGCCCTGGGCAGGACGGTCCAGCGACAAGCCCTCTGGGGCCGCCCGGTCCAGAGAGCTGCCAGTACAGGGCAGAGGTCCACCACTTGTCAACCGCGTCAACCTCCTGCATCTGTAAGACGGGGCTTAGGGACTGTGGGAGGTGGGCACGCACAGTTGTCAGCATGCACCCAGAACACACGCAGCAGGCTCAGGCACGCCTGCCAGTGCCCCTACCCAAGGGGCAGCCAGGCTTCCACAGAGACAAGCCTACCCCCACATCCCTAGTAACCCCACCCCTGCCACCAGTCCCTCAGTCCCCACGGACACTGGTGCAGAGCTGCACAGCTGCAAGGGCTGGTTCTCAGCACCCAGGTGGCCATGGTGGGGGTCACCCCAATTTTGGAATGAGCCACGCACCGCTGACTGAACACACACTAGGACAGCAGCAGCTGGTGCTCCTTAAGGCCACCTTCTGCCAGGTGTGCTTAGAGGCCTTGCATATTTCTCTTGCAGTCTTTCTAAAATCAAGTACATGTTGCACCTTCAGAATCCTGAAGCCACTGTGTTTCAAATCCAGACTGCAATTCTGTAAATGGAAATGTGGCAAGACAAGAACTGTAAGAAATCTAAAAGGAAGCAGAAAAAACATCTGACAAAGAGTCCAACACCTTTTCATGATAAAAGTTAAAAAAAAAAAAAAATTCAAGAAACTAGGTCGGAGGGAACCTCCACCTGAGAGCAGCCAAATGCCCCACAGCTATGTGACACTCCAAGGTGCCTCGGCCCCAAGATCAGAACCAGACCTGCTATTCAACACAGTCCTGGAGGCTCTGGCCAGAGCACACACGCAGGAAAGTGACTAAAATATATCACAGTTTGAGAGGAATAAGTAAACTGTCTTTATTTGCAGGTGGCAGGATCTTGTGTATAGAAAACCAATAAGATTCTACAAAAAAAAGCTATTAGAGCTAGTAAGTTAATTCAACAAAGTTATGAGGTACAAGATCAATACATGAAAATCAATTTTCTTTCTTTATACCTGTAGTGAATAACTTAAGAAGAAAATTACTAAACAACTTTATTTACAGTAACACAAAAAAAGGAAAATGCCCAGAAGTAAATTTAACCAAATAGGTAAAAGATTTGTACATTTTAAACTATAAAACATACCGAAAGAAATTAAAGAAGATGTAAGTAAACCCATCATATTTGTGGACCGGAAGACTTCATTTTGCTAAGATGTTAATATTCCCCAAAGTGATCCACAGATAAAACCTAATCCCCCATCAAAAGATTGACTTCTTTGCAGAAATTGGCAACCAATCCTGAAATTCATGTAGAAATACAAGCTAACCAGAATAGCCAAAACAAACTTGAAAGAGAAGAACAAAGTTAGAGGACTTACATTCCAATTTAAAAATTTACAATAAAGCATCAGTAATTAAGGCAGCATGGTGCTGGCATAAAAATAAACATACAGATCAATGCAGTAGAACTGAGAATCAAAAATAAACCCATACGCCTGTGGCCAATTGATTTTCTACAGAGTCCCAAGACCATCCAATAGGAAAAGAACAGTCTTTTCAACAAGTGCTACTGAAGGAAGACACAATCCTTGCAAGTTAAAATGGATTAAAGACCTAGAGCTAAAACTATAAAACCCTAAGGGGGGGGGGGGGAACAGGTTGTGAACCTTCATAACCCTGGATTAGTTAATGGTTTTTAAATGTTTAAAAGCAAACAAAGATAAGACAGCTAAAGTGAACTCAAAATTTAAAAACTTCTGTGCTTCAAAGGACACCATCAATAAAATAAGAAGAGAATCCACAGAAAGGGAGAAAAAGTTTGCAAATCATGTCACTGATTAGTGTTCAGAATGTATAAAAAAAACTCTTACATCTCAACCAGAAAAAGATAAACAGCCCAGCTAAAATCAGAGGCAAAAACAACCAGATACTTCTCCAAAGAGACACAAATGGTCAATAAGCATGCGAGATGCTCAACATCCCTACCCACCAGGGAAGTGCAAAGCAAACACCCACCCACGTCATAAGCCTTCACCTGTCCCTTCACAGTAGCAATTCCACAAACAGTAACCCTGTTTCCAACACAAGGGAAACAAGACTCAGAAAATCTTAACTTCCCAGAATCACTCCGTTGGATGCAGCAGATACTCACCCCAAGACCAGCAGCCCCACTTCACAAGGCATGAAACTGCCCAGTAGAAATGTGACACAAGCCACACACGGATTTTAAATCGTTTAGAAACCGATTTGATTTTTTATAATATAGTTAATTTCAACCAAAATATCTTAAGTATTGTCACTATAACGTATAATGACTTCCCTGGTGGCTCAGACGGTAAAGCATCTGCCTACAATGCAGGAGACCCGGGTTCGATCCCTGGGTGGGGAAGATCCTCTGGCGAAGGAAATTGCAACCCACTCCAGTACTCTTGCCTGGAAAATCCCATGGACGGAGGAGCCTGGTAGGCTACAGTCCATGGGGTTGCAAAGAGTCAGACACGACTGAGCGACTTCACACACACATAACGTATAATAAACATAAAAAAATAGTGAGTTCACATTCTTCTTCCTACTATTGAAATCACCAAGTCTCCGCTGGGGCCAGCTACATCACGGATGCTCACAGCCACTTGCGGCGGGCGGCCACAGGTGGGACAGCTCAGGTAATGGTTGACAGTCCTACGTCTGCTCCTCTGCTCAGTGGCTGCGTGACCACGAACAAGTTACTTAACCTCTCTGTACCTTGGTGTCCTCATCTGAAAAGTGGAGATAGTACCGACCTCATCAGGACTGGATAAAAGCAATGCAGACACAGAACAAACGCTTCATGGGGGCCGGTTCTCACCAGCATCACGTGAGACCTACACGTCAAAGCTCTCCGGCCCCCACTACAGCATTCTGGGGTACCCACCACAGGCGTACAACTGGCAGAAAAGGCCAGCACTGACAGCGTGACCTCTTCCTTCCGGCTCTCAAGAGCCTGAAAGAGGCCTGGAGGCGCTGGGGGCACTGGGGCTCCCCCGTCGTGACAGGCTGGGGGCGGTGACCGACGGCGGGGCGGGGCGGGGCGGGGCGCGGCGGGGCGGGGCGGGTCAGGGGGCGGGGCGCGGGGCGGGGGTACCATCTCCACCTGCCTGCTCCTCCTGCCCCCGCCCTGCGGTGGCCTCCCTGGGCCTGTTCTTGCTGCTGCCTCCGCACGTCGCCCCGACTGGCTTCTCCTCGCTGCCTCTCTCCAGGCCACGCCGACGCTTCTGTCGCTTCTGCTCCTGCGTGTCCTCCCCCGGCGGGCGGCGTCCGCGCTCAGAGGAGCCCCCCAGCTCTGCACCCCCGCATCTCCCTTCCTCTCCTTCCGGGGCCCCTGCCCCACCTGTGTTCTCTTTCCTTCTTCTGTCTTTTCTGGAAACTACACTCTCTGATGCGGCCTCGCTGCCAGCACCCCATCGTTTCATCCTCTTCTTTAACCTCTCCAGCCCCCGTCTTTCCCCGGCTTGATCTCACCCAGCAGCCGCTTGCTCCCCACCAACTCTACCCCACTGTCGGTATCGGCCAGCGTCCCCGCAGGGGACAGTCCTCTGGCCCCCGTCCGCGCATCTGCCCAGCAGCGCCTGGCGCCCGTGTCCCCGTCACCCGCCCGCGCCCCCGACCCCCTGCTGAGGCCACCCGCGCGCCTTCTCTCCCCGCTGCTGCCAGCCCCGGCTCCTCGTTCCTCAAGCCCTTTCCGCCTTTTCTCTTCCGATTTTCTCCTTTTATTTTCCTTCCATTTGCTTTCCACTTTCGCCCCATCCTTTCCCTGCTTGTGTCCACTCGCTCCTCATCTTCTTCTCCCAGGGAGCGAGGCCGCAGGACCTTCTCATCCTGGCCGCTGGCCGTGCTCTGCAGAGCCCCGTCTTCAGAGGACACCCGGAGAGTACCAAGGGCCATCTTCCTCTAGCTCCCAGGGCTTTGTCATCGCCTCAGAACCTTGCGCAGGAGAGAGCCCACAGAGTGGGCCGCGCTGCCCGCTGATGCCTGCCCTTCCCCATAGGGCTGCCAGCAGAGGGCACCCCACCCAGGCCGTGTCCCCGCTGCCCTTGAAGCAAGCTCAGCAGATGGCGTGTGTCTCAGCCCTGGTGTTCCTCATCAGGAGTGGGCCCAGGGCGGCGCACCGCCCCGTCCACCAACCACGAGGGCAGAGGGCACCCAGGCTCCACAGACTCATCTCATAGACATTCCTATTAGCAAGGCGGGCAAGTCAGACAGTGAGGTCACTCACTGTCTTCTACTTTCTGGCCACACTGCAGGAGACCACACACCACAGACGGAAGCTGTGCCCCCCTGAAGTGGAACCACAGAGTCCTAACCACTGGACCTTCAGCAAAGTCCCCGCTGTCTTCCTATACTTGCAAGACTGAGCACCCAAGCACAATTACTTAGAAAGCTGATCATGATGTAACACCTGAAGATGTCACCTGGCCTTTTTTCCTGGACAGCTTTTCACGATATTTTTCTTCACTGGCTTGCTGATCTCTGCAGATCCAGAATACAAAACTAGACATAAACACATAGATTCACTGCTCACTTAGAAAGCCCACCACTTTGAAAACAGAGGAAAGATTCAAAATAACAGGGAGTACAGAGTCTCCAGTCTTTTCAGTGGACTTTTCTCTGTTTTTCACAATGTGCTTGGAACTACGAGCATATTCACACCTGCGGGTGGGGGGCTGAATGAGCACAATGGCAGTCTGACACAGACAAGCCTCTGGAAGCTGCGAACACCCCTGGCATGCCAACAGGAGACCTGCTGGGGCTGCAGAAGGAGCAGCTGGTGGGGCCAGCCTTGCCCCTCACCAGGCCCACCTCTGCCCGGTCAATACTGACTGCCGGAGAATCATAAGCTTAGAAGAGCGATCCTTCAAGAGTAACCTCTAGGCGGCACCTTCAGGAACAAAACCCAAACTAAACAGAGTGATCAGATATAATGGGCAGAGGCAGGGCACCCCCTCAGCCGCCATGCAAACACCCCCACAGAGCAGGCCCTGCGGGGACCAGGGACGAGGCTGGGAGGTACAGCCATCCCACTACCAGCTGACTGACCACCCAAAACAGCCCACACCCACAAGGATGGCTACTCCAGGAGACAGTGAAGGACAGGGAAGCCTGGCATGCGGCAGTCCATGAGGCTGCACAGAGTCGGACACGATTTAGTGACTGAAGAACAACAAAAAGAATGGCTACCACAAAAAAGATGGAAAATAACGATCATTGGCAGGGATATGGAGAACTCAAGCTCCTCGTATGTTGCTGGTGGGATGTTAAACTGTGCGGTCACCTGGGAAACAGCATGGCAGCTCCTGAGCCAGGCAAACAACTCCCACGAGACCCAGCAACTGTGCTCGAGGTGTTCAAAGCACTGCATGTGTGGTCACAGCAGCAGCATTTACAACAGCTCAGAGGTGGGAACAACCCAAAACACCCACCAGCAGATGACTGGATACTCAAAAGGCAGTATGTTCAAACAGAAAAATATTTTCAGCCATAAAAATGAAGTACTGATACACAGGCTACACTGTGGATAAATCTCGAAAATACATTAAGTGAAAAAAGCCAGACACAAAGGGACAAATACAGTATGGCCCACTTGTACAAAATACTCGGAATAAGGAAGTCCATAGAAACAAAAGGCCGATTAGAGGTTGTCCAGGGCTGGGCGAAGAGGGAAAAGAGCAGTGTGGGGTTTCCCTTTGAAGTGATGAAAAAATTCTGGAGTTAGTGCTGATGGTTGCCCAAGACTGTGAATGTACCTAGTGCCGCTGGATTTTACACTCTGAAATGGTTAAAATGAATTTTACATTAAATGAGTGTTATCACGATAAAAACAAACACAAAAGGAAAGTTTCTGAAATTTTCTGACATTTTCCAGGAGAGAAAAAGGAAAGCTGGAAGAGAACACCAGGCACGGAAGAAACCCTGCCTCTGCCCATAGCACGGGGCTGCGCCTGTATGTCTGCCCAGACAAGCAGGTCCCTAAAACTTCAGCAGCAGGTGGCCACTTGTGATGCCATACCACAACGTGGAGGTGCGTGGGCTGCAGAGCCTGCTCAGAGTGCGCCCAGGGCTCCCAGTGAGCCGGAGAGCCAGGAACAGAGGGAGGGAAAGAGGGCAGGGGGCACGAGGCAGCAACAGCAGCCAGAGAGGGAGCAGCCCACCCCCACCCCAGCCCAGCAGACCTGACAGGATTCAAGCCAACTACTTCTGTACTTGGAGGCCAGGCGCTTCATTCCAAACTGGAAATACAATTAGAACAACAGAGCTCGAACTGCCTGATTTTAAAGCTTAGACTCCTTCCAGCATGAACTGAAACGCAAATCCTGTCATCAAGCCACGCAATTGTTTCCAGCACCAAAGTTTCCAAAAGCAAAACCTACCCTGGTTTTTTCCATCAGGTTTTTTTATTGGTTTTACTAGACAAAGGGAGCTATTTACACTGGCGTCTGAGACAAGAAAGTGGCAGAAAATAGGATGTAAAGAAAGGTCAGTGACAACTATATGCCTAATGCCTTTTAAACTGTTTTTGGTTCTGTTCTTTGAAACAGAATTTGGTTACATTGATTGTTAGCTTGTTTACAATTATTTCTGACAAGATTCTTTATTTAAAAGGAAAACCATGAAAAGGAGGACCAAGGGCAACTGAGAGGGCCGGTCTTCAGGTCGGTGGCCTGACGTGTGGGCTCTCACAGAACAAGCAGGAGATTGCTTCCCTGCGGCAGCTCGTTACCGGTCACTCTGTGGTTCTACTGCATTCTCAGCCTCCGCCAAGTGAAAGCGAAGACTGGATTAAAAGCAGGGAGGGCAGGTCCCAAGTCCACTGCCAAGGCCAGGCTCAGGACAGAGGTGACGTTACTGCCCCTCCCACCATATCCTCACCTCCTGCACAGAGGAAAGGGACACAGAACAAAGCTTGCCCAGTGTCTTTGGAAATGGAGAGGGTATTTTCTTCTTTCAGGAGAAGCGACCACCGCCAGTGTGTCCTACAGGTGGCCCCTGGAAAGACCAAACATGATCCTCAGGAAGTGAGCGAGTCAGATCCAGGCCACTGAGACACCCCTGGCCAGTGACTTCCTTAGAACTCAGTAAGCAGGTGGCAGCCACGCCAAAGGGCTCTCAGGAGGAATAACCGACAACCCCCCACCAGGCCCGATCCCAAGGGCCAGGCACAACGCAGAAGGCAGCCTTCTGAAATTAGAAATCAAGGTACTTCACAAGAACACGAAGTGCATATTTTAAAACCTATCAAGATGACATGGAAATGAAGAAAGGCTTGTGGGTTTAAAAAAAAAAAAGAATATAACTTACTGAAGACTGTAAGCTTAAAAATGGAAGATTTAACAGCAAATGAACGATTCAAAACTGGTCTTTCCCACATCTCCTGATTTTTTGACTTGGCTCCTTCACTTTCTGTTTCTTTGGGTTTTCTAGGTTCATCTGGTCAGTATTCTCCCTCTTCTTTTAATGAAAAAAAAAAAAAAATGTAATGTGAATCCCAAGGGAGGAAATGCAAAGCCAACACTGAAATGATGACTCCGGCTGGAAGAAACACAAACTTCACAGGAGAGTGACAGGCTTGCCCCTCTGTCTCCCTCCCCAGCCCGACAGTCTCCTTGCTTGGTACCACCTGGGCCTCGTGTGTGTGCACAGGCTGCTCCCATCCTATTTTCCGTTAGTCCAGGGATCGGGTCAGTTAGACTAGGCTGTTTCAAGAGCTGAGCCAGCTCATTAACAAAAATCACAATTCACTGAGCAAAGGCCACTTCTGCCCAGAAGCATTCAGTTACCTCCTGCTGCTGCTAAGTCGCTTCAGTCGTGTCCGACTCTGTGCGACCCCATAGATGGCAGCCCACCAGGCTCCCCCGTCCCTGGGATTCTCCAGGCAAGAACACTGGAGTGCGTTGCCATTTCCTTCTCCAGTGCATGAAAGTGAAAAGTGAAAGTGAAGTCGTTCAGTCGTGTCTGACTCTTAGCGACCTCCTGAGGGCAACCTTATCCTTCACCAAGAAAGGCTTCAAACCGGATACTGGACCATCTCCCATCATGGCTTCTTTATCTGTAATTGTCTGTCTCCAACTGTAAGAAAACAAAGTTGAGATGCCTCACAGAGGAGCCCAGGTGGGCAGCAGGTCAGTCGGTGAGGAGGTGAGCCTGGGCCCACGTGCAGGGGCAGCCTATTGTCCGTCATACCTGTGGCCGGTGGTCCCACTGGCCGCGTCTACCTCTAAAACACAGCAAGAGCTAAATCACGTCCACCCACAGCCAAGAGAAGAGCAAGGCCCACTGCTCAGGACGCCTCTCTGAATCTCCCCCGGGACTGACAGGCCCGCCAGCAGGTGCTCGGTGTCCTGACACCATTACCAGGGAAACGGTCTCTAGGCAGAATTTCAGTTAACAAGTCCTGAGCATTTCCCTGCATTTTACGTGTCATAATCTTTATATTTTTAAACATCACAATTGACCATCTTGAAGGCAAGCATAACTCCACTGGAAACAGCCCGTTTGCCAATTCTGCGTGAGTACTTACGGCCTTAGAGGCACCGGCCAAAAGGAAAAGGAAAAAAATGCTGTTAACTTGGGGTGTTTGTTACAAGATGAATGTCAGTAGGCAACAAAGAGAAAGAAGGCAGCTGAGAACTCAGGAATGCGGAGGGTGGCTCCACGACCTGGACGACCCA
This sequence comes from Bubalus bubalis, assembly GCF_019923935.1. Taxonomy (NCBI): domain Eukaryota; kingdom Metazoa; phylum Chordata; class Mammalia; order Artiodactyla; family Bovidae; genus Bubalus; species Bubalus bubalis. The sequence continues at coordinate 80,686,835 of NC_059171.1, forward strand.
GGGGTGAAGGCGGAGACTCAGGTCCAGGGCGCTCCCCTGCCCCAGAGGATGTGGCCCGAGCAGCGGCCCAGGCCCATTCCCAGCGCAGCCGCTCGGGCTCAGGGCCCTGCAGGCTCGTGCACAGAAGGGGGACCAGAAGGAAAGTCCCCCTCCGGGCCCCACTCGCCACGCGCTCACTGGACCAGGACAGTGGGGGCAACAAGGAGCAGCCCAGGGCCAAGGCCTCATAGGAGGTCTTCGCCCAAGTGTGTGTGAGTGTGAACACATGTGTGTGAACGTGCGTATACACCTGCAGGCTGGGTTTGGGGAAGGGCTGGTGGGGGTGGATGTGATGGTGCAGACACCGGGTTGGCGAGGTGCTGTCAGGTTAGGGAAGATAACCACCCCCTCCCATTGCATTTAGAGCGTTGAATGGACCTCAGTGGGCAAGACAGCTTGCGGGGCAGGGACTCCTGTGGGCAACGCTGTGCCTGGTCCCTTGGGAGACAGCAGTGAGGTCGGCCAGCTCAGGGTGATGGAGCTGGGGACGAGAGGAGTTGAGGATGGCACTCAGGGCTCCAGGTTTCATGTCTGCATGGGTGGGGTGTCCTGTGACCCTAAAACCCCATCACAGGTAAACCACCTAAAAACATACCTTAGGTGAAAACAGAGGAGGCCGTTACAAACATGCTCCTTATTTTACAATTTGGTTGTTGTTTTATAACTCCTGGTGCCTTTGTTTGATATTATTAAAGATTCCATTTTCCTACTCTCTTAACAAATGGGTGTTAGGTAAATAGCTGTTTTCCTGCTTTGGTGAATAATGGCCAGACGGAAGTCTTCCGTCGTCTCTACGACCTCTCGCTGCCAGCCAAGTGTGTGCGGTGCAAGTTTTGCATAAAGATGGCATCTAATCTACAATTGCGCCTGGATTTGCTAGAGCCTCACGGAGGCTGAACTCATTTTATTCTGAACGCCACAGGAGCGATAACCAAAAAAGGATACCATGAAGGCGACATCTATCATATGCTTCTTAAAAACCCCATTGTCAGCATCAGTGACAATGGCATTACCGCTCAGTCACTGAGATTAAAAATTAGTCATACGTGGAAAATAGAAACAGGTTTTCAGGGAGAAGGAAGCTTTGGTTCCACTGAATTATGCCCCTTTTTTGCTTGGTAAATAAATGATGCATATTTTCTGATGATATATATTTTCGAGGGAAGCTACGTCTAGGTGGTCCAGGATTTGGCATAAGAGCCTTGTTGTCAGTTGACTGAGTGGGAGGTGGCAAACACATTTCATAAATTGCATCCCAGACAGCCTGACAACAGGGTGTTCAGTTGTGACGTCAGAGTTACCTCCACCCAGAAACTGAGTCTTTCTGGATCAGGTCGCAAAGGAATGAGTCTTTGGAATGAAGGGTGTTTTCCTTCTCCTAGGTGCCACAGTCTATCAGAGGCACAGTCCATTTGCAAAGCACACTCGGCTGCCCCCTCACCCATTTAAACCCTGGCTAAACCCAGGCATCCGGGCAGCCACACGCCAGCGGGGGCCCCCCTGCCAGGAATCCCCACTCCCTGTCCTTAGCTGTCCCCCTCCTCCCCTGCTGTGACCTCCAGCACCCCTCCCCGGCCCACCTCTCAGCGAGGACCTTGCTTCCTATGTCACCAACACGCAGCAGCAGCCGGCAGGGAGCATCTGCGTCCCCCACCCACGTGCGCCCTGCCTGTGACCCGGGCTCTGCCTCCTCCTGTACCTGCGGCTGTACCTCCTGTACTTCCTCCTGACAGGTCCTGGCAAGGTCTCCAACGCCCTCCACCACCTTTCCTGGCCGTGTCCCGTGGGCCGTCGGCAGCGTGGGACAAGGCCACACTCATGGGCGCTCCTTGGAGCCCACCCCTCCCGCCCCGTCCCTCTGGCTGGCTTGTGGCCCAGCCCTGCTGCCCCAGCCACTCCTCCTCTCCCTGGCGCTGCCATGAATGGCCGTGCCACCTGTCCATGACTGTCCCAGCACAGGCGGCCCTGCCTGCAGCCTGCCCCAACCTGGCCTCCACTCCTCCAGAGCACAAGGTGGTCCTTCGGCCACAGGATCCACCAAGAGGACTGTGGGGAGGCCTCAGTGGGGAAAGACCTGCAGGCGCCTCCAGCCGTCTGCCCGGGATCAGACCAGGAACCGCAGTGCTCTGGAGCCCTCACCTTGCACTGTTGTAAGGATGAAACCAGTTCCCCAGAGGCGCCAGGAAAATGTCTGTGGAGCCAGGCCACAGTTCCAGACTACAAGGACCTTCCTTAGACCTCATCCGCGTAAAGAACTATTCCCCCAGAAGCACCTTCCTTGCTCAAAGAGACCTCTCCTTACCACCCCACATGCACCACGTGTCCTGGAGGGAGAGAGCGCAGACGTGGCCAAGGAGAGCATGCTGGGCACTCGGGGACCCGGGCCAGGTGCCCCAAAGAAGACTTTTCAGGAGCTCTCTCTGCTCCCAAGAGGCTTTTATAGGTGCCCTCTGCTCACTTCCCCCCAAAAAATGACTCTCAATTTGCCTTCAAATAAGAATAAATACGTGTGTCTGTTCCCTGAGCCTTTGACAGCCCTGAGCTGGCCCCGGGACTTGGGAAGGATTGATGGCCCCGCCTCACTGGGAAGCCGGGTGCATCTTTTACTAAAGGTGGTTTCCCAATGATGAATGGCTTTCTCAGGAACACAAAATTGTTGATTGTATTTACAAACAATTCCTTTTTCACATCCCGTTGATTCTTCTCCAGCGTCAGTCCCTCGGTGACGCCCTCACAGTGATGCATCGGTGGCTATTACCACCATTGATTAAGGCTTCCTGTGGTCCTGCGGTGCCTGGTATGCCATTTGTCACAGACAAGTGGCTTGCACACAGCAGTATATCATGCTCCCTTCGGGCTTTACGGTTATTTATTCTTCAATTTATGTTGCGTACCCTCTAAGTAGAGGCACACACCAAAACTCCAAAATCTTAGCATGCCACAACAGTGAGCAAGTATGTGAGTAATGGAATTCTTTGCCAATCCTGGGCCTCCAGAGCCTGACTCCTCTGCCCCTCATTCTGAAAAAAATGCAAATGTAAATAAACAGTGTCAGCACCCTCCTAATTGAGACTTGGGACCAGGGAGAAAGTCAATGAAAGTGCCACAACTTTTCACCAAGTCATCTGACATTTAGCAACAAACTGAAAGCTCCCAGACCCAAATTCTGCAGTGCCTCATCAAAGTAACCCGATCCAGACCGGACGGGAATTTTCTAGAATCAGCTGCTCTCTCTGGGTTTCTCTGTCCCACCTCCTCCTCCTAGTACATTTTTGGCTCCCTTGGGCATTCCCCATGGAGCAGGATGTGTGTGGAGAAGGTGCTGGATGCCGTGAGGGTCCTGGCTCCTCCAGCTGCATGGCCGCTGGGTCTTGGGCCAGCCGGTGACTCTCCAGATGGGCTCTCAGAACAGAGCCCAGCTTTCTTCCAATTCAAAGATGGTTCACATTGAGAGCCCATCTGGTTTGCATGTGCAAAGTACCGATCCATGTAAAATTGTGAGCCAGAGCCCATCAGGACTTGTACTGCCATGGAGAAAAATTCATTTTCTCACAGTTCTGGAGGCAAAGTCCAAGATCGAGGAGCCAGCCAATTCAGCTCCTGTAAAGACTGACTCTCTTCCTGGTTTGCAGATGGCCACCTTCTCACTGTGTCCTCATGTGGCTGAGAAAGCAAACTCTGGTCTCTCTCTCCTTTTATTTTCTTTGGTCCCACCATACAGCTTGTGGAATCTTAGTTCCCCAACCAGGAACCAAACCTGGGCCCTTGGCAGTGAAAAGTGGAGAGTCCTAACTATGGGCCCGCCAGGGAACCCCCTGGTATCTCTCTTTTTATAAACACACTAATCCCATTGTGGGGTCCCCACCCTCAGGTCAGTTCAGTTCAGTTGCTCAGTCACGTCCGACTCTTTGAAACACCGTAGACTGTAGCACACCAGGCTTCCCTGTCCATCACCAACTCCAGGAGCTTGCTCAAACTCATGGTCATCAAGTCAGTGATGCCATCCAAACATCTCATCCACGGTCGCCCCCCTTGTCCTCCTGCCTTCAATCTTTCCCAGCATCAGGGTCTTTTCCAATGTCAGTTCATTGCATCAGGTGGCCAAAGTATTGGAGTTTCAGCTTCAACATTAGTCCTTCCAATGAACACCCAGGGCTGATCTCCTTTAGGATGGACTGGTTGGATCTCCTTGCAGTCCAAGGGACTCTCAAGAGTCTTCTCCAACACCACAGTTCAAAAGCATCAATTCTTTGGCACTCAGCTTTCTTTATGGTCCAACTCTCACATCCATACATGACTCCTGGAAAAACCATAGCTTTGACTAGATGACCTTTGTTGGCAAAGTAATGTCTCTGCTTTTTAATATGCTGTCTGGGTTGGTCATAGCTTTTCTTCCAAGGACCAAGTGTCTTTTAAAAATTTCATGGCTGCAGTCACCATCTGCAGTGATTTTGGAGCCCAAAAAAATAAAGTGACACTGTTTCCATTGTTTACCCATCTATTTGCCATGAAGTGATGGGACCAGATGCCATGATCTTAGTTTTCTGAATGTTGAGCCTCAAGCCAACTTTTTCACTCTCCTCTTTCACTTTCATCAAGAGGCTCTTTAGTTCTTCACTTTCTACCATAAGGGTGGTGTCATCTGCATATCTGAGGTTACTGATATTTCTCCTGGCAATCTTGATTCCGGCTTGTACTTCATCCAGCCCAGCGTTTCTCATGATGTACTCTGCATATAAGTTAAATAAGCAGGGTGACGACATACAGCTTTGATGTACATCTAACGCTAATCACTCCCACAGGCCCCACCTCCAAATCCTATCACTCTAGGATTATGGCTTCAACACAGGACTTTGGAAAGGGGGTAAAATTCAGCCCATAACATAGTTAGCTTAACATTAGCTACCTTACCAAATTATCTAATTAGTCCTAATAGAGGTTTTTTTGGTTAAATTTCTTGCATGGAGGTTTCCACCTTCTGGGGCTGACCGGCTGCCCCTCCCAGGTGGATTCTGTAACAACAGGGGCGGAGCAGGCAGAAAACAGCAGGTTCTGACACTCAGCTGTGTGGGTAGAGCCATGAAGGGCTTCCTGCCCTCTTCTCGGTAGCTGTGAGCCTCTGACCTTTGTAAGCCGTTCCATGTCTCTCCGTTTTCCACAGGCCGGGATCCTCTAAGGAGTGGGAAGGGAGGAGTGGGGGGTGGGCCAGGATGGGGGTCGGGGCGGGGGGGTCTGCTCTCAGATGGATTTGCTGCAGGACTGTCGAGTCTAATGCCCCTTCTAGCAGTTTGTTCTAGACAGAATGTGGTCCACTGGAGAAGGGAATGGCAAACCACTTCAGTATCCTTGCCTTAAGAACCCCTTGAACAATATGAAAAGGCAAAAAGATAGGACACTGAAAGATAAACTCCCCAGGTCGGTAGGTGCCCATTATGCTACTGGAGATCAGTGGAGAAATAACTCCAGAAAGAATGAAGGGATGGAGCCAAAGCAAAAACAACACCCAGTTGTGGATGGGACTGGTGATACAAACAAGGTCCAATGCTGTAAAGAACATTATTGCATAGGAACCTGGAATGTCAGGTCCATGAATCAAGGCAAATTGGCAGTGGTCAAACAGGAGATGGCAAGAGTGAATGTCAACATTCTAGGAATCAGCGAACTGAAATGAACTGGAATGGGTGAATTTAACTCAGATGACCATTATATCTACTACTGCGGGCAGGAATCCCTCAGAAGAAATGGAGTAGCCATCATGGTCAACAAAAGAGTCCGAAATACAGTACTTGGATGCAATCTCAAAAATGACAGAATGATCTCTGTTTGTTTCCAAGGCAAACCATTCAATATCACAGTAATTCAAGCCTATGCCCCAACCAGTAATGCTGAAGAAGCTGAAGTTAAACAGTTCTATGAAGACCTACAAGACCTTCTAGAACTAACACCCAAAAAAGATGTCCTTTTCATTATAGGGGACTGGAATGCAAAAGTAGGAAGTCAAGAAACACCTGGAGTAACAGGCAAATTTGGCCTTGGAGTACAGAATGAAGCAGGGCAAAGGCTAATAGAGTTTTGCCAAGAAAATGCACTGGTCATAGCAAACACCCTCTTCCAACAACACAAGAGAAGACTCTATACATGGACATCACCAGATGGTCGACACTGAAATCAGATTGATTATATTCTTTGCAGCCAAAGAAGGAGAAGCTCTATAGAGTCAGCAAAAAGACCAGGAGCTGAGTATGGCTCAGATCGTGAACTCCTTATTGCCAAATTCAGACTGAAATTGAAGAAAGTGGAGAAAACCACTAGACCATTCAGGTATGACCTAAATCAAATCCCTTATGACTATACAGTGGAAGTGAGAAATAGATTTAAGAGACTAGATCTGATAGAAAGAGTGCCTGATGAACTATGGGCGGAGGTTCATGACATTGTACAGGAGACAGGGATCAAGACCATCCCCAAGAAAAAGAAATGCAAAAAAGCAAAATGGCTGTCTGGGGAGGACTTACAAATAGCTGTGAAAAGAAGAGAAGCAAAAAGCAAAGGAAAAGGAAAGATATACCCATTTGAATGCAGAGTTCCAAAGAATAGCAAGGAGAGATAAGAAAGCCTTCCTCAGTGATCAATGCAAAGACATAGAGGAAAACAACAGAATGGGAAAGACTAGAGATCTCTTCAAGAAAATTAGAGATACCAAGGGAACATTTCATGCAAAGATGGGCTCAATAAAGGACAGAAATGGTAGGGACTTAATAGAAGCATTCTGAAAGAGATGGGCATACCAGACCACCTGACCTGCCTTTTGAGAAACCTATATACAGGTCAGGAAGCAACAGTTAGAACTGGACATGGAACAACAGACTAGTTCCAAATAGGAAAAGGAGTACATCAAGGCTGTATATTGTCACCCTGCTTATTTAACTTATATGCAGAGTACATCATGAGAAACGCTGGGCTGGAAGAAGCACAAGCTGGAATCAAGATTGCCGGGAGAAATATCAATCACCTCAGATATGCAGATGACACCACCCTTATGACAGAAAGTGAAGAGGAACTAAAAAGCCTCTTGATGAAAGTGAAAGTGGAGAGTGAAAAATTTGAGTTAAAGCTCAACATTCAGAAAACTAAGATCATGGCATCTGATCCCATCCCTTCATGGCAAATAGATGGGGAAACAGTGGCTGACTTTATTTTGGGGGCTCCAAAATCACTGCAGATGGTGATTGCAGCCATGAAATTAAAAGACACTTGCTCCTTGGAAGGAAAGTTATGACCAACCTAGATAGCATATTTAAAAGCAGAGACATTACATTGTCAACAAAGGTCCATCTAGTCAAAGCTATGGTTTTTCCAGTGGTCACGTATGGACATGAGAGTTGGACTACAAAGAAAGCTGAGCACTGAAGAATTGATGCTTTTGAACTGTGGTGTTGGAGAAGACTCTTGAGAGTCCCTTGGACTGCAAGGAGATAGATCCAACCAGTCCTTAGTCCTGGGTGTTCATTGGAAGGACTGATGTTGAAGCTGAAACTCCAATACTTTGGCCACCTGATGCAAAGAGCTGACTCATTTGAAAAGACCCTGATGCTGGGAAGGATTGAGGGCAGGAGGAGAAGGGGACGACAGACGATGAGATGGTTGGATGGCATCACCGACTCGATAGACATGGGTCTGGGTGGACTCTGGGAGTTGGTGATGGACAGGGAGCCCTGGCGTGCTGCGATTCATGGGGTCGCAAAGAGTCGTACATGACTCAGCGACTGAACTGAACATTGGTCTATCCTTGTTTTCCCCCTTTTCTGGGGTCAACTTCGATTGTTCACATTTGGGAACAGAATCATCCATCTTCTCCAGACCAGTTTACCATCATAATGCTTTCTCACGGTTTGTAATATCTCCCTGTGCATTGGTAATTGGTCTCTTTTCCTTTCTTGATGTGGTGTATTTGTGCTTTTGTGGGGATCCAAACCCATCCTTGGAGAAGGCAGTGGCACCCCACTCCAGTACTCTTGCCTGGAGAATCCCATGGACGGAGGAGCCTGGTAGGCTGCAGTCCATGGGGTTGTGAAGAGTCGGACACAACTGAACGACTTCACTTTCCCGTTTCACTTTCATGCATTGGAGAAGGAAATGGCAACCCACTCCAGTGTTCTTGCCTGGAGAATCCCAGGGACGGGGGAGCCTGGTGGGCTGCCGTCTCTGGGGTCGCACAGAGTCGGACACAACTGAAGCGACTTAGCAGCAGCAAACCCATCCTGGTTGTACTGACAGACAGAACCCCAGTTATTTTGGGACAGCACACAAGGACAGTGCATCGCAGCCTCCCACACGAGGCCATGTGACAACGTTCTGGGGGAACTGGGGGGACATCTTGTTTTCCTCCTGATGCTTCTTCCTCCCTGGAAACCGGAAATGAGCCCAGAGGAAGTAACCTCACCTCCACTGTGAGGCTCACGGTCTGTGGTGGACACCCCTGCAGATGCACCTTCTGCCACCACCCACCTGTGAATGGTGACCTGGGGAAAAATAATAAACATCTCACTCCCCAGGGCTAAGCAATGCACCCAATCTTATGCAGTCAGAGGCAGAGCCTAGCCGATAAAAATCTACCCCCCCACCATTGGGCCCTTTGGGGATTAATCAACTTTTTTCCCTCAAACACTCAGTTTCTTTGCTATGTAACTGATGTCAGCTTTAAATGTTTTGCTATTTCCTCCTCCATTTTTTTAATTTGGTTAACTTATTTCACATATATATGATACCTATATAGTAATAAAGTCACATAAAGTTACAGAATTTCCTTTTGTTCTATAAATTTTATATAATGTTATTTACTTTCTAGTTATTTTTTAGGTAACATGCAGTTTGTGTTCTTTCTTCTAATTCATGCCTTATTTAGAAGTATCTCTTCATTTCCAATAGTTTCCTTTTATTTTGGATGGTTTTTGTTGTCAATTACTAGACATCCATTCTTCAAAACACAAGTTTTGGGGTTACTTTGTTATAGAAGGTTTGGAGTTTTGCCAGCCTCAGGTCTCTAAGACCTGCTGAACCAAGAAGGAACCTCCTCCGGCGCCCCACTGCCTCCCCAGGGGTGACTGCTTGTAACTCTCAGCTGCAGATTTGGTGTTGAATCCCACAGTTCTGAAGAACATGCATCTGCAACTAGAGGTTTTTATTTCTTTATTTATCTATTTATTTATTTTTGGCTATGCTGGGTCTCCGTTGCTTTGTCCAGGCTTTCTCTAGTTGTGCTCAGTTCAGTTCAGTTGCTCAGTCGTGTCCAACTCTTGCGACCCCATGAATCGCAGCACCCCAGGCCTCCCTGTCCATCACCAACTCCCGGAGTTCACTCAGACTCACGTCCATCGAGTCAGTGATGCCATCCAGCCATCTCATCATCCTCTGTCGTCCCCTTCTCCTCCTGCCCCCAATCCCTCCCAGCATCAGAGTCTTTTCCAATGAGTCAACTCTTCGCATGAAGTGGCCAAAGTACTGGAGTTTCAGCTTTAGCATCATTCCTTCCAAAGAACACCCAGGGCTGATCTCCTTCAGAATGGACTGGTTGGATCTCCTTGCAGTCCAAGCGACTCTCAGGAGTCTTCTCCAACACCACAGTTCAAAAGCATCAATTCTTCAGCGCTCAGCCTTCTTCACAGTCCAACTCTCACATCCATACATGACCACAGGAAAAACCATAGCCTTGACTAGATGGACCTTTGTTGGCAAAGTAATGTCTCTGCTTTTGAATATGCTATCTAGGTTGGTCATAACTTTCCTTCCAAGGAGTAAGCGTCTTTTAATTTCATGGCTGCAGTCACCATCTGCAGTGATTTTGGAGCCAAAAAAAATTAAGTCTGATACTGTTTCCACTGTTTCCCCATCTATTTCCCATGAAGTGATGGGACCGGATGCCATGATCTTTGTTTTCTGAATGTTGTGCTAGTGGGGGTTATTCTTCCTTGCCGTACACGTGTTTCTCCTCGAAGTGACTTTTCTTGTAATGGAACACAGGCTCTGGATCACGTGGGCTTCAGTAGTTGTGGTGCTTAGTTGCTTCATGGTATGTGCAATCTTCCTGGAACAGGGATCAAACCTGTGTCCTCCGCATAGGCAGACGGGTTCCTATCCACTGCACCACCAGGGAAGTCCCGGACCACATGCTTCTGCATCTGGAACTCTGCTTTCTAACTGAGGCCTTATCTACTGACTTCCCCCTCAGCAGGATGAAGCTTCAGCTTCTCTCACCCACTTCTTCACCCTTCCCCTCTCCCCTCCTCCTAACAGAAACTCCTTATGGTGGTCCTATGGTCAAGCTGCCAGGACAACCTGAAATACACAGCTAAGTCAGGTCATATCCCGTGTTACATTTTATTTTCCTCAGAGTTAACAATTACCTTATTTTGTTGTTACTACTGTTTCAGATGGCCAGGGTTGGCCAAGAAGCTTAGCTTACCGGATTTAGCTCTGGGGAAAGACAGCATCTGGCGGGGCCATCTGGGGAGGGGCCCAGGGCTCTGCACCGAGGCATGGCAGGGACCGTGGGGAGATGGTTACAATGGACAAGGCTGGAACTTTATCAGAACCTGATGAAGATTTGCTATGGCTACTGCTTATGCTCTGGTGTTCCTGCCCCTGCTCTTCGGTGAGGTGAGCCCCACATGAAATCTGAGTGCGTTCCAAAGTTGCCATAACTGCTGCTGCTAAGTCGCTTCAGTCGTGTCCGACTCTGTGCGACCCCAGAGACGGCAGCCCACCAGGCTCCCCCGTCCCTGGGATTCTCCAGGCAAGAACACTGGAGTGGGTTGCCATTTCCTTCTCCAATGCATAGAAGTGAAAAGTTAAAGTGAAGTCGCTCAGTCGTGTCCGACTCTTCACGACCCCATAGACTGCAGCCCACCAGGCTCCTCCATCCACGGGATTTTCCAGGCAAGAGTACTGGAGTAGGGTGCCATCACCTTCTCCCTGCCATAACCAGAGAAATTATGAAGGGCCTGGGGTAACCCTGCAAGGAGAGCAGGTTAGGGAGAGTTTGGTTCTGGAGGCAGGCCGGTCCCAGGAAGTAAGTCAGTTCTAGATGTAAGTGGTGCAAGTAAGATGATTCTGGAAGCAGGTTGCCAAGGGGGGTTCTGGAGTGTGGGCTCCAGAGAAGGGTTCCCGAGGAAGGTTCTGGAAGCGGGTTCTGGAAGTGTGAACAATGGACGGCACCGCACTGGGGCCACCAGGCCAGAGCCTGGGTCCCCGAGTGGAGACAGAAAAGCGGACCTTAAAGGCTGCACGGGCGCTCGTGCCAGGAAAACCGTTAACAAGCCATTGCGGGTGTTTTCGGATTAGCCCTGAGGAGGCCCCGCCGCCCGGCGGGTGGAAACCCGGCTGCCCCTGGGCCCTGCGCTGCGCCTTGTTTTTCCCTTTTCCGCCGGCCGGCGGTTGCCAGGGGCGACCGCATTCCCCGGGGGCTCCGCGGGCGCGAGTGGGCAGGGCCTGGCTTCGAGAACCACCTCCCTCACGCTCTGGTTGACCAGCGCTGCTGTCCGTCGGAGTCGCCGCGGCCGCCGATTGGGCAGCGGGAAGTTTCGCACGCTCGGCGGCCTGCGCCCCGCCCCTCCTGCCGGCGGGGCCGCCACCCCCAGGCGAGGGCAGTGCCGGGTCCGAGCACCCGGGGTCCCTGCGCCGGCGACGGCCTCCAGGCGGGCGCGGCCCGAGCAGCGGGCGGCGATGGTCCCCGAGGACAGATCGGACGGCCCGGGAGCCGGCAAGGAGAGCGCCCGGCTGCAAGCGGCCGGCACCGTCCGCAAGGTGGGAGTGCCCGACGGCCGGGGGGCGCCGGGAGTTGGGTTCCCAGACCCGGCCGCTCCTGTTGCCCGCTGCCGCCGGCGAGCGCTGGGCTGCGGGATCGGCGCTGGTTTCTCCCGTCCGAGCGCGCCGCTGGACTCCGGGGCGAAACGTCGCGTATCGCACGCCCCTCAGAGGCAAGGTGGGCTTAACGCTGAGGAACTGGGGACCCGTGCGGAGCCAGAGCCCGGCCTCTGGGCTCCTGTCTAGTGCGTTTGGGGGACCCCTCCTGCGTCGACCGAAAGAGGTCGGAGCGCAAGTGCAGCTCGTGGTTTTCTCTAACACTCCAGGACCCCCTTCTCTGGCAGGTGCTGGCTCTGGTCAGTGACAGCCCGTGGCCTTCGTGTTTGTTCCTGGCATCCGTCATTCCTCCTTTCTTAGCTGTTCTCTCTCTCCTAGGGCTGTTCAGCTGTGCCCTGGCCACCCAGCTCTGTGTTTGATGGAACTTTTAGCAACAGGTGGCTGATGCACCCGGGTACAGGAAATGGCTGGAGGATTTCCCAGCAGGGTGGTTTGTCCCTCCTCACTTCCCCGCACCTCTGCCCCCTCCTGAAACCCCTGATCCTGCGGGGGCTGTGGACTGTGGACTATTTCCAGGAGGACTGAAAAGCTGTACAAGGGAGGAGGGTGGAGACATTTGAGTCTGTGTCTGAGGAGGAGACGTGCTCTGGCTGCCTCACCTTGCAGCCTGGGAGCCTGGTCATTCCCTGGGAGTCACTGAAAGGCTTCCCAGTGTTTATGCCAGGACTTGGGCATCCACATACACAAGAGTTTTCAGTCCGGTACCACCAAGCATAGCTGCACCTGCACCAGGGAGGGTGTGAGGCCTGGCCCCACCAACCATCTTCCAGTCTGTTACCAGACCTGCTCTGGCCTAGTTGCCTGCACACTTAGCCAGTTCTGGCCACTGCCCCTGCCATTTCCTCCTGGGCTTCTGGGGGCTCCATTAGACCGGTGCTGCCAGGGCTGCAGCAGGGAGGGTGTGGGAGAGGCTCGCTGCTCTTCTCCATCAGGTGGGGGTTCTTCCACACATGCGCGAGCTGGCAGACCCCTTCACCACCCGGTGTGGAAATGGGGGTGAGCACCACCCAGCACTGCACATTCGGCCACAGTCGCGCTTCCCACCAAGTCATGCAGCCAGCCTGCGTCCTGGAGGGCACGCTGGGGTCACGAGGCCATGAGGGTTGCTGGCTGCAGGCCTCAAAGGGGACTGTGGTCTCCTGCCTTCAAGCATATCTCTCCGGGGGCACTTGACATTGGACACCCGATGAGCTGTGTTGACAGACAGTCCCGCGGGGCTGGCAGCCTCTCCCCAGTACATGGAGCGCCCCTCCCCAGGCAGACAGCCTTGCTGCTCACTCAGAACCTTAGGCTGGAGCTGTGCAGTTGGACCTTCAGAGGGAGAGGAGTAGAGCTTTGGCTGTGGCATGCCCCCTGCTCCGGATTCTCAGGCCTCCTGGAAGGGAGACTGCCCGTGTCCTCTTCTCATTCCCTTCTGCACCAAGTGGGTATGGGAGGTACCATGGGGAAGAGGTGAAGGCCAGTGGGAAGACACTCAACCAGCAGAGCGGAGAGAGGAGAGCCGTGTTTTGTCTTCTTCCTGCCTGATGCCACCTTGACACCAGCCCCCTTTCCATCTACAGATGAGGACTTGCCCAGAGTCCCCCAGCAGGCAGTCATCCAAGGTGGTTGCTCTCTCTCTCCCATTGTTCAATGGGGACAAGTCCCCTCTCCCCAGTTACCTCAGGACCACTTGGAAGTCCCAGAAGAATGCTTCCTCCTGCAGGAAGTCTTCCCTGATTGATCTCTCCTGAGAACACTGGAATGTGGAGGAAATGTTGGGCCGTAATCCAAGGTGGCCATGTGCCATGAGTCTTGTTTGTGCAAGAGAGTAAGGCCTTCTTTAGGGTGCCTCCTGCCTAAGCTGGGATAAGCTATAGCCCCCAGAAGGCGGGGACTGCTCTTTCTGTGGCAGTGCGGACATACTTCCTCAGATTTGTGCAAGACAGGGGCCACTGCAGAGAGGCTGCATTAGCCCTGCACGTCTGTGCCTTCAGGGTGGGGTCCTGGGAGGCACTGTGTCTTCTTCCCTGTTCTGTTCCAGGGCCAGGAGACCACTTGAGCCTGAGGACATGGTCCAGGGAAGAACATTCTGAGAAGTCCTTCCCAACTCTCAGGCTGGTGACCGACCAGGCTGGGAGGTCCCTAAATGGCCGCAGCTGCACCAGTCCCACTGGGGCCCTGAAAGCCCCTCCCCTGACAGAGGAAACCTCTCACCCTTTGAACCTGCCACAGGGCTTTCTGCCTGGGGCCCGTGTGCAGGGCAGAACCGCACTGAGACACCTCAGATGGGGCTGTCAGAAGGCCTGGCCTGCTGCCTGTGAGCGGAGTGAACCTTGGGGCCTGTGGTTTGGGCATTTGCCGCAATAAGTGGCCAACTGGGATGGAGCCCGGCCACAGCGAGTGTGGCCCAGAGGAGACCCAGCACCCTGCAGGCAGGCTGCTCTCCATCAGTGCCCTGGCAGGAGCTGGCTGGGCATCCCCTCCACCTAAACGTGCGCAGTCTGGCGTTTGTGTGGGCGGGACGGGTCGTGGGGGTTACAGAAGGAATTCAGAAGTGCAGGAGGATGCTGAGAGCAATTGGCCATCTCCCGGTGGGGCTCCAGCTGGGCTGCTGAGCCCCAGAGAGGCACCCTATGGGCCCAGCGTCTTCCCAGGGCAGTCCAGCCCTGTCCCTGCCCGCCATGTCCTTACTGGCCTGGCCCCAGTGACCTGTGGCCTCTCTGCAGGGCTGTGACCTCTCGACAGATTCGCTGCATGGCCACCTGCAGAGCCGCAGGGCCCGGATCCACCAGCAGATCGACAGGGAGCTGAGGATGCGGACAGGCGCCGAGAACCTGTACAGGTGGGCGCTAGCTGCCCAGGACACCCACCCAGGGCTGGACCCCCAGGAAAGCAGGGCCATGTTCCCAGAGTCCCCCGTGAGGCAGGCTCACCCAGGGCAGGGCAGTGCCATGGTGGGTGCCTGGTCTTTTGGTCCACGTGTGAGTCCATGACCAGGCCTCCTGTTCAGGCTCCCGAGAGGCAGGGCTGGACTTCGCACCAGAATCTGGGGTAGCCATGGTGCCCAGCTGGGACGCTCACAGGTGACTCAGGCCCCCACCTCAGTGGCCCTCACTGGCAGGGTCAGCTCAGGGCCAGCCGGGTTCTGTGCTAGGCTGGAGAGGATATCCCCACCCAGATGGACATAGCAGCTGCACTTTTTAGGCTGAGCTGTGGCAAGTGACAGGTGTCCCAAGGTTGAGGACCTGAGAATGAGTCCTTGAGACAGGAATTCATCTCTACCTTGGAGCCTGTGTGCTCACACCTTCACACCCACCTGTTCTCCGGGTGCTGATCTGAGGCCTGGGGAGGGGGCCCTGCTTGGCCGAGCCACCACCAGTGAGCACAAAGCCAGCTGCAGGCCGGGGCTCCGCCAGGCCCTCCTTTTCCTTAGCAGCCCTGCCTCCCTGTCCACCCCATGCCTTCCTGGGCACCCGCCGGTTCCTCTGGCAGGCACAGAGGGAGTCCAACCCCATCTCTCCAGGGAAGTTGCCTTCCAGTCTCCAGAGGACAGGCATGAGCCATGTTCTGGGGGAGTGAGAGGTGGTGGGGGGACTCACACCCTGGAAGTTCTGGGTCCGAGCACATGTACTCGGGCCAGAGTCATGACACATGTACGGACAGGAAACTGCATGGCCCACAGGGAGCTTCAGAGAAGAGGGGGTCATCTGGTGGGCCCTGGACCCCACCACTGCCCCCCAGGGTGGCTGGGCCCCTTGGCACATCACTGTGGAATGGGCTCCGGAGCTTGGGCTGCGATGAAGGCCTGGAGCATGGGTCCCCTGGCAGCGCTAGGGCTTCACCTCAGCCTCCTCCTCTAGAGCCACCAGCAACGCCCGCGTCAGGGAGACTGTGGCCCTGGAACTGAGCGACGTCAACTCCAGCCTGCAGCTGCTGAAGGAGGAGCTGGCGGGGCTCGACAGCAGCGGGGACACGGGCCAGCCTGAGAGGTGTGTGTGTGAGTGTGTGCAAGGACGTGGACTGGCCCCAGAGGCACGTGTGCCTGCAAGTGTGTGTGGGGACATGGACTGGCTCCAGAGGCGCGTGTGCATGTGAGTACGTGTGGGGGGACACGGACTGGCCCCAAAGGCATGTGTGCATGTGAGTGTGTGTGGGCACACGGACTGGCCCCAGAGGCGCGTGTGCATGTCAGCGTGAGGGAGACCACCACCACCGCGCCTGTGTGTGCAGGGCCGGCATCCAGGCAGGGCCTGAGGGATGTGGCATGGCATTCCAGAATCGGGGGGAGTGCGTCCAGTGTAGCAGGCGTGGTAGTGGGTGACCCCAGGGCCACCGAGGACAGCGGAGTCCAGTCCTAGGGCCTGGACTCGTTGCTTCTGGTTCTAGCGAAGGCGTCACTGCCCCCATGATCCCCCTGGGGCTGAAGGAGACCAAGCCCCTGGACTGGGCAGCCCCCCTGAAGGTAAGTGGTGGCCTGGGCTTGGCTCTCAGGGGCTTCCTGGTCAGCAGTCTCACTGAGGTGAGGACTCAAAGGGAAGAAGGGTCTGACCCGGAGCCACCTGGCCTCCACAGCCAGAGGGGATTTTGATCGGGTGGGCTTTGCAGAAGAACGCACCCTGGGACGGATGTCGGCAAAACTGGAGGTCCCAGGACGGCTGCCGGGTCCCTGACTCCTGCTCTGAGGGTTCTGCTGGCTGGGGGCTGCCCCCTCTAGTCAGAGCCTGTGCTGAGAAAACCCTCAGGTTCTGGGGGACCTTGTGGGGGCTCCCAAGCCCCTGCAGCCAGGCCAGCGGGAAGGTGCCTCATCCTCTGCCTCGGGAGCCCGCTGGCAGGTGGCAGGTAGCACTTGGCTCGTGGGAGTTAATAAGGGTAAGGGGTTCCAGTAGAGACATCCCCGAGTCCCTGGGCCCCGCATCTGTGGCGGGGGTCCCCTCACTATGGGGCTTCAGCCATGTCGGGCTGGGAGGCTCCAGGGAAGTCCCGCGCCCACCCTCCCCCCCGCCACCTCAGGAGCTGATCTGCAGGCACTTTGGGGAGGATGGAGCTTCCTACGAGGCTGAGATCAGGGAGCTGGAGGACCTGCGGCAGGTGGGTGTCAGCACCCCCAGCCCCCACGTGAGAAGACTGCTGGCCTTTGGGAATGGCTGCTCTGTGCCCGTGCCCACCCCGGGGACCCTGCCCAGCCTCCCGCCCCAGCGCCCTGCAGGCCCCTGGAGTGGCACGTGTGGTCCCCAGCAACTCCCGGGAGGGCACGTGTGACTATGTTCACCCCCAGACCCTGGGGCACCCCCTGGAGCTGTGACATCCCAGGGGCTGCCGCGTGTGCCCTGGGGCGGGCGGGGGCGGTAGGACCCAGCTGACTTCCATCTGGCAGGCCACGCGGACCCCCGGCCGGAGCAAGGCCGGCCTGGAGCTGCTCACGGCCTATTACAAGCAGCTCTGCTTCCTGGAGGCACGCTTTGTCAGCCCTGCCCGGAGCCTCGGGCTGCTCTTCCACTGGTAGGGGCTGGGGTGGGCAGGAGCCCCGGGGTCGTTCCTGAGACCCCCAGCTTCTTGTGGGAACTCCTCCCAGCCTGACCCAACCCTGCAGGTACGACTCACTGACAGGGCTTCCAGCCCAGCAGCGGGCCCTGGCCTTCGAGAAGGGAAGCGTGCTGTTCAACATCGGCGCTCTGCACACCCAGATCGGGGCTCGCCAGAACCGCTCTTGCCCCGAGGGCATCAGCCGTGCCGTGGAGGCCTTTCAGAGGGCTGCCGGTGAGGCTGCCAGACCTCACAGCTGTGCCTTTGCAGTCCTTACTTTCAGGCTCGAGGGCCAGATTTGGGGTAGGGGGGACGGGCGTGGTGGCCCCCTAGCCTGAGGGGCTCGGCACACACAGGCCCTCTGTGAGGGGCTTAGGGCGAAGGCTGGGCAGCCCCCCTGAGCCCCGTCTCCCCCGCAGGGGCCTTCAGCCTCCTGAGGGAGAACTTCTCGCATGCGCCCAGCCCGGACATGAGCCCCGCCTCGCTCTCCATGCTGGAGCAGCTGATGCGCGCCCAGGCCCAGGAGTGTGTCTTCGAGGGCCTCTTGCTGCAGGCCCCCGGGGCCGCCCACGACTGCCTGGCCCAGCTGCGCCTCGCCCAGGAGGCAGCCCAGGTGAGGGTGGGGGGCAGCTGTCCCGGGGGACTGGCCAGGCTGCGGCTCTCGGGTGCCCGCTGAGCTGAGGGGCGGGCCGGGGCCAGGAGGAGCGGCTGCAGCGTCTCTGGAAGCCAGCTGTCCTCGTGGGCCCCGGCGGGGGGCACTGTTCAGGGTCCCGGGGCCCTGAGTCCCCACGTCTGGGGCGATGCCAATCAGGGCAGGGACTGGGGGCCCCGACCCCTGACCTCGTCTCGACGTGGGGCAGGGCCACTGGGAGTTTGGTGGAGGAGGGGCCCCAGGGTGGGCAGAGGCCAGGGTCCAGGCCACCGGGCTCGCGGCAGCCCCCTCTGTCCTCCTGTGTGCCAGCAGGTGGCGGCCGAGTACCGGCTGGTGCATCGGACCATGGCCCAGCCTCCCGTCCGGGACTACGTGCCCTTCCCCTGGACCACCCTGGTGCATGTGAAGGCGGAGCACTTCCACGCCCTGGCCCACTACCACGCGGCCCTGGGCCTGTGTGACGGCGCCCGTGAGTGCCCCGCCCCGCGTGCCCGCGTGCCCTGCCGCCAGGTGCCTGTGCGGCAGCTCACTGCCCTCTCTGACCTCCAGCGGTGGCCGAGTCGGAGCTCCCTGTCCTCGAGAAGGTGTTCCTGGCCTCGGCTGAGGCCCGGGGCCCGGCGCTGCCCCAGGAGCGCGAGGAACGCAGCAAGCTGGGTGAGGCCCTAGGCCCCTGCCGGCGTGAGCGCCCCACTCCAGCCGTCACTCCCCATGGGGCGCCAACAGTGCGGGGGGCTTCCTGGGCAGGGCAGGCACCCATGGGAGGCAGCTCTTTCCCGGCAGACCCAGGATGAACCTGGAAGCCCTGACCTGCCCTCCTCCAGCTGCATGTGGGGTGGGGGCCTGGAGGGCCCCAGCAGCATGAGACAGCTTGGTCCCACAGGCAAGGCCCACCTGAGGCGGGCCCTCCTGGGGCAGGAGGCAGCGCTGCAGCTGCACGCCGTGTGCCGGGCCCTGCGCCGGGAGGACCTGCTGCAGGCCGTGCTGGCCCGGGCACTGCGGCGCTCTCTGGCCAAGTACTCGGAGCTCGACCTGGAGGACGACTTCCATGAGGCCACCGAGGCCCCTGACGTCCAGCGTGAGCACCGGGCCCCGGGGTGGGTGTGTCTTGGCCCCAGCGCGGGCGCCAGGCAGAGGCCCCTGCGAGCGAGGTCCATGTGCCACAGAGCGCCCTCAGAGCCGCTGTGACAGCCCCTCGCTGCTCCGTGCCTGCCCCGTCCCCCCAGGGGCGTCAGACGCCAGAACCACCAGGCTCCTCCTGCTGGTGGTGCCCAGAGGGGCCCGAGTGCACGGCTGCACTTCGGGCCACCACCCTGGGACCCTGAGCCTTGGACTCAGCCCTGCCTCCCTTCACCTTCATCCTTTCAGCTAAGACGCAGCAGAGGCCAGAGGGCAGGACACCCAGCTTCTCCCGGGTAAAGGTAGCTGATATCTTCCACCGGCTGGTGAGCACCCTCCCAGGCCTCCCCCTCCTCAGCTCTTTCCTGGCACTCAGGCAGGTCCTCGAGGGGGGCCCCACCCTGCCCAGCCCCACTGCTGACCCACCAGTCTCTGTCACCGAATGGAGAGATGAGGGCAAGGGTGCTCCAGGCCGGGGGGCTCCTCCAAGTGCAGCAGCCCAGCCCGGCCTCTGACCTCTGACCCCCCCAGGGGCCCCTGTCCGTGTTCTCAGCCAAGAACCACTGGCGGCTGGTGGGGCCCGTTCACCTGTCTCGAGGAGAGGGAGGCTTCGGCTTCACGCTGCGGGGAGACTCGCCTGTTCTCATTGCTGCCGTCGTTCCGGGGGGCCGGGCTGCGGTAAGGCCCCCTCACCGGAGGGCAGGGAAGGTGGAACCACCCAGAGGTGGAGGGGTGCTGCAAGACTCTCCCCGTCTGCTGCAGGAGGCCGGCCTGAAGGAGGGTGACTACATCGTGTCGGTGAACGGGCAGCCGTGCAGGTGGTGGAAGCACGCGGAGGTGGTGGCCCAGCTGAAGGGCGTGGGTGACGAGGGCGTGAGCCTGCAGGTGGTCACGCTGCTGCCTGCTGCCGAGCTGCCCGTCTCGGTGAGTCCCAGGGCCTTGGGAGGGTGTCCCTAACTCCTTGTCCTGCCCCGGCCTTGGCCTTTGGCCAGGCCCCAAATACCCACGGATGCTACGACGGTGCTGGGACGGTCCTCCACGAGGCCCAGCCCGCCCCTCAGCTGCTCCGGGCAGAAGCTGCCTCTGGAGCGCTGCCCCCCAGCAGGGCAAACCCATGGGGGCCCTGCTCCGTGGCCATTCTCACATGGACCCCCCACCCCCTGAATCCCCACCATTTCTTCCCTTGGCACTCACCAGCTGGCCACAAGCAGGCCAGGCCAGGGGAGCTGACCCACATCCATTTCCATGGTGAACACAGGGGGACCGCCGGCCAGCCCTTGGGGGGCTTCTGAGGAGCCAGAAGGAGTGTGGCCAGGAGACGCCAGTGCCCTCACGAGGCAGCCCGAGGCCCAGGCCCCTCCTCGGCTGGAACCGCAAGGCCAACAGGGGCAAGGCTGGAAGGAGGCTGTCCCCAGCCCCACAGCCCTGAGCTGCTTGCTGCCCCCTTATCCTCTGGGTTGCCCAGGGTGGTGGTGAGGGGCCGGCTCCCCCCACACAAGGGCCCCAGCACAGGCTCCAGCTGGCTGGGAGCGAGGACCCCGTGCAGACCTTCCTGATCCAGGACCCAGGAGCTTCAGCCAATTAGCTGCCCCACCCAGTGCCCAGAGCTGCCCATTAAAGACGATGTCCGATGAGATGTGTCTGAGCCAGTGCCGGGGGCCAGGTGCAGCGCCCGCACGAGAAGCGCCACAGTTACTCAGCACTGAGTCCCACGTGCCAGGAGACTGTCTGTGAGCTGCCCTGTCCTCCTGTGTCCCGACTGCCCACTAGAGGGCAGCTGCCTGGGTGGAGGTGTCCATGGACTCCTCTCGGACGGGGAAGGAGCTGTTACGGGAGAAGGGGGATGTGTGGCAGCGGCCCCTCCAGCTCAGATGCCCGCTGCCCCTGTGCTGGGCTCCTGAGGCCCCTGGCTGAGCTCTCCCGTCCCCTTCTTCCCAGCATGCCACCCCCTGTCCACACCCTCCCTCAGGACCACGGCCCCAAGCCCAGCTTCTCTTTGGCCCGCAGTGACCCCTGCTGAGCACCCCCCACTGGTCCACCTGGCGCCCCATAGGCTGGAGAAGGACCAGCTTCCCTCCTGCCCTGCCCCTCCCTCCACAAGCAGCCCAGGTGTCCACAGCATGGCCTCTCACCCGAATGGTGTCCCAGCAGAGGCCAACTACTGCATGCCTTCTGCTGTCCCTCCGTGCAAAGAGTGGGACTCCCTCCCTGCTTCCGTACCTCCTGTCCCCTCTTCCGACCCCGTGTGCATCGAGGGCCTCTGACCCCAGCCAGGTTCCTGCAGTCCAGTCCTTTCCGGAGCTGCCTGCCTCACTGCAGACCAGGCCCTACCCCCATGTCCCCTCCAGCCAAGCTCCTTACGGCCCTGCCTTGTCTCCGCCCCCACCCCACCCCTCCAGGCTCTCCTCCCCCTGCCCCGGCCCCACAGTCGAGCCTGAGTGTCCGAGGCCGCTGCTCCGGCTTGAGGGGTGTCTATGGGGCCGTCTCAGCCTCCTTGCTCCCAGGCCCAGCACAGAGGGGTACCCTCAGCCCACCCTTGCTCCTTTGTACTTCTCCCCAGCCCCTTTGGCACCAAACTGGGCTTCTCGGACCGTAACCTTCAGGGACCACCCCGCCTCCCCAGCCACGCATACTGGGAACAGCCCCAGAGACCATGACGGCCACACTGCCCCAGGCCCCACGGTGGTGTGGCTCAGGGCCTGGCCCCAAAGGAAGGGGTGGAAGGTGGGAGAGGTTGCCGTCTGCAGTTCTCGCAGGGATGGGGGGGGGGGGTGGTCCTGTGGCCACCAGGGGGCAGCCACAGCCCGCTCACGAGACTACAGGAGGCGGGGTCTCTGGGCCATGCAGGGTTAGGGAAGGGCGGGCAGCAGACCCCGGAGAGAAGGAAGCTCCCCTGCTGACCAAGGTCCAGCCCCTCTCAGCACATCAGGCCTGTCTCTTCCGTGGGGTCCCCAAGCAGGAGCAGCCCTTAGGGATCTGGCCCCTGCTCTCTCCCACCTTCATCAGCGTTACTGGGGCTGGGGGGGAGTGGGGGCCATTGGCGGGGGTGAGTGTGTGAGGGTGGGTGAGGGTGGGTGAGGGTGCACAGTGTTCAGAGTGGGAGGGCAGGGCTCCCCCCAGCTGCCCGAGCCAGCGGACAGGACATCCAGGTGCGTCCCTCCTTGACCACCTGCCCCTCCCAGGAGAATGCCCCTCTCAGCAGAACCTGCCAAGGTCACCTCAGCTCGTATTAATTTGATTAATAAAACTGTGCATCAAGGAAGCCATTACACGCTAATCAGGGACGACAGGACTGGCAGGTCCTGTCCAGAACTCAGCAGCGTCCCCGCTTCCAGCAGCCGACCTGGACCCAGGAGGGGCTGGGGCCGGGAGACAGCTACCACCTGCTTCTCCCCCAGGCTGGTGGGGAGGGCCCGTCCCAAGGCCCACACCCTCCCAGGCTTCCCAGGCAGCCTGGCTCCGGGCCCTCGGGCAAGCCAGGGCCTTTGCTCCCCTGGGTCAGGGGTGGCTGGGCATCGACCTCTCCAGGAAGCAAGGAAGTCTCTTTCCAGATGGGAAAGTAGGCGTTGAGCGAGGGGAACAAACCGGACAATGCCCCCAAGGAAGGTGGGGGCTCCGCCCGCGCCCTTCCAACATCCTGTGTCCACCTTCACCCAGCACCCCGGGGTGGCCCGGCCCATCTGGTCTCCCTGGCACCTCCCTGGTGTCCCCAGACGGCTGAACCAGCAGCTGGTGGAGTCCTGGGCTGGCTCCAGGAGGCCTCAGGGATGAGGTCATGGACACAACTCTGGGCCTGGCAAAGCCCCCAGTGGTCAGCTGTGGGCCGACCCCCACCCAAAGGGCAATACTGCACCCCCTTGGGGCCAGGACTCAGAACAAAAGACTAGCCTGGCACCCAAGGGTGAGCATCACCACATGCCTGCCTCTCAGACAGCAGCCTGTGGTCATGTCAATGCATGGCCTGGCCTGGCCCAGGAGAGAAGCCCTTGGCTTCTCCGAGTGTGCTGGGGGCTGTCCAGGCTGTGCAGGCTGTGCCCCGAGAGCCCCCGGGTCCTCTACCCTGATGGGCTGGCTTGTGGGGTCCACACACGAGCGGGTGTGTGTGTGAGGAGGCGTGTACCTGCCTGACTGTCCACTCTACTCTGACATGTCCAGGGTGCGGTCTCTTCCTATCCACCTGCCCCCACCAGCCTCACTCTGCATTTGACCTGTTCTCTCTGCCTCCTCGATTCTGGGCTGGGATGTACTCAGCCTTCCTCAGACACGGCCACGTCTCAGGGCCCAGCGTTAGCCCCCACTCTCTGGTCCAGCCACATCACGGTTGTTGCTGTGCCCCAGATGGGCCGTGGGCCACGGATGGGCACCACGACCACTCCTCCACACCAGCGGCAGCAGGACACTGCCCTGTCCCCGTGCCCAGCGCAGAGAGGGCCCACGGAGGACATGGAGAGCTGGGGGCTGGGGGAGGGGCTGGGCAGTGAGCAGACGGATGTCTCCCGCGTGTGCTGTGCCCGCGACCGTGCCCCCTCCTCGGCCCGCCCGGCAGGGACGTCTCACTTTCCAGGGCGGTCCTCCCCTGCGCAGGGAGGTCGAGGTGAGCGTGCGCTGCGATCATTTTGCTTTGCCAACAGAAAACCGCCGAGAGGGGAAAAGGCAAACTCCGTTTCGCTTGGGTCAGCAGTGAGCCAGCACAGATTAATGCGCGGAGAGGCAGGCGGACGGAAGGGAGCCCAAGGCGGAGGCAGCAACGAGGTAGGGGGAGGGGGAGGGATCAGAGGCGGGGCCCGGCGGACCACAGCAGGGCCAACGGCTTGGGGCCCTTCCTGGCTTCCCTCTCCCCGCCAGGTTCACTCTCCCTGGGCTCCTGCCTCAGCTTCCACCTGCCCCTGATCCCCCTAGAGGCAGGGTTGACCCAGGAGCCTCCAAAACAGGGCCCAGATCAGTGCTACACGCCAGCCAGAACCCTGCTAACCGTGGCCACCTGGGGGTTTGTGCCCTTCACCCCACTGGACACTGGCCCCTGGGCTGAGCCACAGGAGTCAGCACTCAGGGATCCAGGGCCAGTCTGCGAGGTGCTGTCACCCAAGCTCACGGTCACCGGCGGGGGCGGGCAGGACGGGCCAGGGCCCCGCGGATCCGGAAGTGGGGTGTGGGAGGCGCAAAGTGGGAGAAGCAGCACTTCCGACCCTGAGCTCAGCCCCCAAGGCCCTGTGGAGGAGGCTGGGGGTTACAGGTCTGCTGGTCGTGGAGGCCGGGAGGTAGGGCTAGAGCGCTGGGGCATCCCGAGCCCAGGACGCGGGGGGCACAGTGTGTTGCCAGCACCCCAAGCCGGAGCCTTTGCTGGAGAGGCTGAACTTGCTGCCCGGCTGCAGGGGGCTCAGTGGTGGCCCCAGACATGCAGCCACCCAGAACTGTGAATGGGCCCGGTTTAGGAAAAGGACCTTTGCTGGTGTGACCACCTAACGGTCATGGGATAAGACCATCCTGACTACTGGGATGGGTCCTAAATCCACCAACGCGTTTCGCAGTAAGAGACAGAAGGGGCGAGGTCATGTGAGGACGGGCCAGTGACTGGAGTGGTGAGGCTGCTACCCAAGGACACCTGGAGACACCAGAAGGCGAAAGGGACCACGAATGGTCCTCTCTGGCCTCCGAGCAAGCACAGCCCTGCTGCTCTGCCAACCCTTCAGTCTCAGACTTTTGGCCTCCAGACCTGGGAGAGAACAAGTTTCTAGCACTTTAAGCCTCCAAGTTCATGGAAATACAATAAGCCAACCTTCCTCAAGACCCCGAGTTTCTGGACCTCAGTTTATCCTTCCGTAGCAGACGTGACCCTACAGGGCTCAGGCGCTGGTTTAGAGTGGTGGGCTCAGCTCCGTCGTTCATGAGAAACAACCCCCACCCTGTTCGGGAAAGCCCGCCTCACCCCCAGATTCTGAAGCGTGTGGCTGGAGCACTCAGCCACAACAGCCTGAACACGTGCATTTCCAGACTTCCAGCCAGAGACTGACCAACTCAATAAGGCAGCCACAGACACCCCCGACCCTGCCCCTCTCCCCGGGCCTCGGCGTCCTGGGGGTGCGGAGCCTTCTGTGCTGGCCCCCAGGGGCTCTGTGCCTTCGGGGTGTCTCACTATCTCTCAGATGGGCTGTGGGCTCAGCCCCAGGCAGAGGGGAGGCTGTTCTAGCTGTGGCCAGCGAGCTGAGGCCCCAGGACCGTGGGGTGGCTCAGAGCCTGCGTGGAGCAGTGGCCGAGCCCCTGGCTGTGTGTGTTGGGGGACTGAGGCCTGGGGGGCTCCCAGGCTTGGCCAGAAGCCCCACCCCACACACACACCCTGGCCAGGCAGCCTAGCAAGCTCTGCCCCGCACCAGGGTCTGTGCATTCAGGGGTCCTGTGGGCGGGTCCACCTCACCGAGCTCCTGTGGGGACGGTGCACCCAGGTGCGGTCACTGCAGGTGAACTTGGGAGTCCTCACTGGGGACGTCCGAGGAGTCGGAGTGCAGACCAGGCCCAGGGTCCATGTGGCTCTAGCGGGAACACTCCCCCACTCACCCCCACGAGCCTCCGTCTCCCAGCCCCAGGGGGTGAGGGCTTCCCCGGGCAGTGCGCCCCCGCCTGCAGAGTGTCGCTGGGCCTCCACTTCCCTACCTGTGAGCTCAGAGCCCTGCTGCAGGGGGCCGGGGGCCGGCCTCGGTCCTGGAGGGGACACGCCCACTGGGACCCCTCTGCTCAGGACGTCGATTGTGTCAGCCTTGCCAGCACGTGCTCACACACACAGCCACCCCCTGCCAGGCCCTGAGGACCCCAGGCTGGGTCCAGGCCCACAGGGAGCGCAGGAGGACGCACCAGGCCTGGAGGGCATGGTCACCCCAGAAATGCAGGAGGGCCCACCTCACTCCAGGGACCCCCTCCAGGCTCCTGGGCTCTCACAGGCCTCTGCCACTTGCCGCCGCTCCCCTCCACTCCTGCCAGGACCCGCCTTCACCACCGCCACCTGCCCCGCTTGCCCCGCGGCTGGGGCCAGCGCTCAGACCAGCAGCAGCTCCACCTCTGTCTCACCAGCACCAAGGGCTCCGCTGGCCAGCGCAGCGCCGCCTCCCCACCCGTCCCCATGGCCACCAGCACCTCACCCCCACTGTCACCAGCATCCACGTCAGCACCCCCCACATGGCCTCCGTCAGCACCCCCGGCCAGCAGCACCGTCACCTCCATGGCCTCATGCCCCCACTGGGGGAGGGCACGACCTCGGGGCTGCACCCTGCTCCCAGAAGGCCCCTGGAGGCCCGGACCCTGAGGACTAGGATTCGCAATTCCGGGAGGACATCTGTGAGGCCTTCGGAGCTGGGTGTGGTGGGGTGGGACTCCAGGAGGCAAGCAGGTCGGGGTAGGTCGGCTCAAGGAGACCCACTGGGCTTGGGCTGTCAGGGGAATGAGGGGCGTGTCCCTGGAGGCTGGGCATGGTCTGGGGCTGGAGGGGAGGGCTGTGGGTAGGCCCGGGAGGGCTACCTGAAGCCTGGCAGAGGGTGGTTGGGCGGGAGGGGTGCGGGACAGCTTGGAGACCCCACAAGAAGATGCGAGGGGGAGAATCTCAAGGAGAAGGAGGGAGGGGAGCCCGGAGCACTGTCAGGGAGCAGAGAGAGGAGCGGCTGAGCCTGGGAGGAAGAGAGGGGTCAGCTCTTCCCCGCCCCCAGACCAGCCCTGCTCAGACTGGGTGGCTGCATCTGCAGGCCTTGCGGACCCTGAGGTCTCTGGAGAATGGAACTGGGATGAGTCCAGGAAGGGCAGGGCCCTGCTGGTCAGCGGCACAGACCAGGCTGGGGGGCAGCCCTTCCCAGGCCGGGGTAGGAAGAGAATGGACAGAGGCCTGGGCAGGCCGCACTCGACATCAGCCCCTGGGGGTCAGAGGTCTAGCCTTGTCTTGACCAGGAGGAAGGCCTCTGCGGGCCTCCCTTCTGGGAGCGGGCCTCCTGCCTTGCTGCCCCCTGTCTCTCACACACCGCCTCTGCTCTCTCCTCCCCAGCCTGGGGCCTGCGGGTTGGCAGGCGGTGCCTGAGGCCGACGCCCACCCAGGTAGGGGCCCCGCAGGGTGCCTCCCTGGGCCCAGGCCTAATGCAGTATTAACCGCCCCCAGGCTCCATGCTCCCTTCCCCCTCGGCCCCTGGACGGGTGAGCCAGACGTGCATTAAGACAAGAGTGACTTATCGAGCTGTCAGTGGGAGCGTTTTAAGACAGAATTATAGGGGAGAGGAAAAAGATTTTTACCAAATTAATGAAAAATCAATCTGGCCTCAAAAATCCATTAGCCTTCATAATGCGCCGGTTACAGGCGGAGCCGCACAATCCGATAGCAGCCGTTAAATACTGCAGCCCCCTCCCCCACTCATCGCCCCTGGGTGCTTACTTCTGAGAATGACACCTGCCGCCCCGCCCCCCAGGCGTCCAGCCTCAGCCAGTCCACAGCTCCCACCCAGAGACCCTCGGAGGCCCGCACCCTGGACCACTGTCCAACTGGGCAGGCCTAGGGGGTCCCCCAACAAGACCCAGGGCTCCCCGGGGACTGAGCGAGGTGGCAGTATGGTGAAGAGGGGACAGATGGGATGGGGGAGGCTGGCTGAGGGTGTGGGTGACGTCAGTGTCCACACAACTGGCCGCACGGGCAGAAGGCAGGCTGTGGTGGGCAGGGCTCAGCGCGTGTGGCTGTGAGGGTCAGTGTCACCCGCGACGCTGTTGCAGCTGCTGAGACGGGCTGGTGCTGTGCGGATGAGGAGGCCCCGCCAGCCCAGGCGCTGCGCGAACTGTTGAGCCCTGGGGTGGGCATGCTGGGCCCAGGAGGACAGGGTGGGCCCGCTCCTGGGAGCTGCCTCCTACGGAGGCAGGTGGCATGCCTGGACCTCCTCCCTCAGTGGGCTCTGTCACTGCATGGAGGCCACAGGGCCTAGGGCTTGGGGGCAGCAGGAGGCTTCTGGCTGACCCCAGACCCAGATGTGACCAAGGGGCCTCCTTCCCCAGCAAGAGAAGGTGGCCAGTGGCGGGAGGTCCGCCATGCCCACCAGGGGCCTGCACTGGGCCAGGAGGCCAGATTGATTGACTTTCCATTAAATTGGCAAATCTCTCTCGATTTCTTCCCTCTCTCCTGGAACCCTGCCTTGAAACGCCGCTGGTCTGACAGCTGCATCCGTCAGCAGCCCGGTTCCCTCTGACCCTCCCAGGAGGCGCAGACAGCACCCTCCTTTCACTGTGTCCCTGGAGGGGCGCCCTCAGGCCTGACCTCAGTCGGGCAGGACCCCCGGGAAAGCCCAGGGCCCAGAGGGCAACCCCCTCCCCTGGTCCTTTTCCTCGGGGCCCCCGCCCAAGTGTTCTAGTGACGGCCACACCCCCCTGCCCTGTGCGCCCCGACTCTGCCCCCGCCCCACCCAGATCATGTCTTACAGTCTTTGCTGGAGCCTCAACTCTGAGCTGTCACCTTCCTGCATCCTCCTGGGGCTCTGCTCACCTCACTTGTTCATCATCCATTCATTCGCATGCTCTTGACCATCCTGGGGGCTCGCCCTGCCAGTCCCCGCTGCCCAGACGCGGCTCAGGCCTGGTCCCTGCCCCCAAGATGTGAGTGGGGAAGCCAGGCAGGTGAGCAGAGGGCCCATGGGGTGGGGCAGGAGGCCAAGCTACGGGGGGACAGAGGGGTCTGGCCACCAGGAGGGTCTGGGGCAGAAGTGGTGCTGGCTGGGGCCTCACAGTGGGTATGGAGGAGAACGGCGCGTGGTCAGCCAGGCAGGGGGAGCCCAGGGTGGGGGCAGCTGGAGAAACCCCTCGGGCCCTGCACCCACCCCCCTGCCCCTGGGGCTCGCTACTGGAATGGGTCACACTCAGGGGTCCTCCCACCATGGGGAGCCCCAGCCCAGGGGGGTGACCGCCCAGGGATCCGAGCAGAGGGGCGGCAGGCAGCACCAGTCCCCCAGCCCCGCGGCGCCCCAGCCCCTCACCCACCAGCTGGAGCCAGACAGTCAGACGGGCAGTGGCGGGCTGTGGTCTCGTGGATCAAATCCCAATTCATTAGCGGTGCAGGTCTGGGCGGGAGGGCTGGTGTGGGCAGGGGGCCGAGACCACGTCTGCGGTTTTCCAGGTGGCCTGGCCGCCTGGCTCCAGAGGCTTCCAGACCCCATCAAGCGAGCCTGCTCCCAATAATCAATCGGGGGTGGCGCTTGCCAACATGAATCCCTCAGACCGCGGGAGGCCCAAGGTGACTCGAGCCTGGCCTGGCCTCTGTGGGGCGCGCGGGGCGGCGAGGCCCGGGTGCTCTGTCCTGCGGTTCCCTCTCTGTCTAGGGCGCCCTGGTCGGGGGGCTCTGCTCCCTTTTTCGCCCCCTCCCCCACCTCCGGTCCCTCGGGTGCCACCTCCTGCTCTGGTTCTTGCGATCACACCCCTCCCTCGCCAGTGGGGCACCATCAGTTCTCGGGCCTGTACCTTCTCATACCTGGGCAGGTCTGGGGGCCCAGAACCAGCCAATGCAGGATGGGGCCAGGCCCCCCAGGTCACAGAGCCCCGCGGAACAGGCTGGCAGTGTGCCTGCTAGGGTTCAGAAGTCACAGCCGAGTTTCCACTTGGCCCAGTATCAGGAGTGTCTGGTACCCCCGCCAGGGTCAGCCCACTGGCCAGGTCTCAGCTCTGCCCATTGGTATGATGCCAAGGTAGCCTCAAGGATGCCCCGGCCTCAAGGATACCCCGGCCTCAGGGTGGACCCAGCAGAGTGTGGTGGGCACGAGGCAGGCGGTGAGTCTGCACCTGCATGCCCCCCATAACCCTGCACCCAGTCACACCTCCCCAGGGCCCGGCCCAGCCAGCATCCTCTGATCAATGGCCAGGCAGGACCTGACATCCCAAGCAGGGGCTGGATCTGCTGACCCAGGCCGGCTGGCCCCGTCCTGTCCAATCAGTCGATAGCAGAACATCCTGTGCTGTGCTGCTCTCAGCACCCCAGGGACCCTTGGCCCTCAGAGACCCTCAGCAGGATGCCAGCCGGGACTACAGCCACAGCGGGCAGGTCCTGGGAGCCAGGTGGTTGGGTGGGCTGTCAGCTGCAGGCTCCTGGGCCTCTCCACCCCACCCATCTCCCTGGTGGCCTCCAGGGCCCTACAGGGTGGCCCCCTCAAGCCACCTGGGGTTCTCTGCCAGGCCTTGCCCCCAGGCCTCCTGCAGGGCTGACCTCCCACCTCTGAGGCATTGCCTTGTGGGGAGAAGAGCCTGACAAGAACTTAAACTCCCACCAGGGCACTGGGAGGAATTCCTGGGCCAGACCACTCAGTTTAAAGAGCTTTCTTATTTTTAGCCGGACCACGTGGCATGTGGGACCAAAGATCCAACTCACGCCCCCTGCATTGGAAGAGTGGCGTCTCAACCACTGGACCACCAGGGAAGTCCTAGAGGAGCTCCTAGGAGACACAGCTGTCTCAGGGGTGGGGACCGTAGAAGGACGAATCCCCGTCACCGAGCTGCTCACAACAGGGCCAGTGAGCAGCCCCTGGCAGACAGCTGGGGCCCTGCCTGCTCAGACGGCTGCCTCCTCTGTCCCCGAGGACAGCCCTGAGCTCCCCACACGGCTCGCACACCTCGTCCTGCACTTCCGTGAGCAGCTCGCCCGTCAGGCGGAGCTTCCTGCCCTTAGAACAGGGACTCCAGGAGGAAATTAGCCAGCCTGGGGTCAAGCCTGGACCATCAAGGGGCTGCCAGCCGGTGAGGACTGGGTCGCGGCAGGGGCCGTGGGGTGGTCGGTCAAAGGCTGTGTGGGGTCGGCAAACTCAGACAGCAGTCCGGGGCCCCTCAACCAGCAGGACCACCGCCTTCAGCCCTTTGATCCACAGTTCCCCGGGTGGCCTAGTGACCTTTTCACTGCAGCGCTGGCCCTCCAAGCCCTGGACCCTGACACAGGTGTTCAGGTTCATGGGGCTGAGCCTGAGCTTCTGTTTTAGTGCCCAGAGAGGTTCCGAGACCTGTCCAGCGTCACACAGCATTTGGGCAGTCAGTGGACCTAGACACTCACCTCTGGGCCTGTTCAGGCAGCTGGTTAGGGTCTGACTGGGAGCCCCAAAGGGCAGGCGCACCTTCTGTCTACCACCACACCCCCCTGCCGTGGGCAACCCCCACCTCAGTGCAGAGTGGAAGCGGGAGGAGGGAGGGCAAGGCCCCTTCGCTCTCTGCCCTGGAGGTAGGCTGCACCCAACAGCCCCCCGTGGCTGACTTGGCATAGGGACTTGGGTTTACCTGTTCTTGGAGCCAGAGTTTATGGATATTCCTGAAGCGGAAGGTCCATCAATTATCCTCGGAACGTGGCCATTTCTCTACTGGGAGAACATGCAGTTTTCTACACCTCGGAAGAGACGCCGGGGTGGATCGATCGCTGAGCGAGCACCATCTAAATCCTCTCTGGGCTGGCGGCCTCGCAGGCAGCTGGCCCCCTCCCTGTGGGACCCCTGCACTGCCAGGTCAGCAGCCCCCGCCTCCCGCTGCTCGCTCGACAGGGCAACAGCCGTGACCCCTGAGATGGCCAGTCTCAAGTGCCCCCCCTCCCCCGGCCTGAGGACCCCCACCTGCCCTGTGGACACAAGCCTGCAGGTGACACGGGGATCCAGTGAGGAGCACCTCGGGGATTGGGCCTGCCCAGTCCCCACCAGGGATCCAGGTGGTCTCATGCCTGGGAGAGCTGCCCGCCTGCCCTGCCCAGAAGAGGGTGGGTTAACTGCAGAGTTGAAAAACTCCAGTTCAGTTCAGTTGCTCAGTCGTGTCCGACTCTTTGCGACCGCATGGACTGCAGCACCCCAAGTCCGTCACCAACGACCATCTAGAAGTTGGCCTTTTGGATGGCCTTTTTATCATGAGTGCAGTGTCAACAAGAAAACGCCCGTCCCCCAGCAGACCCTCCTCTGCCCCCACCCCCAGCCCTGCTTCCTGCAGCCCCAGCGTGGGTCTCACGGGGGCAGCAGGTAGTCTCCTGAGCCCGGGCCTGTCCTGGGGGTGCTGCACTCCCAGCCTGGCCGGGAACATCACCCGTCCCCCTCCCCCACCCCACTCGTATCCCCCAGGCTCCCTCGGCCACTGCCGCCCCACCCAGGACATCTTCAGAGGAGGGCCTGCTGGGCCCAGGAATAGAAGGAAGAGGTGAGGCACACAGACCTCTTAGTACGGACTCCGAGGCCAGGTGCTGGGTGTGGGTGTTGAGGGCATGGGACATGGTGCACTTAGATTTTTTCAAATCGCATTAAAATATATTTCACATAAATGTCTCCATCTGAGCCATTTTTCCGAGCACAGTTCAGTGGCATTAAGCACATCTACCTTGTTGTACAATCTGTACCACCATCCGGCTCCAGAACTTTCTCACCTTCCCAAACCGAGACTCTCCCGGCCTAAGAGGCCACGCAGGGCCAGAATGCCGCCCAGCGAGGGGCAGGCCTCACCCTGGGAAGGTGGGGAAAGCCAGGGGAACCCCTTGGGTGGAGGCTTCAGTGGAGGCAGCACGGGGGAGGGGAGGTGGCACGGTAACTACAGACCTGCAGCAAACTGGTGTCTCCAGGCAGCCGGAGGCCCAGAGGGTTTTTACCGTCCCTGAAGCCCTCGGTCGCCGGTCGGCCGCAGCCCTGAGCTCAGCATCCCCGTGTGAGGCTGGGAGGGGCCTCAGCACTCAGCTCCCACTCCCTCCTTCCCCCCAGGGCCACCGGAAGAGCTGTCGGAGACTGCGAGGCCTGTCCTGTGGGTCTTCAGACACCAGTTCCCAGCTCTGCCTGCCAGGCCGGAACTGCCCGTCCCTTGGGGGCCCTGCGGGGGGCAGGGCCAGATCGGAAGCTCCCCCAGCCTCCTCGATCGTATTTGTCAAGGGGCCCATTAGCTGCTGACAGCCGCTTCCCCGGCTGCCCGTCTTGGGGCGGGGCCGCGGCCCCCAGACCCCCATCAATCACTGACCCTGGGGTCTGCAGCCCCCACTGCCTTGCCCTGGGCCGAGGGCCCTCAATAGGACTGATCGTCCGGGAAGCACAGGGCAGCTTGTGCAGAGGCGGCAGCTCCCAAGCCGGGAGGGGCAGCATCAATCGCTGCCCCCGCCCCTCAGCCCTGTGCTGGCTGGTGGACAGAGCACATGCCCCGCCCTTGGGGAGCCAGGGTCAGGCTGGCCGCAACCCCACCCCTCATGGCCCACCCTCCAGAGGGGGCCCGAGGCTGACCCTGCTGGGTCTCCAGGCCTGTTTTTGCCCATCACCCGGGCTAGAGGGTGCATGGGAGCCAGTCAGAGCCCAGGAGGGTGCAGCCGCGGGTCCTGTTGGGCTGACAGGCCGGCGTGGACGCCGCGGGAGCAAAGAGCCACCAGAAACGTCTGGCCGCTGGCTCCTCCTGTGGAGTCTGGGTGCGGGCCTGGGTGCAGGTGATGGCCTGGCCGGCCCAGCAGCTGCCTCCAGTTCGGGCCTGCCCAGCAGGCTGTGGTTTATTTATATGACGAGGTTTATTTATTTATAGGGCTCCCCCTGGGCGGTGCCCAGCCATGGACTGGGAGCTCCAGGCGGCTGCAAGGCCCTGAGCCCCAAGTTCCTCAAGGCCCGGCTGCAGAGGGCCCACCACAAAGCTGGCCGATGTCCATCCCCCACCGGGAAGCGGTCTTCGAGTGGGTGGGGAAGCAGGGGCCACAGGGTGAGGGTCGCCGAGGGGTGCTGGGCCACGACGATGACACCAGCTCTCCAGCGCCGCGTTTCCGGAGCACCACGCCCTGACCGCTGGCAGCTGCTGGGTGCCCTCCTGGTCATGACTGCAGGAGGCTGGTGGAGATGAGTGGGCCTGCGGGTGGGGCAGCCTGGACCCTGCCGGGCCCTGCGGTCACAAGACTTCCCTCCTGCCTGTCCAGGGGCTCCCCTTCCCTCCAGGGTCTTCGGGTAAAGCACAGGACCACACCTGCATACATACTTTACAGAGGTTATGAATACTCTTCGGTATAAGTATTTCCCAAATCAGGAAGGGATATACTTATACTCAAATGAAGTTGTTGATCTGAAATCTGACTATGGCCAGGCCTCTTGGGATTTTATTTGCTGAATCTGGCTGCCCTCCAAACACTGGATGGCAGCTGCCCAGACACCCTGAGGGGAGAAGCAGCCCCACCCTGCAGAAGGGCCGAAGAAGGGCCCCAGGGCTGCCGGGCCAGACCTGCCCTGCCTGCCTCCTCCTCACATTTCAGCCTCCCATCTGCCCTGTGCCCACCCCCCGCACAGTGCCTGGATTAATTTGGGAAGGATAATGTTTATATTAACCGTTCATTTATCGACGTCTGCTTGCTAGGTCAATAGCCAAATTTATTGTCTCACAAGATGGGCCTTATTGAGCCATGTACGCCCCTCCCCCAGCCCTGGGTGGAGAGACGCTGTCGATATGCAGATGGCTGACCTTGGGCCTGCCCATCTCTGCTGGGGGCTTAGGGTCTCCTGGGAGAGGCTGCAGAACCAGAGGAGAGCACCCCCAGACCCTACCGTCGTTGTGGCCCCTTCAGCAGTCAAACCTTCCCTCCTGGGCGGTGGTGGAACTGCCAACAGGCCACGGCTGGGACCCAGGCGGGGGAGGTCAGAAGCTCAAGGAGATGGGGGACAAGCCCACTGGGCACCTGCCGGGTGATGAGGAGGTGGGCAGGAGACAGCTGAAGGCCTCAGTGCACAGTCACGCGTGGTGGCTCAAGGCGGAGCCTGTGCGGCGGGGTGGGGCGGCCAGGGCAGGGAGGAAGCAGAGACGCCAGGGGTGCCTGAGAACTGGCCCCGCCCTGACACCCCCGACACCCTAGTTACAGGGTCATGTAGACGGCTGGGTTGTGTAGACGACTGATGAGGACCCCTGCGTCAGCACGGAGGTCCTGTGCAGACTGGGGCGTGTGCAGGCCATGCCCACTGCCAGCTGAAGGGGAGACCATGCCCCCAGGGCCCCTAAACTTCCCCATATTCCAGGCTTGCCCCGGTCCCAGGGGTCAGGGTGGGCGCTTGTCCTCCTGTCTGTAGGGTCCTGTGCTGCTAGACTGGAGTCTTCCAGTCGGGGAAGCTGCCAGCGCCAGGGTCCTGAGCAGGAGTGGGCAACAGGCTGGGGCCAGGGGCCAGCGGAGGAGGCTGCCCAGGTCAGGGTCAGCAGGGGTGGGCTGAGTGGCAGGCGGTTCCGGTGTCTTCTTAAGGAAGGCGTGAGAGAGGAGGGGTCTGGTGGCTGGTGGGGAGCAGAGTTGTTGGGGAGCTGCTTCTGCTGGAGGCCCACCCCGCCCTGAGCCCCTCCCAGGTCCCCCCTCCCCCAGCCCTGCGCTGTGATACCAAGGGCTCACTTGTGGGTGGCAGGTGGTCGGTGGGTCCAGGACAGCGCGGTGCTGACCAAGATGCCTCCCTGAGTTACAGCCTCCGGGGGTACAGGGATGATCAGCTCGTCCGGGGAGCAGGGCCTAGAGGTGGGGAGAGACAGGGGCTGGGAGGATGTATGGGTCCCCTTGGGGCAGGTGGGCCCCAGCCCCTCAGAGACCCCAGCCCTCCATGCCTTCACTCCAGGCCCCACATCATTTTGCTTTCTCCTTTGATAGCTAGCTAGTTGCTGCTGCTGCTGCTGCTGCTAAGTCGCGTCAGTCGTGTCCAACTCTGTGCGGCCCCATAGACGGCAGCCCACCAGGGTCCCCCATCCCTGGGATTCTCCAGGCAAGAACACTGGAGTGGGTTGCCATTTCCTTCTCCAATGCACGAAAGTGAAAAGTGAAAGTGAAGTCGCTCAGTCGAGTCCGACTCTTAGCGACCCCATGGACTGTAGCCTACCAGGCTCCTCCGTCCATGGGATTCTCCAGGCAAGAGTACTGGAGTGGAATGCCATTGCCTTCTCCGAGCTAGCTAGCTAGACAGGTGTAAATATAGAAATAAAATTAATAGAGTTTGGAGGGAATTCAGTGGTTAGGAGTTAGGTGCTTTCCCTGCTGTGGTCTGTATTCAACCCTTGGATAGGAAACTAAGCTCTCACACACACAGAATTAATAGACTGCTTTTGAGCTCTTTTTTTTTTTTTTTTTTTTTTTGGCTGCATCGCACAGCATGTAGGACCCTAGTTCTTCCACCAGGGATCAAGCCCGTGCCCTCTGCATGCAAGGCAGATTCTTAACCACTGGACCACCAGGGAAGTCGCTTTGAGCATTTTTATATTTATGGAAAAATGAGCAGGAAGTAGAGTTTCCGTGTACCCCCTCATCCCTCCCCACCACACCCCTGGCACACACGGATCCTTTCACTATCTCCATAGTTTTGCCTTTTCCAAAACAGTCATAGAGACTGAATCACACAGTATGTAATTAGATCAGCTCTCTCCTTTAGGGACACGCGTTTAGGGTCCCTCCATGTCTTTTCATGGCTGACAGTTCTTTTCTTTCTTTCTTCCTTTCTTGTAGCCTTGAAGAAATCTCTCTGTCTTTTTTAAATCGAAGTGTAGTTGATTTACAATAGCAGGTTAGTTTTAGGTACGTGTAAGCAAAGTGATTGTTTTATATATATATACTTTTTCAGATGCATTTCCCTTATAGGAAATGAAGTACAAAATACCGAGCACAGTTCGCTGTGCTATACAGTAGGTCCTTGCTGGTTATCTATTTTATATACAGCAGTGTGTGTATGTTAATCTCAACCTCCTAATTTATCCCTACTCATTTCTTTTTCCATTAATACTCCATTGCCTGAACGGACCACAGCTTCCCCGCTCACCTGCTAGAGGACTGCTTGATTACTTTCAAGTTTTGGTAGTTATGAAGGTGCAGGTTCTGTGCAGATGCAAGTTTCCAGCTCATTTTGGGTAAAGACCAAGGAGCAGGATGCCTGGATGCTGTGGTAAGGGTATATTAATTTTGTGAGACACCACGAAGCTGCTTCTAAAGCGGTTGCACCACTCTGCATCACCCCCAGCAATGGATGGGGGGGCGCCATTGCTCCACACGGGTACCCATGGTCGGGTTTCCTCTTTATTTCCAAATAATCCGTGAACGTGGCTCTCTTGATTTTCCAGCGTTAGTCCTCCTGGACAGCCTTCCTCCTCAGAACGGGGGGTCTCCAGGCCCTTATCCTGCTCTGCCCACGTCCTCAACAGTGCCAGGTGTGGTTACAGCGCTCTCTGGCGGGTCCTTACTGCAGCAGTGTAGACCTGTCCACAGGTGACACTGTGAGTCCCCCAGCTTCCTGGAGCCAGTTCCCCCAACCAGGGCTCCGTGCCCGCGGCTACTCTCAGCAGTGTGACGCTCCCACGGCCTCCTGCAGGCCAATCCTGGACCTTCTGTCTGCAGGGCGTCCCTCGTCCCGGGATGACCTTGCCGCTCCTGTGGCTGCCCCCGGGCCTCTCTCCTGTGCCAGATTCCCTTCTCTGGGGACCCAGTCTTCCTCCTCACTGGTTTTCTCTCACAGCTGCTGTCTGCTCACTTCCGCAGGAAGTACCCTGAAGGCAAACCTCCGGGGACTTGGCACACCTTAAACTGTCCTGATTCTACACCCCACTGTGCAGCCAGCCCACACTCTGGCTGGAAGCCAGCTCTGGGGGACACTCTGTCTTCTGGCTCCTCCCCTTCCGATTTCCTTCGTTGCCTGTGACCTGGGCCACCCCTGCCCTGGTCTCTTCGGATGTTCTCTTTGTCCTAGGGTTGGGGAGTTTCAGACTGATGTTTGGCCTCTTTCCACCGGATGTCATGGTCCAGGAGTGAGATGTCTCATCACCCCCAAGCCCTGACGGGCAGCACGGGACCCCTGCAAAGATCCCACCTCTCAGGACAGAAGAGGGTGCCCCCTCCCCATGCAGCCGTGCCCCCCGCCTGCCCCCACCACCTCGGCCACCCAGAGCGGGCCGAGGGAGACCGAGGAATAGGTGGGCAGCCAACCGGATGCCCAGGCAGGGCAGGGGCTGGGAACCCAATGTCCTGCTTGGCAAGGGGGAGGCTAGGGCAGGCTGGAGGCTGAGGAGATGCCCCCACCCCGGGCTGAGGTCACCTTCCAATCTCAGCCAGCTGCATTATTCATGTCGCGGCAGAGTGACCTGAAACCCAAGCCCACGGCTCCAGTTCCCTCTGCGGAGCCCAGGGCCTGGCAGGAGGGCCAGGAGGACTGGCCCACTGAGGGGCACCATCACTGGCCAGAGCAAGGGTGAGGGCAGGGGTGGCTGTGGGTACTGCCCACAAGAACGTGCCCAGGCCCTGTCCTCCCCATTCCCTGGCCTCTCTGCCATGGCTACAGGTCACCTCCATGTCACCTCCCCAGGAAGCCCTCTCTGACACTGTCGCTCTACCATCCACAGCCCCTGTGATCCAGCCATGTGAACCTGGCCCCTGTGAGTTCGGCCCCAAACCCTGAAGGCAAATTCTGGGCAGGTTCTTGGCTCCTTGGGGTCCCCAAGACTCCTAGTGCTGGGTGGGCACTGTGGCCACTTAACCACTCAGGGTCTGGGGCCCCTACAGAACAAAGCTTCTGGGGGACAGGAGCCTGTGGCCCTTCTCAGCCTTTCAGCGCCTCCCTCCCACCAACACATTGTGATAAATATTACATACTTCACTTTGGTCAATAGATCTAATTAGGAAAACACTGAGCTGAATTTCATTGCTTTGAGAAAATAAAGCAAATGCAGGCCAGAAAGAAATTCTATTTATTTTAATAAAAGTGCATCAGGCCTAGTGGTTTTTAAAAGAAGGCCACACCCTACAGCCCCTCCCAGGTCCCCACAGCAGCCATCTGCCTCCAGGGCAGGCATCCCACCCCCTACCGCCACTCTCATACCCTCCAGAACCTTCCATAGTCTGAGCCCAGGGACCTCGACAACTGTGCACTGCGGTCTCTGGGCTGTAGCACGCCCACGCCTGTCCTTCAGTCTCCACCCTGCCTGTCCCATTCTCCCCGAGGACCACAGCATGGTCTCCTCCAGTGCTCAGAGCACCTGGCCCTCTGTGGATCTCCTCCCACCGCCCACCCCTGGTGTGTGGCCACCCCCATCCCTGAGCCTGGCCCACCACACTCAGCACTCAGCCCACCCAGGGCAGCCAGGAGGCCAGGGAGCCCCCTTCGGAGCAGGGACCCAGTCAGCTGGCCTGGGCAGCCTCTCCCAGCAGCCCCTCACACACCTCCTGCTTCCATCCCAGGGCGGCTTCAATTATCCACAAGCCAGCCAGTTCCAGGGACCACCACCTCCTTCCAGAAAGTCTTCCCAGTCCACCGCCCACCCCTCATCCCCAGGGGAGAGGGCAGGAGGTGAAGCCGCTCAGAGCAGACCTAGGCTCCAGGGCTCCAGCCCTTGCTCTGCCCTGCCTGCTGCCTGCCCCCAGGAGCCATGACCTCCTCTTTGGTCTCCAGCGCCCCCCTTCCAACCCAACTGGGGGCCTCACAGGGGCTTACAGACTACAAGTCTGTGCTCAGACTGTGCTCAAGACAAGTGCTCAGCTGGCCGCAAGAGTCAGGGGACCTGCCTCCCCTGGACCCTTAGAGACAGCCCATAGGGGCAAGGCCAGTGCCCTAGGACCCCCGCCCTGTCCTGTGTTTTGAGGCTGTGTGCCCACCCCCGCCGCCCCATACCCCCCATCCGCATCTGGGGGCAGCCAGCCTGGAAGCAGCTAAGATGGCCCACCATCCATGCCCTGAGGGTGGGTGCCCTTTTAGCTGGATCCTTGGTGTAGGGGTCCCCACGGGACAGCCCCCAGGAAAACAAGGGTGTTTTTCACCTTCTAACAAGGAGACAAGGGTGCTGGGGGTGACAGTTCAGCTGGGCCTCAGAGAACTCTTTGTTGCTGTACTTCTTCTTCTGTCTTTAAACCTCTGTTTTCTACCTAATCTTTGGATGTCCTGTGTGTGTGAGTCCTGTCTGACTCCTGGCGACCCCATGGACTGTGGCCCACGAGGCTCCTCTGTCCATGGGATTCTCCAGGCAAGAACACTGGAGTGCGTTGCCTTTTCCTTCTCCAGGGGGTCTTTCCGACCCAGGGATCGAACCCAGGTCTCCCGCATTGCGGGCAGATTCTTTACCGTCTGAGCCACCAGGGATGTAGTGTACATCACCTCAAATCATCATCGGGTCCCACGCCCTGCCACCCAGAGCAGGGGTGCGGAGCGAACAGCTCACCTGGGCCGCAGGGGCAGCCCGGGGCAGGTGCCATGACGCAGAGGCAGGCAGAGCCCGTGGGGGGATGCGAGGAGCAGGGAGAGCCTGCTGGAGAAGGCGAGGGACAGGGAGGGCTCGAGGGAGGGGTCCCGCGGAATGGTCCCCGGCCGCCCTGGGAGCCCCGGCCGCGCGTGCGCACTGGCGGCCCGGCCGGGTGTTGCGCAGCTGCGACTTGACAGCTGCGCCCTCCCGCGCGTTCCCACCTCGCCGCGCCCGGGCGCGTCGGGACAGCCGCGGGCACCGGCGGTGGCAGCTCGGCGTGTCACCTCCCTTGCCACCCGCGCGGCGCAGCGGGCACGCGGGCCCTCCAGATGCGCGGGGCCCGGGGCGTCCTCGACGGAGGAGGGAGTCCGCCCGGAGCAGCGCCATCTGACGCCTCCTCCATCCATCCGCCCCACCCTGCGCGCCGCCATCTGTCTGCGGTGGAGCCGAGCTAGGCCAGGGGCCAGGGCCGGGAGGGCGCTCCGGCCGTTCCCCACGGCCAGTCGTCCCCGGCCCCCCGGCTCGTCCCGGGTGACGCCCCTGAGGCTGGGGCGAAGCAGGGCAGGGAGGGTGTAGGAGCTGCGGTGCCCGAACCTCTGCGGAGCCGAAAGAGGAGCCCCTGGGACCCTCCTTCCCAGGACTCCGCTCTGGGGCCTCCTCGGGTTCAAGCACGCCTGACTGCTGTAGCCCTCAGTGTGCCCCGGGTCCTGCAAGGCCCCCAAGCCCGCGTGCTGCCGGCTCCAGCTCTCCAAGCGCTCCCTCCAGGCTCCTCGGGTTGGACCCTGAGTGCCCTTCACCTCTAGTAAGCGACCTCCGACCTCCGCAGCCCGGGAGCCGCGAGGAGCCTGGGGGGACTTCGCCGCTGGTTCACTCTGCGTGGCCCCTACTCAGGACCGCTAGCGGGGTTCCCCTGGCCCCCGGGGCCATGCCGCCTCTCCTCGCTTTGGAACCGGGCTGAGCAGCAAAAAGCCACGAGGGGGGCCGGCCCCACTATCCCTAGAGGGAGGCTCCCCATCACCCTCCACTGTATTTACAGATGAGGCAGCAGAGGCTTCGAGGGGGTGTGGCCATCCTCTGGCCGTCCCACCCTCTGCACCTGCCCATTGGCTCCTTCAGGGAGAGGGCGGGTATGGTCCTCCTGCCTAGGGGCAGTGGGACGGGCTGCCCCCCAGGCCTGACAGTGCAGGGCAGGCACTGTGGGCTGGAGGAGGGCCCCAAGAGATCTCTCAGAGAGACCCGATCCTTGAGCTCCGCCCCCCACCTCCAGCCTTTCTTCTCCCCTCTCCCTGCCCCCTCCCCGTTTCTTTCTTTTTTTTTTTAATCTTATTTGGTTGTGCCAGGCCTTAGTTGCCGGCTGCAGGGTCTTTGATCGTCACTGCAGCATGTGACCTCTTAGTTGCAGCATGTGGGCTCCAGTTCCCCAATCAGGGATCAAACCTAGGGCCCCTGCATTGGGAGCTCAGAGTCTTATCTCTGGACCACTGGGAAGTCCCTCTTCTGATTTCATCAGTCTTCCCACTCCCCACCCCGGGTCCATTCAACCCGATGACCTTGTGGGGAAGTGGCCACTCAGAGGAGATGGGCTGCAAAGGTGTGGGGGTCTGGCCAAAGTCACCTGCCTGTTAGGCCACTGGGTCCCAATCCCTGTGGGTTTGTGGCTGCTTGGAGTGAGGGGAGAGCTGGAGGGCAGAGGGGCCCAGGGGTCACAGATGGGTCAGGACCCTAGAGAGGGCAAGGGCCCTGCCATGCGGTGTGGGCATGCTGCCCTCGCGGCCAAGAGCTATGGTCAGGGCTGTAGCCAGGAGCCTGAGGACACGTGCTCCCTGGGAGAGCTGTCTCCAGAGAGAGGGACTCCCTGCCACTGGGCGAGCTCAAGTCCTTTGGGCAGGGGTGCTGAGGTGGAGAGTGGCAGGGGGGCCGATCTGTCCATGGTGGTTGGAGAGGGACAAGAGAGGCCCAGGGCCAGGGCCAGACCCAGGAGACGCAGGGAGCAGAGCGCTAAGGACAGGACCTGAAGACTAGGGCTGACCTGAGGGTGGGGCCGGCCTGGGAGAGCAAGACAGCGGCCCAGGGGGGAGGAGCGCCCACTGCCAAGGTTGCCCTTCACCCTCCTCCAGGCTCAATCAAGCTGCTAATTAGCATCCTGACCACTCAATTAATTAGGCTGTGCGTGCTTAATTATGACAGAGTGCCCGGCGGGGGTGGGGCAGCGTTATCAGCCTGGGCCCCCCAGGAGCCGAGGTTTATTGACCAGAAAAGACATATGAGGAGACCCTGGCAGCAGGGGGTTGCCGGGTGAGTGGAGGGGTAGGGGAGGCAGGCAGGAGCCCCTCAGCCCTGTGTGTGGGGGGCAGCCCCATGTCCTTAGCCCAGTTCCCACCCAGGTCCCTGGGTGACCCTTTCCACACCTCTAGTCCCTGAGTTTCTACCTGATGTCGTTTCAGGCAGGGTGGATGTGTGGCCTGGAGTTCCCAGAGTGGAGGCCACACCCATGCCCAGCCCTCTTCTCTTGGGGCCTGGAGCAGGTGTGTGCCCATGCCAGCCAGGTCACCTGGCATGCTCACCCCCAATCCGTCTGCCAAGCTGTTCAATTTATGATGGACCACCAACCACAGTGGCAAGGCTCATGGTCCTCCCAGACAAGCCCAGCCTAGAGACTACTGTTCTGTGAGCAACAACAGTCAATTTGGCGTTAGTTTTTCTCCGAAATGACAAGAGGTTGTGTCTTCTCTCCCAACTAGATGATCACGAATCTAGCAAGGCCCACAGTAGACACCTGTACCTGACGCAGTGGTGATGGCGGTGATGGTCATGGTAGAGGTGGTGGCGAGGTGAGGGGCCCTGCCTTGGGATGCTTCTTATAGGCTTGAGTGACACAGCCTGGCAAGGCTGAAGGAAGGTGCCCTTGTGTAGGAAAAAGCGCAGGGTGTGGGCCCCAGGGACCTGGGCGGATGTTTGGTGGGCTCTGGGCTGCTTCTGGCTCCTGACCTCACTGTCCATGTGGGGAAACCAAGAGTAGACCTCCACTTGACCTTTAACCTCTGTCCCAGACGGCCTGTCCCAGGCACACAGTAAGGCCACACTATTGAGGACCCCAGTGCCCTCTGCCCAGCTGGGCCTCGGAGGTGACGGGGACCCAGAGGGACAAGCATGAAAGAAGAGAGACTGGGGCGGGGTGGGGCCCAGGGCCTCTGAAGTGGGGCTGAGCAACTGGAGGCAGCTCCCTAACGTGGGAGGCGAGGCCAGAGTCCACAGGGGTCTTCCCAGCACTGACCTGCAGTGACTGAGACTCCCCCACTGTGTGCCTGCGCCCCCAGGCAGTCCCTGCCGGAAGTGGTGTCTCAGCAGAGACATGGCAGGAGCAAGGAGTCCAGGCCAGACCCAGAGGGAGCCTGAAGCTTCCTGGGGAGGGAGAGAGGCATGCGGCCCTGTCCTGGCTCTGGTGGGGGTGCCCTGGGCCCCTGCGCTGGCCTGGGACGGACTCCCATCAGCTCTGGGAAGCTGAGAGCCTAGCCTTCCCCAGAAGGCAAGGCCAAAGAGGACCCCTGTCCCAGGGGCCACGGACTGGAGGTCGGTCCCAGGGACAGGGTGGAGCTGACCCAGCTGAGAGGGCCAAGGACTGGTACCCCCCACCCCCGCGGCCCTGGTGGGCGCTGGGAGTCAGATACAATTACTCACTCCGTGCATCATAATTACTGCAAATAGCCCATTAAAGAGAAATTACCATCAATATGATATTAGCAGACAGCGGGGAAATGAAGAAAGAAAAGTGCTTATTCTCCCATTGTCCCCTTAATGGGGACACGGGCTGGAGAGGCAGTGCCACCCCGCTCACTGACCTGACCCTCTCCTCACCGCCTTCAGGGGAAGGGCCTGCAGGCCCAGGGGCCACGGCCTGGACTGGCGCAGCCCTCCACCCTGCCCCTCGCAAACCCAGCTCCGGGGGCCCCGGCCGACTCAGGCTGGCCTCCACTGGCCACCCAGCTGTCTGGT
This sequence comes from Bubalus bubalis, assembly GCF_019923935.1. NCBI lineage: Eukaryota > Metazoa > Chordata > Mammalia > Artiodactyla > Bovidae > Bubalus > Bubalus bubalis. The sequence continues at coordinate 80,731,185 of NC_059171.1, forward strand.
TGGGGCCTCCCACCCCAGACTCTTGGGAAGAGCCCAGCGATAGGAGGGGTGTGAGCTCTGCCCATCCTGGCTCAGCGTGGGAACACCCCTCAAGTCCCAGGAGCCCAGACTTCTGTTAGACGTGGCGGCGGGGGTACAGGTATCACTTCCTGGAGTCTCCAAAATAACGGCCAGCGTGACAGAGAAGCAGAGAGAGAGATGGTCAGTGGGACCAAGAGATGGTCGGTGGGACCAAGAGCTGGAGAAAGGACGCCCCGCTGAGGGCGCAGGAGGACCCTGCGGGCAGGCGGAGGGTCTGCTGGCAGAGCCTGTCCCGCGGTGGAGGTCTGCCTCGGAGGAAGCTGGCCGAGCGCGGGATCGGGGAGGGGGGGGCATGTGGCCAAAGCGGCTCTCTGTCCCCAGAGCACTCGGGGACCTGTCTTGGTGACTGATGGCCAGGAGGCTACCTGTACCCAGAAGGTACTTTCAGGACGAAGGACCCCGAAGTAGGACAGAGCAGAGAGCCAGGGGGTTGCCTGACCCTGCCCTGTGCCCCTTGCCCCACCTGTGTGCCAGGCCCCCATCTGGACTGTCTCTGGTGGTAGCAGGTGGAGCCCAAACTTCAGCCTTGAGGAGACGGCACCACGGGTGGGGGTCTCAGGGAGCCCTCCCTGCTCAGCTGAGGGTGCAGATGGAGACAAGGGCCTCAGTACTTCTTAAGCAACCCAGGTGAGCTGGAGTGGAGCGGGAGCCAGAGACCGGCTAGGGGGGCAACCATGCACGGGAAAGGTGAGCGCTCTAGGAAGCGGCGAGCCAGCGGAAGGGAGCCCTCACAGGGTCAGCCCATCTCTCCACCCCTTTTCCTGTTTTCCCCTTCCAACAACTATTTTTTAAGCGTGTAGTCTGTGCCAGGCACTGTCATAAGCTCTAGGAAACCAACGGTGATGTCACGCAGAGGCTGCCCTCCTGGAGCTGACATTGTGGTGAGGGGAGACAAGTGAGTGACCAAGTAAGGTGTATTAGAAGTGATAATAGCCGAGAGAGAAGCAAGGCTGGCTGAGGAGTGGGGAGCAACGGGGGCCCCAGTGGTGACACAGGCTTCTAGAATCTGCAAGTGCAAGATTGAGGAGGTTTCTGAAAAGAGGGGAGAAGGGGACAGAGGTGAGCAGGTTCTGATAGGAGAATAATAGTTTTGGAGTTGCCCCATGGCTTTTTGCAGCATCCACTTACCTGTCCACCCACCCACTTACCCACCCACCCATCATCCACCCACCCATCCAAATACCTCCATCCATCTATCAACCATCCATCCATCCTTCTATCCAGCCACCATCCTCCTGTCTTCCCACCTGTCCTAGCCCTCCATCTTCCTAGTCACCCATCCAGTTTTCTGTCTGTCCATCCATCCACCCAGGTAGCCAGCCAGCTCATATGTATCAAGTGTCTCTTCACTCCACACGGCCAGTCCTGCCCAGGTTGCAGCTGCTACCCCATTAGTGGTCTGGACTGTGGGAGTAGGAGTCTTGGGGTCTGGATCTGGCCCCTGGATTGGGGACCAGTTGCCTGGGGTTGTAAGTCATGCTTTCCTGGATCATAATCTCGACATGACCCTAAATGCCCTGTCCACGCCTCAGAATTTCTGAATTCAGCTTAATTCAGCTTCCCAAACTCAGTAGTATTTGCTGAGTGACGGGGACGGGACTAGCCCCCAAGAATAACCCCTGGTGCACAAGTCTGGGCAAAGGCAATGCAGGCACAGCCCCAGACTGGAGGTGGAGGAACTCTGAGGAGTGGGGGGTTGGGCAGCTGTGTGCCCCTCCTGCACTTCTTCCTTCCCTGCCCGCCTCCCACTGGGGCCAGGAGCCTGGCATGAGGCTCCTGAAGGTGGTGGCTTCCACAAATGTGGTCATGGTTTGCAACCCCTTTTGCAAACCCTGCCCCAGTGCACCTGGAGAGACATGTCCTGCTCCCCTCTGTACAGAGCCTCCTCTTCCAGGAAGCCTTCCCAGACTGACAGAGGACTTGCCTTTTCTCCTTTATCCCTCAAAAGGACCCTGGTGGACACGGGTGTGGACAAGGGGAGCTCAGTGTCCTTTTCACCAACGAGGTGATTGAGCCCACAGAAATCACTCCTCCTACTTTCAGCTGGTGAGGAGCAGACTGGGAACAGAATCAGGTCTGACACTGGCCTTGGTGTGGGTGGGGTGGTGATTGGGTTCCGGGTGCCTGGGGAGCCAGCAGAGGTGTCTCCCCAACCAGACCCGGCCCCTAGGCTTGGCCTCTGCCGACCCAGACTCCCATGACCCAGTGCCCAGGCACGGGCAGCCCCACTCTGCTCCAGGGAAGGGGCCTTGCCTGGCTCCAGGTGGAACCCTGCACACCACCCTGTGCTTCCTGGATTCGTGAGGTGTCAGGGTGCTGGTGGTGTGTTTGCCAGCACCCACAAAGTGCCTGAGGGGCTGCCCTTCGGGGGCACCCAGACCAGACTCCGACCCTGGCTCTCCTGGGGGGCTGGTGGGATGGAGGGACCGGCTCTGACCACTGTTGGGGTGGAGGCTCTGGGGCCAGAGTTACCCTCACCGCAGCCCCTCCTCCACTATAGCCCCATGGGGTGGGCCCCACCTCTGGCTCATGCCTGGCTGGGCACCCCTGCCCCTGGTGGCTCTTCGCCTCTCCCCTCCCGACCCCTCCCCCACCATCCCACCCCACCCCTCCCCCACCTTCCACACCCCACCCCACCCCCACACCCTCCACACCCCTCCGCACACCTTCTCCCTGCCGCTGCCCCGCCCATTTTACTGTCCGCGGTGCTCACCTCACTCTGACTTACTCTATCATTTACTTAACTTGCTGACGGGCTTCTTCCTAATCGAGCAGAGCCCGCCCCCAACCCCCAGCGCAGCCCCTCCAGCGCACCAGCGCGGCCCCCGCCGTGTCCAAGCTGCGCTCACACCCGACCGCCCCGGAGTAACAGGTCCCAGCGCGGTGCTTCCACGCGTGTCCCGCGGCGACCCAGTCAGAACGTCTCACACACTGAGACACACATCTGGAAGTGCCACCTCGACACCCTCTGCCACTCACACCCGCAGTCACGTGTCCCAGCCTGGGAAGGAACGGCGGCCCTCCTCACCTCCGCAGTCAGCGCTGGAGGAAAGCCTCCTCCGGCCCAGGGATGCGGGTCAGGGACCATCCCCCACCACCCACCAGGGCCCCTCTGGCTCCTTCCCCAGCTCCACACTCTGGGGGTGCCCTGGAATGGGGAGGGGTCAGTTGTGTTGCGGCCCCAGCCAAGGGCAGTGGAACTGGGCTGATCTGCTGGCCACATGGCGGGACCTTCACTGCTCATGGTGGGGCGAAAAGCCCTCTGTCTACCGACTGTGTCTGGGGTGGATGAGCAGGGGACCTACATAGGGTTCAGCAAAGGGGATACTAGGAAAGGGTCAGAGTCAGCTGAGGCGACAAGAAGGAAGAGCCGCCTGGGAGAGGAATCAGAGAGCCCTAAGGCCCCAGAGCTGTGGTCAGACCCTCAGGAGCTGGGGGTGAGGGCACTGGGGAGCCACAGGCAGCTCCTGCCTGGAGCTGAAGAGGAGAGACCAGAAGCAGGAGGGAGAAGCTGGGGTCAGGCTCTGGGTGGGCCCTAACCTCCGCCGGTTGTTTCAAACCCCTGCTGTCTCAGGGGAGCAGAGGGCATCCTGCTCCTGCTGTGTCCTCAGCGCTCCCTGGGGCAACTGTGCCCTACAGAGAGGGAGCCATGAGGGGTCCCCACTGCTCCCCCAGGTCTGTCACTGAGGAAGAAGGGGCAGCGGGACCATCCTTAGCAGAGCAACTGGGCACCTGGGCATCATCAGCTGGTCTCTGGGGCCCCGCTGAGCCTCCTCCCCCATGCCCAGCCTCCACACCCAGCCCCTCATCTGCAGAACGAGCCATTGCCACCCCAGGACCATTCCCAGGAGGCCATCAGGAGATCTGGAGTCTGGTGCATGCTGGACACTCCACGACATTCCTGGGCTCTCTCTAAGGACAGGGCGGGACAGAGGGCCATCAGAGGAGGGCCGTGGGAAAGAAGGGAGGCCGGTCCCCTGGAGGGCTGGGACCAGACTAGAGCGATGCAAGTGTCCAGGTGGAGGCCCAAGGGGCAGGGTGAGAGGAAAGGAGATGGAGTGGGATGGGATGGGGCTGAGGGCAGTGGTCTGGGAAGGCGGGGGCCTTTGAGCCTGGCATGGCTGATTGTAGCTGGCCTCAGCCCCCTCCATGGGGTGTCAGCCAGCAAGGACTCCAGAGTCAGGGAGGCCAGCGTGGAGGGCATGGTGAGGCTCATGGGAGAGCAGGGCCAAGAGAGACAGGCGGAGGGCTGCTGCCGCGGGCAGCTGGAGCACCCCTCCCCCTTGGCTCCTGCCAGCACTGGGCTGACATCCCACACCCACCGCCTGCTTCTTTCAGCACCACCCCCTGACTTTTGGGGGGTCTCCCTGCAGGCCTCTCTACCCCCAACACTTGGCTCCTCCTGCGACCAACTCGGGCCCCAAAGAAAACCTGGTCTCTGCCGCCTGCTCTGTGACTTCAGTCTGAGCGCCCTAGAAATGCAAGTCAGGCACCTGCATTTTAGCAGGGCTCTAGCCGAGTCGTGAGAATGTTCCGACCCGGTTCTCCTCCCTCGGGGAGGAAGCAAGGTCCACCTGGAAGCTTTCTTAAGGAGGGGGCCAGGGATGAAGAGGAGCCGGGGAGGCCCCGCCCCCGCCCGGTGCCCCTGGCCGGCCCCTGGCTGGCCCCGCGCCGGCGGTCGCCGCCTCATCCTGTCCCCCGCCCCCGCCCCCAGCCTCCTTTCCTGCCGGGTCGCGGGTAATCGGCTGTGACAGCTCGAGCCCTCCGCAGCTGAGCGGTGTCACTGCGCATTAGCAGGCGCTGAGCCCGCCAACCGCAAATTACTCGTCGCTGCGGCGCCGGCGGCGACAGCCTCGTGAACAGCCCGGGGCACGTGTGCCGTGGGCTCGGTCCCAGTGAGGGTGTCGGGGGGCGCGCCCCGCGGCCCCCTGTTCCCGGCCGTCCCCGCAGCCCACCCCTTCCAGCACGGCAGCCCCAGCCTTTCTGCCGCCCCCAGCCTTGCCGGTGCCCACCGCAGCCTGGCCCCCACCGCCGGTCCTCGCCCATCTCCACTCATCTGCTCCTTCGGAACTTGGCCCTTAGGGATGGGAGCGCGCCTCCGCCTCCCGGGCCGGCGTTCCTCCGCCGGCGACCAGGAGCCAGCGCCGGCGGCCTCCGCGCTTCTCCGCCCCGCACTTGCCGAGTTCAGGCCCTGGCTCCCCGGCCCTCCCTGGCTGGCCTCCAGCGAAGTGTCCTCTGGGCCCTCTGGGGGTGGGGGCTCCGGCCCTAAACTCTGCCCCATGGGGACGCTGCAGCCCGGGCCCGGCTCCCCACCCCCTACCCGAGGGACCATCACCCTCCACTCCCTACGCAGCGCCCCTCCCGGAGGTCCTCTCAGGCAGCCCCACCCTCAAAGAGCTCCTCTTGCCTGCACGCCTCACCCCACCCCTCCCGGCTACATTCTCCTCCCCCAGATCCCTGCCAGGAAAGTTCTATCCCAGGTCTTGGGGCCCCAGGTGTCAGCGGTGGGTCTCTGCTGCCTGCCCCCGCCCGGCGCCAGCCCCTACAGCTGGTCTGCACCACTGCCCCGGGCTGGAGGCGGTGGGCTCCCTGCTCCCAGGTCTGACCTCACCTCCAAGAACAGGCCTGGCAGGCAGTAGTGCCTAGTGGATAGTTCCGAGTGAATGAATGAGCCCCCTCCCCTGGAGAAAAGGAGGCCTTCTTTTCCAGACTGGCTCTTCTCCACTGGGGCCAGTGTCCCCTGGTGGCGAGGTGGGCTGGGCTTGTATCTGGGTGGGCGGGCAGGGCCAAAGCCGAGTTCCCAGCACCCTAACAGGGCCTCCCCAGCAAGCGGGTGGGGGTGACTCTGGCCTGGGGAACTGCTGACCCAGGGAGGGCCCAGGGAGGTGAGTGGGCTGGTCCTGTGCTCAGAGCCGCAGGCAGGGTGAGGTGCTCGGCAAGGGGACAGCTTTAGACTCCCTCAGGACTGACTGGTGGCCCTTCTCTGTCCCTCAACTGTCCCCTCCAAGTGCTGGGGACGACACAGCCTGTCATCACTGTGGCCAGCTCAAACCTCCCGCTTGTCTGCTCCCTGGAGCAGCTAGAGGTGAGGAGACCCAGGCCCATGTGGCTGAATGTGCGCCCATCCTGGGGATGGGGGGGCCAGGGAGGAGGACACCTTGGCCTTGGCTGACCCCACCCCAAGCAGCTATAAATAGGAGGCCAGGGAGGGGCCTGCAGACAGTCCCCTCCAGAGGGCAGGGCTGCTGTGGAAATGGAGAGGGGTGGGGAGGCTACAAATGGAATTGGGGTGCCCCCAGTATAGAGCCCCCTCTGTAGGGCCAGCAGCTGGGGAAGGGGGCCAGAGCCTCTCTCTTGGAATCCCAGCTCAGGGTTTTTGCTGGAGCCCTTAACCAGCTGCAGAGGGCAGGCAGCTGTGGTGTGTGTGAATGTGTGTTTGGGGTGTAGGGACCCCTGCACCAGTGGAGGGGGAGGCCCAGCCGGGTGCTCTGCCCATGGGGCGGGGCCTGAAATGCTGCCGCCCCCAGAGGCTGGGGCAGGCTGGGGTGGGGTACAGGTGACCAGTTCTCAGCTCAGGCAGCCTCCCTGGGCTGGGAGCTGGGGCTGTCGCGGCAGGAAGCCCTGGGGATCCCAGCGGGCAGGGAGGGACTCCCTGAGGTGGGGCAGCCTAGGGGAGCTGTGTGCGGGCCACAGGTGTGCAGCTGTCTACGTGTGGATCGTATGTGTCACGTGTGTAGTGAGTTGACACGTGAAGTGTCCAGCGTGTTTGTGTGAGTGTGCCTCCCTGTCCTCTCCAGGGTCGCACTCTTGGCCCCCAGGCCTCAGGAGAGCGACTCTGGCCCCTGGGAACACTGCCTGCACGCCGCCCTCCAGGCTGTCCCAGATCTGCTCTAACATCCCAGGCCCCCCGGAATTGCCGCCCCCTCCTTTCCTCCAGGCGCTCAGCCATCTCTCCCCGCTCAGGGCAGGGCTGTCATCTTGGTCTGGCCTCCAGTCTCCAGTGGCTGAGGCGAGTTGGGACTCACACTGAATGAAAAAACGATTCCCCCCAGAGGCGGGGGCAGGGTGGGGGGTCGGGGGTGGGCCCAAGGCTTCGAGGTGCAGCTTCTGTCTGCAGGATGGTTCAGAGAGCCTCCTCCCAGAGTGTAAAGGGTGGCGGTGTGAGCTGGCATCGCTGCCCGCCCAAGGCGCTGGGTTAGGCTGAGCTGGGAAGCGAGGGGCCACCACGGCCCCTGAACATCCAGTGGGCACGAAAGCCCAGAGACCTGGGCGTGCAGTGCAGCCTGGACGGGCAGCGCCCTCCACCCCAGGCTGGGACCCTCGCTGCCCCGCCAGGTCCCTCTCAGCCTGGTCCAGGTGGCTCCAGGGTCTCGGTGCAGTCACTGCCCCTCACACCTACAGGACACGAGTTGCATCACAGGCACACACGTGGGCACAGACACCCCGAGCACTGAGCGCGCCCGAGATCCCCAGGTGTGGTGAGGCAGTGGCCCTCCACTAGGCACCTCCCTCCTGGGCCCCCACGGGCTGCAGCGATCCTTCCGGGGAGGGCAGAGTTTCAGCTCCCAGCACCTATGGGGGCGGCACCCCGCTAGAAGGGGGCGCCCTGAGGGAGCACGTGGGGGCCTCTGCTCTACTCTCCACAGGCTGCCTAATTTCCTGTAGGAGGTCTGCTGCTGCTAAGTCACTTCAGTCGCGTCCAACTCTGTGTGACCCCATAGACGGCAGCCCACCAGGCTCCCCCATCCCTGGGATTCTCCAGGCAAGAACACTGGAGTAGGTTGCCATTGTCTGCATCCCCTCAAAAGCTTTCGGGAAAAGATTTGTCTCTAAACTCACACATGAGCGCTCCTCCTGTCTCCCTGAATAATTTCCAGGTCTTGTAGGTTCATTTGTCTTCTCCATTTTATCTTAGAGGGAAAACTGGAGGAAAGAAGGGGGTGGGGAGGAAGGAAAGGGAAGGAGGGAGGAAAAGGAAACAGAAGAGGAAAGTGAAACCAGCCCGGCTCGGCGGCCAGCAGACGAACCCGAGCAGGAGCCCAAGCTGCGCTCGCTTTGCGGTGGGGGTGGCCCCTTTCCCAGGCCTCCCCAGCCCCCACGCTGGATCCAGGCCCCGAGAACTGGGCTCTGGGAGGCCTGGGGTACTGGAGGGAGCCTGGCTCCCTCCCCCTAAAGAATACTGTCAGGCCCGCAGCCCTCAACCTGCTTTCTCTGCCAGGAGGACTCCCCAGTGGTTCCTTAGGCGACAGCGGTGAAAACTAAGGTGCCCTCACCCACACCAGCCAGTGGCCGGCCCTCCCAAGCACGCAGACTCTGGGCTCCTCCTTGGCCAGGCTGGCAGGGACCCTCCTGGCGCCCCCTGGCCATGCTGCAGCCTCCCCAGCTACCCTTAATTCATCCCCATCCCTGCATTCCTACTTCTCTCTGCAGCAGCAGTTTTGCCCACCGAGAGAAGCCTGCTCCCTCCCGGGAGGTTAGGTTGCTCAACCTGTGTTTGGGGATTTTGCTCCATTCCTCCCGGAGACCCAGCTTCCTGGTTCTAAGTTTCATTCTAAAGCAAAGAGGGAGGGGGCGGCCTTCGGTTTTGCTCTGCCTCTTGGATTGAGACTCTGAGACCAACTCAGGTGATGTCCTCTCGGGAACCGCAGCTCTCCCAGCCCAGAGGAGGAGCTGGTGCCCCCCAGACAGAATAGTGGGGTGCTCTGCCGAGGCCGGCGGGCTCCAAACGTGCAAACCACAGGGTTCACCAGACCCTGCCCCAATCGCAGTGTGAACCGAGGTACTGGCCAAGCATCCTGCGCTGACCCCAGGCCCCTGCGCTGACTCCAGCCCCCCAGGGCAAAGTTTCCAGGGTGCTGCCCTGCCCGTTGCTCCCGCAGTCCAGGCCTTGGTCCTGCAGGTGGGAGACCGCAGGCTCAGGAGAGCTGAGGACAGCGCTTGCCCTGCCCAGGACACATCGTGCTACCAAGGGTGGCCTTGAGCCCGGGGTTGCGTTGGGCTGTTGTGGGGGTCGGGGCCTCACTGTGCGGCCTCCTCCCCACGGGGCAGCTCGGGGGCAGGTTCCTACCAGTCGGGCCCTGGCAGCAGCCTTTTTAAACAACTCCGGCCACTCCCCCCTTCAACGGGGGTGGGTCACCTGGAGCTAAGGCAGGGCTTAGTTTGGGAAACTCCTTTTCTTTCTATTCAGGAAGAAATACAGCAGAAACGAAAACCACAGAAAAAACAGCCAGGCTCCAATAACTTTTGGATCTAAATGAATTTATTTTGTGTGTTTTTTTCTTTCCTCAGTTTCGTAGCAAATGAAAAAAGAACCCAACGAAACCCCACAGCACAACAAAACTTGCAAGGAGTTGGTATCTCCTGCAGTTGGTATCTCGAGCAGGCGTGGAAGGAGCCCAGGCCGGGGTGCAGGGTGCCGTCAGGGGCTGGGGGCTTAAAGGGGCCAGAGCTCGGCCTCCCCTCCCTCTTCTGGCCACTCCAAAAGTGATCAGGTCGTTTAAAAAAGAATCCACAAACAAAACGAAACACATTTTAAATTAAAATAAAATTATACACTTTCTCCACCGGACTCCATGCCAGGAGATTCAGGCGAAACCTCCTCTCAAAAAAAATTTTTTTTTCTGCTAGAAATACTGTGCATTACTTTTTTTTTTTTTTTCACTTCTCTTGAGGGTTAAAATAAGATATATTTCCCCAGGAGCCATAAATACAATCTGGTGCATAGAGAAATAGCAGCACGGAAGTCCCGGCCAGCTCCCACCCCCCTCCCCCCACCCCGGAGTACAGTAGGGCAGCAGGACTGAACACAGCATAGATAATGCTCCTCCATGTCAATCTCTAGGGGACGCCAGTGGCAGGGTGGGGGGCAGGCGGGCAAGCGGGCAGGCAGGGGCCAGGACCCTCCGAGCGAGCGACACATGCTAGGACACACGGACATCCGAGGGCAACCCCGGCGGGAAGAAGGGAGCTTCTCCGGGGTTTCCTTTTCTGATCACCGAGCAAAATAAATATAAATACTTCGAAAATAAGTACCGCTTCGAAAAGGAGTACAAAAGGCCTGGGTAGGGAGGCCAAAAGAAAGGAGACCAAGGGTGCAGGGCGGCGCCGGCTGCCCGCGGCGGTCCGGGTGAGGTCGGACGCACAACCGCGCTCCACGTATGTACAAGCGGACGCCAGGAAGGACTTCGACCCGGTCCAGCTTCCTGGGAGTCGCCGTGCTCCGAGCAGAGGAGTTGGAACAGCGTCGGGATGGCGACCCGGGAAGGTGCGCAGGCCGGGAGAGAGGAGACCGCGCCGAGGGACGGGCCTCTGTCCGGCGCCTGCAGACAAGGCGCGCGGGGCCGGCCCGGCCGGAGGCGGTGGCACTCACGCGGGGGCCGGCGCGCTGGGGAGGCTCGGCGCGGCCATGCGTCCTCGCCCTGAGCTGCGGAGTCCAAGTCCAGGCCCCCGGCCGCCCGCGCGAGCCTCTACTCGGCGGTGGCGCTGGCTCTGGGCCCCGCGCTCACAGGAAGAAGTCGGGCGCGCCCTTGGCCCCGCCGGGCCCGGCCTGCGGCGGCGAGGACTCCCGCGGGAAGCCGGCCCCGCCCGCGCCCCCGGGGCCGCCCCGGCCGGCCAGCTTCTCGTATTTCTCCTTGTACAGGTCCCGCTCCTTGGCCAGGCGCCCCACCTCCAGCTTCAGCTGCTCCACCTGGCTCTGGAGCTGGCACTTCTCGCTCTCCAGAATGTGCCGCTGCTGCACCCGCTTGAAGCGGCACGACTGCGCGTAGCCGCGGTTCTTAAGCGTGCGCCGCTTCTGCTTCAGCCGGATGACCTCCTCCTTGCTGAAGCCGCGGAGCTGCCTGTTCAGCTCGCGCACGGACATGGACACCAGCTGGTCGTCGGAGAAGCGCTCCTCCAAGCGCACGTGGTGGGTCGTGCCGCCGCCGCCGTGGCCCGCGCCGCCGTGGTGGTGGTGGTGATGGTGGTGGGGCGCGTGGTGGTGGTGGTGGGCGGCGTGGTGGGTGCCGTGGTGGTGGCCGGCGCCCATGTCGTCCGCGCCGCCGCCGCCCGCGAAGCCCTGGCCCCGGAAGGCCTCGTAGGCCGCAGCGGCCGCTGGGTGGTGCGCGCCGTGGTGCCCAGCGTGGTGGCTGCTTCCGATGAGCGCCTCCACCGCGTCCTCGGGCGTCAGGTTGAGGGCCTCGGGGTTAAGGTGGTGCTGATAGCCACTCATCCAGTACAGATCCTCCAGCGCCGGCTTCCCCGAGGCGCCCCCGACGGCGCCGGGGCCCCCACTCGCCTGCCCCGGGGTGGCCCCGGCCTGCGCCGCGCCGCCGCCGCCGCCCCCCGCGCCGCCGCTGGTGCCGGGGCTGGGCGCGCAGAAGCTGGGTGAAGAGGGCACGGAGGAACACGGCGTGCTGAGCGGCGTCGAGGACAGCGAGCCAGGTGGCAGTCGATGGCAAAAGCGCTCGGCCTCGGGCGGCTCCTTCTTCACCTCGAACTTCATCAGGTCGAAATCGTTCACGTACTCGATGGCCAGCGGGCTGCTGGGCAGCTCGGCGCCCATCGCCAGCTCCGTGGCCATCGCCTGGGGGGCCCCGCCGCCTCGCCCGGCTGAGCCCCGACGGGAGGCGGGGCCGGGGGGGGGGGGCGAGCCGAGGGCCTGTCCCCCCCCTTCGCTTCCCACGGGCGGTGGGTCCGGGAAGCGAGAGGCGCGGACTCCGAGCCGAAGCGCGAAGGGAAAAGTTTCACTCTGCCAACTCTGGGGTGGCCAATGGGGACGCCGCCGGTAGGGCCTTTCGCGCAATCCTGGGTCGCTCCCCAGCGGATGCAGGCCGGCCGCGGTCCCCTGTACGCCCCCGCCAGCGGCCCGGCGATGGCCGGGCGGGCGGCGGTGCAGCCACCGCCTCGGGCTACTTGGGTTCCCCGCGCTCCGCCCGCGAACGGCCAGCCCCGCCTCTACCGCCAAGCTCCGCGCCGCGCGCTCCCCTTTATAGGGCCGGGCGCCTGGGCCCGCCTCTCTGGGAGGAGTACGCGCCTCCGGACCAATAAGAGCCCCCGACCCGCCACCTAATTTGCATATCCCCATGGCAACCAGGGGCCCAGCTGTCAGTCTCCTGCAGGGAACAGCTGTGGGAAGGGGTGGTGACCCGCTGCCCGGGAGAGGAGGGGCAGGGCCCTCTGGTGGCCGCCTCGGGGGGCTGCACGGGCAGGGCCTGGGGAGCCGGGGGCGCGCGGCGGGCGCGGGGCCAGGCCTGCGGCCTCCGATGCCTCGCGTCCTCCACGGAGTGGCCAGAGCTTCGGGGATCGGGGCGAGGGGTGCTCCTTGGTTACCTCGTCTCCCCGCCGCCGGCTGGCCGTGACCCCGCAGCCCCTTCCCAAGATTTTTTCCGTCGGTCCATCGGGGAGCCCGCGTTCAGCCTGCTAGCGTAGTGGCGGGGGGACATTCCGGCCTCTCGACACGGGTGACGCTGCGCGGCCTGGCCGGGCGCTGCGCGGGAGCGCTGGTTATTTTTAGCTTCGCGGTTCAGGCGGGTTCAGGAATTTAGTCAACAAAGTTGTTGGCACCTCGGTGCGGCGGGATTCACCGCCGGGCGCCCGGTGCCCCCGCTATGCGGTGCAGGTGCAGAGGGAGTCGCGCGCGGAGCAGCGAAGGTGGGGTCAGGGACCCGAGCGTGGGGGCCGGAGCCTGCGCGGCTGGTGGGACTTGAGGCTCAGGGGCTGGACCGACCCGGCACGGGCGGGGCGCGGGGGCTGTCCCACGGCCGGAGGGCTGCCAGGCCTACACCACGTTAGGAATCGGCCCCCAGCTGCCCATCCGCCTAGATCTGGCCTCCTGGCGGAGAATGGGGCTCAGAGCTAGGTGGGGGCGGGGATGGGGGTCGGGCGCAGGTGGGAAGCCTCCAACGCGAGAAGCCTTGAGAGCCGGACTAGGGGACCAGAGGTGGCCGGTTACCCAGGGCTTGGTGACTGGGTAGTAATCTGTGGAGCCGCGGGTGTGCCCAGAGCAGGGGACCTCTAGGGTCAACTGAGATGGGGCCATAACCCAGAGAGCCCTCCCCTCATTCTCTATACTATTATATGACTTCTACAGTTTAATTCATTCTTAAATGCAACCAACCATCTGTGCACAGAAGGAAAAGTCTGGAGAGACTACAGGCAGGACGTCACCAGGGGCAGCCTAGCCATGTGCTGGGGGCATTTATCTATCAGGGCTTCTACCTGGTTCCTCACAAGTGTCTAGTATTTTATAAGAAAAAAACTGTCGCAATGGCAAGTGAAATCTCACTTTTTAATGTACATGGAGGTGGCCCCGCTCCTCTCTCCTCTCCCCTCCCACAGGGATGAACCCAGCCTGGGTGCTCAGGGACATGTGTTGCCAGGTTTGGGGCTCTCTTTAAAGCCCTCTTGAAAGAGATGGGAATACCAGACCACCTGACCTGCCTCTTCAGAAACCTGTATGCAGGTCAGGAAGCAACAGTTAGAACTGGACAGGGAACAACAGACTGGTTCCAAATAGGAAAAGGAGTACGTCAAGGCTGTATATTGTCACCCTGCTGATTTAACTTATATGCAGAGTACAATCATGAGAAACACTGGGAAGATGAAGCACAAGCTGGAATCAAGATTGCCGGGAGAAATATCAATAACCTCAGATATGCAGATGACACCACCCTTATGGCAGAAAGTGAAGAGGAACTAAAGAGCCTCCTGATGAAAGTGAAAGTGGAGAGTGAAAAGGTTGACTTAAAGCTCAACATTCAGAAAACGAAGATCATGGCATCCAGTCCCATCACATCATGGCAAATAGATGGGGAAACATTGGAAACAGTGGCTGACTTTATTTTTCTGGGCTCCAAAATCACTGTGGATGGTGATTGCAGCCATGAAATTAAAAGATGCTTGCTCCTTGGAAGGAAAGTTATAACCAACCTAGACAGCATATTAAAAAGCAGAGACATTACTTTGTCAAAAAAGGTCCGTCTAGTCAAAGCTATGGTTTTTCCAGTGTTGTGTATGGATGTGAGAGTTGGATTATAAAGAAAGCTGAGCGCCAAAGAATTCATGCTTTTGAACTGTGGTGTTGGAGAAGACTCTTGAGAGGTCCTTGGACTGCAAGGAGATCCAGTCCATCCTAAAGATCAGTCCTGGGTGTTCATTGGAAGGACTGATGTTGAAGCTGAAACTCCAATACTTTGGCCACCTGATGTGAAGAGCTGACTCATTTGAAAAGACTCTGATGCTGGGAAAGATTGAGGGTAGGAGAAGGGGATGACAGAGGATGAGATGGTTGGATGGCATCACCGACTCAATGGACATGGATTTGGGTGGACTCCGAGAGTTGGTGATGGACAGGGAGGCCTGGCGTGCTGCAGTTCATGGGGTCACAGAGTCGGACACGACTGAGCAACTGAACTGAACTGAACTGAAAGCACTTGGCGTTCAGAGGAAAGCCACAGCTCAGAGGGGAGACACTGCATGGCAAGCTGGTGGTCCATATGCCCATCTGAGATGGAGTGAGCCCTTGCATTGGCCACCTGGCCTCTGCTCCTCATGGCGTGGCTTCAGCCAGGCCACTGGACCAGGCAAGAGTGTGGTTCCAAGCTCGGGAAAGTGCTGGGTGGAGCCAGGCTGGTGCAGGTGGGGGTCCTCCTCACAGCTCCTGGCCCCAGGCCAAGGGCCACCGACTGCAGCCATTGCCGAGCTCTGCGGCATCCCCAGTCCCACCCAGTCACCACGCCTTGTCCTGAGAGGTGCAGTAAGGCTGCTAAAGCCAGGGAGGCCTTGCAGAACAGACCCTCCCTACCCCAAACCTCCTCGAGACCTGTGCTCAGCCACACTAAGTCAGGGACAGCTGCCCACATCTGGCCCCAAAATGTGGTGCTCAAGGGTGCTGGGCCAGAGCCAGCCAGCCCCTTGTCCAGTCACACTCACAGGCCTTCATTGTCTGTCCCCAGGGGAGAGGAACCCAGTGCAGGGCCGGCTGCAGAGACTGCACTCAGAACTGGGAACAGACACAGGGGCCTTCGGGCAGCCTGGAACCAAGCAAGGCACCCATGTCCCCAACTGCCTCGGGCCCTCGGTAAGTTCTCCAGTCCTGGGCTTGACCTCAGGTCAGACTGGCTTCCCAGAAGGTGTCTGGGCCTGCAGGCCTGGGCTAAGCTCTCGGGAGCAGGAGCCCTGGAGGGTGGAGGGGCCCTGAGTCTGCTCCCTGGCTTCTCGTGGTGGCAGCTGAGCCCTCCTCTGTCCTGAGTCACTGCCAGGGGGCTGGGAAAGGGGCTGAGCGCCCCTGTACACAGACCCCAACCCCCCGGCGCCCCACACTACAGGCGAGATGGGCTCTTCCCAGCCCAGGGAAAGTCTGCCCCTTCTTGACTTGGGTTGTGGGTTTCAGGCTCACTCCTTTCTCTTCAGAAACCTCCTCTTCGCCACTTGCTGGCCTGGGACCCGGCAAGTTCAAGGAGGGGCTCTCAGCTGGGTCTGAGAGGCAGAGGCCATGAGAGCCCAGAGCCACCTGCTCTCTGCCATGAAAGGCTCGCAGGCCCCAGAGACGGCACTCAGGAGTGCTGCAGGCCCAGCTGTGGCTCCCTCACAGCTCCCTCGGCCAGCAGTGGAGCCGGCAGAGGATGCGCCGATTCCATGTGGCCCAGAAAAGGCTCCCTTTCTTCCTCGCCCTCGGGGGACTTCCCTGCCCGCCCAGCAAACAACCAGCGCTTGGAGCCAGGGAGCCACAGGGACTGTGTGGAGGCTCCTCAGTAAATACACGCACATGTCTTTACTGAGCAGTTGTGTGTGCCAGGCAGCCTGTCCAGGGGCAGTTTCCCGCACCTTCAACCAGGGAGGTGGCCCAGGGGTCCCTGGTAGGAAACAGGCGCTCGTGCGCTCTGCAGTGGACAGGCTGTCCTGGGTGCAGCTGGACCGTGGCGGCTGGGAGGACTTGAAGGCTGAGGGACTGGTGGCCGGCAGATGATGGGGCCGTGGCTGGACCAGTATCCGCACACGGTGGCTGACTGATTGGGCTTCCTCACAGCGTGGCGGCTGGTTCTCAGCGTGAACGTCCAAGGGAGTCAGGCAGATATGCCTGGCATTTTCGTGAGGGGTGGCAGTGCTCATATCCAAGGGGCACAGACACCAGCCCCCATGGAGTATGTAGGAAAAACTACACAGTCACAGCATCTCTGGAAAATACAATCTACCCGAGAGTGGGTGAGCGAGCAGGAAATAAACCATAAAATAGAAAGTGACCTACACAGCACGTCTGTGCAGGAGATCAGCTTAAGTCCAGCGCCTGCAGGCAGTGTTGTTGTCCAGAGTCCTGTGGGGCTACGGTCTCAAGGTCGTGGAGGGGGTGGGGCGGGGGGGGTGGGGCGGCACTGTTGTCTGGAGGCTCCTCTGGGGAAGATGCTCCCAAGCTCTCTCAGATTGTCGGGACCATTTCTTGGCATCTGAGGAGCCAAGACCCCAGGCTCAGGGGGTTGGAGGCCGCCCTGGCTTCCCACGCCTGATGACTGCCCTAGAGAATCCAGGCAGATGGAGGGGGCCCTACAGAATGGGAGACGGGAAAGGCCAAGGGGCCTGGCCCGATGTGGGGTGGGGATTAGATTCTGGGGGGCGGCCCCTCTGGGGACCCTGGGACCACCCTCGGGCAGCACGGTGCCAAGGTCCCAGCTCAGTGCCCTAGGCTCTCGGCAAGTTCAGCTGCAGGGTGCACACGCCATCACAGCGCTGCGCTGCAGGGTCTGCCCAGGCCCAGCGGTCACCCAGCCGCCCAGCCTCATGGGAGTCACAAGACGAGGCCACAGTAGTCCCTGTTGGGAACGGAGGCCCCCGCTCTCCAGGCGGGGCTTAGAGGCGCTACACAAGCTCGGGCCCAGCTCTAGACCCGGCAGCCCCACTGTCCCGCCAGGGGCTCCTTCCTGGGCTCAGACAGTGAGGGGTGGGTGCCTTCCCCACCCACCACGGTCAGTAAGGTTGCAGAGGAGCCGGGAGAGGCAGGCCCCTCCCCGAGACCCCAAACGGGGGCACTTTCGGGCCCCCACATCAGATGCCTCCCCTGAGCCCAGATCCCGAGGCCCTGCTGGCCACACGACCTCGGGGCTCACCTGAGGGCCCGCCCTGCCCGCAGGAGGGGCGCTTCACGGTCACTGTGCGCACCCCGCAGCCCTCACAGGAGGCTCCGTGTCCTTGGGGCCATCACCTGAGAGGCTGCACCAGGGCGAAGGGCAGTCTACGGGGGCACAGGCCTGGGGCGGCAGCAGGCCCCTGTGAAGGGGACAAAGATGCAGGGCCTGCCTGGACTCCACGGTCCTCACGCAGTTGGGGCTAGTGGGGACGACGGGCCCTTCCTCCCAGGGGCCCAGCTGATCTGCCCTTAGCACAGGGAGCCCACAGTGACGGCGACCCCCTCCCCTGCTGGGAGCAGGGAGTCTGACCAGGCTGAGCCGGAGGCTGACCGGTCCTCAGGGGGTCACGGGGTGTGGGCCCGCAGGGCAGGGGCCCAGGAGCACAGGCAGCTGTTGGCAGGGCTACCCCCATGCTCTGGGGCGCCCAGCCCTTCCTAAGCCTTCCCTGCGGGCCCGCAGCTGTCAGGCCGGCTGCTTCAGGGTTGTGGGCTGTGCCATGCACGGTGGGCCCGGGTACAGGAAGTACACCTGAGGAGGCGGAGCGGCCGGGGAGGCCCTGGAGCACAGCGTTGGTCCCGGCCAGGTGGTGGGTGGCCAACAGGAGGGGCCCAGCACCCACTGGTCTGTTGGGAGCGCCTCGCGTAATGGATACACCTGCCCACCTCCTGTCCAGCTGGTGTCTGCCTCACAGTCTGGGGTCCCCTCCTTTACTATGGAGGGAAGAGCAGGGAGGTCAATCGGATGGGAGAAACAAACACCCGAGTCTCCCTCGGTCTCCCGTCTCTCCAGGCGGGGGAGGGAGACTCGAACCTCGGTCCTCCTGTCGTCAGAGGTCCCTCTGCCCCTCTGTGGTGGAGCCGACCGTGGGCATCAAGGACAGCCTAGGCAGGAGGTGGGGGAGGCCTCGGTGGCCCCCAGGCTGCACCCTGGTGCCTGCTCCTCCTGCCAGCCTAGGCCAGGAGGAGGAGCTGGGCAGGGGGCTCAGCCCTGGCCCAGGGCACCCGGCCAGGCAGGCTGCTGCCCCTGCTCTGCAGGTTCCTCACTGTCAGCACTCAGCTCCCTGCTGGGCTGTGGGCCCATTCTTCGCAGTCAGGTCTGAGTCCGGTGTCCAGCAGCCTGCTGAACTAGCACAGATCAGGCCCCAGAGACAGGGCTCACGGCCCCGGGCAGAGGTGCCAGCGATTGGCACAGGATGGTGGGAGCCCTGCTGTGCTGGACAGCGGGCCCCCGCACGCTGAGGCCGGGAGCCCTGCTGTGCTGGACAGCGGGCCCCCGCACGCTGAGGCCGGGAGCCCTGCTGTGCTGGACAGCGGGCCCCCGCACGCTGAGGCCGGGCAGGCCCCTCTCCACGGCCCCGCCTGGCTCTCGTCATCTGTGGGATCTCGCCTCGTCTGGAGCCAGGGAGGGCCAAGGGGCCTTCTTCAGTCAGAGGAACCCTCAAGGAGGCAGTGTGTGCAGAGGCCCGGGCTGCCCCTGTCAGCCAGAGCTGGACAGCGCTCTTCCCACCGGGGCCAGAATCAGCAGCGGGACGACAAGCGGCCACACAGCCGACTCACCTGTGGTCAACTGCAGGAGTCGTGTGGGGCTGCGGGCAGGGGAGCCCGAGGGCGCCCCGCCTACAGGGTGGTTTGTGGTACAGGTCCCTGCTGCAGCCGACTGGCGGGGATGGAGGCAGGCAGGGATGGAGGCAGTGGGGGCAGGGGCAGGTTAGGAGTGTGGCTGCGGGCAGGTGCTCGAGGGGAGCACACCTCACTTGCCTGGGGGTGAGGGGCAGATACCCTGAGCACCCAGCTCCGCTCCAGGCCTTGGCAGTGGGGGGCTACCAGCCAGGGCTGCATCCTGTCAGGGCCCCGGGCTGAGGTCATCACTCTCAGCCAGCTTGCCCAGGTGCCCTGGGACTGGAGACAGCTCAGGGGGCAATGAGTTGTCCCCTCTGTCCGGCAGCCCTGGCCCGTCCCCGGCCCTACTCTGGCCCAGCTGCTCTCCTGAGAGGCCTGGGGAAGGGGCTCTGGAGGAGAGATCTGCTTGGGGGAGGCCCTCTGGCCCCAGCCTGTTGCCTCCAGTCCCCAGGGCCTACCCGGGCCTCTCCCAACCATAAAGCACACTGGCTTGGCCATGGGGGACAGGTGGCCTCAGCCCTGAGCCACCCTGGGGCGGCAGGGAGGGGGCCCACATCCCTACCCAGAGGCCGGGCCAGGTGGGCAGGTTGGGGGGACCCTGGAGGAGGCTCTGAGGTGTACCCCTCACCTTCCCCTCAACCTCAGGCCTCCAGGTCCCCCCGGAGTCGCATCCCGGGGGAGGCTCTGGGACTCCTGGGCCCTGTGCGTCCACCTGCGCTGTGCTCAGCAGGCCAGGCAGCAGCAGCGACAGTCGGGACAGCCAAGCAGACACAGGACAGAACCTTTATTGCTGAACACAAAGTACCCGCCAGGAAGGCCCGCCTGGCAGTCTCTCCTGCAGCAGGAGGCCTGCGGGAGGACAGGGCAGACATTGCACGGGGGAGCCCTGCCAGGCACCCCTCAGGGCAAGGCTGAAGGCCCAGGGGTGGGGAAGTGGTGGAGCCCAGCCTGAGGGGGGCCAGGCGTGGGCACTGGTCACACAGGGCTGAGAGCCAGGCGGGCAGGGGGAGAGCCCTGCCACCCCTGGGGGCGCTCCGTGGCAGGCGGCCCCTCGTCCGGGGCGGTGGCGGGCGGAGCCTCCTTCCTCTCGGGATGGGGCTGAGGTAGGCGCGGGCTGGCCCCCTGGACCCTCACAGACGCGGCTTGATGTGCAGCGACTTCCCTGTTCCAAGAAGGCCAAAGGTCAGGCACAGGAGGGCTCCCTCAAGGCCTCTGGGTCAGGGGTTGCTCAAAACTGGGAGGGGGCTGGGACACCACCCAACGGCCCGGGGTCCCGCGTGGAGCAGATCCAGGCCTGGCCCTAGGCAGTGGGCTGCCCCGCGGGAGCCCCACAGCCTGCAGCTGAGCCCTGAGCACCGGGTGCCAGCGGCTCGCACACACCACTCAGGCTCACATGGGGACAGGTGTCTGGCGCTGCCAGACGGCGCCTTCCACACGGAAAGCCAGGGTGTGTGCGAGCAGCTGCTGGGGGCCCCGAGGCCCCGGGGACCAGCCAGGGCTGCTGGGCTGGGGTGGGAGAGGCTGCCGCCCTGGGCCCCACCCCCACTTGGCACCCCGGTGCCTCTCCTCACCAAGGACACTCCTGGTGGCCTCACAGGCCAGCAAACCAGCTGCCCACAGGCCAGCACTGTCCACGTGCCCCCTGCAAGCTCGCAACTCCTCCTGGGACCCCACTGCAGGGCCGAGGACCCCAGTCACCTGCTCAGCCAGCCAGAGCCCCGGGCCCCTCAGGCCCCCAGGAAGCCGGCAAGGCCTGAGCAGGGAAGGACGGTTGCTGGGCTCCGTCTGTGGAGGTCGACAGTCACCCCTCCCCCGCCCCTGCTTCCTCGGATTCTAGGGCTGGTTACAGGGTTTCTCATCGTAATTAAAAAACAAAAATTAAAACACTGGTGGCTTGGGGCTATCTGCTCCTTCCTCCCGCCCTCAGGGCGTCCTGCCCACGGAGGGCCTGGCCACAGCTTGGCGCCCCTGGCTCGGGGGCTGAGCAGGCAGCGTGCGAGCTCGCTCAGCAGAGCTGGGAGAAGAGGCTGCAGCAAGCATCTCCCATTAACGTTACGACCGTGAAATATGACAATAAAATGATAGCCGTATGGTCGCAAATTTGCAGCCCGCCGAGCTGCGTGGGGTTTATCGTCACTCAAACGCGCAGAGAGCTGTAAAATGTTTACAGAAAGGGTCGTTTGCAGCCATAAAATCCTCTTTTCTCTCCTAAACAAGGCTGAGTGGAGCCATTTACCAAGCCCCAAATGTTCATCGGGGGAGAGGAAACATCTGTTCTCTCCAGGAGTGTGCGGTGATCTTCCAGAACAAATTAACAGAAATGGGTGCTTTCTAATTAAATCAGCCCTCGGCTGGGCGGTCTGTGAGCGGTGCTCTGCGCCCGCACCTCACGCCCGCCCTGTGGGCCTGCAGGCGCGCACCTGCCATGCCAGAGACCACGCCGCCGGCTCCCTGGGACCAGCAGGCCCCCCAGGCTGACCCATGGGCCTGAGGTGCGTGCCGCCAGAGCTGGGCTGCCTACCTGAGTCCTTGGAGGAGGCGCTCCTGGGGGCCTGGGCCCCGGGCTGGCCTCCAGGGCTGGGCGAGGACTGCAGGGCGATGAAGGAGGGCAGCTTGGAGAGGCCGCTGGAGCCAGCTCCCGCTGAGGCCGCAGCCGCCTGCAGACACAGCTCCTCTGGCTCCAAGGACGGGGAGGCGGAGGCGGGGCAGGGAGAGGAGGGGGAGGGGGAAGAGGAGGAGGAGGGGGAGGAGGGGGAGGGGGAGGCCGCAGCTAACACCCGTGGGGAGGAGGGGGGCGAGGTCGAGCCAGCAGCCATGGAGCTGGGGGGGCTGGACGTCCGTCTGGCGGGGCGCAGGGCGGCCGAGGGCTTCCTGCAGGAATGGGAGGGGAGCGGGGTGTGAGGCAGGCGGCGTGGGGCAGTTGGGGTCCAGAGGGTGCTGGCCCACCATCTGTACACCATCCGTCCACCCCCCACCCATCCCTGCCCAGCAGCTATCAGGCACTGCCACGCAGGTTCAAGGCGGGCCTATGGGCCCAAGGACAGGCTGGTAACACTTCAGGGCCTCCAGCAGCTGCACGCTGATGCTGTCCTCACCTCCTGGAGCCTTCCCCGTCCACACGGGTTCCCACACGTGCAGGCAGGGGAGCACACCGGGGGGCCCAGCCATGAGCGTCGTTTAGGACCTCCCCTGCCCCTGGAGATTGGGGTGGGTCAGGGATGCTCTCCGTTCGTCCAGCCTGAGGACCAGGGGTGGGGCACCTCTGGAGGTCACTTCACCAACTTTGGACAGAGGTTTTTTGGGGGGTGTGAAGCCCCCAGAGCTGGGCGGGGATGCAGGGCTCCCTCCTGCCCCCACCCCAAGCTTACACATGCCGCACGCACAGTCCCCGTCACCTGGGCCCGCGGCTGGTGGAAGCCCTGCTCCTGGGCGGCGTGTTGCCGGGCTCCGGGGCCGTGGGGGTGGCTGCTCGCCGGCCCAGGCGCTTCGGGTTGCGGTGGAGCAGCTGGCACTGGGCACCGCGGGGGCACATGCCCCGGCGGGAGAAGTCGGGGCACAGCAGCGTGTGCTTCTTCTTGCACTGCGGGAGAAGGGCACGGCTGGGTGAGCCGGTGGAGACCCGCAGCACCACGCGGGGGGCCCGCCTGCTTTGCCCAGTGGGGCTCACGTGGAAGGGTTCCTGTTGAGGGTCTGAGGTCCTCAGGCCAGAGAGGCCCCAGGGCACTCACCCCTACCCATTTCAAAGATGGGAAGGGTCAGTCTGAGGGTCAAGGGCACTTCCCTGGTTGTACCAGCACCACCCAGCCTGGCCCTGGGCCTGGACTGAGGCTGGGGTGGGGATTCCCAGGGAGCTATCTCCTCCTCCTGACTGCAGCCCACCTGTCCTGGCAGAGGACCAGGGTGGGGGGCACCCCACGGAGAGTGCACTGTCAGATAGGTCGGGGCAACAGATGGCCTCAGCTCTGCCCACCAGGCCCACAGGGAGCACAGAGCCTGGACCCAAGGCCCACCTCTCCATGGCCCTCCTGCCCCCAGGCAGGAACTATAGCCCTGCTGTGTGCCTGCTTCTTGCCTGGTCCTCCTAGAGGAGGGGGCCTATTCTCCCACCCCCAAGAGCTGGCTCAGTGGGCACCACCCAGGAGGAGGAAGCCACCCTCATGCTGACCAGGTGACAGGTGACATGCTGGAAAGAGACCCAGATGGAAACCCCTGCAAGCAGAGCCCCAAAACCACCTAAAACCACCCCGTGTGCACTCAGTCAGCTCCATCATGTCTGACTCTGTGCGAGCCCATGGACTGTAGCCCGCCAGGCTCCTCTGTCCATGGGATCTCCAGGCAAGAACACCCCGAGTCAAGTTTAAAACCAGCCCTGGTGCCTGAGCAGCTTGAGGGCGCCCCCGGCACGGCCACCGGAGGTGTCACGGCAACAGCCTGGAGACCACTTCCTTCTGGACCCGTCACCCCCACTGGGCACGTGTCCTCAGAGCCCCGGATGTCGGCCTGGTTCCCAGCACCCAGGACAAGGCTGGCCGAGGACCCCACGGAGCTGTGCCCATTCTGTGAGCAGGATCTGGGCACTGACCCCATTCTTGTCCCCACACCTGACCCTCGCCTGCCACCCAGGAACGAGAGGCCCTTCACACTGGTGCCCGGGGCTGGTGTGAAGACAGGCATGTAGCACCCCTGCACCTGGACGGCTACCTCTCCCTGTGCTGGGGAGACCCAGCCCTGTCCCCCAACGCCTGCTCCCCCAGCCCCAGAGTCAAGGGCCCTGTGCCCTGAATCCCAGTGGTCCCCTTGGTGGTACATGCTGCAGCGGGCTCTCCTGGGCAGCAGAGGGATGGGCAGGCCCTCTGTGTGGAGAGCCCACCCTGGGCTGGGTGCAGAGAGGTGGCCGGGGGGTGCTGTCTCTGTGCCGTCCCACGGTGGCCATGAGCCCCGCCGCTGCTCTGAGCCCAGGTGGCTCAACAGGAGCAACACACGGGAGGCGGGACCTGGCACAGAGGGACCCAGTAAAAGGCAGCACCTTGGCTTCCTCCGGGACTGCACGCTGACATCTGTGAGCCACTGGGTCACGTACACTCATTCCAGCTGTTTCTGTCTCACTTTCTTACGGCGGCACTAGAAAGTGTGAAATCCCACATGCAGCTCACATCCGGTTGACTGTGGGACTAGAGATGGCTGGTCTGAACTGACCGTCCTCCCAAAACAACCCAAATCTAGGCTCAAACGTAAAGAACCTTCTGAAATCATCCAAGAACTACTGAGCAGGTGAAATGATGGAGGAAAATCTACTGGGCGCAGGGCTGGTCTCAGACCTCAGGGCCCCCTGCCATCCTTAGTGCAAGGTTGCTGAGGAAAAAGCAAACCCAACACCCCTGCCCCTGCCCCACGTGCCCCGCAGAGCTGGAAGTAAAGGAAATTCCTGGGATTATAGACTGCCAGGCTCCTCTGTTCATGGAATTCCCCAGGCAAGAATACTGGAGTGGATTGCCATTTCCTTCTTGCCAGTGTATCTTCCCGACACAGGGATCGAATCCGGGTCTCCTGCATTACAGGCAGATGCTTTACCATCTGAGCTACTAGGGAAGCCTGGAAATAAAGAAAGTCAGCGCTAAATAATGCGTCAGTCAGTCAAGAAGCAACAGAAACCAGGTGATATTTAAAACCAAATGACAACACTAAAACAGCTCATCAAAGCTGACAGACTGGAGCTAAGGGCGTGCCTGGAGCAAAGCCCTCAGCCCCGGAGTCTTACACTAGCAAAGACGAAACACCTCAGAGTCAGAGGAAAACAGAAAAACAAAGAAAGCAGAGAGGAGGACAGAGAGAAAAGGAACACATAAACAATATTAGGAATGACAAAAGTGCCATTAACTGCTGGTGCTGCAGAAGGGGACACAATGGACAAATTTTATGCCAATAAATTTGAAAACACAGACAAAATCTACAAATTCTAGAAAAACTGCCAAAATCTGACATTAAATCTGAATGAAAATAGACCATAAAGGAATCTGAATCAGTAGTTAAATAAGGCAAGCGCCAGCCCAGGGTTTCACGGTGGTTCTACCAGCTATTCAAGAAAGCACTACCCAACCTCTCATGAGCCAGCCCACAGAAGGGGACAGCGGACAGCACTCAGCTCAGCCTACGCAGCCAGAGGGGCCTAAACCTGGAACCTGACCGCATCGAGATGATCAAACAGCCTTTTGGCCAACTGCAGGAACAACGACTCACGTTCTACACAAATCATAAATAAACTGAAATGTGTAAAAAATGAGCCCTGAAATGTGTAAAAAGACCATGTTGGGACCAAGCTGAGTTTATCTCAGGAATGCAAGGTTAGTTTAACGTTAGAAAATCAGGGAACAGAAATCAGCACGTTAGCAACCTAAGAGAAAGGAACCACGTGATCACCTTGAGAAGCAAGAAAGAAGAGCGTCATGGAAGTCAGAATCAACACAAAGTTTAGCAGATTAGCAATAGAAGGGAGCTTCCTTAGCTTAATATAGAACCTTCAAGAAACCATCATCATCACTCACCAAGGGGTGCAGCTGGAAGCCCACAGCTATGAGTTACTATCTCACTGGGCTTATAGGCAGAGCAGAAAAAGAAACTCAAAGGAAGAAAATACGGTCGTTATTTGCAAAAGATATGATTGTTTATGTAGAAAAACCCAAAAGGCTAAGTCCCATGGATGAATTATTACAATTACTAATATAATTTAGCAAGACTGCTGGAAACAAAATCAGTATTAAAAATCGTATGTCTGTTACCAATGAACAGTAAGAAAATAACATTTAAAAACAAGCTTTTTATAATAATAAAATTATAAATAATAATAATATATATAAATATATTATATATATAAATATATAATAAATAATATAAATAATAAAATTATAAAAATTTATAATAATAATAATAAATGTGAGAGAAACTTAACAGAGATAAGACAAGCAAGAATTTTATCCAATGACATCAAAGGAGAGTCTGTGTCACTAGAAACAGCGCATTGATCATACACAGGAGATTCACTTAGTGAGACCGGTGAGACCAGTTCTCACCAAACTAAGGCACAGATTCAAGTCAACCCGAATCCAAATTCCAACTCTAAAAACCTTACCTGGAATTTAAAATACATTTCTGGAAGGATAAAGGGACAAGAACAGCTAAAATAACCACAAGGAAGAAAAAAGTGAAGAAATCTGCTTCCTTGTTATGACTTATCCCAAAGCTCAAATAACTGGCAAAGGTCCCTGTAGTCAAAGCTGTGGTTTTTCCAGGAGTCATGTATGGATGTGCGAGTTGGACCACGAGGCTGAGTACTGAATAACTGATGCTTTTGAACTGTGGTGCTGGAAAAGACTCTTGAGAGTCCCTTGGGCTGCAGGGCAATCAAACCAATCAATAATAAAATCAAGCCTGAATATTCACTGGAAGGACTCATGTTGAAACTGAAGCTCCAGTACTTAGGCCACCTGATGCCAAGAGCCAACTCACTGGAAAAGGCCCTGATGCTGGGAAAGACTGAAGGCAGGAGGAGAAGGCGGTGACAGAGGATGAGTTGGTTGGATGGCATCACTGACTCAACGCACATCAGTTTGAACAAGCTCCAGGAGATAGTGATGGACAGGGAAGCCTGGCGTGCTGTAGTCCATGGGTCACGAAGAGTCAGACACGACTGAGCTACTGAACAACAACAACCTGGGACTGGTAAGTAAGACCTGGACTAGTGTAACAGCCGAGGACCCAGGCTGCAGCCGGCACTGACTGCACCAGGAGCTGCTGGATGCGAACAGGCTGTGTGGTGGGCTGACTGTAAAGTTACACGCAGACTTTTTACTGTGTTGGGGGTGGGGTGGTATTCAAGGGTCAGCTGTATAGTACAGAGATTGAATTAGGTGATCATAAAACCTCCCAATCAAGAAAAGCCCGAGACGAGATGGTTTCAACAGGTGAATCCTACTAAACATGTAAAGAATTAACACCTATTCTTTTCAAATTCCTCCAAAAACACAGAAGATGAGAGAATACTTCCTAACACACAACAGCCAAAACAATCTACAAGGCTAGCCTTACCTTGGTTCCAAAAGCATACAGAGATACTACAAGAAAAGGAAATTACAGATCAATATTATTATGGATACAGATGTCAAAATCCTCAACAAAATACTATAAAACTGGACTAGTGGCATATTAAAAAGATTATAGACTATGATCCAGTGGGATTTATTCTCAGAATGCAAAGATGGTTCAACATCCAAAAATCAATCAATATATTCGTGATTGATCAATGTGGTCAGTATGTCTGATTGACTAGCTTAATAGAATGAAGGGGAAAAAACCCACATGATTATCTCAACTGATACAAAAAAGATTTGGGCAAATAGCTATAAGATTCCACCTGTGTTAAATACCTAGAATAGGCACATTCATGGAGACAAAATGTTGATTTGTGGCTGCCAGGAGGTGGTGAGGAGGGGAACAGGGAGTCATTGCCAACTGTTTAGAGATTCTGTTTGGGGCAATGAAAAAGTTTTGGAAACAGATAGTGGTGGTTGTATAATATTGTCAATGTAATTAATACCACTGAATTATACACTTAAAAATGGCAAATTCTGCTAAATTTAAAAATTAAAAATGTAATGCACCAAAACCCATAGTACTGTGCACTTAAATGGGTGATTTGTATGGGATATGAGTTCTATCTCAGTAAAGCTGTGAAGATTAGAAAAGACTCTGATGCTGGGAAAAACTGAAGGCAGGGGGAGAAGGGGATGACGACAGAGGATGAGATGGTTGGATGGCATCACCGACTCGATGGACATGAGTTTGAGTAAGCTCCGGGAGTTGGTGATGGACAGGGAAGCCTGGCATGCTGCATTGCACGGGGTCGCAAAGAGTCAGACACGATTCAGCGACTGAACTGAACTGATACAGAGACACTGTCTGTGATTTCCAAGAAAGACGTCCAGAGGACAAGGAGTTTCTGCACGTCAGGAGGCGGCGGGGGTGGGCCGCTGACATGGTGGAGGACAGAGAGATAAGGAAGTCGTGGAGAGCGGGTCAGGCACCATAAGGGCGGGGGAGTCGCTGTCGCTACAGAGGTGGCTGCAGATGATACCCACGCTCGGGTCTGCTCTGTGCCCGGAGGGGCTGGAAGCGCGGTGCTCCAGGCCCAGGCAGGGCTGGACCTCCGGCCAGAAAGCACCCTGGGGATGTGTGAGCAGCACGAGTCTGGTGGGCGTGCCAGGCGACAGCGCCATAGACACCCGAGCAGGCTGGCCGGGGCAGAGGGCAGCGCTGGAACACCTGCCCTCGGTGTCTCCCCGACACACGTGTGGATTCAACAGCAAGCCATCAGGGGAGCCCACTACCAGCACCAGGAGTGGCGGAGCAAGCGTGAGGCGGTCGCTGTGACATCTGGCGGCTCATGGAGGCTGGCCGTGTCCCCAAGTATCCTGAGAGTCCGGAGGGACAAACTGAGGAGATGAGAGAGGCTGACCAGTGAGCCCCAGACCCAGGAGCAGCACGTGGCCCTGAAAAGGTGAAGGACACGGATCTACTCCAGCTTAAATTATTCACAAGAAAAGGGGACATGTGTCTTTAACAAGCCAGCGCTTTATGAAGCAAGGTTAACAATTCCACTTGATTCAGTGGAATATTATAAACTCTCTGGGGCCCATCTGAGGACTTCCACTTCAGAAGCAAGGTGACGACTCAGCACTTTTTATATTATTTAGAGAATAAAATTAACCCTTGCCGGCCCAGGCTGCTGCCTCCACCCCCGCTGGATCCGGCCTGCTCAGCGCTTTTCCCATCTATAATTACAAGCCGCTATCCATCATGTGGCAGCCACGCAGCGCCCACACGCTGAAACGCACGCAGTAAGCACTTCCACTAATAGAAGCAGAACTTAAATATCGCCTTGATATTTTCATTTACATTGGAATCTTTTACAATAATCACCCACAGCCTCCGTGGGGGTCCTGCGCCCCCACCTCACCCCACCTGGGCTGCTCTGGAGTCACCAACCGGGCCCCACCTCTGCAGGAGGGGCCTCCGCGGGGGGGCCCCAAGTGCTGTGCACAGGCCAGCAGGGGAGCGGCTGTGCTCCCACCGTGCTCCCCACAGGGTGAAGCCCAGCCCGGAATAGGGAGCTGGCCTGCAGAGACACGCGCTCCCCGGGCTCAAGGCCAGCCCTGCTCCCCCAGGGCAGCCCACAAGCCCCGAGGCAGGGTGGTCACTCACGAGCATCTGCAGAGGAGGCAGCGGGCTTTGCTGAGGCCCCTGAGCTGGTGAGGAGGCTCCCTCTAGGGCACCAGGACCCGCTGCCCAGGGGCCCCACCCAGGCCCACAGGGGTTTCAGCTGTCAGCTGTCGATGGGCAGGTGGGGAGGACAGGCCCGCAAAGCAGGGTGGGCCTGGCCCCGGGCCAGCTCCTCACCCCCAGTGCCCCTCCACCCCATGCCCCTTACCTTGGCGCCCAGAGGGCAGTAGCCTTTCAGGAAGTCGGTGCAGACCTCCGCCTTGCGGGACACGTACACGTGGCTGTAGGGGCAGCTGCTGTTGCTGCAAATGCCCTTCAGGAAGTAGGAGCAGACAGGCATCTGCAGGGTGGGAGGCAGTGAGGTCCAGGGCAGCTCCCCCAGCCTTCCTCCTTGCCCCACCTCACAGGCAGGGGCACCAGGACCCGAGGGGCCCACCCAGGGCTCCATCACCAGGCGTGAGCCACAGAGAGACTGGCCCACCCCAAAGTGAGACCCCCAGCCTCCCCGGGGGCAACGCCGCCCGGGCCTGTGATCACGTGAGGACAGAAATGGGGACTCAGCCAGCAGGACAGCTCAGGCCCAGATGTGCTGCCCCCAAGTCCGCCACCTGTCCAGAGCCTGCCTGGTCTGGGCTTCGGGACTTGAGGGGCTGGGGCTGGGGGGAGAGGGGGGTGGCGCGCGGCCTGGAGGCGCCAGCACCTAAAAAAGCGGGGCAGGGGAGAAGGGGGGCAGCGTGTGGGTGCCCCAGCGGGGTGACGGCCTACAGGGCCTGACACCCAGCAGGCTTTCCAGCTGCCCGGCGCATGGGCACCGGCAGCGTCCGTGAGCTGGAGACCTGACTCGGAGCAGCCCTTGCAGGGGCTCTGCTGGCACTGACTGTGGGTGGGCACCGTAGGCGCCTGGCAGAGGGCAGGCCGGCCCGGGGAGACCTGGTGGGGGACGCAGGTGGGCAGTGGGAAAGCGAGGCCTGAGGGCCAGTGGAGGCGGAGAGGGGAGGTTGTGTCTCTTGCCCACACCAACCTCTGCACTTGGGGCCCTTGGGGTGAGCCCTGCCCCCTGCAGGCCAGCCTCCTAGCGGGGAACCCTGCCAGGAGCTCATACAGCTGTGGCCCTGCGGGTCTCACGCCGCCTGCCTATCCCAGGCTCTCCCTGAGCTGTCAGCCCTGCCTGCCCTGTCCATGTGGTGCCCACTGCACCCACCGAGCACTCTCCTGCCTCCAGAGAACACACAGGGGCTTCACTTTTCTGGCAGGAGGTGGGGGGGTGTGTGGGGGGGTTGGGGGGTGGCGGGTATGACTGTAGCCGAGGAGGGAGGAAGCAGAGAAACAAAGGGTGATTTAGCGAGGAGAGTTTATTTTTAATTGTCTTTTAACTGCAGCGCAGAGGGGAGCGGCCGGCCTGGGGCTGGCGGAGCTGCGGCTGCAGACAATTCCCTTAATGTGCGTTTTGATACAGGGCCCAAATTAGCGCTAATAAAAAGGGATAATAAAGCCAACTCTTGCACCAAACGGAAACTCCTCCTAGCTGTCAGCGCCGCTATCAAGAGGAAACTGCATTCTCATTTCAATTAACCTTGTTTGCACCCAGCACGTCCACACAAATAACAATAACATTAATTCAGGGCGCTGGTGCGGGGCGTCCGCCTCAGACAGCTCAGAGCCTGTGCTGGCTCCAAAGCCGGAGCTAATGAACCCGAAACTCGACGTGAATTTCCAAATTGCTCACAACAGAGTTTCGAAGCTCTATTAGGGAGAAAAATGCTGATTCTTCCCAAGTTCCTCAAGGGGAAAAGCTGTAGCAGCAGCAGCGCCTCCTCAGGCCCGCAGCGACCCCCCCTTGGGGCCGGCAGGACACCTGCAGCCAGCATGGACCCCTGACCTCAGCTGCCCAGCTGCCCGCGCTGGGGGAAGCCCAGCTGTGTGCCTCCCTCTCCCACCGCCGGCCCCCCACTGGTGCACCTGGGAGGGGCACTGGGCGTGTGGGGGATGGGAGAGGGGCCCAGGTGGGCCTAGCAGGGTGGAGGGGCGGAGCCTTGGGGCTGCTCCGGCCAGCAGACGCGTGGGAAGCTCACCTTCTCCTTGGAGACGTGGTGGGAGAAGGGGCAGGTCCCGTCCGTCTTCTTGCAGGTTCCCCGGACAAACCTGCGTACACAGGGCGGGTCTGAGGGGCGGGAGCCCAGGGCAGCTGTGGCCCCCCGCCGCCCCGCGCCCGCCTGGGGGTGGGGGACGCACCTGGTGCACACGGCCACCTTCTCGGGGTCGTGGACGTAGGGGCAGCGCTCGCCACGGTTGCACCGGCCGAAGCGGTTGTAGTACATGCAGTACTCCTCCTTCCGCCGCCTCCGCCGCTGCCGCGCCTGCCGCACGATGGCCAGGCTGCGCTGCACGGCCCGGCTGGGGGCAGGGAGACAGCCATGAGCCCCTGCAGGCAGGGAGGCCGGGGAGCCCCCCAACCCCAAGGCACATACCTGGCCAGGGAGCGGCTGCAGCTGCCGGCAGGGTCCAAGCGGCCTGTGGGAGGAGGGGCCAGGTCACGCCAGGCCCACTGCCCGCCCGGGGCTCTGCCCTCCCCCTGCTCACCAGCCAGGCCACCCCAGCCAGGGCAGGGCGGAAGCCAAGGGGAGCCGGCAGAGGCCACCCTGGTGTCTGGCCAGTGGTCCTGCCTCAAAGCGGGTGGGCACAGGAACAGGGGGTGGCGGGGCCTCCCTGCCACCTCCCTCTGCTTGGAGCAGAGCCCAGGGACATGGGACCTGAGTAGGGTCTGGGAATGCCACTCGGTTTTGCAGCAGCTAAGAACGGCTTGTTTAAAGCACTGTAAAACAGAAGCTGAGAAGTGTATGGCCACAAATGCTGAAATCCTCCACAAATGCTGAAACCCACCAGAAGATGGGTGTCCCCTGCCTGGAAACCAGACTCCCAGATGGCCTGAGGAGCAGGCTGCGGGCTGGCCTGCCTCACGCGGCTCCGAGGCCCTGGCAGGCACCCAGCTCCTAAAACTGTGGAGGTATCCCGTAAGACACTCCTCAAAACCCCAAGTATGCAGACCAATCAGGGCCTCTCTGAGGTCACTGACTGTGGCCCAAAAGGGAGTCCATGGTGACAGGAAGGCAGGTGGACACACAGCCAGGCTCGCCTGCAGAGGGGGCGTCCAGCCTGACACGCAGCTCCCGCCTGCCATTTACATACCCGGGCAGTCCCCAGGACCGAGGCGGGCAGGCAGGGTGAGAGCCGCTGGGGACAGCCACAGCTCCTCAACACACACGTGACCCTCCCCAGACCAGATCAAGTTTCCCACAGACGGCTGTTGGAATGGAGTCGCGGCAGGAGGCACAAGTGACATCACTCAGAAATTCTAGGGACCTGAGGCGATGACAAAGCATTCCTGGTTTAAAAAGGGACGTCCCCAAGATGCCTGGCCTGGAGGCGGCCGTGGGGCAGGCGGCCCCCTCGCCACCTGGAGGGCCCTGCCCCTGGCTTGCTGCAGGGCGCCCAGCGCCACCCCAGGCATGTGCTGGCCGAGCTCTCTGGGCAGCGCCTGCATTGCTGCCCTGGGGCGCTCCTCCGAGCCCCAGTCTCCTCCGGCGGAACCCCTGGGAGGGAGGCTGCTCCTGCAGGGGTCCAGGCTGGGGGACCGAGTTACAGGGTTGAATGGGGGGGCACGACACGGAAAGGAGACGGGGGCCCAGAGCTGGGAGGCTGGCGGGGAGGGGTCTTGGGGCAGCTCCAGGCCGTACTGGAATCTGGTTTCCAGGCAGGGGACACCCATCGTCCAGTGGCAGCGGATGTCAGTCCAGACGGCACGTGGCGGCCCCCACCTGCTAGCCTGAGGGTGACAGTGAGTCTGACAGCGGTCAGTGAGTGCGGCTTCCCGGCTGTCGGCCAGGCCGCCCAGCACCTGCCCCCCAGGGACGCTGCTGTCAGAGTCCACCGTCAGAACAGCCCCAGGTCTGGCCTCTGGGGGGTGCTTAGGTTTAGTCCTCTTTCCACTGTGGCTCTTAAAAAAATGCCAGTGTAGGCTTTGGTAGGAATTTTTACAGGAACAGGAGGAGGCACCTTTTCAAATGCTTTGCAGTGTTAAAAAATGCACATAAAATAGCTGGCTTGAGAGGCGCTAAAAAGTTCAGCTGAAAACCCTGGCAACCTTAAAGCAGGAGGGCTGAGCCTTCTGGAGAACTTGCACTTCCTAGGGGTTTTCCCAAAATAGAGCAGCAAGGCTGCCCCACCCCCTCCCGCCCAGGCAGGGGCTCACCCCCCCCAATTGAGGGCCCTGGGGTCTGAGGGCACAGAGGGGCAAGCACCGCCAGCTCCCACAGCCCCCGCCCTGGAACGTGCCACCCTGGGGAAGAGGTGTCCAGGAGTGGCAGAGGCCATGGGGCAGGGCCTTGGATGCACAGGGGTAGACTGACCACCCGGGGGGACCCTCTCTCATATGCAGCTCTGCGTGACCCTGCAGCACCCAGGGAGGAGGCAACAGGTCACAGGTTACAGGTGAGGTGCAGAGACCCCCCCCCGCTTGCCCAGGGCCCGCAGTGGCAGGCTGGTAGCAGAGAAACTGCTCCCCACAGCCTACGCCTGGGGCCTGGGGCTCAGAACAAGCCTGGGAGCCAGTCCTGCAGCGCAGGCTGAGTAAGGGGGCTGGGGCAGGGAGACTCAGGATCTGCTCTACTGCAGGGCCTTGCAGGCTCTTAGGGCTGACCCATCCGGCCGAAGCCTATGGGGAAGGGGCCCAGGGCTGGGTCCTGCAGGCAGGCAGACTTAGACCAGGAGGAAGTGCTTGGTTTCGGTCCTGGGGAAGTGAGGTGTGCCTACTAGAAGGCCCTGCCCCTGGAGCTGAGACGGGCAAGGCACGGCTCTTCCCCACAAAGCCTGGGACGGTGGGCACCCCGACGGGGCTGAGGCTGTGCTGAGAGGCCTGCAGCCAGGAGGTGGGGTGGAGCCCCTGCGCCCCCCAAGGAGGGCTGCACTTTCTTGCTGAAGTCACAGTTCTGTTGACACCAGAGGAGAAAATTTATTTCTTTAATTATTACTCATCTAAGTGAGCTGCTAGTCTATGGGCATTCCCACAGCTGGGAGCAATCTACTCTCCTTACAGCCAGGAGCTGGCCACCGGGCGGGGGTCCAGGTGGCTGGTGCTGTCTGGCCGGCCTTGTGTCCCCGGGACAGGGTGCCCTGTGGTCTGTGCACCAAACCCCACCTCCCTGCCCCCGCGCAGAGGTGGGGGGCTGCCCCAGCCAACTGGTCAGCAGGGCGTGGTCAGCGGAGGCCCGCAGGGGCAGGTGGGGAGGGAGGCGGCCTCTGTTCTCACCATAGGCCCAGTGGCTGGGGGGCCAGGGAAGAAGGGTGGAGAAGGCCAGGATCCCTCCGCAGCTCTGCAGGGGAGGCAGGTTGTGCGGAGCTCAGCACTCAGCGTGGAGACCCCCAGAAAGAAGTGTGGCCACTCCTCCAGCTGCTGCCAGCCCAGGCGGAGGGGCCCCCAGGGGAGGGGGGATGTACCCCCACCCCCCGAAGGCAGCCCCCCGCCTGCCCTGACCACATCCCAAGGCGGCAGCAGCCTCAGACTCAGGCCCCGCACCCGGCGAAAGGCCCTGACAGGACTGCTGGACTATGAGGGGGCAAACCCGCGTCTTCCTCCCGCCGGCGGGCGCCCTGGGCGTGGAGCAGCCCAGGTCACGGGTGCCCCCCACAGCCCACCAGTCCATTCAGGATCAGCCTTGCGTGCAGCCTGGGATTCTGTCAAGAGTCAGGACAGCCCCCAGCGCCCAGCCCGAGGGGGCAGAGAGCAAGGCCCACAGAGAGGCCTGGATGCTCCACGGCCCTTGTGGGGTCGTGTGGGAGGGCCCCGGGCACACTGCCTGGCTGAGCCCTGTGCAGGCCCCAGGTTCGGGGAGGACAGAGGGGGCTTCTGAGACATCCAGAGCTGTATGTGGGGCCCACAGACCACATGCGCCAGCGAGGGCGTCAGAGGCGGGCCTGCACCTGCGGCTGCACCGGGCAGAGGGCGGGGCAGGGTGCGCGGGGGCAGAGCCCTGGGCCCCGACCCCCTGCGCCTGTCCTGGCAGAGAGGAAGTTCCGGGGAGTCCTCCACTGTCTCTTGCGCCAGTTGGCCCTGCACCCCACCTACTTCTTGAGCTGGGCTCTTCTCCCTTCTGCCCTTCTGGGGTGGTCAGGCTAAGGACTGGGGGTAGCTGGGCCTGTGCAATCCCCACAGTCCCTGCAAACCCCACCTTTTTTTTTGACAGAAAAGGAAAGGAGTAAAATTGGACTGAAACCAAAATACTTTTCTAGTTAATTTGTACAATAAGCGAATCCGAAGCATTTCCTTCTCCGCGGCCTGTCTCCCCGGGCCCCGGGGGTGCCTGTGGGGCTGGCGGCGCCTCGGGACACAGTTGGGAGGCGTCACCAATGCGATCAGGCACCATGGCCCCAGGTGTTCACTCGCTGGGCCGTGTTTACCATACCTGGCTCATCTCCTTTGTCCAGGAGCAAAATATGGAAAATCGGAGGAGGCTCAGCCAAGCGCGAGGCGGGTGCAGCCAGCGTGCCCTGGGGGCCTCCCTGCCGCTGCAGCCTCGGCGGGGGCAGTTTCAGGACGCCGGGGCGCCCTCGCAAGAGCAGGGGCCTCACCTGTGCGCAGCAGGGGCCTGCCGCCCCCGTCCCCGCCGGGCCGGCTGCAGGTCTTGGAGAGCTTGTTGGCCGACACCTTGTAGAGGACGCCCCCGATGCAGCGGTAGCCTTTGCTCCGCCACCGAGGGGAGCCGGTCTGGGCTCTCCCACCCACGGCGGGACGCAGGGTGTTCAGCGCCAGGGACCTGCAGAGACAGGAAGGACTGTCAGCTCAGCCCTGGGGTGGTCAGAAGATCTCTGTCCCCCACCATCCGCAGGCCCAGGAGATGGCACCCTTAACCCCACCTCTGAGGCTGGGGCGCCTTGGTCGGGGGAAAGCCCTCAGTGCCAGCACTAAGGCGGCCCTGAGGGTCACCGGTATCCGGGACGCCTCCTGGACGCCACCCAGTGGTGAGCCCTGGCTCTGGGACGGCCGTGCTGTGCGGTCAGCAAGGGCCTCTGCCCGCCCTCTGCTCCTCTGCAAGGAGCGCCTGGCGTCGCGACCAGGAAGGGACAGCCTCACGGACCCCCAACCCAGGGAAGCTATCTGGGGGCAAAACTGGAGTCCCCTCAAAGTCAAGGGCTGGTAAAGGCCTGGGCCGCCTGTGGGGTCACCTGAGTGCAGGCCCAGGCCAACCCAAGGGCAGACGGGTCAGAAGTCCCCTACAGACCCCCTGGCCACAGCAGACAGGGGCCACACCCCTCAACTCAGGTCCCACAGAAGTGGGCCTGCAGCTGCCCTGGTGGGCTGCTCCTTGAGCTGCCAAAGGAGGGGCTCAGGACTCCAGAGCAACTTGGCCTTCACCTTCCACGTGTCTTAGAAGAAACCTACTTATGCAAATTGAGCTCAGTTCTCTCTTAGCTCAGGGCACATCTGGGCTGCTGGCAAAGCTGGGCAGGGGAGCGCCCGTCTGAGAGCGTCACCTCTGCCGCAGCGGGGTGGGGTGTGAGGAGGGCAGCCACTGGCAGGCAGGGCCACCAGCCGCAGCTCCGGGCCGTCCAGGAGTCCTGGGCTCCCCAGCACCTCCTGCTGAGGCTCCCATGCCCTGAAGCCCCTTCCCCAGGAGCCTACGAACCCCAGCTCCACTGGGGTGGCAGAACACGCTCTTCTGGCAAACCAGGGACCACACGGCGGGGAGGTCCCGACCTGGGTCTGGAGTGCAGAGCAGGCCCCACAGGTGGCCCACCGCTGGCCTGACTCCCCACCTGCAGGCTGCGGGCTGCTCTGAGCAGCCGGCAGCGCCGGGACCTGAAGCTGCAGCATCAGGCGGGAAGCGCTGAGCAGGCCTCCAGAAAGCACTTGACCCAGTTTCCCTTAATTAAAATTCAAGTTCACAAACACCAATCTTGGAGGGAGTGACCCCCACCAAGGGTCCTTGGCAGCCCTGCCCACCCTGGCTGCGCCAGAGGGACTCCCGCTGCCCACTCCCTGGCCCAGCCGAGTGCTGGGGAGATAGCCAGACCCCAGGCCCTCCCCAGATCCCAGGCCCTCCCCAGACCCTGGGACCCAGGTCTCGCACCTTGGGCTCGGGGCATCTGCGTGCCCAGTGGGCGCCTGACGTGTCTCCTGGGCTCCTCCAAGGCGGGGAGGGGCTGAGGAGGGGTGGGGCTGGGGGTCCCACCCTCACTGAAGAAGCCCATCAGCCTTAGGAGCTCTGGAGCCCCTGTAGGCATCCTGGACACTGCTCAAAGGCTCAGCCTGGCCTGAGTCCTGACCCCCACGGTGAGTGGAGCCCAGCCAGCGGTCACCACAGCCCCCAGCTCAAGGCCGAGAGGTGCCCGCAGCCCCAGCCCTGCACTGCCCGGAGCCCTCAGGGGCCTCCTGTCCACAAGGCAGCTGCCCTTCCATCAACGTGCCCTGGGCAGGGGGCAGCATGGGGGGGTCACCATCAGGGCACCACCCCCAGCGCCCCCCCAACAGGCTGTGCTCCCAGATGCCAGGACGCACTTGCCGGAACACAGCCCTCTCAGCCGTCCTTGCCTCGCTGGGGCACCCCTCCCCCACCTTCCCTCCGTCCACGGCGCTGGCCCCCATGAAATGAGAGACACAGGCTGCACAATGCCCCTGAGACAGTGGGGGGAGGAAGCAGAGCCACGGAGCCCTGAGACCAGCCCTCCAGGGGGTGAGGAAGCGCCCCCTACTTGGACACACGCTCCGGGCTAAGGCTGGACAGGATACCACCCCCAGAGGCAGCCACGCAGGCGAAGCTATGGATCCCAGCAGCACACGGCGGCCCAGCCCTGGCAGGCCCAGCGGGTGGAGGCTGGAGGGCCTGGGAATGACTATTCTTATGGATGAGCATGACCAACCAACCTGGCCCCTTTTTCTAGAGAGAAGACCTGCTCCTGGGCTCTGCCGTGGGCCTCGGGGCAGAGCGGGGGTGCAGCAGGCCTCCTCTCCGTGTTCACGGCCCACGTGCACACCCGGGCCCGAGGACCCACGTGCCCGGGTGCAGGGCTGCGGCAGGGCTGGAGCCTGGGAGCCAGGCTGGAAGGAGCCGCGTCCCCAGATGGCACCCTGGGGCCACCGGGGGGAGGTGGGCGCCCCCAAGAACTTGGGGAGGGCCCTGCACCCATGGGCCCCGGCCCAGCTGGCAGCCGCGCGGCCCCCTCTGCCTGCCCTCACCCACTGGGCCCGCTGACTCTGGGCCTGCGGCCAGCAGACACCGGGGCAGGCGGGGGCTGGAACACGGGGCTGGGGGTGCTCACCCCAAACGCTCGTAGCCTTTCACTGCTGTGGGTGTCACGGCACTCCAGTAAATTGTTACCCTAATGGAGAGGACAGCCTTTGGAAACGAGCTGTATTGAGAAGAGGGGATAAAATTAATGAGATAATAGCAGGGCCAAGGACCCGGGGAGCGCTCCTGCCCTCGCGGCAAGGGCCTGTAATTCCTTTTCTACTACAGGAGCCTCAGACCTAAAGCCTTCTCCCATCCGTCCGGCAGGCCCACGCCGCCAGGAAATTTCATTAACGCTGGAAAATAGGAAAGGTATTAAGCGTGGATAATGAAGGCCAGGGAGGGAACCGTGCCTTAAGATAGTCCTCTTTCTCGCCTTTGTAATGGGAGGCATGAACTTTCCCTTCAAATCCATTTCTAATCCATTTGAAATACTACAGCAAATTATCTTTCCTTCAGCCCGAAAGCGGCCAGCCAATTTACTCCGAATAGAAGTGACAATGCCCCAGGATTTATCACCATAACCTTGACTACACTGGGGTGAGGGCTGGGCTTCTCCTGGGCGCCCCCCCGGGGGGCCACAAAGGACAGGGTGGGGGGGAGATAACATTTTAAATGAAAAGAGCTGGTAATGGGGAGAAAGACACACACACCGCAAAAGTAGGTTTAAAAAGAAAAGCGATCCACATGTCCACTGCCCAGGGAGCAGCTGAAACGTTCCGGGCCCGAGGCTGTCCAGGAGCTCCCAGGGGCTCTGCCCTCCAAGGCCCCCTCAGCTGCTGTGCCCAGGAAGCAAGAGGACAGTCCCAGGGAAGCAGGACCCTGAGAGCCAGGACATCAGTCTGGGCAGGACAGGAAGGCTCTCCCAAGAGCCGGGACGACTGTGGTATGTCCTCTGCTGGGTCTGCAGGCCCCCCGACCAAGCAGTGCCGAGCCCACCCTGCAGGGCAACCCCCTCCAGCAGTGCCGAGCCCACCCTGCAGGGCAACCCCCCCAGCAGCGCCGAGCCCACCCTGCAGGGCAACACCCCCAGCAGCGCCGAGCCCACCCTGCAGGGCAACCCCCCCAGGAGCGCCGAGCCCACCCTGCAGGGCAACCCCCCCAGCAGCGCCGAGCCCACCCTGCAGGGCAACACCCCCAGCAGCGCCGAGCCCACCCTGCCAGAGTCCCCCTGGGCTCCCTGCACGCTCCCTGGCCACTGCCCAAGCAGGTTGGTGCAGGTCCAGTAATGCATGCAGGGCGCCTGCCGCAGTCTACTTCTCGAGCTGCACGGCTGAGATGGGCCCACCCAGGCATCCTCGCCAGTGGCCTGGCAGCCTGGGGCACAGGTGTGCACCCAAAGAACCGCAGGCAGACGGGCTCCCAAAAACGTGTGCACACGTAGCTCGCCCACCCACTGACAGGACCTGATGCACAGTGAGTGCACCCCAGGCCCCGGGCCGGCGACAGGCAGCCTGTGGGGCTGTGTCGCCCGAAGGCCGCAGAGTGGCTCCCCCTGAGCGTGCAGGGAGGCGAGGGGCAGAAAGCCGGCCTGGCCCTAGAGACTCTGGAACCAGCCCCAGCCTCCAGGATGCCCGGGGCAGGACAAGCTCCATCCTGGAGCTGTGCCTACCTCCGGCCTTGACACAGACACTGCCTTGGCTGCCGCTGCCCGGCCAGGACCGCAGGAGCACACGGGAGCTGAAGGGGCCCGGCTCCAGCAAACCCAGTGCTGAGGGTGCCATGGCCTCTCAGCACCCAGTCCTAAGGCAGCCTGGCAAGGGCAGGTCCTGTGCACCCAGAGAGGGTGGGGAGCCCCTGGGGACAGGGCCAGGGCCAGGCCAAGGGGCCTACACCTAGACAGGGAGCTGCTGGTGGAACTAAGGGCTGCTTTCCCACAGGAAGGCCTCTCAGCACAGAGGGGTCTTGCTGGCACGTTCTTCCCAGTACCCACAGTCTGCGTCGCCTGCCTCCTCCTGGAGACCCTCATCTCTCTGGGGACCACAGGCCCAGACCCCAGTCACCGAGGACCCTACCTCCCTGAGCCAGCCTCCTCTCTTGCCCCAGAGGCAGTCTGGGGCCCTGCCTTCACTGACGCTCCCTGGCGGGGTCCCCGCCGCACCCTGTCCCGTCAGTTCATCTCCCGTCGCCCCCCGCCGGCAGCACTCCCTGCTCTGCTGCGGGGCCAACCACTGCTCCCACCACCTGCTGATCATCCTTGCACAGGGCCTGTGCATATGCTGGGCCTCTGCCATCACCTGAGTCCTGCCCTGAGCCCAAGCTCGGATGTTGGGGCCTTGGGAAGCCTCCCCTGACCCTGTACAGGGCCCAGTCACACCTGGGAGCAAGCATCTGGGACAGGGGCTGTGCTGGCGAGTGGGGGCTCCAGGGACTCGTGCAGGGTGAGCGCACACCAGGAGGGAGGCTTGGGGACCACCAGAGTCTCCCACCCTGGGGTCTGCCAGGGGGCCAGTAAGAGAAATGTGGGGCGGCCTCGGTGGGTGGGAGCTGGGATGCGTGGGCACCCACACCAGGAGAGGCCTTTGGTTCAGCGTGGTGGGCCAGGAGGTGGGCAGCCTGCCGGGAGCAGAGAAAACAAGCGGGGAAGCAGTTTTCAGGACGTGGAGCGGGTTCCACGCAGCTTGAGCAAGCGAGGAGTGCGCCGTCAGCAGAAGGGCGCCGGGCAGCCGCGCAGCGAATCCCAAGTAGGTCAGGTTTGGCGCCGCCACCGTGACGGCTGCAAACTGCTTAAGCGGGCTTTCCGCGGAAACGCTGACGCCCGGCGCCCCACAGGCCGGGTCGGCCGGCACACAGGCAGCCAGTCCCACAGGTGCTGACGGAACATGCTGGGGACAAGGGCCCAGG
Organism: Bubalus bubalis; assembly: GCF_019923935.1. Taxonomy (NCBI): domain Eukaryota; kingdom Metazoa; phylum Chordata; class Mammalia; order Artiodactyla; family Bovidae; genus Bubalus; species Bubalus bubalis. Next base: position 80,772,381 of record NC_059171.1, read on the forward strand.
TGGGGTGGCGGGGCAGGAGGGCCAGGAACTCAGCGGACGGACGGATGGACGGTGCGGGTCTCAGGGTGACTGGGGCCATCTGGCCTCCTAAGACCCTCCTCCCGAGTGTGCCCACCTGCCTGCCGAGCTCCGGCCACCTTGCGGCAGGGCCGAGGCGATGGCTGGGCTTCCCAGGACACACCTGGTCACAGTGGCTGGGGGCTGCGGCCTGGGTGGGAGCCGAGGCCTGAGGACCCTGGTGGGTCACAACAAGGACGGACCCTAGAGGGCTGGTGGGCCAGGGCGCAGGCTGAGCGCTGGGGGGGGAAACTGGGGGTGGGGGTGCGGGACACACCTGAGGGCCCTGCTCCTTCCCCAGGGACCGCTGCCCCGTCTCTCCCCAGCCCCGAGCAGAAGTGACTCGGGGGTGCCCTGGCCAGCGGCACTGGAGGTGGGGGGCACTAACTGCCCCCAGCGTGAGCACGGCAGCTGCCTAAGGAGCGGGGCTGTTTTATGAGCTCTCATCTATTCAATCGGTGCTGCGATCAATGGATGCATTACAAGCTTTCCCTTTAAGAGCCTAATAAACAACAAGATAGAAAGTAAAATTCTCCATAAAATGACACTTTTAAAAATCCATTTTAGCTGAAGATATTGGTGTTTTGCGTGTTAGCTACAAAAAGCAGGTATTACTGGGCCTTAGTGGCCCCCTCCGAGTGCAGAGCTCAGCGTGCCGGGGACAGGCCCGGGGTCCAGGGTCAGCCAGCTCAGCTGCCCCGATCCTTGCTCCCCGGTGTCATCCTACAGGCTGGGCTGTCGCTCAGGCCCTGGGCCTGACACTGGGGAGGGCGGGGAGGGCCTGGCCCCACCGCAGCCGCCCCTCCACCGCCACCCCTCGCTCTGGGCGTCCTTCTCTCTCTCTGGCACACCAACACCCCAGCCCCAGCCCACTGTGCATGTGAAGTCCAGTCCGCCCATCCCTGTCCTCTCCCCACACGGGCAAGAGGGGAGGGAAGGAAGCTGGGGTAGCAGAACCTGCGCCCCGAGTCCTCTGGGAGGAACTCAGCAAGTCGAGGCCCCACCTGGCTCACTGGCTCCTGGAGAACACCCCAGGGGGCACCTCCTGGGGCTCCCTCCTCCACTCTGGGCCTGCCCGTCAGCCCCGCTGCCCACACAGCCCCCTCACCGCAACCCCTCCTCTGTGCCCTGGTGTCTGTGGCTCAAACCCCATCACCAGGGGCGTGGGGGCCAGCCCAGAGTGCACCCCACTACCACACCCCCAAGAGCCCGGCAGCTGCCGCCAGTTGCTGTCCTCTCGGCAGAACAGGTCTTACTGAGGCCCCGATCAAAAGCCTGGCTGCCTGGCCTCTGGCAGCAGAGGGCTGCACGCCTTCGCAAGACCTCCCATCACATCCCACCTGGTGATCTCGCTTGGGGTCTCTGCCCTCACCCTCCTTGGAAGCGCTGCTGGCCGGCATTCGGCTCTCTGCACACTAGAGCCGGCCCTTCCCAGGACTCCGCTCATAGCCTGTCCCTCGCTGAGCCCCACGCAGGGTGGGAGGGCGCTGGCCCTGGACCCCACGCTGTCTCTCCAGCTCCCCCTGCCGCCATGCAGGCCTGTCACCGGCCCTAGGACCTAGGGCCACTGTCCGCCTCGCTCGAGCCTCCCTGTCCCTGCAGCTGCAGCCCCTCTTCACCTCTGGATCTCACACCAGTTGCCCGTGCCCCTCTGGGGAGCCCTAGGACACTCACGCTTGCATGCACGTCATGAAGGGGCCCCAGTACCTGGACATGGCCGAGCTGAGAGACACTGGAGGGCGGCCCAAGCCAGGGACACGTGACATAGTGGAAACATCACAACACCCCCAGACGCCACAAGCCCCGGCCATCAGGGACCCTCGTGTCATGGCTACCTAAAGATACTCGGGAAGAGGGGAGATGGGGGAGGCAGGTGACCCGCCCCACAGGCCCCAGCAGGAGGGCTCCTCTCAGAATCGTGTGAGCACAGCACAGCTCCCAGGAGAAGCCGTGGTGGGCGTGCAGACCCCAGGGACAGGCCCCTGAGCTCAGCGTAAAAGCTCCTGCGGGTCAGAGGGTGAGCAGGGAGCCAACTACAAGTGAAGCACGCCCATCGAAGCCGCCAGGCCAGCAGTGGGACCAGCTAGACCACCAGGAAAAGCTGAACAAGCACCGCAGGCGATGCTGTGGCAGGTGTCCACTGCGAAAGGCCGAAACTGAGCCAGTGTTCCTATGGCTGACCTGAGGAATACAGAAGCCAGACAGGCAGGAGTGGTAAGGACGCACAGCCCAGCAAGAGCACAGACTCTGGCTCTGCACTTCTGGGGGTGGGGTGGGGGTAGACTCAATAAACGTTCTGCTGTAAGGAGACCAAGGAATCTTGACCCCCACCTCAGACTACAACTAAAAGTTAACTCATAAGGGATCGCAGACTTAACATATAACACTGAAATAGCCAAGCTTCTAGAAGAAAATGTGACCTTGGCAAATATTTCTCAAACAGGACACTCATAAAAGAAGACTGATGAACCAGACAGCGCTGAAGACAAGCGCCACACTGTGAGAAGACCGCTGACACAGGAATGTAGCCGTAATATGTAAAGAGTGCTAGCAAACCAATAAAAGACCCACTAACACAAACGTGGGTGAAAGACTGCACAGGGCACTGCACACTGCCTCGTGTGTTCAGCCTCCTCCCCAGCTACCCGCCGCCCGGCATCCGCCTGCCCACCAAGGCTCCAGCTCCACGGTGGGGGGAGGGGGCGCCCCTCATCACTCGGCAGCATGCCCCACAGGACAGAGCAGCGGAGACGTAGCCCCCGGACGTCCACCAAGGGCACAGCAAGAGCAGCGAGGGCACACCTGGGGAGGAGCAGGACAAGCTGGCTCAGGCTGCTGTAGATCACTCCGTCTCCCCACAGTCCCAGAGGCCGGCAGCCCATTTCAAGGCACCTACAGAGGAGCAGGACAAGCTGGCTCAGGCTGCTGTAGATCACCCTGTCTCCCCACAGTCCCGGAGGCCAGCAGCCCGGATCAAGGCGCCTGCAGAGGAGCAGGACAAGCTGGCTCAGGCTGCTGATCACTCCGTCTCCCCACAGTCCTGGAGGCCGGCAGCCCGGATCAAGGCGCCTGCAGAGGAGCAGGACAAGCTGGCTCAGGCTGCTGTAGATCACCCCGTCTCCCCACAGTCCTGGAGGCCGGCAGCCTGGATCAAGGCGCCTGCAGAGGGTCTCCAGGCACTCACAGGGCCTCTCCCCGGGCCTCTCCCCAGGGTGACTGGAGAGCAGGCCCTGTCATCTCTTCCTCCTCATATAAAGACACCAATTCTATCAGATGAGGGCCCCACCCTAATGACCTCATTCAGCCTTAATCACCTCTCACCTCCAAAAAGCCACACTGGGATTCAGACTTCAGTCTATGAGTCTGTTTGGATAACAAATGGTAAGCAAAAGGAATTACACAAAACAGCACCTATTACACAAACCTACTTATATGAAGTTCAAGAGTTTTGAGACAGAGCTTTTCCAGACATAGGAGAGGGACCACAGGGTAGGTGGGGACGCATGGGGGGAGCACCCTGCAGGGGGTAGGTAATGTCAGGGGGCAGGTAATGGGCACACCCTGTGGTAGGTACACAAGATAAAAATCCACAGAACTGACCACTGAAAACACAAACAAACCACACGTTTTGCCTACGGAATTCGAAGGTCTGTTCAGAAGGCCAAGTTCAGGAACAAGATTTTATATAATAAAGGTGACATTTTTAAAGAATGGGAAAAAGCCTGAATGTTTAATAAGTGTTCCAAAGACAACCAGATAAGCGTTAAACAAAATTAAATTTGACATTTAATCTCACACCAAGTCTCCAAATAAATTCCAGGTAGATTACAGTTTTAACTGTAAAACTAGAAAGTGCAGCACTAGAAGAGAATAACCGAGCTCATGAATCACGGGACAAGGAGAGTGGTTCTAAGCAAATCAGTGTGTTATACCAAGTCTTAAGAGACCGACAGATCTAAGAACACAGAAAATGTAAAAGTTCCATTAAAAATTCTCACAAACAAAACAAAAGGCAAAACAGAAATTGAGGAAAAATGTATAGTCTGCCAAAAGGGTGCCCCCCCCCAAATATTTAGATTCCTGAAAACCCGTAAGAAACAGGCTACAGGCAAATGAACAGTGCACAAAAAAAACGCTTAACTTAACAAAGAGCATGAACACAACTGACATTAAAGGAGTTCCCTGGTGGATCTAGCGGTCTGGCTCACCGCCATGGCAGGTGTTACTGCTGGGGGAACTGTGATCCCACAGGCCACGTGGCGTGGAAGCAACGAAAACCACCAAAGTCTGAATGAACACTGGATCGCAATCTCTTCTAGAGCACAGGCAAAGTTTCTGGCAGGGGCAGCTAACACCTGGAAGGACAGAAGACGCACACCAGCGCGGCAGAAGGTGCGCACCCGACTCTCCCTACAGCCCAGGGCCGAGGCCCGACCTGGACGGACCAACCTCAGAGAGGCGGACAGAAGGCCGCCGCCAAGCAGGGCAGCCCCCTGCTGCGGCACAAGTGCAGACTAGGGCAGCCGCCGGGGAGACCGGCCTCGCGGCTCCAGTCCAGTCTCCATCACCCGAGGAGGCTGCGGTTCAGGCCGCATCCACCACCACCGCCAGCCCCAGCCCCGGGAGGCCTCCGGAAGGCTTCCCGGGGAGGGAGAACCCTGGGCGAAGCCTTCTGCGGGAGCGGGAGGTGGCGGCAGTGCAGTCCGCGCAGGGTCTCACACGGCAGAGTCCTTGCCAGCACCTGGGGCACCTACCGGCGGACGACCGTCCAGGTGCAAAGCACTCGGCCCCCACGACCCCCACTAGGGCGAGGGGCGGGTTGTGGGGAGCCCTGGAGGGCAGGGGGCGAAGCCCACCCTTTCAGGACCCGAGCCCAGCAAGGTGGGGTGCTGCAGCCGGCAGGCCGCGCCCCAAAGCAAACCCCGCCCCGGACACGCCCACCGGGCCCCCAACAGGCAGGCGGGCAGGGCCGGGAGCAGCCACACCCCCCGCCCCGCCCCACCCCGCCCCCAGAGGAGCTCCGCCGCCGAGGGCCCGAGGGACAGAGCCCAGGCCATAATTTATGCTCCCCCGCCTATGCTTTATGGCTTTCTTAATTCGGCTCCTGCTACTATTAATGTAGTTAATGCTGAGATTATATCTATTTTCTGGCGTCAGGCGGTGATTTATTCAAGCCATTTTTCCGGTGGAGGCTCCCACGCTGTTAAATCAAGCGCCTTGCCAATTAAGTGCTGACTTGGGAAGTGGACGCAATCTTAACAGACATCTAACCGCAAATTAAACCGGGGCTCCTTACTCTGGGGAGTGGGCGGGGCAGCCACAGAAACCTTGCTGACTTCGAGGAAAGTCAGAGAAAAATAAACCGGCTCGCTCGCCGGCTGCCCTGACTCTAGGAGGCAGGCTGCCCGTCAGGCTCGCAGCAGCCGGGGTCAGGGTCCCTTCCTGAAGGGAGCACGGGTGGGCAGGGGAGGGCAGCAGTCGCTGGACCTGTCCCAACACACGAGACTCTGCACCCTCAGCCCCTCCCACCTGGAGCAAACGCTGATGGGTGTCTGGCTCAGCAGATGCTGGGTGGAGCCCTAAATGGCAAGGGGTGGCTGAGGGGTTACCGAAGGCCCCCCTCTGAGGACCCGCAGGGCACATGGTGGTGGGGGTGGGCAAGCACAGGAGGGGAGAGGGAGGTTAACTGGAGGTCTGGCAGGGGGAGCACGTGCGCAGCCCACCCGAGGGTGCCCGTGCCCACTGGGAGCTGCCTGCCCAGAGCGCCTGAGAGCCGCACGTGGGGCCTTGGGGACAGGTAGGAGCCAGGCGGCCTGGGGCCCAGCAGGGCCTTTAGGGCATGGTCCGCAGCACGGTGAGCCCCCACACCCCACAGCCAACGCAGGAAACCCGTTTTCCTGTTCAGGGGAACCCCTAGAACAGCGCCTTCCCTCACCCATCTCCAGAGGCCCTGGCCTGGCCCTGAGAGGTGAACTGTGTTTTGGGGTACGACCAAGCTAGAGGTTGATATATGCAAAGAGTTAAATGTGGTATTGATTATCTGAACGCTGCTTTACTACCACCTCTAAAACCAAGATAAAAGTGGTGTTTAAAACGATGTTTGATTGTGTAAGGCACCCAGGAACCGCTGGGTGACAAGGACATTTTATTTCTTCCTGTCAGGAGCAGTATTTTCAGCTTCCCTGTTCCTCATCCCCAGGGGGCACCCCCAGGTGCCCCTGGGGGCACCGACACAGACCCACAAGGGCCTGGTGCAAGGTGTGGCTGGGGCCTGGGCACAGCTAGGGAAGCCCGCCGGGCTCCACGGGGAGGGCCTCGAGGACCCTGCCGGCGTCCTGACAGTCCCGCTGCCTACAGAGCAAAGCTTCCCTCGGGCGGACGCAGGGGCTCCCTCTAGGTTTACTCTGAAGCACTCCGGCCTGTGCACCAGTGTCTCCGTGAGGCGTGTCGCCAAGCACGTGGGGCGGCCACACAGTGGCCAGTCACACGGGGCCCTACAGGGCTGGCCTGGGCGATGCGCCACCTGCCTGACTCTTTTCTAATGCTGGTCTGAAGGCTGCCGGGCAGGCCCTGGACACTTGAGCCAGCTCCCGAAAAGCAGAGACGCCAGCTGCACATCCACGATCGAGACGCAGTGCGCTGTGGATGGCCTGGGTCCACGCGGGGTGGGGGCCAGGCGGGGGTTCGTGTGCGGCAAGAACGAGGGTGGCCTGGGGCAGCGCTGCCCCACCAGGCTGTGTAAGGGAGGCTTGAGGGTCACCGCCAGAGGGGCCAGGGACGCGGGCGGCCTCCTCACCTCCCTGCTCCAGGCACCCGCATGCAGCCAAGGTGCCAGGGGGCAGGACAGAGGGAGGGGTGCACATGTCTGTGCATGGAGAAAAGGGACAGAAAGCGAGAAAGCCACCGACATGAGGAGGCAGCGACAGAAAAGCAGGACAGAGAGACTGAAGAAAGAAGGCCAAAGACTAGAAGGCCCGTGAGTCACACACAGACGAGAGACCAGCAGGGCAGGCGGGCAACCGGGGGGCTGCAGACGGCAGAGACCGTCCCACAGGGGCTTGTGGCAGAGCCTGGGTGGGGGGCAGAACACGGGCCACCCCAGGGACTGCCAGGCCCGACCAGCCCTCCACGGCAGCTCCTGCCAACCGGCATGGCCTCAGGGACACTGGCCCAGGGAGACGCCCTGGCCCACGGGCTCCGGGCCAGCTCGCGGTGGGCCTGGAGAGGGAAGGGCCCAGAGCCGTGTGCCGGCAGCTCTAGTCTGAGATGCAGAAAAAGGGAGTCCGGTGTGTGCCACTTTCCACACTGTCCACAGATGGAACCCAGGTGCCATCTGTCATGAAGTTTAGCCACAAACACTGGGGCGACAATGCCCGTGACCCGGGCCCACACCAGCAGCCCCACAGCCAAGGAGGAAGGGGGGCACAGAGCTGCCTCAGGGATGACTGTCACGGCGCTGTGTGGACGCCGAGGAGGGTGGACCAGAGGCTTGGACGGAGCCCCACACAGGCGCCTGCACGCCCGTCAGTGTCTGCCCAGAGCTGGCCAAGGAGGACGGCCCAGCCTCGCCCCTTCCCAGGGGCCGCGTGGCACTGGCGGCCCCGCCGAGCACATCCTCTCCTCGGTGCTGGGCCCCGGCAGCGCTGGCCGTTGCCCCCGACCTCACACAGCCCACCCTGGAGCTGCCTATGCTGGGGAGGATGGAGACAGACTGGGCCCAGATGACCAGCTGGTCTGAAGCCAGGGCAGCCCTGGGCGGGGGCTCCACGTGCCAGCCCACCCAGGGCGGCACGCGGACAGAGCGCGGACAGAAGAGGGAAGATGGCGGCCGTCCTGGGCCCCTCAGGGTCCTGTGTCCCAGGCCTGGCCTGCCAGCCAGAGACTGGGCTCTACCGAGGCCAAGCAAGGCCCCTCTGGACCAGGTTCTGGAGGGAGAGCGGGCACCCCAAGGTGCCCCAGCCCCTGTGCACACAGGGGCAGCTGTGGCCTGGCAAGGCTGGCCTCCCTCACCTCCCCGAAACTACCAAGGGGGCGAGGAGCCAAGGCCCCAGGCCCTCCCAAATCCCACCAAGGAGGCAGGCAGGCTTCAGGCCTCAGGGCTGCTGACAGCCAAAAGGCCTGCTAGACTCAGAGAAATGAATAAACCACCTAGGCTCGCTCTGAAGCGACTTCCAAATTAAGAGTTGCATCCTTGCTGTCAGGCCCCCACCAGCAGTTTCCGTGGCACCTCCCATGCAGAAACGCACCTCAGACCATCTATTAGAATGATGGAGGCAAAGGGACCCACAACTGCACTCCTTCCTTAATGAGCAGCCGAAGGGATCGGTAAGCATAATTTCAGAGGCCAGTAATATTTTATATAATCGCCAAGCGGTTTAAATTGAAAACCCCCAACTGAATCAATATTTACTGCATTGAAACGAAATGAATAGTAATAAGTCACTAAGCTCTCTGTCCTGTTTCATAAAATAAAAAATTATAAAAATGAGCACAGGCACGGGGAGGCCATCACATTAACTTTTACAGCACTCGGGGAGCCGTAACCGCCTGTTCTCATAAAATAAAACCCTAAAAAACCTGCCAGAGGAGACCTGCTTCAGCATCATGCAGGGAGGCAGGCGGGTGGGAGGCAGGAGAGGAGGGGATGGGGTCACCCCAGGGCCCGCCCTGACCCCTGCCAGTCCCACCAAGTCCCCAAGAAGGCCCAGAGGAGGCACCCCAACCCCTCCAAAGCTCAGCACCAAGAGCTCTGGTCTCGCAATCCCTCTGCGCCCCTGCCGTCACCTGCAGGCTGAACTTCCTGCTCTGATTTCTTTCCTCTCTTTTCAAATCCCACCTGGCGTGCTCTCGGCAGCTCCCGCGGGTGCAGGAGAGTCTGTTCTCAGAGCACACAGGCATCTGTGGCGAGGGCGGAGGCCAGGCTCCAGTACAAAGGCGCTGAGAGAAGCAGGCGATGCTGCAGAGCGCCGCCAGGCCAGGCAAGAGCCCCCGGGGAGTGGTCTGCGACCTCACGCTGAACGGGGGCCAAGGCTGGTGACACAAGCCCCCAGCGGGCCGAGAGCCCTGGTGGACCCACCCCAGGCTCCAAGGCGGGAAAAGCTGACCCAGAGCCCTACATAAGTGGATGGGTCCCGTGGCTCAGGAGCAGAAGACAAACCAGCCATTAAAAATGGACACGGGCAGTGAGCACGAAAGACACAGGGGACAGGAAGAGCCTCCAGCATCTGTGCCTAAGTGTCCAATGCCCCTGGTGACCAGGAGACTGCAGGTTAAAGCACCAGAAAGCCACACACATTGAGAGCACACCGTGATGGGAACCCAGGAAGGCCTGCGAGAAGGAAGCACACCCCTGCCCAGACCCCTCAACACGCTCCCATCACCCGTCAGCACTGTTGAGAGACCCCCCACGGCTGAGAACTGCCAGGAGCTACTGGGCTCCCAGGAGTCGGGCCTGCGGAGAGAAAGTCCCAGGTGAGCCTGGAAGCTTCTGCTGTGTGTGTGAAGTAGGCTCAGTGAGGGGCGGCGCCCCGGGGAGGGAGCAGGGCAGCCCTGAGGGGCCTCCACAGACCAGTGCGCCAGCAAATGGACGGTTAGAACGGAGCACATGGTCACAGCTCACAGCCTGTCAAGTGAGGACCGTGCGCACACGCGAGGAGGACATACAGGGCGGTGGGCAGGAGGGGCGGCAGCTCCCTGCAGGACACCGCACCCCCGGAGCAGGAGGCCCAGCAGGGACAGGCCGCTCACACGGCCGGGCACAACCAACACCCCGAGGGACCTACAGGGCTCCTGCCGAAGAGCGAGCTGCGTCTCCTCGTGCAGGGGGTTGTCTCTGGAGCCCTGGTCAAGGGCGCCCAGGCTCACGTCCCCAAAGAGGGGACGGAGCAGAGGGGACAGCGCAGCAGATGGAGCGGGGTGCACAGAATCGGGGTGCCCAGGCAAAGAACACACTGTGGTTCCACGCACCGTTATTGCAACTCTTCTGTGCCTCTGTGTAGGTGAGAATAAAGTTATCCAGAACACCACATGCTAGAAACCGACTAGGAAAGGGACCAAGAGTGAGACCAGGAGCCCACAGCGACTGCCGCCGCCCTGCCCTGCCCACTGGCACAGCCCCTCCCTGCCTCCTGACACACACCTCTCCCCGGCAGCCCCTGGCTCACAGCTCCCCTGGGGTGGACAGAGAGTCAGCCACAACAGGGCACTGTCCCCAACATGCTGACATAAAGCGGCCACTCAGAGCATGAGCCACAGAGCAGGGCTGCAGCCTGACAGTGAGTCTCAGAGCTGTGCCTGGCCCCCTCCACTCAGCAGAGCCAGGCCTGGCAGAGACCTCGGTGGCAGTCACGCCTGGGGGGGGCCCAACACAGTCTGTCCGCCACTGGGCCACAGCTTCCAGACAAGCAGGGGCCTGACACAGGGCAGGCCTCCACGAGCACCTGGGGACTAAGTGGACGAGAGAAAGGCACGGATTGGCTCCTCTTCCAGAGACCCAGGGGCAGCAAGGTGTCACCAGAGCCACCTGCCTGGGGACCGGACCCTGTGCCTGCTCTGCTTGGCCAGGCCTGAGCTGCGGCACTGACGATCCAGGAGAGAAAACGCTCAGCCAAGGGTCACGTGCAAACACCCGCGATCTCTGGCCCAAGTGGAAGGCCTGTCTCTAGAGAGAGCAGCCCGTGGGGGGCCGCAGCAGGCCCTGCAGAGTGTGGGGGCCCCTCCTGTCCCACTCAAACGCCCCGAGGAAGTGCTCTCACCTGGCATCTCACACACCAAGTGAGGGGGCAGAGCCTGCCTCTGACACGGAACCAGGACCGCCTCGACGGCCCGCTGCCCACGGAGCCACCAGCCCCGGCCCCCGTCCCCATCATTCTCCCTGCTTGAAACGGACACGTGCCTTTGTAGCAGGACCAGTTCAAAACTGCATTCCACTCTCATGGCCCCTTCAGAGCCCCTACGGGAGCTGCCTGAGTGGTGCTTGGCCCAGGGCCCTCCTCCGCTGTCTGACAGGCCACTCACCGTCGGCAGGGCAGCCAGAGGCACAGCTGGGTGGAGCCAGGCTCTGCCCCAGGGCAGGCGGGCGCCCCCAGGACCACAGCACAAGGCACCCTGTGTGTGACCCAGGGCTGCACACAGTCTCCTGGGGAGGGGCCACCTGGAGGAAAGCTGCAGCTCCCGCAGGTGCAGCAGCAGGCCGATCCCACCCCCAGCACCTCCCGCGGCCACTGCCCTCTGAGCAGACACCCGGGGCTACATCCCTGCCCTGGAAAGAGCCCCCGCCACGTGGCCCTCACCGACCCCACAGCCCCTGCCCAGAGAAGCCTTCTCTGGGCCCATGACCTCCATCAGCCTGGATGAGTCGCAGTGCTTCCTGGCACTCGCCCCACGGCAGCGTCCGCTTCACTCTCTGCTGACTTCTGACCAGAGAACTTGCCTGGCACAGGACGGCTGCCTGTGGGTACCCTCAGTGGGGGGGTCCCTGCTGCCCAGCCCAAGGCACCCTGTGAACCCCACCTGTTCTGAGCTGGGAGGGCCTCTGCGCACCCCCAGGATGGCCCCCCGGAGTCAGGGTAGGGCTCGGGGGGGGGCACTGCTCCCCCAGGGGTGCCCCCTGACCTCCTCCAAGTGCCACATACCCTTCAGGGCAGGGTCGGGGGCTGTGGGGACCCTAGTCCCACTGCCCTCAGAAGACACCCCTGCCCTGACTCAAGGCTGTGTCCCCCCCAAACTCCCATGTTGAAGCCCTAGCCCCAGTGTGACACTGTTTGGAGACAGGGCGTTTGGGGGGTGATGAGGGTGAGATGGGGCTTCCCTGGTGGCTCAGACAGTAAAGCCTGCAATGCAGGAGACCTGGGTCGATCCCTGGGTCGGGAAGATCCCCTGGAGGAGGGCGCAGCAACCCACTCCAGTGTTCTTGCCCGGAGCATCTCTACAGCCATGGGGTCGCAGCCAGCCATGACTAAGGCGACCTAGCACACACGCACGCACGAGAGTGAGGCGAGGTCATCAGGGCAGGCCCGTGACAGGATTAGTGTCCTCGTGAGACCTGAGTTCCTGTCTCCCTCACAGGTAAGGACACAGCAGGCAGGCGGCCGTGTGCCACAGGAGGAGCGGTGGCTCTGGCTGGCTCCCTGACCTCAGATGTCCAGCTCCAGACCGAGCAGTAAACACCTGTGTGAGCCGCCCTGCGTGCAGCGTCTGCTCGCAGCAGCCCGGGCCACCCAGCACCCTGGTAAGGCAGGTCGGGGGAGGCTGGGTGGGGCGAGGGGGCCACCTGCCCCCAAGAAGGGCGGGTGAGGGGACCGCAGCTCCCCATCTTCACCATGACGAGTGTCACTTTGGAGAAGCGCGTTAGAGCCTTCAAAGTCACAGCCCAAACCTTGTCAACCATCTGAGATTACTTAAGATTTATGGCACAGACACAAAAGTAAAATAAAAGAGGGCAGCACGGCGGGCGGCAGGCCCGGTGACAGCACCATTTGTAGTCAGGCCAGCGCGGCCTGCAGACGCGGCTGCTTAAGCACAGCGGCTTCTGTTTATTCCGCACTTTCCCATCAGATGAATTCAGAGAGAAAACAAGTGACAGGCCGTTTGGGGACATAAGTCACATCCGAGCTTCAGTTCAGACTCATGAACTTGCTGGAAGCCAGCAAGGGCATGGCAAATCCACAAATCTTAGAATAAAAAAATTAAGCCCTCTCTCAGCGTGAGCCTCAGCTCCAGGGCGCACTCCATGAGCCCCTCGGGAGCGAGCACCAGCCTGGGCCCGCAGGGCCTGTCGCCATGGCCCCCACAGCCAGGTGGCCCCCAAGTGGGGCGTCTGCCAGCCTGGACAGCAGCATGGAACAGCGCCGAGGGTAACTTGGGCCGGCGTCGCTCCCAGGAGGGGCAGACGCCACTGTGTCCCGCCTGCTCGGGCCTCTGCACACTCTCCTGACCAGGGCAGCCAGGAGCTTTCGATGGGACGACGGACACATGTCTAGGGAGCCTGGTGGGCGGTGTCCGGGTCGGGGGAGAGTGTGTCCAGGGGCTTCCCACCTTCCATCTGCCCCAATGGGATGAGGGCTGACCGGTAGACAGACCTGATGGGCTAACGGCCCTACTTCCAGCGGATTTTCCTCTCGGGTGTTTCTGGAGTCAGAGCCTCACCACAGCAGCACCAGAACCTCCTCCACCTCCAGAGCAGACAACGGGGCTGGGCGGGGACCCCAGCCTCCTGCTGCGAATGTGGGCTACCAAGTGGGCCTCAGCCCCCAACACGTGAGGCCAAAACTGACCGGGGGCTCAGAGTAGGTAGGTTTCCGTCTAAATCAGGGGGCAAAATACAAAGCCACCTCGTGAGGCAGACGTGTGCCCTGGCACACGGGACAGCGCCAACAGCGGTGGCCAGGCCAGCACGTGGGTCAGGCCACAGTGAGGCTCACGGGCCTCTGGGGGGCAGAAGCCAAGGACCCTGCCATCTCTGTCACTTCCCGGACACCAGAAGCCAGGCCTGGGGACACCCATCCCGCTGGCTCCCGCAGGGCAGAGGTCGGGCAGAGGGGCTGCTGCCCCCCAAGGATGAGCGGGTGGGGTGAGAGCAGGCTGCAGCGTTTGGAGGCCATGTGCCCTCCTGAGACCTCAGGACGGCAGGGCCTGCCAGCCAGCCCGCCACTGGTGTCCTCTCTCCCTGGGGCACCAATCAGGAGCCCAAGAAGAGCCCTTGGTCCCTGGGCTCAGCCTGGCGCCTGGTGGACAGCCCTGCTTTGTGGTCACTCAGCAGCCAGGAGCCCATCCTGGCCTCGGCCCAGTCACCAGCACAACTCTTCCTTCTGCCAGGGAGAGCTGGGGAAGCTGCCGCTGCGGGACAGAGGTCAGGGTCAAGGCCAGCGGGCCCTGGGGCCTCTCCACCGCCTGCCGGCCACACACAGGCAGCCCCAACGCTGAGGGACAGAAGGAGCAGAGTGGGCAGGCATCAAGGTGGCTGCCGGCTCCGGGGACAGGCCCATCCTGCTGCCTTGACAAGCTGAGCCGGGCGCGAGCAGCTGACGGCGGGCCGGGCAGCAGCGGGCGGCAACTCTGCCGAGGAGGAGGCCCCGCCAGGGCACAGGTGACCTTGGGCACAGGAACCCACTCACTGGCAGCCACACTTCCCGGGCCTCCCAGCCACTCAGCTCCCCCACCCCCAGACCACATTCGGGGGCCTCCCGGGCGCCTGGCGAGGGTCCAGGCCTTCAGGGAGGCAGCCCCCGAGCAGGCCCCACACCCGCCCTCAGCTAACACGTGTCTTGGCCGCACCTCCGCACCGGGCTGCTGAGAGCTAGAGCGACTGCAGCCACCGAGCACGGGCAGGGCTGCGGGGCTGGCAACCCAGGCACCTAGCAGGGCTCCTGGGCGGCGACCCAGCCTCCACACCAGGCCCCCAGCCTCCCCACCGGGCCAGGTCCACTGTCACAGGGACACGGAGCTCGAGGCAGGCAGCGGCCGAGAGGGGCTGGCGGCCAGGCTGGGCGGGCCTGTCCCAGCAGCCCTGCTGTGCACCCGACCCAAGTGTGGACGCCACCACCTGCCCACGCAGCAGCCCCGCCGGTCCCGAGCTGAAGGGGAGGCACAGCCCAGGCCCTGCTGCTGACCGGGCCGTCCTCCGCCTGAGGGGCTGGACACTTAGCTGAAACCAAGGCGGCAGCTGCCTCGGGGGCGCGCCCAGCCACCTCCCCCCTCAGGACCTCTGCCCCTTAGGCCTGGCGCTCATTTCTGATCAGTGACCCCAACACAGCCTGGCACACTCAGCACTCAATACTGGCCCAGCTGGATCCACACCTGGGCTCCCGTGGCCCCAGGAGCCAGGAGGAGGGGCCCTTTGGCACCTCCTGACAAAGGTCACGCAGCCCCAGCAGAGGCTGGGCCAGGCCTGGGCTGCCGAGGCAGCCGGACGCCGACTGCAGGAGGGGGAGGCAGGAGCAGGAATCAATAAATCTGAACCTCATTCACGATGATCTGGGGCTCTTATTAAGTAAATTAATTTAAGTTAATTTAGCTCGATCATGACTCCCGATCACAGTGATTTAGTGAGGGGGAAATTGCATTAGGAAAGGCCATGCTCACCAGATAGGAGAACGGAAGAAAATTAGACCCACTTAGCACTGTGAATTAATATGGAAATAGCAGGTGTAAATTTAACCTTATCGAGAGAGTGAAAATTATCTTCATAAATTTGTAGAAATAGCCCCCAAGATGCTTATAAATCTATTTAAAACAAAAATATTACAAAAAGTGCAGTAAAATTAATTTAAAATATACTTCCAGCTATCGCCTCCAGAAAAGTCGGCAGCAGGGCCAAGTTTCGTGTGGCCTAGCGGGAGGGAGGAGGGTGGTGGGCACTGCTGACTGCCTGGGCAGGCTGACCTCCTGGCACACCTACCGCGGGCCAGCAGGTCCCCAGCTCCTCTCCCACGGCCGCCCAGCTTGCACACGCCCTCAGCCAGAGGCCGCCCGGAGCCAGGCCATAGCCCTCGAGAGCAGGAGGCCCCTGGGGCTGGCAGGTGGAGCGGGCTGCAGCCTCGCCTCCCGCCCCTGACGATCGCCGTAGGACAGAGAGCTGGCCCAGCCTCTCTCACCAGAAGCTTCTCCCTGAGGGACACCCAGTGTGGTGTGGCCTCAACGGTCCGGGCCGTAGCTGCTCCCAGACCAGCTCCAGCGGCTTGCTGATGACAGGGAGCGTGAGTCTGCACAAGTGTGTGGCACACACGGGTTGGCCACACGACTTGTGCAGAAATTGCTGGGTAAAAAAATTAGCACATTCCCCTGTCAACAACTACAGACCAAGCACTTGCTGCGGTGCGCTCAGGCCCTGAGGCCCTCCGGCCCGCCCCACCCTCTGGAGCCCACCAGGAGCAGGCCTCTTACCTGGACAGGGAGAGCCGCCGCGCCCGCCAGGAGGGCAGGGCTGGGGGGCCGGGGGCGGTGCTAAGAGGTGAGGTCGGGGTCTTCTTGACGATGCGGTAGCGCGTCTTGATCACTTTGCTGGTGGGAGGGGGCCGCTGGCCATGCAGGCTGGAGGCTGCAGGGAGACCCAGACACAGTGGTCAGGGGAGGCAGGGGAGCTGCCCACTGCTCGATCAGCCCTGCCCACATCCACCCCGCTCTGGGGAGCCCAGCAGCTCCTGCAGCCAGAGCCGGCGGCAGGGCAGGCCCAACTCCCATGGGCAGTGAGGAGGGCGCCGCAGGTGGGCCGCGGAGGCTGGGGTACAAGGCGCTCACCTCCCTCTCTGGCCACCCTCACCCGCCCCCTGCATCCACGCAGATTTATGTCCTTAATCACTTCCGTTTCCATAACATTTTACAGAGTGATATACACCATGGCTTTCCTCCTTGCTGAAGGTTTCATGCAATTAACAGGGATCTGTTTTGCCCCAGTTCCCTCAACTTGATAGCCAGCAATTTCTCCATGGCTTCAAGGAACGCATCTAATTGCCCGCCTTTCGTAACGCATAGCTCTAACTGCCCAGATAATTAAAGCTAACACAGTGCTCCCGCCCCCTGTGGCCCAGCTAGCACCCAGGCTCTCAGGCCAGGCTGCTCAGGCCCAGGCTCCCAAGGGCGCCTCTCCTGGGGCCCACTTCCACATGCCTGCCCGCAGCCCAGGGCTCTGCCTGGAAGGGGGCCACAACCACCACCCCTGCAGCGGGCGGCTTCTGGGCAGCACGCACAGCTGGGGGGGATGGACACACGGGGGGTGCCAGGAAAATGCACTGGTCTCACCACCAGAAATCCGGCACAAGGAAGGGCAAGGATCAGCTACCCCTCAGCTGAAGGCTGCCTGGGCCCGGCATGGCCCAGGAGAGGGGGCGGCTCCACAGGGCCCCACGTGCCTCACTGCTTTACGCCAGTCCCGGCGGTGCCCAGCCACCCCACTGTCCAGCGGCACAAACCAGTGCGTCCTGACCCGAACCTGTTCCCCTGGGCCAAGGACACATCTTCCCAGCACCTGCAAACCCCACAGGAAGCAGTTACTGCTCTGAAAATGGTGACGGTAACACTACCTAAAAACCATCTCCCAGAACTGGGAACACAACAGCCCACCAAGCCACAGCCAGGCCCTCCCCAGTCAGCAATCAGCGCCTCGGCCTGGACCTCCTCTCCAGGCCCACCCGGCCTGGCAGGCGGTGGGGTGAGGGCCTGCCCGGGGGCAGTCAGGACCAGCCCATCCAGCAAAGTGACCGCACCTGCATGGCCACTGGAACGGGCACTGTGCCTCCCAGTCCAGATGCTGGAAGGGCCCCGCCTTCCCACGTGAGACGGCCAGGACGCGGCTCGGACGGATTCCAGGCCCTCCTAGCAGCCTCCACAACAGAGGAGAGTGCAGGCTCCAAGCACCCAGCCGGGTCAGGTTAGGTGTAGGCCGCAAGGCCCAGGGAATACTGAGAGCGGGGGATGCCTCTGCTCCCCGGACTGATGGCAGGGACCCACAACCACTGCCCACCAAGGGGGTCCACAGAAGTGGGGGCAAGGCCGGGCCAGCACCCTGCCCCACCTGTCTCCATCTGTCTGTCTCCTCGCAAGGGCGGAAGCTCAGGAGGGGTCACAAGAGAACGAGGGGAGCTCAGCAAAAGTACAGGCTCACCTGGGTGCCCAGTCCTGGATAGTGACCGAGCAGGCGGGTCTGCAGCCTCGGGCAGCCCCACACCACACACAGCCCAGCATATCCTGGGCATCAATAAATAAATGTTTGTTGAATTGAATTTTCAAGGTCTTACAAGCAAGGAGAGACCAACGAAAATCAATAATAACTTGTTCCAACTATGAGCTCAGGAACATGAGAATTCCTCTAAGTTATCACCAAGCCCCACGCTGACCTCATAGCCTCCAAACCCACCCCAGCTCCCTGCTCACAGAGACTCTGCACCTGGACAGACCCCTGCCTATCCCCTCCAGCAAGGCCGCCCACTCTCTGCCCCATTCTGATGCCCACAGCAGCCACCACCCAGCAGCAGGGGCTGTGACACGCACCACAGAGCCCAGGGCTGCCCCGCTCCGTGGCCCGGGGCACGGCTGTGCGGGGTGGGAAGGGGCACTGGCAGTGAGCAGGCCCCCGCCCCAGCCTGGCTGCTTCCATCCCACGCTCCGCCCCCTCACCCAGATGCACGCCCCCTTCTCCCATCCCCTCCCTGCTCCACCAGGTGCCACCTCCTTCAGGAAGCCCCCAGTCTCCAATGCCCAAGGGACTGGACTCCACATTCTGCAAAGTGCCTCTTGAGACACAGCCTCTGGGCCTGGCCCTAACTGCCCCCTGCAAAGAGCACTGATATTCACATCTCTTTGCAATGCAGCCCTACTGTGAGAGCAACTTCATCATCAACTTACTGCATTTTCCTTATTGGTGCCCTGTTACCACTTTCAAAAATACACAAACTAATAAAGTAGACCCTCCCTCTTAGACTCATTGTCACTCTCCAGACATCTCCCCTGTCACACCTCCGCCCTCCAGATCTAAGAGGCAGGGGGAGAGTGAGCACAGAGCATGGCCTGGCCATGCAGATCCCCCCGCTCTCCCATGGGCAGCATGCCCCGCCCCCACAGAGTGCTGCGGCCCCTGCCTGGCCCTGCAGATCCTCCCACTCTCTCACGGGCAGCATGGGCCTAGGGGTGGACGCGTCCCAGAGAGGACCGTCCAGGGCGCCCCTGTCCAGGGCACGAGCTCAGCAAGGTGGACAGACAGGTGGCGTGCCACCCTCGTCCTAGGGGTGGTAGGACTGGGGGTTCCTAAGACCACACATGGCACACGGGGATCAGAAGCTGGGGTGGGAGGCCCGGTAGCCCCAAAGCCTGTGTGCAGGCGGAGCGGCGGGTGTGGTCTCCAGGAGGCAGCACGCTCCTCATGCGGGCAGGGCCGCCTGAGCCCAGCCCAGCACAGCCCTGCCAGGCAGCAGGCTCTCCCCTTCCTCCTGGCTGGCTGAGGTCTGTGTAGATAATCATGTTATTTAGATACGATGTTGGTTTAATTCCCTTCATTACAGACTCCCAGGGCTGTAATTTTTTTCTCCGCATGATGTATTCCCCGTGGCACATTTCACTCAAATCAAACCCTTCGCGCCTTTATTGCCAACGACGCCCGGGCGCCGCGTTATCAGGCCCACACACACAGCCCTCTCCGCCCCGCTGTGCAGAGGTCACTTCTAATGACTAATCGATCTCATTAGCTTCCCTAATTAAAAACTTTACTACCGCAGTGGAAGACAAACTACAAAAAAACTGCTGGCATCATATCTGAATAGGTATGAGCCCATCCATCAGCTGGGCTCTGGCCCTGCGCGCCGAGCTCGCGGCTGGGGTGGCGGGGGGTTGCTGCCAGGGAGGCCAGCCGTGGGGCCCGGCCGTCTGGGAACGGGGGAGCACCAGGCCTCGGGGTGGCCATCCGGCAGCACCGTCTGCAGCAGCCCGGCCTCTGGCTGACCCCGGCCCCCACCCCACCTCAACGAGCACCACAGACAGCAGAGCCACTGGACGGAGGGCAGGCCCTCGCTCTGTCGCTGTGGATTGGGGTTGAGAGGGAGTTCAGGTTTTTATGGAACTTCAAAGGGCGAGAACTAGGAGGAAACGAGCTGATTTCACAACTGTTTAACGAGTGAAGAGGAGCTGGAACCGGAGCTCCTCTGAGCGGAGGCTGCCTGGGGCTGCTGACGGGAGCAGGAGGCGACGGGAGGAGCCCCCGACAGCCCACTGGCCAGTCAGCTCCGGACATCCCGACGAGGCAGGGTGGGTGCCGTCAGGAAAGGTGGGGCGGGGGCGGCAAGGCTGATCTGGGACCTTGAGGAGCGTGGACCAGAGGCCTGTCCCCAGACTCGCCCTAACTGGGCTGCGGACCCCGCAGCCCATCGTGCACAAGCTTCCAGGTCCACACAGGCACTGGGGCCTCTGGAATGGGCAGACTGAGCAACAGGCCATGGAGGAGACCCGAGATAGCAGACAATCACGGCTGGGCTTCCCATGCGGTCCAAGGGTGCCACCCCCGCACCTGAGGGCCAGCAGAGCGAGGAGACAGCTCAGCGCCACCAGAGAAGGCCGAGCCCGAGAGCACGGCCGCCTCCAGCCCTCCCGCCCGGCGGGGTGCAGAACAGGACAGCTGGGCCACAGCCACCGCCTGGCGTCCAGCCGGGGGATTCGCCAGAACCAGACGCACGAGGCGCCTGGGCAGGGCACAGCCTGAGGACCGAGAACCCCACCCGCCTGTCAGGCACCCCAGAAACCAAGCTCTGCTCCTGAAGGGGGCCCCAGGCCCCACCAGTGAACAGAGTGGGCGGGGTCAGTCGAGCACCTGGCCTCCCAGGGTCTTGCAGCGTGGCCGCCGGGAAGCAAGCGGGCGGGCTGTGGGGTGTGCCTCCTGCCAGCCTGGGTGTCCTGTGCCAAGTCCTGTGACTCAAAGCCCCCCCGTCACCGAACCTGCTCTTCCTCAGCAGCTGCCCTGACACTTCCTCACACCCCCAACTCCGGGTTAAGACAGACGAGAGGCCACGTCACAGCTCAGGCTTTCAGGAGCCCCGGGAGCTGCCCTCCACTACCAGTAATGCGGGTCCCACTGGCCGGTCACCTCACCAGCAGCCTGCACTGCATCCCGCTCCCCAAGGCTGCTCAAGGCCCCCACATCGGGGGACGCCTCCACCTGACTGGGGCCGCGGGCAGCAACAACCGAAGCAGCTTCCGAGCACCCAAATCCGCTCCTCCTGGGTTCCGAGGTCTGAAAGAAAGAGCTTTCAAGCCCACAGTTCCCAAGAGGGATCCCCCATGACGCCTCTTCCTAGGGTGCCCCCCAGACCACCCCCAGCCTCCACGAGAATAGGCCCCTCCAGCTAACTGCCTGCTTAGGAATCACAAGGCAGGGAGCTCAGGGAGTGCGCCCACAATGACACCGCTGGCCAGGGGGCTCTAGACAGAGGGGATGGCATGGCCACAGCCCCTGGGACAGTGGGACGCAGGGAGGGCCGCGGGCAGGTGGAGAGTTGGGCCCGCCCTGTGCTGCCTCGAGGCTGGTGGAAGGCTCACACCTAGTCAGCAGAAAAGAGCCCACCAGACTGCCAATGATGGGGCTGTCGTCTCTGGACATCACCTTTTCTGAACATCAGCCTGTCTGAGCTGTTCTGTTGGTGACGCCTATGGTCCTGGAGACGGTGAAACCACAACAGCATCAGGAGGACTGAGGAGGGGCGCACAGTCCCCAAGGGCCACCAGGAGAAGCTCTACCGCCTGCAGGAAGCAGGGGGATGGCTGCATGCCCAGAGGTGCTCCCAGAGGGGTGCTCCCAGCAGACGCCAGGGGCAGGGCAGCTCCCACACTGGCCCCATGCACCCTGCGGAAGGGCTGGGACCTAAAGCAGAGGTGGCGAGATGCTGCCTGCAGAGGCGGATGGAAGCAGGCGTCATGGCAGGAGGCTGGGCCCCTCACCCCGCCCAGACCACAGTTCTCAGGGGAAGACCCAGGGAGGGCTGGCTCTGGCCAGCTCAGGGGGTGCCTTGTCAAGAGAAGTGCGGACCCTCTTCCCTCCACCCCCTCCACAGAGGATCCACAGTGCCCACCGTGCAGCAGAGCCGCCAGGCACGTCAGCCCTAAGGACGAGGGAAGGAAAATGACCTGCCCACCTTGCCCCGCAGGAAGGGACCCAGGCTGGGCCAGTCTGGCAGCAGGCCCAGGGGCCTCTGCGTAGGAGCTCTCAGGAAGGACAAACGAGGGGCTCAACTCTCTGACATCAACCTAAAAGACACACGGCTCCAACCCATAAAGACAGCCAGAAACACACTGCGACCTGCCCCTGCACCCACACCTCCCCCGGCACCCCACATCTGCACCTCGCCCTGCAGGCTCCCTGAGCCCCCAGACCTGTGTGTCACTCCTCACCAGGACAGCGCTCACGTGGCGCCACCCTGGGCCCACTGCACTCGGTGCCCTGGCAGCCAGCGGCCGCAGCCGGTCCCAGCCCAGAACCTGTAGGGGCAGGGTGTGTGTGGTGACCGGGCCTGGCCCTCCCGCTCCCACCACAGGACAGGCAAAGCCTGAGGACAAACCGCGCCGGCAAGGGCCTTCTCCTGGAGGAGGCAGACGTCCCGCCCCTGCGCTCGCTCAGTGGGAGCTGCCAGGGACCGCAGCCCCCCGCGCTGTAACAAGCTTCAAACGGGGGATGACGGGGATCGCAAAGTATGAATTTTTATGAGTCTAATAAATCACTCCACTTTTCCTGTGCCTGATGGCTGCCGGCACTTCAAACGGACAAGCCCTGCCACAGTCAGTGGCTTGGCCGCGTCCCCACAGGCGGCCACACCGGGGTGGGGCGGGGGGTGGGGACGGGGCCGCCGAGGCCCCTCCTGGCTCCCACGGCACCCAGCTCTGCCCCGAGGGCCAGCCCTCCTGCAGGCCCCCAGGAACGGCTCGGGCAGCCTGCGGAGAGGCTCTGCCAGTCTCTGACACGCAGAGGACCCACCCCTGCCTTCCAGGCCAGAGACTGCACAGGGGGCCCTGGGGAGAGGGGTGGACGCGTGGACAGGTGCTCGCTCACACACGCGCTTGCTCACACGCAGGCACAGGAGGCCCTGGAGAGAGGGGTGGACGCGTGGACAGGTGCTTGCTCACACACGCGCTCACTCACACGCAGGCCGCGGGCACACGTCAGCAAGGGGGAGGGACGCCTGTCCGTGAGAGGGGAGAGGCGGGCCTGGGTCTTGCCCTGAGAGGCTTCCTGTCTCCTGCTCCAGGGACCAGCTTTGGCGAACAACTACCATCACCAAGTCACAGCGATAGCCCGACCGGGCCGCACATCACCTGGCGGCTGTCGGCACCAGAGGAGCTTGGGCAGCGGGGAGGTGACAGACAGCCCTGTCGCTGCCCGGCCCTGCGCGCCGCTGTCCCACGCTACCTGGTGTTTAATGACGACACCGTCAGCCAGAGACGCACAGCGCCAGGACTGTCAGGGCCCTATTAGAGGGAAGATTGAGACCCTACTCTTCTCAAACTCACTCAAGCAACACAAGCCGCCGGTTCCTGTAATTATCGTGCACGAGCCATCGATCGCACGACGACATCGCCCCGTCTGTGTGAAATGGGGGTAGTTTGCTCCCTGACAGTCGCTGTAGATTACGGGGGGTGGGTCTCCCACCCCTTTAGGCGTCACTCTAAAGGATGGAGGAGGGGAAGGGAGCACCTCCTAGCCCCCGCCCCACCTGCAGGCCCTGGGCACAGGGGACAGGGAGCCCGAGCACATCCCAGGGAGGCATGCCCCAGAAGGCGGAAGAGACAGCACGGCGTGTGGCTGGGGATCCGGGGCAGGGCAAACTCAGGGAGCAGGGCCCACAGGTGCAAGAGATGGCCACGCCCCAAAGCCAGGCGCCCCAAGCAAAGGCAGGGAAGGCAGGATCCAGGCCAGGCAGACAGCCCACCCTCCCTCCACTCCCCCAGAGACAGGGCCAGGCCCGAGCGGGCGGAGGGCAGGGTTCAGACATGGCTGGGCTCCCCCCAGCAGAGACCAGGTGGCCCCCGCCCGGGCTGAACCAGGCTGTGCTGGGCTGACACGCCTGCGTGCGGAGGTCCAAGGCCTGACTGCCCAGGGGACCAGGGGCTGGCCAACACCTAGCCCCACACTGGGTCTGTGGGCACATGGTCTCCGTCCTCACAGGACGGTGGTCCTTTCTCACGCCTGTGTCCATCCATTTGGGAGCCTGGCCCAGGCAAGCCAGGAGGACAGGGAGATGGCCTAGGGGGGAATCCGCCCCCCACCAGGCTGAGACCCCAGAAGGCTAGAGCCCTAGGGAGCAACAGGGGCTCCCAGGTCCACCAAAGGAGTGGAGGGGCCTTGTCCACACCCCACTGACAGCACCAGGGCCCCCAGCAAGCCAGGTCAGCTGAGGGGACAAAGCCGATCCTGGGAGGTGACGGCCCACCCTACCTTGGCAGTTTCTGCTGAGGTTTCTGGCGGCAGGAAAGTGCCCACCAGTCCCAGGTGGACAGAGGCCCACATTCCAAGCGTGAGCGATGGGGGAAGCGGTGCAGAACACGCCTGCCCTCCCCACGGGGCTGGCCCAGACACTAACCGCAGCGCCACGGGACAGGCGCCAATCAACATGTCCGCCTCCACCCTCCTCACCCTCAGGGACCCCATCCTCACCCACAGCGGTGGAGGGGGGGTGCCCAGCAGACACAGGGTGTGCCCCTAGATATGTGACAGACACCAGGCTTCAGTCGTCCCCAGGAACCCCAGTCCCACTACATGACCCAGAGCCGGTGGCCCGCGCAAGGACAGCGCTCCTCCTGGCCACAGCCTGGCCCCTCGGGCGCCCAGCCCAGCTTCCTCAGAGTTGGGGCCAGAGACAGACACTTCTGAGAGAGCCTGGAAATAACCTCGCTATAAAAAGCAGTGACCACGGAGAGAAAACCACATGTGCCCTCACAAGTGCCAGGCTACCCGGATTCTCCTGGCCACTCACCTGTCCTATGCAGTGGCCAGAGGGGCAGAGCTGCAGCCCAGGGGCAGCGAGCAGGCCTGAGGGCACCTGGGTGCAGAGCAGATCTGGCCTCACTCAGCCCTGGAGCCAGCCTGCCCGGTCAGAGACGGGCCAGAGACGGGGCGCCATGGCGGAGGCGGGAAGGCAGCAGAGCCGCTGGGGCTCACGGGCCAGAGGAGGCCCGCCGCCATGTGCTGCCCTGCCAACCGTGGAGGCGGCGGGAGGGCAGCACAGGCTGGCCAAGAAGGGGACCAGGGGCCCCCCACACTCAGCTCTCAGCCCTCAGGGAGGAGCCTGGGCCTGGGCCCCTACAGGGTCCTCCGGTCCAGCAGCCCTGCTCAGGGACAGCTCCCACCCGCAGAAAGCAGGCTGCTGGGGCCAGGGTAAGGCTGGGGGCGGCTGTAGCTCCACACACCTCTGAAGACAGGGCCTTGGGCCTCTGTGGCTGGCAAGGGGGGAGGAGGGGTGGGAGGGGGCCGGGCAGGCAGAGGCCCAGAGCAGAGGCCTCCCAATCTCAGAGTGGTGGGCGCCGCAGGCCAGTCTGCCTGAGGCTGGTGGGCTCTCCAGAATAGGGCGCCACCTGACGTGAGGCTCAGCCCTGCTGTCTGGAGCCCAGAGAAACTCGGCAGATGAAGAGAGGAGGCAAAGGTGCCGGGAGGGAGGGAAGGCTGCCCCTCACTGCTGACGCCCAGGTCACAGCGCCCGCCAGCACCACACTCTGCAGGGGCACTCAGGGTGCCCGAGTTCAGGAGGGCAGGTCCTGAGGGCGAGCCTGCCCCCATTCGAACATTCCAGACTCCACATTGGTGCAGATGAGCAGAGACAGGAACACGTGATGCTGGTGACTCGCTGCACAGTGTGGCTTCAGCAAGGCTCACCCCAGACATGCTGGGAGCCGTGGGCCCGGCCTGCTCCTCCCCACCCTCCCGCCGTCCTCCCCAGAGGCAGCGCCGGGGCTGGGAGTTTGGGTCTGCTTGCAGGGCCAGGGTCTGCCTTCCGTCTCCTGCACACAGTGAGGTACGCCGTCTCTCCCCCGACACTGCAGGCCCTACTGCCCACCCCACAGACCTCCGCCCCCAGCAACGATCAGGACCAGGCGGCTGAGCTGCTGCCGGTGTGTGGAGAGCAAGTGGCTCTGAAGGCACCCGATCCTGCACCGCAGGACGGCCGGACAGACGGGCTCAGCCGCACTGCCCCGAGCACGCACTGCCTCGCAGGACGCCCCCTGCTGGGTGGCGAGGCCATTTGCTGCCAGCCACCAGGGCCCACCCTCGCCCAGCACTTGGAGCAGTGGCCACTGTCACACCCAGCGCCATGGAGAGCATGCTCCGCACAGGCCGCCGCCGATGCACAAAGGCAGTCAGGAGGACAGCGGCCGAGCCCGGGGGTCTGCACAGCCTGGGGCACACCGTGAGGAGAAAACAGTTCCGAACTGGCTCAGAAAGTGCCGCGCTCCGGAGGAGGACAGCAAGCAACCCGCAAGTGCGGGGGGCTGGGCCCTGCCCCAGGCCCACGGCACCCAGAGGCTCTGCCTGGACCTCCAGAGGCCCTGCTGGACGTGCGCCTCTCCAGGGCAGAGCGGTTGGGGCCAGGCTGATGGCCCAGGCCCTGGGCCCCCCAGACTCTCAGACTCTCCTCAGCCGGGCGGGCAGGAGCACCAGGAGGAGCACCACGCCCCCAGGCCCCCGCCACCCAAAACCTACGCATCGGGAGGGAGTGAGCACACCACGAACCAGAGCCTGGCCCAGCCCCACCCTGTGGACGCCCGGGAGCACGCTGGCTCCCTCAGCGCACCTGGGGGGCCCCGTACAGCTGCAGCAGGTGCGGACAGGCCCCCAGAGACTCTGGCCCAAAACCCCCGGGGCCTGTCCGAGCACAGTACCCGAGGGTCAGCTGCCAGGGGGCACAGGAGGTGGGAGGACAGCGGCTCACTCCCACGCATGCAACCCCACAGGAGGGCCCTGCCACCGCCCAGAGCTGGACCCTGTCCTGACGCCGCCCGGACTGCCAGTGGCGGGACTGCAGACTCCTGAGGACTGCCGGGCGCGAGATGCCAGGGGGCCAGGCCTGGGAGAAGACACGGAGGCAGAGCAACAAGCACCTGCACATCTCATGGTCAGAAGCTGATGGATTTGCAGTCGTTGTGCCCAATTATAGACTTTCTTTGCAAATCCCATCAATTCTATGCATTAGGACCAAACCTACGAACCGGAAGGATTCCCGGGAACACTGAGGGCCCTGGGCCACACAGGTGATGCTCAAGTGGCACCGGAGGGCCCCGAGGACACTGGCGCCCACCCAGGGTCACGTGGTCTGCGCAGATGCTCCAAAAGCAGAAAAGGCACGGTCCCCCTGCAGAGGAATACCGGGCCCTGCCTTCCCAGGACAGCTGAGGCCTCAGCCCGTGTCCCTCCAGCGGGAGAGTAACCCGTGGGACGCCAGAGCATGGGAAGCAGAGGGTCTCAGCTCAGACCCGGGGGAGGCCTGCGCCTGGGGCCTGTCCTGAGCGGGCTCCATTCGTGCTAATACGGCCCCATGAGGGCACAGGGCTGGGGTGGGTGGCAGCAGCACAGTCCCGGGGGCTCCAAGCAAGCACACCAGCGCCCGCCGCCCGCCAGCTCTGGGGTGCCAGTGCCTCCTGCCCAGGGCCCTTTCCGCCACCCCACGGGAAGAGACAGGGCCTCGGGCACACAGAGCTGAGGGCCGCGTGGCACCAGGTCCTGCTCCTCCCCACATGAGCTGCAGGAGCGAGCTGCCCAGAAGCCTGAGCCCCACTGGCCCAGCCCCCAGGCCCTGTGGAGCGGAGACCCCCACCCTCCCCCGGTAAGGGCCAGCAGAGGCCTCGCCACACTTGGACGGCCCAGAGGAGTGTGTGCTGAGGCGCTCAGCTCTCAGCCAGACCAAAACTGATGCAAACCATCAAGTGGCGATTCATCTAAGCATGATAAATAAAACGCAGGGAAAGCACACCGTCATAACCTGCTGAAAACCAGAGGTGGAGAAAGCTCCGCAGCCAGAGGGCGACAGCAGACCCCGCAGGAGAGCAGGGCCGGCCGGCAGTGGCCAGGTCTCCCCCGGAGCCCACAGGCTCCCACGCAAAGTCGCTCTCCAGAGAGGAAGACTCCAGATAACCGTCCACGGAGAGCGACGGCCCCCAGCACAGCTGCAGCATCACAGGGACTCTTAAGAGGTGCTTCTCCGCGGAAGGCAAGGAAGGAGTGAAAAGAAATGGGAGGATAAATACGTAGCTGAGTCCGGGTCAAGGCTGACCATATACAACGTTTTCTAGGGTCTAAAACACATGGAGAATTAAAATCACGGTAGTTCCAGCATGTCTGATGGAAGAGAAGAAAAAAGGGGGAAAGTGCTCTAAGCTTCTTATGCTGTCCAGGGAAGGGTCAGACGGCAATTTCCAAGACCCGGTAACAGACTCAAAAACGTACAATGTAACTGAAAGAAAAATAAAAGGAGATATAATAAGCTAATGGAGAAAAAAATGGAATTTAAACATATACATCCAAAAGAAGAAAAAAAAGGAAAGGAAATACAGAATAGGTACAACAAAGAAAAAGCACAAAGTAAGAGACTGGATTTAAACCCAAATACACCCAAACTGCGGTTTATTGTGAACAGACGAAATTTCTTCTTACAAGACAATTTCAGGTTGCACTTTTTTAAAAGGAACTATTTGCTGGACACACACAAAAAAATCTAACCATAATACAAAACAGCTTTTTTTGGATTGTTTACAATGCTTTGTGTTGTTTACTTACAAAAGTAAACATGTTTGCATACGTCACGCACCAACATTTGCAGAGTATGTATGTATGTGTGTGTGTTAGTTGCTTAGTCGTGTCTGACTCTGCAACCCCATAGACTGTAGCCCACCAGGCCCCTCCATCCATGGGATTCTCCAGGGAAGAACACTGGAGTGGGTTGCCATTTCCCTCTCCAAAAGGAACTATAGAAAGAAAGAAAGTGAAGTCGCTCAGTCGTGTCCAACTCTTTGAGACCCCACGGACTGTAGTCTACCAGGCTCCTCCATTCATGGAGTTTTCCAGGCAAGAGTTCTGGAGTGGGTTGCCATTTCCTGCTCCGTGTATGTATGTACACTAGTGCATACGTACACGTTTTGCAACATTAACTAAAAGAAAACCGGCCTACATATACCTACTTTAGAGAAAGTAGACTTTAAAGCAAAAAGCTGGAGATTAAAGAAAAAAAAAAATATTTCCTAACAGTAAAGATTCATTCCAGCAAGGAGATGTAACAATTCTAAGTGCTTTGCACACAGTAAAATAACCTTAAAATAAATACTAACGCAAAAGCGACAACCGGGGACATGAGCACACTCACAGGCACAGTGCAAACTCCACACTCTCTCGGACACTGGAAAAACACGAGTCTTCCCTGCCCCTCAAAGTCGGGAAGTTTACCACAGGTTTGAACAACACCATGAATACAACTCTCCTTACAGCCCCGAACTCACCAAGTGGAATCATTCTTTCTAAGCACACACAAGAGCTTTACCAAAGTGGACCCTAAACCCCCTCAGTGAAGGTGGGGAGTGGTCATTTTATAAAGAACCTCAAAAGCCTCAGAGATTTAGAAATGAAGCAATCCCTTCTGAATAACCCTGGATCATAGAAAAATTACAACAAAAATTAGAAAAAGTTTTAGAGGAACACAAAAATAGTTAACTTGCAGACCCTAAGGCTATGCTCAGGAGGAAGTTTATAACCTTACATCTGCATATTTCAGAAAAGACAGGCTGAAGGCAAATGTCCAGCCATCTGAACCTGGTGTGCTGCGTCCAAGCTCAGCGCACCGGCCCGTCCAGGTGGCTCTGACAGCAGCCCCCGCCCAGGCTTCTGCCCCCACTGCTGGCACTGTCAGAGCCGGCCAGGGGCACCTCCAGCCAGGCCTTCCGTCAAGGCAGCAAGAGAGGCAGCGTGGCCTTGTGGCCCGGCACCTGCTCCCTGCCTTCGCAGCACAGCGTGGAGGCAGCAGCCTGGGCCAGATTCAACCAGGCCCCACCCCTCCTGGCACCCTTCCCCGTGAAAACACACGGGGTCACGAGAGTCAGGAACAGAGCGCTCCCCAGGAGAGGCGTCTGCCAAGGTCTATCTGAGACACCATCTGGGCCCAAGCTCAGCTCCCCAGCCCACTGCCCCCAGCTCCACATCGAGAGGGGCAGGAGAGCAGCTCCAGCCCAGAGCCTGGCTCTGAGTCTCAGAGGGAGGGTCCATTGCATCACTGCCCGTGCTGCACAGGGCCCGGCCAGGGTGTGCAGGGGGGTCTGGGAGTGTTGTGTGGAGGAGTCCGGGGCAGGCTCCTGGACTGGGAGCCATGGTGGTCTCTCCTGCTCCTCCCACTAAAGCTGGACTCAGGGCAGGACTACTCCAAGCTCAGTGACTATCCCTTTCCCGAGGCCGGCTCCACAAGGTCCACCCTGGGGACACCCCCACCACGGCCTGGGGGGGTCTCCCTCCCCTTCACGGCTGGCCCTGGCAGGAAAGAAATCTGCCCAGAGGGCTCAGGCTGACGCGGCCCTGCCTCCCAGGCAGCTCCCAGCACCAATCCCTGACTGGGTCCCCGAGCCACGGCCAGGCGGGGCCGCCCCAGCACACCATCCACATTCGTCAAGACGCCTGGGGACTCTGCCCACAAGCCGCCAGGGCCGCAGCCGCAAGGGAACACCGCCCCTCCTTCCCAGGCAGGAGCGGGTCCCAGGCCTTCAGCTGGAGTCATGGCTGTGCCCCAGCTCCTGGAGCTCACAGCACCCCGGGAGGCCCACGCCTGCCGAGCACCACAGCACTGCGTGCACGTGCACACGCTCCCACGCCAGCTCTGCCTGAATAATTAATTAGCACCGCCATGGCAGATGTAAACCGGAAGCCTCCAACACGCGTGATAATTTATGCAAGGCTCAGGATTGCTGCGACTGCCTTCCACAGGGCCTGCTTCAGCGTTTTCCTTTTCCCTTAGGGAAGCAGAGCTCTGGATGGAACTGCTCTCGCGCCCTTTGCAGTGTCTGCGGCAGTAAAACTGACAACCCGTCTGCACCCCAGTGGGAGAGGCTGGATCGCAGATTACTCTAAGGTGGGAAAATCCAGCAGCCAGCCAGTCTAGCGTCCACCAAACCTGCCCTCAGCACCTGACGGCCCCATCCCCTCAACCGGCACAGAAATGCCCAGGACGCGGGGACAGAGCAAGGCCCGGTAAGCCCCAGCCTGGAGGCTCAGGGCCGGGCCTTTCCACGCCTCGAGGAGGCCCCAGGACCGGAGCGCAGGCCAGCACGGGGACACCTCAGGAGGCCCCCAGGCCCGTGTGCCCTCTGTGTCACGGCAAGCCTGCCTCCTAGCCCTCCCAAAGCACCGCCAGAGGGCACTAGTGATGAAAACGCTACTGACGAGCGTGAAGGCCCAGGGCAGGCTTCGCTCTGCCCCTCTGACCACTGACCGCGGCCCGGAGGCCAGCGAGGCCAGGCACGGGGCTGCCCGGCGCCAAGCAGCGGGTTCCAGGCTGCCTCCAAGAGCCATGCTGCGGGGCCACTACCTGGCTCACTGCCTGCCCCTGCCCGCTGGGCACACCTGGTCAGAGGCAGTGGGTGGGGGTGGGGCGCGGGCCTGGTGAGACGGGAGGGGGCAGGGAGGGTGTGGAGGGAGCAGCGCACGCAGAGTGGTCAGAGCAGGGCTGCTGCGCACCTAGAACTTTGGGGCCACGGAGGAGGTTAAGTGAGGATGGCTTTGAGCACACAGCGGGCAGGCGGAGGGCTCCCTGTAGGTGTCCACCCCAAGTCCCAGAGCTGGTGCTGCTCGAGGAGAGCCCTGCAGAGGGCCCTCAACAAACTGAGCCCCAAGGGCTGGTTTTGGCACCCAGGCAGCTGAGGGCCTGCTCTGACCTCCCCTGGCACAGGAGGGCACCCCAGGGACCTGGGAACAGCCCCAAGGTGGGCCCTTCAAGCCCAAATGACGGAGCAGCAGGGGAGGCAGCCCCAGGATGTCCCCTCAGTCTGCCCGCAGAGGGTCCACCAGGGGGCTGTGCGCCTCAGGGACCCCTGGTCTGCACAGGCCCCTGTTCTGGGCTGGGGGAGGGCAGAACAGTCACCGGGGCCTTGGTGAGGAGCCCAGGCACCAGCAGGGAAGGGCAGCCGGGGCAGGGGCCCATGGGGGGCTTACACGGGAGAGACTCCCTGACAGCTTCCTGGACAAACTCGGACACAGGGATCGGGGCTGCAAGGTGAAGACTGGGCAAGGCCCCCCCACCCTGCCTTCTCTGCTGGTGACCGAGGATGCGTGCCCGCCCCACTGCACCCACAAACAGGTGACGGTAGACCTTCCAGACCGTGTGGCTGGCACAGCAGACTGAGGGATGTGTGGGGAGCACCCGCCACGAGCCTGGCAAGCTCTCGGCCAGAGGCAGGCACTGCGTGAGGTCACAGGCCTGAGGGAAGGCCCCGCGGCCCTCAGACCCACACCTGGCTCCCCTCAGGAAACCCGGGCCCTTCCTGTCAAACATGGCCTGCGTGCACAGCCCCGCCACATCCGGGGCTCCGGCGGCAGGGCTCCGGACAGGCGGGCGAGCGGTGGGGGCTATGGCCGTGTGCCCCGTCCTGGGCAGGTGAGGCGGAGGAGGCCCCGCCACAGCAAGCCCCAGGAGATGAGGACGCCACTGCCCATGCAGTCGCCTGCGGCTTTTCCTTGGCCCAAGAAGCAAACACTTGCTGCTCCCAGGAAGCCCCCTTGCAGGACAGGGGCAGGAAGCCAGCCTGGAGCCAAGTGGCAAGCGCAGTGCAGGCTCCTGTGGGGCCCACTGCACCCTCTCTGCACACGGGGAGTCAGGGTCCGCGGTACATGTGGAGCCTGTCACCTCAGGGCACCCGAGTCACAGTGCTGGGCCCAGTGTGGTGGGGAGGGGAACCCCAGAGCAGGCCCTGAAGCCCCAGGTGCTGGAGAGCGCCCGGCCTCAACACACTCCCTAGAAGCTCTCTACTAAAGGTTCTCTTCTCTGCAGCCTTCTCTGGGGTCTGTCTGCCCTGAGGCAAATCAACTGAGGTCTCTGGCAACCAAGGCGCAGGTACTCCCCAGGGAGCATGGGGGGGTGTCACGTGGTGACCCCCCAGGGACCACCTGCCCCTCCCCCAGCCAGAGTTGGACTCTAGGCCCAGGGACTAGGGGGAGGGTCAGGGGGAGGGTCGGAGGGCTTGGCCAGGAGCCAGGAAAGCAGGGAAGAGGCAGGGAAGGGAAAGAAAGTAAGAGGCGGAGTCAGGTTGAACCTCCAGCTCAGTCCCCAGGCGCAGTGTCCACGCGCCTGCTGAACAATGCAGTTTTGAATTCAATTAAAGCGATTATCTGTTGTGCCAAATAAATTGTGTACAGCATACATCCTGCGGCACTTTACACCTCCGGGCTCATTATTCCCTAACTGTTTCCTCCTGTTTATGCGCTCTCAAATTAAATTGCTGATAATATGCGCCAAAATAAAAAATGAGCGCACCTTGTCCCAAGAAAATTGATTCTCCCTTTTCCTGAGCCGGCGATTGCCAGGTTTTATATACTCTGTTCCTGGTGATCATTAGTAATTCAATTTTCTTTTTATTAGCCCTCTTATCTGCTGAGCAATATAGTGGCAGAGCTGACCTCTTTCGCACGGGTAAATGTTTAAAATCTTTCCCCTGATTAATTTTGCCAGTTAAGAAAAAGAGGAGAAATGGCCCGGCTCTTAGCCATCACAATGAATAAAGCTTAATGTTGATTGTGATGGAATTTCTAATGCCAGGGAAATTGATTGAACGCGGCAATTACACTGCAATAGTAACTCAAGGGAGATGGGATCGCTTTCTTCTGGCCGCAGCCTTTTGGTTATTTAAAACAATCCAATTTGCAAGGATAATTATGTATTAGTGTTTTATCTGCCACTTGAAATGAACAGGGGAGTTTCAATACTGGCCCAGCATTAGCAGGTTATTGCTGCAAATTACTTGATATCTGCTTTCTTTCACATAAAGAGAAAATTAGGCAATCAATTACCAGAAAAAGGTGGACGAGGAATGAGAAGGGCGAGAGTGCCCTCTTCTGGCCGCCGGGCTGCACAGCAGGCCTGGAGGGGACCCCATGGCTCTCCCTCCCCCTCTTCAGCCGGCAGCCGGCCAGGCACAGGCTTAGAGAGGAGGGCTGTACACGGCACTAAGGTCTGTGTGGGGAAACAGAGCAGGGAAGCCGCAAACAAGCAGATGAAGGGGCCGCCCCTGCGGCGATATGTACACATGGACACACACAGCTGCTCAGGCCCGCCAAGGGGGCCGGGAGGGGCTCACCTGCGCACCCCAAGCACCCACAACGTTAGATAAAAGCCCAAGTCCCACACCGAGCTGCAAGGGAGGGAGCCGGGAGGGGCAGGGAGCCGGAGAAATGCTGCCCCTCAGCCCTGCCCCCACCCCAGGCCTCAGCCCTGCCCCCACCCCTGCCCCCAGCCCTGCCCCCACCCCTGCCCCCACCCCTACCTTCACCCTGCCCAGTCTCTACACAAGCCTCTCCCATGAGCTCCCTGCCATCAAGTCTCGGGGTAAGGACCCCTGCCCTAGGCCTGGAGGTCAATCCTCACCCACAGGCCCACCCTAGCTCCTGCCCCTCCGGCCCCGGTCACTCCTCGGGCCTGGACACGGCCGCCTTGTGTCCCCGTCCCCGAGCATGCTCCCATAGGACCCCTGAGCCTCGACCGTCCCTCAGCGGCTTCCCAACAGGACCCCCTTTCCTTACTGTGGCACGGCGCCCCTTCCCACCCTCCAGGCCCACCTGCCTCTGGCCTGAGCCTCTCCCGCCCTCCTGGACGCTGTGCGCAGGACAGGTCTCCACTCCCGGACTTGCGGAGCTCAGCCCCTCGCAACCTCGCCTGCACGGGTGTGTCCCCTCCCTCTCGCCTCTCCTCACACAGGTAGGTTCAGGGCTCAGAGGGAGCTCCTCAGAGACGCCCCAGACTGCCTGCCTGGCTAAAGCTGCCCCCCACCCCCTGTAGCTCTTGAGACACCACCTCCAATTTCCGTTTCTGCAGAGCACTTCTGCCACCTGAAGGCAGTTTTTCGACCTATTTACAAGCACCCAAGGAGCTTTCTGCATCCACCATCCACCGACACGCCCCGGCCTTGGCACGTGCGGACCACGGGAGCCAGCGCACAGCCCAGCACAGAGGTGCGGTACATGGAAGGCTGAGGGGTGGAGGACACGTGGGGGGAGGAAGAGTGGCCGAGCCAGAAGCCTTCTCCAAGGCCCCCAAGAGGAGCCTCTTCCCAGCTCCCCCTCCATGTCCCCTGCAGAGCGCGGTCACCGCTTGTCTACAAGCTGATCTGTCCGCCTCTGAGTGGGGACAGTGCAAGGCGCAGGGGTCCGCACCCCACACCCCGTGGTGCCCACGGCCTTGCTCCCCCCTCCCTCGGAGCAGCAGAGCACCCTGCCAGCAGGAACAGCCTCCACTGTCCCCAGCCTGCACCCCACTCTGCCTGAGGCCTAAAACGGGACCACGCAGTTCCCAAGTGCAAGTGCAACTCCAGGGAAGACACAGGCCACCTCCCCCTTGTGGCCTGGCACCAGATCCGTGGCCCTGTCAACCCCTCACCCTGTTCACCCTGCAACAGGGTGAGCATCCTAGAGCGTCTCCAGCCCACAGCCCTGGGACACTGCCCACGGGCCCCTGTCCCGCTCTCTAGCTCCCCGGCAGCCCCTTGGCCCATGGCGGCTATAGCACGGCCGCAGCCAGGCTGTTCCCAGGCCTGGGGCAGTCCTCACCCCGACCCCCAAGCCACCAGAGCCCTCCAGCTTGGAGCAGGGAGAGCGGGCCCCCAGGACTCTACATGGACAGTCCACAGTGCTAACCTCCCCGCCATCTGGAGAGCGCTCCCAGCCCACGGCACAGGATGACCTCTTCGACTGCATGGTGCTCCTTCCACAGGGGCCCGGGACACAGGATGGCAACTGTTTGCCTTGGGCCCGTCGGCTCGCAGCCCAGGCTCCATGGGGCAGGGGCGGCACAGGGCTGGCAGGGACACAGTCGAGGCCAGCGTCGGTCCTTGCATCAGGACCCAGCACTCTGGGCAGCAGAAAGGCTGCCAAGAGGCCCAGGGCCCTGTCTGCCGCGACCATGCCACCCTCAACGCCTGCCCAGCAGCCGCTCCACACACACACTGGCTTCCACGGGAGCCCAGCACCCGGCAGACACCCACCAGCTCCCCCAAGGGCTCTGCTGGCAGGAGCACAGCGCCCCTGCTGGGACACCCCTCCCCAACCCCCTCCTACCATATCCATCATTCAAGACCCTCTGAAACACCATCTCCATGCGGGACCCCTCCTGGACACCCCACTCCCTGCTGGTAGCCGGTTACTATGGAAACGCCTCAGCACCTGGGCAGCTCGCATGCAGGCCCTGGAAGGGTAGGAGGGAACACCCCTGCCTCAGGGTTCCGGGACCCCCAGCTCCAGGGCAGCCCGCCTCCCACTCCCGGCCCTGAGCACCACCACCTTGCAGCACCTCACCTGTGGGGACAGCTCTGCCTGCAACTTCTCTGCCGACAGAGACAGCACTGTGACCGAGAGCACCCGGATAGGGGCCGCGCGGCCCCGCAGATGCCCAGCCTCCAGAGAGCACCCCGGCCCCTCTCCCGGCTGCCCCAAGAGCCCCCAGCTGGCCTCAGGCTCCCGGTGGGCTCCCCAGCCCCTGCCAGCCTCTTAAAACACGAGGCTTCTCCACTTGTTCTCTCCAGTCAGTCCCGCAGCCAAGGCCCAACCCCCAACCCCAGGGGCCGCTGACAGGTTCCCTCTGCTGCCACCAGGGTGAAATCCACGCTTGCCAGGGCCCAGGGACATGCAGCCAAAGGAGACTGGGTGGGAGGGAGGCTGGAGCCCTGTCCACCCCGCGCGGGCCTCCGCCTGGGCCCCCAGGGCCCACGCTCTCTGGCTGGCTCTGTGCAGGTGCTGCATGCCGTCCCGGACCCCAGCTGGGCCCTGAGCACTAAGGCAGCACAGTCCCTGGAACACAAGCCCCGGCAGCAGTGCCCGGGACCAGATCCCTGCTGTGTCCGTGCGGAAGCCACGGCTGCTTCGAGGAGACACCCAGGACCAGGCCCCGGAGCACTGCCATCGCCACAGCAGGGGCGCCAGGGACTCACTGAGGGGGCAGAGTGACCCCTCCCAGGCCCGCTCAGGCCTTGAGAGGAGGCAGCAGCCCGCAGGGAGGGCAGCGAGGACAGGAGGGAGGGGCCCTGGACAGCACCAGCCAGGCCACCACCCCCTTCAGGGCTGTCTGCCTGCCGCCCTCTCATCCCCTTCCCACCTCTGCCAAGACAACGTGGCCGTGTAGGCATGGAGGGATGTCCTGAAGAGGCCGCACGTGCCCGTCTGGCAGCCTCTCCATGGCCCTGAGTGCAGCGCACAGCACCGCAGCCCGGGCTGCCCACTGCCCACCAGGCCGAACAGCTCTTGGGCCAGGGCCTGACGGTACAAGGTGGACGGGGACCATGGGTCCCAGCGGGGAACAGAGCCAGCGCAGGCCCAGGGAACCCCTCTTCCCAGCGTACCTTCCTTGGAGGGGACGTAGGCACGGCCAGGAGGCAGGCAGCACGGCCGGGGCTTGGTGACCGGCATCAGCCCCTTGTTGGGTGTCTTCTTCGTAACGGGGCTGCTCTTCCCCCGGAGGGCCTGCTTCCGCCGCAGGCTGAACTGACTCTTAGCCATGGCAGCAGGTGGGGGGCTGCTCTTCTTATCTGCAGGAAGGCTGCAGAGACAGAGCAGGTAGCTCTAGCAGGTACCCTCCCCACCTCGCCCACCCAGATCCCAGAACCAAGACATCAGCCCTGGCAGGCAGCCAAGCCCCAGTGGGGTCTGGCCCCCCCACTTCGCTTTCCCACCTGATCCACCTCAGCGGCTCCCTGCCCATCCATCCCCCCACCCTACCCCACCCAGCTCCCAGCCGCAGCCCTGGAGGACCCCAGAGCCAGGGCAGGTGGAGGGCGGAGGAGCACAGCCCTTGACCCCCACCACGTATTTCCACGACCATCTCCTGCACCTCCCCGGCCAGATGAGATGAGCCCCCACGTGGAACTGGGGGAGAGCAGAGGAGGCAGGCGTCGTCCCAAGGAGGGCCCGCCACCAGCCCCATGGCTCCCCTCCCCAAACTCGCTGACACAGAGGCCGCTAGAGAGAAAAGGCAAGGAGGAGAGCACGGAGCCCAGCGGCCCAGACGGCGCCTGTCCGGGCAGCAGGGCCCCAGGGCAAGGTCAGCGGCGGGAAGGGCCTGAGTGGGACTCCCTGACAGATGGCATGTGTTGCCACGCCTGATGGCAGAGGCATCTG
This sequence comes from Bubalus bubalis, assembly GCF_019923935.1. NCBI lineage: Eukaryota > Metazoa > Chordata > Mammalia > Artiodactyla > Bovidae > Bubalus > Bubalus bubalis. Next base: position 80,810,239 of record NC_059171.1, read on the forward strand.
GCAGCTTCCACAATTAAGTCCCTGACCCTGAAGCCCTGGGCCACAGTGCCATCTTCCAGTCTCCTCTGGACCCAAGTGGGTAGAGGGCAGGGAAGCTGACATGCCTTCAGCGAGGGAGGAAGTCACTGTCACCTGGCTACCTTTCTCCTGCAGAGACCCTGCCCCTGGCCTGGGCACAAAGTTGTCCATCCACCATTCCGCAGGCCCAGAATGGAAGCCACCCTTGCAGCCTCTGGTCTCTCACCAACAAGGGAAAGGGAGGGCTTGCTGGTGCCACCTCCGCCCGTCCCCTCCCCATTAACTGAAAGGACAGCAGTAACTGCGGCCTCATTCCTGCCGGACACGCTGACGCACCACAGGCAAAGCTCCGTCCTCAGGCCCCATCAGGGGCGATGCTTCCTCCCTGCCTCCCACACCCCTGCCCAGACAAGACCCAGGGAGGGGCAGGGGCCCGCACCTGGCACTGCCCCGCCTCCGGATGATCTTGGTGCGGCTCTTCACTTTGTAAGCCGAGAGCGGAGTCTCACTGAAGACAGGCTGCAAGCTGCTGGGTTCCACTGCTCGTCTGTCCGCCGGGGGGGACCTAGAAGGGACGGGGGAGAGCTGGGAGGCACGGTCCTTGCTGCCAACCTCTGACTGCCAACGGAAGGAGGAGGCCGAGGAGGCCGAGGGGCTGGAGGCCTTCCACTTGTACTTGCTGGGGGAGGCCCCAGGCACGGAGGACACGGCAGACCTCCTGGGCTTGGCGTCTGGGTCGGCTTTGAGCTGAGGCTTCTCTGTTCGTTCCGCTGCAGCAAAGGGGGCCTTGCACACGTTCTCCGCCGCTGCCCTGGGACTGAGGGCCCGCCGAGAGGCCCGAGGACTCTTTGCCGAGGCAGCCACCCACTTGTAGTTGTTTTTCCGAAACTTGTTGGTTCGACAGGACACCAGCATCGAGGGCTCCCTGGTCTGCCTGGGTCCAACAGCAGGTCTAGCTGGGCCTACCACATGGCCAGAGGCAGCGGATGGGCCTGAGAGGCCGGTGTTCGCGCTCCCGTCCCCATGGAGCTGTGTAACACAGCTGGCCACAGAGTGTGAGCCCGCCTTCCGGCCTAGGGCCATGCCGCCTCGCTGGGGCAGGCTGGAGGGCAGGAAGCGGGCCCTGACCGCAACTGCACTCTCACTGACCGTCCGCCGGGGCTCCAAGGGGTTCTCACTCACGCTGCTCACTGACTTCACCACCCGGGGCTTGCCAGGCTCCTTCTGGCAGACCAGAAGGGGGTCCTCCGCACTGCAGCCCCCCTTGGCTCTTCCTTGCCTCGAGGGCTGCCGCTGCGCACCAGAGGACTCACCCTCACCTTCCTGAGGCCTGTGGTCATTCCAGGCGGGGTCCTCGTATTCTTCCGAGGTCCGCAGGACCCCCGCAGTGCTGGCCGAGCCCAGCTTGGATGGTGGTTTAATCTTGATGACCATGTTCTGGTCTGGACTGAGCTGCACCTGCCTCTCCAGGATGTACTGCTGCGGTTCAGGACCCTGGCTGCTCCCAGCCCTGAGCGGCGGCTGCGCGGCACCATCACCGGGCGGGTCCGAGGAGCCCAAGGGCCGATTCACGAGGGAGTATTTCTTGCGCCACGCAGGCCCATGGTTCAGGGAGAAGCCCCTCCGGCTCGGACGAGGGTAGCGAGCACTGAAGGTCCTGCTGCTGTTGTAAGTGGGCGGCTGCCACTGGGAAGTGGTGGAGGTGCCCAGGGCGGCGGAGGTACCTGGGGCAGAGGTACCGCCGTGGAGGCTTTTGTAGTCATCAATCAGACCTGAGGAGGCAGGAGCACAGACTCTGTCAATCGGAGGGTGAGGAAAATCAGGGAGAAACCCCTGGAGGAGCATCAGCTGACCGGACACCCTGTAGACCCCACTGGATCCTGCCAAGTCCCAGTACAGGAGGGGCAGCCCCAGGGCCTGAGAACCACTGACAGTCAGCCTAAATCCCCTAGGCCAATCTTTCCCATGAGCCTCTTCCCATCAATCCTACTTCAATCCTATTTCTGGCTGCTTATCCTTAAAATGCACTCCTGTGGCATAATATCCCCTGTTCAGCAGGGATATTATGCTGGGTCCCCAATCCTCTGAGGCGAAGTGTCACCCAGCACGAAGAGACCAGCAGGGCCCATGCTGCAGCACCTCAAGAGACACACGGAAGGCCTCCGGCTAGCCCACAGACACAAAGGGGCAGGGCTGCACCTTCAGGACCTCCCCGCCTGGCACACACAACAGCGAGTGTAAGATAACTGACGCCCCGGGTACTCCACACGTGACAAGAATGTCACATCATCCTCCCACAAGAAGAGAAGAGGCCTAACATTTGGAGTTTCAGTGCAGGGGACCACCAGGTGGAGCCCCTGGACAGCGTGGCTGTGCAGGCAGACACAGGCCTCAGCTGGAACCACCCAAGCTGTCACAACTCAGCCAACAAGCCCTCCAGTTATAGCACTCCCCCACCATATGTCCCACCTCCAGGCCCAAAGAGAGTCACGTCCAGACCTGGTGACACCTCAGGGCAGGTATGATGGAGGGCCAGGAAATGGCTGGTAGACGGGCTCAGCCCAACTGAACTCTTCCCAATAATACACACTTCCCAAGTTCTTAAGTCTTCTCTTTGTGGGAATAACCTTTAAAATGATCCAAAAAAAAAAAGAAATACAGCACGCCATCTCTCATGACTCAGTAGTAAAGAATCCATCTGCCAATGCAGGAGACACAAGAGATGCAGGTTCAATCCTTGGGTCCAGAAGACCCCCTGGAGAAGAAAACGGCAGCCCATTTCCTTCAAAGCCCTGGCAGACTGCAGTCCACATGTGCTCAGTCGCCTCACTGACCATAGCCCGCCAAGCTCCTCTGTCCATGGGGCTCTCCAGGCAAGAATACTGGAGTGGGTTGCCATGCCCTCCTCCAAGGGATCTTCCTTATTCAGGGATCGAACCCGCGTCTCCTGTGCCTCCTGCACCGCAGGCGGGTTTTTCACCGCAAGAGGGATGGGTCAGCCCCGGGCTATGGTCACTGAGGTCGCAAAAGAGTCAGACACGACTTAACGACTGAACAACAACATGCCGTCTGAGGTCTAAAAATGGAAAAGTTTGGAAAAACCTGAAGACCGGGGATTCTGGGCCAGGAATATCAAGGAGAATGTGACTGTAAGGAGGGACAAAGGCGTCAGAACCGGGCGTCCGGGGAAGAAATACACACCCCTGGCTCCCGAGCAAGGGAGCGCGCCGGGGGGGCCGAGGCCGCGCACGCCCGCGGCGGCGGGGAGGGTCGCTTCCCGCCGGTTACTAAGCGACCCGCCCCGCCGCCAGCTGCCGCAGCACCGGTAACGCCGGCACCCGCCGCGGAAACCCGAGCTGGGCTGAGCTGGGCCGGCTGGGAACGCCCCTTCAGGGTCCCCAGGACCCGGCCCGACCCCACCCACCTCCCCACCGACCGGACCCCCGCCTCCGACCCGTGGGCGGGAGCGGCCCCCTTCGGGGAGGCGGGCAGGGGACCGCTGTGAAGCGAGGGGGAGGAAGGGGACGCGCGACCCGGGCCCGGAGCGACCCACCCTGCAGGAGGCGGATCTGCCGCCGTAATTGCTCCTTTTCCTCCATCTCCGGAGTCCGCGATGCCCGGCCAGGCCTCCGCGACGTCATCGCCGGGCGACCGTTTTACTGCGGGCGGGGCGGAGCGCTGGGAGGCACCGCGACTGCGCACTGCGGCTGGGCCCCGGGCAACGGCCGGCCGGAAGTGGGGCCTCGGGAGTCGTGCGCCCCAGCCCTGGCTGCGCCTGGAGGGGCGGGGTCACGCACGCGCAATGCTGGGGGCGGAGGCCACGTCACTATGGAGCGCCGGGAAGTACCCTCTCGGCGCCTGCGGAGGGGACCCTGCGGCGTAAAGTCCGCGCCCTGAGGAGTTTTGGTCGGGTTCTTCGCCGAGAGCGTTCGTTCCCTGTGGGCCCGGGACGAGGGGCAGAGCCGGGGACTCCACGCTATCCACGGCGCGGGTCCTTCCGCGTCGAGCTAGAGGGGGGTTCTGCGGGAGTGAGCCGGCGCGGCGAGGGCCCGTGCGGCTCTGTTGTTGGGCGGCCCGGTACAGGGGAAGGGAAGTCCGGGATCGGAGAGGCACTGCAGGGACGCGTTAAATCTCTGAAAGCGTGAAAGACTGTGCCGTTTCGGTAGAAACAAGTATGAAAACAGGTGTGTACGTCCCTCTATACAGCTAGGGGGTGTAAAATGATATGGCCGCCGTGGTAAACTACTGTTTCCTCAGAAAGTTAAAAATAGACGCTTTGAGCCAGCAGTCAAATAGTTCGGGGTATATACCCTGAAGTAGTGAGAACAGGGACTCGAACATACTCTTGCGCCAACGTTGGGCGAAGCATTATTTGCCATAACAAAATGTAGAAATAGCCCAAGTGCCCATGAGGGTGAATTGGTAAGCGGTGTGTATCTGGACGATGGAATAGGATTTAGTCCTGAAAATGAATGTAGGACTGGTCCGTGATAACAGCGTAAACGATTCTCAAAAACATTAAATAAGCCAGCCACAAAAGGACAAATATGGTAAGATCTCACTTGCATGACATCTTGAATAGGCACATTTGTAGAAACAAAGTGCATCAGAAGTTAGGGAGGGTTGAGGGGAGGAGAGACAGGGAATTAATGCTTTTTGGCTAGAGAGTTTATGTTTGCAGTGATGAGAAAGTGTTGGAAACATACAGTGGTGATGGTTGCACAACCTTATGAATCTACTTAATCCACCGAATTGGACACTTCAAAATGATTATATGAGGACTCCCCTGATGGGCCAGTGCCTGAGACTCCGAGCTTCCGATGCAGGGTGCCCAGCTGCGGTCTCCGGTCAGGGCACTAGATCCTGTATGCCACAACTAAAGATCCCACATGCCACAACCAAGACCTGGTGCAGCCAAATAAAATTTAAAATAATTATATGACAACTTATATACCATATATATTTTGTTGTTCAATCGCCAAGTTGTCTCCAACACTAGGACCCCATGGGCTGCATCACGCCAGGCTTCCCATCCTTCAGTATCTCCCAGAGTTGGCTCAGGTTCATGTCTGTTGAATTGGTGATGCCATCCAACCATCCCATCCTCTGCGGCCCCCTTCTCCTCCTGCCTTCAGTCTTTCCCAGCATCAGGGTCTTTTCCAATGAGTCAGCTCTTCGCATCAGGTGGCTAAAGTATTGGCTTCAGCATCCGTCCTTCCAGTGAATATTCAAGGTTGATTTCCTTTAGGGTTGACTGATTTGATATCCTTGCACTGCAAGGAACTCTGAAGAGTCTTCAACACCACAATTCAAAAGCGTCAATTGCTGCTGCTGTTAGCATATATTTTACCACAATAATAAAAAGCGGACACAGTGTGTCTGCAGCAGACCTGAACAATAGGAAATGTTAAAGGAAATTCTTCTAAGTGAGGGGGAATGATACAATATGGAAACAGATCTTTATGTAGAAAGAGAACAGGAAACAGTATTAATAACTTTTTAAAATTTTTTTATTTTCTCCAAAAGATAGTTACAGCAAAAATAATAAAAGCATGTTGTGTGTTTGTAACATAGGTGGAGGTAAACCATGCCAACAGTGATGCAGGGGCCACACGCACTGTGTCCCCTGCAGATGAGGACGCAACCCCCGGCCTGCCTCCTAGGCCAGCACCTGAGCCCGCCCCAGGTGTTAGTGTTACTCTGCTTAACTCGCAGCAGTGAGCACCCTGGAGTTTTCTTAGCGGTGGCGGCTCCAGGCTGGGAATACCAGGCAATAGAATGGCCCCTGCACTCAGGCTGTGGGACAGGGTGAGCCACGGGTCACGCTGAACACTGTGTGAGACCCTTAGGCCTTGGCAAAACAGAGCAGGGTATGGGAGTTCCCAGAGAATGAAATGGGATTTCCCACCAGGGATCTGAAAAGCACTTCTTTGGGCTGATGCTGTCTTGGCTCTTGAGAATCCTGCAGCCATCACCTCCTGAATGTGCCAGGACCAGCCTGCGGGAGGATGAGCAGCACATGCCCTCTTAACACCACTGACCCTCATGACAGCCTGCTGTCTGCCATCAGTTGCTAGCTAGCCACAAACTTGATAAACCCAGGTGATGCCACGTGGAGCAGAGATAAGCCTAAATGTCATGATTAGGGCACCTCATAATTTTGGGCTTCCCTGGTAGCTCAGCTGGTAAAAGGAATCTGCCTGCAATGCAGGAGACCTGGGTTCTATCCCTGGGTTGGGAAGATCCCCTGAAGAAGGGAAAGGCTACCCACTCCAGTATTCTGGCCTGGAGAGTTCCATAGTCTATGTAGTCCATGGGTGGCGAAGACTCAGACATGACAGCAACTTTCACATAATTTTGACCAAACCAGTGGATGTTTACCTCACTAAGTTCTGGGGTGATTTATTAGTACAAAGTGATGGATTCATTGAACCTATTGTCTTCTGTGCCCAACAAGCTCTCTGCTCCCGGACTTCAGTCCAAGAGTAGCAGAGGGGAGAACCCAGCCCCTTGCCAAGAGGAGGCGAGGTTTGTGGATTTGTCTCCTGGTTGTGAGACTGTAAATAGGATGTAAGTGCTGTCACATTATCTGGCTAAACTTAAAACACTTTGATGCCCATCAAGCTGGCAAAGATTAGTCTTGAAAAAAAAAAACCATTCTGCCCTCAGTGTTTGGGGGTGAAAGGGAAGAGACTTCACCATTCAGTTTTTTTAGGATGTTCGCATAGCCTTTCCGAAGGGCAGTTTGCAATATGTGCCAAGACTGAATACCTTTTAAGGAATTTCACTTTTCGGAGTCCTCCCAAAGGAAATAAGGAAACACATGCAAGGCCTTCCAAACAAAAATATCAGGTGCTGGGGGAGGGATAAATTAGGAGTTTGAGATTAGCAGATACAAACTAATATAGATTAGTTTGTATGTTCAATTTCTTATATTCAATAAGAAACTATATTCAATTTCTTATAATAAACCATAATGGAAAAGAGTATGAAAATGTATATGTATATGATTCACTTTGCTATACACCAGAAACTAACATAACATTGTAAATCAACTATACTTTAAAAGTTTAAAAATTAAGTGCTGAGCTCCTTACATGGGACAAAAATTAAAAAAAGGCTTCTCTGGCGACTCAGGTGGTAAAGAATCCACCTGCAATGCAGGAGACCTGGGTTCAGTCGCTGGGTCAGGAAGATCCCCTGGAGAAGGAAATGGCAACCCACTGCAGTATCCTTGCCTGGAGAACCACGCACAGAGGAGCCTGGCAGGTTACAGTCCATGGAATCACTGTTGGACACGACTGAGTGACTAACCGCAGACCCTCATAGGAACAGGTGTTGACTGGCTGGGACCACTACCCCATGGATGCCCCCTTGCCCTCCGTCCAAGTAGGGAGGAGCAGGAAGTGACTGTACAAGAGACCAACCATTGAGGACTCTGTGGGTTCCCCCATCCCAGCCACTAACCCCCACTCCACCCTCCACCCTCGCTGCAAAGCATGATCCTCAGAGCCAGATCCTTTGGGAAGAAAAGTTGACCAGTTGCTGTTTCCTAGATGGCAGCATTTCCATGAGGCTCTCAGGGGCCACGGAGGATGGATGGTTGGACATCACCACAGTGTCCCACATGCCCTAGTCCTGGACAAGCCCGAACAGGGACCTTGCCAGGTGCAAAAGACACCCCGCCCCAGCCAAGCGATGCCTGGAGGCCAGCGGTCAGAGGCTCCTCCTGCTAGGGCAGAGTGAAGTGAGGCTCAGAGCAGTAGAGCCCCGTCCCCTGCAGGATCTCTCGGGGCTGGGCGGGGCTCTGTGCCGCTTCCCCAGCCCCTCCCGGCAGAAAATCCAGGGAGCCAGGCAGGCATCAGGGCCGTGCGGGAGCCGGGCAGGGCGACGGGAACCGCTCGTCACCCACCTCGGCCGGAGACCGGCTGTGAGCCTCCGCTCACATCCTGCCGCACCCTTTCCCGATTCTGCCCGGCCTTCCTGCGGCCTCCGCCCCTCCTGACTCCGGAGCTCCCCTGGGCCCGAGGCCGCCCGTCGCCCAGCGATCCGCTGAGCGTGGACCGCGGGCCTGCTGGACAGGCGCTGCTGCCCGGCGGTCCGAGCCACCGCTGAGGGCCCGGGCCAGCAAGGGGGGGCAGGGGCGGCGAGCGGGAGGAGGCCCCGCGGGGACTCGACCCCGGAGTCCCCGGAGGGAAAGGACTCCTGGACTTCGGTGCGCTCCGCACCCCTCGGCCCCGCAGCGCCGCGCTCGTTCCCTCCGGGCCGCTGCTTAACCGCGCGGGTTCCAGAGCCGGAGGCGTGGGGCAGCAGCCGACATCGCGGCGCCCCGGGAACCCCGTGTCACTGGGTGGAGGGCCCAGGGTGGAGCCGCTGCCTGCCGCCCCACGCCCCTACCCCGTCCCGCGCTGAGGCCCCGCAACCCTGACCCGGGGTGCCCTGAAGCCGGATGGTCCAGGGCTGGGTGGGCCCGGTGGGGCGGAAGCGCGGGTGGGTTCCTTGGGACCACTGCTCCTCCCCTCACCCCACGCCGTCGCCCGCCCGTCTGTCTCTCGGTCCGGTCCCTGCTGTCGCAGCCTGGACACCACCCTCCCTCAGCCCGCTCCCCCATCTCTTCTGAGGGGGTCCCAGCGGCTGCATCCTACGCAGGTCCTGGTTATCTCCCGGTCTTAGGACCTGCTCTGTTCCTCCCAGGGGCTGGCCATTTCCAGGACAGGGACTGGCCCCCACTGCCCAGCTCCTTGCAGGGTCTGGCCGGGTGCCCGCCCCACTCTGGGTGGTGGAGGCCTGCGGCTGCAGTGAGCTGCTTCCTTCCAGCTCTTTCGGAGGTGCCACAGCCCCCCTGCACGCAGCCCAGAGCCCTCCCGGCCCTGGTCACAGTACTCCATCAGGCACCGTGTCCTCCCTGGCTCTGGACCCCAGGGCCTGCCCGGAGCTTGCCCAGGGAGGCCTCCACACCCCAATGTCGCCTGATGTTACCCCAGACTTCCTGGGGCTCCCTAGGCCCGCGATGGGGGTGGGGGTGCAGGGCCAGCCCCTCCCACCTTCCTTCTGCTGCTTCTCCAGTGGATTCACTTCCTGCCCTTTCAGGCTGACCTCTGCCTTCAGGAGCCTAGTGACACCACCACTCACCAGCACAGTGCCTCTTGTGTGGGCTGTTGCTAAAGAACTGAACCCCGGACTTCCCTGGCCCTCCAGCAGTTAAGATTGCTCTCTTCCACTGCAGGGGCACTGGTTCCATGATCCCTAACCAGGTCAGGGAACTAAGATTCCCCCGTGAACATGCAGCAACAACACCCTTCCATGGTTCATTCAGCTCCAGGTCACTGCTTAAGGCAGGGGGGCACAGTGTAGCACGACACCCCCCGTTACCATGGCCACTGCAGCCACCGCACTGCTCCTCCGTGTGGACGGCACCTGCCTCCACCGGTCCACCCACGTGGCAGCAAGGCCTTCTAGAAAAATAAACCCGGGGCCAGTCATGCCTCAGCGAGAAGCCCACAGTAGCTTCACCCCATACTGAAGAGGCTGCTACCCCCACCCTTGGCCTGGAACCTGACCAACTGGAGAGGTGGAAGTTAGGGGCCACTAGGAGGCTACACAGCTTTCCAGAAGCTTTGCTGTGGGAACAGGGAGAAGCAGGAGAATGCCTGATGGGCCCAGCACACACCATACAGAATACAGGACTGCACATAGGAGCACACACACACAGACCCAGGTACAAGCACGTAACACGCAAAACACAGCCGTACGAATACGCACGCATTCGTGCACAGACCTACATCATGCACGGATACCCGTACTTGTGGACATGTGCATACATGTGCATGTGCTTACATTACATACACACGGGAACACGGACATGCGCTCAGCCTCCTGGAGCATCCTGCCACCACCAGCAGGATGCCCTGCTCGTATTGGCAAACGGGCTCCAGCGACTGGGTCGGATGTGGGAGCCCCACACTGTGCTGGGTGGGGACCCATGGCCCCAGAGCCCTCAGCCAGCAGAGTTCGCTGGCCTGCACTCTAGTCCCCTGATGTGGAGAGAGAAACGGCCTCAGAGACCCCAGTGAGGTACTGAAGCCACCCTGCTCCCCACCCCACCCCCTCCGATGGACGGTGCCTGCCTGTGTCTACCCAGAGTTCACAGCGGCTCCAAACTTCTGCTTTCACAAGATTGCTTCCCTTCTGTTTGAATCAGCATTTCCACTTACTTGCAGCTGCAACGTTCCAAAACAGACAACCCCTGCACTGGCATCGGGGCTGATGCCAGCAGCTCTACCTGGCAGGGCCCTTGTCCAGTCCACTTCAGATCCCTCATCTGCAGGAGCACGCAGTGCTGGGTGCTGACACGCAGCCACCCCGCGAGTGAGTGTGCACAGCAGAGCCCGTGGGCTGAGTCTCGGGCCAGCCAGCCAGCAGGGGCCCTGGCGTGAGCTCCAGAGGGTCAGGAGACCTAGAGGCAGGATGTGGTGGTAGAGCAGTGGAGAAGCAGGGTGTGGGGCTCCTGGGCGCCTTGCCCTGGACACAATCCACACACGGCCCAGGAAGGAAGAACATTGAGAGCCTGCACAGGGCCTGGATGTCGTCACTTGACTTCAGGTTTTCACAGTAACAGCTTTGAATGTTACTGTGGTATGTGAGATACAATTCACAAACCATACAATTCACCCATTAAAAGTGTAAAACTCTGGGGGTTTAGCATATCCAGACTCGGGCAACCCCAATCTGAGAACATTCCCGTCACCCCAAAGACACTGTGTCACACCCCCCGCCCCTGGCAGCTCTACCTCTGCTTTCTGTCCCTGCAGACCTGCCTGTTCTCCTTTCATACGCCTAGATCCTGAGCGCTGTCTCCTGCGGGCCTGACTTCTTGTCTTGGCATAGCGCTATGAGGTCCATCCACGCTGTGCTGTGTGTCAGAACTTCCTCTGCGTGGCCGAACACCGACGGCTCCATTGTGTGTGTTGACCACGTTTTGTTTGTTCGTGCTTCTGTAGGTGGACGTTTTCCACAGATGGACATTTGCAGTGCGTTTTGGCTGTTAAGAATAACGTTCTGAGAGCATTCACGTGCAGCTTTCTGCATGAACACGTTTTCATTTCTCTTGAATGCACTCCTAGCCATGGAATGGACGAGCCTATGGTAGTTCTCTGTTTAACTTTTTGAGGAACTGCCAGACTGTTTTTCCATGGGCGCCTACACCCTTTTACACGCCCAGTGCTGTGTGCTGCCAGATTCCCCCAGGTCTTCTCCCACACTTGTTACTCCCCCTTTTATATTACAGTTAACCTATGCGTGTGAGGCAGCCTCTAACCTTGCTTTGATTCGCATTTCCCTGATGCTAACGACCTGAGCCTCTTCTTCCGAGCTCACTGGCCATTTGTACACTTTCCCTGAAGAAATGTTTTTTCAGACCCTTTGCCCTGGCCTGGGGTTTTAGGAGAGAAGGATCAAAGAAGCTCTGCGTGGTTGGAGGCTATGGGGGGTGGGGTGAGAGTCCCCGCCCCTGCACCCCTACTCCCAGCCAGGCCGCGGGGCGGGTTCACCAGGGGCGTTTCCGGCTCCTCTCAGCGCCTCCGGCTGCCCCACAGAGGTTTCACTTTTGGGTCTGGGAAACTTCAGGCTGTGTGCGCGCTGGGCAACTCCGGGGCAGAGGCTTCCAATTCTGGCCCGCGGGGCAGCCTGGCTTCGGCTTCGTGGACACAGGCACACGACAGTCACGGTTACTGGTGAGCTGCTCCCACCCACGCCCTGCGCCCCTGCGCCTCACAGGGGGCTGCCTGCCCTGGCTCTCTGGTGGGGCCCTTGCTTCTTCTGGCTGGGGGGAGGCCAGCACCTCTGGGTGGAGACCAGGTCCTGTCACCTTCCTTGGGCTTCCCCAAGCCCCCCAGGACTCCCCGCATCCCAGACCAGCTGGGGAAGCCCCAGGCCTCTGGGAAGGGGGCTCCCTCCGAAGTCTGACTGGTTTGGGCTTAGCTCCAGGCAGGCACCTCCAGGTGCCCCTGGGCCCACTCTGGGATCTCAGGCCAGTGCCAAGGCTTATGGGCTTCCCGCAGCCAGACGTCCTGGGTCCTGAGTCAGGCCCACAATGGCTCCTGACCCCTGAAGACAGACGAGTGACTCACAGAGCTCTGGGCACTGAGGAAGCCCTGGAGGACAGGCCTCGGGGCTAGGGATGCTTGGGCCGGGCCTTGCCTGGGCCTTCGCACCAACTGCCCAGGAGGTGATGGCTTCTGCCTGCTCCCTGCTCTCTGAACACCTCAGCCAGGAAGGCAGCTGCTAAGGCAAACAGAGCCCCAGCCTCACCCTGCCCTTTCTCGGTGGCTACTTTTCATGAGCAGCCTGAAGCCTTGTTGAAGTAGCAAAGTGATGGAGGGCTTGGTGGGCGGCCAGGGCTGCCCCCTCCCCAACAAGTGCTGAGTCCCAGGGCTTTCTTGGGCTTCCTGTGGACACTCTGGTCACAGGACAGATGGTGTGCATGGCTGGCCTGAGTCCCACGGAGGGCTGCGAGTGACATCCAGCCTGGAGGTGCTTGGGGCCCCTTGCAGAGATGGACAGTGGGTGACAGGATGCACTTGGAGGCCAGCATCCCAGGCCTGGCCAGGCAGGACTGCCTCGGAGACACCTGAGCGGCTACCTCTCCACTCTTCCCCTCCCCTGCCCTCTTCCAGCCCTGAGGGTGGAAGGCCTGACCAGCTGCCCTCCTCAGGAGCATGGCCTCGGCCTTTGAGAAGGTGGTCAGGAGCGTGGTCCGGGAGCTGGACCACAAGGACCTCACCCCTGTGGACAGCCTTTGGAGCTCCGCCAGCTTCCAGCCCTACAGCCTTTTGAGCAGGAAGCCCTTGAGTTCACGATTCTGGAGACCACGCTACAAGTGTGTCAACTTATCCATCAGGGACATCCTGGAACCCGATGCGCCGGAGCCAGGTACCCGACTGGTACTGAGTCCAAGTCATGGGTGGGCAGGGGGTGGGCCAGCCGGTTCCCGCTCGGGCCCCTGGGCTCTGTCTCCAGAGGGCAGGCGCTTTCCAGAGGCCCCTCCACCAGGCGGGACAGGCAGCAGCTGGCAGGCAGGGCCTCAGCTGCGCTCTCGCTCCAGCGCTGGAGTGTGGCCGCACCTTCCAGTTCCATGATGCGATGGACGGGCAGCTGCAGGGCAGCGTGAAGCTGGCAGCCCCAGGACAGGGCAGGCTCACAGGCGGGGCCGCAGTGTCCGGCAGCTCCAGCGCCTCGATGGACCTGTGCACTCTGAGAGTGGCCCCCAACACCTGGGAAGCCATGCACCACGAGAGGTGAGCCCCAGGCCCGCGGGCCCACTGACCCTGGTCAGGCCCTCGGGGCCACAGCAGCCACAGGGTGTCTGTGCAGGCCGAGGGACGTCCCAGAGTCAGGGCCGTGCAGAGACCAGCGGCTGGGAAGGAGGCTGCCGAGGTCCTGGGGGCCTGCATCCTGCAGGTCGGGGGGCCAGGGGTCAGACTGAGCCCTGCTGCAAAGAGGCTGGGGTGGAACACACACAGGGACCCTGGTGAGAAGGACGGTTAGCTCAGCACACAGACGTGAGATTTGAACCCAGGCAGTGGAAAGAGACAGCAGACAGGTGAGCAGCCAGCTGCAGGGTGGGCCCCTCCAGAGGCCCGCAGGCTTTCCCATCCCTTCTTCCTGCCCCCCGTCTGCCCACAGGCACTGCAGCACCCAGGGGATGGGGCGATAGGGGTCCCGTGCCGGGGCATCCACATCACCCCATCCATGGCCGCGGACACTGAGGTCCAGGGAAGGGAAGGCCATCCCGGGGCAGGGGGAGGGGAGGGCAAGGCGCACCCTGCAAGCTTCCCACTGGCCCACTCACTGCAGGCGCCTGCGGCAGCCTGAACCCAAAACCCTGCAGCAGCTGCGGAGTCGGGGGGATGACGTGTTTGTAGTGACCGAGGTGCTGCAGACACAGAAGGAGGTGGAGGTCACCCGAACGCACAAGCAGGAGGGCTCAGGCCAGTTTGCACTTCCGGGAGCCTTCTGCTTACAGGTGGGCGGCGAGGGCCCTGCAGTGGGCACAGCGGGGGAGGCAGGAGGGCAGTGTCCCCACGCAGACCCCCACCACCAGCACCTAGCTGCCCCCGGCCCCACCACCCGGAACCCAGTCCTGAGCCCACATCCGTCCCTCAGGGCAAAGGCGAGGGCCACCTGAGCCAGAAGAAGACGGTCACCATCCCCTCGGGCAGCACCCTTGCATTTCGGGCGGCCCAGCTGGTTATTGGCTCTGACTGGGGTGAGCCGGGGTCCGGGTGACTTCTGGGGCCCAGGCTCCATCGCAGAGGCGGGGAGGCCTGGAAGAGTCACCGGCTGCCTGGAGGTGCTGGGGACATCTGGTGACATGACTGTGGGCTGGGGTGGCCTAGAGCCCCTTGTTCAGGCAGGTGGGAGGTCGGGGCACAAAGCGGGGCTGCACAGGGAGCCCAGTGGGCCAGGGAGATTCCAGGTGTTCTGCCAACCTGCCTCCCTCATCTCTGCTCCTCCTGGCTTCCAGACATCCTCCTCTTCCCAGACAAGAAGCAAAGGACCTTCCTGTCGCTGCAGGCAGGTGAGGCCCATGCACCTGTGGGTGGGACAGGCTGATAAGGAGAGCCCAGAACAGCACATCTGGGAGACACACACACACACACATGTGCACGCACACGTGCACACACTGATGCAATGCACACACACACCCATGTAAATACATGCACACTTACGCATATACACACATGCAACACACACACGTGTATACAAATGCGCACACTCACACATGTAATACACGTGCACACACGCACTCTTGTGCACATACACATGAGCAACACATGCACACACTCGTGAAAATGCACACACACACACGGGTAGCATGGCGACAGGCTGGCACCAGGCGGGTTTGACCTTGCTCCTTGCCCCAGGCTGCCAGGACTGGGATGACAAGCTGTGAGGGCCCAGGGGAGGCCTCAGCCCTCTCTGGCTTGGGCCCCCGCTCCCAGCACTGACCAGCCCCGCCTTGCCCAGGCCGCAGGCCCTCCAGCACTGCAGACAGCCATCCACATTCGTGCTTCAGCTTAGCCTCCATAAGGGCCCTCTCTGACTACTTCCAGTTCCGGCCGGGTCAGTACCTTCTGAGCCACCCTGGGGCCCCTGCTCCCCCTTTGCCCCCAGCATCTGCGCTCCCTTACCAGGGCTCCATGGGGCCACGTGGGCACCTGGGCAATTGCAGACCTATCCCCACAGATGGGTCCATGGAGCACTGGCTGGCAACCACTGACGACTACCAGGGCCTGCAGGCAGAGGTGAAGGCCTGGGCCATGGGCCTGGAGGGCTTGTCCAAGGGGCTATGTGGGCGGCTGCTGGGTGGCCTGGGGCAGGTGCTGCAGGACGAGCCGGCTCTGCAAGCCCTGGAGGACTCGGTGAGTGAGCTGGGCTGTGCGCGCGGGGTGTTAGGGGGTGGGATAGCATGAGAGCTGAGTAGGGTGGTGGAGCAGGTGCCTGCCCGCCCTGTTCACCCCCACTTCCCCGGGCGCCTCCACCTGTAACAGGTGCCTGTCCCGTCCTGCTCACCCCCACTCCCCCAGACGCCCCCACCTGGAGCAGGGCCTGCCCGCCCTGCTCACCCCTGCTCCCCCAGACGCCCCCACCTGGAGCAGGTGTCTGTCCCGCCCTGCTCACCCCTGCTCCCCCAGGCGCCCCCACCTGGAGCAGGGCCTGCCCGCCCTGCTCACCCCTGCTCCCCCAGACGCCCCCACCTGGAGCAGGGCCTGCCCGCCCTGCTCACCCCTGCTCCCCCAGACGCCCCCACCTGGAGCAGGGCCTGCCCGCCCTGCTCACTCCCAGTCCCCCGGGCACCCCCACCTGGAGCAGGGCCTGTCCCACCCTGCTCACCCCCACTCCCCTGGGGTGCCTCCAGCTGGAGCAAGGCCTGTGCGGCGGACAGGTGGAGCCTCGGGACGGCCCGGTGGGCGCCATCCTTGAGTCCCTGGTGCTGCCCTCTGGACAGCTGGAAACGGAGCTCGCGGGCCCCGTCTTCTATCTGCTGCAAGCACTAGCAGGTAAGGGGCTCGGGGCGGGGCAGGGAAAAGGCAAGGACGCGAGCTCCTCTGGCTAGCCCCTGGAAGCCCTTTCACCCGAGATCTCTCCGCAGTGCTGAGTGAAGCCCAGCACGTGCTGCTGGCTGAGGTGCTGGAGACAGGGACCCTGTCAGGGACATTTTGGCTGGTGAGAAGCCCTGGGTGTAGAGGAGGGGTGGGCCGGTGTGGGGCCCGGTGCCCCGTGATGGGGTGGCATGGGAGGGTGCCCAATGCCGGGTCCTCTGACCGCTTCCACCCTGTCTTCCAGGTGGAGAGCCTTGTGGAGCAGAGCAGCCCGTGGCAGGAGCACCGGGCTGTGTCCCTGCCACCCGAGCGCCTGGGCAACAGCTGGGGCTCAGAGGCGCCCGCCTGGGCTCTGCTGGAGGCATGCGGCTTGGAGCCCCAGGTGGGCACCCCCCAAGTGTGCTGGGAGCCTGGGGCCCGCGGCTGTGCATGCGCACTTTATGCCTGCCTGGCGCTGCTGCTCAGGCTGAGCCAGCTCTGCTAGTCTGTGGCCCGCCCGCCGCAGGCACAGCTCGCACCCACCGGCTGCCAGGAGCCACACCCAGCTGTGTGGGCGGCTCTCCACAAGACCTGGGGGGGTGGGGACAGCCAATAAATGTGACAGATGACAAACACAGGGAAAATGACGCATGAGCTTTTGAGGAGCCCTCTATCAGGGGTCAGGGGCCCAGTGGGGGATGCCCACACAGGACGGGGAGGGACCTCGGGGCCAGGAGCAGGCAGGCCCAGGGGCCTTCCCTGTGCTGGACCCAGCCACTCCGGAGTGACCGGCCACGTGGCCAGGCTTCTCCCTGCCCCTGCCCCCGCAACAGCAGGCTGGCCTGGAAAGAAGAGGGCATGGCAATGCCAACCCCCAGGACTGTTCTCTGTCCACCTCAGGGAGCCTGAGAGCATTCTGACGTTCTGATGCAGGCAGCGGGCCGCCCTCCCTCTGCAGAGCTGCAGGGGGGCAAGAAAAGGGCGCTAACAGACAGAGAGCTCTGCACTCCTGGGGCTGCATGGGGGCCAGGGGGAAATGACCCGAACCAGAGAAACTGGGCTTTGGGGTGTGTCTCATCCAAATTCATTCACTCAAAGGTAGGAGTCTGTCGAGAGGAGAGGAGACCTCCCTGTCCTGAGCCGTGGTCCCTGGGCCTCGCCAGGCACAGAGAGGGGGTGACTGGCTCAGCCAGGCAGTTACTCTCACCGCGGAGTTGTCACAGCCAGGAGAAACTTGCCTCTCCCTACGGGAGCCAGTCTGCTCTCCTCCACTTGGTGGAAGGTGAGGAAAGCCATGTTCCCTTCCTGTCCGGCTCGCCACTGCCCTGCAGCCCCAGGACTGGCTAAACATAAGGAATGGAGAATCCCTGGTGGTCTGGTGGTTAAGGACTCTGCACTTCCACCGCTGGGGCCCGGGATTGATTCCTGGTTGGAGAACGAAGATCCCACAAGCAACATGGCCCAAAAAAATTAAAATAAAGAGAAGAGGCGGTCGGCCCAGCTGTGGTTGGGACATTAACCCCTGAGAAAACTGAGGATCGAGGTTGACAGTAAAATTAATATTAAAAGAGTGCTCCCTAAACATCCCAGATCCCAGTACAGAAATGCCTAGCAATTGTTCCCTCACCCAGGGCAAGGGAGAAGTTGGACACCTCTCAGGCCTGTTTGTGTTCCCCGGAGCCCAAGCTCCTCCTTTGGGAACCTTGCTAGGGCACTGAAAGGCACCACCAAGGCGGACAGGACTGGAGCGGTGCAGGTCTTAGAAAGCAGCAAGTGAGCAGGCCACCGGCGCTGCTTCTGGGGCCCCGAGACGCTCCCCGCAAGATCAGGTGGTGAACTGGGTCTGCTGAGCCCCACCGAGGCGCCCTTTGGAGGGTCTCACTGTTGGCCCTCAGGCTCCACGGTCGCCAGTGCCCGGAGCTCTCCAGTGACAGCTCATTTGAGAGCGTCTAAGCATCAAGATCAAGGCGTGGGGTGGGGGGGCTGCTCTGTGTAAAGCAGCGCACCCTGACCCTAGACCCTGGGGGGAGGTGAGCACTCTGTGAGCGGCTCTGCTGGGCCTGGTCACCTAGACACCCACCAACCAACAGCACTCACCCAGGAGCGGGGCTCACCCGGAAGCAGGGCTACGGTTTCGCCGCCCCGACTGGAGCCTCCCTGGGGACTGCAGCAGAGAAATCCCTGAGAAGCATCCCACTCCCAGGACAAAGCAGCAAGCAGGGTGTCTGGTGGGGCCCCAGCTACAGGGCAAGGGATGCCCTCACGGGGTGGGGGTGGGGGGTAGGTTCACTCCAGATGGCCTGCGGAGTGGAGGGGAGTGGGCTCCCAGGCCAGAGAGGCCCAGGCCATGCGGGGAGGCATGGAAGAGACGGGGAGATGCCTGCCGAGCCCCCCATGAGGCTGGGCCCCGCTTCCCAGCAAGCCTCGCTGGGGGCTTTGCCCCTCGCCTGTGCAGCCGCACCCTGTGGTTGGACAGGCTCGTGCCTGGTGGGGACAGTGGGCCTCAGACGTTCCCCCAGCTTCTGGCTCCAGGCTGCAAGATCCTGAGGCGCCTGACCATCAGGCAATTGGGGGGGTGTCCTCCCGCCACCCTGCCGGCAGCAGTGGAGGGGCCGCAGGACTGGGACCTGGCGCCTCTCTGATGGGATTGGGCTGGAGACCCCCGAGGACATTCTCACCAGCCTCCCTTCCTTCTGCCTACTGGGCTCTGATGGCTTCCTGGCCTCCCCAGTGCGTCCCCAGATGTTTCTCGTAGTTTAATCCAATTTTGGCATTCCCCTTGGAGAATCGTGAACTAATACTCCAAACTATGCCCCTGGCTTCTCATGGACGAGTGCCCTTGGCCGGGGCCTCCCCCGCCCTCAGAGTGACCAATGAGGAGACCCCGGCCCCTCCCTGCTGAGCTCTGACTCTGCTCAGGGACTGTGTGGGCAGCACAGCTTCTCAGTCAGGGCAAAGCGTGCCTGACTCCACCCAGGGCTGGCCCAACCCCCAGCCACACACTCAGTTCAGTTCAGTTCAGTCACTCAGTTGTGTCTGACACTTTGCAACTCCATGGACTGCAGCACGCCAGGCCTCCCTGTCCATCACCAACTCCCAGAGCTTACTCAAACTCATGTCCATTGAGTTGGTGATGCCATCTAACCATCTCATCCTGTCATCTCCCTCTCCTCCTGCCTTCAAGCTTTCCCAGCATCAGGGTCTTTTTGCATCAGGTGGCCAAAGTATTGGGGTTTCAGCTTCAACATCAGTCCTTCCAATGAATTCAGGACTGATTTCCTTTAGGATGGACTGGTTGGACTTCCTTGCAACCCAAGGGACTCTCAAGAGTCTTCTCCAACACCACAGTTCAAAAGCATCAATTCTTTGGCATTCAGTTTTCTTTATAGTCCAACTCTCACATCCATACATGACCACTGGAAAAACCATAGCCTTGGCTAGACGGACCTTTGTTGGCAGCTACACGCTGCCTTCCCTGTCATCTTAGCCCAAGCCTGATCTTGGACCAGGCGCAGCTCATCAAAGCCCAGCCTTGGCCCAGACAGACACCAAACCCCTAGGATCTGTGTTTTTATTTTGGCTGCGTGGTGCGGCATGTGGAATCTTAGTTCCCTAACCAGGGATCAAACCTGTGCTCCCTGCATTGGGAGTGCAGAGGCTTAACTGCTGGACCACCAGGGCTGTCCGGCTATCTTTATTTCAAATGCTTTCCATTGGGGTGGGCAGGACCCCAGCCTCCAAGAGGCTGTGTGAGTGGAGGTCTCCTTCTCTGAGAAGGCAGCTTTGGGGGCCCAGAAAGGGCAAGAGGACACCTCAAGGTGGGCATTCCAGGTGGCAGAAGCCACTCGTCCCGGATCTGGAGAGCCTGGGTCACTGCTTTGGAGCAGTCCTGAGGGACCTGTTCCCTCACCCGGCCCTGAGCAGGTGCTGGGATGCGGGTGCAACAGCTCAGCCTGGTGAGGGGCAGATGCTGGCACCCCACACCTGAGCCCGCAGGTATCATCTCAGACCTGTGGTGTCCAGTGGGAAGTCGGGGGCCGCCTCCAGAGAAGACCCCAGGGGTCTGAGACGGTGAGCTAGAGGGGAGGGGCAGGAACGGGGCCAGGCTGCTGGGCAGTGAGTGTGGACAGGCGGACAGACGGATGCTTCTTGAGCAGTGAGGGTGTGGCCAGAAACCTCAGAACCTCCCAGCCAGCAAGTGGCCAGCAGAGGCAGCCTTTCACGGGGATGGCTCCCAGGGCAGCACCCACTTCCGTGTCCCCACCCGGCCTGGGCCCAAAAGGCCAGGCGCCATCCAGGCAGGGCACATGCCAGGGGGCTGGGAGAGGCACAGGCCTGCTGGGGGACAGACGCATCGACAGGTGGACGAGGCATGAAGCTGAGGGAGAAGGTGCTGCGTCAGAAACTCGTGGTCCATCTAGTCACAGGGCTCTCGGGGTGGGGGGGTCTTTGTGTGCAGCAGACCTTGCAGAGCCCCGCTGGGGTAGGGGACAGGCACTGGTGCCCAGCACTACGCCTAGGGTGCCCCTCAAGGCGGACCTCTTCTGCAGATCTGCCTCCCAGCCAAGACAGGCCACAGAGCAGGGAGCCCGAGTCAGCACCGTGGCCCCCATTGGAGGGCCGGCCGGTCAGCTCAGCCGGGACCTGAGCAGCCCCAGCGGCCGCGGTGGCTGCGGTGCTGGAACGGGCTGTCGGCGTAGACGGGTGGGGGCCGGATCGGCGTGGGGCGGGGCCGGCCGGGGCAGGGGAGGTGCCGGAGGACCCGGAGGCTCCAGCCGCAGGGCTGGGGCTGGGCGTGGGCCAGCAGCGCCACCTGCTGGCCAGACACGCGTGCTGCCGCCGCCACAGCGGGCTCAGGGTCGCTCTGCAGCCGCCCCAAGTCTGCGGGGACAGGGCGGTTCATGCGGCGGATGGTGAGGGGGAGGGGGGGGTGGGGTGGGGGGGCGGGGCTCGCGGGCTGTCCCCCATCCATCCCAGTCCCTCACCCATCCACTCTGCCCTGGCAGCCACCACCTCTCTGGAACCCTGCGGAACCCCACGAGGGTGAGTTGGGCTCTCACCCTGGAACAGAGAGTCCAGCAGGTCCTGGTTGACGTGGCTGGGGCTGGAGTGATGAACCAGGAAGCCTGGACCAAAGCGAAGCCCTGAGTGCTGGCCCCGTGCCCACAGCAGTGAGGGGCTGGCCCAGCACCCAGAGCCCTGGGTGCAGGGAGCAGCGTGACACCAGGCCTGCCTCACCTGTGAGCAGGGTGGCCGCCCGGCGCAGGGGGCCCTGAGGGCTCCGCAGGTAGCCCTGGGTCTGGCTCAGAAAGCTGGGCACGTGACTCGGGTACCACTGGACCTGGGGACAGAAGGGCTCGTGGGGCAGGTGGGCCAGCTCTGCGTGGAGCGGAGGCCTCAGAGGTGAGGCCAGGCTTCACCGTGCTACCACCTTGACTGGAAGGGTGAGGAGTCTCAGTCTGGGGGGGAGTGGCCCCGGTGTATACTGGACCAAGTGGGCAGCCGACCACACCCCATCATTCTCACCGTCCCCCCAACTGACCAGGCGGTGGCAGATGCGGCTTAGGGCCTCAGGGCTGTCGTAGTGGGCCACCGTGACCATCTCCTCCAGCAGGCCCCAGTGCAGGGCCTGGTCACAGCGGGCCAGGGTCCATTCTGAGCTCTGGAACGGGGAGGGAGCAAGGTTAGAGGTCCAAAAGGAAAGTGGCAAGAAAGGACCTGGGAGGCAGGAGGTGGCCAGGGTGAGGGGCGGAGGAGTTCTGCTTGCCCAAGCCTCCTGCGGTCTTCAGGGACGTCCCTGACCTGCGCTCTCTGGAGAGGCGGCTGTGGTGGGGAAGGGTGGAGTGGTCAGGACAGTGTCGGGGCTGACCTCAGCGGTGTCTGGGCTGGGGTCGTGCAGGCGCAACAGCAGCGGAACGAGACTCTGCAGCACCAGCTTCCGCAGGGGGCGGCGGAGCCCCACCCGGAGCCCGCCCCGGCCGCGCCGCACCAGCATCCCGAGCAGCCCGACTGCGGAGGCGCGGACCGAGTCCCGGGTCTGCACAGGAGGGCGCGATCAGGACCCGGCAGGGAGAGGGCGTCCGGAGGGCTGCAGTCTGTGGGAGTGCCCTGGGGAGCCCAGCGGGGCCTGGTCGGGTAACGTGGAGGGGAGGGGTGAGGGGGCGGGCTGGGCCATGGGAAAGACAGCCGAAGGGAGCGGGCGGGGCTCACGTCGTCCAGGAGTGGTGGGAGGCGTGGCCGCAGCTCCGCGCTCAGGAGCCGCACCGGTGCCCGCGGCTGCAACAGGACCCTCCGCAGCGACCCCAGCGCGGCGTCCACGAGCCGCGGGTCACCCTCGCCCAGCGCGCCCAGGAGCGCGGGCAGCAGCGTGGTCGCGTGGCGCACCTGCGAGGGGGGGACAGGGACTCGTGGGAGGCCCCTCGCCCAGCCCACCCCGCCCCGCCCCGCCCCTCCCTCACCTTCCCGCGGTTCAGCGCCAGGTGGCCGAGGCCCAGCAGGCCCAGCCAACGCACGGTGGGCTCAGGGTCGCCCTGCCAGGCGCGGAGCCGCTCCAGGATCACCTCCTCCCGCAGGAGCCGCGCGGTGGGCCGGCTCTGCAACAGCTGGGCGGGGGACACAGCGTCAGCGCGCTGGCTTACCGCGCAGGCCAGGGCCGCTTAGGGGCCAAGCTCACTGTCACCCCTCCCCACCCGTCCTGGAAGCGGGCTCACCCCGGTGAAGAAGGCCATGGCCGTCAGGCGCTGTGCGTCGTCTGTGCTGCGCAGCCGCGGCAGCAAGTCAGCGAACAGGCCTCGTAGGTGGTGGTCGGCATGGGCCACCAGGGCACTGGGACGGGGTCAAACGGAAGCTCTCCCTCAAGAAGCCGCCCGCCCCGCCCCCGCCGACCACCCCCATGCTCCTGCTTCTCTCACACCCCCGCCGCACACCTGGCCAGCAGCAGGACACCCTCCAGGTGGGTGCCAGCTCCCACCAGTCTCCTCCAGCCTCCAGCCTGCTCCATGCACGTTACCACCATGCGGCCTCCGTCCCCAGTGAGCAGAGCCTTCAAGGCCTCCACGGTGCAGCTGGAGGCGGGTGCAGTGGCGAGTGGGCAGTGAGGGCCAGGAGGGCACTGGGCCAGCCCACACACCCGGGTGCGCACCCCCTCACCTGGCATGACTGTGCGGTGGCCCTCGGTGAGATGGGACCCACACCTTGGGTGTGTCAGGGGAGTGTGTGTTCCGTGCCAGCTCGTGGAGCTGAGTGACCAGCACCAGGAGAAGGTGCGGGTAGAAGCCTCGGGTGGCACCCACGCAGCCGGACACAGACAGCATCTCCCCAAGCGCGAGAGTGGCCTGTGGAACCAGGAGCTCATTCAGGCTCAGACACGGCAGACAGGGAGAGGACAAGACCTCCACGCTTGAAGGACGTTATGGATGGGTGTGACTACGGTGAGCGCCTGCTGCCCCCGAGCCCCTGTAACCAGACTCTCCTGGCCTCTTGGGCCAGGGCTGGGGTGTCCCCTGGCAAGCTGGACAGAGCCACCTACCGCCAGCGCCTCCAGCTGGGATCCGGCTGAGCCCTTTAGCGCCCAGAGCAGCTGCACCAGCACCTGTCCGTTCACACGCTGGTTCCGGCTCAGGCTGCGCCAGAGCTCAGCGGCCACCCTGGGGGCACGGGGCGTGTGAGACAGGGTTCGGGACTGGGGTGAGGAGAGCCCCCAAGTCGGGGAGGCAGCCACTAGGACTCCAGCAGGAGGAGGGAGGGTTAACTGCCCCCCACCCCACCCTGGCAATCCCTGAGGAACAAGATGAGTGGCATCTGTGCAGATCACATGGGACCCCAACGGGCCAGCAACAAACTGGCATCATGAACAGTCACCATGGGGAATAAAACCAGAGATAACGTCCCCTGGGGGCAGACTAACCAGAGCCAGGGGCATTGGGGGTGCAGAAGCCACCTGGCTTGCTCAGGTGGGCAACCCCAGACGGGGAGAGAGAAAGCCAGGCTGCAGCCAGGAACCAGCAGAGGACCGGAGGTGGGAGGGGCAGCGGGAGGAAGAGAGGGAGGAGGGGAGGGGGAAGGCTCCTTCCTCGGCCCGCCCTGGGCCAGACTCCACAGCCAAGCCGGAAGGGGGAAGGAAGCCGTGGGGCCCCTGACGCGATGCGGGCCTGGAGGGGCGAGGCAGGTTACCGGTCCGGGGCCGGTGAGCAGCGCAACAGTGCGAACACCACGTCCCGGGAGTGCTCCAGAGCCAGGGAGCTCAGCACCCGCAGCGCCGCCCGCCGGGGCCGCCCCTCCGCCAGATGGGGCACCTGAGCCAGCAGCCCCCGCACGAGCCCATGCACCTGGCGTGGGGGGCGGCAGTCAGGTCTCTGTGAGCCCTGCCCCCGCCAAGCAGGCGTAGCTCACCACCCTCAGCCTTGGAGGGGCCCGTGGGGAGGGGCATGGGCTCACCTGGTCCTCCAGCCTGCGCCCCTGCGCCTCCAGGGCTGAGGACAGGGTGAGCGCTGTCGCCTGGGTTCCCACAAAGCCAGCCTCTTCCAGGCAGGTGGCGGTGTACACGGCCAGGTCTGCTAGGGCCCCCTCCTCCCAGGAGCTCCGGGGAGTCTGGGAGTGGGACGGGGAGCATGTGGAGCCCCCCTACCTCTCTCACGCTCTTCCTCCCTCCACAGAGCCTTTCTGTCATCTCCCAGCCCCCTCCCTCGTTACCTCCCCTGCCCCCCATGCAGCCTTCCTGCTTACCTGCTGGGGCCCCTCAGGGGCTGGCTCCTGGGGAGGGGGCGGGGAAGGGGGCTCAC
The DNA here is from genome assembly GCF_019923935.1 of Bubalus bubalis. Classification (NCBI taxonomy): domain Eukaryota; kingdom Metazoa; phylum Chordata; class Mammalia; order Artiodactyla; family Bovidae; genus Bubalus; species Bubalus bubalis. The sequence goes on from NC_059171.1 coordinate 80,835,119, forward strand.
CGCCAGCCGTGGGGGTGGTGGCTGCCCTCCCAGGCTCCTCCACTGCAGGTTCAAGCTCAGGCTGGGGCTGAGGGCCTGGGGCAGGGGGTCCCATGGGCTGCCCCCGGCTGGCCCGGATCGCTTCGGCCAGGGCTGTCAGGGTCAGGGCCCCCATAGGGGCCCCGCGGGCCGGGCCCCACACGCCCCCAGCCATGGCCGCGGCACACGCCGAGCTTGTAGCACCTGTCACTGGTCCTCCCAGGAAGTCGTGCCCAGGCCTGACCTAGAAGCAGGGCCCAGGCAGGCGGGACCAGGGACAGGCGTGGTGGCGCGCTCGCGTGTGTGTGTGTGGGGGGGTTGGAGGTGGTGAGCCATACAGAGGTGTCTCCAGGTGTGGTACCCGCCAGGGGCTTTGGGAGGGCCCTCCTGCCCAGGCTGCCTGCAGCCTGAGTGTCTGGGGTCCGGTTCTGCCCACCAGGCCCTAGGAAAGGGCCAAGCAAGGTCCCTGGGGGTCAGAGGATCTGCCAGGGCAGGGAGTATAAGGGGGTGGTGGCAGGGAGGCGAGCCCTTGACCTGACCTCCAACCCCACTGGGCAGGGAATCCTGGCAAGTGTGCACAGCTCTGAGGGTCTGGCCCAGCCCTGAGCCAAGACCTCGCCTGACTTAGCCCTGAAAGGCAGTCGAGTCCCACGCTGGGCCTGGGGCTGGGGCTGGGCTGTCCTCTCTGTGTTCCCACCCGACCGGACCTCCGGGAAGGGGACGGTCGGAGAGTTGCCGCCCCCTCTGAACTCAGAGCAGCCCTGGGGGTGGGCCAGCAGAAGAGGAGCTGCCTGGTGCCTCTGGTGCCCTCACAGGTGACTAACGTCACTGGATGGGTCACTGGGGGAGGGGCTGGGTCCTGGCACCAGAGTGCAAAGCTCAGAAGTGGTGACATGAGGGTGCCTTGGACCTGGGCGTGTTCTGTTGTGTGTGTGCTGGCAGGGGTGTGTGTATCTCTCTCCAAGCCCCCCTCTCCCCGGGAGGCCTGACTGAGCCTTTGTCCCAAATCCCCACTGTCACCCTCACCCAGCAACACAGTGGCCACTGCCCAGCCCGGGCTGGGGGAGCCAGAAGAGCTGGTCCTGCCAAACACCTGGGCAGGCGGGAGAGCCCCGGGGCCGTCCCCTGGACAGTCAGCGTTTCCCCGCGCCCTTGCTGGTTCCTCGAGCTGCCCACCACCTGGACAAGAGGCCGAGGCCTTGGCCCCCGTGTCCCGGAGAGCCTCGACCCTCTCTCCTGGAGCGGAAGTGGGTGGAGACCTGACAAGCCTGCTGCACAGAGGCTGGGCGGCCAGGACTTGCCGGGTTCCCAGGGCGGGCCCCTGCTCCCTAACTTCCTCCTTGGCTCTAGTCAGGCAGGCCCCACGGCTCCAAGCCTTTCCTGGCACTTTGGGGGCAGCAGCTGGGTCCCCACGACCGAGGCCTGGTCCACACTGTGACACGCCAGAGCCAAGAGGGAGCCAGATGGGCGGAGCCCAGGGGCACAGGGGCCCATGGAGCCTGGCAGCAGCAGCGTTAGGGGACACCCAGGCCTCCCCTTGGGGAGGTGGAGGTATCCCAGAGAGCCTTCCCAGGGGGAATCCCAGAGCCCCTCCTGTTGGCGCTTCAACCCCACCCTGTGGCTCCCGCCTCCAGCTTCATGGAGAGGTCTCCCAGCCACTCCCCCAGCTCTTAGCTGAGCACAAGGACCGCCCCCCTTTCCCTATAGCCCTGCCCTGCCCCCATCTGCCCCTAGAGTCCAGCTCCTCAAGCCTCGGACACCCTCCCACAAGCCTTAGCTGACCTCAGACCTCAGCATGGGGCTACCTCCCGAACCCTGGCCAGCCTGGGGTCTCCCCTGGGAGCATAAACCCTCTCACTAATTCTTGACTCCAGTCCACCCCAGGAAGCCCTGAGGGTCCAGCGAGTGGCAGACTAGATGAAGAAATGACACATGACAAGTGGGGACAGTGAATGACTCATGTTAATTTCAGGCAGCTCCCAGCACAGGTTGTCAGAGGGCTCCTCTGGCACTCAGTCTGTCCACCAGGGCCTGGAGCTTCTCAGACAGCGCGACCTGCAGCAGGGAGACACGGGGGTGATGGGGCCATGGGGGCAGACAGCACAGGCCAGGTTGAGGGCGGGGCCCCGCGCGCACCTGGTACAGTGCCGGCTGCTCCAGCCGCCTGTGGGCGGGGCTCAGACGGTGCAGGGACTGCTGGGCAAAGGCTCTGGATTCAGCCAGGGATGGCAGTGGCTCACACAGCTGCTGGGAGGCGGGAAGGGGCTCAAGGACAGATATCAGAGGTATCTACCTACAGGTAGCTGTAGGTAGAAGCAGTAAGACCCCCGTCGGGGCCCTTGGTCTGGGTTGAAGGTGCAGATTTGGGGGGTAGGTAGGGGTGGTCACCTGTCCCTGCTGGACCCAGAGTCGCAGCAGCGGCTCCACGTGGGCCGGCCTCACAGTACGGGACTCCCGGGCCCCTCGAGGCCACACTCTCAGCTCCTGGCCAGCCTGGGGATGTGGCTCCTCTGCCAACTGCAGCACATCTAACAGCAGAGATCCTGTGTGTGTGTGCACGTGAGGGGCGCCAAGAACAACGTGAGGGGCCTGGGGCTCGGAACCGAACCGAGGAGGGTGAAGGGGGCCTCACCATCAGAGCCCAGGAGCCGGAAGGCAGCCTTGCTCCCAGGCAATGTCTGCTTCTCGGGGTCCTCGGTCAGCTTCATCCGCGGCTGGCCTCCCACAGACACCAGCTGCGGGGACAGGGTGCTGGGCTAGCTGGACCTTCTTCCCAGACCCCTGGTCCACCCCCAGCCCACTTGCACTGTGCCCCACCTTGTAGACACAGCCCAGGGAAGGCTGGCGAGGGCAGGTGACCACACTAGTGCCGATGCCAATGACGTTCACCTCACTGCCCTGGAAGGTGAGTGGGTGGGCACTGAGCTCGGCCAGCACGTGCAGGCCCAGGGCCCCCACGCCACCCTCTGGCCTGCCCCTGCCCCACCCACCTTCTGGGCCAGCCGGGCCAGCTCCTCCTCGTCAATGTTGTTGCTGACAGCGATGGGGACTGACTGCAGCCAGGGCACCCCGAACCTGTAGTGGGGCAGCCCTTCGGATGTTCCTGACTCCCGTGGCTCCCCCTCACCTGTCCAGCCGCCCTCTAACATCTGCTGGTCTGGCTCAAGCCTTCGTGCCTACAGGCCCCTGAGTGAGCCCAGCACAGCCTCCTCGCCCACTGCAGCATTGCAACTTGGGTAGCATCAGAGAGCCTCCCTCCTGCTTCCCCTCTCAATACCCCTGAGCTGGAGGGGGTCTCTCAGCAGACAAAGCCCCTCCCAGGGACTCACTGGGCTGCAGCTGTCTGGAAGACCCCGCGGATCTCCCGAGCCTGCTGAAGCAGATCGCCACTGTCCAGCCTCACGCCCACTGCCTGGTAGCCCAGCTCCTGCAGGGCCAGGGCTACAGCCAGGAAGTTGGGGAGCCCGCTCCTGGGGACGGGGACAGGAGGGTCAGCATGGGGGGCCTGCAGCTTCTCTGCTGAGACTATCCCGGGGGATGGCTGGGCCTCACCTCCGCACACTGTAGGTGTCCAGCAGGCCCTGGAAGCCCCGGGGAAAGGCCAGGGCATAGGCCACAAAGGCTGCCCGCTCTCCCCGATGCGGCTCTTGCACACCCAGCCCCAGGTGGCCACACACACGCTCCAGCCACATCTCCACACTGGCAGCCAGATCCACCTGGGAGCCCTGACCAGCCGCTGGAGCCAACATCTATGGAGAGGGGTAAAGGACGGAAGACCCAGAGTGTGGTGGTGGTGGGGGGCGGCTGGCTAGCACCAGTAGACAGTCTAAGCACCCGTCTGCCAGCACCACACTGACACCAGCCCAGGGTGGCTTGGATGGGCCAGGCGTGGTACCTGCCTGAGGGCTGAGCAGGGGCTGGCGTCCCCTCCTTCTGGGGAAGGGATCGCCCTGGGGGTCTGCCCTCTGGAATGCAGCTAGGGGGACAGGGGTACTGACCGGGTCAGGGGGCACCTCACTGCCTGAAAAGGAAGTGACAAAGGAGTGCGCCAGGGTCCCAGCCACCGGCACGCCCCGCAGCTGTCCTGCGAGCACGTTGCTGCTGGCATCGAAGCCTAGATCAGGGTAAAGTTGGGGTACTTCAGACATTGAAGGGGGGAGGTCTCGGGGCTAGACTCCTCCTCCCTTCCGTCTCCTGGCCCTCACCGCCCAGGTAGCTGTAGGTAGAAGCAGTAAGACCCCCGTCGGGGCCCTGAGCACGCCGAAGCCCCATCTCCAGCAGCCGCTTGTCGGGCCCTGCGATCAGGCGAAGGCGCGCGGCATTTGTGGCGATGAGGCTGTGGGAGCAGGGGAGTAGGGTACCGGAGTGCCGACCAGGAAGCTACTCTGCCCGGCCTCTCTCGAGACCCTGCGAAGAGGGAGCGGGTGCGGGCCAGCGCTCCACCCCCACCCCGCCCCCGCTGGGCCACGCCCCACAGGCCTGCCGGGAAGGCCCCTCCCACTCGCAGGATCCGGCCTTCGGCCTCGGGCCCCACCCCGGGCCCCACCTGGCGTAGCTGACCAGGCAGAGGAGCGGCGTCTCCAGCAGCTGCACCACCAGGAGCGGCCCGGACACCTGCAGTAGCGGCACCTGCGAGGCGGGCTGTCACTCGGTGCCGCCCTGTCCCGTTCGCCGCCCCCAGCCACCGCGTCCCACCCTCCGCACTCACGCCGGGGAAGGCGAGGGAGCCCTCGGGCAGGGCCCGCACCGTCACACCAGAGCAGTCGAGGGCACGAAGGTGCTCAAAGAACGCGGGGTCTGTGTCTGGGGGCAGCGCCGAAGCCAGGAACTGCACATCTGGGGGCGACAGAGGCCGTGGCGGGCAGGGGCTCGGGGGCGCGCGGGTGGGGGCTCGCCGGGCCAAGGCCTACCTGCGTCCCGCAGGCGGAAGGCACGCAGGAAACGCACGCAGTCGCGCAGCCCCGCGGCCAAGGCGAAGGCTCCGCCGAACGGGCACTGGCGGAAGAAGAGCTCGAACTCGGCCTGGTCCTGCGCGCGGCCTGCGCGCCAGTAGCCCAGCGCCATGGTGGCTTGGTACAGGTCGGTGAGCAGCGGCCGCGCCGCCGCGCGCCCCTCGGGGTCCTGCTCCGCCGCCATCGCCCCGGACTCTGGCCGCCCCGCCTGCCCGTTTGACGTCGGCGCTCGCCAGGGCCCGCCCCGCCAGCGGGTTGGAGCTGGGAAGTTGGGACACCGGGGCGCGAGTGCCTCTCCTGGCAACCAGAACCCACGGGGCGAGCCGCCGGCCTTCAGACGCTGGGGAGCCGTTCTTTCAGCTGGACGCGGCTCGAGCTGGGCGTCTGCTCGCCCTGGTCGGCCCCGTGGGGCACGGTCTGTCTTGTCCCCTGCCGCCCGCGGTTCCATGCAGCGTACCGACGGTAAAAGAGGGCAATGCAAACTCCACATCCCCTCCCGCAGAGCCACTGCGGGCGTGGGTAGGGCAGCTCAGGGCCACCACCACACCGCAGCAAACCCACACTGTCCTGGGAGGAACGTGGTGCCAACCCAAGTAAGGGGCTGCTTGTCTACCAGCTGGCACAGAAGGCTCTCCGGTCCTGCACTCTAAGCCCCACAGGAATCCTAAGGGGCCTTGGAGGCCTCAACAACTCACTCTTCCTCACCAGTCACACCGGATCCAGGGAGGGACCACTAGTGACACAATCCTGCCCAGACCAGAGAGTGAAGGGGGCCACAGGTGGGCCAGGGGGCCACAGGTGGGCGGGGGCACAGCTCCATGGGGTAGTGTGTCCTGGGGCCTGTCAGGGGCCCAGGTCTCTCTCCAGTAAGTGTGTGTGTGGCGGATGCCCTTCCAGAGCTGGAGGGAGAGGGACAGGGTTAAGGGAAGAAAGCCCACCTCCTTCCTAGACATGGACAGATGCGCGCAGCGTTTCCCACAGGTGAAACAAGAGCACAAGGTCACAAGAGCAGGGCCAGGACGGCCACTGGGACCTCTTCCCTGGATGGTTCCAGGCTGGCACTTTCATACCCATGGGGATAACTCAAAAAGAGGAAGCAGAGTGGAGATGATGGGGGACCAGGTAACCCCCCCTCAGTGGAGGAGACAATGCATGTGTTAGGGCTCGACCTGGGCATGGCACTTGCAACTGAGAGCTAAGTGAGAAGGGGATGGGAGGGGCAGGTAGAGGGGTGGGCCCACATGGCCACACCAGGGACACAGGCCCAGCACGCTCCCTGAATGCACCCACCCACAGGGCCCAGACCAGGACAGACAAGAGCCAGAGAGCTGGAATCTGTCTTTATTGGCTGCAAGGCCACACAGGCTCAGGCCAGGGCTCAGATCTTGTTGAAAGCAGCAATGTCGACGCTCTGCACCTGCAGGGAGGGAGGCTGGTGGTCACACAGGGCCTTGTTTCCCAAAGTCCCACATACCTGGCGAGGGGTTCATGTGGGACACCCCTGCACCCCCGAGTGTGCCCCCTCACTCACGTGCTCCTCGAACTTGGTGATCTCCTCTTCCAGCTGGTCTGTCCCCACCTTGTCATCCTCCACCACACACTGGATCTGCAGTTTGCGGATGCCGTAGCCCACAGGCACCAGCTTGGAGCTCCCCCAGACCAACCCGTCCAGCTGGACGGAGCGCACACAGGCCTCCAGTTGGGCCATGTCCGTCTCGTCATCCCACTGAGGCGAGAGGGAAGGAGCACAGGCCGAGTTTACACTTGCCCTGCCCGTCGCTGACCCCTCCAGGGCCCCAGGCATGGGGAGGGTAGGGGAAGGTCAGAGGTGAGCCACTCACAGGCTTCACATCCAGGAGGATGGAGGACTTGGCCACCAGGGCAGGCTTCTTGGCCTTCTTCTCTGCGTACTGCCGCAGCCTCTCCTCCCGCAGCCGGGTAGCCTCTTTGTCCTCCTCCTCGTCGCTACCGAACAGGTCAATGTCGTCATCCTCATCGTCCTCCGTGGCAGTGGCCGCCTTCCTGCTGGGTGGCTCCACTTGGCGCATGGGAGACACGTGCTGCCGTGGTGGGGGGAGCGGGTGTGGAGGCTGAGACCCACGAAGGCAGGACCCCAGGCCCCTGCCCCTCACTCTGTGCCTGGGTCGGCCCGCAGAGGGCCCCCCTGCTCCTCAGCGCCAGGCCGGGGGTCCCTGGTGCGGGTGGGCCCTCACCTGGGTCTGTGGAGTGGTGGCCCGGTGGGCAGGCGAGCTCTTCTCCAGGGCGCTCAGCCGTGCCTCCAGCTTGGAGACAGCCTGCTGCAGATCCTGAACCACTGTGGGGGTACAGGGATGCTGGTTGAACGGTGAGGCCCAGGGAGGGACCCCCACCCCATCAGCCCAGGGCCTCACCCCCTCGCAGGCTCTGGTTCTCCACTTCCAGGCTGGCAATCCGGGTGACCAGCTCACTGTGGTCTCCACTGGGCCCGCTGGAGGCCCCGGGGCCTGAGCTCTGCAAGGCAGAAGGAGGTGGGGCTCACAGCTTTGCCTGCCCCTTGGGGTCCCCCGTTCACAGCTGTGCTGAAGCAGAGCCCCGAGTTCAGCCTAGGGGGAAGCCATGCGAGCTCCAGGCCAAGGTGGCACCATAGCCAAGTGGGAACTCAGCCCAGGAAGCCAGGGGCTCGGGCAGCCCCAACACGGAAGCAGCGAAGAGCCTCAGCTGCCTGTGGGGGTGGAGGGAGGAGGCCAAAGACTCACAGCTCCAGGGGCGGCCAGACCCAGGGCAGGGCGACCAGGCAGCACAGCCTTGAGCAGGGGACAGCAGGGGAGGGCCCGCTGTGGGTGGGAGGACGAGCAGGCAGTGCAGGAGCAGCAGCCCGGCCCTGCCTCCCCAGGCCACACGGCTGCCCGCCTTGCAAAGCTCCAGTGATGCAGCGACCCAGCCCAGCTGCCGGCCTGCTGCGCTCCTCCCTGAAGGGGAGCCCCTGTCATCTACCCCAGGTGGCACTGCCCAGGGAGCTCACCCACAGGGCGCCTTGGCTCGAGCCAGAGCTAAACACCAGGAGCCAGCATGCGGTCACGTGCACCCTGCACCCCAAAGGAACGGCTCCCAGGACAGGCGCCTGGCTGTTTTCAGATGGCTGCTGCCTGCCTCCAGCATCCAGTCACGAGAAACCTGAGGCATTGGGCCTGCCACCAAGCACCATTCGGAAGCCACATGGCTCCTCCATGCCCTGCACACCCCCAGAGGCTGACAGACGCTGGCCCCCTGTTCCAGGGCCAGCGGGCAGTGTTGGGTTGACGCCATGTCCCACAGGCCATCACTCCCACCACACAGAGAACCACCAGCAGAGCTGGCCAGTGGAGCCTGGTGACGGGAAGGGGCCGCGACCAGCCCCCGGACGTCCCCTCCCCTCATGTCAGCCCAGGAATCTACCCCAACCACCCCCACCTTCCTACTCGAGTCAGTGGCTGGCCGCCCCGGCCCCCATGGCTGACCACCCTCGGCACATCTCCGCCTCCGGCTCGCAGCTCAGCTCGCTCAGCCATTCCCACGAGGAGGGTCCACAGGCCCCCTGGCTTGGGGACGTGATCCAGAACCACCTGCTCCTCGGAAGCCCACCTCCCTCCAGGGCTCCACGCCCAGGCCAGGCCCTGCCTCCTGGAGGATCCGTGCCACAAAGCAGATCACACAGGTCCTGGAGCCTCGAGGCCCTGCTGTGCCTGCTGCCCGGGCCTGAGAGCCTCCCAGCACAGCCCTGGCGACAGCACTGACAGGCCCCAGGGCGCGGGCCCCGGGCCACAAGCACACCGCCGCTCAGCACAGGGCGAGCAACAGGCCGCCCTACGGCCTCCAGGCCCGGGGCTAGCCTCCCACCCTGACCGAGGAGGAAGCCATGGGCTCAGTGAGGCGGCCATTCCACGACGGCGGGGTGCGGGCAGTGCCACCCGAGATTCTGCACCCGGAAGTCCGTGTCCCTGCCTGCAGCCTGGCTGGCACCAGCCCCCAGGAACCTCTGGAGCCCTGGTGTGTGCTGGGCCTGTCTGCCCCAACCCAAGCCCAGCGCTGGGCCGGCACCCTTTCCGGGCGGCTGGAGGCCCCACCACAGGGTTTCAGGGTGGGGGACACTGTCAACAGTGGGGTCCTCACAGGGGTGATCAGTTGCAACGGGGTCATGAGAGGGGTCCCAACCCAGTGACTGGTGTCCTTGCCAGCAGAGATTTGTTCACAGAAAGAAGATGGAAAGACACAAGAAGACAGCCACCAACACGCTGAGGCCTCTCCTGAGAGCCTCAGAAGGAACCCACCCCATCCACACCTTCCGCTCCGACTGACCCTCCAGACCGTCAAAACAAGTTTGTGTTGTTTCGGTCACCTGGTGCATGATGCTTTGTCATTACAGAGCCAGCTTGAAGTCCCCTGACCCTGTGGAAGAGTGACCCCAGGGCAGAGGGTCTGAGGAGCGGGACGGCCCGGTGTCGTCACAAAGGGCCCCATCAGGGAAAGGCAGGAGAGATGGAGAGAAACGAGATGGAAACGGGGGTCAGAGTCCCGACACCGCTGGCTGGAAGCCACAGGCCAAGGCATGTGGGCAGCTTCTCAATGCTGGAAAAGGCAGGAAGGTGGGTTCTCTCCTGGAGTCTCCAGGAGCAGCACAGCTCTGTGGACAGTGAGGCCGAGGCCGGACACTACCCTGCGGCCCTGAGCGGGTGAGCAGCAGGATTGCCATCCCCGAGGGCCATGCCCCAGCCAGGCTAGGGACAGAGCTGGATGGGGCCGTGCCCCATTCCTGACCTCAAGTGGGCCGGGAGGCCACGCTGGGCTGCAGGCCCCTCTCTGGGCCTCCAATCAAGATGGTAGCTTCACACCCTGTGAAAGCTTCACGCTGGGAAAGACTGAAGGCGGGAGAAGGGGACAACAGAGGATGAGATGGTTGGATGGCATCACTGACTCAATGGACATGAGCTCGAGCAAGCTCCGGGAAATGGTGAAGGACAGGGAGGCCTGGCATGCTGAAGTCCACAGGGTCGCAAAGAGCCAGACACAACTGACTGCCTGAACGACCATGACGACACCGTGACCCACCCCTCCGGGGACAGCCACAGCTGATAGGCAGGAGGAAGCAGGGCAGGAGCCAGGACGCAGGCAGCTGCAGGCCTGGGGCGGCAGGAGCAGCCACCACAAGGCAGGCAGCGCCGGGTGACCGCCAGCTCCGCGAGGCCGTGGGCGGTGCGGTGGGCAGCCCTGCATGCCTCACCCCAAGGTGCCCTGAAGGCCGTGCTGGGGGAAATGCCAGAAAGGCCACCTGGTCTGAGGGCAGTACTCACTCCAGCCAGAGACTTCTGGATGTTTTCTCTGGCTCTCGCGATGTCACGGAGGATCACACTGGCACCATTCTCCTGCAGACAGTGCAAAGAGAACCTGTCTGTCGTTTTTCAATTAAAATTTTTTCTACAAATAAGCAAACCTCAGCTACCCCAAGGCCCAAGTGCAGCAGCCCCTACCTGGCGTGAGGAGCCAGCTACGGGCCCGTTCATCTGCTCGTAGAACTTTCTTTCTGCATCATCGTATTTGAACTTGTCAAACCAGATCTTCTCATGCACGAGGAAGTTTGTGGCCATTTTTCTGTTGAAGAGAAGAGAGACTAAGACCCACCGGGAGGAGAGGCTGCCCACGCCAAGGCCCCAGGACCTGCCCGCACGCGTGCCCTTCCGACGGCCTGGACCCCAAGGGAGCAGGGCAAGCTGTCCAGTCCTGGGTGGCAAGGGCTCCAGGTCCCAGAACAGGGCACCAGAGGTTCTCAGTGTGGGCCACAACAAGCCTGGGACCCCTCTAACCCCAAGCCTGCTTTATGGACTCCTTTCAGGGCTAAGGCCAGTGGTCTCCATGCCAGTCCCTAAGACCAGCGACTCTCAAAGCATGGCCAGGGACCTCTGGGGGTCACCAAGGTCCTCCCTTTGCCCACCATGTATCTGTTCAAGGCTGGATTGGTCAGACAATACACACCCACACACTGAATGCACAGCAGGTTTAGGAATCCAGCTGTCTCCTATTAAGCCACACACAAGATTTGCAAAAATACAAAATAAGGCCAACCTACTTCACTGAATATTTGTTATAGAAAAACTGTTTCTCACATAAGTGTCAGTGATGTGTAACAAGATTCTTATCTGTCCACTAGTAAGTAATGCATTTAACTACTACAGTGGGACAACCAAGAGAGAAAACAAACACTCTCTAACACCCCGAGACCCATAAGTGTGAGTCCGGCTGCTCCAGGTGGGCCTGTGAGCCGGATCCAGCCGCGTTCAAGGCTGCAGCCAGCAGCTTCTCCACCACTCCACAAGGCAGGGGAGCCGCCAGACCTGGGCCACGGCCCAGACTCCATAAGCAAAGTCCGCTGCTCAGGGCTGCCCGTCCCTCAGCCAGTGCAACAGAACAGGACCCGATCCTGCCAACACTCTTTGCTGCAGATCCCTGGCCCACCACCAGACCTCGGTGACGAGAGGGGCGGGACCCTGAGACCCCCCCCAACCCTCCCCGAGAGGCACCGTGAAGACTGTTTTAGACCCACACCTTGCCTCCAGCCTTCTGGGGAACATCTGACCACAACAGACCCCACACCAAGGCCAAGACCCTATCAAACCAGCATGTCCATGCCCTCTGAGAGGCAGAGGGGCTCCTGCCAGAGTCTGGGGTCCAGGGAGCTCTCTCCACATACCTGCTGGCCCTCTGCACCCCAGGCCCTCTCCCTACTGTTGCGCCTCCAGGCTGCCTGGGGTCCACCCGTCTCTGCCTATGTGCCTAAGCCCCGCAGGCTAGCAGACCCCTTCCTCGGCCAGGCCCTGGCCCCCAGAGATCAGCTGGTACTGCACAAAATCACTCTGGGGCCAGACCCCTGGATCCACAGGCAGGAGGCAAGTCGGCCTTGTCCAGTGGGTGTCTTTCAGACTCAGGCGGAGCACCGGAGACGCCCACCTCATCTCAGGTGGCTTCAGATGAGGGAGGCGGGGAGACGGCAGAATGGGTGGGGGGCTGAGCCCAGTGGGGCTCAGAGACGAGGACCCACCATTGCACGCCCCCGCCCCCACCTGTGACCGTCAGGGAGGACTCTCCAAGCTGCCCGGCCAGAGGGGAAACACCGCACAGGCCACATTTGGGCCCACCCCGACCCCGTGGGGGTGACCAGGATGCAGTGCCCCCCAGGTGGAGCCCAGAGGCAGCAGTGCCCAGGGCAGAGCCCTCTCCCTGGAGAGCCGCTTGGGTAGCCCGCTTGGCCGGGCCGGTAGTCTTGGGATGAGCCCTGCCAGGGTGGGAGCAGGGAGGGGTTGCATGCTGGCCTGGGAAGCCCAGGCGCCCAGCTGGCACGCTTCTCCTACTTGGGTCTCAGGCTGGACATGGATGGGCCCGGCCGGGCACCGGGTCGGTGAGCCAGGGACGCAGCTTCGAGACGCCAGGCCATGCGCAGGGCCTCGGCCGCGTGGTGGCGGCACTCCGCGCTGTCGTAGCTGGGCTTGCTGAGCCAGGGGGCCTCGGCGTCCTTGTGTAGGAAGTACCAGTAGGGCAGGGCACAGGGGGCCTCCCCGTTGGCCCGCCGCGGCCCAAGCCGCTTGCTTCCCGCAGCGTTACGGCCCCTCCGGTCTCTGCGGCCCCGCCGGGCACCCTCCGCCTGGCTGGCTCGCTCCTGCAGGCGCACCTTCCCGGGGGGATGGCCGTCAAACAGGGCCTCATAGAAGCCCCTCTCGGCTGCATCGTAGCGGGGTTTCTCCAGCCACACCTCCCGCACCAGCGCCTGCAGGCTACCCAGTGGCGGCTGGCCATTGGCTGGTGGACCAGGCTGGCAGACAAGGTGCAGATCGAGGGCGGCCGCCCGCTGGCCCGTGTCGGGAGCCCCCGGTGCACCACTCCCCTCTGTGGCCAGCAGCAGGGCCTGAGACCACTCCACAAATGCCCGCTCAGCCTGGTCGAAGGACGACTTGTTGACCCAGATGCCCCAGGTCACATGGTGGCAGGCCACCTGGCTCCCGTGGGTGCAGGGGGCCCCAGGTGCCAGGGCGGGATGCTGAGCTGCCTGGGCAGCCGCGTCAGCTAGCCTCTGGCGGTACAAGCTCTCCGCCTGGTCGAAAAGCGGCTTGTCCAGCCAGACATGGTCGGCCGAGAGGCCCACGAGGGCCAGGTCCGCCTGGCCGAGCCAGCCCTTTGGGGAGCGCTTCCTCTTTTTCTGCAGCGGTTTCTTCCCGTCGAGGTTGTTCCCGGTCTCGTTCCTGCCACCGCTGTCCGCCTCGTCCTCCTGACCTGGCCCATTCACGGCCAGCGTCTCGGCCAGGAGCTGCTGGGCGGCGGCTCTCGTGGCCTCGTGCTCATAGAACCTCCGCTCGGCTTCCCCATACTTCTGCTTGTCCTCCCAGACGGTCTCCAGGGCGCAGGAGGACTTCAAGCTCCTCATCTTGCGTGCAGCGTTAAAAAGCAAGCACAAGAGGGCAGTTGCAACACAGCCCCTCCCAGTTGGCCCTCCCCGCTCGGCCTCCCAAATGGGGTGCCCTGGGGCAGCATGCACAAGGAGCTCGGAAGGCATTCAACACGCATGTGCGGGGCCGTGGCGGGGGCGGAGGGGCACGTGTGCGTGTGTATCATCCTAACTGCAAAACTTGTCTCATCCAACAAGTACCCAGGCTCTCTCCAAGAGGTCCAGAGAACACTTTCCAAACCTCTTTGGTAATGGAAACCTTTCCTGTGAACCCCCAAAATGGCCACCAGGTAAAACACAGGACACACTCAGCTAATCTGACTTTGACGTCGACAGCAAATGATCTTGAGAATAAGTCTGTCCCATGAAACTGTTGAGACTCCCACTGAAAAGTGAGTTGCTGTTCATCTGAAATTTTAACTGGACATCCTGTGCTTTCACTAGGCCTGGCCAAACCCCCTAAGGCACCAGGGCTTCCGTTCTACGGAAATGACTTGGTGGTCTCAGAGGTTGACCCCACACGGCACACCCCGCCTGACCTGAGTCCCCCACCCGCATGGCCACACTGCCATCCTGAGCAGGCCCTGTTCCAAAGGGGAACTGGAAGGTCGGGGACAAAGGGCAGCCAGGAGCAGAGGGTGCGAGCTCACCCCCGTGGAGGCCAAATCCGGGGACACAGCAGGGAATCACTATCTAAAAGGGAAGGTCCCCAGTGGCCCAGGCAGAACCTGGCCACCCCGTCTCCAGAGCAATGGGCAATCAGCCCCACCATGGGTGCACCTCGACGGGCCGCGCGGGAACCTGAGTCCTGTCCCTGCGCTTCAGCACCTTTTGGTTAAGGGGCTCTGTCACCAGAACACTGGGAGGTGGACTCGGGGCTCCGCACCTCCCGCCATGGCCTCTGCACAAGCTGCTGCTGCAGCCCGATCCTGCTGCTGGCGTGGGGTCCCCCGTTCTGCTCTGGGGCATCAGGTTCCACAGACTGGACCCCGCCCAAGCAGCCCAAAATGCTACAGCACCCCCCACCACCAGAAGCAGCCCCGCCCAGGAAGCCAGCCTGCTCTTGGGCTGTACCAGGGGCCCCAAGCCCATACCAGACCGGCCAGTTCTCGAGTGGGGCTGGACTGGTCAAGGTCTCCATGCCCCTCAGATCCTACTCTGAACCCTGTGCTGGAAGCAGAGGCACCAGGCCAACTGGGCCAGGGGCTGGGCAGCTGTCCCCCAGAATGTCCCATGTCCCCTGCCGCCACCGTGTGGTCTGTGGAGCCCTCACCTAGGATGAGGCCCCAGGGGGAGGCAGACTGTCGCCCTGATGGCACACCCTCCCTGCTGCTCCCTGCAGCATCTACAGCCCTTTCCTAACACCACCCCCCGCAACCAAAACCCGATTCCAATTACCCTGCAATGCACAGGCTAAGTCCCGACCTGCCCAGGACATCAGGGAGACCCCTGTACTCTGAGGGGTGGGGGGCCCCAGGCTTAAAAGGGTCCCTGGCTGCCCCCTCGAGCCTCCCCCAGGCGGCAGTGGCACTTACCGAGGCCAGGATGACGGCAGAGGCAGTGCTGGGGGGCAGAGCCGGGTGCCCAGGGGGCAGGGGCATTGTGACATCACCCACTGTCCCCAGGGGCTGCAGGCCTACCAGGCTGGGCCTGTCTGCCCTCCCCTACAGACCCTCACACAGCAGCCTTGCCCACCAGGCTGAAGCCCTGCCTGAACCTAGCGGCCTAGACACATAGCTCCTCACACCAGGTCAGGCTCCACCTGGAGCCCTCTGAGCCACTGCTCCGGGCAAGGGAGCCGTTTATGAACATGCCTGAGAGCCAGGCTGGCCAGGTTGGTGGTGGCGCCCTGCCTTCCCACAGGTGGAGGAACGCAGGCTGATCCCTCCTCGGGTACCCCCCACTGCCAGGGCTGGGGCTGGCTCGGCCTGGGACAGAGCAGAGGCTAACCCCCAGGCCCAGCCTCCACTCCAGATGAGGTCAGGGGCCCCAGAGGTGTCAGGATGCAGCAGGCATGGGGGCTGGGCTGCAGTGCCCAGACGCCTGGGGCAGGAGGGTACTTACTTTCCCTTTGGTCTCCTAGGACAGCATGAAGAGAAAGCAGCAAGGTTAGAGGTGGTCTGACAGGGTGGCCTGAGCAGGCTGGGGGCCTTTGCTGAAGCTGCTTGGTGAGGCGGCGTGGAGGCAAGTTTGGAGGAGAAAGACAGCCAGAGCTCACCCCCAAATCCCTGTTCAGTTCAGTTCAGTCACTCAGTCGTGTCCGACTCTCTGCGACCTCATGGACCGCAGCGCGCCAGGCCTTCCTGTCCATCACCAACTCCCGGAGTTTACCCAAACTCATGTCCGTTGAGTCAGTGATGCCATCCAGCCATCTCATCCTCTGTCGTTCCCTTCTCTTCCCGCTTCCAACCCGCCCAAATCCCAGGGGTGGCCAAGTCCATGCTTGGGGGCAGTGCTGCTCCATCGTCACTCAAAATGGGCCGGTCCTGGGGTTCCTGGGGCCGGAGCCCCCACAGCACCAAGGCCCCAGCTGGGCTCTGCCCTGAGCCCACCTGGGCATGAGCCAGCACCTCCAGTACCCCACTGTCCATGGGGAGCGGGGTGGGGATCCCCCACTCCATAGGGTCCAGGCCTCTGGACCAAGTGCAAGGTGACAAGGACCCCACTGGAGGGCCCTACATGGGCACCCAGGCCCAGTGCCCATGCTGGACAAGGCCTCTCCCTCGGGGCCACTGTTGGGGCAGGGGCAAAAGCCCATGTGGGCAGGGTGCCACTGTCCCCGCAGGCCTCTTGGGGACAAAAGGATGGATGGGGCGCCCGGCCCTGAGCCGGCAAGGGGCGGCAGCCCAGGAGCCAAGGACCCGGCCAGCCCTGCCCCCAGGCCCCTGCCATCCCCCGCAGTTCATGCCATGCTGTGGCCAGCACTAGAGCACCAGCATGAGGTCAGCAGCACGTGGGGTACACCAGGAACCTCAGGGGGCGTGCCACAAGGCTCTGGGAGGAGGAGGACCACACAGGCCAGCCACCCCGGCAAGGCCGACCACACGGTGCAGGCCAGCTGGTCAAGCCGGTGTCTGGACAGGGACGCTGGAGGGTGGGGCGCCAGGGTATCTCATGACAGCTGGACCGCTGACTCGCCTGCAGGGCCAAGGGCAGGCTGCTGGCCACTGAGGCCGGTCGAGACCTCCTGCACGAGAGGGGCTGCGAGGGCTGCCAGGCCCTGGGGTCAAGGCAGTGAAGCAGCTCACCCCTGCCCCCAAGCCCAGGCCCGGGGAATGAGTACCCCCGGCTCTGCCCAGCGGACCGTCTCCAAAGCAGGGCCAAGCTGGGGCTCCGCCCAGCGGGAGGGCGGTCCTGCAGTGCCAGAGGGACCCCGCAGCGGCCCCGCCCAGAACACTCTGGCTGCAGGGTCCTGAAGGTGAGGACACCATGGTGGGGGGCCCACAAGCCCCTGGGTGAAAGGAGGTTTCCAGATAACCCAGGGCTCACAGGGCCCCATCGCAGCCACACACAGAGGGGCTCCCAGGTCATCCACCCGGGGGTCAAAACGCCCCGCCCACGTTCCGCAGGAAGTGGGAATCGGGGTGAGGTGTGTGCAAACAGGGCCCTTGGCTGGTATGGCCTGACGGAGAGCTGCCGGACAGAGCACCCTCTGTACAGGGTCCAGGAGGGAGAGTGAGGGCAGCTATGCCCCGGGGCAACTGCAGGGCCATGATGCCCCCTGCCCTTCCCTAGGGGTGACTGCCACAGCCCCAAGTCCCTCCTCAGATGCTTTCCCACCTGACTCCTGGACAGTCCAGGGGGGGATGCCTGCACCCCAAGACTCAGGCCCCACGCTATGGCTGTCCACGGCACCCCTCCCTGGCCAGCACCCTGTCTACACTGCAATGCCACAGCCATGGTGCTATTTCTGCCCTGTCTCTGGTGCCCCGTCAATCTACCCGGGCCGCCGGGTCCTGCGCCCCTCCCCCGGGGCGGCTCCAGCAGCATGCACCAGGCACCTGTGACCCCTCACACAGCTGGGGAGCTGGAGGGGGGAGACACGTCCCGGGTTAGTAGGTGAGGGCCTGGGACTCCACGTCTCACTTTGACACCAGTCCTTCACACAAATGTCACACTGCTGTCCACCTTGAAATCACACATGTCATCTTAAAACATGGGCACAGGGCCAGAGCTCACTTCTTGCCTGCAGCCCCTGGAAACCTGACACCAAGGCACACTGGAGATAAGCTGTGCTGAGCCCTGCGGCCTCACCCAGCTCCCCAGGACAGAGACCAGGGTCAAGCCCTTCAAGGGGCTCTGCCAGGGGATAGCGCCAACCCACCCAGGCTCCAGTGAAGCCCACAGCGGCCGCGCTCCAAGGTGAGGAGCTGGAGGGGACCCCCGGCGCTGGCCCAGGACTGACCTTCCTGAGGCGCTGGCCCAGGGCACCTGCTCCTTGTAGTCTGCGTCTGGAGCTGGGGAGAGTGGTCTCATGAAGGACGCAGTCACCGCGAGCTCAGCCCACTTACTGGCTGAGGCCTCTCAGAGGAGCTGGGAGTGTCAGAGCTGCTTCTGAAACAAGACCCGGGGCCTCCCCGGCCCCAGGCCCGGCCCACTCCTTCACTCTCCAGGGTCAACTTGCTCTCCTGACGAACTAGGACCACCCACACAAACGGCTTTCTGGCTCTCGGAGGCACTTTGCTCTGCAAACCTGAGGACGCCTCCAACGGGTCCCCATCCTACTTGGCTCCAGTACAAGCCTCTCCCTTCTTCGTTCCAGCGACACTGCCCACTACCTGGACCAACCTAGCCCCTTCATCCCTCTCAGGGAACGCGGTGTTTCAGTCACCCAGCAATCACGTCCTTACGCTTCCCCGCGTCCGTGTACTGTCCACGCTCTGAGACAGCTTGACGGAGCTTGGGCCCGCGCCTGGTTCCCAGGCCCAGAGCCAGCGTGCATCAGTCAGCTGCTCAACAAACCCGGACAAACTGGAAGCTACAGGCCCGGGCCACAGCTGGGCAAACATCCATGTCACCCACCGAGGCGGGGGGCAGAGCGGCCCCGGCATCCCCGCCGCCGCCCTCCCGCCGGGGCAGCCGCAGGGGTCCGGCGGGCACGTGGCCCGCGCGCCCCGCCCCTCCGCGCGGCCACCAGCCCGCAGCAGGCCCCGCGCCGCGGACTCCGCGGCACTGCGGCCTGGCCCCCGCCAGCGCAGCGCGGCCGCCCCTCCCCTGGGCCCGGGGCCATGCGGCACGAGCCGCGGTACTCACACGCCAGCCAAGGACGCGGCGACCAACGAGGAAGGATCAGCGGCGTGCGACGGCAGAGGAAAGGGAGGGCCACGCGGTCCGCGCACGGGAAGTGAAGCGGCAGGCTCTACCACGCGCCGGGACGCAGGGGACGCGGCCCGCGCGCACACCCTGCCGCGCGGCCCAGGCCCTCCGCGCGACGCTCCCCGTGGGAGCGAGGGCGGAAGCGAGTGGGAGACCCCCGCGGAGCTCGCCCTTTCCGGGAGGAGCTGGAGCAAACCACTGGGCACGGCGCCGGCCCCGCCCCCGCACCCCCGTCCCCCTCCGCTGCAGCTCGGGTGGACTCGGCGGGCGGGGGCCAGTGACGCGCGGGGCGGGGCGGGGACGGGGGCCTAGCGCGCTTGCGCGCGCCCCGCGGGCGAGACAAAGGGGAGGGCCCGGCCGGCCCCGCCCCCGGCGCCCGCCCAGCGCGGCCGGCCCGGCGGGCGTATGGCTCCGGCTCCCGCGCCCCCGCTGTCGTCGCGGTCGCCGCAGCAGCCATGTACTCTGCGGGACCCCCGGCCGTCCCGGCCCCGCGCCGCTGTCGCCGACCCCCGCCTGGACGCCCCATGCAACCGCCGCGGCCTCCCGCCCCCGCCCCGGTCCCCGCCGCGCGGCCGCCGCCCCCCGCGCCCGGGCCGCGGCCCCGCGTCGCCGTGAAGATGGCCTTCCGCAAGGCCTACTCCATCAAGGATAAGCTGCAGGCCATCGAGCGCGTCAAGGGCGGCGAGAGGCAGGCCAGCGTCTGCCGCGACTTCGGCGTGCCCGGCGGCACGCTGCGCGGCTGGCTCAAGGACGAGCCCAAGCTGCGCTGGTTCCTGGAGCAGCTGGGCGGCGAGGTGGGCACGCAGCGCAAGAAGATGCGGCTGGCCAACGAGGAGGAGATCGACCGCGCCGTCTACTCGTGGTTCCTGGCGCTGCGCCAGCACGGCGTGCCGCTGTCGGGGCCGCTTATCCAGGCGCAGGCCGAGGCCTTCGCGCGCCAGATCTACGGGCCCGAATGCACCTTCAAGGCCAGCCACGGCTGGTTCTGGCGCTGGCAGAAGCGCCACGGCATCTCCAGCCAGCGCATCTACGGCGAGGCCGAGCCCGTGGCCGCCGGCCCTGCGCCTGGCCCGCCCGTCAAACAGGAGCCCGCGCAGCCCACCCGCGCCGGGCCCCTGCCCGACCGCGCCGCGAGTACTCCGGCCCCCGCCGAGGGCGGCTACGGCGACGAGCAGATCTACAACGCCAACGTCACGGGCCTCTACTGGAAGCTGCTCCCAGAGCAGGCTGCGCCTGTGGGTGCGGGGGGCTGCGGCCGCCGCTGGCGGGGCGACAGGGTGACGGTCCTGCTGGCCGCTAACCTGACCGGCAGCCACAAGCTGAAGCCGCTGGTCATCGGGCAGCTGCCAGACCCACCAAGCCTGCGCCACCACAACCAGGATAAGTTCCCTGCCTCCTACCGCTACAGCCCCGACGCCTGGCTCAGCCGGCCGCTGCTGCGCGGCTGGTTCTTCGAGGAGTTCGTCCCCGGTGTTAGGCGCTACCTGCGCCGCAGCTGCCTGCAGCAGAAGGCCGTGCTGCTGGTGGCCCACCCGCCCTGCCCCAGCTCTGAGGCCAGGATGCTTGCCCTGGAGGAGAGCGAGGAGACCCGCAGGAGGTGCCGGCCCGAGCCCACCGGTCCCCCGGAGGAGCTGCAGACCCCCGACGGGACTGTGCGGGTGCTATTCCTGTGCAGGGGCAGCGGCCGGGCGCACATACCCGCCCCCCTGGAGCAGGGGGTGGTGGCCGCGTTTAAGCAGCTGTACAAGCGGGAGCTGCTGCGGCTAGCCGTGTCCTGCGCCGGGGGGTCCCCGCTGGACTTCATGCGCAGCTTCATGCTCAAGGACATGCTGTACCTGGCCGGCCTCTCCTGGGACCTGGTGCAGGCGGGCAGCATTGAGCGCTGCTGGCTGCTGGGCTTGCGGGCTGCCTTCGAGCCCCGGCCGGTGGAGGAGCGCGCCGGGCAGCCTGCTGGCCAGGCCGAGGAGGCCGCGGAGCACAGCAGGGTGCTCAGCGACCTCACGCACCTGGCAGCCCTGGCCTACAAGCGCCTGGCTCCTGAGGAGGTGGCCGAGTGGCTGCACCTGGACGATGATGGGGGGCTGCCGGACGGTGGCAGAGAGGACTGGGGCCCCAGCCGGCCTCCCGTGCTGGTCCCTGGGGGCCCCCTGCTCCCTGCCAGCCTACCCTCAGCAGTGGCAGGAGGAGCAGAGGAGGAGGAGGAGGCCATCCCCACTGCTGGGGAGGCCGTTCGGGGTCTGGAGACAGCGCTGCGGTGGCTGGAGACCCAGGACCCCCGGGAGGTGGGGCCGCTGAAGCTGGTGCAGCTGCGCTCGCTCATCAGCACAGCCCGGAGGCTGGGGGGCATCGGGCCCTCACCCACGGTTCCCGATGATGGGCTGTGAGCAAGCCCGCCCCTGCAGCCCCCGGTGGCCTTCCTCCTGAGGCACTTGGAGTGGGGGACAGAGACCCCGTCTTGCCTTGCCTCCCCTGGGGTGGCCCACCTCCAAGGCTCAGAGGTTGACAGGGATCCCGGCCTGGCCCGAGGGAGCCCTGTTGGTAAAGGGCTGGCCCCTCATGGCACCCTGTTTGGTGCGGGGGTAGCTGGAGGAGAGGCCGCAGCTGCCCCTCCTCCTCAGCCAGGCTACCTCCCACACAGACCTGGCACACGCCACAGCGCTTAGCAGAGCGTGTTCTCTCTCTGGCCCCCATGGGGCTGCCCCCAGCCACGTTCCTGTCCCCCCAGCCCCCGTGGCCGAGCACTTGCCCTGGACAAGGGCCCGGCGGCCGGTCCCCATGAACCACAGCCCTGTGGTCGTCCCAGTGGGAAGCACACCACTCATCTTTGGTTTGGCGCATTAACTTTTTTCCAGGTACTCTTCAGGCACCCAGGGCAGATGCTCGGGGGGCTGGGAAAGAAGGATGGGGCTTTGAGGTTCTGGGTGCAGCCAGGGTTGTAGGTTTCTGTCCATGTGTTTTTTATCTTTCTTAAGGAAATGCTAAACAGCTCTCTTATTCCGTGGGGTTGACGAGCACTAGACCTGGGCCCCTGCCCCGCACCCCACCAGCCTCATGACACAGAGCCATGCCGTCTTCTCAGAGCAGCCCTGTGGCACCGCCAGCCACTTCCAGGACAACCCTCAGTGCCTTAGCTCCCCTCCGAGGCTGCCCCACTCCTGGCACTGCCAGGGGCGTAGCCGAGGAGCTGCTTCCCACAGGCCGTGAATTAGGCTTCTGGGTGGCACAGCTTGAAAGGAGGTGGCGAGGGCTCCGTGTGACCCTCCAGCTCCCACACTGTTCTGCTGCTCCACTCAGCTCTAGATTCAGGACCCTGTTGGGGACCTGAGACTGAGACACCCAGGTCTCCCAGGAGCTGCCCGGCAGAGATGCCCAGAGCCCCAGGGAGGGCTGGATTTGAGGTGCTGCTGCCTGCCTCGGTGCTCTGCACTCCTCTTCACCTGCCCCTGCCTCCTGGTGGCCCTGGGCTGTGGAAGCTATACCCAGGTGATGTGTTCATGGGAGGGAAGGACCGTGCATGGTGGCAGGGCCACGAGGGTGCCCCCGGAGCGAGGACGTCAGCTCTTCCTTGGAACCACCTCTAGTCAAAACACCCACACGTGTACGTGTATGTGTCAGACCTGAAAGCTGATGGATGGTGCGGAGGATTCCAGGCGAGAAGGGAGGCGTGGACACCAGCCCTGGCCAAAGCCTCCACCTCACCTGCTGCCCTTGCTCCACTAGCAGCTGCAGCAGGCCTGCACCCGGCCCGCGCCTCTGGCCTCAGGATGTCTTGCGTGTCACACCGCCAGGGGCCCAGGTGAGCGTGCCGTTTCACCATGGCCCGCCTGCGGGACCTCTGCCCTGCAGGGCCCTGCAAGGGGCGGACCTGGAGCCCGGGTGGGTGCCGGGCCAGGTGGTCTCTGGTGGTGTCCTCGGTGCCACCCCTCTCGCCAGGTTCCCAGTCTCACCTCTGATCCTCTGTCCCCAGGGTCTGGGCAGGGGGGGCTGCGGTTGATGTTGAGAACTGGGTGTCGGGACAGAGCCTCCTGCCTCATCCCCTCTGGGGCACTGAGGCTGCACCCCAGAAGGCAGCTCTGGCCAGTGCCTGGCCCCAGATGGCAGCGCAGGAACGAGGCACAGCGCAGGCTGGTCTGGGCCTTGAAGAGCCAGGGCCCTGTCGAGGGTGGGGCTGGGGACACCTCACGCAAGGGTCTCTGAAGTCCTCCTCCCTAGAGTGCAGGCCCAGCTCCCGGGGCTCAGCTCTGAACTGTGGGGAGAACGGCCAAAGTGCCTTGCTGTGGTTACCGCTGGGCCCATGGCATCTCAGCCGCCAGGCTCTCTGCTCCTGTTCACCATCATCTGCTGAAACCTTAAGGCTGCGAGGGTCACAACTTTCAAGCCAGCAGCCTCAGGGCTGGCCTGGCAGGCTCGGCGGTGGGCAGAAAGCGCTGCCCGTGGCTTCTGCTGATAGCAGCCCACCAAGGGGGTCGGGAGAGCGAACCCACACATGTGAGGCCAGCCTTGCCTGAGGGGCCACACACCGGGTAACAAGCCCCCAGGTGACAGCCGTACCACGGATGGAGCCCTGGAGCCTGCGGTGAGGAAGGGGCCTTGCCAGTGTGGGGTTGGCCCCGAGCCTGTGGGCCTGAGAGCAGGTCAGGATCTCGGGGGCAGGAAGGCTGGAGTGGGCTATGGGGTGCTTGCTCTGTCAAGGGGTCTTTTCACAGCCAGCCTCACTTTATAATAAAGGCTGAATATGCCCACTTCACACAAGCTCTGTCCCAGTCTTACTTTTGTAACTGCATCCAGCACGTGGCTCCAGAACACCATCTGAGAAGCAGGGAGGAACAGCAGTGGGCCCACAGGCGCCTCATGCAGACTGACCACCTCAGGGCAGGGCTCCAGCCTGGGCCCAGGGACTTTGTTGGCAGACACATTGCTGAGGGGGGGTGATGGGAAACGGAGGGGAGCCCCGTCTGCACCACCTGCTCAAGTCTGAGCCCAGGGCCTTGCTGATGGCCTTCCAGGCACAGGTATTTCATTTTATCCACCTCCAGTGAAACACTGATCACTCCATGCTATAGGACACATCTTTATTTCCATTTTAAAGGTTTAAAAAAAAAGGTGAAGAAATGGACTCTGGCTGACTCTTCTAACTAGTACAAGGGCTGGGGTCAGACAAGCAGTGCCTGGCTGAGGGCCAGTGGGACACTGAGGCTGGAACTTAGGGAGGGGCTTGAGGCCAGGCGGCAGAGTGCAGGCGGCCGGTGGTGCATCAGCCCTGTTCACAGATGCCCCGCAGCTGGCAGGTGGCAGGAAGGGGCTCCAGCACTTGGGCCTGCATGGGATGGGGCAGTCCCCCAACAAAGGCTCCACGTTTCTGGCTTTCCTGGCCTGTTGGTCCCTTCACGGACATGTTCAGAACCAAATCCTGCAGAGGCCAGGCCACAGGACCCTCCAGGGCTCCTGACCCAGGGAAGGGTCATCAGGGCCAGCTTTCCCTGCCCTTGCCAGGAGCTTAGGGTCTAGGAACGGGCCACACTCTGCTGTGTTCCCTGTGGGCCAGGGCCCCTTCTCCCTGCAGGGCTTGCAGGACAGAGGGGACCTGAGCCACCACGGGGGA
Source organism: Bubalus bubalis (assembly GCF_019923935.1). Lineage (NCBI taxonomy): Eukaryota > Metazoa > Chordata > Mammalia > Artiodactyla > Bovidae > Bubalus > Bubalus bubalis. Next base: position 80,859,453 of record NC_059171.1, read on the forward strand.
GGGGTTCCTGCTGAGCTCCCTGGCCCGGCAGGTGGCAGCCTCCACGGCGCTCATGGCCGTGGCCCGCAGCCCGCCTTGCTCCAGCACATGGAGCCCGTAGATGGTGGTGCCGCCCGGCGTGCACACGTCAGTCCGCAGCTGAGCTGGGTGCTGCCCCTTCTGTAGAAGCACCTTGGCCGTCCCCTGGGTAGAGGCATTGGGGTTAAGGGGGAAGGGGCGGTGCTGGCAGCCCGTCTGCAGCTCACCCCCCCAGCACCCCGTCTCAGCACAGGCTGGCTGGCTGCCTCCCCATGCTGACCCTCCCCTTCCACACACTCCCCGGGCCATGCAGCAGGGTCTCACCAGCAGGGTCTGGGCAGCAATGCGGTGGGCCAGGCCACTGGGCATGCCCATTTTGATGGCACCTTCGGCCAAGGCCTCGGAGAAGGCACACACCTGTAGCAGTGGGGGTGGGACGGGAGTCAAAGCTAGCCCTCCCTGGGACTCGGCACCCAGCCTAAAGAAGGCTGGGCACCTTTAGAACAAGGCCCAGGGCACCAGCCACCAGAGCCCAGTGGTCTGCCAAGGGGCCGGCCTCAAATGCCCAGGAAGGCACTGACAGGGGGTGGGCACACAGGGGCAGCTGAGGACCACAGGCGGATCCCTGGGGGCAGGGGCTATTGCTGGGGCTTGGAAAAGCCCCACTTTGTGGAGGGAGGGCTGCCCACCACACTCACAAAGGCTACGCCGCTGCCGCTGAGGCCGGTATGGACGTCCACCTGGGCCTCGGGCACCTCCTCGCACTGCCCACAGGCCTCCAGCAGGGACCGCAGGAGCTGGGCCTCGTAGCTCCCAGCGCAGCAGCCCCGCGCCATCACCATGGCACCCTCCTGGACGATGCAGGGCAGGTTGGGTGAGACCCTGAGCACCCGAGCCATCGGGGGCAGCAGCTGCCAGAGAGAGGCTGCGGTCAGTGAGGCCTCTGCCAGCCGGCGGAGAGACTCTGCTCCCCAACCCACCCATGCTGGCTTCCGGAAGGGCCAGGCCTTGGCTACAGCCGGTCTGGGATGGCTGGGGTGGGAAGTCGAGTCTGGTCAGCAGAGCCCAGCTTGGGATCAGCATCTCAGCCCCACCGCACCTTCAAGGGCCGCTCACCTTCTCCAGGGTGCTTAGGGACACCCCGGCGGCCACAGACACCAAGATGTGCTCAGCAGTGACGGCAGGAGCAACCTCCACCAGCACGGCCGGCAGGATGTGGGGCTTGGTGGCAAAGAAGACGAGGGAGCAGCTATGCAGCACCTCCAGGTTGGAGTGGGTGGTCTGGCAGCCCATGGCCTGCAGCAGGGATGCCAGGGCCAGGACTGTCAGTGGGCATCCTCCAGACTGCAGCCCCGCCACCGGCCCCCGCTGTGGACGGCTCTACTCCCAGGGGCCAAACCACCTGTCCCTGCTCAGGACCCGACCTCAGGTGGGCCCTCACGGCAGCACAGCCTCAAGCCCTCTGAGCCCGTGAGTGCCCATGACGTTCCTGCCCACCCAGCATGCACACCCCTTTACCCCACCCTGGCGCTCCATGACCTTGACATTCCTTCTGGCCTTTGACCTCCCCTTCCCCAGCCCAGGCCATCTCAAAACTTTAACCAAGTAATCAGCACTTCCCTGGCCCCAAGGAGTGTCTGAGGGACAAGAGCCAAGAGCCACCTGGGAGCTGCCCGGCTCACCCGGAAACGGCAGAGGTTCCTGTCGGAGGGCGCGCTGGCCAGCACGTGCTCAGCTTCCACTTTTCCTGGAGGGAAAGGCAAAGAAGAGCCGGGGTGTCAGTGAGGAAGGCGGGGTGGTGGAGTGAGCCAGCCAGGTCTGCAAGTCTCTGAGGCTCAGCCACACCTGGGCCATCCTGAGCCTCTTGAGGAAGCCAGGAGCTCAGCGGGGCAGCTCCACTCGGCCGGGACCAGACCAGACCACCAGCCTCACTTGATTCTACCCGGCAGTCATCGCCACCTACCTGCTGCTGCCGCCGAGTCCAGACGCGTTGCTGGACACAGGGACCAGGAGTTCGCCTTGTCTTGTGAGGACACGGATCCCAGGGACTGCTGCCTCTGGGAATGGGAAGGCTGGGGAGGGGGCATGGTGGGTACGGAGGCCCAGGAAGGGAGGGTGCGGGGTGAGGGTGAACCCTGGGAAGAGGGTGTGTTTATGGGTGTGTCTGTGCTGGGACATCCAAGCAGAGAGTGCCTGGTTGGCAGAATACTCTACAGGTCAGATTTCTACAAGGTCTAACAAGAAGGCAGAAATGCACCCCACAACCTGGACAGATGGTGGCAGCCACCGTGCGTTGCCTGCACTGTGTCAACACGAACTCTATGGAGCTGGGGGTAGCAGGTAACACTCCAAGTTTCACAAGTAAACAACTGAGGCCTGCAATAAACTGCTTTCTGATGATTTTCATCTCTCTAGACCTTGACATACCGCTAAAGGCAAAAAGCTAGTCCATAATCACCACATAAAGACCCTAAATACTGTGGAGCATGATCAGGACAGCACCACCATTCCTGCTGTAGTTCATCTCAGTAGCTTAGTCACGTCCGACTCTGCAACCCCATGGACTGCAGCAGGCCAGGCTTCCCTGTCCATCACCAACTCCTGGGCCTTGCTCAAACTCATGTCCATCGAGTCGGTGATGCCATCCAACCATCTCATCTTCTGTCATCCCCTTCTCCTCCTGCCTTCAATCTTTCCCAGCATCAGGGTCTTTTCCAAGGAGGTTCTTCACATCAGGTGGCCAAAGTATTGCAGTTTCAGCTTTAGCATCAGTCCTTCCAATGAATATTCAGGACTAATTTCCTTTAGGATGGACAGGTTAGATCTCCTTGCAGTCCAAGGGACTCTGAAGAGTCTTCTCCAAAACCACAGTTCAAAAGCATCCATTCTTTGGTGCTCAACTCTCTTTATAGTCCAACTCTCACATCCATATACGACTACTGGAAAAACCATAGCTTTGACTACATCGACCTTTGTTGGGAAAGTAGTGTCTCTGTGTTTTAATATGCTGTCTAGGTTGGTCATAACTTTTCTCCCAAGGAGTAAGCGTCTTTTAATTTCATGGCTGCAGTCACCATCTGCTGTGATTCTGGAGCCCCCAAAAATAAAGTCTGTCATTGTTTCCATTGTTTCCCCATCCTTTTGCCATGAAGTGATGGGACCAGATGCCATGATCTTCTCAACCAATGATTTTGCCTGCCCCCAACACTGGCAGGGTCTGGGGACGTTTTGGCTCTCACATCTGGGGATGTTACTGACCTCTCATGGGAAGAAGCCACGGAAGGGAGCTAAACACCCTACAATATGAAGGATAGAAGATGATCTGGCTCCAGATGTGCAGTGCCGGACGCCAAGAGTGCCGCTGGCAAACAAATCAAAAGAGTTGTAGGCTCAGAGCGGCACAACTTGACAGAGGCACAAGATCTCACTCTAAGCTAGGACGTCCAAGAGAAACATCGCTCAACCCATATATGTCACTTTACAACTTCTAGTAGTCATATTAAACAATCAGGAAATAACAAGTTTAATTATAATACATTTAATTTAACCTAAGGTAGCCAAAATGTATCCTTCCAACAGGTAATCAATATTAAAAATTTCTAAGATACATTACTTTCTGTTTGTGTGCTGAATCTTCCAAACTTGGCGTATATGTTACTTTATGCACTCATAGTGCAATACCAGAACACCTGACCTGCCTCCTGAGAAATCTGTATGCAGGTGAAGAAGCAACAGTTAAAACTGGACATGGAACAACAGACTGGTTCCAAATAGGAAAAGGAGTACGTCAAGGCTGTATATTGTCACCCTGCTTATTTAACTTATATGCAGAGTACATCATGAGAAACACTGGGCTGGAAGAAGCACAAACTGGAATCAAGATTGCCGGGAGAAATACCAATAACCTCAGATATGCAGATGACACCACCTTTAGAGCAAAAAGCAAAGAAGAACTAAAAAGCCTCTTGATGAAAGTGAAAGAGGAGAGTGAAAAAGTTGGCTTAAAACTCAACATTCAGAAAATGAAGATCATGGCATCTGGTCCCATCACTTCATGGCAAATAGATGGAGAAACAATGGAAACAGTGACAGACTTTATTTTCTTGGGCTCCAAAATCACTGCATATGGTGACTGCAGCCATAAAATTAAAAGACATTTGTTGTCTGAAAGAAAAGCTATGACCAACCTAGACAGCATATTAAAACGCAGAGACATTACTTTCCCAACAAAGGTCCATCTAGTCAAAGCTATGGTTTTTCCAGTAGTCATGTATGGATGTGAGGGTCGGGCTAAAAAGAAAGCTGAGTGCCCAAAAAGTGATGTTTTCGAACTGTGGTGTTGGAGAAGACTCTTGAGAGTCCCCTGGACTGCAAGGAGGTTAAACCAGTCCATCCTAAAGGAAATCAGTCCTGAATATTCATTGGAAGGACTGATGCTGAGGCTGAAACTCCAATATTTTGGCCACCTGATAACGAAGAACTGACTCAATGGAAAAGACCCTGACGCTGGGAAAGATTGAAGGTGGGAGAAGGGGACGACAGAGGGTGAGATGGTTGGATGGCATCACCGACTCGATGGACATGAGTTTGAGAAAGCTCCGGGAGTTGGTGATAGACAGGGAAGCCTGGTGTGCTGCAGTCCACGGGGTTGCAAAGAGTCAGACACAACTGAACTGATGCACTCACAGTTCAGTTCAGTAGCTCAGTCGTGTCCGACTCTTTGTGACCCCATGAATCGCAGCACACCAGGCCTCCCTGTCCATCACCAACTCCCGGAGTTCACCCAAACTCACGTGCATCGATTCGGTGATGCCATCCAGCCATCTCTGTCGTCCCCTTCTCCTCCTGCCCCCAATCCCTCCCAGCATAAGGGTCTTTTCCAATGAGTCAACTCTTCATATGAGGTGGCCAAAGTATTGGAGTTTCAGCCTCAGCATCAGTCCTTCCAATGAACACCCAGGACTGGTCTCCTTTAGGATGGACTGGTTGGATCTCCTTGCAGTCCAAGGGAATCTCAAGAGTTTTCTCCAGCACCACAGTTCAAAAGCATCAATTCTTCGGCGCTCAGCTTTCTTCACAGTTCAACTCTCACATCCATAAATGACCACTGGAAAAACCATAGCCTTGACTAGATGGACCTTTGTTGGCAAAGTAATATCTCTGCTTTTTAATATGCTATCTAGGTTACGTTCCTTCCAAGGAGTGTCTTCTAATTTCCTGGCTGCAATCACCATCTGCAGTGATTCTGGAGCCCCAAAAAATAAAGTCTGTCACTGTTTCCATTGTTTCTCCATCTATTTCCCATGAAGTGATGGGGCCAGATGCCATGATCTTAGTTTTCTGAATGCTGAGCTTTAAGCCAACTTTTTCACTCTCCTCTTTCACTTTCATCAAGAGGCTTTTTAGTTCCTCTTCACTTTCTGCCATAAGGGTGGTGTCATCTGCATATCTGAGGTTATTGATATTTCTCCCGGCAATCTTGATTCCAGCTTGTGCTTCTTCCAGCCCAGCGTTTCTCATGATGTACTCTGCATATAAATTAAATAAGCAGGGTGACAATATACAACCCTGATGTACTCCTTTTCCTATTCGGAACCAGTCTGTTGTTCCATGTCCAGTTCTAACTCTTTCATATAGATTTCTCAAGAGGCAGGTAAGGTGGTCTGGTATTCCCATCTCTAAGAATTTTCCACAGTTTATTGTGATCCACACAGTCAAAGCCTTTGGCATAGTCAATAAAGCAGAAATAGATGTTTTTCTGGAACTCTCTTGCTTTTTCCATGATCCAGCGGATGTTGGCAATTTGATCTCTGGTTCCTCTGCCTTTTCTAAAACCAGCTTGAACATCTGGAAGTTCACGGTTCACATACTGCTGAAGCCTGGCTTGGAGAATTTTGAGCGTTACTTCACTAGCGTGTGAGATGAGTGCAATTGTGCGGTAGTTTGAGCATTCTTTGGCATTGCCTTTTTTGGGGATTGGAATGACAACTGACCTTTTCCAGTCCTGTGGCCACTGCTGAGTTTTCCAAATTTGCTGGCATATTGAGTGCAGCACTTTCACAGAGTCATCTTTCAGGATTTGAAATAGCTCAACTGGAATTCCATCACCTCCACTAGCTTTGTTCGTAGTGATGCTTTCTAACAGCGCATCCCAATTCCGACCTCCTCGCGGTTACCGTGCGGACGGCTGGCTCTGAGCCTCTCCACTATATCCCCTCCAGCCGCGCTCCCAGAGGAAAGAGAGTCCGGAAAGGCAGAGTCCGCGAGCCGTCCCGGCCCACGCCCGCTGGCGAGCTCCACCCTGGGGCCCCTGTGTCTAGGGCGCCGCGCTGCTCTGGGATCCGCGGGGCAGGTAGGCACGGGACAGGTAAGCCCTCCCCTCCCACCTCAGGCCGGTCTCGGACGCCCGCTGGCCCCGAGCCCGGGGTCCCCAAGCGCCCTACGCCCGTGGCGTCCCACCTGCTTGGATGAGGCCCTGCGCGATGGCCTCCGCCATGCGGCCCGCGCCCACGAAGCCCACTCGCCTGCAGCCGGACTCCTCCACCGCCGCCGCCATCACGCCGCCGCGCCGCGCCCCGCCCCACCCCCCGCACTCAGCTGCGCCAATGGGCTGCGAGGGCCTCACTGAGCTCGTCCACTGGCTGCGGAGACCTCACGCTCCGCCCTCGCCCGGGGTTTCCGTGCGGGGGGCGGGGCGGTGCGAGGGGCGGGGCGGGACGCCGCGCAAAGCCTCTGATACACAGGCCGGCTGCTGTACCTGGGTGCTCCACTGGTGTGTGAATTTCGCAAGTAGCAACTTGAGAGGGTCCATTTACAAGCGAAGGGTCGGAAAGGGTGGAGGCTGCTGTGAGATGGGGTCCCTCGCGGGGCCAATGGGAAAGCACTGATGGACACACCGGCCAGCTGAGCTTCCAGGAAGGGGCGGCTGAGCAGATTCTGATGAAACTCCTGGCAGCCAGAATCCGGACTCCCGCTTAGCACTGGCACAGATCAGGAGCTATCGAGTGGGACTCGGCCGGCCTCGGGCCGGTTTCTGGGTGGGAACAGCTCGCGCTGGTTCTGTTTGGAGCCTGTGACCAGTCGGGTGTGGAGGACAGGGCTGCCTATTCCGGGCTTGTGGTCAGCTTTCCCCCAAGTTGTAGTGGGTCCGAGTGACAGCATAAAATTGACGCAGCCAGTGAAACGTGGGAGCAGCGGTCTGCGGCTTTGCTGTTAAAGAAGCTCCTCAGGCCAGCCTGGGTTTTGGTTTCTGAGAGCCTCTCAGGGAGCTATGTAGGGAGGCAGGGGAGACCTTCCTGAGGTTTAGGCCCCCAGGAGAGACCTGGCCTCTCTAGTTGGTCCTAAGGAAGAGTGTGTGTGGCTAGGGACAGGAAGCACATTTGAGACTGAGAGGGGGAGGGTGGGTGTGGGGTGTGCTTGTAATTTGATTGACCTAGGAAAAATAAGCTAAGACTGCAGTTTTTAAGATTGCATTTTAAAAACGTTTTGTTATTTTCTTTAAACTCTGCTTTAGCACGTTCTAAATTCTTCAGTGGGCTTACCAGGTGGCTCAGTGGAAAGAATCTTCCTGCAACACAGGAGATGCAGGTTCAATCTCAGGGTTGGCAAGATACCCTGGAGGAGGAAATGGCAACCCACTCCAGTATTCTTGCCTGGGAAATCCCATGGATAGAGGAGCCTCGCGGGCTCCATGGGGTCACAAAAAGAGTGAGACATGACTTAGCAACTAAAAAGTTCTTCAACGGTGAGAGTCCCTCACTCACTCAACACTGTCCCTTCAGTGAGAAGCCCCTGCTCTGGTGCTGGGAATGAAGCCCTCACAGCAGCAGAATGGACAGCCAAAGCCCTACCTGCAGACCTGCCCCTCTATGATACACACACCCCGGAAGGGACAGCTCAGGACACACAACCACTGTTGGTGTCCTCCCAGGCACGTCCGGGCCTTTCTGCTCTTGCCCCCTTTCTCACTGGGCTGATCCAAGAGCCATCTCAGGTGCCCATCTCCCTTAACCAGCAGACCCTTCATTAACAAATGGTTGGCACCCAGGGGATACACCATGAAGGCGGACCTGGTCCTGGAGCTCTGAGTCCTGTGGGTGAGGGAGGGGAGGAACTTCTGGAGAAGCAGGCCGGTGGGGTGGGCCTCAGAGAGGAATAACCATCTGGACAGAGACCGAGAAGATAGGGAGGCACTGACACTAGCGGGGAGAGTAATGGGGTGGTGACAAACGCAGGGTGTGCTCAGCCGGATGGGGCGCAGAGGTCGGGACTGTGCCTAGCATAAACAAAAGATGTCATGACTGTGTGGGCACAACAGTCACTGCTCCACACTCATGAAGAGGGGATCTGAGAAGAGGGGGATCCCAGAGCCAGGGAAGGTGCCTGGGTGCTGAGGGAGGCAGTCCCGCTCCAGCCTGGAGGCTGGGCACCCGCAGCACTGCCTGAATGGCCAGGGTGCCAGTGGGTCAACCCATCTAGATCTTCCTGTTGAGGAAGGTGCCACTCACCTCCCTGCCTGCCAGGCCCACTCCTGCATGAAACCTGTCACTGTCCTTGGGAGAAGGACAGGCTGGGCCCCAGCACCCAAGCTGCCACATGAGGGCTAGGGAGCTGAAGGGCCAGGTAGGGCTCCTCTCTGCTGGGGCCCCAGGGGAGCCTGAACCAGCAGACTGACACTCTTCTCAGATCCCTCTGTGCCTGCCTGGCCTATCCAAACCCAGACCCGGCCTCTTTCCCCAAAGTCCTGGGAGGAAGCAGGGGAACCCTGGGGAGTGTGGTTACCCAGGCCCGCATGTGGCCGTGTGGAGAGGCTGGCTCTGGCCACCACACTGGGACCACTGCAGGTGCCTGGCACTTTGTCCCCACCAGCTGACAGCCACCTGCCCACTCACCACTTCTCTGTGACTCCGCCCACTGCCACCCTTCTGCCCCAGGGACAGTTGGTCACCATGGCCCAGCAGCTCTTGGGGGCTGGCCGGGCTCAGGAGGCAGTGCTGGGGTGGGGATGGGGGTGGCTGGCGCACAGGCCTGTGAAAATGCTCTTTATTGGCTCCCAGGGATTGGAAGCGGACACTCAGGGATGGAGTTGGGGAGCAGAGTGCTGGGCTTGGCTTCCCTGATGTGGACAGAGGCCCCACCAGACAGTCACTGAGGCCTGCCTCGGCAGACGGAGTGGAGCAGAGGCCAGCATCAGGAGGGCAGGTGGTGCCCCCGGCTCCTGGCAGGTTCTGAGAGTGGCTGCTGCTGGGCGCTGCGGGCTGGGCACTGGGGAGAAGGTGGACCAGCTCCGGCCACAGGCTTCACTTCCGGGCCTGCTCGTAGTTGTCGGTGAACCAGGCACAGGTCTCCTTCACAGCTGCAGAAGCGGGCAGGTGAGGGCCAGGGCGGTCCTGACCTCCCCGGAAGGAGGATGGGGACCCAGGGAGTCCTGCCTCTTCAGTGAGGGCACGGAGGCCAAACCCGTGGAGCGTTCCCCCCAACTGGCATGGGGAAGCTGAGGCCTGGGCAGGGGCAGTGGTGGCCCCCAGGAGAGGCCAGAAGGCCCTGAGGAACAGGGTGGGAGGCTCACCCTGCTTGAAGGGCGTGAACCGGAAGTCAGGCAGGTAGGCCCGCAGCTTGGCATTACTGGCCGTCTTCTTAAACTGCCCATCTGACTTGGTTGTATCAAACTGGGCACCTGGTCAAGGCCTCAGCACGAGGGGAAGCCCCGCTGCCACCCACCTGCCCTTGAGCCTGGCCCAGCTTTCCCAGGAAGAGCCTCCAGGGCAGAGCAGCAGTGCCCCCACCCCCCGGCCGCCAGGGTGAGTGCCATGGGGGCACCAGGGCACAGTCTTCTGCAGGGAGGCCCGAGGCACCCCAGCCTCCAACCAAAAGATACGGTGACCTCCCCGTGGAAGTCCATGGCCTCCACCACGGCCTCAGCTGCCTCCTGGACAGACACCTCGTCCTCCTCGCCCACTGTGGGGAGCCAGGGGCCAAAGGCCAGGTCAGGCCCCCGCTGCCCGGCCCCCAGAAGCCCCCTCCCTGCTCGGCGGCTCCGGGGACAGACAGGGTCCCGCCCGGCTGGTGGGGATGGGGTGGAGCTGCTGGGCGCCCACCTGACAGGATGATGGGCTCCACCTCATCGTACTCCCGCAGGGCCCAGATAAAGAGCCGGGCCAGGTCCTGCCGGTCAGACATCTGGGGTCAGAGGCCACCAGTGACAGCCCACAGGCGCACGTCCCCTCTCCAGCCCAGGTCCCTCCCTTTGGGCAGTGGCCGGCCAGCTGTGCCCCAACTCCCTCCAGATGAGCTCAGAGCTACCCCAGCGACTCTCTCAGGGACAGGAACCTACAGGGCCCCAGCGAGGATGGGGGCAGCCTGGACCCCCACCCTTTCCCAGGCTCCCTCCCGCCTGCCCACAGCCAGCTCAGCGGCCCCAGGAGACGTTCTAGGGGACAGCCGTGCCCCTCTGCGGCACCGACCAGTGAGTAGATGAACTGCCTCCGGGGCCTCCCCGTGCCCCACACCGTCAAGGCTGAGCCGCTGCCTGTGGGTCAGGAGGGCAGGTGTCAGAGGGGCTGTGGCAGCATCAGCCGTCCCCTCTCCCCGGGCTGCGCCCCAGGGGCCCCCGTGGGCAGCGGGCACTCACTCTTGGCCAGGTGCACCTTGTGGATGAGGCCAGGCAGTACGTGGCCATCCTCGATACTGAAGTTGTCGTGGGGCCCGAAGACGTTGGTGGGGATGACAGCGGTGAAGGTGCAGCCATGCTGCTGGAAGTAGGCCCTGCGGCAGCACAGCGTCCCCTCTGGCCCTCACCCTGGGGCCACTGGCCCGCCCCACCCCGAGTCCCACACCCCAGCCGAGGTCTGGGAGCCCTGCCGGGCTGCCCCCTGGGCCCACCCACCGCGGGGCACCCGGGCCCCCTTCCCCAGCCTTGACTGGTCTCCGCCCAGGGGGCGCAGGAGGAGGACCTGTTCTGCACGTCGATCATCCTCTTGGCGTAAGAGTAGCCAAAATTGCTGCTGTGCGGCGGCCCGTTGTGAATCTGGGGGAGCAGAGGACCCGCTGCTTCTCAACCCCGCCCCCAGGCCAGGCCCCACCCTGCCCAGGCTCCTCCCCTCACCATGGTCTCATCGATAGGGTAGGTGGTCTTGTCTGGGAAGATGCAGGTGGACAGGCAGGAGACCACCTTGTGCACGCCCACCTCGAAGGCCGAGTGTAGCACATTATCATTGATGTGTACGTTTTTCCTCTGCGGGGCGGAGGGGGTGGGGGCGGTGGGAAGCAGGGATCAGACCCCTCCAGGCACGGTCCAAAGCCTCACCTGCTCCTCCAGGGACTGAAGTGGGAAGCACCCTGGAGGCCGCATCTGAGCCTGAGTTCCAACTACTCCTAGGGCCCACCCCCAGGACTGCAGGAGGATCTAGGCCTGCCTCCCCTGAGGCTGCGGGAGGACCTCGGAGGAGAGGGCTACACCCCAAACTCAGGGCTGAGCCCCACCCTCTGGGGCTGCTGAGGTGGTGCAGGAGCCCAGGGGGCCCAATCTGGCCCTGAGGCAGGAAGGGAAGATGGGGCCCTTCCACACCCCTAACCCAGGAGCTCACCCCTGGCTCTACTGCTCAGTAGCAGTGAAGCCTTGGCCAGCCACATCCCTCCTCGGGCCTCACTTCCCTCTCCGAGGACATGAGCTGGCCGGGGCATTTGGGTGGTCTGGGGAGAGGGGAGAGGTGGTGGTCAGGCAGCCTCCTGGGAAGGCTGTCACTGAGACGAGGAGGACAGACGCCCCGTGCAGAATCTGGTCTAAGCTTCCACCATCCCAGGCCCAAAGCAGGGCTGAACCACACCAAGGCCAGTGGCAGAGACAGGGACAGCCCTCAGGGGCAAAGCCTGGCAGGGGCAGGGCCCTGGGAGAGCCCAGCTTACACCTCAACAGCCCAGGGTGCACCCCAGGCTCAGTGCAGCTGGACCTCCTGGGAGCAGGGGCATCTGGAGGCCCAGGAGGCAAGAAGCAGGTGGGGCAGGGTCACACGGCAAATGCTGGCTTCTCTCAGCTCACCCAAACCCCATTTACCTCTTGGGCTTTCCCTATTGGGCCAAATGTCCCCCAGCCTACCTGTGTGCCCCTCTGCCCACAGCCCAAGTGTAGGGCACTGGGGGCCCTCGGGGCTGCCCCCCTTGCTGGGCCAAGCCCTGACCCTCAGGAGCTTCGTGAGGCCAGAACAAGAACTTGGGAAGCTGGCCAAAAAGTCCCCAAAATCCAGGATCCTGGCTCCCAGTGCTCACTGGGGCTCTCCCTTACCCAGAAGTCCAAATTGTATTTGATATTCCGGAACAGGCCCCCCACCATTGCAGCAAGATGGATGACGTGTGTGGGCTGGACCTGTTGAAACAGCGCTCGGGTCTGTGCAGCATCCCTGTGGAGAAGCCAGGCCATCAGGGGCTGCTTGGAAGCCCAAGGGAATGAGCGCCTTGGCTCAAGGCACTGGGGGCAGGAGCCAGGCAGGGCCAAAGGCGGGAGGGGCTGCCAAAAGGGAAAGTGGCCAGGCCAGGCCCTGGCTGGTAGGAGAGTGTGGGCTTCCAGGAAGAGAAAGGAGGAAGTTTGCCCAGGAGCAAAGCTGTGCACACCCTGGCCAGGCCAGCCACCTGGCAGGGAGGGTCCGGATGCAAGGCCCCGCCAGGGACAGGGCTGGCCCGGAGCACTCAGTCTGGAGAGGGCACAGTAGGGGGTGCTCCAGGGATGGGCGGACTCACGTGAGATCGGCATCCTTGGAGGAGACAAACACCCAGTCCTCTCCGGGCAGCCTGGCCCCATCTTCTACCACCTTCTGGATGGCTCTGCCCACCAGCCCTGAGCCCCCAGTCACTAGGATCCGCCTGGTCCCCCGAGGATCATCCATGGTGGCTATACCTGTAGGGCCGAATGGTGTGAGGCTGAGCCATTGGTCCCATCCCACAGGACCCCACTCCCCTGAGCTGCCCCAGCCCAGAGTCACTGCCCCAGCACTGGGGCACAGTATGAGGTCACCAGGCCAGGGAGACTGCCTGCTGGGGACCAGGCAGACCCAGCTAGCCTGAGCCATCCGCTCCTCTCAGCTCTGTTCCCCAGGGAGCCCTGTGCCTACCACTCAGCCCAGAGAACCAGGCTCTGCCCTGCGGGCCCAACCCTGACCCCCACTGGGCCAAGAAAGAGAACATTTGGCTCCTCTCTGGCTCACAAGAAAGGAGGCAGCCAACCTTGGGTCTGGGGCTTTCTGGCCAAAGTCCATATGCTACTGACTGCGGGAAGGGGCGGCGCCTGTGTTTGCAGCCCAGTGCCCACTCCAGCTAGCCTTGGAAAGCTTGGTTCCTTCTGGGCAGGCAGAGCTTCTGGCTACCTGGAGAAATGGACAGGCCTCAGGGCGCCACCACCTCGTAGGAACCTATCCTGGGGGCTGGAAATCTGCTCGGGCAGCTACCGGAGGACTTTGAACTCCCCGATGCAGAGCCCGGCGGGCAGCCCGGACCAGAGGGGGCCCTTCCCGGACATTCTGCTGCTCCTGATGGCACGGGCAGTGTAGCAGCAGGCCCTGGGGTAGACGCTACCGCGGCCGGGCCCCTCCTACGTTTCCCCAGGCGCTTCCCAAGCCCTCCACCCCTGGACCCACCTCTGAGCCCACTCGCACAGTGCAGTTGGGCCCCCTTCCGTGCTTCCTGGTCCTTCCCACGCCCCCAGTTCCCGGCACCCTGCAGGCATTTCTGATTGTCACGGGGCACCCAAGGTCCAGACCCCAGATCGCCATGCCACGCCCCCCTCCCCCCCCAGGTCCCCTCAGCGCCCCTCGCCTTCTTACCTGCGCCTTACCCCACCTGCCCGCAGAGTCGCTTCCGGCGCCGGCTGAGTGCCCAGCCGCGCGCCGGGGCCAGGTGGAGTGGGCAGGACCAGGTCGGCCCTCCCGGGGCACTCTGGGAAGTGGAGTCCTCGAGGGCCGCCCCGGGCGCTGCTGGGACATGAAGTCCAGGGCCGCGCAGTAGCCTGGGAAATGTAGTTCCCGTCGGCTCCGCCTCCCCTAGGCCGATCACTGCTAGCCTCTAACCCAGATGGTGCCGGCGTTGGGGCGGTGGGACAGGACGCGAGGCTGCGTATCTCCGAAAGCCCCCGCAAGCTCTGGACGGAGGAGTAGCGGCAGGGCCAAAGAATATTCTGAAAACGGAGGAGCTGCAGCTGCTCGGTGCTTTCCTAGGGTAAAAACTGCATTTGTGAGAAGCAACTGCAACAGTTACTGCATTCGGGACACTATATAAAAATATACTTTAATAAATACATTAAAATGACAAACACATTTCACGAGATTATTAATAGCAGGAGATCGCTTGGGGGCCACTGCTGTAGTTCAGGTAATAAGGACTCAGAAGTTTACTGACTGAAGCAACATCAAGTTGGAAGAATTAAGAGGATTCCTGCTTCATTGGCTAGGCAAGCTAAGGGAGGAAGTTAGGTACAAGGCCTGGTGATGGTTGGTGTCAACTGGTTATGTGTCAACTTGGCGAGGCTGTAGCACGCAGTGATTCACACACAAATCTAGATGCTGCCAGTGAAGATACTTCATAGACAGTAGCATCTTAGATCAGGTGACTTGAAGAAAACTAGACTTTCCTTGATAATGTGGGTCTCATTCATTCAGGAGGCTTCCCAGGTGGCATAGTGGTAAAGAATCCACCTGCCAATTTAGGAGGCACAGTTTTGATTCCTGAGTCGGGAAGATCCCCTAGAGTAGGAAATGGCAACCCACTCCAGTATTCTTGCATAGGAAATCTCACGGACAGAGGAGCCTGGTAGGCTACAGTCTGGGGGGTCGCAAAAAGCCGGACACAACTGAGTGAGCACATCCATTCAGTTGAGAAGCCTTAAGAGCAAAATTGAAGTTTCACTGAAGGAGAAGACATTCTACTTCAAGACTGGAGAGTTCCTGCCTAAGAGTTCTAGCCTGCCAGCCTGTCCTACAGACTTAAGACTTGCCAGCCCCACAGTCATGTAAGTCAGTCCTTCAAAATACATCTATATCTACCTATCTATATATACATATATGTATTTGTTATATACATAGTTTGCGTTTCTGTCTAGGGCACTGTAAGTATGGTGAATAGAGTTTTCATCAATGGAAGTAAAGAGCTGGAATAAAAGCAACTGTAAACTAAATCCAGCAGCATAGTAAAAGGATTATACACATGACTAAGTGGGATTTATTTCTGCAATGCAAGGGATGGTTCAATTAAAAAAAAAGAATCAAATACACCACATTCATAGAACAAAGAAAAAAATGATCTCAGCTGAGGCAGATAAAGCATTTGATAAAGTCTAACACCCTTTCATGATAAGAACACTCAACAAACCAGGAACAGAAGAGAACTTCCTCAACTTAATCAAGGGCATTTATGAAAAATCCACAGCTAACATCACACTCCTTTAACATCCCAAAAGAAATCATTCCTGAATATTCATTGGAAGGACTGATGCTGAAACTCCAATACCCTGGCCACCTGATGCAAAGAACCGACTCATTGGAAAAGACCCTGATGCTGGGAAACACTGAAGTCAGGAGGAGAAGGGGATGACAGAGGATGAGATGGTTGGATGGCATCACCGACTCGATGGACATAAGTTTGAGCAAGCTCTGGAAGATGGTGAAGTACAGGGAAGCCTGATGTGCTGCAGTCCATGGGGTCGCAAAGAGTTGGACACAACTGAACGACTGAAGAACTATGTCATACTCAATGAATGAAAACTAAAAGCTTTCCCCTTAAAAGGTAAGAAATTAAACAAGAATGTTCACTTTTGCCACTTCTGCTCAAAATTGTACTGGAAGTTCTGGCCTGAGTGACTGGGCAAGAAAAAGAAAAACAAGGCACCCAGACTGGCAGCACCACTGTGACTTCCTACAATGGATCCTGGGAAGTGCTGCAAACAGAAGGGGAGGCAGTTTTACAGAAAGAAAGGGATGGACTCAGGATGGGCTGAAACAAGATATGTTCATTACAATCCACCCATTGACGACTCAATATCCACATCAGTACATTTTCTCAAAAAGCAGTTTCAAAGCTTCCGTCCATACATTCCAACATGTAATTATTATATAGCTCTGAAGCTGGTCCCTCCTCCCCCTCAAAGGAACATCATCAGAGCCTCTTCATTAATGTGTCCTGTTTCATCCAGCGTTTCTGAGCCATGTCTTCTTGATCTCTGACAAGACTCCATCATATTTTTTGCATCTAATGAACTTAATTTGAATTTAACTATTGCTATCACACCCTAGGAAGAAAGAGGTAAAGGGAAAAGAAAGAAAATAAGCTTTAAAATTTGACTCTAGGACTTCCCTGGCAGCCCAGTGGTTAAGACTCTGGACTTCCACTACAGGGGGCTCAGGGAACTAAGATCCTACACTCTCCAAGGCACAGTCAAATAAATAAAATATGGTGACACATAAAGGAAATAAATATGGAAACAGCTGCAGTCTTTGTTAATTAAAGTCTGGGGCAAGCTTATTTTTTTCCTGTTGGTGAGCTTCTTTTTCCTGGGCGTTTGTGGTCCAGTCATTTCATGAAACTTCATGTTCTGTTTTTTCTTTCGCTCACGATCAGGTCTTTCAGTGTCAAGACCAGGCACTCCTTTCGTTCAGGAAGGTTTTCTTCTGCTACAGCTTTGAATCTAGATGGTCTGGGTGAAACGCTGTGGGTAACACCCAAATCCCCCTTTTTCATTGTCAGTTTACCAGGTTCCTTTGAGTCAAAATAAAACTTCCGGTTATATTTTTCTCTATTTTATTTTGGCTGCACTGCACATAATGTGGGATCTTAGTTCCCTGACCAGGGATCAAACCCATACCCCCTACAATGGAAGCCTGCAGTCTTAACCACTGGACTGTCAAGGAAGTCCCATGTTTTACTTTATGTTTATATATCTATACATTTCCTCAAATGATCATGTATTGCTTCTGTAATTAAGTTAATCTGCCTACAGGAAAATGGCTGAGCACGTTTAGTTTCACTAGACATGTGACACTCAGCCTCTAAACAGTGAAAGGAATGCCAAGAGTTCAGTGGATGGTCACAAAGGCACAGCCTTCCCCTGCCCGCCCCCTGATGCTTGGGCAGTGTTTGCCAACTAACCTTCCTATAGATATCCTGTGTTTCGTGACCACTGGCTTCTTTTATATCTGTTTTCTCTATTTCCACCATGTGTTTTAAATTTTTAATGTTATTATTGTATAGAAAACATTCATACTATGCAAACATATTCTCTATGGAAGAACTGGCTAGAAAAAAGAACAGTCCAAGTGACATGCACGCTCTTAATGTTTCATATGGCCTGACTCAAGCAGAGCTGGCATGCAGGAAGGTGAAGCTGAGCAAGCAAATCCACAGGGCCAACAGCAAGGGCTGAGCTGCCCAAAATGGAACACTCACATCCTGCTCAACAAATCAGCATCTGAAAACAACCAGCCAGGACCAAACAATGACCAGAGTTACATGATCTTCTCCTGGTGCTCAGGGCTGCTGTGTGATGGAAGATTGATTATCCAAAAGTTCGGTAGCCCATCTGGATTTCAAAGGCATTTAGAACCCACCTATGATGCAAATAAACCGAAGACCTACATTTTAAATTTCAGAAATAAAATCTGGATGCACCTGAAAATAGTAACTTTCAAAGCATCAATTTGTCCACAGACGTCTCACAGCTACACTGAATCCAGCAGGCTACCAGGTCGTGGTGGCTGGGGCAGGCAGGCCTGGGCTACCCCTTGTTGTGGGAAGGACCTGAAATGCACACGTCGATCTCCGGTGGAGAAACAATCCAGTCCCTCGTGCTGGTCTCGCTCTGCGCGGCGCCACGTGCTGAGGACATCCTTCTGGGGCCCTCCTTGCAGCAGCAGCCAGCCCTAAGCTCCCCCTGCCAGCGTCTACTTAACTTACAGAGATCCACGCCGCCTGGCTGCACAGGTGCGATTTCTGATGAGTCCGAAAGCTGGACTTCCAGATGAAGCTCTTCCCGCACTTTGAGCACCGGAACGGCCTCTCTCGGGTGTGGATCCGCTGGTGCTGGGCGAGGAGAGTGCTGTAACTGAAGGGCTTCCCGCACCACTGGCACCCGAAAGGCTTCTCGCCACTGTGGACGCGCTGGTGGCGGTGCAGCGTGGAGAGACGTGTGAAGGCGCGGCCGCACTGCCCGCAGGTGTGCGGCTTCTGGCCAGCGTGCGCGCTGCGGTGCTGCACCAGGTGCGAGCGCTGGCTGAACGCGCGGCCGCACTCCCCGCACGCGTGCGGCTTCTCGCCGCTGTGCGTGGCCCGGTGTCTCACCAGACGCGAGAGGTATCGGAAGGTCTTGGCGCACGTTTCACACGTGTGGGCTGCCTGCCCTTTAGCGTTTGTCTCGCGGCTACAGAAAAGCTCGGGTCCCCATTTACCGCCTTTCTGGGCCCCTTCTCCTTTGGAGATGGTCCAGAAGGTTCCATGTGATGGTCTCTCCTTGATAAGGAAGTTCTCCAGGCTCCCTAGCCTGCCCTCCTGCAGAGCAGCTTCTTTGCAGACTGCTTTTGGAGGCTCACCCCCGAAGAAGCTTCCAGATGCTCCTCCTGGAGGCTCTGCAGCTAGAGTCATTTTCACCCTTGCAGTCACATGTTTACACAAAGACCCCTGGGTGGAATCTGAAACA
The DNA here is from genome assembly GCF_019923935.1 of Bubalus bubalis. Classification (NCBI taxonomy): domain Eukaryota; kingdom Metazoa; phylum Chordata; class Mammalia; order Artiodactyla; family Bovidae; genus Bubalus; species Bubalus bubalis. The sequence goes on from NC_059171.1 coordinate 80,878,138, forward strand.
GAGAAAGGGCCCACGTGTTACCCTGTTTGAGAAGGTCCACCTGGGCCCCCACTCTGTGCCTGCAAGTATCAACCACCTGTTGGCCCTCTCCACGAGGTGTCTCAAGGGTGAGTCCAGGCTCACTGGCTGTGCGCATGTGCCCACCTCTTTCATGGACCTTCCCCTCACATGTCCCAACTTTTTCTTGCCACCTTTTTCTAGTTGAAGTCTGTAGCTGACGCTACAAGCACCGTACACCAAGCCCCCGCCTCCCTGGGATTCCGGCCCTGCTGCAGCAGACAGCTCTGAGAGCTCCGCCTGCCAGCATCCTCTGGGACACGCATGCCTCTGTCTTAGCCGAGGTCTGCACTTCCAGCCCAGGCTGCAGACAGGTACCGCCCCGGGGGCAGGGACCAAGGACAAGTGTCCCCCTCCCTCGCTCTGATGGACAATCCCAGATGCCTCCTGCAGCCTCTCAGTGGTCATGGTCCTGGAGCTGTGGTGCTCTAACGCTGGCAGTGGCAGCTCTCTACTGACTTTTCTCTCCTCTCTCTCTTCCTGCTTTCTCTTGCCTGCTTCCAAAAATTACTGCCTTCCAAATACCCATCTATACCTGAAACTCTAAGGCTCTACACTCAGGAAACCCAAAGGACTGGAACTGACCCTCAGGAAGGGTTTCTGGGATGATGCCCTTGCTGCTCAGACGTCCACAGGCGTCCAGTGCAGGGATGAGGTGTCAGAGCTGGACTGCAGGACACCCAGTGGGTGTGCAGAGAGGTGAAGAACTGGGTGGTATGAGGAGCTCCCTATATTTGGTGTCAGAAGTGATGCTGTGAGAACAGATGTTCCTGTTTAAGGGTAGGTGGGCAGACACTTCCAGATCGTGCCAAGGTCACCAGGGGCCACTGCTACCCGTGGCCAGCAGCAGTTCTGGGAGGTGGGATGTCTGGCTTGACTGATGTTAAGTGTTCTGGATCTCAAACTTATGCCAAGGGCGTTATTTGGAACCTGAGACCCACGATGCTGAGAACCAGCCCCAATTTTCACAACTTGAGCCAAGAGCCTCCCCCCAGCTCTGGCTGGTTTGGTTGGGTTTTCAGTTCCTTGTAACTGAGGGTTCTAACTGATAACTCATCCCATGGGGCTGTTGGGGGAGAAAGTGAGGCACAATTTGTTAAGCATCTGGCACGGTGCTGGACTCCCAGAAAATTGTCCTCAATCTTCAGTGAAGGGGAAGGGCAACAATCACAGTCTTTACCCCTTCACCGCTAACTGGCTGCCTGTTTTCAACTGATGGGTGTCCATGTGCCTGGGTAAGGACACCAAGGGACAAGCCAACAAAAGTGCACTTTATGACTGTGTGACTGTCTTTCTATCCGGCTGTTCACAACACTGGCTGTGTATGGTGAGTGCAAATACTGAACAACCGGAGGCCTGTGGCTCCCCTCACTCACCCATGACGGCATTTCCCGCAGTCTCTGCTTCCTGGGCCCCCAGCAGGTCTGAGCCCCAGGGCTCCCTTCCTTGCTCCAGTTGGGAGATCAGATCTGGCTTGGATCCTGGAACTCCTGCCCCAGAGGAGAGAGGAAACGGGTGAAGTGCTAGGGCACGCTTGGCTTCCCACTCCAGAGGCAGTCTGGGACTTGGGGGTTAGCTGGCCCTACGATGCAGGCTCTGAAACATGGAGTCTCCCCAGGAGGTTGAGGTGGGTGGGGAGCAGGGCAGGGATGAGAACTCAACAGAGGCCTGCCTCTGTGAGAGACCTGGACACCTCTAGTCTCCAGGCAGCAAAGTGCTGGCAGAGGCCCTGCCCCCGGGATGGGTCCAGAAACCCCACCTGTCACCTGGGAGCAGAATGTCCCACCTCTGGTCCCAGAGTCACAACCAGCCTGGCCCCTCCGGGATCCCACCTTAGCTCTGAGTAGGGCTGGGGGTGGGGAGGAGTGAAGGGCTGCGGCTGAATCACCTCACCCAGAGAGACCAGGTTCCTGTAAGTCTCCAGCATCACGTCTCTATACAGGGTCCTCTGCCCAGCGTCCAGACGCGCCCCTTCTTCCTGGGTGAAGTGCACAGCCACGTCCCCAAAAGTCAGGAGGCCCTGAAACAACACTGGTTCTGCCCATGGAGTCAGCACATCAGGATTCAAGGCAGAGGAAGCAGATGGCTCACCAGCAGGCATGTGGGACCCCTGGACTCCATCTCAAGGTGCCCTGCTTGCCAGGGAACCCGTAATGACAACCGTCAACCCAACCTATCCATACCCCAACCCGCTCAGTACCGCCTTTCCTGATGAGTGTCCTTCCGCAGCCTCCGGAACGCCCTGGGGAACAACGCGGAGGGGCAAGGGAAGCCCCTGTGAGGCCCCGTCCTGGAGAGGACCTGGGACTCAGGGTCCCAGGTGAAGCGGGCTCCGAGGAAAGATCTTCTGGGAGGCGAGGAGCCCAGGTCCCGGGGTCAGGCGCGCTCACCTGGGGCCAGGCGGCAGGGGGGCTGCCCGCCATGCCGGCTCCCCGTTCCCCCGCGGCGAGGGCAGCGGCGGAGGCAGGGCAGCCTGCAGACAGGAGTGAAGGCTGGGGACGGCGGCGGGCCTGGGGCTCCGGACCCAGCCCCAGCCCTGCAGCGGCTCCAGCTCGCAAGCCGGCCGGGACAGGGGCCTCGCGAGGACGCAGAGGCTCTGCGTTAAGGTGAGCACCCGGGCGCGCTGGTCAACCATAATAGAGCAGGGTAGCTGGGTGGGCGTCGCACAGGCAGACGGGAGAATCCGGCTCACACCCTATCCCGCCCGCCTGCGGCGAGGCTGTAGCTCCGGGTCCGCTCCGCTCCCCGAAGCTCCCCGCTCGGTCCCGCCCCGCTTTGTCTCCACAGGCTCCGCCCACTGCGGCCCTCGGCCCCGCCCCACGCCCCGCCTCCTCGGGCTCCGGCCCTGGGACACCTGCGACGCTTGCTGAACGCAGAGATCACGGGCTGTTGCAGCTGAAGTTCTAGTTCCGTGGGTCTGAATGTACTTCGGAGTCAACTTGAGTAAGCTTTCCTGGAGACTCTATGAAGAGCAGACTTTAGCACCCTCCCGTTCCTAGGACGGTCCGCACCTTCTCCACTGCCTGGCCGATGCCAGAGGGCCTGCTTGTCACACGCGCACGTCTGCCTCCCAGGATCTGGGCTTGGCGCTGGCACAACTCTGTCAGGAAAGAAGGGAGGGAGGGAGGAAAAGAAAAGAAAGAAAAAGTAAAAGAAAGAGGCACCTGGTCCAGATACCAGGAAGGTTTGTGGTTGTGACCAGCCGGTGTTGGAAAAGTCCTGCTTCCAGGTATAAGGAGGTTTGGAGCAGCGGACGTGCTGCTCAGGTGAGAGGAGACAGATGACTGACTATATCCTTCGCAGGCAGTTGGTCCAGCATAAGGAAGCGCAGCTAGTAGTAGCGAGGACGATCGTTACTCTTGATTCTTCTATGGCAATCACGCTGCAGGACGGGATAGATCCCACCCCAGATTTGATTGCAATGTGGACTTATGGTGCCATACACACACCAAGAAGGTAGCAAAACATTTACTACTTACATGAGGAGGCTTTTCTGGGGGCGGCAAGGCAGCCCGCTGAAAATGGCTTGAAAAAGCAGGCAAAGGAGACAGGATTGGGGTTTGATGGTGGTCAGAAGGTAAGCCAGGGTATTCCCACCTGCAGGCAGGGACTTGGAGGGAGCACCTGGGCCTTCTCATCCGCTTATCCAGATGTGGGGCAAAGGGAAGAGTGAGAGGTGAGGCTTAAAAGCCTCAACACTGAAAGGAATGCAGACTGTCACATCTTCCTGCTGCAGGCTGTGGCTTCAGAGCTCCTCACACACCCCATAGCATTCACAGTGTTTGCACACTTTGCACTATCAAGTGATTCACGTTCCTTTCAACCGTGTATATTTATCAATCTAGACATTGGTTGCCTGTACTGATTTTTTTATCATGGCAATTAGATGGACATTGAACCTCGAACTGCAAATATTTTATTTTTATAAGCATATTTAATGACAATTGTATTTTCAAAGAGTTAAATTTCAGCATTTCAGCTTTAAAATTCAAGAGCAGAGAAAACCAATCTATGGTAAAAATACTGAGAGAAGTGTTGTGTCTCTAAGAGTCCGGGGGCAGGGGGGAGGCATTGGCTACGCAGAGCCTTGAAATTTGTCTGGGGTGATGATGACAGTCCTTCTCTATATACAGGTTTGAGTAACACAAGTGTCTGCATATGTCAAAGTCAAAATTCATACAAGGGACATGTAAGACATGTATTTCACTAAGTTTTACCTAAAATATGTCTCCTGTAAACATTTTAAAGTCTAGTTGGTGATTTGCATGCTGAATTAGGAGTGGACTGCACTAATATCTGCAACTTACTTTGAAATGCACCAAAAAAATAAGATGAATGAGTAGACAGAATAGATAGGCAGCTGAATAAATACATGATCAAGAAAGATAGCAAAACAGTAATTTGTTGTTGTTGTTCAGTCGCTAAATCACATCTAACTCTTGACCCCATGGACTGCAGCACGCCAGGCTTTTCTGTCCTTCACTATCTCCTGGAGTTTGCTCGAACTCATGTCCACTGAGTCGTTGATGCCATCCAACCACCTCATCCTCTGTCACCCCCTTCTCCTCCTGCCTTCAATCTTTCCCAGCATCAGGGTGTTTTCCAGTGACTCAACTCTTAGCATCAGGTGGCCAACATATTGGAGCTTCAGCTTCAACATCAGTTCTTCTAATGAATATTCAGGGAATAAACACATGATAAAGAAATATAACAAAACAGTAATAGTAGAAACTAAATACTGTGTATATGAAGGCTCGCGGTACAATTTTTTTTCAAATGTATTTTTAAAAATAGTCATGATATTGGCATTTTTCATTTATCAAGTTTTATTTTACAACTTTATACTCATTAACTATAACTAATGTTTTGGTTTTTTAACTTCAGCTTTATATTTTGAAATAACTTTAAATTCACAGGAAGTTGCAAAATACTACAGAGAGGTCCCATGTTCTCTTCACTCAGTGTTTCCCAATAAAACATCTTACATTATCAAAACCAGGAAATGGATGATGGTATTAATTCATGTACAGACCTTACCTGATTTCATCAGTCTTGCATGCACTCTTTATTTTGGGAGTTAGTTCAGTCGCTCAGTCATGTCCCACTCTTTGCAACCCCATGGACTGCAGCACAGCAGGCCTCCCTGTCTATCACCAACTCCTGGAGTTCACTCAAACTCATGTCCATTGAGTTGGTGATACCATCCAACCATCTCATCCTTTGTCGTCCCCTTCTCCCACCTTCAATCTTTCCCAGCATCAGGGTCTTTTCAAATGAGTCAGTTCTTCTCGTCAGGTGGCCAAAGTATTGGAGTTTCAGCTTCAGCATCAGTCCTTCCAATGAATATTCAGGACTGATTCCCTTTAGGATGGACTGGTTGGATCTCCTTGCAGTCCAAGGGACTCTCAAGAGTCTTCTCCAACACCACAGTTCAAAAGCACCAATTATTTGGCACTCAGCTTTCTTTATAGTCCAACTCTCATATCCATACACGACTACTGGAAAAACCATAGCCTTGACTAGACAAACATTTGTTGGCAAAGTAATGTCTCTGCTTTTTAATATGCTGTCTAGGTTGGTCATAACTTTTCTTCCAAGGAGTAAGCATCTTTTAATTTCATGGCTGCAGTCACCATCTGCAGTGATTTTGGAGCCTCCCAAAATAAACTGTATCACTGTTTCCCCATCTATTTGCCATGAATTGATGGGACCAGATGCCATGATCTTAGTTTTCCGAATGTTGAACTTTAAGCCAACTTTTTCACTCTCCTCTTTCACTTTGATCAAGAGACTCTAGTTCTTTTTTGGTTTCTGCCATAAGGATGGTGTCATTTGTGTATCTGAGGTTATTGATATTTCTCCCGGCAATCTTGGGAGTAGGGGTATATTTTTTGTAACACCTGTGGAGTCTTGTAACCACCATCACAATCAGGACACAGCATTGCTCCATGGTGACAAAGAAATGCCTTTGTGCTACTTCTGTATAGTCACATCACCCTAGGACTGTAACTCCTGGAGATCACCCTGGGTCTCTATTACTATGGTGTCATCACATTTTAAGATCGACTTTACCATTCAGGATAATGCCCTGTAATTTGCCCATGTGGCACTAGAATTGAGTTCATTTTGGTTGCAGACTTTTATCCCCCCATGAGGCTGGACCTGGGTTTGTTTGTTCATTCAACTGTTGAAGGACATTTGGCAGTTGTGAATAAAGCTGCTATATTTATATGCAGACCTTACTGTGAACATACTTTTTTTTTTTTTGTAGGATAGATACTCAGTAATGCAATTGCTGGATCATGTGACAAGTTTATGTTTAACTTTGCAAGAAACTACCTAATTCTTTTCCAGAGTTCTTTTTTATATTCCCACCAGCATGGCAGGAGTGATGCACTCCTTTACCCGAATTTAGTGTTGTCACTATTTTTATTTAATTTTAGCCATTCTGAGAGATGCATTCTGATAGTTATCCCATTATGAATTTAATTTGCATTTTCCCTTATCACTAAAGATGTTGAATATCTTTTTATGTGCTTTTTTTTGTTATCTGTATATTGTTTTTTGATGATGTTTCTGTTTAAATCTTTTATCCATGTTCTAATTAAAATTTTCATTTTCTTATGGTTTAGTGAATTCCTCATATATTCCAGATACAAATTCTTTGTCAGATATGTGATTTGCAAATATTTCCTCCCAGTCTGCAGCTTGTCATTTCATCCCTTTAACAGAATTTTTTGAAGACCACAAGATCTGTGGGTTGCAGGGCAAATTGAGCAGTGGAGGCACTCAGGTATGAAAAAAGGTAAAGTAACTAATGGGTCAAAATTTTCTTGCTTTTCTTCCTGTTCCAATCTATAACTCCAGGAATACTCAGGAACCAGTGCAGTACTTGCAATAGTAGCTGAGGAACATTTTGTAGTATTGATTCATACTTCTCTTGAATTTGTATGGATGTAAGTCTAGATGAAACATTCATTTGACTTAAGGAAATGACTGGGGAAAAAAAACAACCTTACCATTTTAGGCATTGATTTTAAAAATTACCAAGGGCAAGTAGATACTACTGGCACTGACATGATTAGAGAAGTTAAAGTTGTGTAGGAGCCAGAATTTTGGCCAAAAATTTAGAAGCATTTTTTGTGTTTTGTATCACATAACCGGGAGACCTGACCTCAATTGTGATCACGAAGACATTCTCTGGTACAATTAAAAGATCATATGCAAGACTTTCTGGATCTACCCAAAGATGAAACATCTTGGGAAAACTTATCACATTTGACCTTGTAGCTGCCCTTGGACTTGTGATGGGGATGCTAAGCACTTTAAAGAAAGTAGATTAGGTTAGATTCTAGAAGAATCAGAAAGTGAAAGTGAAGTCGCTCAGTCATGTCCAACTCTTTGTGACCCCATGGAATGTAGCCTACCAGGATCCTCAGTCCATGGGATTTTCCAGGCAAGAATACTGGAGTGGATTGCCATTTACTTCTCCAGGGGATCTTCCTGACACAGGGATTGAACCCAGGTCTCCCACATTGTAGGCAGACGCTTTACCGTCTGAGCTTCCAGGAAGAATCAGAAGAGTTAAGCAAAACAGAGCATGATTCTCAAATCTGGGTCCTAAGGAGAAAATGAAATCTGTCTGAACTTTGCACCACTAACAGGTGTTTGAGCGGGACTGTTGTTTATTAATATTGACAAAAGTTTAACAAAAAAAATTCCAAGGTTAACTGTTTTACATTTTTTAACAATTGATGAGCCAACACGGATATATTATTAACTGAAATCTCCATCAAGTTGCTTTTGCACTTTTGCTAAAAGTCCGCTGGATATATTGGTGTGGATCTGTGCCTGGTTCTTTATTCTGCTCCAGAGACCTAGGTATCTGTTCCCTCACCAATGCCACACTGTCATGATTAAGCAGTATTATAGATCTTAATATTAGGTGGTAGTCCTCCCATTTTATTCTTCAAGAATGCTTTAAGCTATTCTAGGGCATAGCCTGTACATATACACTTTAGAATAAGCTTATCTATGTCTACTAAAAATCTTTCTGGAATTTTGATAGGAATTGCATTAGACCTTTAGATTAACTTATGGAAAATTAACATTTCTACTATGTTGAGTCTTCCAATCCATGAACATATTTATTTAATTCTTTGATCTCTTTCACCAGCATCTTTTAATTTGCAGCATACAGATCTTGTCCATGTTTTGTTAAGAGACAATCCTCTCACGCCTCCATAAAAGACCCCCCTCCCTCCTCCAAGAAGCTTTCCCTGTTGTGCAGAGGGGTGTGTGTGGAGGGAGCGGTGTGTTGGGGCGGGGGGGCGGGGACTGGTCAGGAGCAGTTCCTCAGGGCCCAGTGCCCCTCTTTGGCACGGCTTATTGTTACAATGACTCCCTTGCTTGCTCCTGGCATCTTATTCCGCTTGTGAATGCTGCTGTTCCCAAACTCCAGTTGACGGTTAATTGGATGCCTGCTGTTCCACCCGGGAGGTGGGGTGGGGGAGTGGGATAGATGGCATTTCCCACGACTGTCCCCAGAGGCCACCCTTGCGCCCACAGGACCAACAGCATAGCGGGGGCAGGAACGTGGCCCTAGAGGCGATCGGCCTAGCCACTCACTAGCTGTGTGACCTCAAGTGACCTGGCTTCTACAGCTTTAGTCCCTGGGCTGTAAAAGGACTAAGTCAGAGGGCACTTCTCGTGGCTGAAGAGGGAAGGGAAGACGCGGGAAGTCTCGGGAATCGCTGCCCGCTGCGGGAAGCAGGAGAAAGCCGTCGGCGGCCGCGCCACGCCAGACCTCGACTCTCAGAGGAGCGGCGCTCTGACCAAGCCCGAAGGTGGAGGGCGGGCGCACGCTCTGGGGCTCCGCGGCGATGGGCGCAGGGAGCTCCGCCTGCCGACATTTTTAACGTCGGGATTTACAGCTAACTGGAAGCCAATTAACTCTTGGGGGTAGGCAGCGCTCAGGGCTGCGGGGACGTGGGAGGTGAAGTCTCGCCTGGCCCTCGACTTGGGTCCCTGCCAGCTGCACCCGGCCGGAAGTGCGCACCACAGAGAGGCAGGCCGGCCCTGGAGCGCCTAGAGCGGCACCGGAAGCTCTCCGGGCGGGCCCTCGGGCCGGTTTCCGGCCGAGGCGTGAGGGCTCCTGTGCAGGCTTTGTCGGCCGGTCTGCGGCGCCGACGCCTGGCAGTCCGCGTGCGGGGTGCCGGAGTCCTCTCGCCGTTGGGCGCCGGGTGAGTGGCGCGTTCCGGGACCCGAGCGGGGCGGCAGGGTCCTTTGGTCGGGTGGACGGGAGGGCTCAGCGCGGCCGGCCCCGCACTGGGGTCCCGGAGCCTCGGGTTCGGTGAGCCCGGCTCCCAGCAGCCGTCACGGCCGCCCCCGCAGGACTGCGGTCCGGCCCGGGGACCGCAGCTTCTCTCCCCAGGGAACGTCGTGCGGGTAAATTCCACTCTCTTGGTTCCTTTCCCTGGCTCCAGGGGCCACACACCCCAGGCGTAGAGCCCCCAGCTTCGGCGTCTGTGTCGTGGTTCTGGGGTGGCCTGGGGGTAGGTGAGGGGCACGGTGCGGGTAGTGCCGCTCTTTTGTTGCAAGCCAGCCGGCCTCTGCCTGGAGCCCGAGGGAGCTCTACAGAGGATGCTGGGAGAGTGACCGGCGCCTCGAACCTGCCTGTGCTGGAGGAGGTGCAGAGCCGGCACCGCTGCCCTGGTCGGGTAGAGGTGAAGAAGAGAATCCCCTCCAGATGATGGGCGGCGCCGTTCTTTTCTCGAGTCGTATCAGTCCTGGAGGCCGTCTCTGCTGGTGCCTTGGACGTCTTACCCCTCATGCAGTGGCTGCATCGTAGTCATGTGAGCCTCCGGGCCTGAGTAGCATGCCTCTCTGTGTTCCCGGGAGTGTTAGCTGGAGGCCCCGTTTGAACTCGGGCAGTTTGTCTGTAGAGCTCATGCTCTTAATCAGGCCGCAGTGCCCTCTCTGGAGCACGTCTTTCCCCTGAGCTCCAGTCCCAGGGAATGACAGGACTTGGTCCTGTCCACGGAGGTGGGACTTTCGTTAGATGTAACAATAACGGTATCTTAATAATGGCAATAGCTACAGCATCACTCATGTGGAAGATACCAGAGAAATGGGGCGGAGCGGGGCGAGGTTGCTATGTCTTTTCACAAGCCTGACTTCCTAGCTCCAGTGTCTCCTGGAGAGATGGGGATGGGTTTTTCCTGCAAAGGCCTTAGGGATGGTAAGGCTTGCACGGCGGAGCTGAGAAAGCCCAGACCGCGTTCACAAGCTGGTAATGGAAGAGGTGCTCAGAGAAGCAGCTGACCCAGAACAGGGCAGGGCCTTGAAGCAGTTCAGGGAGCTGTCAGGCACGTCCAGTGCTGCCTTGGGTTGTGGAATATGACCGGTGAAAGGACACTGAACTGCTCAGGAAAGGAGAAGACCATTGCCATCTGGGCAGAGCCCTGGGAGCAAAACTCAGATGGCTGTGGGGTGGTGGGGGGAGGAGACCGCAGCTAGCAGCTGGCTCAGCTGTAAGCCAGTCACCTCCCCGAACCTCATGGATGATTGTGTGGTGAACACAGGAAATAAGAAAAGCACGTGCCGGGCACTCGGTCCCCGCCGTGGCTGTGGTGGCAGGAATGCAGGGTGGTGACACTTAGGCCGCGCAGGGGTGCAGATTCCCCTGCAGCTCCAGTCTGTGTCTTCCTTGGGTGCCCTTTTACTATCCTTTTCCTGCTGCTCCCAAGGGTGGAGCTCTGCACACCTACCTGCTTCCTTTGTTTAGACTGTAAGCGGCAGACAGCCACGCTGGTAACTTGCAAGCCCAAGGCTTATAACACCCCTTTACTAGTGCGCATGTGCAAACAGCTTCCCGCCCCTGCAGTGGGCACTGCCCACTCCCGTCTCAGAGCCACATAGGCTTCACTCCCAGCTCTGAGGCTCGCCCCATCTCAACATCAACAATGTTGTGTTATATTTTGTCCAGCAAGTTCTAACAGAAGGGAGGGCCATGTTAGCCCCAGACATTATGGAACCAGCAGTCTGATATATTTTTACTTCGTTTGCTTATTTCATTCAGGTTTCTTTAAATGAAAAAGTATCAATTTAACTTTATTTGAATTCATAGGGGAAAAAAGGCGTTAAGGAGAAACTGAAAGATTGCTGATATTCAGATAAATGTTTATTCAAAGCAAGGTATATTTAATTTTAAAAACTTCCTGAAAAGTTAAAGTTATGAAAATCACGAAAAGGCACACATTTTAAAGCTATATTCTTATAAATAGACGCAAGCCTGTTTTCAGGTAGTATAACAGTCCTTTTAAACAACAACAAAAAATCAGGAAATATCACCTCCAAAACAAAAAACCGAATATAGTCCCTTTTTTTGGATTAAAAAAAAACCAAGATTTAACATATAAGCTTACTTTTAGAATACCAATCCCAGCTGCTCTAAGCAAAATACCCTGTAACAGCAACATCACACTTGGGGAGGGAAAAACATCTTTGAGAATGGACTCTGGAGGCAGACAGGCCTGACTCTGAACCTAAGCTCTGCCACTGACTGGCTTAGCAGCCTAGGGTAATTTACTTTCTCAGCCTCTGTAAAATAGAGTAAATAATCAAGGTCATGGCTGTCGCACAAGGTTTGGAGCTGTGCCTGAGACTGTGCAGGCCGGTTCAGCAGTGCCTGGTTGGGGTTGAGGGTCGCTCATCAATAGAACCCCTCCTGTCCTCCCAAATCTTCACCAGTGAGGCCCATGAAGAGCGAAAGTTCAGCTCGCTACTTGTGCAAGCCTTGGTTGGAGTGATGCTGGACCTCTAGGCCAAGTGCCGGTTAGGCTGTGTCCTGCCTGCCCACAGGAGGCGCTGGATCACCTCAGCCTCTCCACAGCACTGCACTTCTGGCCCAGAGCAGCAGGACCTGCGCCCCGGTGGAAGAGGCTGGGTGCTATGTGCCTAGTTATTCTCCCAGACCTTTTATTTGGCTAACTCCTTCCCCCAGTCTGGGGAAGGGAGGTGGGCTGAGTACTTCAGGGAATGTCGTTCTTCATGACACCAGGGGCACCTCCGGCATCTGAAGCGTAGTGGGGCCTCGGAGTGCCAGGTCCCCGTGTGAATGAACTTGAAGGATACGGGGATGTGTTAGAAGTCGGGGGAGGGTGTACAGATGGACAGGTATATGCGAACCTGTGTTTATACCTACAGATGGCGTGCGTGGAAGTAAATGTGTCATTTTTTGTTTAAGCAGAAGCCTGGATGAATGTGTATAAACTGAACAGCTTGCAGTGGTCTCTGGAATTGTTGGGGATTATCCTTGTTTTTGTTTACCACTTGAAGTGTTCTTACAGTGTGGGTCTTATGTCTGTAATTGCTCAGAATGGACAGTATAAAAGTGAAGTAAAATAGGATATGAGACTGAGGAGTGTGGTCCTCATTTCATAATACATTGGTGTAGGAAAAAACACTAGAGGAAAACATCAATGTGTAATCTGAGTACTGGGATTAAGAATAATTTTATTTTTAGTCAAAGTTTTTCTCAACTAGCATAGTTTACCCTTATGCCTTGAAAAAATAACTAAAATAATTTCTGTAAGCAGGAGAAAGATTTAAATCAAGTTAGTGGGTCTTTAACTCAGAAGAACAGTGTCAGTGAATGTCACCGGGCAGTGGTCAGAAATGCTGTGTCACAGGGCGCCCAAGAGGGCCACTGCTCCAGGAAGCTGTGTTGCAAACCTCACATGGAGAGAAACGCCTCGAGTAGACGTGCAGCTTTTCACTCTTACTGTCCGCTGTTGGTTCAGTGTCTTCATCATCACAGGGAGTATTGCATCTGAATAGTCAGGTTGTCTAACAGCATTATTTAAGCGTGGGTTCCTCTTGCTGTAACGGAGATTCAAAACTAGTGTTCCCGACAGGAAACTTGGTTTCTGGTATCCCATCTCAGAGGCATAGGGAGGGTCCTGCCCCCCAGGAGCCTGCAGTGTGGCCTCATACATGTCCCGCTGGCTGGGCGAGAGGGTGGCGTGCTGGAATCAGTCACAGGTCACCCCCGACATCAGGGGACTTCAGGGAATGTGGTAGTTTGCTGCTGGCTCTGTGTCCACTGAAATTTCTAGAGGGATTTCTGTCACTCGAAGCAGGGACACTGGGCAGCCTCATGTCTGCCGTAGCTGACCAGCTGGCCCTCTGGCCCCCATGCTAGGCTGTGCTCAGTTGCTGCCTCCAGATGGAGCCAGGATCCCTGGCCTGTGGCCTTCTGTCGGCACCAGTGCGTGTCCACACGGCCACAGTCTAAACTTGATAGGTTCCGGCCTCCCCAGATGCTGCCTCCTCTCCCAGCAAGAGCAGATGACCACGTGAATGTGTCCATTCAGGAAGGGGAGGAGCCCTGAATGCAGGCAGTCACTGGTCCACAGCATCAGCAGTTCCCGGGAGTCTCCAAGGGTGGCCTGAGCTGTAGCCACTGAAACGAAGGAGTCCCAGGGCTCAGCGGGAATGAGGACCTCTGTCGGCCAGAAGACAAGCACAGGACCGTGCCCAGCCCTGAGCTGCCAGCCCCTTGGGGTGGAGGACAGAATCGTGGAAAGGACACGGCGTTCTGTTCATGTGGTGAAGGCTGCCTGAGCTGAGGTCCATGCAACACAGGCGGCCTCCCTGGCGTGGTGCTCAGCGTCAGCAGACATCTGGGGGGGGGTCTTGGCGATGCTCAAATTAGTGTGGAAGGTTCTACAACCTTAGAAATATGCTAAGAAGCACTGAATTGTGTGCTTTAAAATGGTGGATTTTATGATGTGTGAATTCTAGCTCTATAAAAAGTGGGTGCCTATTGAATAAACAGCAGACACAAAACAACCATATGATTCCATTGAAGTGAAATTGAAAACTGCAGAATTATAATAAGAGACAGTTCCCCTTAGAGGGGGGCCTCCGGGTGATGGGAATGGTATGGTTAGAAAGGCGAGCAGAGGAGTCCAGGGAGACTGTGCACTAGATGCGAGCTGTTGGCTTGAGAAGGAAAGCAGCCTGTTGGGAGGAACCTGGGGAGCCCTCCTGCCCCCAGCAGCTCCCCACCACCTAGCTCTGTCCTCAGGGGCACATCCTTGCCCTTGGGGATTTGGGGGCATCTCTGGGGCTGCACAGCAGTTGGACTGCTTCCCAGTGGTGCAGATATGGGGAGAGAAGTGGTCCTGTGGGGTCATCTTGGGCAGAGCTCCCAGGAACTGGGGTCAGCTGAGGAGGGAGCACTTGGGGAAGCACCTGTGAGCAAGGTGGGATGGGGTAGCAGGGAGCTGGACGACCCTTCAGAGTTGCCCCACATGGAGACCAGGGCACTCTGGGCTCTGTCATGGGCCAGGCCCTTGCTGGGGTGTGGCAGGCAGGGTTCTGCGCTCCTCCTGACACAAGGGAGGACTCTTTCGGTCATTTGACAAAAGGTGGGGCTCATCAGGAACCCTTGGAAAGCAGGGTTTGTGCAGCTGGTTGCAGAAGAGAAGGAGAGGGCGTCTGAGCTGCTCCTGCCTGGAAGGTGCGCGTGCTTCCAAGGGGCCGTTCCATGACCACAGGGAACCATGTTCTGCGAACAACCTGAGTGAGGTGGAGACAAAGTTTTCCCAAGCTTCTAGAGCTTTCCTGAGCCTGGCTGACACTGTGTGCAACCCTTTGCAGGGGCTCACTCAGGCCAGGATGGTCTCCGACCTGCTGCCCTGTGAGATGGCAGATGGGTTGTAGCGGTGGAAAGCTGGCAGTAGAGAGGGCATCCCCTCGGCAAATTCCTGCTGAAGGAGAAATTTTCTGCTGGGGCAAGAATTCCAGAGCTGAAGGCACGTCCCAGAAATGGTTTGAGGTTCCCTAAGCACAGGCTTTTTTCCATGGCAGACACACCTGAGCAGCGTGGCCCCCCTGCACTCGCAATCACCATCTTCTTCCTAAAGACCATCCGTGACTCGAATTTCCCACCATGGCCAGCTTTGTCCGGGTCTGAACTCTGCGGAAGTAGGATCACACACTGAGCTCTTGAGCTCAGTGTCACCCCAGGAGGTCCACCTGTGCTCTGGTGCAGGGTTGCCCTCCTTGCTGGAGGACACCTCAGTTGGCCCTCTCTTCTGCTGATGGATGTTCTGGGACACCCATCAGGAAGCAGGTGGAGCTTTGCCCCGAGGGGAGGGCTAGAGGGCACACGTGGTGGAGGAAGGAGAGGGCAGGGGAGTGGGGTTAACAGGCCAGAGCTCGTGTGAGTCTCACCCATCCAGCGTCTCAGCTGGGCAGAAGGCGGCTGAGTGGGGGTTGGAGCAGTCTTTCTGTGTTTCTTAGGAAACATGTCTTGACTTTGAGTGGAGTCCAGACCCATCCCTGCCCATCAGCTCATCTGTCCCCTGAAACTGGTGTTGGTGGTGGAGCCCCCTACACCAGTGGAGAGGCCAGCAGGCTGAGCCAAGCGCTGTGCTGAGTGGGGCTATGGGCAGGGGGCACATCTCTCTGCTGCTCCAGGTGCACAGTTCACCCCATCTGCTCCAGCAGATTCCCATCTCGTAATGAAGGGGAAAGATGATCTTACTCTGCTTTATTTCAGATGCTGACTGGTGACCAGAAGGGGACTCGGAACCTGGGTTTCTGGGTGTGGGAATCTGCAGAAGGCAGTGTCTGAAGCCCTCCCAGTGATGGAGCTCACCGCCCCCACGTCTGCGAGGGGCCCTGACCCCAGACTCGGGAGGCTTTTAGGAAACCTGGATGCACAGAGCCTGCGGAGCTGCACCTCACAGGAAGGGGTTTTCCAGCAGGTGACAGTCACCCACTGGAAGATCCAAACGGCAGAGGCAGCACAGGCAGGGAGTAAGTCTGAGGGGAGCCCTCTCCTGAGCCCAGACCTCCTCCTGCTTCAGAGAGAGTTGATCGAGGGGGAGGCCCCCCAGCACGAGGCCTGTGGCAGCTTCCCGTTCAACCCGGGCCTGGTCAGACATCAAGCTTCTAATGCTGGGGAGAAAGCTCACAGGTGTGACGAGTGCGGGAAAGGCTTCAGCCAGAGCTCCCACCTGGTGGAGCATCGGCATGCTCATGGTGGGGAGAGGCTGTACGTGTGTAATGCGTGTGGCAAGGACTTCGTTCTCTACACGGATCTCCTGGAGCATCAGAAAGTACACACAGGAGAAAGGCCCTTCAAGTGCACTCAGTGTGGGAAAGCATTCTGTCACAGCTCAGACCTGATCCGCCACCAGCGGGTCCACACCCGCGAGAGGCCCTTTGAGTGCAAGGAGTGCGGGAAGGGCTTCAGCCAGAGCTCATTGCTCATCCGGCACCAGAGGATCCACACAGGGGAGCGGCCTTATGAGTGCAACGAGTGCGGCAAGGCCTTCATCCGGAGCTCCAGCCTCATCCGGCACTTCCAGGTCCACACGGAGGTGAGGCAGTACGAGTGCCAGGACTGTGGCAAGGCCTTCCGCCACCGCTCAGACCTCATCGAGCACCAGAGGATCCACACCGGGGAGCGGCCCTTTGAATGCAACGAGTGCGGCAAGGCCTTCATCCGGAGCTCGAAGCTCATCCAGCACCAGCGCATTCACACCGGGGAGCGGCCATACGTCTGTAACGAGTGTGGGAAGCGCTTCAGCCAGACGTCCAACTTCACGCAGCACCAGAGGATCCACACCGGGGAGAAGCTCTATGAGTGCAACGAGTGTGGGAAGGCCTTCTTCCTGAGTTCCTACCTTATTCGACACCAGAAGATCCACACCGGGGAGAGGGTGTACGAGTGCAAGGAGTGTGGGAAAGCCTTTCTCCAGAAAGCACACCTCACTGAGCACCAGAAGATCCACTCTGGGGACAGGCCCTTCGAGTGCAAGGACTGTGGGAAAGCCTTTATTCAGAGCTCCAAGCTTCTCCTGCACCAGATTATTCACACTGGAGAGAAACCCTACGTGTGCAGTTATTGTGGGAAAGGCTTCATTCAGAGGTCAAACTTCCTTCAGCACCAGAAGATCCACACTGAGGAGAAACTCTACGAGTGTAGTCAGTATGGGAAAGAGTTCACCCCACCCCCAGACTTTAAAAGCAGTCAGGAGGCTCCCCAGGAGGGCCTTCCCTTGAGTCAGACAGCCGTACACTTGGGGGAGACGTGTGGAGGCCTGGGGGGGCACACAGACTTCTAATTATCCTCTGGCTCACTTAGTGATGCTGGAAACAAGTGGCAGGGGCCCTGACTCATGAGGCTTTGGAGGAGTCAGCATTTTCCAGGGTCATGGATGGGCAGGGCTGCCACCTCTCACTTGGCCGCAGTGGGGCCTGCTGTCCTCCATTGGGAGAACATGCTTGCAGAAGAGCCACACAATTGGACAGCTGACATGGAGCTGGACCAGTTATGGGAGAGCTGTGGGCGTGGGAGGGAGGAGCTTGGCCTCAGGAGAGGAAGATTCTATTCCACTGCACAATAACAATTCACCCTTGAGTTAAATCCCTTTTAAAGCAGAGTTATGTATCTAATTTTATAACTTTAAAAGAGTGTTCCTCAGCCATTTTTGATCTGTCAGAAAGGCAAGCTAGAGAAAGATACTTTCTTACCTAAAACCACAACTTGGTTCTCTGTGGTCCTTAGGAGAAATTCCGAACTCCCCGCCCTGCATCCAAAGGCTTCCTGGAGGCTCATCTGCCCCCAGTTGACTCCAGGTCACAGAGGTAGCACCAACTGCTAGACATGCCCCCTCATCCGGGTGCTCCTGCCTCCCAGCCGAGGCCCAAGTGCTCCCTCTCATCTGGCTCATGACCCATCATGAATCAAGACCCAGCCCAAGCTGTGTGTTGGGCTCAGCCCGCTACCCCTCTGCTGCTTCTGATCCTCAGTGGCCATTTGCCTCTTATTAGTGTGCTTGCTCTGATTGTTGTGTGTGCTCTCTCGTTGTTAAGGACCGTGAGTGTATCTCACTCATTTGTGTGTCCCTAGTATCTGGAGCAGGGCAATAAAAAGCACAGCCAAGTGTGCACTTGGCACTTCTCTTGCTTTGTCCTCTCTACACTGTTACTTAAAACATTAAAAAAAATTTTTTTTTTTTTTTTGTCATTGCTTTTTTGTTTTGTGACAGTGTAGTCTGCTGGTCTACTGGAAATACCTCCTCTTGGCCCTGCTGACGTCTCTGTTCATAATGCCTTCGACACTTGCAGGCAGTAGCCAGAGTGAGACTGGCCTCTTGTATGTTTTGCCTTCAGAGTTTGTCTGTGAATGACTGTCCACTCGCTTGGGGGGCTGCGGGGGTGGGGGTGGGGAGGCGCTCATCTTCACCTAGTATTCTGTGTATCTCTAATTCACTCAGAGGGCACACAGTCCTGATACACTTCATGACTTTCTTCTGTCCTAATAATTCCATGATTGAGCCCAACTTCTTCCCCCTCTCCCTGTTCTCCAGCTCACTTTGTCACTGATTTGAAAATGTATTGATCAAAGGACCAGTGCTAAATACTTGGAAACCAAGGTGAATTAGATACCATCTGTCCTGAAGTGATCCATAGTCTGATGGGGCAGGCAAAAAGGTCATGGCAGGCTGAGTTCAGTGTTGGGATTGAAGTATGTTTCCAATTGTGCAGGGGTGTAGGTCAGGAGGCAGCTAGTTTGGTGTGGAGATGTAAGGCGGCTTCAAGGAGGAGGTGACAGTGAACTGGACAAGTAGACACTTGTCACCTAGAGAAGAGGGTGGTCTGGGAGGGACTCTGGAGAAACAGGAGGCCTGGAGGATCCCTCTCTGATCTAAAGCAGGTGAGTTATATCACAGTGGATAACTGTCTAGCAGAACTGTTAGTTGTTGCATCTGAATTTCTTTTATCTGAACATGAACCGGTTTTGAAATGCTGTCAGAATGTACTGCCCATGAGGGCGTATCTTGAGTTCTTAAATTCCAGCAACTCTAGAAGCCTTGAGTGGGTAAAGAGCATATAGTACTCCATTGTTGGAAAACTCACCCGTAACAGATGTTTCAAATGATATAGAAACATATTACCAGACCATTTAAACCAACTTTGGTTGAGGTCTAGTTGCCATATAGTAACACACCCATTTTAAGTGTACAGAATTTTGGCAAATCCATATACATGTGTAACCATCATCACAAGAAAAACAACACTTCTGTCACCCAAAAAATGTTCCATTTTGCCCTTCCCCAGGTCCCACTCCAGGCCCAAGTAAACACTTTGTTAGTATGTATTCATTCTGCCTGTTGCAGGACTTCACATAAATGGATTCATATGGCATGTAATCCTGTGTGTCTGACTTCTTCCACTTTGCCATGTTTTAAAGACTAAACCAAGTAGCTCTGTGTTTCTAGAGCTGTTTGTCAGTAGTGTTCCATTGTATGGGTGAAGGTGAACATCATTTATTATTCATCTGTTGGTAGAAATTTGGGTTTCCAGTTTTGGCTGTTATGAATAAAACAGTTATCAGCATTTGTGTAAAAGTATTTGGACTTGCCTCTTTATTTCACTTGGGTAAATGTCTAGGAACTTAATTGCTGGATTATAAGATACATGAGTTTTAATTTTATAAGAAATTGCCAAAAAGTTCATCATGGTTATGGCCTCTCTTGCCACTGTCAGGGTTCAGCTGGTCCACATCCTTGTCAACATGTAGTATGGTGACACTTCTAAAATCTAATCCACTCCAGTGACATATGGGTCTCTCTATGCTTCTAATTTGTATTTGCCTACTGAAGGATGGGACTCCACCGGTGGCTCAGCAGTAGTGAATCTGCTTGCCAGTGCAGGAGCCACTGGGTACATCCCTGGGTTCAATCCCTGGGATCCCTGGAGGAGGAAATGGCAACCCACTCCATTACTCTTGCTGGGAGAATCCCATGGACAGAAGAGTCAAGCAAGCTACAGTCCATGGGGTTGCAAAGAGTAACGCGACTGAGCACGCACGTGCACACTGAATGATCATATGGAGAATCCATGTCATCTTTTGCCCATTTTAAAACTGGGTGGTTTGTCTTATCTGCTTAAAAGGATTTTGGCAAAAAATAAAAAAAAGTTAAAATGGTTGAGGAGGCCTTAAAAATAATAAAGGAAGAGAAGTGAAAGGCAAAGGAGAAAAGGAAAGATATATCCATCTGAATGCAGAGTTCCAAAGAACAGCAAAAGGATATAAGTCTTCCTTTGTGATCAATGCAAACAAATAGAGGAAAACAATAGACTGGGAGAAAATAGAGGTCTCTTCAGGAAAATTAGATTCCAAGGGAATGTTTCATGCAAAGATGGACACAATACAGGACAACTGGTATGGACATAACAGAAGCAGAACATACTAAGAAGAGGTGGCAAGAATACACAGAACTATACCAAAAAAAGACCTTAAAGAAAAGACCAGATAACCATGATGGTGTGATCACTCACCTAGAGCCAGACATCCTGGAATGCAAAGTCAAGTGGGCCTTAGGAAGCATCACTATGAAAAAAGCTAGTGGAGGTGATGGAATTCCAGCTGAACTATTTCATATCCTAAAAGATGATGCTGTGAAAGTGCTGTGCTCAATATGCCAGCAAATTTGGAAAATGCAGCAGTGGCCACAGGACTGGAAAAGGTCAGTTTTCATTCCAATCCCAAAGAAAGGCAGTGTCAAAGAATGTCCAAACTACTGCACAACTGCACTCATCTCACACACTAGCAAAGTAATGCTCAAAATTCTCCAACCCAGGCTTCAACAGTATATGAAAAGAGACCTTCCACATGTTCAAGCTGGATTTAGAAAAGGAAGAGGAAACAGATCAAATTGCCATCATCATTGGATCATCGAAAAGGCAAGAGAGTTCCAGAAAAACATCTGCTTTATTTACTACACTAAAGCCTTTGACTGTGTGGATCACAACAAACTGTGGGAAATTCTTCAAGAGATGGGAATATCTGCATACAGATTTCTCAGAAGGCAGGTAAGGTGGTCTGTGACCACCTTACCTGCCTTCTGAGAAATCTGTATGCAGGTCAAGCAGCAGCAGTTAGAACCAGACATGGAACAATGGACTGGTTCCAAACTGGGGAAGGAGTACACCCAGGCTGTATCTTGTCACCCTGCTTATTTAACTTCTATGCAGAGTACATCACCCAAAATGCTGGGCTGGATGAAGCACAAGCTGGGATGAAGATTGCCAGGAGGAATATTAATAACCTCGGATATGCAGATGACACTACCCTTGTGGTGGAAAGTGAAGAGGAACTGAAAAGCCTCTTGGTGAAAGTGAAAGAAGAGAGTGGAAAAGTTGGCTTAAAACTCAAGATTCAGGAAACAGATCACGGCATCTGGTCCCATCACTTAATGGCAAATAGATGGGAAACAATGGAAACAATGACAGACTTTGTTTTGGGGCGGGGGCGGGGCGGCTCCAAAATCACTGCAGATGGTGACTGCAGCCACAAAATTAAAAGACGCTTGCTCCTTGGAAGAAAAGCTATGGCCAACCTGAAAAGCAGAACCATTACTTTTGCTGACAAAGGTGCACCTAGTCAAAGCTGTGAGTTTTCCAGTAGTTGTGTATGGATGTGAGAGTTGGACCATAAAAAAAGCCGAGCACAAAAAATTGATGCTTCTGAATTGTGGTGTTGGAGAAGACTCTTGAGAGTCCCTTGGTCAGCAAGGAGATCCAACCAGTCAATGGTAAAGGAAATCAGTCCTGAATATTCATTGGAAGGACTGATGCTGAAGCTCCAATACTTTGGCCACCAAATGCGAGGAATTAACCATTAGAAAAGACCCTGATGCTGGGAAAGATTGAAGGCAGGAGAAGGGGACGACAGAGGATGAGATGGTTGGATGGCATCACTGACTTGATGGACATGAGTTTGAGCAAGTTCTGGGAGTTGGTGACGGACAGGGAAGCCTGGCATCCATGGGGTCGCAGAGTCGGACACGACCGAGCAACTGAAGTGAAGGATTTTGGGGGCTCCTCTGGTGGCCCAGTGGTTGAGAATTCATCTGCCAATGCAAGGGACATGGAGTCAATCCTTGGTCTAAGATCCCACATGCTATGAGGCAGCTGAGCCTGGCTCTGGAGCCCATAACTACAGAAGCCAGCTGTACCCTAGAGCCTGTGCTTTGCAACTGGAGAAGCCATGGCAATGAGAAGCCCGCTCACAGCTAGAGGGTAGCCCCCAACTCTCCTCAAATACAGAAAGCCTCCCAGCAAGGAAGACTCACTACAGCCAAAAATAAACACACACACACACACTCACAAAAGGTGGAATTTTAGGTAATTAGTTTTAGACCTTTCTTCTTTTCTGATGTAAATATTTAAACCCAGTAACATCCCTCTAAACATCGCTCTAGCTGCATTCCGCAGATTTTGACGTGCCGTGTTTCCATTCTTCTCGCAGCCCTGGACGTTGGACAGGATCCGGCCGGCTCCGGACAACACCGCCACCAAGACAAACTCCTAGAGGGGCGGAAGCGCCGCTTCCGGCGGCGGGACAAGCACTTCCGCTGGGACGTGTGCGTCATGGCCGCTCCCGTCTGGCCTACCTTGTGGAGGTCCCAGGTGGGTTTACCTGCGGGTACTCGCCGGTCGGTTAAGGTGCGGCCGCCGGGCTGACGCTCCTCCGGGCGCTGGCCCCGACCCTTATCAGGCCCGAGCCTGTTTCCGCTTCCGGCTGCCCGCTCCCTGGGCGGCCGCGTCCGTGTTTTGGGCAGCCTCCACTTCTGTGAATTCAACCTGGACCGCTCCGGTGGGAGCTGCTGTGCCCCGCTGCCTGCTTAGTACCAAAAAATACCCTCGCTCAGGACACCTTCGCAGGTGGGAGCCGCGTGCTCCTGCCTAGTCCATCGGCCGAGATGACTGGCGCTGTAACTCAGGAATCGCCTTGAGTTTTGCCCTCTCCGTTTCCACCCTCCGTGTCTCCGCCCGGGCCCCCGTTCATCTCTCCACTCGACCACCTCAGTGGCCAGTGGCCGTCTCCTTGTCTCCCCTTGCCCCGCGCTGCCCTGCTGCCGTGCGATCTGCTCACCGCAGGGAGCACCTTTCTGAGGTGTAGTCATCACAAAAGGCCCTGTCTTTCTGTAAAACCATGGGATCTTTCTGAAGGTTAGGAAAAGATTCTTCAGCTTTTTTTCTTCTAGAAGCATTATAGTTTCATCTTTCACATTTTGGTCCAACATCGATCTTGAATTATTTTGGGGTATGGTATGAATTACATTGATGCCCTTGTCATAAAACACACTTAACTGGGGGATTCCCTGGCAGTCAGGTGGTTAAGCTTCCACTGTTTCACTGCTGAAGATCCGGGTTCATTCCTTGGTCAGAGAACTAAGATCCCGCAAGCGACCTGGCACTACCAAAAACAAACGAACCAACCCACCTAATTGTATGGGTGAGTCTATTTCTGCACTCTCTGCTGTTGCATTGATCTATATATTTATGTCTGTGCCAGTAGTACACTGTCTTAATTACTGTAGTTAGTCTTAGAATCAAGGGGAGTGTAAGTCTTCCAACTTTGTTCTTCAAGATGGGTTATTCGATGTCGTTTGCTTTTCCATGTAAATTTTATTACCAACCTGTTGATTTCTGCAAAACAAAACCAAAAAAACCCTGCTGTGGTTTCACTTGGAGTGGTGTTGAATTTTTAGATCAGTTTAGGGAGAATTTATAATACCCATAAGCAGGGGACATCGTTCCATTTGTTTCCATCTTAAAGTTTGTAGTTTTGGGAGTAGATGATTTGTTAAATATATTCCTATGTCGAATGTGTGTTTTTTTCCCAAACCACCAAGCAACTAACTGAATTGTGACACACTCTATCTGGAGATGATGTCAGATACCACAAGTTGAGGGTTCAGTCCCAGAAGGCTGCCTCTCTCCCCACACTTGAGATACCAAACTTAAGTCCAGGTTGTCACTTGTGCTTCTGACTGGCTATAGATCTGGAGGTTACCACAGCAAAGGCTGTGGGTTTGATTAGTTTGCTAGAATGGTTCACAGAACTCAGAGAAACATTTAACTCACTGGATCATGGTTTATGATCAAAGGATAAGGATCAGAGTAGCCCGATGGAAGACACATAGGGAAAGTATGGGGAAACAGCCCAGACATTCCATGGTCTCTCCAAACACTCTACTCTCCTGAATCACCAGGTGTTCATCAGCCTGGAATTTCTTGAACCCTTCCAGCGCTGGAGTCCCTCACTCCAGGGACTGGAGATAAAACCAACCTTGTGTTCTTGGGATAAACTCCACTTGGACGTGATACAGAGTTCTTTTAGTAAATGGCTGTACTGGGCTTCCTAATGTTTTGTTAAGGACTTCTGTGTCTGCTTATGAAAAAGTATTTTTGTATGTTTCTTGTGATGTCTTTATCAGGTCAAGGCTTTGCTGGCTTCATAACACAAGCTGGAAAGGGTTTGCTTTCCCTTATTCTCCTACAGGATTCTAAGACTGGTATATTCTTCCTTGAGGGTTTGGTAGAGTTCATTAGTGAATCAGCTCAGTCTGGTATTTTTTCTGTGACAAGGTTTCTTCTTTTGTCGGTTCATAAAATTATGTTTATAAGGGAATTTGTTCATTTCATCTGAGTTGCTGAACTTGTTTGCACAGAGTTAGTCAGAGCAGAAGTAACACTACTCTTCACATCTGTAGGATCTGTAGTGTGACCTCATTCTTTCATCCCATGTGTGGGGAACTAGGCATCTTCCTCCTGCTGGCCTTTTTCTTAAGGTGTCTTGGAAACTGTCCTTTCCTGCATCATCAGGAAGAGCTTGATGAATATCTGAAGCAGGTCTCCCTGCTTCATCTGGGAAAGACACAAGGACTCACTGTGGCCAGAGACTTTGGGATCCTGAGGAGGGTGATTCTGAACAGATCTGAGGGCAGAAGTTGGATCTGAGCAGATCAGGTCTGCATGGTTTGGGGGAGCTTGTGGCTTATTCTCAAGACTTGGTGAAGGATAATGAAGCCCTGATGGAAGAATCTGCTTTGGGGGGAAATACCCAAGAATATCCATGTGTGCAGTGCTGTGGGGGTGTGGGCTGTCTGTCCTGGTCCCATCTCCTGGGGAGGCATCAGGGTGGGGTCTGATCCCCAATCATCCAGTCAGGTATCTGGCTAAGCTGTTGGCTTTCAGCCATAAATGGGTGGTCTTGGCCACCATTTGGTGGTAGCCTGTGGCTTGCTCTCTGGAACGTCTGAGTCTTTTGTATGGCAGAGGGGACACAGGACACCCAGTGGTTTCCTTAATGATGCTGGCACCCACCCCACTCCTAAATTCCCTTCCATTGTGGAGCAGGCATGAGTCACTGGGGAGGGAGAACTAAAATCCTGTTATCAGCAGGTTCTAAGTCACAAGGGTGTGATGGATATCTAAAGCATTCCAAGGGTTGGGAGGACAGTCAAGATATCTCCATGAATTATGAGTTTAAATGTGCATTAACACTTCTCAGGTGACCACTAAATGAGAAGAGTGTGACTGTCACACAAGCAGAGAAACAAATGAAATCAGAGTGAGGAGGGTGCAGCTGAAACACAAAGGGAGAAATACAGAAAGTATAAAATTAACTGATAAAAAAGAATACTTCTATTAACACTGCAAGTAAACCAATGTAAAACCAATATTTTTACATTGGTTTACTGAACTTAAAAGACTGAGACTGTCAGACTGTATTTTAAAATACAAGAATAAGAGGGATGCGGGTTCAATCCCTGGTTGGGAAGTTGAGATCCTACATGCTGAGGGGCAACTGAGCCCATGCACCACAACTAAGGCCTGATGCAGTCAGAAACAGATAAATAAGTAAATATTAAAAATAATAAGATACAAGAACCATATATACTGATTCTAGGGACACATCTAAAATATAAAACTGATGCTGGTAGAAAGGGGGTGCAAGACAACTCCCGCCCAAAAGCTGGAGCCCCCATATTACTGTCAGGCTGTGGGCAGCAGTGAACACTGCAGACTGATGACAGAGTCAACACACAGAGAACAGCCAGTAGTTCTACATGCATATGCAACTCATAATTGCTTCAACACACATAAAATAACAAAGCAGAACTACAAAGAAGTCGACAAGTGCCTACTCAGAGCCGTCTCTCAGGGAGCTGCTTCACGGAAACCAGCGGGCTAGAGGTCCTGAGGACCCGAGGTGTCCAGGCAGGAGGGTCGTGAAGTGTCAGTGCTGGGAAGAGGACTGTGGACTACGCTGCTGTCCGTTAGCTTCCTGGTTACCAAACACTATTGATTTAACACCACAAATTAAAGCAAAGGCTTGAGCAAGGTCCACAAGTCCCATTTAATGCAAATGTGTCTTAAGTCTCTGTTGTTGTTTAGTCACAAAGTTGTGCCTGACTCTTTGCTACCCTATGGACTGTAACCCGCCAGGCTCCTCTGTCCATGGGATTTCCCAGGCAAGAATACTGGAGTGGGTTGCATTTCCTTCTTCAGGGGATCTTCCAACCCAGGAATTTAACCTGTGTCTCCTTCATCTCTTGCATTGGCAAGCAGGTTCTTTACCACTGAGCCACCAGAGAAGCCCTGAGTCTCTGTTACTTGTTAACAATTTCCCCTCTATACTTTTAAAAAATTCTTTGCTATTCATTTTTGGCAAAAAAGCAGAGTCATTTTTGAAAAAAAAAAAAAAAGTCCTATAGAGGATTTGAATGACTGCATCCCTACTTTGCCTTTTAACACATTCCTCTGGCCCCTGTATTTTGTATCCTGGTAGTTACAACTAGAAGCTGGATTATATGAATGTCATTTCTAACTCTGTATAGGTTGCTTGGTGTGGATGCTACTGTTTCACACCAGAACTTCATATCTCACTCTTAGTAAAGTCAGGGTCACTCATGGATTCAGGGATCAGCTAGACTCACTTATCCTCATCAAATTCCACCCATAGACTTTAGCAACCATCCTGATTGAGTATTTTTTCTACACCTATATTAAGTGGAGTGCTGTATGTACTTTTCCTTCACCAACAATTTGTTTATCCTGACATTCAGGTCATATGGGAAAGGCAGACTGGATATGTGATTCTTTGTTTACCAAATTTATTATTTATTCACTTGGCCCCTCCACACAGCTTGTGGGATCCTAGTCCCCAGTCCAGGGATTGAACCCAGGTTCCCTGCAGTGATAGCAGAGTCCTAACCACTGGACCATCAGGGAATTTGCAATTTAGCAATTTTTAGAATGCTAGATTATTGCATTTTAAGTTCATGTATTTTATGTATTTGATGTGTTTCGATTCAGTACCTCCTTTTTGATGCTGAAATTGTTGCGTTTTTGCCAATCAGAACCCTTCACTTTGCTACTCCGACCTTCTGACAGGTCTCTCTCTGGGAGCAACTTTGTTGCCATGGACTCAATTTGTTTTACTTCCTTTCCCAAATCTATAAAGAGCCCCTTTAAAATTGAAATCAGTTCTGAGAACTTGGCTGTCCTGGATTTCAAACAAACTCTTCCCAGAGAATTTGTGTTTGCTGCTGCCAGGCGCCTCTGAGGATTTTCAACCTAGAACCAGAATATTTAACTAAATTTCCAACGGCGAAGTCGGGGTGTGGGGGTGGGGCCCAGATTGAAAGCTGCGGTCTGAACTTTCTCCAAAGGGCCCAGGTCCGCTGGTAACGGTGACACGTCCACCTGTGGAGACCCGGGAGACCCTCGGGGTCTCCACGCCCAGGAGCCCTTTGGCCGCTCTCGCTGTGGCCACCTCGCCGGTCCGTTCTTCCGACCCCGTGAAACCTTGCTCTGCGCTTGGCGTGAAACCCCTACCCCTTCGGCTAGCGCTGAGGGTGCGTGGGGCCTGGTCTCCCCCACACTTACCTCCCGGATACAGCCTTGAGGAACGCAAACCACACGTGATGGACACCGTACTAACTGGCCTCCACGCACTGGGTCTGACAGAGAAATCAAAATTAAAAATTATCCCCGGAATTCCCCAGTGATTAGGACTGGGTGCTGCCGGGGCCCAGGTTCAATATTCAATCCCTGGTCAGAAAACTGAGATTCCAAAAGCCGCCCAGCAGGACAAGAAACACAAAACTCAGTAGGTTAAACATAAAAACTCCCGTGACTCCCTTTGGCACCGGAACAAAGCCCAGCCCTTTCGATGGCTCCTGAGGGCCTGAGACCCTCCACCAGCGCCTCCCCGGCCTGCCAGACTCCCTCCATGCTCTCATACTACCTGTCCACGCCCCCGATGTCCATGTCTGCCACCAGACTATCAGCCCTGTGGGCAAGACGGTGGCGTGGTCATCTCCCTCTGCCCCTGCCAATGCAACCAGCTGTGGAGTCCCGGCAGACACACAAGGCAGAGAACGACCAGCCTTGCAGGTTGGAAACTGGAAGCCATAATGAGTGGCCGCTGCACTGGCCGGAAACGCTGGACAGCGAAGCAGGCGGTGCCAGAGCGGAGAGTGGTGGAGGGAGTCACGCCTTTATTCATAATCCATTCACCAAACCCGCCTCCTGGACAGCCCCTTTCCCCGCCACCTTCTGGCCTCACTAGCCTTCCTTGAGGTAGGGTCAGGCTCTCCCGGAGGCGGCTTCATCTGCAGCATCACGGTCGCCGTCTCCTTCGACTGGGAGAGGATAAGAGTTCGACCTGGGGACGAGCTTCCCAGAGAGGATGGTGTTCTGTGAGGCGGCACGCAGTGAGGACCGCGAAGAGAATTGAGAGTCCCTTGTCAAGGACGCGACCCCGGAGCCCGGGCCAGATGGGGTCAGGGATGGGATTCGGGAGCCTGGGCGCGACAAGGACTGGACCCTGGAGCCCACGTGGGATGGGACTCGTAAACTGGCCTTCGAAGGGGCCAGAGAAAGGACCCTGGAGCCAACACGCGATGGGACCAGTGACGGGACCCTGGGAACTGAGACCTTTGAGGGCAGGGACGGGGTCCAAGAATCCGCGCGGCATAAGACCTGAGACGGGTTGTGGGAGGCTGGGACTGATGGGACCCGGAAGGTCGCGTTCGACGGGGTTTTGGAGGGAAAAGACTCGGGATCAGAAGCGGCTGGCGATGGTTCCCAAAGCGGCGGGCCCTCAGGGCCTCGGCGCAGCCAGCCGTGCACGCACGCCAGGTCCCGCGTGTCCTCATGCTCGCGCCGCAGCTGCTCGCGCTGCTCCAGCAACTGGCGCCGCGTGTCCTGCAGCACCTGGGCCCGGCGGAGCAGCCGCAGCAGCTCCTGCCGCAGGCGACCATTGTCCACTCTGATGGCCTGGGTGTGCGCCAAGAGCGCGCGCGCCGCCTCCCGCTCCGCGTGCCGCGCCAGCGACTGCACGCTCTGGCGCGCCTCGCGCTCAAACGCTGCCTTGTCCTCCAGGAAGCGCCGCTTCACGCGGTGGAGCAGCTGCGTGTGCTCCACACGCATATGCAGCAGCTCGCGCTCCAGCGCCCGGATCCGGGCCAGCTGCTCCAGCTGCAGCTCCTGCGGCCGGGGCGCGGGTCAGCGCCGGTCCGCGGCGCGCACCCACCTCGCCCGGCACCCGCCCAGCCCGCCCGCGGGCGCGCGTGCACTGGCCTTGTAGGGCTGCAGCTCCTGCACCTGCTGCGTCATGTGCGCCGCGCGCGCCTCCATCTCCAGCAGCTGCGCGCGCACCCCGTCCTCACGCCCGCGGTAGATTGACGCCAGCTCTGCGCGCTGCCAGTGGATCTGCGACAGGCTCTCGCGGTTCTGCTCTTCCAACCTAACGATGGCGTTGGCGTAGCGCTGCGCGCGCGTGCTGGCGTAGCTCGCGTAGATCCGGTTCTCCTCGCGCAGGCGCGGCGCCTCGCTGTCCAGGAAGTCGTTCTCCCGCAGCACTTGGTCGACGCGCTGCTTACAGGCCTCCAGTTCCTCAGAGAGTAACTTGTGCTCGCGCTGCAGGTACTGAGCGCGCTCCGACAGCGGTGGCTCGGCGCCCTCTCCCGCCGCGCCCCCCCGGCGCCCGGCGCCCGGCCCGCGCTTCTTCTTGGGCGCCATGGGTCAGGGCCCCCAGCCCGCTCCTCTAACTCAGCTCTTGCCCCTACCCCAAGCCCGAATGTTCTGGCGAGGTTGGACGCGTCTCAGCGTCACGAAGCTGCGGGAGGCAGAGTCAGGAGTTTGGGGTCAACCAGGGGTCAGGGTATTGTCGCCAACCTTTACTAGTGGGCTCCTTCCGGACCTTGGCTGACAGTCGGGGTTCGTCCACCTTTAGTAGTGTTGTCGCTCAGCCGGAACGGTCTCCATGGAAACAGAACTTAGTCGCCCTCCCCAACTCCAGTCCTGTTGCTTGCGCAGCGCCCCCTCCCCCGCCACCTCCCCGCTTTCTCCATTCCCCCCAACTCCCTCACTCGAAGTCGGTGCGTGATGGCCCGTGTGCCTGCCCTGCAGAGATCGGAGTCCAGACTGGCAGGACTTCGGCTTTCCCCACAGGACCACACTGGGCTTGCTTCTGAATCTAGCAGACCCAGCAGCAGCCTTAGTAGACCCCACTCTCCACGTCCAGACGACCCTTTTGCCCCTGTGCCAATGGCCGCCATATGAGGAGAGGTTTCGCCAATTTCTTGGCCTCCCCCACCACACTCTGCCACACACGAAATCTCCGTATATCTTGTCAGTACAGGACGCTTCTTCACAACTTTTCATCACTCCGAGACCCAGTTTTCCTCGAAGCACTTCGTGATTCCTTCTTCCTCTCTGGAGCCCTCTAGGAGTTAGGACTGCTGGGAAGGCCAACCCCATACGGATGCCATCCCCTGGTCAGGAGAGCTTTTCTCTGGGATTTCCTCTCCTCAGCAGGCCCATGCGGCATCTGTTCAGCTCAACCCACCGACCTGCGCTTGGTCTTCCCAGCCAGCTGGAGTGGCTGGACAGGCCTCCCATCCTGTCTGATGCTTTTGACAAGTAACTTAAATCTCTACCCATTCTGCCCTGCCTTCACATCGTTGGGTTTCTGTCCTGGTGTGTCCACATAGGCTGCCACAGGGACAGGTTCAAGAACTGATGACTTGTAATGTTGTGAGGAGCACAGTTTAGGAAACCACATGTGTAGGAAGGCTTGCCTCCAACAAACCTTAGGAGATTGACTTCAGAACCCAGCACTTTGCTCCAATGGCTGGACTTGCTCTAGTTAGTTACACGTGCACCAAAGGTGGGGCAGAGCTTCTTAAAATTAGGAACACACTTGAAGCATTGTCCTCCTTATGAAAATGTAGTTTATAAGTTAAAGTGACAAACTTTTAACAATGCAGAATTTCCATTATCTTCATGTTAAAAAAAATTTAAAGAAATACTGACTTGTAAACTCCTAAAACAGCATCTGAGTGTTGGCCTTAAATGATCTGGGCTTCTTACAGAAAACTGGGAAAAGCCTAAGTAGAACAGGGCAAGAATCAGCCATGACCCTGCAGTGGGGGCTTCACCAGGCCCATTTGGTACCCCTTCTCCAAGCCTGGCAATCCTGACCAGGGTCTCTCTGCCTCCAGAGGCAGCCAACAACGCTCTCCACCGCATCACCCTGGGGCCTGCCTGGGGCCACTGTCACCATTTGACTGATGGCAAAACAGATTCCTGATCACATGGACCAAACCTTGTCTAACTCAATGAAGCTGTGAGCCATGCTGTGTAGGGCCACCCAAGACAGACAGGTCATGGTGGAGAGTTCTGACAAAACATGGTCCACTGGAGAAGGGAATGGCAAACGACTTCAGTATTCTTGCCTTGAGAACCCCATGAACAGTAATGAAAAGGCAAAATGATAAAACACTGAAAAATGAACTCCCTAGGGTCGTAGGTATGCTACTGGAGAAGAGTGGAGAAATAACTCCAGAAAGAAGAGACGGAGCCAAAAAGAAAACAATACCCAGTTGTGGATGTGTGTGATCACTGACCTAGAGCCAGACATCCTGGAATTCAAAGTCAAGTGGGCCTTAGGAAGCATCGCCCTGAACAAAGCTAGTGGAGGTGATGGAATGCCAGTTGAGCTATTTCAAATATGCAGAGATGATGCTGTGAAAGTGCTGCACTCAATATGCCAGAAAATTTGGAAAACTCAGCAGTGGCCACAGGACTGGAAAAGGTCAGTTTTCATTCCAATCCCAAAGAAAGGCAATGCCAAAGAATTTTCAAACTACCACACACTTGCAGTCATCTCACATGCTAGCAAAGTAATGCTCAGAATTCTCCAAGCCAGGCTTCAGCAGTACGTGAAAAGAGACCTTCCACATGTTCAAGCTGGATTTAGAAAAGGCAGAGGAAACAGAGATCAAATTGCCAACGTCTGTTGGATCATTGAAAAAGCAAAAGGGTTCCAGAAAAACATCTGCTTCTGCTTTATTGACTAAGCCAAAGCCCTTGACTGTGTGGATCACAACAAACTCTGGAAAATTCTTCAAGAGATGGGAATACCAGACCACCTTACCTGCCTCCTGAGAAATCTGTATGCAGGTCAAGAAGCAGCAGTTAGAACTGGACATGGAACAACAGACTGGTTCCAAATAGGTGAAGGAGTACGTCAGGGCTGTATATTGTCACCCGGCTTATTTAACTTCTATGCAGAGTGCATCATGCAAAATTCCGGGCTGGATGAAGCACAAGCTGGAATCAAGATTGGTGGGAGAAATATCAATAACCTCAGATATGCAGATAACACCACCCTTATGGCAGAAAGCGAGGAAGAACTAAAGAACCTCTTGGTGAAAGTGAAAGAGGAGAGTGAAAAAGCTGGCTTAAAACTCAACATTCAGAAAACTACGATCATGGCATCCAGCCCCATCACTTCATGGCAAATAAATGGGGAAACAATGGAAACAGTGACAGACTTTATCTTTGGGGCTCCAAAATCACTGCAGATGATGACTGCAGCCATGAAATTAAAAGACGCTTACTCCTTAGAAGAAAAGCTATGACCAACCTAGACAGCATATTAAAAAGCAGGGACACCACTTTGCCGACAAAGGCCTGTATAGTCAAAGGTATGGTTTTTCCAGTCATGTATGGATGTGAGTGTTGAATAAATAAAGAAAAAAAAGTTGAATAAATAAAGAAAGCTGAATGCAAAGAATTGATGCTTTTAAACTGTGGTGTTGGAGAAGACTCTTGAGAGCCCCTTGGACTGCAAGGAGATCCAACCAGTCCATCCTAAAGGAGATCAGTCCTGAATATTCATTGGAAGGACTGATGCTGAAGCTGAAACTCCAGTACCCTGGCCATCTGATGCGAAGAACTGACTCATTGGAAAAGACCCTGATACTGGGAAAGATTGAAGGCAGGAGGAGAAGGGGATAACAGAGGATGGATGGTTGGATGGCATCACCAACTCGATGGACATGAGTTTGAGTAAGCTCCGGGAGTTGGTAATGGACAAGGAAGCCTGGCGTGCTGCAGTCCATGGGGTCACCAAGAGTCGGACACGACTGAGCAAGTGAACTGAACTGAACTGAACCAAACTGCGAGGTAGGGACCTGCTCTGAAGACCGGGCTGGGCCGGTCCTCCGCGGTCTCAGATCCCTTGCCCTCCCAGGCCACGCCGCACCGTCCCTCCTCCCGGGCTCCTGCCCCGCACACATCTGCGCGGGAGTGTCTAGGTAGACCTTGGCCTTTTAATTTCTGTTTCGAAGTGAGGCACCCGATGAGCAGAGGTTTTTAAAGTCGTCCGGGCCTCGCAGGTTTCTCGGCGATTTGTCCTCGCGTTAAAGCTCATAAACGCCTCTTTCCCGAAGATGGGTGGCGAGCGTTTCCTCTTGCTGGTTCTCTGGGTTCCTGGAGACTTCTCCCAGGCGCTGCAATTCCGGATGACGCAATCCCGAGGGCCTCGAAGGCGGAGCCCCAGGGAAGTCCGCCCCGCCCCCCGCCCCCATGGCCCGACTCCGGCCCCTGACCGGGTCCTGCGGCGATCACGGGCAAAGCCCGCCCAATCCGGGATCGGCTCCCTCCCGGCTCCGCCCCACCCGCCCGGCCCGCCCCCTCCCAGCCGGAAGCGTCCGACTCGGCGCTCGCAGCTGAGCCGGCCGCCCGGCCTGGACCTCGACTCTGACCCGCGGCAATTAGGGTCGGAATTGTCTCCTTGGCTTCCTCGGGCTCGCTCCGCGCCGAAGGCCACGGGGCCTGTGGGTGTTCCCGGGAGCGGCCCCTCTCCCGGGGAAGAGGGGCGTGCCGGGCCTGGAGGCGGGCTGAGACGCCCCCACTGCAGACCTCAGGGGGCTTTCTCTAATTGTGCTGAGAAAGGGGTGACTAGTGTCCAGGTCCCCCCCCGCCGCCCACTGGAAACGGAACTCACCTCCAAGGGCCCAGATTCAAAGCCAAGTGTTACTCCTGATCCATCTCCCCACCCTTGGGGTCTTCCACCCTCCCTTCGTGGTGGCATGGGGTCTCTGTCCTTCCAGGGGCCAAGACCCAGGCTGGGGAGCGTCTGGAGGGGTCACTCACCTCTTAACCGGGACCCTGAGCTGGAAAGACACTGGAAGGAAGGGGCGCTGGCAGTCTGCTCAACTTCTCCCAAGGCCGCCCCCCTACCTCCGTCCCGGCGGGCTCGAGCCCGCCCTGGACCCTGTAGGCCGCAGCACAGTGTCCCATCCGGCTTGTTCCTAGGATACCGCTCTTTTCGCTGAGCCCCTGCCCCTACCCGGCCAGGCCACCAGAGGGCACACCTTCCTGCCCTGGCTTGCTGTTCCTTCTGCCTTGGAGCCCTCCCTCCTGGCTCTGGAGACTTGGGGTGAGCGCCCCTTCTCTGGAGTACCAACGGGCTTGGGCTGTGTGTCTGACCCGCGGGTAAGCACTTCCTGCTCCCATTTCACAGATGGAAAAACAGGCACAGAGTGAGGACTCCTGAAAGCACTGGGTCTGTGACTGGGGCCTTAGTGGGCTCTTCCCACTGTGTGCACTACCTCTCTGGCAGAGGTCAGATGAAGGGGGCCTGGCAGGAGGGATGCCCCAGCCCCACCCTGGTACCTTGTCCCTTGATCAGAAGCACAGCACGGATGGCGATCACCATGGTGAAGGGGAGGATGGGCAGGACCTCAGTGAGAGAGGTCCAGGAGAGCCTGTCTATCCAGTGCGTCCTCTGGCTGAGGTCAAGCCCTGGAGACCCCGGACCTGGCTGTTCTCTCATCCTGGGCAGGCCCCCAAGTCTGTCATCTTCCCTAGATCCCCGTTTGGGGCTGCCTGCCGCCCTGCCCTGCCCCACCCTCAACCTGAGCTGGCCCTGGGCTGGCCACCTTCCTCAAGCGGCCTTCCCCGACAGCCAAGTACCTTGGAACCGGTGCCAGACCCACACCAGGCTCATGGTCAGCCTCAGCTGGAAGGACAAGATCCAGGCCACGATGTGGGTCAGCTCCCACAGCCGCGGCCGCCCGTGAAGGAAGAGCCCTCCCCAGACATACAGGCCGTGAGGGACACACAGCTGTGAGGGACAATGCTGCACGTCACCCAATTCCCAGGAGCCACACGGGCGGGAGCCGGCAGGAGCCCTGGCTGCGCACATGTGCGTACGGAGCATGCGAGGGTGGGTCAGGGCCCTGTGGCAGTGCTGCTATGGTGACCCAGGGCCCTGGCCTGCTCAGGGTCAGTGGGTCACAGCTTTGGGAAGAGGCCTCGTTGGAGCCCAGGGCCTGTGGCTTGGTCCTTGGTCCTCCCTGAGTGGCCAGGCCAGGGAGCTCGGGGTGTGATCCAGGTTGGTCTGCGTGCCCCCCCAGGGGTGCTCACCTACCTCTGTTTGTGAGGAAGAGAATGACAAACAGAAGGATGCCCAGAGTCCAGAGCCCCGCGCAGGCTCCGCTGGCGGTGCCAGCACCCACCTCCACAGGCTGGGTCAGAGACACCCCTGAAAGACAGTCAGGAGGGGCGTCCCCTGTTTGAGTCTGGACACATGATCTAGAAACAAGTCCATCTACAACCCAAAGGCGCCCTCCTAGGAGAGGCCCAGGCAGCTGCCTGGGGTGACCTGGGGTACCTGGGTCCATAGCCCTCGCTGGGAGTGGGAGAGGAGAGCCCAGTTTGGAGCCCCAGGTGCTGGGGAGCACAGCAGGTCCTCTTGCTGCAGGCTCAGGGCTGCTCTGGGGACAGGATGGGCAGTGGGCTCCACCATAATGTGGATGGGGACGCAGCTGATATCTACTCAGACTTGGACACTGATGGGCAGGAAGGGTGGGGCCCCGAACCTGGACTGTGACTCACAGGGAAGGGTGGGGCCCACATGGACTGTGACACTGTGCCGCGGGAAGGGCTCCCCGTGAGTCTGGTCTCCAGAAGGTGAGGCTGGTGACCATGAAGCAGGAACTTCAGGCCAAATCATCTCAACCTGGGGGTTTGACCTGCCACGTGCTCACTCCCCCCAAGTGTGGGT
Organism: Bubalus bubalis; assembly: GCF_019923935.1. Taxonomy (NCBI): domain Eukaryota; kingdom Metazoa; phylum Chordata; class Mammalia; order Artiodactyla; family Bovidae; genus Bubalus; species Bubalus bubalis. The sequence goes on from NC_059171.1 coordinate 80,914,445, forward strand.
TTCCTGGATAAGGCCCTTCAAACTTCACGTGATTTCCCCCATGGGTCAGCTAAAAGTTCAATGCACAGTCCACTTTTTCTTGAATGCATAATAAATACCCTAAATCAATAATGCACTCAGAACAAACCTGAAGCTACAACTGCATGCAATAAAACTGTCAACTGACACTTGATGAGAAAATAAAAACTTCTTGACAAAATTTATATCTGCAAGGATATTTAAACAAGGGGAAAATGGACTGGGTGGAAATAACAGCTCCAAGAGAAAACACGTAATAGCAGATTTAAAAAGAGCAAGTGGATGAGTCAAATGACCACTGAAAAACTGATTTAATAATTAAGTGAATGTAATGAAGTTCATGCTGCAGAATTCTTTTTTGCTGAAATTCACTGATTTGGGGCTGCTTCTGCTTAATGGCCGTGTTCTTTCTGGCAGAACGGCAGGGCTGAGACTGCCTTTGGTGCGGGTTCCGGGGAGGAGGCAGGGAGAAGAGGGGCTGGGCTGCTGGCCAGGGGCCAGCGGTGCCCACTGCCCTCCGCAGCTGTGTGGGGCTGCTCCACGCCCCACCCCTGGTCCTGCCTTGTTGGTGAGTTCACTAGGCTCCTGCGTCCACTTGCTGCTCCTGCTGCCCACCGCTGGGGAGCGCCTGGCTGTGCCTCCTGCCCGGCTCACGGCCTCACTCCCCACCTCAACCCCTCCGCAGTGAGTCCAGCTCTCATCCCTTTCAGCCTATTCAAGTGGTTGTCAGTCCTTCTTTTCCTGCTCTTCTCTGTCCTTGTAGGCATAGAGCTTTTCGCTTTATTACTGGTTATATCTGGGGAATATTCCCACTCATTCAGTGAATTTTTAATTTCATCTAAGTTATCAAGTATCTTGGTGGGAGGTTGTTGACAATAAACCCTTATTTTCTGGTCAATGCTTGAAGGGTTTGGTAGGAGTATAGTCTTTCACTCCTGATACTAGTAATTCCTCTTTTAGTTCTTGAATTGCATCTTTATTTTCTATGGTCTGTATCAGTTTTCTTGATTATAAGATGTCAATAATATGAAACCATTTTAAATATAATAGAACATTTAATTGCATACATTTCCCATCAATGCCCAAGTCATTTAATGATTTATGTCGGCCATCTCCATTGGCGGGGGCTTTTCCACAGGAGGCCCCTGTGGCTTCCTGAGACCATGTTTCCTACCAGATTCAGCTCATTTCCAGCCTGAAGAGTTACCATGTCTGTGTGGCAGCCCTGAACTTACTCTTCTAATTTTTTAGCACTGAGTTCTGCTTTAACTATAGCCAGCTTCTCATTCGTAACCTATTGTATATGCTTTCTGTGTGTTATTCAATCAGTCGTGTCCAACTCTGTGACCCAAGAGACTGTAGCCTGCCAGGCTCTTCTCCTCTGCCCATGGGATTCTCCAGGCAAGGATACTGGAGTGGGTTGCCATTTTCTTCTCCAGGGGATCTTCCTGACCCAGGAATCAAACCTGAGTCTCCTGCACTGCAGGCAGATTCTTTACCATTTGAGCCTCCAGGGAAACCCATGCTTTCTATATGCTGGACTTTTAGGGATTGGTTCAAGGACTCTAGATTGGCTTTTTTCCCCTTTGAGTATATTAATAACGTCATTGCTTTTTCTTCTGGCTTGAATTTTTTTTCTGATAAAAACTCTGAAGTCATGCTTATTTTTTTGTTCCTCTGCACATAAATTTCTTTGGTTATTTTAAAAATTGTTTCTTTATCACTGCTTTTCAGCAATTTAGTTATGACTTCTTTGTGTTTTTCCTAGTTGGGTTTCATTTAATTTCCTGAATCTGTGAATATATCATTTTTTCTTTAAATTTGCAAAAATTTCAGCCATTACGTTCTCAAACATACGTATTGCACGCCCCTTTTGGTTGACACTATCCCACAAGTCATTACTCTTTTTTTTTCCCTCTGTGGTTTCAGTTTGGGTAGCTGGGACTTTGAATTCACTGATCATTTTTTTTTTCTACTTATGCATGTTTTCTATATATCCAGGAGCATATTTATAATAGCTTTTAAAAATGCATCCATACTCAGTCATGTCCAACTCTTTTCTGACCCCATGGACTGTAGCCTGACAGACTCTTCTGTCCATGGAATTCTCCAAGCAAGAATACTGGAGTGGGTTGCCATTCCTTTTTCCAGGGGATCTTCCCAACCCAGGGATCGAACCCAGATCTCCTGCATTACAGGCAGGTTCTTTACCAACTGAGCCATCAGGGAAGCCCTTTTGTGTTTATCGAGTTACATATTCTGAGTATTTCCTTCAAGTGAAAATCATTAAATATGTGGCCTTTTGTATCTGACTTATTTCACTTAGCACTGTTTCCACATTATACCATATACCATTACTTAAATCCTTTTTATGGATGAATTATATTCCATTGTCTGTATAGATATACTTTTCTTTATCCATTCATCAGTTGATGGATATTTGGGTTGTTTCTACCTTTTGGCTTTTGTGACTAGGCTGTTGCAAAAACTCATGTACAAGTATTTGTTTGAATATCTGTCTTCAATTATTTTGGATATATACTCAGAGGTTTCTCAGGTGGTGCAATGGTAAAGAATCTGCCTGCCAATGCAGGAGATGCAAGAGATGTTGGTTCAATCCCTGGGTCAGGAAGATCCCCTGCGGTAGGAAATGGCAACCCACTCTGGTGTTCTTGCCTGGAAAATTCCACGGATAGAGGAGCCTGGCAAGCTAAGAATTGGACACGACTGAGCAACTGAGCACGCACGTGCACACTTATACCCAGAAGTGGAGCTGCTGGATCCTATGGGAATTCTATCTTTAACTTATTGAGGAATTGCCAAACAGTTTTCCACAGGAACTGCACTGTTTTACATCCCACCAGCACCTTATGAGAGTTCTGATTTTTCTCCATCCTTGCCAAGACTTCTTTTGTTTCATTTTGCAGTCATCCTAGTGGGCAAGTGTGACCCCACGTGTCATGACTGTGTTTCCCTGATAGTTAATGACGTTGAGTGTCTTTTCCTGCGGTGCTGGCCATTGGTACATTTTCTTTGAAGATGGGTCTATTCAAGTCTTTGTCCATAGTTTTCTGGTTTGGTTTGGTTTCAGTTTTATTTATCTGTCTTTGACTGTGCTGGGTCTTCATTGCTGCATGAGGGCTTTCTCTAGTTGCAGACAGCGGGGGCTACTCTCTAGCTGCAGTGTACTGGCTTCTCGCTGCAGTGGCTTCTGTTGTGGAGCACTTCAGCAGTTGCGGTTCCTGGGCTCCCTGAGCTCAGGCTCACTAGTTGTAGCACGCAGACTTGGTTGCTCCAAGACATGTGCGATCTTCCCAGACCAGGGATCAAACCCATGTCTCCTGCATTTGCAGGGAGATTCTTTACCACCAAGCCACCAGGGAAGCCCCTATCCATAATTTTAATTGGGTAAGTCTAATAACTATTTATTGGGTGCTGGATATTGTGAATTTTATGTTACTGAGTATTGTTTTGTTCCTGTTTCCCTTTAAAGAGTATTGACATCCTTGGCAGCCTGTTAAACTAAACAGCCTGTGTCATCTTGTTCCCTTTGAGGCTTGCTCTCCACAGTCATGATGGGTGCGGAACAGCCTTTAGTTGAGAGCTAGTTCAGTCGCTTCACTGAGGCCATGACCCGTCTGGGGTTTCTCCTGAATGTTCTGATGTCCACCCTGGCTGCTCAGCATTAAAGGTGTCCTCTGCCTATATGAAATCTGGACTGTTCAGCTTACCACCCCCACCCCCCACCCCTCTTGTTTTGTGCTTGGACTCTTGGAAATTTCTCCATCTTTGCCCTGATGTGGTGCTCAGCAAGAGAACTAAGAGGCCCTCATCTGGTGTGTTTTGCTGAGAGCACAGTCCTGCGGTGCTGGTTGTCCTAACTCTTCATCAGTAAGAGCATGGACAGTCAGTCACTCCCTCACGACCAGAATAAAAGTCTCTCATCTCTTGTTTCTTTTTCTCATGTTTATCCCCTCCCCCCTCCAACTTTATATTGAGATACAGCTGAAGTATAATAAACTGCGCATATTTGAAGTGTACAGTTTCAACTGTCTTAACATATGTGTTAACTATCTGAAACCATCACCAGCCTTGAACATTTCTATCACCTCCTAAAGTTTTCCTGTACCACTTGCAAGGCATCTCTCCCTCCACTCTACCACAAGGCTATCGGTGATCTGTAGTTGGCATTCTCTAGAATTTCGTACTGACGGCACCAGAAGATCTGGCTTCTTTAATCAGCATCATGATTTTGAGCTTCAGCCATGTCGTGTGTATCAACAGTTGTCCTTTTCTGTTTTTCTGCGCAATATTCCACTGTGTGGTTATACCACTTTTTGTTTATACCACTTTTTGTTTATTCCTGTTTCAAATGCTGGAAGCAACATTCGAGTTGTTTACAGTTTGGGGCTGTTACAAATAAAGCTATGTACGTGGGTGTGTAACTCGACGCATGTTTTTATTTCTCTTGGGTGACTACCACCGGAAGATGCCCGAGTCACGCTAAATTTAAGTTAAACATTTTAAGAAACGACCAAATATTTTCCCAAAGTGGCTGTAGCGTTTTACACGTTGGGGATGCCACGGCCCCTGCCCCCAAATACCTCCGGAGAGGAGGGCTGCGAGTGCCACGTTACCCTTTGCTACCGCCTTAGCAAGCTCGGAAGAAGGCAGAGAGGGAGGCCCGGCCGTGGGCACCGCACGTGCAAAGGCCCGGGGTGGGCAGAAGGCTCCTTGGGCGCAGGTGCGGCGAGGGGGCGGAGAGGGGGAACCTTCCCGAGGCGCGGCTGCGGGGAGGGGCTCCTCGGCGGCCCCGGATGGGGCGGGGTTTGGACGGCAGGCGGCGCTCCGTCGGTTCCCAAGGCAACCGGGTTCAACAGTTGGAGCCCCGAGGTTGTCTGGAGGCTTCCTGCTTCCCGCTTGCCGACATGTGCACCGCCGAGGTGGACCGTCACGTCGCCCAGCGATACCTGCTCAAGCGGCGGCTCGGGAAGGGGGTGAGCTCGAGAGGCGCCCGGGCGTCCGCGGGACCTGCAGGACGTGGGTAGGGCCAGTCAGAGGACTGTGGCCGTCCACGCTGCAGGGACTCCTGCGCTGGGGTCCTGCGTCCTCCATGAGCTGCAGGTGTACCCCGTTTCCGACAACAGGGCGCCCTACTCACAGGGAACTTGTCCCCTGGCTCTGAGAAGCAGCTGAGAGCTGGGCCCCCCAAGGTCTCAGGTCTGATCCTAGAGCCCCCCGGCCCCCGCTGTCCCCACCACCGCCTCAGGCTCCCGGCTGCCTCTCCCGGTGCCCATAGTGTGACACAGGCGCCGAGGGCAGGCAGACGCCTGCCCAAGAAGGGCCTGAGCCAGTGAGCGGGGTGGGCATGGAGTGCTGGCCAGAGCCCCGTGAGAGCCCGAGTGCATTTGTGGCTGTGGGCGTGGGAGAGCAGATCGGACTGTGTGAGAGTACATGTGTCACGGTGGATCACAGGGTGTGTGCAAGTGTGAGACACGGAGCAGAGAGAGTTGCAGATAGTGCGAGCAGTCATGCAAAAGCCCTGGGGCAAGGACATGCTGAGCTGGTGGGAAGGAGCAGAGCTGATGTAACTGGACAGGAGACTAGGGGGATGGTCTGGGAACGTGGGGATTTGGGGAACTGCAAGGACTTCAGCTCCTGCTGTGAGTGACACGGGGAGAGGAGCAGCCTTTGGTACCACTTTACAAGGCCAGGCTGCCTGCTCGGCTGAGGATGCTCTGTGGGAGTGGGTGGGGGAGAGAATTTAAGAGGTCAGGGCAGTGATAGGGCTGGAGGTGGGAGAGGCTTGGACCAGGATGGAGGGGCAGAGGGGAGAGAAAGTCTTCAGATTCTGATGAATTCTCAAGTTGGAGCCAACAGGATCTGCAGACAGGCTGGATGGGGTACACGAGAGTGGGATCAGGATGCCTGCAAAGGTGAAAGTCTGTCAGAGAAGGGACCCACCCAGAAACTCCCTCCCGTTCCACAGTCAGGACCTGCTACCCCACATCCCCCTGGGGCCTCCCCAGAGGCCCCCTCTCTTGCCTCTAACCCCCATTGCTTCCCATCAGCCTCCTCTGAAGGACTGCAACTTTGGGGGCTTCCCCTCTCTGGAAGCAGAGTGGGAAGGAGGAGGCTCGTGTCTGCAGGAGGCACCCTGGCGGGGCTCTGTGCCCTGCAGGCTGACCACCGTCCTCCTCAGGCCTATGGCATCGTGTGGAAGGCGGTGGATCGGAGGACTGATGAGGTCGTGGCCATCAAGAAAATCTTTGATGCCTTCAAGGATAAGACAGACGCCCAGGTAAGTGAGTAGGGAAGCGAGCAGTGTGGGAAAGGATGAGGCAGGGCTGCAGGGTGGCCCCCCGCTGCCTTGTGTCGGAAAGGTACAACTGGGAACCCAATCACAGCAGGTTTCTGCAATTTTCAGAGCCCCGCCCCCTGCAAACCCAGGGTCCAGCAGGTGTGCGGGCACTGAGCATCTGTCCTTTCGCATCCTCTCTGGACAGGGGCTTCCTTCTTGCTCCACACCCACACTCATGTTTCTGTCTCCTTCCAGAGGACATTCCGGGAAATCATGCTTCTCCAGGTGAGTGGCCAGGCCATCTACCTGCTGCTCCAGGTGCTGTTTCTCCAAAGAAGGGGAAGCCTGGTCCCTGGCCCCCAGGGCACAGCCCCCTGCTCTTTCCCCAGGAATTTGGGGACCATCCCAACATCGTCCGCCTCCTGGATGTGATCCCGGCAGAGAACGACAGGGACATTTACCTGGTGTTTGAGTCTATGGGTGAGTGAAGCCTCCCGCAGACCCCAGTCCCCCTTTGTCCAGGCCCAGGACCGCCCCCGCCCGCCCACACCCCAGTGTTTCCCACAGTGGCCAGTGCGCTCAGCGTGAGCAGAGTCCCTTGGAGCTGGAGAGTGTCAGCCCCCAAGGCCTGATGGCGAATACCTTGACCCCCACCTCTGCGAGGTTTTGCAGCTACGTGTCCTTTTTTCCTGCTCATTTGATAAAACAAAGGGAGCATGAAATAAAGTACAAAAACAATTCCACAAACTTTGTTTGCTGTGCTGACAAAGACGGTGGGCAGGCTTGAGAGGTGGGCAGGGGCTCCCGGGCAGCGCTTGTGCCAAGCATGTGCTGGCGAGGCCCGGGTCTGTGGGGGCTTAGGAGTCCCCGCGGGGGTGCAGAGTGGGCTCGCCTGGCCCACCCTCCCCAGGCCCGCCAGACTGACCCGCAGGCCTCCCCAGATACCGACCTGAATGCTGTCATCTGCAAGGGCACGCTGCTAAAGGACACCCACAAACGCTACATCTTCTACCAGTTGCTGCGGGCCACCAAGTTCATTCACTCAGGGCGGGTCATCCACCGGGACCAGAAGGTACTACCCACGCCTGTCTGCTGAGCTCCACTGCCCGGCCAGTGCTCCAGCAGTGCACCAGGTCCTCGAGCCCCAGCCCGGTCAGCCCACAGCCTGCCTCTACACCCCCAGCCATCCAATGTTCTCCTGGATGCCAGCTGTTTGGTGAAGCTCTGTGACTTTGGCCTGGCTCGCCCCCTCAGTGGCCTCCCTGAGGTCCCCGAGGGGCATGCCCTGACGGAGTATGTGGCCACGAGATGGTACCGGGCTCCAGAGGTGTTGCTGTCTTCCAGCTGGTAACAGCGAGCAACCGGCCCTCATCCCACCCCACCTCCCCCTGCAAGGTCAGGGCCCCCGCGCCCCCCTGCCCAGCCAGGGCCCTTGGCCTTCTTGTCCCGCGAGTCCCAGAACCCACTCGTAGTCCCTCCTCCCACCAGCGCCTCGGCCTCTGGGGTGCCCCCTCCAGCTCCACACCCTCCCCCCCACACCAGGTACACCCCTGGGGTGGACATGTGGAGTCTGGGCTGCATTCTGGGGGAGATGCTGCGGGGGCGGCCCCTGTTCCCCGGCACGTCCACCCTCCACCAGCTGGAGCTCATCCTGGAGGCCATCCCGCCACCATCCAAGGAGGGTGAGTGTGTGGGCAGGCAGCTGCTGGCACACAGCTGTGGGGCGATGGCACCTCATGGATCAGGACTGCATGGGAGGACAGCGGGGAGGGGATGGCGCTGGGAAAGGCAGGGAGGTGGGATGAGCAGGGTCCAGAGGCCTTGGCAAGCCTGGAGGGGGCAAGCTGTGCAGGGTGGGCCCAGGGGAGGGCTGCTGGGGGTTTCCACCAGGGACACAGGGCCCACGAGGGTCAGGCAGTGCCCATCAAGGGTCCAGCCGGGGCAGGGAACAGCACGAGCTCTGTGGAGGGGCCACAGGCAGCTCCACACTGTGCAGCCAGGGGCCGGACACGGTGCTAGCGAAGCGATGGGTGGAGGCGGCTTGAGGGGCAGCCCGCAGTGGTCCCTCCTCCCTGGGGGGCGGCGGTGTGAGGGCAGCGTGGGGAGCCCCGTTCTCTCCCCAGTCTGCTCTGGCGGAGGGGGCAAGGCACTCCCCATGGAGGTGGGGGGTACATGCATGCACGCGAGAGCACGCGGCATGTGCAGGAGGCAGGCGTGTAAGGACAGGTGCACATGTGTGTGCACTAGCGGTGGTGTGCGACCTGGTTTTCGGGGCTTGAGCCCTGCCAGAGAGCCAAGGCCCTGCAGGGGAGGTTGCTCCACAGGCCAGAAGCAGTGGCCACCCACCTTCCTGACTCCTGAGTACACTGCCTTCTGCCCTTGCTCCCAGACCTCCTGGCGCTCGGCTCTGGCTGCAACATCTCAGTTCTGCAGCACCTGGGGTCCCGGTGAGTGCGGGGGCTTCAGGGGGCCCCAGCGTGCTCCCTGCAGCCTTCAGGGCCAGCGAGTGTCAGCTCCGTGGGCCCTGCCCTCCTGACCACAGTCCTGAACTGGGTAACTGTTGGTCAGCCTGAAATGAGGAGACCCCATGGTGGGCCCCGCTGGCGCTGGGAGAGCGGCAGGAGCCGCCCCAGGCCTCAGAGATCAGGGGCCTGACGACCTTCCTCGGCGCCCGAGGGTGATGCAGGGGGCAGGAAACTGGGGGACAGGTGGAAGTTGAAACCCTAGCAAGGAGCATAGATGTAGACGGGGGTGGGGGGGGGAGTGGGGGGCTGGGGGGGGAGGGGGGGTGCCAAACCCTGGAGACCCTGACGAGCTGGCCTCCCGCAGGCCCAGGCAGACGCTAGATGCCCTCCTGCCCCCCGACACCCCTCCAGATGCCCTGGACCTCCTCTCGAGACTCCTGGTGTTTGCCCCGCACAAGCGGCTCAGCGCAGCCCAGGCCCTGCAGCACCCCTACGTGCAGAGGTAGCGGCTGGGGGTGGCGGTGGGCTGCAAAGCTCCGAGCAGCTCTCCCGAGGCAGCCCGGCCCGACCACCCCAGCACCCGCCTGGCTGGCTCCCCGCAGGTTCCACTGCCCGGCCCGTGAGTGGACACTGGAGGGGGACGTGCGGCTCCCGGTGCAGGAAGGAGCCCAGCTCTCAGCCGCCGAGTATCGCCACCGCCTCCATCAGGTGCTCCGAGACGCCACCCGCGTCATTCGGGCCCCGAGGCCTCCTCTGCGCAGCGACCCCGCCCCCACTCCCACCGCCCTCTGAGCGCCCCTCCGCTCTCGCAGATGATCTTGGAGCGTAGGGGCCACGGCCGCCTCCCGAAGGAGACGGGCCTGGGGGGCGGCCCCCCGACCCCCGAGCCGGAGGCCCAGCTGCCCTCGGGCTCGCCCGCGTTGAACTCGGGACGCCGGCCTCGGAATAACCCAGGCCTCTGCCCCGTGCACGGTGCGTGGTCTGATGGCCGATGTGTGGGGCCACCAACCGCCAGCAGCGCCGGACTCCTGACCCCGGGGGTTTGGTTTCCCGACCCACAGACGCCCCCGGCGGAGCCCAGGACCCTCCCAGGCAGAACTCAGCCCCCCTGCCCCAGCCTCCGCCCCCAGGAGGTCCTGGGAGAGGGGCGGGGCCCGGCGGGGCGACGTCATCCTCGTGGGTAGGTCGTGGTCGGGGCGCGGCAGGGCAGGACCGCTCCCGCTGCTTCTTTACGAGGGCGCTGGTGACGCTGCCACTCGCTCCTCCCCAGGTGAAGCCCAGCGTGAGGGAGGCGGCGCCCTCCTTGACCTCGCAGGCCGCCGCCCAGGTGGCCGTCCGGGCACTGATCCGGAGTGACCGGAACCCGGGCCGCGGTGCGAACGCGCCCGGCGCGCCACGGGTGAGCCCACGCGCCCCGCTCCCCGCCCCCCGGCCCCCTTCCTTCCCTTCCGCTGGCCGCTCCCCGCGCCGGGCACTCCCTCCACGGTCCTCGATGCTGGTCTGTGTGCAGGTTCCTCCTCGACCTCCCGGGGCGGCCCGGCCCGGTCGGAGGATGTTCGGGGCCTCGGCCGCGCAGGGGGCCCAGGGGGCCGCGCGGGCCAAGCTGGGGGGCTACTCCCAAGCCTACGGGACCGTCTGCCTCTCGGCGCTGGGCTGCCTACCCCTCCTCCCGGGACCTCGCGCCTGAGCCGCCCTGCGGGTCTTCAAGGGGACCTCCCCGGCGCCCAGCCCCGCGCCTCTCCCCTAGTCCTTAGGTTGCCCCTCCTCCGGCAAGCTCCGGGGCCCAAGCCCCTGGTGCTCTCCACCTAGCGTTTCCCCAGCGCACCCTCTCCTGGCCACATTTGAGTCCCAGAGCTTGTCTGGGCCTCTCTGGGGGACTCGCTGAGGTTCACACCCCAACCTCCATCACTTCCTCCAATAAAGTTCTATCTGTCCCCCACCCGCCTGCCTATCTGTCATCCTCAGCCAGGGTCTGCCAGCGAGGCTGCACCAAACCTTTTCCCTTCTGGAGGACAGAGCCCTTGAGACGCCTCCAGGGTGCCATATGCTGTCATCTGGGCTCCTGTCTGCTCATGTCCAGCGCTTTCTCTCTAGCTTAAGGCTGCCTGGGGGTTGCCTTGGGGTCACCTCTGTCTACAGCCTCCAGGGCCTGCCTGGTGCCTGAGCACCTCAGGTCCCAGCTAGGGGTGCTGCAGGAGTGAGGCGGTCCCCACGGTGGTCCTGCCGGGGAGGGTCCTGTTCAGTGCATCTGTTGCTGGGCTGCAAGCCACCGTGTGACCACACTTGTGGCCCTGAGCCACAGCAGGAAAGGGGAGAACGTGGGACAGTGCCCCTGACTGCAGTCAGTCACGCCCACCAACACGGTGACAGGTGCTCGGTTTGTCTCCAGACCTTGGCGGGGAAGGAGAGAGCAGCTGTGAATGTCCTGTGGGGCTCAAGGCTTCCTCCTCTGGTGTCACCAGGCAAAGCACCCAGTGTGAGCCCAGACTGGGGGTGTGGGACTGAGGAGTGGCAGGGTCCCAGCTAGCGCTAAGGTGCCTCCTGGTTCCATGCACACCTCACACTGCACCCACCCTGGGCAGTGGTCAGGACACAGGGAGTCCACTTTCCGGTGCCTGGTTGGAGGTGTTCCTGGCCCAAGGGCTTTTCAGCCAGGAGCAGGCAGCTCCGCCCTACTGTGGAAGACATCAGTTGCTGCAGGGGAGGGCGAGCGAGGTATGGATCAAGGAGAGCTGGGCAGGGGTTGACCCAGACCTGGCAGCTACCGGAGAGACTCAGAAGGCAGAACAGGGCTTGGGGAAGGCCAGGGAGGGGCCGTGGTTCTGGCTTGGAGGTGAGCTAGTCATGAGATGGAGCTGCCTGAAGGGGCAGCTTTTTGCATTTTTAGAGCCTGAGGTATAGCTCAAGCAATGAATACGGGGGACCCATAGGGCTGGGGAATGAATGCCACTGCCCAGAAAGGGGCAGGGCACCCAAGAAGTCCAGCCCTGAGTGCAGAGGTGCTGCTGCAAGACTGGAGAGTCTGGGAGGCCCAGACAACTAGACAAATGGCTGCTTGGCACCCTGGCCAAGGACAGCCCCAGGTTGATGGGAACTTCGAGACGAGGTTAGTAAGTGTCTGCTGGGCTTGGCAACCAGGGGTGTGCCAATGGGCTGTGCCTACAGAGGGCTGGTGAAGTGAGGCCTGTCACAGTAAGTGGCTGAGGGGGGGAAGGGGTTTGTGGTGGTTAGAAGATGCGGGTAGAGGTGGTGGCAGTATAGATGGGGAGGGGTCTTTAGTCCACCCCACAGGGATGGATGGTGGTGTCGAGAGAGAAACCTGAGACATTAATAGAGCTAAAGGCTGCAAAATATAACTGGGTGGTGTTATCTATATGTATTTGGGAACATGGCAGAATATTTCACGTGTTGTTTTTTTATTAACACCAAAATGTGCAGAATCACATTGAGGTGAGGTCTTATTGAGCATGATGTGAAGGACGCAGACGGGAGGGTCCGAGGGCCTTGGGACTCTCCCTGGGCAGAACCTCCACTTTCTGTGAGGGCTGTCCATCAGTGACAGGCCCAGCCCGGTCTGCTCAGAACAGCTGCACACCAGGCCAGGCCAAACCAAACGTGTCAGCAAGCACATCGAGGACCAGAGACACTCCAGCTCATCCAGCTCCCTAGCGGCCTTTTCCATTCGAACCAAAGTCTCTGCTGTCACCCCACCTGGGCAGTGGCTTTGGTGACGAGACCGTGGGCCACCAGGGTACAGGGGCTCAGTCAGGACTGAGGCCATACCCGGCAGTCCCCAAAGAGCAATTAGGGTTTCCTATACTTAAAAAAAAAACTATTTAAAAAGAAATAGCACAAACACTAATTTAAGAACACCAGCACCTATGGGGAGGGCAGAGGCGGCTTTTGAAGCATTTGGTGCCAAAACGAATCATTCCAGATCAGTTACTATCTGGAGTTGAAAAATAAAAAAGATACAAGAAAGCTACATGGGGAACCTCGGACAGATTTTGGGGGGGCTGGTGACAAAGGGGAAAGGATGCACAAGAGGGCGGAGTCTGGGTCTGCTGGGCGCCTGCAGGGCAAGGACCACTTACTTAGATGAGGGACTGAGGTGCAGAGGTCCCACGTCAGGGGCACCGAGACCCCTCAGAGCAGTGTGCCAGGGCTCAGGGGCCATCACACACCGTCCTCTGCCCTCACAGAACAAGGCTCCACATCCAGCCCCTTTCTGAGGTGTGACTGCGGATGCACCTGTGAACATGCCATCTGCCAGGAACGCTTCGTGAGGCCAGGGCCTCCCATCATCCATTGGGCTTGTTGTGCCACAAAGCCAGGGGTTCTCGCCCTTGCAGGGTGCTGGCCGGGGCCCTGCAGGAGTGGCGGCCACACCTGGTTCAGTTCTCACCAGGGCGGCCCCTCCCCCACTGAAGGGTTGGTGACCAGGGAAGGGGCCCGGAGGGAGGGAAGGAGGGAATGCGCTGGGGAAAGGGCAGGAAGTGAGCCCTAAGACCTCAAACACGGGTGTGGAAACAGGCCCTGAGAAGACAGGAGGCCTGGAGAGGAGGGGACTGCCAAGCAGTGGACAAGGGCAGCCCAGCCAGACCACAAGCAGAGGGGACCCCTGAGACACGGAAGCCCTGAGACACACGGACCCCAGAGTATGGGGGCCTAAGGCACAGAGAGGTGGGGGAGACAGATGCCTAAGAAGGGGAGGCTAAGGGTCCAGAGGCAGAGGTTGCAGGCCCAGAGCTGGGGTGGTAAGTCAGAGGGCAGCTGGGGCTGAAGCTCTAAGGGAGGAGAGACCCAGGGGCACGAGGCCAGGAGGGCCGCCTGCTGAGCCTCAGGTGGAGCGGACTCTGGCTGGCTCAGCTAGGTCCCTGGGCTTTGGCTGAGGGCCAAGTGTTCTGCCCGACGGTGATGCAGGCACCTTGGCCTAGGCTGGAAGGCCAGGTGACTCACTTCTTGCTTTTGAATGTACCCAGGATCTTGGGCATGAACTTGCCCACCTTGCTGTCCCTGGCGTCCTCCTCAGCAGGGCCCTCCGCGGCCCCGAGAGCCCCTGGCTCCTCCTTTTTGCAGAAGACCTCAAAGCGGCTGTAGACGCGCTTCTCTTTGCGCATGCTCTCCATGCGGCGCAGGAGCCGGTCGCGTTCCTCTGCGCTGGCAGGCAGCGTGCGGCTCAGCCGGCCTTGGGTCCCCAGGCTGTCCGAGCGGAAGATGGTCGAGCACTTGTCCTTGTCGGACATGTCAGGGGCCAGGCCGCCGGCCACTGGCGAGTGACCCAGCTCTGGGCTGCTGTGGGCCGGGGTTGGGCCCGGGGCGGGAACTCCACGATGCTTCTGGCCGTGGGCGCTGATCTGCTCCAGAATGGCTTTCGTGTCGTCCCGCAAGTTGCTGCTGTACAAGGCATTGGCTGTGGCTGAAGCCACGCGTGCCCGCGGGCCCCGCTCCTCTGCAGCCGCCTCAGTGCTGTCAACCCGGCCTAGGGACGGCCGCTGGGGGCTCTCAGGCTGCCCGTTCTCCTGCGGCGTCGGAAAGCTGCCTTCATTGTCTGCCCGCCGCTCACCCTTGGGGCTCATCAGCTGCCGCAGTCGCGCGGAGCCTTTGCGCAGGACCTCCATGGGGCCACCAACTGCCTCCTCTGTGGGCCCGGCCTTTGGAGACTCCCCGGAGAAGGGAAGGGTGAGGCTGCCCCTGCGCTCAGGCACAGGGGGCACAGGGCTGCCCCTGTGCTCTGGAACAGGAGGCACTGGGCTACCCCTGCGCTCAGGATAGGCAGAAGTGGGGCTCCCCTTCTGCTCAGTAAATCCAGCGGTGGGGCTGCCTCTGCGGGTGGGAAACCCAGGAGTGGGACTCCCCTTGCGCTCCGGGTAGGCTAAGGTGGGGCTCCCTTTTGGCTCAGACTGGTGCCCCCCAGGCCCCTCTGGTGGGGGGCTGTCCCGCCCTTGTGGGGAGGTGGAGTGGCCCTGGGTGGACAGGAAGTGAGAGGGCAGCCGGTCTGTGCCACTGCTGCCCCGGCCCAGCGTGTCCAGCAGCTGGGTGGCGGCGAGAGTGGCAGCTCCCGGCTGTCGCTCCGCCTCCTGGTGCAGCTGCTGTGCGAAGGACTCACGCAGGTCCAGCAGGCAGCTCTCCAGGCTGCGGCGCTCGCTCCCACCGCCGCCACCAGGCGCAGACACCTCCTCCCTCCACGCCTGGGACACGACAGCCTTGCTATGGCTGGCGACTGTGACCGCTGTCCCCACACCGCCAGGGTCTCGAGAGGGGCCCTTGTACTTCTCCAGGAGCTCGGCCACCTTGGTGGAGGCAGCAGAGCGCACGGCTTCATTGCCGGGCCCCAACATCTCGCTGACCGTCTGCTCCTTGTGCAGCAGCTGCACCTTCTCTGCGGAGGCCCCAGCAGCTCCGCCCGTGCCCTCACCCTGCGATGCGCTGAAGATGAGCGAGGAGCGCAGCCGGGAGCTGCGCTGGATCAGCGGGTTCAGGCGTGAGCGGAAAGAGTCCTGCTTGGCCAGGCCCACCTCCTCCGGGCCCTCACGCTCTGGGCCATCGCCGCCACCGCTGCCAGAGCCTGGCGCTGGGCCTTTGCCTGGGAAGGGCGCGGGCACACGGAAGGCCGAGGGAAGCAGGTCCCCAGCAGTCGCCCGACCCCCAGAAACCAGCACGTCATCGTCATAGGCTTCGGTCTCCATGGGTGTGGGCAGGCCCTCGTCGCCAGCGTCCTCGCTGTGACAGCCGCTCAGGTAGGAGGTGAGGCGCCAGTGCCGCAGTCCGGCCCGCCCCTCGGGCCCACCCCTGTGCTCCGGCTCCGGCTCGGGCGCCGTCTCTGGGCCTAGCCTCGTCATCGCTTGGCAAGGGAAGCGCTGGCCCAGGTTGGGGCGAGGGGCCCCGCCGGGTTCCAGACCGCGGGGTCCGGGCCCGAGGGCGGGGTCCGAGCCATGGCGCACCTCCCGTGAGGCACTGGATGGCACGTAGTCCAGCCGCTGGTGTCCGTCCAGGCCGAGCTCTGGAAATCGTGGCCCGCTGCCCAGCATGAATTCGTCGTGGTCTGGGAAGCCAGGGCGGCCGGCCCGCAGCTTCTCGAACAGGCCTTGTGGGCGCGTCGGCGCGAGCTGCGGGTCCCACTGGTAGTGCTGTTGGTAGAGCTGGTCGCGGTGGAAGTGGCTGGTCTGGAAGCGGAGGTCATCGCCGTGGCTGAGGAACGTCTGCCGTGATACCTGCCGCGCGGCCGCGAGATTCTCCACTGCGCCCGCACCGTCGGCGGCTGCATAGCTGTACCTCTTGAAGGCGTCCATCTCTAGGTGCCGTGCCTGAAAGAAGCCCCGCGGGCCCGAGAGCTCCCCGCCTGGCCCGGCCTCTGCGTCCAGCCGTCGTGAGAGCGGCCGCAGCCCCGTGTGCGGCTCCAGGGCACCCCCGGGCATCCGCGAAGACTCCTCTCGGCGAAAGGCCGACAGGAAGTGGCGGTCGGGGTCGAGGAAGGAGGGGAAGCCCAGGCCTTCTTCCCGAGGTGGTGGGAACAAGAGGTGGGCGCGTTTGGGGAAGGAGAAGGGGGTGGGAGCCCCGGGCATCTGGCTGCCCATGAGCGGCCCAGCCCCTGAGTATGGAGCTAGGGCGTAGGTGTCCATGCGAGCCAGCGCCCCGGCCGAGGGTACCAGCGGTTCGGACTGTGCGAAGAGAATGCGGAATTCCTCATCGAAGCTGGAGACCAGCTCGCCCTGGAACACGTGCGCCAGACTCCGGTGGATCTTCTCGAAGGACCACATGAAGCTGGGAGAGGGGTGGGGCCAGTCAGAGGGAGGGGCGAGACCAGCGCGGGGGGGGGCGGGGGGGGCACGGTTGGGAGAGGGGCGGACCACGGGGCTGGGGAAGGGGCGTGGCCGAGCGCGTTAGGGTTAGGGCGCTAGAGAACGTTTTCTGGAGAGGAGGCCCTCGAATGGGGAGGCAAGGGGCTAGGCGCACCTGTAGCTCCCACTCATCACCACGGCACAATCCACCAGGAGGAACTTCTCCTTTACATGGCCCTTGAAGAACTTCCCAGTGCGGCAGTAGTAGGTGGGGCCCGCCACAGTGCGCACGCGCAGGAACTGGGGCGGGAGAGGCGTTAAGGTTCTGCAGAGGGGCCTCACTGCGCCCCTCCTGGTCATCCCCTCCCGCCCTCTGGCCACTCACGTCCACGTGGTGCAGGTTGACCCGGCACTTGTCGGCCATGTCCAGGAAGTGTTGTGCATTCATCTCGTCTAGGAGGATGTAGACTGGGACGCGGCGCGCAGCGGCCTCCAGCACTTCACTGAGAAGATCCACATCGGTGAACATGTCCATCACCACGGCCACCACCTGCAGGGGATGAAGCAGGGACAGAGGCCCGAACCCTCTGCTGTCCCCACCATTCTCTAGCCATACGTTCATGCCCTCCCCACCCCCTGGGAGCCGGGGCAGGTTATCGCTGGATGCCCACAACAGCTACTAGCCCATCGCAGGGGAGTGGGGCCCTGTCATGGAACGGGGGTCAGAAGGAGCCCGTCATTAGAGATGTGGGGTTACTGGTGGCCCATGATGGAGCCCTAGGCAGGCACAGGGCCTGCAGCCTATTGAGGGAGGGCTGTCCTTCAGCTCTAGGGGGGTGTTCAGCTCAGGGCAGAGCCCTGGATGGGGGAGGGGGCAAGGCAAAGCCCCAGGCTCCATTCCTGCACCTGGGAAGGAGTTGCCATCTGGGGAGGAGGGGCGAAGGGGCAGAGGGCAGAGACGGGTCTTTACATCTGAGCTGCTGCCATAGGTCTGTGGTTTAACAGGCTCCCTTTGCTATTTGCCAACTGCTTGGTGTTGGAGGCAGGTCAAGGGCTGGACTAGAGAATTCTCTGAACATTAAGTCCAGGCAAGGAGGGGCCCCAACCATCAGAGCCCATTTGCTTCTGGGCACCAGCCATGACCCTGGGTAGGCAAACCTGTGCAGTCTGCAGCTTGTGATAACCAAACCACTGACGACCCTGGAAGAAGTCTGCCAGGGAGCCCTCATTACGGCTTGAGGGCTGGAGAGGCTTGGCCAGCCAGTCCTGGCCCCACCCTTGCCCCCTAAACTGGCATGCTTGTATTTCTCCTTCACTCTCATACTCCTACTCATGCTTCAACATCCAGTGCAGGCTGCCCTTCCCCACTGCCCACGGAGCCTGGGACCGCACACCTGCTGGGCAGAGCGGATCATCCTTCGAGCCTCATCCTTGATGCTGGGGCTGTCAGGTGGCGGTGGCTGAACCAGTGTGGTGACTTCAGTGCCCTGGAAGCCAAAGGTCAGGGGCCACCCCAGGTCGAGTTCAGGCACTGCCTGGTCGGAATTCACAGGCCAGTAAGTACCGGAGGAGCCATCGAAGTCCAAATTGGGGGGGCTGCCGTCGGGGGGCTCGGGGGCAACATGCTGCGGGGGCCGCAGGTGGCGGCTCACGTGCTCCAGCTCCTCGGGGCACAGGAAAGCGGGTGCCCCCTCGGATGCAAGGAAGCGGCTGTATGCCTCTGGCCCGCCCTCAGCCAGCGCGTCCACGGCCAGGCGGTAGTACTCTTTGTAGTGTGGGGGCAGGTACCCAGGTGCCAGTGGGTTGTCCCCCTGGGAGGAGCTCTGGGAGCGACGGGCCATGTCGGGGCCAGGGACCTGGGGGAAGGGCAGGGAGATGCATTACAGGGGGAGGGGCTCTGGGCCCACCCCTCCACATACATGTGGACACATCATAGCAGCGGCTGTCAGTGACCCTGGGTGGGCTATGGAGGTCAGCCCGCGCCTGGAGGTCTTCCAGGGCACTCCCAGACCCTGGCATGCCCCCTAGTTGGTGGAACATCATAACACATGCCCGTTGTCTCTTGTGGCTCTCGTGGTAGGGCTGGCCCTCCTCTCACCAGGGGCCAGGAGGCACCCTGGGCCCCAGCTTCCAGGCAGGGGTTCCGGCTCCACATGGGCCTGACTCAGGACTACTTTATGGCCTCTGTGGCCCAAGGCACTTCTGCTTTGTGGACTCCTTCCTCCATTAAAAAAAAATGATATGACAGTTGTTATAAAGAAAATATAAATATAATATAGACTGTATTAATATATTTATTTTTTTTCTGATTTTATGACATGAATGCATTTTGTGGCTCCTGGCACTGTGATACTGGACAAGTTGGGGCACTGCCTGTGTCTCTGCCCCTAGAGCCGGGGGACCCTGGACCACTCCCTGTGGCCTGTTCCCTCCACTGTACAATGCAGCTGTCTCAGCCAGAAAGAATGCAATTTTGTGATCTGCAGCAACATAGATGGACTTGAAGGGCTTATACTAGGTGAAATAAGTCAGAGAAAAACAAATACTGTATAATATCATATATATGTGGAATCTAAAAAAAAATACAACTAGTGAATATAACAAAAAAGAAACAGACTCACACATATACAGAACAAACCAGTGGTTACCAGTGTATGTGGGGGAGCAGGAGGTGCAAAGTGCTTAGTGTAAGACAGGCTCAAGGATGTACTGGACAATGTGGGAATACAGCCAATGTTTTGTAGTAACTGTAAATGGAGTGTTCCCTTTAAAAATTTAATTAAAAGCTTTTTTGAATGCAGCTGTCAGGGTTGACCTGATAGCACACATGGCCCAAGGCGACCTCAGTGCACAGAGCCTGGCCACCCCCCGACCTGTGCTACAGGGCCTCACACGCAGCCCCACAACCCACTTGCCGACCTTGGAGCCCTCTGACCCGTCCACCATACCGTCCTAGACACCTCCCTAGGCTGCACCCCTGGCACACCCCTCCCCCTCCCCAGGCCTGAACTTCACCTTCTGGCAGGAGCTTAGAGGCCTGTCCCTGCCAAGCCGGGACCCTGGGGCAGCAGTAACCTTCCAAGTTCCTGGTCACTGCTCACTTGTCCTCAGCTCCAGGTGAGCCTCTCCGCCTTCACTGCTCCCCCAACTTCACACCATCAGCCACACCCCACTGGCTCCACTCCAGCCCACCTGCCTCCAAAGGGCCTGCATGGGAGCCTGGCCTGGGGGAACACGGGTCCTGGAAGGCCAGGTGGGGGTCTTTATTTGGCTCCTAGGACCCATCTCCCTAGGACCCCTGAAATACCTGGATGCTCATCTCCCTAATCTGGAAGGAGGGTCGCAGGAAGCTGATCCTGTCTGGTTTGTGGCTTCCTGAATGTGGCCCGACAGGCAGAGTGCCCCCAGCCCCTGTAGGTGCAGCTGGACATCGCTGAATGGACAGGGTCAGTGGCCCACTGGAGACAGTTGGGGGAGTCGGGATGACTTGGGGAATCTTTCCTGTCTGCCCTCCTGGGAGAAGTGGCGTGGAGGTGGGGGTGGGGGACGCCCCCGTGTGTATTCAGTCACACCCGGTGGAGAGGCTACTTGGTCTGATTGAGGAAAACCTGCTGTGCCTAAGAGGGGGCACTGCCCACTGGCGTATCTGGGTACAAATGGGGTGGCCATGCGTCCTCACTGCACCAGGACCAGATGCAGGCTGACCACACGAGTGTACGTAGTGTGGGCCTGTTTGCACCAGGGTCCTGACCCTGTGTGTGACCACAGGGTGTGTGTTATCTTGAACTGTATCTGACTGGGGAGGGGGCGCTATCCAGCTGACAACCCTTGAGGGTGCCGCTTGCCACGTCGGGGAGACATACTGGAAGGGACCTCCTTCCCTCCTCCTTCACTGGGGAAGGGAATCAACTCCAAGTATCCAGGCTGCATGCAGAGGGGGTGGGGGATCCGAGGGTGGGGACTGGCCCGTCCTGAGGGAGTGTGAAGGGGGCCCTGCCCAGTTGCATGAAGCCACACGCGGGGCCCTGACCACCTTAGGCCTCTGCCTGTCTCCTTTCACAGGTCCACATGCCCCTGACCTGTGGGCCCGGCAGTGGCCACTCCCAGCTATGGGAACCCCAACAGCTGCCTCTCCACCTTTGCCTACCAACGCTGGCCTGAAGGGAGGGAAGGGCGCTTATCCCACCCAGGCTGATGACTCAGCAGGAATCCCGCTCTTTGGCTGCTGACCTCTGACCTCAGATAGAGCCGACAAAGTCTCCAGGCAGGGCCCTCAGGGCTCTAGTGGGCTCCTGAACCAGGGACCTCCGGCGGAAGTCTTTCCCGCGGGCAGGCCTGGGGTTTTATCCAGAGGGACGGATCTGGGGCACAAGGTGGGCGGGCCCTGCGCCAGGCAGGCAGGGGCTTTAGGCTGCAGGAGGAGGACGGGGCTGGGATTCCCGCAGAGGAGGCTCCTGGTCTGAAAGTGGGTGAGCTGCAGCTTTCCAGTGCACACTGCAGAGCCAAAGGGGGTGACTGAACTCCGGGAAGTTAAGCTGCCTGGGCCAAGAGTCCCGTCCACCCGTCCAGTCCAGGGACTTGGGCGCCAGGGAACCGTGCGCCCCACGGAGGGAACCATACAGAGCTCTGGTCACGCGGGCCACCCCCAGTCCACGGCGGCCTAGAAGGGGCACCCCCAGGAAGGGTCTAGGCCAGGCCCGGCACGCTCTCCAGACTCCAGCGAGGCCACGAGGGTAGGAGCAAGGCGGGGCGTCCTGGGCTGGCTCGATCTGGGCCCGGGGCCCCTTCCCACTCGCTTCTCTTGGGCCGGCGTCGGGCGAGGGCGCCCGCGATCGCACCAGCACACGCGGCCGTGGCGCCCCCTCGGCCCCAACTCCGGCAGACCCTGCCTGACCCCCTCGCGCGCGGCCGCGCTCCCACTGCCTCGCTCTGGGTCGCGCCGACGCAGCCCAGGTGCGGGCGGGTTGGCCGCCCAGGTGAGGCCGCGCCGGGGGGCCCGACTGTGCCGACCCCGCCCCACCCCGCCGCAGCCTCCCCCTCCGCGCGCCCCGCCCGGCCGGAGCCCGGGAAGGGGGCCCTACCTGGCCAGGTGCGCGGGGTCTCGGGACAAGGGCAGCAGGAGCCGACCGCCGCCCAGCGGCTTCGCGGTCCGGTCGGTCCGGCAGCCACTCCCTGCCGCGGCCCGCCCGCCGCGCGGCCTGATTCACGCGCCCGCCCCCGCCCCGCCCGCCGCCCCTGCCGCCTGCCTGCCCGGGCAGCACCTGGGGGCGGGGCGGCCCCACCCGCGGCGCGCCCGAATTCCTCCGCCGCCCGCCCGCCGCCGCAGCTCCCGGGACCCTCGCCGAACCCCCCACGGCGGAACGGCCCGGGACCCCGGCCCGGGACCCCGGGAGACCGCTGAGGCCCCGACTTCCGGGGCCCCGCGTCCCCAGGCGCCCATCTGTTCGCCGAAGGCTCGAGGGCCCTAAGCCTGACCCTTGACCCTCGCCCCGGAAGTCGGGGTGACTCGGAAGTTCCGGCTAGTCGCTAGGAAACGGGCCAGCCCGACGCGGGGGGCGGTGCTTCCGGCCTTGCCTACGAGTTGGGGGAGGCAGGTGAAGCAGGTGAGACCTTGAGGGCGGCGCGGAGCCCTGGGCAGGGCAGTGCCGGGCCTGGGGGCCTGTGAGTACAGAGTGCCCCCCACCACACAGGGACAGCCCCACCCCCGCACACTCTGATGCCCACAGGTATCCGGGACCCTACACGCGTATAGGAGACCCACTGCACACGGGGGACACTTCCCCACGCCAGTCCCCTCCCCGCACTGGCACACCCACACACATGTAGCACACACCTGTGGACAGGAACTGTACAGGCCTATAGGGACCTGCACACACAAGGGACTCCACACACACACACACTGACCCCCACTTACATGGGACCCCCGCTCCCGATGCACATAGAAACCCAGGTCCATATAGGACCCTACAAGCACATGGAGGCCTGCACCTGCTGTACTCAGGCGCACGCCAGCGTCCACACGTACAGGACGCTTTGCTGCACAGGCTCTGCACACAAGCAGGGCCATCCGCCACAGAACCCTGCAACGTACAGGCACCTATGTGAGCACCCAGAGTCCCTCAGAAACCGGGGGCCCTGCAAGTCCCTGAGCCCCGCACACTCCCGCCACACTTGTGTACATGCACGCATACACACTCACACTCCCTTCCTTAGCTGCCCCAGCCCCCCAGCCTCCCCCACAAACACTTCAGATTCCTCCTCAGAACCCCAGTTCCCCATCAGACCCTCTCTGAGGGGCCCTAACACGACGCAGGCCCCGCCCAGCCCTCGACCATGTGCCCAAGCCCATGGCAGCACCTGCCGCTGCCCTCCCACCTCAAGCTCTGTCCCTCCCCCGCCATAGTGCCCATCCATTTCAGCCAGTCTCCGGTCACCTTGTCCCAACTTTCAGGGTCATTCCCAGTTGCATTTGCTCCTTCCCCAAACTCTCAGTGACATCCACGGTGGGAACACAGGTGTGCGCTCAGGCAGCACCTAGGCAGCAGTGCTGCGGGGGAGGGGGGCAGCAACACAGCCTGGGGCAGGGGAGGCCCCCCTGGGGAAATGAATCTGGGGGTCAGCCGAGTGGGCCAGGGAGAGGGGTGTTGCTCCCGGGCCCTGACAAAACCTCCTGCCAAGGCCAAGACAAGAGAGGGGTGGGGTGTGGGGGGAGGGCTGGGGGCAGCAGGGGCACAGAGGCTTCTGCAAGGCCAGGTCGGCTCAGGCTGCTGTTTAAGACGAAGCTGGCTCAGCCTAGTGGTCTGCAGCCAGGAGATGGGTACCAGACATCAATCCTGGGGTAAGGATGGGTGAGCCAGGCTGAGGGGACAGGGACGTGAGGGCAAGGGGGACAAGCTGTGGCCAGATGTTCTTGCCAAGTGTTCCCACCCAAGCTACTGGGCATGCACACGCCAAGAACCAGGGGCAGGCGGGCGGGCAAGGAAGCCGGCAGGATGCTGCGTTTGGGGGTGATCCTGTGTTCCCCAGTTTGGCACCTGCTGTCTGTTCCTGCAGGTCCATGTGATACTGTCCCCACTGCCTCTGCCACTCTGAGCACACCCTCCGACCTTCCCCTCACCCAGGAGAATGAGCAGTAAGAAGGGGGGACCCAGAGCTGCACCAGGGAAGTCCTTCCCCAGAGCCAAGCCACGGGCCCCTGCCGGTGAGTGTGAGCCCTCTGACCTCCAGCCTGGCTCGGACTCTGACTTGTGACACCTGCTGTGCAGCAGCCCAGGGAGACCCTTCCCTGAGACAGAGGGGTCAGAGCTCAGGTGTCCCTTCAGGATTCGGACCCTGGGACTGTACCCCTGGGCTTGGGTCCCGAGGGCGGTGTTCAGAGCATAACTTTAGGGCATGTGGAGACAGGCAGCAGGCCTGTGGGGACTGAATATAGGTTCTGAAACATCAGGGCTTGAACCCACGATGGGGACTCTGAGACAGTGCGCGGTCCCCTCTGGCCCTCTGCACCACCGAGGCCATGCTGTGCTGTTCCTTGTCTGCTGCTCCCTCAGGCCATGCTGTCTTTAGCCACTTCCAGGCTGAAAGGTGACAGCTTGCCCTTGGCTCAGTCCCTCCATGGGCTAGGAGGAAGTGCATCTCCTCCCATGTCCACCCTGACCCACGGTCGCTCTTCTCTGAGTCCCATTTTTTCTGTCACAGCACTCGTGTGAGTTCTTTGCTAAGCTGCCAACACCTTCTAGGCTGTGGCTAGGGGTCCTCCCTGTACACACTCCTGTACTGGGGTCTATGCTCGGTAGGGGATACCTACCCTGTTCCCCAGCTTCAGCCCCCCTGCCTGAGCGGGCCTGGACCTCAGAGGCCTCCCAGATCCCCAGACCTGGCGGGATGGTGGTGCCCACTCTTCCACGCCAAGCTGGGTTAGACCCTAGCTCCCCAAAATAGCCCCAGCTGCGTCTGAGGCGGCAGCGCTCCTGGAATGAGGATGATGGCTCAGGTGGCTTCCGCCATCTCATCTCAAGCCCTGGGAACAGGCTCTGCAATAAACAGTAGGCTGGGCAGGTGGCCAGGAAGCTGTGTCGGGCGGGGGAGGGGATGCTGGTCCTGCCTGCTGACTGTCCAACTGGGCTCGGGACCTGGCCCTCACCCCACATGTCCCAAACGCTGTGCTGGACAGTTCCTGCCCCGGCCCACCTGGCCAGGATGCCTGGGTGCTCTGCAGAGACACCTCTGCCTCAGTTTCCCTGAACAGCCCCCTCCTGGGCTCCCTCTGCCTTCTAGCATCGGGCCAGCCCGGGAGGGCTTCCTGTCGAGTGGTCCTTGCAGTGCCCCGTGCAGTGGGCACCAGCCTCACTTTGGGCCACAGATGTGCCGCGGGTTGTTGCCATGGTCGCCA
Organism: Bubalus bubalis; assembly: GCF_019923935.1. Classification (NCBI taxonomy): domain Eukaryota; kingdom Metazoa; phylum Chordata; class Mammalia; order Artiodactyla; family Bovidae; genus Bubalus; species Bubalus bubalis. Next base: position 80,939,402 of record NC_059171.1, read on the forward strand.
TACCCCTGAGATGGTCAGCCTCCTCCACCCCAGTCCCCTCCAGGCCTTACCGGGTCTTGGGTCTGCAGCGCCTCAAGGCCCTCGCTGCGGAGCTGCTCCAAGGCCAGGGCTAGCTCCAGCCCCTCCATGCGCACCCAGGCCTGCTGCTCCTGGAGCTGCTGCAGCCAGAGCTGCTCCTCCTGCCACAGCCGCATGTGCAGCTGGGCCTGCCGACGCCGGTCCTCCAGCAGCAGCTGCTCCTGGGCCAGGCACAGCTCGACCTCGTGGAGCCTCAGCAGCTCCGGGCCCAGGCCTGGCACCAGGCCGCCCACCCCGTAGCCCTCCATGTCCGCAGCGGGCACAAGCACCAGCTCGGACCCCACGGCAGCGGCCTGCTCCGGCCTCTCGGCTTCCTGTGGCTGCTCTGGTCTGGCCACCTTGGGGTGCCCCCGGGGAGCCAGCTTGCTGCTGGTCACGTGCCCTGCGGGGGCCACCCCCGCCTCGTCCCCCAGGCACCCTGGGGCGGGGGGCGGGGGCCTGGCCTCAGGGCCCTGCTGCCCCGTGGCCTTCTGTGCCCTGCCCGCCCTCCTGGGCCGGGGTTTGCGAGCTCTACTTCGTTTGCCAGACATGCCCCCGATCTGGTGCCTGTTTTACCAGGTGTCTGCTCCTCGGGGGCCCCGGCTCATCTGCTGGCCGGCCTCGGTCAGGCAGGCCCAGGGGGCTCCCCAGAGAGGCCACAGTGGGCCCTCCGCTCCTGCGGCCCCTCGTGTCTGCCCTTCCCCTGGGCTGGCACCCTGGCTGAGGCGCTGGCCCGGGCTCTGTCTGTGGGCCTCACAGACCCACTCCGCGGGCTGGGCCACGCCAGGGAGTTTATAGGGACTTGGCGGCGCGGTGGCTCACCCGGCGCGAGGCTGACTAACGCGCTGACACGGCGCAGGGCTGCTGGGGCACAGGCCTCTTCGGCCAGACTGGGAGGGAGACTGAGAGAAACCGGAGGAGGCGACTCGGCAGCCAGACTGCGGGCTGTGTTTCGGGACGCGTCTGGTCCTGCCCTGGGCGGGCACCGGTGCCCCCCCACCCCGTCCCACCCCGTCCTCCCCTGCTCCCGGGAAACTCCAGCTGCAGCCCACGGGGCTTGGAGCCGTGTCCCAGGCTGCACCAACCATCCAGGCAGGGTGCTCACTGGTTACAGACTGCTCTAACCCAACTGCCACAGGAGCCCCTGGCCCCAGCCCACAGCCAGTATGGCTGGAGAAAACCACCTGGCGGGTGGGGGGAGCTGCGGGGCTGGGGTGGGGTGGGGTGGCGTTCTGTGCAGTTGATGGACCCACTGCCCCCTCTGGGGGAGACTTCCGCTGGGGTCCAGGGGCTGGGGGTGGGGGCGGGCAGGGTGGGTGCCAGGGACTTGGTGGAAGAGGCTGGACGTTGGAAGGCCCAGATGGCATTTAGTGGACTGACATGGGGCAGTAAGGAAGAGGCCGGCCTGTCCTGAGCTGAGCCAGGGCTCTTGAGGACGTCCTGATTGGGGGTTCGGCGGTTCTGCCCACAGGGGCCAGCCTTTGGATCCCTGGGGATGGCTGTGGGGGAGGCGCGCAGGGCCAGCCTGCCTGGCGGCGTCCCCCCCGCTTCCTGGTGCGAGGGGGCCCCACGCACGGCTCCTCCCCGTCATTTCCCCAGCCCGGGGGCCGCTGACTCACACCCACGCCCAGGGCCCCATCCCAGCCGGCTCCGTCACACTGGCTGAACTGGTTGGCCCGGCCCAGCCCCGCCCGCTGCACCCCTCTCGCTCAGCCCTTGCCCCAGAGCCTCGCGGTAGGTAGACGGAGGCACAGAGCGGGAGTAGCGTCGGGGCACGGGAAGTGGCACCGGGCGGGTGCAGTGTTAGGGGTGGGGTAGGGCGAGCGGCGAGTCCTGCGGCGGCTTCGCCACACCTGGGCTCCGGGCCTGGAGCTCGGCCCACGTACGGGCGGGCCTGCTCGCCGGCGCCCCCTTGCGGCCGTGGCTCGGCCCTGGTCGCCTCGCAAGGAGGCTGCGGGCGGCAGCTCTTCCGGGGCCGAGCTCGCGCCCACTCCTACCCCACTGACCGCCCCCTCCCCTAGGGAAACCCGGAGAGAGCCGCCAGCCGAAGAGGGAGACCGGCCCGCAGGCCATGGGGCGCGCGACCCTGGAGCGCCCGGAGGCCCCTGCAGGTGAGAACCCACGCTCCCCAGTGCGCTCTCGGGCCGGGGGCTGGACACTGCACCGTCTCCGTGTGTACACTCCCCACGAACGCGTGTGCTGGAGCGCGCCTGCGGAGCGGCCTCGCGGGGCCCCTCTCCCGTAGGCCTGCAACTCCAGCGGGACCCCCTCCGCCCTGGCAGAGCGTCCCTGGGGTCGGGGTGTGCGCTCTCAGTCCCAGGCCTGAGTCATGGTCTCTTGGCAGCGGCCTCCAGAGCAGAATCTCTAGGAAAAGTTCCCTCCTGTGGCCCAGACCCGCATTCAGGCGCACCTACCCCCCGGGTGTCCTCAATCTCTGCGGCACTTCCAGGTTTCACACCGTTAAGGCCCTCGCGTGTCTGCCGTCTGGCTCTGCTCCCTGGTGAGCCTGTGTTCACGCTGCTGCCCGCTGCCAGCTCCGTGCCCCCACATCCCCCCCTCGCCCCACCAGCTGACTCTGGCTCTGAACTGGCCCCTCCATTCCCCTCCGTGTTTTGGCCACCAGCAGCCAGTCTCTCCTGCAAGTGTGGTCCTCCCCAGGTGGCTCTGGCCTCACCCCCAGATAGACTCCCAGCACTGTCAGTCACCTTGGTTTCCCCCCGGACCCCGAAAGGGCCAGGGTGAGGAGCCTGACCTTGTCCTGAGGACAGGGCCGGACCCCAGAAGGCTTGCAGAATCCTGACTGTTGGTTTTATATAAGTTTTAATGCCCAACCTATGTATTGGGAGAATGTCCAGTACCAGCAGATGGGGGCCTGGAGAGCGTCAGAAATGAGAGGCAGTGGAGGACAGGCAGGCTGGGCCCCGGGAGCCCTGCCCGGGTGGTGCTGCCCCTGTGCTCTCCCTGCTGCTCCGCCAAGGGCTGTCGCCAGGGGTTGTGTCCTGATGTCACTTTCTCAAGATCCAGGCGCCTGGTGAGAAGCCCAGTCTGCCCTTAGGTCCTGCTCCCGTTGTCAGGCCCTGTAGGGACCGGTGTCTGCCCCCTCCTTGTGGGTTTCTGTAGTGGGAAGTGGGCTCCTACTGAATTTTCCAGAACAGAAACCAGCCTCACAAGGTCAGGGTCTCGAGCCTTCAACAGGTCGGTCCACCCTTGTCTGTGGACCTGGAGTAACACAAGACCTGCCGTTGCTTTGCCTCTTTCTGCAGGAGGCGGGTCCCCCACTCAGGCAGGGTGGGTGCCAGGACCACGGACGTGTTACTGGTCTGCAGGTGTGGCCTCGACCCAGAGGACAGACGCAACTGCAGAGCCTAGACTTCAGCCTGTACAATCCGGGTCCCCTCACGGTGGAGGTGTCAGCAGGACTGCTTCGCTCAGGGCTGGGCGGCCAGAAGTGCACGCACCCCCAACCCCTACCTTCTCCTGCGGCCATGCTCATGTGTCTGGGAGCCTCGGCTCCCTGCAGTGGGTACCCTTCCAGCGTATTCACACTCTGGTCTGTTCCAAGAAGCCCCCCTGCCCCAGAGAGGATCTGGCCTCCTCTCACCACCCACGTTTCTGACAATCTGTCCAAATTGTCAGCTTGAGTGCATGAGTTGATGTCATGACAGTTACTCGACAGGTCGGTAGCCGGCCTAGATCGGCCTTGACGAGAGGGGCTCGTGCTGCCTGTCGGCCCGCACGCCTTTCTCAGGCCTGCCCGCCGTCATTCCAGACTTGTTCACTTCAGGCTCCCGATGCTGGCTAAGCCCTTCCCGTTGTCCTGGAGCCGTCTACCTGCACACCGCAGGCCGCTCTCCCCGCCATGAACCAGGTACCCCTGGGAGATTCTCTCCTCCGCTGGGACCTCCCGAGAGGAGCTGTGAGGTGGCAGTGGGCAGTCTGAGGGGCGCCTCCGTGTGGACTGAGCTCTGTGGATCGAGCCAGAGTCCCCTGTCCACCTCCAGGAGCGATGTTGCGCGGCAGAGAGGAGTGCGTCGGGATGTGTTCCTTTCTGTCGTGAAGGACCACTGTGTGTGCCCAGCGCCACAAGTCCCAGAGCTAGGACCCCGGCTCAGGGTGGGGACTCAGGCTGCTTGTCCTCTGGAGCCCTGGCTGGACTCCAGGCTCCACCAGGGCCCTCCCCATCCCAGAGCTGTTATCCAGATCCAGAACCATGTTCTCAGGGGAGGCACAGCCTTGCTCTGGAGCCTGAAGTCTGTGCTGCGGCTCTCCCACTGGGTCCCCCCGGCCTCCTCCTCCCCACGAGTATACACCTTCAGCTCGTCAGACCTGCCGGCCAGCCAGCCTGGCAGCACACACCTCCACCAGAACCCCTGGGCTTGACTGTTAGCCTCCTGGGCCTCCCAGGACACGGGTGGGATGCTATTCCCAGAGGCACCAGCTGCACTGAAGTCCTGAGAGGCCTGCCAAGCTCTGGGCCTCTTGACGGAAGGAGGTCCGAGGCATAACAGCTTAGCTCTTACCTTTAAGGTATCCTGGCACGTCCCAGATCTGCAAGCTCTAAACTCCTCATTAGTGTGGGTTAGTCTCCCATCCTCTGGATCTGCCTGGATCCGTGAGTTGTCGGGATGACGTGGGTTTCTGTGCTAGTTCCCTGTAGCTACTGTAACAACAGTTAATGCACTTTTAGTGTCTCAACAGCACAGATTTACTGTTTTGCAGTTGTGTGGGTGAGAAGGCTGACCTGGGCCTCATTGGACTAAACTCAAGGTGCTTCCTGCAGGCTCTAAAGGAGGATCTGTCCTTTGTCCTCTTGAGCTCCTGCAGGCGCCCGCATTCCTTGGCTCAGGGCTGCTCCCTCCCTGTCCAGAATCAGCAGCCTCTTCCGAAGTCCCAGCTCCTCTGCGTCTTCTCCTAAGCCTACTCCGATGACCCCAGCTGGCTTCCTGTCTTCAGGTCGGCTGACAGCGGCCCTAGTTCTGCCTCCAGTCTTGATGGCCTTTGCCATGTAACACAGCATGTTCACAGACTCCCGGGAACAAGACAGGGGCGTCGGCAGGGGCTGCCATCTTGCCCACCGAGAATAACGTGGTCCTGAGACAGGGCAGAGAGGGCCTGCTGCTTGGCGTGGATGGGAGGGCACCACGGGCCAGACGCTGCCACACGCCACGTGCCGGAGGCCCAGGGTGGCCCTGCTTGGCCCGCCGTCTGTACACGTTGCCTTCATCCATCTTCTCCCTCCATTGTTTCTTGCAGAGGCCGGACAGGTGAATTTAGCGGAGATGTGATGGGCACCACCACACCTGATTTCCTCAGGTCTCTGGGTTTTTAATTTAGGCTTTATTCTTTGAGAGCAGCATTGAGGGGAAAGCAGGAGATTCCCATAGACGCCCAGCCCACCACACATGCACGGCCTCTCCCATTATCAGCACCCCCACTCACACTGCTGACAGCTGACGAGCCTCACGGACACACCATGGTTCACATTAGGGTCTACTTTCAGTGTTGTATATCCTGTGGGTTTGGACAAATGTTAATGACATATACACATCATTGTGCCATCACACGGAGGATTTTCACTGCCCCAGAATTCCCCCGTGTTCTGTCTGTTGCTCACACCCTCTTCCATCCCTCGCCACCACCAGTCTTGTTATTGTCTCCATAGTTTTCCCTTTTCCAGGACGTTGGAATCATACAGTATCATAGCCTTCTCGGATTGTTTTTTTCACTGAGTAATATGCATTTAAGTTCAGTTCAGTTCAGTTGCTCAGGGGTGTCCGACTCTTTACGACCCCATGGACTGCAGCACGCCAGGCCTCCCTGTCCATCACCAACTCCTGGAGTTTACCCAAACTGATGTCCATTGAGTCGGTGATGCCATCCAACCATCTCATCCTCTGTCGTCCCCTTCTCCTCCCACCTTCAATCTTTCCCAGCATCAGGGTCTTTTCACATGAGTCAGTTCTTCACATGAGGTGGCCAAAATATTGGAGTTTCAGCTTCAGCATCAGTTCTTCCAGTGAATACTCAGGATTGATTTCCTTTAGGATGGACTGGTTGGATCTCCTTGCAGTCCAAGGGACTCTCAAGAGTCTTCTTCAAAACCAGAGTTCAAATGCATCAATTCTTTGGCGCTCAGCTTTCTTTATAGTCCAACTCTCACATCCATACATGACTACTGGAAAACCCATAGCTTTGACTAGACGGACCTTTGTTGGCAAAGTAATGTCTCTGCTTTTGAATATGCTATCTAGGTTGGTCATAACTTTCCTTCCAAGGAGCAAGTGTCTTTTAATTTCATGCCTGCAGTCACCATCTGCAGTGATTTTGGAGCCCCCCAAAATAAACTCTGTCACTGTTTCCATTGTTTCCCCATCTATTTGCCAGGAGGTGATGAGACCAGATGCCATGATCTTGGTTTTCTGAATGTTGAGTTTTGAGCCAACTTTTTCTTATGCCATTATCTTCATTACCTCCACCATAGTTTGGCCTCAGGTCAAATAACAGGGAAGGAACACAGCCTCGCCCATCAACAGGAAATTGGATTAAAGATTTACTGAGCATGGCCCCACCCATCAGAACAAGACCCAGATTCCCCTTCAGTCAGTCTCTCCCATCAGGAAGCTTCCATAAGCCTCTTATCAATCTGATTACATGGACCACAGCCTTGTCTAACCAAGACAGACGGGTCATGGCGGAGAGTTCTACCAAAACCTGGTCCACTGGAGAAGGGAATGGCAAACCACTTCAGTATTCTTGCCTTAAAAACCCCATGAACAGTATGAATATGCATTTAAGGTTCCTCCATAAGTGCATATTACTGAGTGAAGGAACCGGGGTCCTCACTCCAGGACTTGCGGCGTCAGGCGCACAGCGGTTCTTCAGGACAGAAGGGAGCACATCCGGCCGCACTCCTCTGTGCCGCACGACGGCGTTCCTGACGGCGTTCCTGCGGGTAGAGGGGCTGCAGCTCTCCACCCACCGCGCTTAGTCGCTCAGTCCGCAGGGAGGCACCTCTTGTGTTTTTCTGTGTCTTGAGAGCTCACTTCCTTTTAGGGCTCCATTGTCTGGATGAACCACAGTTTATTTACCCACTCACCTACTGAAGGACATCATGGTTGCGTCTACGTTTTAGCAATTATAATAAATCTGCTGTAAACATCCACGTGCAGGATTTGATGTGAGCATAAGATTTCAATTCCTTTCGGTAAATAGCAGGGAGCACAGTTATTTAATTATTAGAGTACTTTTAATGGCACCCCACTCCAGTACTCTTGCCTGGAAAATCCCATGGATGGAGGAGCCTGGTGGGCTGCAGTCCATGGGGTCTTGAAGAGTCGGACACGTGTGAGCGACTTCACTTTCACTTTCACTTTCATGCATTGGAGAAGGAAATGGCAACCCACTCCAGTGTTCTTGCCTGGAGAATCCCAGGGACTGGGGAGCCTGGTGGGCTGTCGTTTATGGGGTCGCACAGAGTCGGACACGACTGAAGTGACTTAGCAGCAGCAGCAGTTTTATAAGAAACTGCCTAACTGTCTTCCAAAGCAGCTGCAGCATCCTGCGCGCCCACCAGCACTGACAGCAGGTTCCCTTGCTCCGCACCCTCGCCAGCACCTGGTGTCAGAGTGTCCGCCTTCTGGCTCTTCTAACAGGCCTGCAGAGGTATCTCACTCTTGTTTTACTTTGCATTTCCTGCTGGCAGGTGATGTGGAGCATCTTTCATGTGCTTTCTGTGCCAACAGTATAGGTTCTTTGCTGAGGTGTCTGTTCAGCTCTTTGGCCCATTTTAAAATCAGGTTGTTTTCTTACTGTTAGGTCTTAAGAGTTCTTTGTATATTTCAGATTACAGTCCTTTATCAGATATGTCTTTTGCAAACATTTCTCCCAGACTGTGTTTAGTAGAGAAGAAAATTTTCATTTTAGTGAAGTCCAGCTTATCAGTTGTTTCATTAATTGTGCTTCTGGTGTTGTACCTAAAAAGTCATTGCAAGGTCATCTGGGTTTTCTCCTCTGTTACCTTCTAGAAATCAGTTTTGTGGGGTTTTTCGTTTGTTTGGTTTGATTGTAAGACATATGGGATCTCAGTAACCCAACCCAGGATTGAACCCGGGTTGCGTCAGTGAAAGCCCAGAATCCTAACCACTAGGCAACCAGGGAATGCTCCAGTTTTGTTTCATATTCAGGTCTGTGATCCATCTTGAGTTGATTTCCATGAAGGGTGTAAGATCTGTGTCCATATTCACTTTCTTGCGCATGGACGTCCAGGTGTTCCAGCAACGTCTATTAAAGAGACCACCTTGGCTTCACCCATTGCCTTTGCCCCTTTGTCAAAGGTCAGCTGACTGTATTTATAGGGGGGTCTCTCATGTCTTTGGTGCTGGTATTAGTCTCTTCAGTTCCTCCAGGAAATTGTTGTATTTTGTTCATGGTCCTGGTGGGAATGGGGAGTTTCTCGAGCTCCCCTCTGGCTCTTGCTATGGTAACAGCTCTGCTGGTCAAGAAGCCAGTGTGAGCATTCTGCCAGCCAAGTGTCCCTGTCCCAGATGGACCTGGGAATGGACTGGGGCCACAGCGCCGCCTGTCCCTCAGCCTTCACTCTGAAAACAGGACCATGATGATGTGACAGTGCACCCCCAGCCCTCCAGGCAGCAGTGTCAGTTCAGATATCATGTCTGTAGGCCTCCAAGAGTCTCTATTCTCGTTTCTCCAGGGCACCATTGACCCTGACAGAGGCCACCAACTCCTCCGGGGCGGGCAAGGGAATGCCAGCCTGGGGAGAGCACTTGGAGAGGCTTTGCAGGGCCTCCACCAAGGGCATCTGGCATTCTCTCATGGCAGCTGTGAGTCTTTGACCTTGACTTTTGTCTGGAAACTGGGTGAAAGACTGGTGGCTGATGTCAGATTTTGGGTGGACGGAGCCTGCCCTGTCTCTCGCCCTGGGGTCTCTGCGTCCTGACTGTCCCCCTGACCGCTGCCTATGTCTATAGCATCCTGGCCCCGCAGCTCACTGCTGCTGCTCAGCCTCTTCCGTTCTGGGCTCCCATCTCCCACTGACCTGAGGACAGCCCACTGGCCTCCCAGCCCAGCCTGCCGATGGTGAGGTCACAGGTGTTTCTCACTGTTTGATGCAGGGCTGTCCTCTGAACCCTCCCAGGGGGCCTCAAAGGGGGAGGCTTAAACAAGCATTGTTGGGCCGCCGTGGGCCTCTTCCTGGAGCCCACCTGCACGTCCCTGCTTCATCTGCTCAGCCCCTGACGCTCCTTACTGGCCTGGGTGTAGCAAAGGGGTCTTCGGGCGAGGTTATCGTGATTCAGAAAGACCGCTCTCCGCGGGCAAGGCGGAAGGAGGCGTCCTGGCGCGCGTGGCCGGCTGCGGGAGCCGGCAGGTGTGGCCGCTGCGCGGCAGCGCCAGAGCAGAGGGGCGTCGAGCAGGCAGGCGGGCGGCGCTGCGCTGCCGCCGCCTCCCGCGCCCCCTGCTGGCGAGATAAACGGAGCGGCGGCGGGGCCCGCGCCACTGGGCGTCCAGGCCCGGGGCTGTGGCCTCCGCACACGCCGCCCCGCACGCCTGTGTGCTCCCTCCGCGCAGTGCGGGCGGCCGTCCGCTCTGCCTGCCGGCAGGTCCTTCAGCCTTGGAAGCGGCCGTGTCTCAGCTCGTGGTCTCTGAGTCAGGAATGCAGGCACAGCTCAGCCAGTGTCTCCTGGGCGTGATAAGCCCCACTTGGACCAGTGGACACGGCAGTGTTTGGGGGCCCTAGAAACTGGTTCAGAACCAGAGCTTAGTCCCCAGTGTCTGCCTGCTGTCCTTCCTCCAGGGCCTGGTCACCCTAGTCAGTGGACCGGGGCCTCTGGGAGGCTGGGAGGCAGATCTGTGCACACCGAGGTGGGTCTTGGGCCGTGTCCTGAAGGGACGCAGGCTTCCCTTTCAGCCGCAGGTGCGAATTTGACTCACTGTGATTCCTGCGCTTCTCACCCGGGTTACTGGCATCTCATGTCTCTCCCACGGCTAGGGAGCTGGGTGCCAGGTCAAGGACAGAAACACGACCAAGTATACTGCGTGCTTGTGTCGCTAGGGTCTGTTTCCTGGCACCTTCTGGTACCTGTCAGAGTGCAGTCAGGAATAATATTTTTTTTTTTTTTTAGTTTTTAAATTTTATTTTAAAAATATTTATTTATTTGGCTGTGCTCATTTGCTGACTTCTACATTTGATGTCGCTATAAAATGTCCCAGGAGAGCATAGTTGGATTTATTTCCTACTTGGGTGCTCGAATAACGTTTTCCTGAAGGGCCAGCAACTTAAATAGGACATATCCGATGCCAGCTGTTCTGCTCCCTGGTGTAGTCTTTGTCCTTTTTGTCTTAAGATTCATTTCAGAAATGTTTGTGTGTTTTGTCTCTAAATACTTTCCCCATCACTAGACTCCACATTCCAGAGACACTAATTCATTGTCCTCACTGTGTGCCCTCACCTGCGTGCCCCACTCTGCACCATGCGGGCTTCGTTTCTGGCTGCTCTTGCTGTAGTTGTTGGCCTGCAGAACTGAGAATTAAAAAAAAAGAAGAAGAACTGAGAATTGTCTTCCATCTTTTCTGTGATGACTCTATTATCTGCCTCCTCGTTCTGTTTTTTTTCCTCTTGTCTTTGATCCCTTGAATTTCTGTTTTTATTAAGCTCCTCCCCAGCTTGCGGCGCCTGTGGAGAGCGGGCTCTTCTGCTTGTTTTCCCCCAGCCTCCTGAATGCCGCATCGTCTGGGGCACGTGTGCACCTTCTCCCTGCCCTTTCCTTCACGCTGAGCTTGGCAGCTGGGTCTGTCGCTCCTCTGCTCTGACTCTTAGTTCTTGCTCAACCAAGAACACAGGTTGAGCAGTTACGCTCAGGACTCGCCGGTTCTGTTACTGGACTGTTGCAAAGCCCTGTGCAGTGTGACTGCCATGACCCCATTTAGAGAAAGGGGTCCTGAGGCACAGAGAGGTAGGCGGTCACACATCACAGGGTCAGAGAGTGGCAGGTGGGTGTGAATGCCTCTTCTAGTTCTAGCGCTGGGATGCTCCGCTGTGGCCGAGTGTGCTGCCGGGCTCCAGGCTGAGTGCAGGGCCAACGGATCACAGCTCCCAGGGGCTCCCTCTTCCGAGCTCCAGTGCACTTGTGTTTGAGATCACCCACTTCAGCCCTGTCGGCCCTGGCTCTGGGTACGGCTGCCTGAATTTGGAGGGGGTCCTTCTGGCTTTCAGAGGGAGGGCGTCTTTGAGGATCAACAGTGGCTTCTTGGTCTTGCTTGGGTTTCCCACCACCATCTCCACATGTCTTCCCAAGCTGCGGGCTCAGAGGGTGTTTGCAGGGTCGCAGCTGTCTGGGATGGGGAAGGGCAGGCTTGGTGCCAGAGATCTGGCTCAGCCTCATTTGCTCTCTGCCGCTGGATTACTCTGGTTTGGTCGTGTTTGTGTATTTTAGAACATTTTTGATCCTTTGGTCTGGTCGGGAGGGATTTCGCCTACTCCACTCGCCTTGTTAACCTGGAGCTCTGGCACACCTAGTGTTGGCCCCGCAGCCGCAAGGATCGCAGCGTGGAGAGGAATCCTGGGATCCATAAACCCTCTCCCCACTAGCAGGGCCAACCGCGGAGGACCGAGCAGCCACCATCATCCAGTGTGCCTTCCGGAAACTCCTGGCTAGAAAGGAGCTGGCCCGCCGTCAGCAGGAGCACCAGGACTACCAGGAGCTGATGGAGAAGCTGCAGAGGGAGGTGAGGTCAGGTGGGGCTGGGGGCGCGGACACAGGGCCGGGGGCGGGAACTGTAGGGCTAGGGGCGGGAACACAGGGCCGGGGGCAGGAACTGTAGGTCTGGGGGCGGGGACGTAGGGCCGGAGGCAGGGACACAGGGCCAGGGGCGGACACTGTAGGGCTAGTGCGGGGTGGGATGCAGGGCTGAGCTGTAACCCGACTGGATCTCCCGCAGGCCTTCGTGGCCCAGGTTCGGCGCGAGCAGGAGGCGGCCCGGCGGCGGCAGGAAGAAGCGGCTGCGGCCGAGCGGCGGCGGCAGGAGGAGCGGCTGCGCGGGGCGCGCGTGCTGGAGGCGGCCTTCGACGGGAACCTGGGCGAGATCCAGGCGGTCCTGCGGGAGGTGGGCGGCGGGGCGGCGGGGCGGAGGGTCCTGAGCTTGGGGCGCCGCTGACCCCCGCCTGGCGCAGGTGGACGAGCTGCTGACCCGTGAGGGCGTGGGTTGCGACGCGGCGGGAATGGCGCGGCGGCTGCAGCGGCGCTTGGCCCTGGTGGACTTTGAGGACAGCGGCGGGAACACGCCACTGTCCGAGGCGGCGGCGGGCGGGCAGTCCCTGGCCATTCAGCTGCTGGCCGAGCAGGGCGCCAGTCCCAACAGCAAGGTGGGCACCGGGGCCCGCGAGGGCTGGCGGTCGCGCCTCGCCATGGCGGGCCCTGCTCAGCCAGTGTGTCCCACAGGGCGCCTTCGGCCGGACCCCGCTCTACCGAGCGGCCTTTGGGGGCCACCTGGAAGCCGTGGAGGTGCTTCTGAAGCTCGGAGCTGACCCCCGGGTATATGCGGACGACGGGAGCACCCCCGAGCAGGTGCGCGAAGGAGGGCAGAACCCCCGCGGGACGCTGGCTCCCCCTCTCCCAAAGCTGTCAGGAGCCTGGTGGCTCTCCAGGCTGGGTCCTGACCTTCCTGGACCCAGCAGGCTCTCTCCCTACGGAAGTCCTCGCTGTGAGCCTTCCCGGGAACGCGCCATCAAGACCACAGCTCCTGGCTTCCTTGGGCCTCCTCTGGCCAGGGTTCTTCTCTTCTCCCTGGACCCTCAGTCCACCTTAGAAGTACTGTTTCCAAGGAAGGTGGGGAAACAGCAAGGCTCCTGGGGGCAGCGCGGGGGCCCAGGGGTTGAGGGCAGCATTCGGCCTGCCCATCTGGACTCTCACCCTCAGAATTTCCCCGTTTCTGAGAAAATTGATCCCTAAGCCCCTTCCCCAGGTGCCTCGGCCTGGCAGCTACTCCCTGGCATCTGGACACAGCACCAATGGGCCTTTTCCCAGGCCCTCGGCTGGAGACCGAGGGGTCCTGGATTTCTCCCGGGCCCTGGAGGCCTGGTCAGATAGGTGGCCCAGGACCTCTGGGAACAGCTGTGAAAACGGGTCAGCCAGTGCCACCGCCTTCTTTAAGTGAGTCTGAGTTGAGTCTCAAGCCTTGCCCCGCCCCCGAGTCACAAGCCCCGCCCCCGGTCCTGCTCCAGGGTTGCCCTTTGTACTTTCCTCTGCTCTTCTCTGCTCTTCTTTGATAAGCAACAGAACAGGTTTTAAAAGACCAGCAGAGCCTTTGGCTTCAAACTACTGCTTCCACTCTAGATGAAGGAACAATAGTGAGGCCAGGAGGACGGAAGGGCCTGGCCACAGCCTCAGGGTGGCTGGAGTGAGGAGCGCACAGGGAGGCCCACCCGTCAGATGCTGGTGCCCTGGTGGGCCCGGGGCTGAGGGCTGGAGAAGTGTGCAGGCTGAGGGGTGTTGAGGAGGACGTGGAACCCACTGGTGCCTGAGTTCGGGGGAGGGGTGCAGGGGGCACTGAGAGGAACAGCACGCAGTTGGGCAGGGGGGAGCAGGAGCCCTCTGGCTGTGGGGGGAACAGGGACAGTCTCTTTAAGAGGTGGTGCTGGAGCAATTGGATGTCCACAGGCGAAGGAATGAACCTCGACCTAAACCTTGCACCCTATAAAAAGACTAACTCAAAGTGGATTATGGATTTAAATGCAAAACGTAAACTCTAAAACGTATAGAGGCGCACAAGAGAAAATCTTTGGGAAAGATTTCTTAGACAAAAAGCACAGTCAGTCTATAAAAGAAAAATACCCCAAGAAATTGAGCTTCATCAAAATGTAAAACTTTTGCTCTGCTGAAGCCCCTGTTAAGTGGATGAAAAGACAAGCCACAGAGGAGAAAAATCCTTGCAGACCACAGGTCTGACCAAGGACCCGTATTTACAATATTTAGACAGCTCTCAAAACTCAATGGTAAGTCATGCAATCCAGCGGCTGTATGTATGGACGTAACTGATCTGCTTTTGCTGTATACCTGAAACTAGCACAGCACTGTAAATCAACTGTGCTCCAATAAAAGTCTTAATAGAGAGAGTTCCAGAGGTGTGGAGGGCGCCTTTGGGGATCCAGGGAATACGAAGTGTCTCCTGCTTGTGAGGAAATGCCTCGAGGCTGGGGACGGAGCACCTGTCAGGATGGGAGGAGGGAGTGCCGAGCCTGTCGCCACCAGCCTGGGCAGGCGCGCTCACAGCCCTTGCAGCACTGGGTGGGGTACTTGGAAGGACCTTGCCTCAGTAGTGAGGATCAATGCGGCTCTGGTACAGCCTCGCCAATCTTAAGGCAAGACCCAAAGGATAAAACTTCCCAGGTAATTTAACTGTATGCCAAAATTCAAGAACGTGTATGGAGATACAAAATATCCAGCTCCTAACAAGACAAAATGCACATTATCTGGCACCAATGAAAGATTACCGGGCATACAAAGGTGCAGAAAAATATGACCATGAGAAAACTCGACCAGTGAAGACAAATGAACTGACGTGGAGTCACAGTTAGGGTAAAAGACTTGTGAAAGTGAAAGCCATTGTAACTGTTCCAGATGCTCAAAAATTGAATAGAGAATGGAAGACATAAAAAGCTTAAATTCTAGAGGTAAAAAAGACAGTGTCTGCGATGAGAAACAAAAAGCTATAGGTGAGATTAATGTCCACTTAGAACAGAGCTAAAAGTTGGTGAACTTGAGGCTCACAAGAGAGAAACTGCTACAAGTACAAACACTCAGAAGAGAGCAATTCTTCCAAGTGATGAGCATCCACGAGCTGTGGGGCAGTTCAGGAGGCCTACTGTGCATGTAATTAGAGTCTCCAAAGGAGAGAAGAAAAACATACACACTTGAAGAAATAATAACCTTAGGGTTTCCAAATTTGATGAAAGGTATAAACCGTATTCCTCAAATCTCAATAAACTAGAAACAGGGAGAAAAATCAGGCTAAGGCACAATGTGATAAAATTTCTCAAGGCCAGTGCTAAAGAGAAATCTTATAAGCAGCCAGAGGAAAAAAGACATGGACAGGAAAACAAGAATTATGGCAGACTTCTTGTTGGAAAGAGTGGAAGTGAGGAGAGAGTGGGGCAGCGTCTTTAATGGTACTGAAGAAGGAAACAAATCTTGTCAACCTTGAATGCTATGCTCAGTGTAAATATGTTTCATAACTGAAGGCAAAGTAAAGACATACCTTTGCAGACACGCAAAACCTGGAAGACTCAATCACCAGTGGACTCACACTATAAGAAACATTAAAGGAAGACGTACCAATAGAAGGGATGCCAGATGGAAATACGGATCCACTCAAAAGAGTGAGGAACACTAGAAAGGGTAACTACGTAGGTAAATATATGAGATATTGCCTTATTGTTTAAACTTACTGAGAAGGTAGTTGAAACAAAAAATAATGGCACATGTCCTGTGGTTTTGTAACACATGGAGGTACACATACTGAAAATTGCACAAAGTATAGTTGTTTGCTTCAACTGTGTGACACAAAGATAAAGGTTGGCAAGGGGAAATGAAACGTACTGTGGGAGGTTTTTGTATGTGAAGTGGTACAATATCATTTAAAGGCAGTCTGTCATAAGTTAGAGGTATACATATGCTGGAAGCCCTAAAGCAACTACTAAATATCAATAGAGTTATAGTGTAAAAAAAGAGGAAAAGGAAGTTGATACTAGAACCAGGAGAAAACAATAACACAGGGTAATTTTAAACTCAACCATATCAATAGCTTCATTAAATGTAGAAGGTCAAAAGACCCCAATTAAAAGGCAGATTGTCTTTTGAATTAAAAAAAAATCCAACTATAGCGACTTGCTGGTGGTCCAGTGGTCGAGAAGCCACCTTCCAATGCAGGGGACGCAGGTTTGATCCCTCGTCAGGGAGCCAAGACCCCACATGCAGAGGAGCAGCTCAGTCGGGCACCGCAGCTACCAACCCTGCTTCAGCGCCTGTGAGCCACAGCCGGAGACGGCCGCACCGCAACAGAGGGCTCCGTGCCAGGCTAACGACCCGGTACAGCCCAATGAGTACATGTTTCTTGAAAATTCAACAGTATTCTGCCATAAGAAACAAACTTTAAAGACACAAATAGAAAATTAAAAGGACAGGACAAATGTGCTGGGATAACACTAAATATAAGAAAGCTGAAATGAATATATTAACATCAGAAAAAGTAGACTTAAGAACAGAAAATATTACTGAGGAGAAAAGAATCATTTCATAAGGACAAAGGATTCATCAAGAGGACAAAAGAATCCTGAATGTTTTTTGCAGCTGTACATGAAGCAAAAACAGAGAAGTACAAGAACTAAATCCACAATCACAGTAGCAGATTTCCGCATCCCTACCTCAGCAACCGGTGAATCAAGTAGAGAAGTCAGTGATGTGGTGGTTTAGTCGCTAAGTTGTGCTCGACTCGTGAGCCTGTGGACTGTAGCCCGCCAGGTTCCTCTGTCCATGGGATTTTCCAGGCAAGAATACTGGAGTGGGTTGCCATTTCCTTCTCCAGGGGATCTTCCGAACCCAGGGATTGAACCTGGGTATCCCGCACTGCAGGCGGACTCTTTACCGACTGAGCCACGAGGGAAGCCGCCAGTGATGCTGTGGAACTGAGTGACCTCAGCCACTAGCTGTGCTTCTGCCCGCCATCCCTTCATCCCTCATCTGTCCATCTGTCCTTGTTTTCATAAATTCATCCACTCAACCCAATCTTTTTTCCCTGAAGTGGATTTACTCTTTCATCAATTCACACCTTTTCTCATTAACTTATGAGTCATTTATTAATAAACTTGCTGGCCTGGATACTCGCTACTGTATCTGTTTCACCCTTCCTACCACGGTAAGCCATCCTCATTTATTCATGTATTTAACTACTATCAGTTTACACAGCTATCCATCCATCCGTTCACACACCCACTCATGCTGTTTACTTGAGAGAAGTAAATTTTGAGGGAAAATTTTTTTTTAATTCTCTTTAAAAATTTTTATTAGGCTGCACCATGGTTTAGTTGTGGCGTGTGGGATCTAGTTCTCTGACCAGGGATTCATCCTGCAATGAGAGCACCGAGTCTTAGCCGCTGGGCCAGCAGGCATATCCCGTACTTGAGAGGAAATGTTGAGAAAACAGGGACTGTGCTTTTGGTTGTCACATGAAAGGCATTCACAAGTTGTGTTGAATGATTGGATTGGATTCATCTATCCATTTGTTCAACCACCTTCTTATCTAAGTTATTCATCCATTAAATCCCTTCATCTATTAATTTTTATGTATCAATTCATTATTTCATCCATTCATTCAATTAACCCAAGAATCCTTCATTCTTTTATCATTTAATTCATTAACTTACTCATCTGCTCCATCTGTCCATTTCTCTCATCCCTGATTTTGCACATCTTTGAACTTTCTTTTTGAATACAAACCACATACTGAGCATTGCACAAATTAAGGTTGTGTGGCTCGATTAAACCCGGATTAACCTCCTGAGTCCAGAAATGAAACGCTGCCAGGCCCCTGTGCCCCATGCTGAGAAGCCCACCTCCTTCTGCTGTTCCTCACTCCGGAGCAGGAGCGGAGGGGCCTGGGATGGGTGCGGACAAGGGCTGTGTCCTACAGATGGAGGTCTGCGAGGGGACAGCAAAGGCTGCAGCCAGGGACCCTGCAGTGGGGGCTGGTGGGTGGGGTGTGGAGGAGGAGGGCAGGTGGGGGGATGCGGAGCCTGAGGTTTCGGGAGGGAGGCCGTGGGGACCCTCCAGTGCCCGGCTTCACGGGTGCTGATCATGATAATCAAGGCTCCGGGCACCTCCCTGGCCCACCGTCAGGGCCGCCTTTCTGCCCTGGGGTATCCTGTCTGAAGTGGGACTGTAGCACCTCCCCAGGTGAAGAACAGGCGGCCCGAGCTCTTGACCAGTGGCTTCTGTCGCTAGGTGGCCTCGCTGGACACGGTGGTCAGCGTGCTGCAGTCGTGGGACCTGAGCCTCACAGACGCCATGCTCCGGAACATGGAGGCGGAGCAGGAGCGCCGGGCCCAGGAGGCGGCGCGGCACAAGGAGGCGGAGGCCCAACGGTGCGGCGGGTGGGAGGCGGGGGGCCGGCCCGGGGCTGCTCTGACCGCCCCCCTCCACCGCAGCATGAACCTCAAAGTACAGCAGCTGGCCAAGGAGCAGCAGCAATGTCACCAACATGTGAGCCGCCCGCCCCCGGAGGGGAGGGCGGGCGGGCAGAGAGCTGGGAGCGCGGAGGCGCCCTGCGGACCCCCAACCTGGTCTGGAGGCCAGCTTGCCCCCTTCCCCACAGCTGCAGCAGGCCTACTGCGAGCTCAACCGGAGGATCCTGGAGCACGACAAGTGCGAGCGGAGGGGCGCAGGCCTGGCTGAGCTCACGCTGCAGGTTGGCTTCTCCCCCTTGGACCTGGGGAGCCCCCTCCCTGGGCTGTCAGCTTCCAGCAGCCACCTCTTGGGGCGGGGCGCCCCCTCTTCCTTAGGGGTCCCAGCTGTGCACGGCAGGTAGGTGTTGGTGTCCAGCCTTGCCCTGAGCAGAGCGTGGGGCCCCCCTCCAGGCCATCAAGGATGCAGAGGAGCAAGTGGACAGGCTCCAGCAGGAGGCCCAGAAGGCGGAGGAGGCGCTGGCCCTGGCCAGGCTGGAGCTTCGGGAGCAGACCGAGGAGGGTGGGTGGGGCTGGGGCTGGAGGCGGGAGGGCCCCCGGTGGGTATCTGGGCCGCCCCTCCCATCGGCCCCACATTTACACCCCCACAGTGGAGGAGGAGGTGCCCGGGCTAAAGTGCCAGGTCAGCGAGCTCCACGACGTGCTGATGAAGGACGTGGGTGACCGCATCCGCGCAGATGGCAGGTCAGTGGTCCCGGCAGGCCAAGGGTGGGCTGGGGGTTCTAGCAGATGGCAGTGACCTGGAGGCCGCCCCCAGGTGGCCTCTTGTCATCGACCCTTCGGGCCAGGCGGCCACATTCCTGCGCTACCAGGACACCAACTACGTGGACGCCGTGAACCCCGACCACCTGAGGCCGGAGAGGATCCGGCTGGCGCTGCTGGGGGCGCTCAGGTGAGGTGGGCGGAGGGCAGGCACCCGGACGCCACACCCACTCCCGCCCCAGCCCTCACTGCCACAGCCTACGCCGTCCCCGCAGGTTCGGGAAGCCGCTGGTGTTTGACCTGCGCGAGATGGATCTGTTCCTGGCCGTGCAGCAGCAGCTGGAGGCAGTGCAGCCAGGCCTGGCGCAGGAGCTGCTGGGCCGCGGGCTGCTGGAGCAGGAGAGGTACCTGTCGCTGCTGCGGCCGACCGATGGGCCCGAGTACGGCCCCAACCAGTTCCAGGAGGCGCGCCTGCAGCACTTCCGCCTCTTCTTCGTCACCAAGGTTCGGTGGCCCCCGGCCGAGCAGCTGCAGGTCCTCCTGCCTGTGCGCGTGCAGCTGCCGGGCGGGGGCCTCTAGCAACCCGCCCCAATAAAGGGCCCGACCCCAGGCGACGTGTGCGTACCACGCAGGGGAGCGGGCCTTGGGGGTGGTGAAGGCAGTCCCCCAGCCCCCCTCCTACTGGGGGGCAGCCCAGTCTGGGTGAGCCACCTGGAGTCCTCAGAGTCCCTGCACCCGCTGCCCCCAGATTGGGAGGGACAGAGGGGTGCATTCGTGTGCCAGCAGGTGGACAGAGTAAGACAGACAAGATGTAAAACGTAGTCAATTTTATTCTTCTTAAACCACAAAATAGAGTCTTTGGTTGTACAAACATCACTAGTTACAGTCTCGCCAGGAGGTCCCGGCTGGGGAGGGGGCGGTTAGTCAGTGGCCAGAACTCCTCAGGGGACCTCTTTAAAATGCTACCGGCCGGGTTAAAAGACTCGGGGCAAGGGTGGTGTTGGCGCTGGCAGGGCCCCCACCCCAAGTCGGGGGAGGCACCCCGCTCCTCTAAGAGGGCACTGGGCCCAGGCCTCGGCGCCCTGGCCGCATGGCCCGGCGGCTGCTGCACAAGGCCACCTCCTCGGGACCCGTGGAGCCTGGAGAGGGCCTGCCCAGAAGCACCATGGCCACCTCTCCGTCCTCCTCTGGCAGACCTGCGGGCAGGGGCAGGGAGTAAGTGAGTAGATGGGCCTGGCACCCTGGACCATGGGGGCGGGGGTGGGCCCGGCCCTGGCCTGCCAACTCACCTGGGCTCGGAGGTGGTTCCAAGGACCTTAGCTCCTCAGCGAAATCTGGGGACTGTGACGGGGAGAAGGGCTGGTCAGGGACTACCCAGACCTGCCTGAAGCCCCCAACAGGAGCCTGGGTGAGTCCCTGTAGAGCCCTGGCTGGGGGGGCGGGGGCGGGGGTGGGACAGGGAGGGTATGGAGCAGGGGACAGGCTGGGAGACAGGCTGAGCAGAAAGCCGCAGGAGCCGGTCAGGGTGTCCTGCAGAAGGGCCGGAGGGCCCGGTACCTGCATGTCATAGACAGGTCTGGAAGAGGGGAGGGCGGCAAACACCCTGTAGTCAAACTTCCTCCCAGACAAGGCCTTGAAAGGACAGCGTGAGGAGAGAGGCAGAGAGCGTAAGAAGAAGAGAGGGTGGGAGTCTGGATCCCTGCCCCGCCAAGGGAGGAAGGCAGGGGAGGGCGGCAGCTGCTGGCTCCTCACCAAGCGTCCCGGGGAGGTGCCGGTCTGGGGGCCGAGGTCTGGAGGAACAAGAAGGGGGCATCGGGAGAGGTCCGCGCTGCAGGCCGGGCTCCCGCCTCCCGCCCGACATACAGACCTTCCAAGGGGGTGGGTGATGGAGTAGGCGCTGGCGAGGGGGCCTCGGCCAGGCGCTCCAGGGGTCCCCGCTTGCTTCGGCCCTCCTGGGACTTGCTGAGGACCATCTGTGCGCGGAGGGCGTCCTGCTCCAGGGACTTCATCCTGTGGGCAGGCGGAGGCGCTGGCAGCGTGGGGGCGCAGGCGCTGGCAGCGTGTGGGCGCGGGCAGCGGAGGGCGGGGCAGGCCTTACCTGGCCGCCCTCCAGAGCGCCCGCTTCTCGGCCTCCAGGGCTCGGCGCTCCGCGGGGGACAAGGCCCGCTCTGGGGCTGGGGCCGGCAGCTCGGGGCTCTGCACGCGAAGCCGCTCCTGGTGGCGCCTCTCGGCCTTGGCAGTCCGCACTGGGGCACCACCTCCCTGCGGCGGAGGAGACGCGGGACCAAGCCTGGGCGGGGCGACAGGACAGGAGGGCCAGATGGAGGGGCGCCGGGCACGGGCGGAGGGGTGCCGGGGACAGGGGCTGGGGCGGCCCTCCCCCGCCTCACCCTTCTGCCATGGGGCCCTGGCCGACCCAGGGTGGTTCCTCCTCGGGCTCCTCGTCCTCAGGAGCATCGGCTTCCGGGAGCCCCGTGTCGGCCGCCGCCTCGCGCAGCATCTGCGCCCTCTTCTGCTGCAGCTTGCGGGCTACGGGGCGCGGAGGGTCAGGCCACGAGCCGGCACCCCCCACCCTCCCCCACCCCCGTGCCGCCTGCTCACCCTCCTCCTCCTGCATCTTCCGCAGGTCGTCAGCGCCCACCAGCGACACGCGCTTAGGGGGGCCCTCGGCCTGGGGCACCCGAACCTCCAGTTCAAAGTACTTCTGCCGCTCGCGGAAGGACAGCTGCTCCGGCGAGGCCGTGGGCCCGAGCATGGGGTGCTGGGGGAAGCGCGCCCTCAGACCCGGCCCCTCGGGTGTCACACCCTCGCAGGCGCACGCAGCGGGGCACCTGAGGGCTGCCCACCACCTACCTGGGCAGGGGTGTCCAGGGGCGGGTGCAGGCCGGGCACAGCCGCGAACGTCCTATAGGCCTGCTTCACGTTAGCTGGCAGCTCGGCAGGGGAGGGCGGGGAGGGGGGCTGGGGACCGGGCGCAGTGAGCTGAGCAGGGACAGCTGCCCCTGCAGCACCGCCCACCCTGCCACCAGCTGTCCCTGCTGACTGCCCCCACCCCTGCCCCCCAGGTCAGGGCACTCACGGGCTGGGGACCACCTCTGCCCCTGGGGACCGGGGAGCCCCTTGGCCAGGCCTGAACCAGTGGCTGGATCACCCCAGGCTTTGTCTGCAAAGGGGTTCAGGTGGGGGGTGTGAGGGACGGGGTGGGGGGAGAGAGATGGCGCCGAGGTGGGCGGCTGGGTGCCCAGGAAGCGAGGCCAGCACTCACCCATCTGCTGTCTGTCAGGAAGGGGCAGAGGCTGGGCGCTGGGCTCCAAGCCGGCACTTCAGTGTCTGCCCCAACCCTGCCACCAGGCCTGGCCCTCCCCATGCAGCAGAACCAGGGAGCCTCTGCAGGCAGGTGGGGGGCTCGGGGCAGGGTAGAGTGGCCCCCAGGAACTCCCAGACATGAAGACAGATGGGGACAAAACCGCCAGGCACTGGGGAAGGCCACCCTGACCCCCAGCCCCCTCTGTCCAGGAGGCCACAGGGAGCCCCCCAGCCGTGATACCAGCCAGCTGGGCCAGGAAGGGGCCTGCAGGCCATCCCCCTGTGGGATGGCAGCTGGGGAACGTGTGAGCCCTAGCACCCTCCCCGGAGTAGTGGACTCTGCACACAGCACCCTCTGCAGCACCCCCACTGTGTGTACTCACCTGCTGGTGGCTAGGGGAGCAGGGGGCCTCAGCCATCTCTCCACTTGCCACAGGCAGCACCTGGAAGAGCGGAGTGGTGGTTGTGGGGAGGGTCAGGCAGGGCTGAGGGCCCCCGAGGAGGAGGTGGGGGGTTGCCTGCCTCAGTAGCACAAAGGCTGGTCCTCAACACCCTGACCTGAGCAGCCCTGAGACATCTGAGATGGATGGGCTGGGCTGGGCTGGACTTCTCCTGGGTGGGGCGGCCACCCTCCCTATGAGCCTCAGAGGCCCGTCAGCCAGGGAGGCCCGCCCCCTGCGAGCCACCCCCCAGCTGTGCCCCTTTCTGATGGAGGACACTGGGCCCCCTCCCCTCTTGGGGGCTTCCTACTCTTGCCTATGTGGGGCTGAGCACAAAGCCCCTGAACAGGCTCACTCAGCCCCCAGCTGGCACAGCCTCCTCACCAGCCCTGCAGAGTCTCCCAGCAGCAGCTGGCGCTGGGCAGCCCGCCCTGCAGGGAAGGGGTGAGAACCACAGGCCTCCGCCCAGGGCCCTGCCCCCCCGCAGCACTGGCCCTCCTCCCACCGTGCTCCACCGGGGGCCCTGGGCCCACACAGCCCTCTGCTCTGCCTTGAGTCTGCCTCTGGGAGGTGGGGGGTAGGCAGCAGCGGATGCATCACAGCTGGGCTTAGGGGTGGAAGAGGACAGACGCGTGCCAGGCTGGGGGTGGCGCTCCAGCTCGGGCACCCCAGGCAGTCCCTGTCATGCATGAGGGCCCTTTGAGGGCCTCAGCCCTCTCCCTGGGGACAGGATCCTGGCAGAGCTCTGTCCTGCAGGGCCTCAGGTGAAGGGAAGGAAGACAGGGGTAGGACTGACGGACAAGTGGGCAGAGGCCGGAACAGGGGTGTGATGACCAGGGACTGACCCTCTGCACGCTGCCGGCGCCAGGGGTGGCGGCCAGGGCTCGGCAGGCTGGCTTCAGGCTCTCTGGGCTCCGACCCTGGGGGGCAGAGTGGACACAGGGCTGCCAGGGCTGTGCCTGCCAGAGTGCGGGGTGGGCGGCCAGGCCTAGGGACTCTGGGCTGTGGGGAGGAGCCCGCCATGTGGGGCAGGAGGGCCTGGGCACTCACCATGGCCTCTGGGCCCCATAGTGGGATCTGTCCGGGCAGCTCCTTCTCCTGTGAGCAGAGGAGACAGTGGTCGGGGCTGACGGCCTCAGGCTCCCAGCCCAGGGGCTGCTGGCTGTGGGTGGCTCTGACCTTGCCGGGGCCCTCGGGGCTCAGCTCCCGGTCGATGGAGGAGATGCTTTCCAGGCTGTTCCGGCGGCCAAGGCCTGCCGCGAAGGGGTTGGCGATGATGCCTGGGGACACCTGCGGGGGAGGGGCGGAGTGGCCACACCCGAGGCAGCCGCTGGGGTGGGCTCTGCTTGCTCAGGACTCCACGCCACCATCGCATCTGTGCCCAGGGCACCCACACCACGCTCCCGAGGACACGGCGATGCAGAGCACCGGGCGAGAGAGGTTGGCCGTGGACACGCACCCCGGAGCACAGAACTGACAAGGCGGTGGGGCGACAGTGAAGCGCCCATGGCACAGAGAGGAGCTGAGGCCAAAGTCCCAGCAGAAGGAGGCTGACAGATTCCTGACGGCAGAAAAGGCCGTTTAAAGGAGGAAGAGTTGACTGTGGTGTTGACCGGAGTGATGACAGCAGACGTGACCACGCGCTTCTCCAGCGTAAGCGACTATCAGGACGTAAAAGGTGCCCGCTCACAGGCACAACCCAGCCCCCGAGCGGCCTGAGACCCTGAGGCCTGACAGCCAGGAGCACGCCTGGCGCCCACATCCCGGCTCCTAAATAGCCCTGTCCACTAAGGGAACCAGTGCTCCTTGGAGAAAGAAGGTAGGGGAAAGGGTGAGGTGACCCCAGACTTCCTGCTGTGCTAGAAAGGAGGCTGCCTGAGGGAGGTGGGCGATGTGAACAGGGCCCCGGGCCAGCCAGAAGCCCTCTCGTCAGCTCCGCCTGGATGGCTGGAGCACCAGATATCAACAGCAGCCGTGACAACTCTCACCACGAGATAAAACGGAAAATCTGTGCTAAGGAAGGTGGCCGCCCAGAGCAGTGGGGAGGGCGCACAACTGCCCTGGGGCTGAGGAGGAGCCCGAGGAGGAGCAGGCCGCTGCACCCCCCAAAGCACCCGCCAGTTTCCGGGGGGAAGCATCACCTGGTGGGGTGACCCAGAGACGCCCCCGTGCAGGCACCACACCCGTGGGTCTGGTGGGAGGCCCTCCAAGACAGTGTGAGCTCTGTGATAACCCTGCCAAGATACAGCCACTGCAGCTCGTCCTGAGGAGGCAATGGACAGACCCCCAGTGAGTGCCATCCATGCCGTGATGGCCTGTGCCCACCTGAAGTTCCAGGTCAGGCTGGGAGACAACCAGATGCCCACATGCCTTGTAGCTCTAAAGGTCGCCTTGGACCATTGGTGGGAGGCATGCAGGGCCTCTGAGTGAGAGGTCCTGTCTACTGTTCTTGACACTTTTCCTCAACTCTAAAATTGTCACTACTTTATTTACTTGCTTGTATCTTTCAAAACAGAAATAACAGCAGGAGAAACTACACTAATGCAGACGCTGGCCTGGGGGTCACCGAGAGGGGATTCAGACTCCTGGAGGGCTGTGTTCACAGCTGCAAAGGTTTAGCACGAGCAGCCAGTTTGTCCTCCCGGCCGCAGGGTCTTCGCTCCCCAACTGCAGCCTGACCTCACGACACAGCAGTGAGCGTGCCGTGTCCCACCCCCCGGACTGCCGGGGAACTCCCAGGAAACTCTGCTTTTAAAGTCATCTTTAAGAACTGAAAACGAGTTCTGGGCTTCCCCGGTGGCCCAGTGGTTAAGAATTCACCTACCAATGCAGGGGACACAGGCTCGATCCCTGCTCCAGGAAGATCCCACATGCCGCAGAGCAGCTAAGCCCATGAACCACCAACTACCAAGCCCGGGGTCTGGGGTCTGTGCTTCCCAACAAGAGAAGCCGCCTCACTGAGAAGCCAATGCGCAGCAACGAGACCAGCACAGCCGAGAAGAAAACTCAGACAAAACTCAGCCTAACTGTATGACAAGCCGGCAGTAGGACAATGCAGAGAATCATTTCCCAGGGACTTAACGTAGCATTGTGACTGCACCTCCTAGTGGATGAATCCTAAGGACACAGAAATGTCAAAGTGCTATTAAGAAATGCTAGTGATAACACTGATACGGCTTTTTTAAATCAATACTTATAATATTACTTAATTTAATAAAACGACTTTTAAGATGAGAAAAAGAGACACAAATATAAAGTCAAAAGAATCAAAGCCTGCTGTCCTTAAGCATGGGTTGAAAGTAACAACCTCATGGATTTTTTCCCCCTAGAAACCTACCTCCTGAGGACCCGTGTGCTGCAGAGGCCCAGGAGCGAGGCCACAAGACCAGCCAGTGATGGTCTGAGCCCCATGCCAGGGCTGCGGCAGGAGACACCGGGACGCCTGGGTCACCACCAGGCTGGTGTGTCACCGGCTTGTCACCGCGGTGCCCACGCAGGCACCCTGCCTCACGAGGACCACAAAGACCAAAAAGCAGTCACCATGGGGGCTTCCAGGGCAGCCACTTGTTATTTAAAAATCAACCAATGAAAGGAAAGAATCAGAGTGTTTACCACACATCTCCTGTACAAAATCTTATTTTAGGATAAAAAGCAGCTGATAAAATTTCTTCTTTACAGAAAGGTCATTAGAATGACTGAAAACACTAGATGAGGAAGGAGTAACTGAGGCAGTCTTCCTTCGATCAGTAATCAAGGAAACACGGAAAAGAAAGGCGGTCTGGATCAAAATCCAAAAGGTGGTTTTTCTGAGAAGGCTGCTAAAATATACAAAACTTTGGTGAGTGTGATGGGGAGGAAGAGACGGCAGAAATCAGATCAAGACGGTGATGGGACCACAGAAACAGAGGGGAGGAGAAAGAATGTTCTGGACCTTGCCCCAAACATGCTGAGCACCAGTCAGCAAGCTCTTGGAAGCGCACAGCGGTCCCCACAGCGCTGCCACCAGCTGGCCACCAGGCCTGCCTGCCTGTGCAGGGCCCTGGGGCAGAGGCCGGCACAGCAAGGACAGGCAGGTCCTGAGGCCAGCCTGCCCCCTGCCGTGCAGAGGTTGGGGAGGACGCCAGGGCACAGCTCATGCAAAGACGCGCTTGCAGAATCCAAAGTTCGGAGAGATGGCTGTGAACCCTAATTCCTACAGGGGTTGAACGGGTCACCACAGAGGAGGCAGGTGGGCTGAGGTTAAGAGAAATGGGGCTGGGTGGATGACCGGTGTCCTGACGGATACACGTCACCCCTTTTTCTTTCAAGCAGCAAGCTAGCTGGAGGAAACCTGTGGGCTGCACCTCACCGTACTTGGCACAGGGCTGTAAAAGCCATCAATAAAAGGACTCCAGAAAACTCAGCACTCTTTCAGAGAAAATTCTTACAGGTTATAAATGGAAACAGCCATCCAAGTTTAAAAGAATGTTATATAAACTACCTCCTCCAAGTCAGCACAAGGCAAGGTCACTGTCCACCATCACCAGGTTCCCAGGGGGACGGAGGAAAAGGGGACCCGCAGCCACCACCTGGGCCTCAGGGCTTCCTCCAGGAGACGCAACAAAGTCACCGATGAGAATCAACAAGGATGCAAGAGCAACCTAGGAATGTGCCTGGAGAAACCTTATTCACACAGTCACAGAGCTCACAGTGAACCCCCAGCTCCCAACCAACTTACAGAACTGGCAGGTCCATTTGGAAGAGAAAACACATGAAAATAGACTAACACTTGTCAAAAGAAGAAAAAACAGTGGGTGATTTCACCAGTTAGGTCTCCTGAAACATACTCTAAAGTGGCTACACTGAGGTTAGCAGCATCGGCTCAAGAACACGGCCGGCTCCCAGGACCACGGGATGTGGATCCAACCTACAAGGAAGCCCGATCTCCCCCGATCAGTGGGAAACTGAAGGCCAGTCCAGTGCACTCCACTGGGACGGAAGATCCACTTGCTTGAGAAGCAATTCCAGTGGATTGTTTTCTAAAAAATAGCTTTGACAATCTTGCCCCAGAGAGGGTTTTCATCATCAAAACTCAAATCCAGACATTATGAGGAAGGTTAGACAATGTCACTCACAGTCTCCATGTTTCTATAATCCCAGAAAGGCCATTGTGAAGGAGCAAAAGACAAAGCCCACTCATGCCCTATGCAAAAAGACAGAAGCTTATAACACAAAAGACAAACTGCGAGTTTCGTGAGTCACACGTCAAAGGAGGCCAGGTCCATGGAGACAAGCCTGAGGCTGGGCGGGGGTGGGAGATGGGGCAAGCCTGCGGCCTCAGGCCCAACACCCCTTCTTCCAGGGTGCTGTCCTGCAGAAACGCCCCCAAAAGCATCAAGACAGGCTCCGAGCACTCTGGTTGGAAACACAGCACAGGCAAAGCAACCCAGGGAGAGATGGGCAGACAGTCAGAGGAGCCCAGCAAAGCCT
Source organism: Bubalus bubalis (assembly GCF_019923935.1). Lineage (NCBI taxonomy): Eukaryota > Metazoa > Chordata > Mammalia > Artiodactyla > Bovidae > Bubalus > Bubalus bubalis. The sequence goes on from NC_059171.1 coordinate 80,967,626, forward strand.
CCATAAAGCTGGGGAGACGCCTGCTCTGCTCTTCGCCCTGGAGTGTATTTACTCTGTTTGTACTGAAACCTTAAAAATAAGTACATGTGCTGACCGAAACATGTAAGGTCTTACTTTAAATGAGAAAGCAGAAGACACAGCCCTCTCTGGAAAGTCTGAGCAAGGTTCCTCACCAGAAACAACAGGTTCCTGCAGGCACACAGGGATGTGGGCACAGAGGCCAGCACAGGGGCCCCCAGAACCCAGGGAATGGGGTCCCAGTCCAGCACCCAGGCAGGAGAAACAAGGACAAACGCACCATCCTTCCCAGTTCAGGAGGCGATGCACAGGACGAGGTAGACCCTGCCTCGGCAGTGCGGGGACAGGGGCAGTAGGCTGCCGTCCCGGAGACCCACTGGAGCCCCATCCCCAGAAAGGAGGCCCTCAGGGAGCTGGCAGCCGCTGCGGGGAAGGAGCCCCTGGAGGCGGGGGTGGGGGCTGCTGCAGGAGAAGCGGCCCCCCTGGGCTGATGCTGGAAGCCCGGGGACAGCGGCAGCATAAGACAGCAGGGCCCCCCAAGAGGGCACAGCCAGGCTGGTGCAGGACACCGGCCGGGCTGGACACCAGGCCTCTGCAGCCCGGTCCTGGGCCTGGCAGCTGACACTTCCTCCAGGGGCTGCAACGGAGAACCACTGGGTCCCCACAGGCTCGCCCAGGTGTCTGCGCGGGGACACAGGTCTGGGCCCTGAGCTCCCTGCTAAGGGGCTGCCAGAAAGCAGGCCGGCACCAGGCCAGCGTGGCAGGGCCCGGGGGTTTGCAGGCGGGCTGTGTCCCGCTCTGGGCCGTCCTGCCCTGGCCTGGCGGCCCCAGGGCACAAATGCTGCTTGCCCGGTTCAACCTTTTCTTTGAAGACACAACCAGGCCTTCTGTACACAGTCTGTCCCACCAAGGCTGCGAGCGGGGCTGAAACGAGGACCTGGCACCCGCACCGCATGGCTCCCCCAGGTCTGACTCACAACGGTCAAGCGTGTCCTGGCCCCGGCGCACCAGGACCCTCCCGGCCACACTGGGGGCGGGACGCAGTCCCCGTGGCCGAGCGCCGGCTGGGGGGGCACTGACCTCGGGGGTGGCAGCGCTGGTGTCGAAACCGTCGCAGACCAGTACAGTCAGGGTGTCGCCCACACTGCGCAGCAGCTGCACAGCCTCTCCATGCGTCAGACCCAGCAGGCTCTGCTGGTTCACCTCCAGCAGCCGCAGTCCCACCCGCAGACGGCCATCTCGCCCAGCTGCTCCCGTGGGGCTCACCTGCGGGGAGACAGCTGTGCTCAGGACCAGCCCCGGACCTGGGCCCCTCCCCGCCGGAGAAGTCCACGGGGCGGGCGGGCGAGTGGGAGCTCACCTTGGAGATGAAGATGCCCTCATCGGTGGGGTCACAGGGGTTCCCGGCGTGGCCCTTGGCGCCCCCACGTATGCTGATGCCCAGCCTCTCCCCGGGGGCCTTCTGGATGCAGAGCTCCCGCATGCCCGGGGGCGGCGGGTCCCTCCGCACAACCAGCACCAGCTCTAGGCAGGGCCGGAGCAGGGCGCTGACCGCTTCCTGGTGTGTGGCCTCCCGCACGTCCTGCCCGTTCACTGCCAGGATGCGGTCCCCGACCCGCAGGCCACTGCGTGCAGCCAGGCCCCGTGGGAGCACCTGTGGAGGGAAGGCCGGGCACCGTGGGCAGGGGGCTGGGCCTCCCTACACCCCACAGCGCCCACGGGGTCTGCTCTACCTTGGAAATGAACACGCCGGGCTCCTGGACACCGAATGGGTGGCTGGAGTGGTCGGAGCCCCCAACGATGCTGAGCCCCAAGGGGCCCCCCGCTCTGGGCAGACAGATCTCCTGGGAACATGGAGGAACAGGAAGGGTGGCTGGAACAAGCCGAACATTACAGGATGGCTTCCCAAGCCCAGGGGTGTGAGACCAGGGAGCTCCACCACAGGGAGGCCGCGTGACGGTGCAGAGAAGACTGCAGGAGGAGGAAGCCCCTACGGAACGACGCCCTGTGTCCTGGAGCCTGAGAGGACAGGGCCGAGGCCCTTGTTCTCCCACGAGCGGGGCCGACAGCCACACCTAAAGCTGTGTGGCTGTGGAGACAGGGGCTGGTTGGTGGGCAGGGCCAGGGCAGCGGTCTCACCTCCACTGGGTACGGCCCCTCCAGGGCAGCAGCGAGCAGACTAGGGGGCAGCCTCAGAGGCCCAGGCTCCCCTGGGGCAGCAGGGGCAGCAGTGGGGGGCGGGGGGGAGTGAGGGGGAGGGCTGGGGGCGAGGGGCCCCCCAGCCTCCCGCTCTAGCAGCAGGGCGATGGTGGGCGACGCGGCAGTCAGCAGGGAGACAGCATGGTCGTGTCTGGCCTCGGTCATGTCCACCCCATTGATCTGCAAGAGCACAGCCTGTCAGACGGCCCCAGGGAGAGGGGTGCATGGGTGCTAGGCAGGCCCACCGCCGCACTCACGGAAAGGACGCGGTCGCCGACCTGCAGGGTGCCTGCCCGGTGGGCAGCACCCCCCTCAACGATGCGGGAGATGAAGATGCCCTGCAGCGGGGGAGGGCGAGTGGGTGTCCGCGGGCTGGCCAGGCCTGCCCCCCACCCCGCCCCACCCCCGGCCCCAAACTTACCCCGTCACCGGCCCGGTAGGGCGTGGAGCCTTTCCCGCCTGCGATGCTGAAACCCAGCCCCTTCTCGCTGCGCACAAGACAGGCCACGTGGCGCTGGCGGGGCGGCCCGGGCGGCTCGGGCGGGAGCAGGGGCAGGCGCAGGCCGCCCCCTCGCCGCTCCCTCGGGCTGTAGTCATCCTCGGGCCGCAGGGCTGTCACGGTGACTGCATTCTCAGGCTCCACCATGCGCTCCCGCCACAGCCGCATGTGCACGGTGGCACCCGCCCCGCGCAGTGCCTCCACGGCCTGCTGGTGCTCCGCGTCCTGCAGGGCCACGCCGTTCACCTGCCGCACGGCACTTGTCAGCCCGCCCTCTGCAGGCGGGCCGGCCGAGTGGGCACAAGCCACAGCGTGCCAGGGGCTGCTGCCCCCCTCCCTGTGGGTACTGGCTACCTATCTGGGCAACACAGGGCTAGGAGGCCCACTGTCGAGGAAGCAGGCGATGCCCCTGCTAGTCCACAGTGCCCAGTCCTGGTGCCCCTGCCCCACACACCTGCTCCTTATCTAAGCAGTCCTGGGGAGGATGCCGGGGGTTCTGTGCATCTGGCCCTGCCCTGCGCTCTCTGAGCTGCTGGGACACAGCAGCCCCTCTGTTCAGTGAGTGCAGGGTTACTTCCTCCTGCCCCCATCCCCCAGAGCAGACTGCCCTCTGACCACCCGACAGGCCTCCTGCCCAGACGCGGGTTTCTGCCTTGGGCTGACCTCCAGTCTACCCGGAGCTCTAGCTTATGAGCTCCATGCCTCATAGGGGTCCCATACTTGGGGCTCTCAGGAGGAGCTGGGCACCCCCTTCCTGGAGGGGAGGGAGCCCACCACCAGACGTGGGACTGAGAGGTCCCAAGAGTGTGCACTTCACACGGTGGCCAGGGGGCTCACCTCGAGGAGCTTGTCGCCTACTCGGACCCCAGCCCGAGCCGCAGGGCCCTCCTCAGACACCCGGGAGATGAAAATGCCCTGTAAGACAGAGATAGCCCAAGAACGTCGGTGGATGCCCTTCCAGAGAGGGGCCCTCAGCAGCTGTGCGAGGCCCAGAAGCCCCCCAGTCAGGGCTGCAAAGACGCCCCAGGGTGCAGGAAAGACAGAAGTGGGCCTGCAGTGGTCATACGGCCTGGGTGTGGGCTGCTGTGGGGTCCCAGGCGTCAGGGAGTGAGGGTGCAGGTCAGTCCCGGGAAGTTCGATCCATACACAGCACAAGAAGTGCCGGTGAAAGGGAGGTGAGGCTGAAAGAGACGGCGGGCAGACCAGCGGCCCTGACCGTCCTCTACGACGCTGCCCCCCACAACCCCGGCCTCTAGGACCTCGTGTGCTGCAGGGGCAGGGCCTGCGGGCAGCACAGGGTGGGGGCGGCTCCTCACCTCGTCGTCTCCCTTGTAGGGCGTGGATCCCTTGCCACCCGCAATGCTGATGCCCAGGCCCCCTGTCTGCCGCACGATGGTGAGCGTCAGCTGGAAACAGAACAGACGCACCGTGTCCAGGGAAGGCTGAGGGGCCGGGGCCTGGTCCCCTCCGGCCACCAGCCACCTCTCCCAGGGCCGGCTTGGGCCACAGAGGAGCTGACGAGGTGGGGGCTGCCGGGCTCCAGGGAGCGCAGCCAGAGGGAGTGCTCGCCTGTGGGTGACGGGGGCCTTCCAGGGCCGGAGCGCCGCAGGAGGGGGGCACACCCTGCACCTCCTCCAAGATTGGCCACCCCTGCCTGGAGGCCAGCGCCCTGTGGGTCTGGCGGGCGCCCCAGGCCCTGGCTCTGAGTTTGGGGAGGAGGTCTGAGCAGCAGCGGGAAGGAGATGGAGAGCCCGCAGCCCGAGAGCAAGGCCCGCGAAGCCTGGGGCAAGAGCGCAGCGGCAAGCGAGTACAGACCTCTTCCTCCTCAATGCGAGCGGGCTCTATCAGCAGGTTATTGGCCTGGTCAAACGACACCCCCTGTTAGGACAGGACCAGCAAGGACATGCAGGTCAGCTGCCGCCCGGCCCCGCCACCTCCTTGCCCAGCCCCGCCATGAGCAAGAAAGAGAGAGAAGACCACACCAAGCTCCCACAGCCTGAGAGCCTGGCCCTTCGTGCCTGGGTCTGGTGCTGCCCCCAGGCAGGGGGTCCCATAGGGTCTGGAGGCCTGGCTGCTACTGCCGACCTGCCAAATGGGCAGGCTGGGCTGGTGCCAGGTGGGCCTAGGCCTGGCTGTGCCAGCTCTAACTGTCCAGGCCCTCTCAGCCGCCACAGCACCAGGCTGTCTGTGCTCAGATATGTCAGACACGGGGCTGCTGCGGGGCGGGGCATCCCATGGAGAAGACAGGGACCCATGAGAGCCAGCCCTCCAGAGGCTAGGGCAGGCAGAGGGGCCTGGGCATAGGTGGGGACTGCCAGGGGCTTGGGATGGGGCTACAGGGCCAGCACGGAGCTTGCAACTGAGTCTGCACCCAGCCTGCAAAGGAGAGTGGGGAGCTGGGGACAGGCACCTCCTGTGCCAGTTGCCTCGAGAGTCGCCTGGGACCCACACCGGTGTGGACCAGGGGGCCTGGTCAGTTGGATTCGGGCTGGCGTGTGGGGCCAGACCCACCTTGACAGAGGGCGCAGAGGCCACCGCCTTCTCCTCCTCTGCTGCTACTGCCGCCTCCCCCTCCTCTTCCTCCTCAGCCTCGTCTTCCTCCTCCTCCTCTGCTCGCGGAGCCCAGGACATGTGGGGGCCATTGTGCCAGCCCCCAGTCCCCATTGGGCCCTCACTGTCTGGCGGTGTCCCCTGCAGGAGGGCCACCACGGCCTCGGGCTGGGGCAGCTTGGAGATCTTGAAGTGCTTCTTGTAGTGGGGTGTGTCCTTGCGGATGAGCCTTTGTCTGCCCCCCGGCAGGGGCCAGGGCGCCTCTGGCTGGCCCTCCTCGCTCTCGCCGTCCTCCCTGGGCAGGAGCAGCGTGTCCTCCGCGAAGCGCACAGTGGGCTGTGAGAGCTAAGTGTGAGGACTAGGCCAGCCCACCCCCGAGCGCAGGGCCCAAGGCAGCAGACAGGTGCTAAGAGGGCCCGCTGCTTAAAGAACAGGGACAAGTGACGAGCCAGTGAGGGGCACAGAGCAGTCAGCGGGAAGAGCAGGCTCGGGGGCTGGGAGGCTCTGCCCACTGTGCTCTCAGCAGCCTGAGGAGGGGCCCCAGCAGGACCGCGAGGAAGGCCCTGGTGTCTGGGAATGTTCCAGCGGGGAATGTGCAGTAGCGTGGGTGAGCAGGGCCCAGGCTGAGCCGGCCTTGAAGTAAAGACCCTCTTCCCCCAGCTCTCCCCCTGGCCTGGGGCAGCCTGACTCCTGCTGGGCCCCACACAGGGAAGAGTGCACCTGGGGGCCCACCTGAAAAAACCGACTGGTGCTGCCTGCACACGAGCTTGGAAAGGAGGCAGGGTGGGAGCTGGCAGGCCCGCCCCGGAGCAAGCGGCCCCCAAGGCCAGTCTCACCTCCTCGTAGGTCTCCTCCATGACCTCTTCCTGGGTGGCTGGCACGGGTTCCTGCTGGCTCAGCCCCTCCTCCTCGGCCAGCGGGCCCTCAGGCTCGCCCTGGGAGGCTGTGCCGGCAGATAGGCGCGAGTCTGCACTTAGGCCAGACTCAGTGCTCAGCCTCTTCTCCTGTGGCAGGGGAAGGCAATGGGTTGGGCTGCCCCTGGAGGATCCCACATTGCAGAATGTACCCCAGGGCTCCCTGCTGCCTGACCACAGAGCCTCGGGAGCTTCCCCCCCAGCTGCCCTCATCCTGCAGGAAGTCTGTGCTCATCCTCTGGGGTGCCCGCTGTCCCACCACTAGGGAAGCCGCACTTCCAGCTCCAACAGGTGTGGATACACAAAGCCACCCTTCTGTGGTTCGAACCCTCAAGGCTCATTCCAAACAAATCACAAGGGCAGGGGCTGACGAGTCCCTGAGCAAACGCCAGCTCAAGGACGGGTAGGCGCCCCCAACCAGCATGAGCATGCCTCCTGGACCAGCGAGGGCAGCTTCCCGTGGGTGGCTGTGCACCAGACACAGGTCCCGCCACGTAGCCCCAGGCACCAAACACCTGCTGCACCCGGGGTCCTGAGCAAGCGGAGCTGGGCCTGCCTGATTCTGAACAGGTCCCCTCATGGAAGCAGACAGTGCAGGTGCCCTTGAGACGTGCCAGCCCATAGGCCCACTGCTCCAGCCACTCCTGGCTCCTCACGGGCAGCTGCCCCACGTCCATGCCACATGGCTTTTGTGTCTGCCTAGCAGTCCTCTGTGGAGGCAGCCTACTCTACAGAAGGCACGTGCACTTGTTTCTGAGTTTCCTGACCAGCACCACCGCCTGGCTCCTCTCCTGGTGGGTTCCCCATGCCCACGCGGGCCGGGAGCCCTGCACCCAGTCCGGGGCTCCCGCGGGAAGCCCTGTAAGGCGGGCGGCTGTCCCTCCCATGGCCTCCGGGTCCCCACAAGCACCTCCTCGGAGGGCGAGGGTGGCGCAGGGTCAGGCCTGCAGGAGGTGGCTTCACTCCGGCGCTCCACACCCCTCTTCATCACCTTGAGCTCGCTGGGGTGTGGCGTAGCCCGACGCTGCAGGCCCTGCAGTGGGCACAGGGGTGAGGGCAGGTGGGGCAGGGGTCAGGCGGGGGCGGGGAGGCGGGAGCCCCCGGGGACCCCACCCCGCCATACCCGTTTCTCGGCAGCGGCTTCCTCTGGGTCGTCGTCGCCCGCGGGGGCCTCCAGAAACTGGATGACACTGACACGGCTGAGCGGGGCGTCTCCCCAGCTTTCTGAAGGGCTGCTCTGCAGCTCAGGGTCCTCTGTGGAAGCGCGTGTCAGGGGGAACGCCGCCCCGCCCCAGGCCCCGCCCCGCCCCGCCCCAGCGACCTACCAAGGCTGGGCAGGGGCTGCTGTGGCAGCAGGTAGCAGGTGAGCACCTTCTCGCCCGTTTGGGCATCATCCTCGGTCTGGAACCGAAGCATGGGCTGCGCCTGGTTCTCCGCTAGCCACAAGGCCTTCAGGTTGAGGTGCGTGAGTGCAAACGGCAGACTCTGCAGGCTGGGGGCGGGGGCACGGTCAGCTTGGGGAAAGCCAGGCCCGGTACCGCGGGATGGGGGCAGCACTCACCGGTTGCCAGCCACATCCAGCACGTGTAGCTCAGCCGTGTGGGCGAGCTCTGGCGGCAGGACGGCCAGGCGGTTGTCCCTCAAAGAGAGGACGCTGAGTGCCACGCAGCCCCCAATCTCAGGCGGCAGTGCCTCTAGGTGGTTCCGGTCCACGTTGAGGTTGGTCAGCTTGGTCAGTTTCCCCAAGGAGTGGGGCAGGGCCTGGCCGGGAGGAGTGAGGATCAGAAACCATCAGGAGCCCGAGGGTGCAGTCTCTGCCCTTGCTCTGGCCCCGACGAGGCAGATGTCTGGCTCCTGCCACTCTGCACGCCTCCAGGTGCTCCCCCATCCTCCCTGCCTCCCACACTAACTCTGAAACCAGCCCCACCGTCAGCAGGTTCTCAGTGAGGATCAGCTCCGACAGGTTCTCACAGTCCCCGATGGCTTCTGTCACCTCGCACAGGCGATTCTGGTCCACCTTCAAGATGGACAACTGCTTCAGCTGACCTGGTGTTGGGAAGATGCAGCAACAGGCTCAGTGGGGCCAGGAGCCTTGGACACTCACGAGACTGAGGCAGCTTGCGCTGGCGCAAGGACTCCTGCCTCCTGCACTGTGAGACCGCTGAGACCTCAGCCTCCCTCCAGACGCGCGCTCACTGCCCCAACCTGCTGCCAACCTGAGCAAGCCCAGCGGCTCCCAGGTCCCCAGGCCCTCATTGTGCCCTCATGAGCTCACCACCGCGCACTGCCTCAGCTCCTCAGGTGCGAGCACGAGTCGTGCCACTGTGGCCCAACGCCTCCCCTCCTCAGGGACAGGTCTCAGAACCCAGCAGAGCCAGGGGTCCTTGCCCCAGGACCCCGCTCGGCCCAGGTCCACACGAGCCATGCCCCTCCCAGCACTGACCAATGCCGTCTGGAAGCCGCTGCAGCAGGTTCTGTGAGAGCAGCAGGTCAGTGAGCAGCACCAGTCCCCCAAGCTCCGCGGGCAGCTCCTCCAGCCGGTTCTCAGACACATCCAGGCACACCAGGCGCCGCAGATTCCCAAGCTCCTGGGGGGTGGGTGCAGAGGGTCAGGGGGAGGGACAGGCCCAAGGTGGGGTGGCAGCCACACCCTCACTCACCGGGGGCAGGGCTGATAGCTGGTTCCGGTCCAGCCACAGCTCCCGCAGGTTGGGCAGGGCCCCCAGGGTATCAGGCTGCAAGAAGAGGCAGGGACAGGGTGATGGCCAAGGCTCACTTGCCCTGCCTGGCCCCGCCCCACCCATGACAGCCCCACCCTCTCCACACCAGCACTTCCAGATCATTGCCTCCCAAATCCAGCTGTTCCAGCTTGACCAGGAAAGACAGGGACCTGCAGAAGAAACAGAGCAAGGTCTGTCGTGGCCAAATGGCCCATGGTCCCTGGGGCTAGCTGCTGGCAGGGGCGAGCTCACTCACGCAGGCAGGGACTTGAGCAGATTCTCCCGGAGCTCCAGGGTCACCAGGTTGGCGAGGCTGAACGAGACCAGGACAGAGTGTGAGAGGAGGCAGGATGGTGGGGAGTAGTGCAGGAACAGGGCTCGGCTGAGCCCCCCACCCCGCAGGAAGGCACTCACTTGCCCACGTCCCCAGGCAGCGCCTGCAGGGACACGTCATTCAGCGCCAGGTGAGCCAGACTGCGTAGCTGAGTGAAGCCTTCGGGGAGCCTAAGGAGAGAAGAGGGTCCTCAGATGCCCAGGCCAGGGCTGCAGAACCCCCACGGCCCATGCCCAGCCCTGCTATGGCCACCACCCACCTGGACAAGGGGTTCCCACTGAAGTCAGCAATCTCCAGAGCTTTGCAGAACTTGATGCTCTCGGGGATCTCAGGGATGTCTGTGAGGAGAAAGGGGTCACCACGGAGAAATGCCCACAGCCTCCAGGAGCTCAAAGCCCTTCCTGCCACCCTCAGATGCCACCCCATGCCTGCCCCAGCTCCACACCGTTCCGGGACACATCCAGCTCCACCAGCTGCATGAAGTTGGCCACCTCCGGAGGCAACCGCTGGATCTCGTTGTCACTCAGGCCCAGCTTGCGCAGGTTCAGTAGCCTAAAGAAGGGCTGTGGGCAGGGGGTAGGGTCAGAGTGACAGGCCCTGTAGTGAGGGCCCCTCCCTGCTCCAGGCCACACAGGAACCCTGGGTCCTGTCCTATCACCCTGGTCTGTAGTAAGAAAAGCAACGAGATAAAAACATACACACACAGTTTCTCGAGCTTCTGACTCCTTGACTTTTGACACCTGGTCCCTTTGTGTTACCTCAGAGACACCCCTCTCCGCACCTCCCCCCGCAACATGCAACATTGCCAGCTGACCTACCTTACACGCTCAAGTCTTAGTCTTAACTGAGAAATCACTTCTTTTCTCTGACCTGACCAGTCTCTGTTCCTCACCTTCTGTGTTCCCTCAGGGCTCTACCTACCACCTGAATCACCTCTTCGACCCACCCAGCCGGTGGGCCCTCCAAAGCCTGCAGTAGTTTCTGTGACTGTACCCCAGCAACCAGCCCAGCCTGAGACACTGACAAGAATTTAGAAACTACCAAAAAAAAAAATATAGCGAAAACAGCAGGGGCCACAGATCCGTGTAAGGGGCCCTGGTCCAAGTTCTGGAGTGAAGCCACACCCTCTGTGGCATGCAGCCCCCAGGCATTGGGCCACTTGGCACCCCATCTCCAAAAAGGAAATCCTTTTGTGACCTGCTTCCTTTAACCTTCTCTCCCAAGTGGCCTTAGAAGGAAAGCAAGCTGACGGGAAGAAACAAGGCAGTGAGAGGTAGACGGAACACAGGCTGGTCTGGGACAGGCACCATAAGAAGGCTCCCTCTGACCCCGCCCCAGCACCCTGGAGGAAGAGAGCAGTCAGGACAGAGGCTGGGCTCCCCCTCCAGAGTAGTCCAGCAAGTTCGTATCCATCAGCCAAGCCGGTTAACCTTCCACCCCGATCTACCTCAAGCCCATCCACCTTCCCCCGCGGCTTTCCATCTGGAGCTCCTCCTCTAGGCTGTGACCATCCCCACCCCCAGGCAGGCACCTGATGACCGATGCCACCTGGTGCCAGCGCCGGCGGTGGGTGAGGAGGGTGGGGCTGGCCAGGGTGGGGCTCTGGCCAGTAAGAACCAGCAGGGCCGGCTGGACGCTGCGGTGTCCCGCGCAGGCCAGGGCCGGCTGAGAGCTCGGAGGGGCGGACGGTCGCGTGCAGACTGACCCTGCCGATCTGGAACGAGGACTGGGACGGCGGCCACTCACCTTGGGGAGCTCGCGCAGCTGGTTGGCGTCGAGGAGCAGCTCCTCCAGGCTGCGGCTGTACCGATAGATCTCCTCGGGCACGGCCTGCAGCGAGCAGTGCCGCTTGTCCACCGACTCCACGTGCCGGTTGCAGCGCCAGAGCGGGATGCACTTGAGCATGGTGCGGGCGGGCGCGGGATCCGGCGGCGGGCGGGGGGCGGGGCTCGGCCCGCATGAGCGCCGGACCGGGGGAGAGGCAGGGGGCGGCCCGGGGTGGCGGTGGAGGCGGCGCGCTGGGCCGGGCCCGCGCTCGGAACGCTCGGACCGCGGCGGCCTGGGTGGGGGGCGCGGCCCGGCCGGCGCTCAGACTCTCAAGACGCGGCGGCGGCCCGGCATCCCGCCTGGCCCACTTGACCCAGTCCGTCCGCTCGCCCGCCGCCTGTGCCGCAGTCGGAGCCGCCACCGCTGCCCGCCGGACTGCCCCGCCGACAACCGCCGGTCGCCGCGCAGCCCGCCGGGAAGCCGAGGCCCGCCCTCGCCGACCCGAACTGCAACCCCCACAAGGCCCTGCGGCGCCGATGCCTCCGAGTACCCGTAGCGGCCCCGCGCACAGCCTGTCGGGAAGCTCGAGTGGCCCCTGGCGCAAGGAACGATGGGAGCTGAAGTCCGCTCAAAGCCTGCCCTCCCTAACCGCCAGCGCCCTAAGCAGAGGCTCGAGGTTTCCTGCCTTCCCTCCAGCACCGCCCTGCACCGCCCCACCCCCGACTTAGCCTCACGACCCAGAGATCCCGCCTGCCGCCCCTCCCACGGGGACGTGGCTCCCCGAAGGTAGAGCGACAGGCCCAGGCTGTGCTTGTATTTGCCTGGTGGACTGCGTGTGTCCTAGGACTTCGGAGACTCTGGGTCAGCCTTCTTGCAACACTACCTGAGCATGTGACAGTAGAGCCCCGCACAGCAGGAAGGCCACCCCCAAGGTTCACCGCCACCCCGTGCGGGCACCAAAGAACCAAGCAACTCCTGCTGACCCCGGCAAATGCCTTCCTTTGCGGTATTCAGGTCTCTGACCAACAAGGCTCGCTGCCTCTGCGCTGCCTGGGTGCTCGCCCTGCCCCGCACCCGCACCCCCGCCCCGGGAGCCAATAAGCACAAGACTACTGTCAGACAGGGACGGTCAGGGCCAGCAGCACCTGCACGTTTATCCACAGGCTGGGCGGCCGGGCCCGAGATACCATTGAATCACTCTATAAAACCCAGAGGAAACAAGGAAAAAGTGCGAGTCCAGGGAACGGGGCCGAGGTCATGCAGAGAGGTCACTGTTATCAAAACGCTCCTGGTCATACACTTCAGCCACCACCTTGCGGCCAGCAAACCAGCGCCCATTGAGGGCCTGGATGGCCTTGTGAGTCTCAGAGGCTACGGAAAACTCCACAAAAATCTTGACAATGATCTCCGCGTCCTCTTCCTCGCCCTGTTTCTCTTGGTAGATGATGACACGGTTGACAGCACCAAACTTGCCACACTCCTCAGTCACCTCCCCTTCCAGGTCATCGTCGATGTCCTTGGGGTCCACCATGTTGCGCAGAACCATCACTGTGGACTGTGGGGGGGACAGCTGAGAGCTGTGGCTGGCTGGACCGCCCCACCCCGCCCGGCCCCACCGGCCCCGGTGGCCCACCTCCTGCTTGCGGAGGAGCTTCTGCATCACCATGTGGCGGGCGCTGCTTCCTGAGATGCTCATGTGCTCCTGCTCACTCAGCATCTCCGGCCGCTCCGACTCGGGAAACAGCTCTTCCTCCTCCTTCTCCTTCTTGGGCTCCAGGAGACCAAGTGTCGGAGGGCTGGCCAGGATGGGATTCACCACACCCACAGAGGGGATGGTGACCGGAATGGGAGGCCGAGCCGGGGTCACACCTGCAGCAAACCCACCGAGTCAGCAGTCACTCCCCCCACCTCCCTCCATTCCCAGGAAAGAGCATGGCTGAACTGCCCTGGGGCGCAGGGGGCCCAGGGGGCGAAGAAGCTCGTTAAGGACAGCTGAAGGCATCAGGCCCAGAAGAGCAGCAGTGGAAGGAGGGAAACCTTGACCCACCCAGGCTCACCTGTGATGACTCCTGGGGCCTGGGCAGCCATGACGGCCTGGGGTAGAGCCCCCAGGGGCTGGGCCAGAGTCAGTGCAGGGGACACCAGTCCAGGAGTGGCTAGGGTACCCAGTACTGCTGCTCCAGCCACTGCTTCCTGCAACCAAGAAGGCCACCACGCTTAGTCCTGGATCTGGGTGCCTCCACTCAAGACCATAAAAGGGCCAGTCCCCACAGGACCAGTGGTCCCAGTGCCCACTACTGAACCACACAATGGCACCATTCCTTACCTGAGCTGTAATCTTGGCTGTGGCTGCAGCTGCGGCCACGGCAGCAGCCGGCGGGAGGCCTCCAGGTGTGGCCGGTGTAAGCAGGGGCATAGGGGGTGTGACAGCCTTGCCCACCCGCAAGTACTGGCCCCCCAGATCAAAAAGGTTCATGGAAGACACGGCATCCTGGGACGATTGGGCTTTCTCATATTCTGCAGAGCAGGAGCGCAGTGAGGGCCAGCCTTGGGGCTGGGGTGTGGGGGGAGGGGGCTTCACCCCACCCCCACCTTCCCAAACTCACCAATGAAGCCATAGCCCTTGTGCTTGCCAGTCGTGGGGTCCCGAGCCAGCGTGCAGGATTTGATCTTGCCAAAGGCCTCAAACACACTCTTGATGTCATCATCCGAGAGGTCCTGGTGCACGGAAGCCACGTAGATGCGGTTGAAGGCTCGCGCCTCCTCGGCCAGCTGGTCTATGATGGGCTGAGCCTGCCCTATGTTGCTGGGTCTGCCCACCTGGGGTAGAGACAGGAGACAAAGAGCCCCCAGTCAGTCTAGGCTGGCTATCCGGACACAGAACACACTGCACACTGGCCCCAAGGTCCCCTCCCCAGCCCTCACCTTGATGTTCCTGCCTCCCAGCATCACGGAATTCATCTGCTCCAAGGCCAGCTGGGCGGCTTCTGGGACCTCATACTCCACAAACGCAAAGCCCTGGACATAGGAACGTGCAGTTAGGCCAGGAGAGTGCAGAGCTGGGGCGAGGTGGCAGACGGACCCTCACCTTGTGCTTCATGGTGACGGAGTCCCAGGACATGTCGATGCTCTTGATAGGCCCAAAGGGGGCGAATGCCTGGCGGATGGTGTCCTCCCCTAGCTCGTAGTAGATGGAGCCCACGTAGACCCGGCACATGATGGCCAGTGCCCGCTGCCGCTGAGCCGCCATCTGGAGCAGGAACAAGGGGAGACAGAGCCACTGGCCTGTGAGGGGTGGCGAGACGCTGGGCAGCCCCTTCCCCTCCTGGCCCACCCCTCCCCCTCCTGCTCCGCTGTGGGGAGGGCTCCCCACGCGGTGGTGTGGTGCAGGATCTGCCCCTGCAGTCAGGGTGGCGGGGGTCGGCAAGACCCCAGCCCAGGAAGGAAAGTTAGGCCTGAAGGCAGGAAACGGACACACCCTGGCCCACCCAGGTCCCGGGCAGACTGACAGCACAGCTGACAGCTGGTCGGAAGGCAGGGCTGCAAGCCCTCCACTCTGGGGCCGGGCACCTGGGCGGGCTGGGAGGTCCTCTCAGGGTCCTGGCCATGCACTCAGATAGAGAGGGAAGGGGGAGCCGCCAGGCTGCAGGGACGCTGGTGTGAGGCAAGAGAGGGGGCAAAGACGGGGCAGCTACTGCCCAGAAGAGACCCCAGGGAGGAGGTCAGGAGCCCAGTCAGGGACTCCCCGGAGAGAAGACTGGCAGCACCGCTCGCGCAGCCCCATCGCCTTGAACCCTCATAGAAAGGGCTGCTGGTCCCTGGGAGCCTCACGAGGGAGCGGAGCCACCGAGAGGAGACGCCCCGGGGTCTGTGCGGGTGGGCGCCACCGCCTCCATGCTGGGGCCCCCAGTCGCTCGAGGAGACACTCCCACCCGGCCACCTCAGATAACAGGCCTCACGGGCAGCGCTCCAGAGCCACTCGCCATGGGGCACTGGGGGGAGACCAAAGGCCCAGGGCAGGCCAAGGAGATGGGCCCTGGCTCCAGCCCCTCAGCGGGGGACCCCCACACCCTCCTGAGGTTCCCCATAACCAGAGGCCAGTTTCTTTTTTCAGATATGCCAACTGGTCTAGGCCAACTGCCAACTGGCCAGGCCCCCACATCCTGCCAAGAGGAGCCTAAAAATAAGGCTCATGGCCCCCAGACAGGACCCCCTCCTCAAACTATGCTCCCAACAAAGAGGCCACAGGCTTCCTGTCGAGATCAAGGACTGTCCCCCCCCCCAACACTTATGTCCCCTCTTGCGCCAGATGCCCCAGATGTGAGACCAGCTGCCCCTGGGGTCAAAGTTCTCCAGGATAGGAGCATCTCTCCTCTTCAGTGTGGGCTCCCCAACAGTGGGGGTGCCCAGAGTCCCCTGCCTGACCTGCTCCCACAGACAGACGCTCCCTAGAGAGGACACGGGGTCTGTCTGGCCCCTGAGGACAGGACCGCGTGTCCCCTGTGAGAACTCACGCTCAGGGACGGCCCCTGGGAAGGCCACGTTTCCCCCTCAGACTCCCAGAGGGGCCTGGCCTCCTCCTCAGCCTGCCTCTGGGGGCGGGAGGGGCATCTCCTCCCCACATTCCTCTGCTGACAGCAGCCGGGGCCACAGCCACCACCTGCTCCCTGCCCACGTGGACTCCGCCCCTTGCTGACAGCCAGGGTGCGGCCCAATCCTGCTCCTTCCCTCTCTCCTTCACGTGGGTCCCCCCAGCCCCCACCCCCTTCCCCCATCCCCCCTCCAGGGTTTGATGGGGCCGTGAGTTAAGACCCTTCTCTCCTCGGGCGCCTGACCCCAGCCAGGAGCCCGAGCAGCCTGGTGCCCGGCGGAGCTGGAGGCCTGGTGGCACACCCGATGTGTGCAGGCGGCATGGGTGCGGGGGGCCTGGCGCGGGCAGCTGCCCTCCTGGCCGGCTGCCCTCTGCAGTTACCTGGCCGGTTAGTTTTAAGGCGGGCCCTCAGAGCAGATGCAGGCCTCCCCAGGGGCGGTCCCGGGGTGGGTGCCCCCCACACCACTGGCCCCGCCGCGCCTGGCGCTCTGCTGCGCGCGTCCTGAGCTGGCGGGCAGGGCCGGCCACGGGGAGCAAGGTCCCCAGCACATGGGCGCACTGCCCCCCTCTAGCCCTGACTAAGGACATGAGCCCCGGAAGAAGTGAGCATGTCTATTGACCGATTGCAAAGGTGAGAGAGGATCTCCAAAGCCCATTGTCACTGCTGCCATCTGAAAGACAGTAAAGACAGAGTTCAGTCTGTTGGAGCCGAGCAGTCTCCGCTCTCGTCACACCTCACGCAGACAGCGGCAAGGCCCGGAGTCCCCGCCCTGCCAGGAGGCCCGCCTGCCTTCCCACACTGCCGGGCACCTGGCTGGCCACCGGCACCTGCCCAGGGGGGCCTCAGAGCCCCAGGTGCCCCGCCCCGCAGCCTGGCCGGCAGGGGCAAGAAGGAAGGGGGAGGAGCAGGAGGAGGAGGAGGAGGGGGAGGGAGGGGAGGAGCGGACGGAGCACAGTCAAGAGCCAGGCACCCCTGGCAGCGTGAACGTTTTGCGGGCTGGGCGGGGTGCGGGAGGCTCGAGGCCCAGGCCTGTCGGCTTCACCCTGTCCTCTTCCCCCATGGCCATGGCTGCCTCTGGCCATAAGCCTAGAGCAGGGCCCTGGGGAGGCGTCCCCAGCCTGTCCTCTCAATCCTGGGCCCTGAGCCGCTGGACTGGACTCACTGCAGGGGCGGGGGCCTGACCGCTCTTATCCGAGGCCGTGGGGGTGGGGAGAAACGCCCCTCGGGGCTACACCATCAGCCTCGCAGCTGGGCACACGGCTCGGGGGTGACCCAAGGCCACAGTCTGAAGTCCGAGAAGAGGAGCCTACTGGGGAAGGGCAGGGGTGCAGGGCTACAGAAGAGGGTTGGCAGGGGCCGTGGGCTCTCAATAGGTGGGTAGGGCTGGGCCACTCGTGCCTTAGGGAGGAACCCGGGGGTCCCAAGGAGTCCTTGAGAAACGGAGCACCACAACACCTCGCGGGGATGGCCGCAGGCACGAGTAGGAGAGCAGCGGCGGGGTGGGGGCGGGAGGGTGGCTCACCTGCAGATTGGTAAGCTGCTGCTGCTGGTGGGCGATGGTCTGCTTCACCAGCACGCTCTTGATGCTCTGCTCCATGGCGTACTTCTTGGCCTGCGAGAGAAGGCAGTGAGGAGCACTGGGGGGCCCGCCTGTGGGGAGATGGGCCTTCCACCGCCCCCAAAGGCATCCCCTGCCGCGGAGCCCCAGGAGGGACGCGCTCACCTTCTGGAGGGCCTCCTGCTGCTCGGGCGTCAAGGGAGGCAGTCCCAGCTTCGCGGCTGTGCCCTGCCCGTTCTCCATCTTGATGGAGTCTGTCCCCTGCAGACGGGAGCAGGGAGATGGCTGAGAGCAAGTCCCCGACGGCCCTCCCATGGCCCCAGGCCCACCCCGCCCTCTACCCGACCACTGCGCGTGGCCTGCAGCTCAGCCCGTCCCCAGGGACAGACTGTCTCCCGCCTGGGGCGGACATGGGTCCAACAGCCCAGTGCTGTCCCAGACCTGTCTCCTCCAGGACCCACTGGTAAGACACACACCAAAACAGACAGGCACGATGGGGTCCTTGGCCCACCCAGAGCAGCTGCAGGACCCAGGCCCCTCTGGAGTCACCAAGACAAGCAATGAGCAGTCAGAGGAGCCCAGCCCTCATGGCAAGCCCGACCCCAGAACCTCAGGCTCAAGTTGCACAGGAGAGCTGGCTGGCACTGGCCTCCCAGACAAGGGGAGGGCCAGGGCTCTCTGAATGTTCTGGGATGCCCCGCTCTTGGGCTGCCTGGCACCCAGGCCCCCAACATCATCTCACAGCCACAGACTCAGCTTCCCTGCTCAGGACCAGTTCTAGGGACCACTCAAAACAGCAAGTCTGGGAGGCGCCACCCTCCCAGGACAGCTGCAGGCGGTGCCCCACCCCCAGCCCTGCACACCATCTGGAGACCTGGACTTGCTCTCCCAGCCCACCTCACCAAACTTCTCCCTGGGCTATGCTTAGCACCCTGGCAAGAGAAGCCAGAAACAGGCCCACCGTGAGGGAACAGAAATGGACACCCGCCAACACGCTGGGTGAGCACAGGAACGAGGAGATGCTCTGACAGTGGCAGGCCCAGCCCGCTGCGGGGCCAGGGCGGGTGCTACGAGGAGTGCAGGTATGCCCTCTGCTGAAAGGCATTTCTAAGCTGCTGGCAGGGGAAGGACACAGCCGTGGGAGTGGCAGGAGCGTGTGTGCGGGGGCTCGGAGCACACCTGCCCAGTCACCAGGCGCTGGGTGGCTAGCAACCGTCCGGACTGGGGATTCTCCAACCCCAGCGTGAAGCTTCGGGAGGACAGCAGGGACGAGAGGCAGGCCCCCAGCACAGGAGTGACGGGCAACCAGAGAGAGAGGCACAAAGGCGGCAGGAAGGGGCTGGCGACCCAGACCCCAAGAAGCACCCTCCTGACCAGCTGCAGTGCTAGGTTTCTAGCACAGGGTCAAAGGGCGGGAAGCTCTGGCAGCCCCTCCTCTGGCAGTGCAGTCTGGCTCCTGCACGGCGGTCCTCTCGGCCTGCCCGCCAGCCCCGAGCCCAGTTCTCCTCAGTGGGAAAAGAGGACGAGGGCCGGGGCCACGGCTCCAGAGCAGGCCGTCACCATGGTGATCAATGCCAGCCCCTCTCAGCCCCTCAGAAACTTCTCAATCTCCTCTTTGTCTTGAGAAACAAAAAGCCCTTCTCCTACCAACCAATGGCTGGCTACATAGCCAGCCAGATCGGGAAGGGCTGGCTAGAGGGACACCCTGGCCCCCCTGCCCATCAGCTTCAGCCCCCATAGCTTCCCAGGATCCAGGCTGCATACCACAGCCCTCCCCAGGCAAGCTGGGCACCCGGCCCCAACAGCCCACACAGGCCACCCTGCTGAGGTCCTGCCCAGTCCTCTGGAGGCAGGCACTGCCATGCAGAAGCATAAAGAACCTTCTTATCCGAAGACAGCAAGGCCCAGCGCTCCACCCCCACCCCACGGGTCTGGCGATCAGCACTGGCTGAGACCCTCCAGGCCAACGCTGAAGTCGAGGCCCCAGACCTGTGCTCTGACCTGCAGAGTGGTTGGCGTTCATGTTTTACTTAGAGATCTGAAGGGAAACTCTATTTCTGGCTCTTAACACCACCCTGCACATTCTGAACGACACGTCCACCCTCCTGTGTGACACCAGCAGGGAAAGGCACGCACCGCCCGAGGTTCGGGCCCACCTGACCACAGCCACCATCTGCCCGGGATCTGAAGACACGTGAGGCGAGGACGCCAAGTGGATGCAGAGAGGAGGCAGCTGGAGCCAGGAGGGAGGCTGGGTGGCAAGGGGGCAGGGCAGGGTCTCTGCCCAGAAGGCAGAGTCCCCGGGGCTCCTCCCGCTCCCACCCCCCAGCCAGGTTTCTCTGGGGCCAGGGACGCGCAGGCAGGCAGGCGGGCAGGCGGGCGGGCGGGCAGGCAGGCGGGCGGGCGGGCGGGCCTGAGGGCAAGAACGCTTAAGGGCAGTACCTGTGGAGGTTTCCATTTGTCTCCCGCTGCCACCACTGCCGCCGCCGCTGCTGCCGGCTCGGACCCCCCTCCTTGCTGGCCATTGACCTGCTGCAGGCAGGAAGGAGACGGTGTGACAACATTCGCAGACCCAGCCGCCCGGGCCCTCGCTTGTCTTCCCTGGTTAAGAGCTGGACTCTGCGAGGACCAGCAAGGAGCCAGTCAGAGCTCTGACCTGGCCCTGGGGCTTCCTGCAGCTGCCCCTCCACGCCTCACCCTGCCCGCTCCGCTCCTCCAGCACACCTGCCGCTGCCCAGAGCCCAGGCCCAAAGGGCTGGCCAGGAGAAACCAGAGCAGAGGCTGGGGCAGCCCCAGGCTGGCAGTAAGTCCTCAGAAAGAGATAGTGTGGAGAGCTGAGCTGTGCTCCTGGGCCCCGCTCAACAAAAGGCACTCGCTCCTGGGTCAAAAGCAGCCCTCTGGCCACACAGGAAAAGACGACCAGGACCACAAGTGGCCCTCTCCCCTTGAGGCAGACAGAGGCACCTCGCTAGCAGCCTGCACACACACTGGGCCAGCCCACACCTCAGTCTTGGTCCCGAGGCCCCTCCTGAAGATGGCTCTGACTGGCAGGCCGGGCAGCAGGGCTGCCTCTGTAGGCTCCCCTATGCCTCCACCCCCTACACACTGTCCAGGGCTGTCTAACTCAGGGCAGGTGAGAGTTTGGCCACATCTCGAGGAGCCAAAGAGCACTTGGTGTGAAGCCAGCCCAATGGCAGAAGGTGGGCAACATCATGGAAGTCAGGGTCTTAGTGGAAGGGCCCTGAGACTTCCCCACCATCTCAGAAGTCACAGAGCAGGAACCCACTCCCAACTCAAGCGTAAGACCCACACACATCTAGGACGACAGCCTGGGGCGAGAGCCCTGCCCACCCTCAAGGCGCTAAGCACAAAGCCAAAGACGCTGGGCTGACCTGGCCAGACTATGTCTCAGGTGCTCCAGCCTCAAAGGAAAGACAGCAGCACAAGCCTAACTGCACTAGAGATGTGACCAGTGGGCGTGGAAGCTGTGGCCCACCCAGCGCTGCTCCTTCCCTGGAACCCCTCTGAAAGTGGATCACTGCTGTGAGCCATGAAACCATGCTCCAGTGAGAGACAAAGGAAAGGGGGGCCCTTCTGATAGAGGTGCTACCCAGTGGGTGCTTGGCATCTGGGGAGAGGGTCTGGCTGTGCTCCAAGTGCCCTGGCAGCCCCCAGAACACACCAGAGCAGAGGCTGCCTTGCAAAACCCCAAGAAGAGGTAACTTCAGGTCTGGGCATGTAATCTAACCTCTTGACCCCTGTGAATTAGATCAACTTGAGGGCACATGTACAGATGATTTCCCACTCACCCAAATAAGTGCAGCAGCCAACAGGAACTAGGACAATGCTGAGACCAGAGATGGCTCAGAAGAGGCTTTGCAGGGAAATTCAGTCCACCCAGGACTCACAAAGGACAGCCGACCCCAGGGAATTCACGGCAGAAACAACGTCCCCAGTCCCACAGAGCCTAGGGCTCTTTTCTAAGCAGATGCTAAGAAAGCTTAGAGGGAACTGCCCTTCATCATTACAGCTAGTCTTACGCTATCCTCCAGCCGTGACCACAGCAGGCCACAGTCACAAAGCACCCCAGCAGCAGGCAGCAGCGCCTCGAGGGGTGCAAACTCCCTCTGGTGGGTGTATGTGGGGTGGGGGAGCGTGTGTGCAGTGCGGGGGTGTACACGGTGTGTGTGGTGGGGTGGGGTGCAGTGCAGCCCCAAGATTCCGGGGCCCAAACCCCTGCACTGCCACTAATCAATAGCCCAGGGCAAAAGAATCATTTCCATTAGAAAACCAGAAAAATCAAGTAATTACTTAACACCTCCAGCTTCAGGCTCATTAGGCCTGTCTCCTGGGGCAGGCAGGAAGATTCAGCGAGTGGCCAACTCTGGCCAACTCCATTTACAATACATAAGGCAATTCCTGCACATGGCCAGCAATCCACAGGTTTCAGTGATTTTTTTTTTTTGTATTATTACAACATCCAGAGTCAAGTCCCCACAGCAGGACTCGTGCAGGACGCTGCCTCCCATCTGGTCAGTACCCTTCACGTGGCGCCCTGCTATCCACAGCGCGGGCAGGTTCTGTGCGGGGCACTGCGGATGCACGAAAAGCAAGACAAGAGACATGCTAGCCAGCACCGACACGAGGTTATTTCTGTAGCACAAGCCCGAAGGAGAAAACCAAGCACAGGGTTGGAGAGAGGGAGTATGAGGGCCCCGAGGCCACAGCAGCAGAGACAGCTTCTCGGTGAGGTGACAGGCAGGCTGGGACCCACAGGAGAAAAACAAGCACCTTCACCTCTGGGAAGGTGAGGGAGGCCAGTGCTTTTGCCAGATCGAACTCCTAGGACGATGGTCCCAAGTAGGAGTGAGCCCAGGTATCAGAGGAAGGGCCCGTGGCCTGTTTCTGCAGTGACCAGGCGGAAGGCATACAAAAGTTAGAAGAGGCTCTTCTGTATCTTCCTGGGTTCTTCCCCCCGAGATCACTGTCCACCAAGTCCAGTGCCACTCACCCCACCTCCCACAACAGCCAAAGCCACAGCTTAGGGCAGCAAACCAGCACTCTTCAGCAGGCACAAACCAGAAGATGGAGAAGCTTTTGCTATGCCCCTGCAGCACTGCAGGGAACTGGTGCCTCTTCTAGAAACCTATTCATTTGAAAGGTTAGAGGAGGAATGTGTTAGGCCACAGACTGGACCTCATTCCCACAAGCTGATAAGGTAAGTCTGGGCCTTTACAGTTTGTATATGCATGTTAACATACATTCATTAAACTCCTGTGGACAAGGAAATGGCAACCCACTCCAGTATTCTTGCCTAGAGAATCCTGTGGACAGAGCCCAAAGAGCTGCTGTCCATAGGGTTGCACAGAGTCGGACATGACTGAAGCGACTTAGCATGCATGCGTGCAGTGGAGAAAGAAATGGCAACCCATTCCAGTATTCTTGTCTGGAGAATCCCAGGGACAGAGGAGCCTGGTGGGCTGCCGTCTATGGGGTCGCACAGAGTCAGACACGACTAAAGTGACTTAGCAGCAGCAGCATCAACCTCCTGAAAAGGATTCAGACGGGCAGTGAAGACCCTTGTTGAAAAGCCCAGCTTCCAAGGTCCAGACCCAGTGCACACACCCAGCCCCACTGTGACACCACCAGGTCTGGCCCTGCCACAGCTGAGCTGGGCGCCCCTGAGCAAGGCTGGGGTGTGGTGCTGATGCAGGTCTGCGGGTGCTCGGGGACACGAGGCCTCCACTCTCACTGGTCTCTGCTCCTTCTACACCTCCCCAGGAGTTTTGGTCCTTGTCTTCAAGCCTCCCTCTCCATCATCTTAAAACTCTGGTGACTTAGACAGTCACCAAGGCCTCCACCTTCAACTCTCTTCTCTCTAATGCCCCTGTCACAAAGGTGGTTGCTCCTGTGGCTTCAGCAGGAAGCAGGATATGGCACAAGGAAGTCAGTGAAGTTAGCCAAATCTGAGACTCACACAGCGTGGGCCCCCCTCAGAGCCTGGGGCCGCCTTCTCACTGGGAGTCCGCTTCTGCCCCAGTGAGGCAGGTTCGCCCCCTCTGTGGCCATCAGAGCCTGAGGGAGGCAGCCTAAGTACGCCCGCTGACCCTCAGATCTCCCCCATCAGTCCAACCTCCAGCCACACGCCTCTCACACAAACCCCATCCATTAGACTGAGCTGGGGAGGGGTAGGTAAATAAAGGGGTGAAGTTCCCTGTGAGGGTCTGTGAGGGGACTCAGTGGCACAAGTCTGGGAGGAGGAAGAGTGAAGAGAGACTTCCCCAAGAAGTGCTGTGTGAGGAGAGGCTGTCCATCTGTGCTTAGCGCTCCATGTGGCTGAGCACTAAGCAAGGCAGGAAAGATGCCTTTACGCGCCCTAACACCTCAGGCACCCTGAGTGGAAACTGGTCTCCAGCGCCCAGCAGACGGCGGAACAGGGCAAGACTGTCTTTCGTTCCCTACTGCTCCCCCAAGCCCTCGCATAGCGCTTGGGACAATATGACTGCTCAGGATACGTGCAACGAGAGATGTAATGAGAGGCCTCGTCTTCCCTTCCTGAGTAGGGGTTGCAGGACGGAATCCCTGCTGGCTGGAGACCTCTTCTCCGCTGGACATCAGCAGAGAGCCCGTTCACAGCTCTGTACTCAAGAAGCGAAAGCCTCCCTCCTCAACAGGCCCGATCCCGTCCTACAGGCCCGCCCTGCGGCCCCTACACGCTGGAGGGGGAGATGCCACGGTTCCACGGTGCTCCGCCTTCAAGTCTGGGATACAGGCTCACAACGTGGGCAGAGGGGAACGACTACCGTCTGGCCCCGCCCGACCGCACCGCGAAGAGACCCGGGTCGCCACACGGCACGGGCACCCCCCAACCCCGGTCAATCCCAGCCGCACCACGGGTCACAGCCGCGCCAGGTGCTCCCGCGCCGGCTGCCGGAAGTTGTAGTCTGCGGGCCGGAAGCTGCGGCCGCAGGCCGGCCCCCCTCCCCTCGCGCCCGCCCCGCCCCCGCCTCGCGCGACCGAAGGCCGCAGAAGCTCGCGCTGGGCTCCGGAGCGGCCGCTACGTCCCCGAGGGACCCTCGGCGCCCTGGCCGGGCCAACAATCTGCTCCCGCGGTCTGAGCGGCGGCCCGCGGTCACCGGGGTCTCACTTACTAGCGCTATGGTCGCCGTCGCCATCTTGTGCCCGTCGCGGCCGCCGCGCGCGCCACACGCTTCGGTTCCTTCCGCGGTCTCGCGCGATCTAGGCGCCGGCGGAGGCGCTCTCCAGAGAACGGAACTCTCGCGATTAAAGGCCCTTTCCCCAGCGACGTGGAAGGAAAAAGGAACGCGCTTCCGGTGCGGGGAGGAACAGTTAACGCTCCGGGAAGGGCGCGCGGAAGGGGCGGGGGCGGGGCGGTGGCGCGCGCGACCGCCCCGCCTCCGCCTGCCGCTAGCACCGCCCTCCGCCGGCCTGTTAGCGTCCTAGGTCGCCCCTCCCCTCGCCTCTCGCGGCCGCTTTTCCTTCGCTGCTAGGTTTCTCTGTCTCCTTTGCAGGAAAACCCTGAGGCCGGGCACAGATGGCCGGATTCTCTTTAGAGCTGCGGTTGAAAACTGCGACCAAGAATCGCCTTTTTTCGGACTCAGATTTCGAAATTCCTCTTTGCATCGTATCTCTGAATGCGCCTACCAATGCATGGTGTGTTCCCTGTTATGGTCGCATTTTCTCTTTCCAAAACTGATAGCGTCCTAGAGCCACCGACGTAACAGTCTGTAGAACTGCAACCCAAGAGACAGGCTTCCGAACCAATCCCCTGGGAAGGGTATGCACTCAGTCCCCTTAGTTCTGAACTATAAAGTTCCAGGTGTCCATCCCTGGCGTTGAGCTGCCCTCGACGTTTATTGCATGCCACACCCAGTCCCAAGACCCTCACTCAGAGAAGCTCAGGCCCTGACGTTGTCAGCTTAGCAACTTCAGCCTGCCTGAGGTAGCAAAGTGTCTTCCCCAAGGAGGCAGGTCTCCTCTCAACCCTGGGAGGCTTAATGTGAAATACAGACACCCTGATTAAACACGACAATATTTTACTCATTTACCTTTCCTCTAAAATGATAAGAAAGAGTGCTTCGTTCAGTCATGTCCAACTCTGCGACCCTATGGACTGTAGTCCACCAGTCTCCTGTGTCCATGGGATTCTTCAGGCAAGAATACTGGAGTGGGTTGCCATTTCCTACTCCAGGGGATCTTCCCAACCCAGGGATCGAACTCATATCTCGTGTCTCCTGCATTGGCAGGCAGATTCTTTACCCCTAGCACCACCTGGGAAGGTTGCACCACCTTTATAAAGCCAGAAACCCCCAAAGACAAAGAGGTGGAATGTTGTGGAGCTGGAGGAAGGTGGACAACAGGGGCTGCTTTAGCATCCTGGAGGTCGAGGTCCAAGAGATGGTTCATGTGAGTGCAGTCATGACAAGGAGGAGATAAGAGCTCTGGCCCTCCTGGCAGCGACTGAGAGGTGAGCTCCAGCAGAGGCACACTTGGAGGGCCTGCCTGTTCTGAAAGTGGGGGAATACATGAGATTCCTGCCTTTCTGCCACCTCCACCCCTGGCTCCCCAATCATGTGCCACTCACAATCCTCAGAGAGAAGAGCCTGTCTCTGCAGGATCTCCCAACACACACACACACACACACACACTAGACTGGCCGTTGAGAGGTGGGGAAGAGAATGACCCGGCTCCATCCTTGACCTCAAAGCTCACAAGGCAATAAGCGCCAAGGCAACCCAGGAACACCAGACACCTGAGGGAGAGGAAAACTGGAAAAGGAAAAGGGACTCAGAAGGAATAGAGCCAATAGAGCAGGCCAGAGAGGAAAGAAAAAAGAAAAGCTAAAACCATATCCTTAGAGATATAGGATGTTGCATCAAAGTACATGAACAAGATGCTGTAAAAAAAAAACATTCAGCCAGTGAGAAAGCAGTTGCAAATGAAAAATATGAGAGGAAAAGGAACAGTTAAACAGATAAGTTGCAAGATAAAGTTGAAATCTTCCAGAACGTATAACAATGAAACCATATAGCTAGAAAACAGACAATGGAGTAGTGTCACACTCGTCAGCACTCTGCAGTACTAGAACCAGCGGGTGCCTCAGAGGCCTCCATAATAGGGTGGGCTGGGACTGGAAGAGGGGGCAAAAGCACCACTCCCTGGTGCAGCTCTGCCTGTGAAATCTGGCATTGCTGCGTTCAGAGTGCCAGTGTGCTGGGCACTGTTCTCGTTCCTTTTCACAGTTAACTTGTGCAAGCTCATGACCACCCCCATGCAATCTGAACCACTGTCTCAGAAGCAGCTGAGTGGCTCCAGAGCCTCTGCCCCTAACCTCTCAGAAAATAAGTCCAACATCTAAGTAAGCATTCCAGAAAAGGGAAGGGGAGAAATCAAAACAGCAAAGAAAACTTCTTAGCACTGAAAGGTTGGGATCTCTGGACAACAGATGAAAGAGAAAGTCATATTGAGTTCTTACTGCAGAGCACAGAGAACTATCAACGTATTCAATATCAAGTGATAAACCATAGTGGAAGAGAATACAGAAAAAAAAAAACCACTTTGCTGTAAAGGAGTAATTAACACAACATTATAAACTGCTATACTTCAATAAAAAATAATAATGGAAGAAAAGCGAGAGGTCTACATCAGAACCTCAGATATGCAGATGACACCACCCTTATGGCAGAAAGTGAAGAAGAATTAAAGAGCCTCTCAATTGAAGGTGAAAGATGAGAGTGAAAAAGCTGGCTTAAAACTCAATGTTCAAAAAACTAAGATCATGGCATCCGGTCCCATCACTTCATGGTAAATAGATGGGGAAACAATGGAAACAGTGACAGACTATTTTCTTGGGCTCCACAATCACTCTGGACTGGATAATGACTGCAGCCGTGAAATTAAAAGATGCTTGCTCCTTGGAAGAAAAGCAATGACAAACCTAGACAGCGTATTAAAAAGCAGAGACGTTACTTTGCCTGCAAAGGTCCATATAGTCAAAGCTATGGTTTTTCCAGTAGTCATGTACTGATCTGAGAGCTGGACAATGAAAAAGGCTGAGCGCCAAAGAACTGATGCCTTTGAACTGTGGTGCTGAAGAAGACTCTTGAGTCCCTTGGGCAGCAAGGAGATCAAACCAGTCAATCCTAAAGGAAATCAGTCCTGATATTCATTGGAGGGACGGATGCTGAAGCTGAAGCTCCAATACTTTGGCCACCTGATGCAAAGAGCCGACTCATTTGAAAAGACCCTGATGCTGGGAAAGATTGAAGGCAGAAGGAGAAGGGGATGACAGAAGATGAGATGATTGGAGGGCATCAGTGACTCGATGGGCATGAGTTTGAGCAAACTCTGGGAGATGGTGATGGACAGGGAGGCCTGGCATGCTGCAGTCCATGGGGTCACAAAGAGTCGGACAAGACTGAGTGACTGAACAACATCAGGACACATCGTTGATAATTTCCAAAGCATTCAGGTAAAGAAAAGATCCAGAGAGAAGACATCGCAAAGGTCAGAACTCAGAAAGGCATGGGAATTCTTGGGACTAGAAGCCCAACTTTAAGAGAGTAGTGACAGCAAGCTGCAGACTCCGTAAATGAATCAAGGAGGAGGAAATCATGGGCTCCAGCGGAGAGAAAGGAGGTGCTCCAGGACACTGCTGAAGTCGTAGCCCATGCTCACAGCCGGGGCAGGTGGCAGGGTGAGGGGTCCAGGAAAAGATGGAAACAGCAGTTATGCAACAAATCCCAAGTTTGAGAGGAGGTTCACACTTCTGCAGGAGAATCTAGGGAGGAATTAATGACATGTATGGAAAACTAAGCCCCCCAAAAGGCAATGATTAACTGCAGGGAAAACAAAAAGTTGTGCAAAGAAGCAAATATTTTCCTAGGACACCGTTCTCTGCTGAGACCTGTGGGAGTGAAGCTGTAATAGTGCCCATCACATTGAGATGGCGCTGTGTCAAGGGACTGAGGCCAGTGGCCTCCCTTCCCCCCAGAGGACATCAGCAGGTGACACATAATGTAGAAAAACTGATGAAAAGCAGCGAAAGCATGAGTGCGTGTCCTTGTGAAACATGCATTTTAAATGCCTGAAGAAACAGCTAAGAGAGTTGAATTTGCAAAGAATCAGAGTTAGACAGCGTATTTATTAGTTATTTATTATCGGCCTAAAAAAATTCCACTTTTAAAATAATAGGTATGTCACTTTGAAGAGATAAAAGTTAAAATGAAAACCTCAACAGACATTAAATGGAGCAGTGCTAGTACTGATCCTTTTGAGTTCAGTTTAATCTCTGGCACAATCTGTTATGCATTGGACACTCCCAACTGTTTCAGACGATGCAGAATCAGACAGCTTGGCATCAGGATTTCCAAGTAGATGTGTAAGTTATTTTAAAGCGTAACTTTAAACTGAAAGGTGTTAAGAACTTGAATAATTTTGTAGAGTACTGGAACATTTAAAATAACTTGAGATTCACCATATTTTTACATGGAATGTATCTGACATGTCTTGGTAAGGGGTGTTGGTTTGGGGTTTTGGTTGGGGTAATGTGGCAGGTGGGATGACAAAGATCTCCATGTCCTAACCCCCAGAACCTGGGAATATTATTTACTTGGTGAAAAGTATTTTGCACATATGATTAAGATTAAGGACCATGAGATGGGAGATTATCCCGGATTATCCAGGTGGACCCAACCTAACCACATGAAGCTTTCCTGGCTGCAGAAAACCAGACACACAGTTCAGGAGAAAGACTCAATGCAATGTTTCTGGCTTTGAAGGTGGAGGAAGAGGTCATTAGCCAAGGGATCTGGCAGCCTCCAGAAGCTGAGGATGGGAGCAAGCATGGGAATGGGAGCCTTGGCCCCATCACTGCAAGGAACTGAATTCCTGCCCAGTGCCCCGCGTGCTCCTGACACCTGAAGGCTAACAACCTGAAGGAGTAGGAAACGGTTTCTCCCCAAGAACCTCCAGAAAGGAGCGACAAAACCTTGTTGTTAGTCTGATGGGATCTGCGCCAGATTTCTGACCTACAGAACTAATATGTGTTGGTTTAAGCCACTGAGTTTGTGGTAAAAACCTACAGCAACAACAGAGAACTAATACAGTGGTAGGCTTTTCTTGTTTGACATTTCAAACACTTAGAAACCTGAATGTGCTAAATTTATACATGCGGTTTTAAATGTTCAAGAGTGATTAACTACATTTGCAAATGGAGGGGGAGCTGATATCCCCAGGACCCAGGGAGGTAGCACGAGTAGGGGGGAGCTGGGGAGGAGCAGGGAGGGCATCTGACATGGACCACTCCGGCCAGGGGACGCGGACAGAGAACAGCTTTTTGTGGGGGCTGCAGGAGCCAGAGAGGGGCCCGGAAGTGGGTCTGCCCTGGATGGGGGGCAGGGGGCAAGAGCCACACGAGCTTCTGGGTCATGGCCATGCCCCTCGCCCAGCATGGTGCCCGTCACTTGCAGCTGCTTTACCATCAGTTTAAGGTGGTGGTTCCTCATGTGGGTCAGTGGCACCAACTTGCAATGGAGCGTTTGCCTGGGTGCACAGCTGTCCAGGGCTGACCCCCACCCCTCAGCCCCCAGCACTATGCGTGGTTCCCCACGCAGCAGCCCCTCCGTGACCACACGGCCAGGAAATTGTGGAAGCTGGCTGCACGGGACATCCTGCTCCTAAGGACACGCAGCAGCTAACCAGTCCCCCAGCACCGGCTCCCTTACCCCTGGTGGGCCCGACCCCGCCACCCTCAGCCCCACCCCAGGGCTGCGGGAGCTATGAGAGGGGAGGTTCTCACTAGCAGGCACACAGGCAGACAGGGACCCTGGTTCCCCACCCAACTGCAGGGGCCAATGCCAAGCTTCCCCAGGGAGCCAAGAGGTTGGCTTCCAGGGGGCTTGGGGCCCTGAGGTGTGCGAATCAAGGTCATGGCTGAGCTCCACGGTACTTGAGGAAGGTGCTGTCCAGGAAGGCGGCCAGCTTCGGCCGATCGTCCTGCAAGACGGGAGGGAGGCATGGGGGACGGAGGGGCGCGGCCCACCCTGCCGCCCTCCCAGACTGGCCGCACCCAGCCCGCACACCTCACCTCGTGGACGAAGCCGTAGTGCACCAGCTCGGCGGCCAGGTCTTGGGCACTGTCAGCTGCGGCAAGGAAAGCCAGGGCATGAGACCCGCAGCGCTGCCTGCCCACCCCCGCCCCCGCCCGGGGTTCCCCCCACCACCGCCGCCCCCACCCCTCAGCCTACTTGGGAGCAGGTCATAGGTGAGCTGCCGATGAAGCCGGTCCTCCAGCACCAGGAGCAGAGTGAGCTGAGGAGGCGGAGGCAGGAGGGTGTGGTGGGCTCGGGTCGGCCGGTCCCTCTCCTCCCGCATCAGGCATCTCTGCCGGCGGCAGCCCCCCCCCACCCCAAGCTCACGTGCCAGCGCGCTTGGTCCTCGCTCCTCTCCAGGTTACACTGCATCTGGATCACCTGCGGGGAAGACACAGGCCAAGGTCACTCAAAGGCTGGACCTCAACCTCTGGCAGCAAGCGCAGATGCTGCCTCAAGGGGCCGGGCAGGGGTAGTAAAGACCAGAGATGGGAAAAATCTCTAAGGGCAAACTAGAAAGCACATCTCACTGCTAGGAGCCTGCCGAAACTTTCAGAGAGGTAGATACTGAAGCTGGAGGATGCTTTAGGATGGTTTCACAGGTGGAGAGAACACCCAGACAAGCTGTGGGAAGGGTAAGAAGAGCAAGGTCCTCTGGGACAGGACAGCAGAAGCCCAGGATGCCAGCAAGACCAGACCTCAGAGTCGGGGGCTGAGGACCTCCAACTGTGCCCCCTATCCAGAACAAGAATTCTGGCTGCATTGTGGAGGGAAACCAGCAGCAGACGACCGGGCAAGGGGCTGATGCAGCATCTCGGTGGGGAACAGAGGAAGCCCAGATCAGGGCAGTAACCACAGAGACACACCCAAGGCCGAAGCCACGGCCTCTGGAAACTGGTGGGTGTGGACATGGAGAGGCAGAGAGGCTGAGGCTGCCCAGGAGTCCCCTGGCTAGGGGGGAGCCTTGCAGGAGGGGCCAGGGGAATCTCAGGGCCTGGGGGCCTTGGAGGAGACACCAGGGCACACATGTCAGGGAATCCGCAGGCCAAGGAGGTGGGTCAGAGCCGTGTGTGGGGCAAGGGCCTTCAGGAGCCTTTCCTTGCGGAGCTTCTGGGAGAGGGGTCTCTCAGCTTGCACTACTGCCCCCCAGGTTCCACAGAGTGATCAGGCAGGACTTGGCCTCCAGCAGTCGGGAGGAGAGCTGGCCCGGGAGACTTGAAGCCCCTGGTAAGGGAGCCTGTCTGGGCGGTGGTCAGGTCTGTGCAGCAGGGGTGGAAGCTTACCTTTCTGGTCTCTGAGTCAAAAGGCTCTGGCGTTGGGGTCTTGGCCTTCGGGGCTTCCTCGGGGGGTGGGGCCAGCACACGAGGCAGCCCCAGGGGCCGGGCAGCAGCGAAGTTCATCAGCGGGTAGATCCCATTCCTAGGGACACGGTGCAGGGTGCTGCCAGCTGGGGTCTCAGGCCCGACAGTTGCCCCCTCCCTAGGCTCACTCCAGCCCTCACCTGACGTCCTCCAGGAACTTGTCAAGCTCTAAGCAGGAGACTTCTGAGTACCTGGCGTGGGTGTAAGAAGAACGTGAGGATGGCTGGCCCGGCCAGTGGGGCTGGGCTGGCCGGGAGGAGCAGGGAGGCCTCTGGGCTGCAGGTCACTCACCGCCACTGCAGTGGGGGCCAGGGGGGCCGGGGGATCTCCGCCAGGACTGCGTGTGGGTCCATTGCCTTGGTCTTTTCCTCCACCACATTCTCAGGCATGAGGTCTATGGGCCGCAGGAGCACACAGGCGGCGGGCCCTGAAGCATGGGGTCCTGCCGGGCCTCCTTCTGCAGCCTGACCCCAGGCCCTGGCCCACCCCCAGGCCGACCTGCCCCTCACACTGGTGCTGGATGAAGCAGTGGGCAGCCAGGAGCTTCAGCGAGTGCACCTCGAACAGCACGCGGTGGAAGAGGAGGTTGTGGGCAGAGGGCCGGCGGGCAGGGTCCCGGGCTAGGCAGGAGAGGATGAACTCCTGCGGAGAGGGGGCAGAAGTGGGTGCAGCCTCTCTGCTCTGGCCCCAAGCCACTGGGAGCCTTCATGCAGCTTCCGGTACAGGGAGAGGCATCCCGTTAGCCGCCAGGCCAGGACCTGGGTCTTCAAACAGGACAGTGGAGTCTTCCCGGGGCCCAGAGCTGCCTGTGTTTTCCTTCCAGTAGGCACCCCCGCCCCAGTTTCTGAGGGGGGCTGGCACTGTCATCCCCAAGTGACAGATGAAGACTGCATGCTGAGGACAGACCAGGGCTGGGCAGAGCGCTGGCAGATCAGCCTGGGCCCCTGAAGTCGGAGCGCCCCAGCCTGAGCCCACCTGCCTGCCCTGCTTCTGGTGCTGCAAGTCAGGACTGGCTCTGCAGATGGCCTTGAGGGGTGCCTCCCTTGCCCCACATCCAGGCCCTCACTGCCTCTGGGTCCATCCTGGCTCCATGTCTGTCTCAGTCCCACCCAGGCCCCACCACTCCCAGAGGCCATGGGTTAAGCCAGGTAGTCGCTGAAGTCTGGCCACAGAGGTTGTGGCTGCAGCTTCCGAGCATATGCCCTCTGCACCCCCCCACCTTGCCCCCTGGGATCCTCTCAGCCAGTCTCCTGAAAGCTTACAGGCAGGGCCGTGGAGTTGGGCAGACCTAGACATACACTGGCTCCACCATTCACGCTAAAGGCTCTCTGAACCTGTTTCTTTATAAAACTGGCATAAACACTGCACCCACACTTAAAGCATACCTCTGTGCTCAGGATGTGCCCTCATGCCATCAGGTCTGCCCCGCAACACACCTGCCTGGTAAGGCCCGCCTTGCAGGGGAAGGGCTGGTGCAGCAGCCTGGCTCTGACCTGCGCCATCTGCAGGCCTGCCTGAGGCCCCTCACTGCCCAGCCTGGAACACTGACAGCCAACTCACAGGGGCAGGGCGAGCTGCTTACCCGCATGTTGGGGTCACTCAGCGAGTGCCTGGCACGAGTGATGGCCTCCTCTGTGACCCGGGTGTCCCCATTGGCCTGGATCTCCAGCACAGCCATCTAGGAGGCAGGGCAAGGTCAGGCAGGGGGAAGGGACGGGTGGGGTTAGGGGAGCTAGCTGGGAGGAGGGCCCCAGGCTACACTGGGTTAGTACCTCTAGTGCGCACATCCCAAAGGAGAAGATGTCCACGGCAGTGCCATCAGCAACCTCTGAAAGGGGAGAGCAGGTCAGGACGGGTAAGGCGGATGCAGGGGGCAGGGTGGGGGCCTCCTGGATTCACCTCCATACTCTGGTGGGAAGAAGTGCAGGTTCCGAGGTTCCTCCCGCTCAACACGGATGGGACTTCGAAGATCGTCGGGGAGTGCTACGGGAAAGCAGGGGGTGAGCAGTCCGGGCCTCTCCATGGCCCCCCATCCCCCAGAGTCCCCACGCACCGTTGGAGAAGATCCGGTGCCACACTGAGCCGGTCCCCACGGGGAGAAAGAGCAGGTGTCAACGTGACAGGGCGCGCAGCGTCATCAGCCCTGTGTTCCCAACAGGTCCCGCCCGGCCCAGCCTCCCCACCACCCTCTCCTCCTCGCCGCCCCCTCCTCCCCGCCAGCACCGGAGCCAATCTTGATGAGGCCGTTGTGCTGGATGAAGATGGTGTCGCTGGTCAGGTTCCCATGGATGATTGGGGGGCTGCAGGCGTGCAGGAAGCTGGGAGAAGGGGAGAGCCGGTGGAGCTGGGTCAGGGGTGCCAGGAGGTGGGGTGGATGGGGGAGATCACAGGCAGGCGTTCAGGCAAGCCCAGGCCCTCACCTGAGCGCAGACAGGATCTGTGTGCACCAGCGCTTCCAGGCCTGGCGGTGGATGGAATCCATGAGGTGGGCTCCGAAAGGCAGCTGGGCCTGGGCCGCCTGGCCCAGCCCTGCCCCGTGCCCCTCACCGTCTCTGTCCCCAACAGCATCTGGACCCCAGCCTGGCCCTGACCCACACCAGCCCACTTGCATACCCTGGCATTCATGGCCTTGTGGTTCTTCTTGGTCTTTTTGAGGAATTGCTTGAGGCTGCCTGACGACACATACTCTGTGATGAAGATGACCTGCGAGGCGGCAAACTCACGGGCTCCACCAACAGTGGGTGCCCACAGCCACCCCACCCACTAGTGCCCCACCACCCCATGGCGTGCCCAAGGGCTCACCCGCGCTCGAGACTCTGAGGCGTCCAGCCAGTACTTATGCAGCTTGACAATATTGGGGTGGTCTACCAGCGCCAGCTGCTCAAACATGGTCTGGATCTTCTCCTGGGAAGGGGGGGTGCAGTCACCAGGATGAAGCGGGGGGTGGGCAGGGGGGGGCAGCGGGCCTTACCTCGTGGACCAAGAAGGCCTTCCTGTCAGCAAAGTGCAGCTCGTTCCACACCACCTCCACCCCCTCCTCAGTGTCCATGGCCAGGAATGTGCTCTGGACCCCCGGCATGTTTCCCTGATTCACCTGGGGGTGGGGGGGGGGGCGTGAGTGAAGTGGTCGGGGGAGGCTCAGTCCCCAGTCACATCCTATCCACCAGCGGGAGGGTGTGAGGCAGGCACTGGTGTTCCAGGGAGAAGCTGGGGACCCAGGAGCAGAGGCGGGGTATCCTGGGGCTGGGCTGTGGGGATTTGGGGCATGCTTCGGGTTTTTTTGAGGATGGTTCCCAGGAGGCTAACAGGTGATCTCAGAGGCATGGTGAGGTGGTCTTGAGAGACTGGCCCTTAAGGAAGAAGGGGTTTCTCACCAGGGCGTGGGGGCCAGGCTAAAGGAGTACGAGCGCGCATCGAGAAGGAGGCCGCCTGCGCGAGGGTTCGGGCAGGTTCCCGGCCTCCTGGCTCCCCCAGAGTGCGCACGGCCCCGCGTGGCCCCAGGGCCCCCTCCACCCGAGGTGGGCGGCGACCCGCTCCGCCCCGCTGTGCCCACCTGCTCCCGCCGCTTCTGCCAGCGGCCGCACGGGCTCTCTTCCAGAATGTCGCTCTCGTCCTCACTCTCGTCCTCCCGTTCCCGCTCCCGGCTCCGCCTCGGCACCAGCTCCGGGGCCGCCATGGCTCGGCCGGTCCAGGCCACCGCCCTGCGCGCGATCCGCCGCCCAGCGCCGCCGCCGCTCTCCGCCCGTCCTGGCCCCGCGCCCAGACGCCCAGCTGGAAGCGGAGCTGCCGCCACCACCCCCTCGAGCCCCCACCCTGGTTCTGGGAATTGGGAGGCGCGGGCACGCGGCCGGCCCGGGGGTGGAGCCCGCCTGCCCCGCCGGAGCCGCCTCCCCGGGCCGGAGCCGAAGCGGAGGCTCCACGCACAAGGCAGAGGGCCCTCGCCGCACCCCGCGGAAGCCCCACCTGTCCCAGCCCTGTGCCCCACCGCATGGAGCCCCGCCCCGCCCGATGCCCCGCCCCGCCCCGCCACACCCACGAAGGCCCCGCCCACTGCACCTAAGGCCCCGCCCGCCAGCCCACAGCCCCGCCCCTCCAGAGGCCCCGCCCGCCTGTGTCCCAGCCAGGCTTCTGCTGGGACGCGCCGCTCTCGGCTGCCCAGGGACCAGCCTTAGCCCGGCGACCCGGGCGCGGGGGTTTCCGTGGCGGCCTGAGGCCAGGTCCGTCGGGGCCTCCCCGAACGCGCGCTGGCCTGCGCTCACTGGCCCTGCCCAGCTCTGGAAGCCGCTCGTACTTCCTGCACCGCTTCCGCGCCACACTCCGTCAAGCACATCGGGAAATCTGGCATGGTCCACAGGCTCTCCCGCCTTGGGGTGAAGCCAGCGTGGAGCAGGTCGAGGGGCAGCCCGCGTAGCCCAGGGTTGCACCACGAGCCTCTGAGGTCAGGCCACAGAGAAGCGTCCGTCCCTCCTCCCTTAAGGAACACGTCTCTCTTAAGGAGACAGAAGAATACCCAAGAGGTAGACTGTAATTCAGTTCAGTTCAGTTCAATTCAGTCGCTCAGTCATATCCGACTCTTTGCGACCCCATGACTTGCAGCAGACCAGGCCTCCCTGTCCATCACCAACTCCCGGAGTTCACTCAAACTCACGTCTGTAATTAGTGACCCCCAATACTTTCCTGGGCTTCCCTGGTGGCTCAGAGGGTAAAGCGTCTGCCTGCAATGCGGGAGACCCGGTTCGATCCCTGGGTTGGGAAGATCACCGGGAGAAGGAAATGGCAACCCACTCTGGTACTCTGGAAAATCCCATGGAGAAGCCTGGTAGGCTACAGTCCACAGGGTCACAAAAAATCAGACATGACCCAGCGAATTCACTTCACTTTCACTACTTTCCTACTATCTCCTTCCTCTCACCTGCTGGGTTTCCACTCACCCTTCCTTTCTCTTTCTGGGGAGAAAGGCTGTGGACACAGGTACCTACTTTCTCTCAACCCTGAGCTCCAGTGTCTCCAGCTTGGTCCAAAGGCCTTCAGCCCTGCTGGTTTCAGAGTCGCCTACAACACCTCGCTCCCCCACCTTCTGCACAGACTTAACTCCACTGCTGTCATCCTGATGGGACCAGCGAAGCTCCCACGTTCCACACTCCACTCACCCAAGGTGATCCTGAGAAAATACCACTCACTGCTCAGAACTCTCTATGAAAATGGAGGGACCAGGAAGACTTGGCCCAATGCCACCTGTGCCAACCAGACACTCTGTGATCAATGTCTGAAGCTCCAGGATCATCCAAGACTTAGACCTAAATCCATGGGAAGCAGAGACCATGCTGGATACAGCTGTATGTCACCTTAGGTTATCAATGCTTATTGTCCTTGTTTAATATCTTATATTTATAATAAGGAGACAGAATTTTGTGGAAGAACTTTCAAAAAGTTGAAATCAAAGAAGAGAGCTTTGTTGACATACAAACAATTCCTTGTAAACTGTAAAAGCCATGGAGTGGAGTGGAGTACGTGCATGTTCAGTCGTGTTCGACTCAGTGGCCCTAAAGACTGTCGCCTATGAGGCTTCTCTGTCCATGGAATTCTCCAGGTAAGAATACTGCAGGGGGTTGCCAGTTGCTCCTACAGGGAATCTTCCAACCCCAGAGCCTGAACCTGCAGCTTCTGCATTGGCAGGCAGATTCTTTACCACTGAGCAACCTGGGAAGCTGTCGTAAAGGCCATCAGTTCAGTTCAGTTCAGTAGCTCAGTCATGTCCAACTCTGTGACCCCATGGACCACAGCATGCCAAGCCTCCCTATCCATCACCAACTACTGGAGTCTACTCAAACTCATGTCCATTGAGTCGGTAATGCCGTCCAACCATCTCATCCTCTGTTGTCCCCTTCTCCCACCTTCGATTTTTCCCAGCATCAGGGTCTTTTCAACTGAGTCAGCTCTTTGCATCAGGTGGCCAAAGTATTGGAGCTTCAGCTAGTTTGATCTCCTTGCAGTCCAAGGGACTCTCAAGAGTCTTCTCCAACACCACAGTTCAAAAGCATCAATTCTTCGGCGCTCAGCTTTCTTTATAGTCCAAATCTCACATCCATACATGACCACTGGAAAAAGCATAGTCTTGACAAGACGGACCTATGTCGACAAACTGATGTTTCTGCTTTTTAATATGCTGTCTAGGTTGGTCATAACTTTTCTTCCAAGGAGTAAGCATCTTTTAATTTCATGGCTGCAGTCACCATCTGCAGTGATTTTGGGGCCCTAAAAAATAGTCAGCCACCATTTCCACATCTATTTGCCATGAAATGATGGGACGGGCTACCATGTTCTTAGTTTTTTGAATGTTGAGCTTTTTTTTTTTTTTTTTTTTTTTGGATTTTTTTTTTTTTTACCGACTGGGCCTTGGGGGGCGTCGGGCGAGGGGGAGGGGTCGCGGGACCCGGGCCCTCGCCCCGCGGGAGGCCGGCAGGACTGGGGCTCTTCCTGTTTCCTCTCTTCCCGCCCGCCGCCTCACTTCCCTCTTGTGCTCCGTTCCCGCTTCCCACCACCCCCTCCTTTCCTGGCTTTGGCGGTTGTCGGGCCGGGGGCCTTCCCCTTCCGGAAGGGTCCAGAGAAACCTCTAACTCGACTGCTCGCGTTTGATCCGATAATAGAAAGGAGGCGAGAGGAAAAAAAATAAAAATAAAAATAACCCGGTGGCCAGCGGCCCTGGCGGAAGGCCCTGCTCCTCGCAGGGTCTGCACTCGGGGTTCGGGCTTGGCCCCCCGCCCCCACCCCGGCGCCTGGCGGGCTCATTCCGCTGCTTCTCTTCCCGGCCTACGTCTCCTCACCGTTTCCAAGTTGGCCCACGTCGTGCGCCAGTGTTAACCCACTTGCACGTCCCAGCTTGCATGAACACGAGTTAAAAACAAACAAACCCAGTTTTGAGCATCGAGCCCCGCTGTTTGGAACCCCTATCCCCTCCACCCGGCCCAATTCCCTCCAGTCTTCCAATCCCCGGAAAAGAGGCATTTTCCCGGGCGACCCCATCGAAAGGCCTGAATGTTGAGCTTTAAGCCAACTTTTTCACTCTCCTCTTTCACTTTCATCAAGAGGCTTTTTAGTTCTTCTTCACTTTCTGCCATAAGGGTGGTGTCACCTTCATATCTGAGGTTATTAATATTTCTCCCGGCAATCTTAATTCCAGCTTGTCCCTCATCCAACCCAGCGTTTCACATGTTGTACTCTGCACATAAGTTAAATATGCATGGTGACAATATATACAGTCTTGACATACTCCTTTTCCTATTTGGAACCAATCTGTTGTTCCATGTCCAGTTGTAACTGTTGCTTCCAGACCTACATACAGGTTTCTCAAGAGGCAGGTCAGGTGGTCTGGTATTCCCATCTCTTTCAGAATTTTCCACAGTTTATTGTGATCCACACAGTCAGAGGCTTTGTCATGGTCATTAAGCAAAAATAGATGTTTTTCTGGAACTCTTTTGCCTTTCCCATGATACAGTGGATGTTGGCAATTTGATCTCTGGTTCCTCTGCCTTTTATAAAACCAGCTTGAACATCTGGAAGTTCACGGTTCACGTATTGCTGAAGACTGGCTTGGAGAATTTTGAGGATTACTTTACTAACATGTGAGATGAGTGCAATTGTGCGGTAGTTTGAGCATTCTTTGGCATTGCCTTTCTTTGGGATTGGAATGAAAACTGACCTTTTCCAGTCCTGTGGCCACTGCTGAGTTTTCCAAATTTCCTGGCATATTGAGTGCAGCACTTTAACAGTATCATCTTTGCATATTTGAAATAGCTCAACTGGAATTCTGTCACCTCCACTAGCTTTGTTTGCAGTGATGCTTCCTAAGGTCCACTTAACTTCACATTCCAGACGTCAGGATCTAGGTGAGGGATCACACCATCATGATTATCTGGGTCATGAAGATCTTTTTTGTACAGTTCTGTGTTCAAATTGTCAACATCCGCTGGATCATGGAAAAAGCAAGAGTTCCAGAAAAATATCTATTTCTGCTTTATTGACTATGCCAAAGCCTTTGACTGTGTGGATCACAATAAACTGTGGAAAATTATGAAAGAGATGGGAATACCAGACCACCTGAGGCCTGCCTCTTGAGAAATCTGTATGCAGGTCACCAAGCAACAGTTAGAACTGGACATGGAACAACAGACTGGTTCCAAATAGGAAAAGGAGTACATCAAGACTGTATATTGTCACCCTGCTTATTTAACTTCTATGCAGAGTACATCATGAGAAACGCTGGACTGGAAGAAACACAAGCTGGAATCAAGATTGCCGGGAGAAATAACAATAACCTCAGATATGAAGATGACACCACCCTTATGGCAGAAACTGAAGAAGAACTAAAAAGCCTCTTGATGAAAGTGAAAGTGGAGAGTGAAAAAGTTGGCTTAAAGCTCAACATTCAGAAAACTAAGAGCATGGCATCCGGTCCCATCACTTCATGGGAAACAGATGGGGAAACAGTGTCAGACTTTATTTTTTGGGGCTCCAAAATCACTACAGATGGTGACTGCAGCCATGAAATTAAAAGACGCTTACTCCTTGGAAGGAAAGTTATGACCAACCGAGATAGCATATTCAAAAGCAGAGACATTACTTTGCCAACAAAGGTTCATCTAGTCAAGGCTATGGTTTTTCCTGTGGTCATGTATGGATGTGAGAGTTGGACTGTGAAGAAGGCTGAGCGCCAAAGAATTGATGCTTTTGAACTGTGGTGTTGGAGAAGACTCTTGAGAGTCCCTTGGACTGCAAGGAGATCCAACCAGTCCATTCTGAAGGAGCTCAGCCCTGGGATTTCCTTGGAAGGAATGATGCTAAAGCTGAAACTTCAGTACTTTGGCCACCTCATGCGAAGAGTTGACTCATTGGAAAAGACTCTGATGCTGGGAGGGATTGGGGGCAAGAGGAGAAGGGGACGACAGAGGATGAGATGGCTGGATGGCATCACTGACTCAATGGAACTCTGGGAGTTGGTGATGGACAGGGAGGCCTGGCGTGCTGGGATTCATGGGGTTGCAAAGAGTCAGACACGACTGAGCAACTGAACCTAACTGAACTGTGTATTCTTACCACTTCTTAATATCTTCTGCTTCTGTTAGGTCCATACCCTTTCTGTCCTTTATTGAGCCCATCATTGCAAGAAATGTTCCCTTGGTAGCTCTAATTTTCTTGAAATCTCTAGTCTTTCCCATTCTATTGTTTTCCCCTATTTCTTTGCACTGATCACTGAGTAAGGAAGTGATCATGGATCACTGTAAAGGCCACACCACCAAACAAATCTGATGAGGAGAACGTACAGGGGGTCAGGCTAACAGGGACAGTGGCATCAAGTGACAGAATGAGCCCAGCCTCTGCAAAACACAGCACTACCATGGAAAACGAGGGCAGGAGGACAGCAAACTGAGAGCCACGAGCATTCACTAAAGCAAGAAATTGACAGAAAATGGTTTAGTCAAACCAGAAAAAAAAAATCAACATGAAGAAGCCATTTAGATGCAATGGTATTTTAACGAATCATGCATAGCCTCTACTGTGGTAAAAAGTGAAAGTGAAGTCGCTCAGTCGTGTCAGCTCTTTGCAACCTCGTGGACTATAGACTACCAGGCTTCTCCAACCATGAGATTTTCCAGGTAAGAGTATCAGAGTGGGTTGCCATTTCCTTCTTTACGGGATCTTCCCCATCTGGGGATTGACCTGGGTCTCCCATATTACAGGTAGACGCTTTTACCATATTAGCCACCAGGGAATCCCCCTCTACTATGATAAATGCAGGTACAAAGGAGAGAACCCTTGATTCGAAATAAGCTAGATTCTATACAGATTTCATAGGAGAAATTTCAAAGATCCGTAAATTCAAAACTGAACTGAAAAAATAGACGATGAAGGTCATGACTTTAATGGAAATAGACAAATATAAGCGATTACAATCAAAACTAGGTGAAAGACAGGAAGGTAATTAACACGAAAGTAAAATATAATGAACAGAGATATCACGACAAAAATTAAAAAACAAAATGGAATCAATTATTAAAAGAAGAAAAAAATTTCTCAGGACGATGAATGATCATTTTCCACTGAGAGAAAGAAATAAGAGGCCCGTTTCAGGGTCAAGAGTAGCCCTCTGGAGCAGCTGCACGTACGTGAGGTTCTCGTGGGTGTTGGGGTCAAAGAAGCCCTTGGTGTCGTCGCTGGGGTCCTCCAGCACGCGGTTCATCTCCTCGTCGAAGTAGCCGCGCTGGTAGGCCACGTCCACGGGCACGCGGTGGCTGTGCACGGGGTCGATGACGCCGCCCGTGGCGATCTGGGCCTCCAGCAGGCGGATGCCGTGCTCGCGCACGATGAGGTCCTTCTTCATGGCCTGGAAGAGGGAGATCTGCTGCCCGGTGTAGGGGTCGGTGTAGCCGGTGACCGCGCGCTCGGCCGACAGCAGCTTCTCCTGGAGCTCGCCGCCCACCACGCCCGCGGCCACCGCCTCCTCCACGGACAGCTTCTGGTTGCGCACGGGGTCGATGACGAAGCCCGTGGCCGCCTGCGCCTCCAGCAGCACCAGGGCCGTGCCCGGCCGCAGGACGCCCTTCCACATGGCCTGGTAGATGCTCATCTTCTCCTGGCGCCCGGGCTCGTCCTTGGCGGGGACCAGCACGCCCGCGATGCAGCTGGTGCCCTCCAGGTAGCGCTTCACCGAGTCCATCTCCGTCACCTCCTGCAGGGTCTTGGTGCCCTGGGCCAGGTCCCGCAGGGTCTCGGGGCCCAGGATCCCGGACGTGTGCAGCTCGGAGGCCGACACCTGGCGCCTCAGGCCCCGGAAGGACACCTTGCTCAGCCGCTCCTCCGTCTCCTCGATGAGCTGGGTGAGGACGGCGACCAGGGCGGGCAGGGCCAGGGCGCCGGCCGCGTGCTGGGCCAGCAGCTCGTCCCGGCGGGCCTGGCTCAGGTAGGAGGAGAAGAGGACCTCCCACACGGAGACGCGCCGGCCCTGGAACCGCCCGACGCGCACCTCCATGGTGGCGGCGCGCAGGGCCTGCTCCTGCAGGGCCCTGGCGGCGTCCGCGGCATCCTCGGCGTCCTGGCCGGAGGAGGGTCCCGCGTCGGCCCCCTCGCCCGGCCCCTGGGGCCCGGGCTCCCGCTGCCCGGAGGCTCCGCCCCCTTGGGAGGGGGCCGCCTCAGCCTCCTCGATGATGGTGGTCAGCCTGCGGGTCAGGGCGGGCAAGCCCAGCGTCCCCGCCCCGAACTCGGCCAGCAGCTGCTCCCGCGTGGCGGCGCTCACGTAGCCGGAGGCCAGCACGTCCCACACGGGCACCGCGGGCCCCCGCAGGCGGCCCACCCGGACCTCCATGGTGGCGGCACGCAGCGCCCCCCGAGGGTCCGGGGCGCCGGGGCGCGCGGCCTCGGCCTCGGCCTCGGCCAGCAGCGAGACGAGGGCGGCGCCCACCTCCTGCGCGGTCAGCGAGCCCGCCCGGTACCGGCGCAGCAGGTCCTGCCGCTGACTCTCGGACACCTCGCGGTAGAAGAGGAGCTCCCACACGGAGACGCGCTGGCCCCGCGGGAGGCCGGCGCCCAGCGTCACGCGGGTGTCGCGCAGGGCGGCGCGCAGCTCCTCGCCCAGCTGGTGGAGGGCGGAGCCCCGGCCGGCCAGCTGCAGCATGTAGAGCCCCGTGTCGGGGTCGCGCACGCAGCGCCGCAGCAGCTGCACGTACGTGAGGTTCTCGTGGGTGTTGGGGTCGAAGAAGCCCTTGGTGTCGTCGCTGGGGTCCTCCAGCACGCGGTTCATCTCCTCGTCGAAGTAGCCGCGCTGGTAGGCCACGTCCACGGGCACGCGGTGGCTGTGCACGGGGTCGATGACGCCGCCCGTGGCGATCTGGGCCTCCAGCAGGCGGATGCCGTGCTCGCGCACGATGAGGTCCTTCTTCATGGCCTGGAAGAGGGAGATCTGCTGCCCGGTGTAGGGGTCGGTGTAGCCGGTGACCGCGCGCTCGGCCGACAGCAGCTTCTCCTGGAGCTCGCCGCCCACCACGCCCGCGGCCACCGCCTCCTCCACGGACAGCTTCTGGTTGCGCACGGGGTCGATGACGAAGCCCGTGGCCGCCTGCGCCTCCAGCAGCACCAGGGCCGTGCCCGGCCGCAGGACGCCCTTCCACATGGCCTGGTAGATGCTCATCTTCTCCTGGCGCCCGGGCTCGTCCTTGGCGGGGACCAGCACGCCCGCGATGCAGCTGGTGCCCTCCAGGTAGCGCTTCACCGAGTCCATCTCCGTCACCTCCTGCAGGGTCTTGGTGCCCTGGGCCAGGTCCCGCAGGGTCTCGGGGCCCAGGATCCCGGACGTGTGCAGCTCGGAGGCCGACACCTGGCGCCTCAGGCCCCGGAAGGACACCTTGCTCAGCCGCTCCTCCGTCTCCTCGATGAGCTGG
Organism: Bubalus bubalis; assembly: GCF_019923935.1. NCBI lineage: Eukaryota > Metazoa > Chordata > Mammalia > Artiodactyla > Bovidae > Bubalus > Bubalus bubalis. The sequence goes on from NC_059171.1 coordinate 81,011,681, forward strand.
GTGAGGACGGCGACCAGGGCGGGCAGGGCCAGGGCGCCGGCCGCGTGCTGGGCCAGCAGCTCGTCCCGGCGGGCCTGGCTCAGGTAGGAGGAGAAGAGGACCTCCCACACGGAGACGCGCCGGCCCTGGAACCGCCCGACGCGCACCTCCATGGTGGCGGCGCGCAGGGCCTGCTCCTGCAGGGCCCTGGCGGCGTCCGCGGCATCCTCGGCGTCCTGGCCGGAGGAGGGTCCCGCGTCGGCCCCCTCGCCCGGCCCCTGGGGCCCGGGCTCCCGCTGCCCGGAGGCTCCGCCCCCTTGGGAGGGGGCCGCCTCAGCCTCCTCGATGATGGTGGTCAGCCTGCGGGTCAGGGCGGGCAAGCCCAGCGTCCCCGCCCCGAACTCGGCCAGCAGCTGCTCCCGCGTGGCGGCGCTCACGTAGCCGGAGGCCAGCACGTCCCACACGGGCACCGCGGGCCCCCGCAGGCGGCCCACCCGGACCTCCATGGTGGCGGCACGCAGCGCCCCCCGAGGGTCCGGGGCGCCGGGGCGCGCGGCCTCGGCCTCGGCCTCGGCCAGCAGCGAGACGAGGGCGGCGCCCACCTCCTGCGCGGTCAGCGAGCCCGCCCGGTACCGGCGCAGCAGGTCCTGCCGCTGACTCTCGGACACCTCGCGGTAGAAGAGGAGCTCCCACACGGAGACGCGCTGGCCCCGCGGGAGGCCGGCGCCCAGCGTCACGCGGGTGTCGCGCAGGGCGGCGCGCAGCTCCTCGCCCAGCTGGTGGAGGGCGGAGCCCCGGCCGGCCAGCTGCAGCATGTAGAGCCCCGTGTCGGGGTCGCGCACGCAGCGCCGCAGCAGCTGCACGTACGTGAGGTTCTCGTGGGTGTTGGGGTCGAAGAAGCCCTTGGTGTCGTCGCTGGGGTCCTCCAGCACGCGGTTCATCTCCTCGTCGAAGTAGCCGCGCTGGTAGGCCACGTCCACGGGCACGCGGTGGCTGTGCACGGGGTCGATGACGCCGCCCGTGGCGATCTGGGCCTCCAGCAGGCGGATGCCGTGCTCGCGCACTGATGAGGTCCTTCTTCATGGCCTGGAAGAGGGAGATCTGCTGCCCGGTGTAGGGGTCGGTGTAGCCGGTGACCGCGCGCTCGGCCGACAGCAGCTTCTCCTGGAGCTCGCCGCCCACCACGCCCGCGGCCACCGCCTCCTCCACGGACAGCTTCTGGTTGCGCACGGGGTCGATGACGAAGCCCGTGGCCGCCTGCGCCTCCAGCAGCACCAGGGCCGTGCCCGGCCGCAGGACGCCCTTCCACATGGCCTGGTAGATGCTCATCTTCTCCTGGCGCCCGGGCTCGTCCTTGGCGGGGACCAGCACGCCCGCGATGCAGCTGGTGCCCTCCAGGTAGCGCTTCACCGAGTCCATCTCCGTCACCTCCTGCAGGGTCTTGGTGCCCTGGGCCAGGTCCCGCAGGGTCTCGGGGCCCAGGATCCCGGACGTGTGCAGCTCGGAGGCCGACACCTGGCGCCTCAGGCCCCGGAAGGACACCTTGCTCAGCCGCTCCTCCGTCTCCTCGATGAGCTGGGTGAGGACGGCGACCAGGGCGGGCAGGGCCAGGGCGCCGGCCGCGTGCTGGGCCAGCAGCTCGTCCCGGCGGGCCTGGCTCAGGTAGGAGGAGAAGAGGACCTCCCACACGGAGACGCGCCGGCCCTGGAACCGCCCGACGCGCACCTCCATGGTGGCGGCGCGCAGGGCCTGCTCCTGCAGGGCCCTGGCGGCGTCCGCGGCATCCTCGGCGTCCTGGCCGGAGGAGGGTCCCGCGTCGGCCCCCTCGCCCGGCCCCTGGGGCCCGGGCTCCCGCTGCCCGGAGGCTCCGCCCCCTTGGGAGGGGGCCGCCTCAGCCTCCTCGATGATGGTGGTCAGCCTGCGGGTCAGGGCGGGCAAGCCCAGCGTCCCCGCCCCGAACTCGGCCAGCAGCTGCTCCCGCGTGGCGGCGCTCACGTAGCCGGAGGCCAGCACGTCCCACACGGGCACCGCGGGCCCCCGCAGGCGGCCCACCCGGACCTCCATGGTGGCGGCACGCAGCGCCCCCCGAGGGTCCGGGGCGCCGGGGCGCGCGGCCTCGGCCTCGGCCTCGGCCAGCAGCGAGACGAGGGCGGCGCCCACCTCCTGCGCGGTCAGCGAGCCCGCCCGGTACCGGCGCAGCAGGTCCTGCCGCTGACTCTCGGACACCTCGCGGTAGAAGAGGAGCTCCCACACGGAGACGCGCTGGCCCCGCGGGAGGCCGGCGCCCAGCGTCACGCGGGTGTCGCGCAGGGCGGCGCGCAGCTCCTCGCCCAGCTGGTGGAGGGCGGAGCCCCGGCCGGCCAGCTGCAGCATGTAGAGCCCCGTGTCGGGGTCGCGCACGCAGCGCCGCAGCAGCTGCACGTACGTGAGGTTCTCGTGGGTGTTGGGGTCGAAGAAGCCCTTGGTGTCGTCGCTGGGGTCCTCCAGCACGCGGTTCATCTCCTCGTCGAAGTAGCCGCGCTGTAGGCGGGCACGGGCGGGTGGCTGTGCACGGGGTCGATGACGCCGCCCGTGGCGATCTGGCCTCCAGCAGGCGGATGCCGTGCTCGCGCATGATGAGGTCCTTCTTCATGCCTGGAAGAGGGAGATCTGCTGCCGGTGTAGGGTCGGTTTAGCCGGTGACCGCGCGCTCGGCCGACAGCAGCTTCTCCTGGAGCTCGCCGCCCACCACGCCCGCGGCCACGCCCTCCTCCACGGACAGCTTCTGGTTGCGCACGGGGTCGATGACGAAGCCCGTGGCCGCCTGCGCCTCCAGCAGCACCAGGGCCGTGCCCGGCCGCAGGACGCCCTTCCACATGGCCTGGTAGATGCTCATCTTCTCCTGGCGCCCGGGCTCGTCCTTGGCGGGGACCAGCACGCCCGCGATGCAGCTGGTGCCCTCCAGGTAGCGCTTCACCGAGTCCATCTCCGTCACCTCCTGCAGGGTCTTGGTGCCCTGGGCCAGGTCCCGCAGGGTCTCGGGGCCCAGGATCCCGGACGTGTGCAGCTCGGAGGCCGACACCTGGCGCCTCAGGCCCCGGAAGGACACCTTGCTCAGCCGCTCCTCCGTCTCCTCGATGAGCTGGGTGAGGACGGCGACCAGGGCGGGCAGGGCCAGGGCGCCGGCCGCGTGCTGGGCCAGCAGCTCGTCCCGGCGGGCCTGGCTCAGGTAGGAGGAGAAGAGGACCTCCCACACGGAGACGCGCCGGCCCTGGAACCGCCCGACGCGCACCTCCATGGTGGCGGCGCGCAGGGCCTGCTCCTGCAGGGCCCTGGCGGCGTCCGCGGCATCCTCGGCGTCCTGGCCGGAGGAGGGTCCCGCGTCGGCCCCCTCGCCCGGCCCCTGGGGCCCGGGCTCCCGCTGCCCGGAGGCTCCGCCCCCTTGGGAGGGGGCCGCCTCAGCCTCCTCGATGATGGTGGTCAGCCTGCGGGTCAGGGCGGGCAAGCCCAGCGTCCCCGCCCCGAACTCGGCCAGCAGCTGCTCCCGCGTGGCGGCGCTCACGTAGCCGGAGGCCAGCACGTCCCACACGGGCACCGCGGGCCCCCGCAGGCGGCCCACCCGGACCTCCATGGTGGCGGCACGCAGCGCCCCCCGAGGGTCCGGGGCGCCGGGGCGCGCGGCCTCGGCCTCGGCCTCGGCCAGCAGCGAGACGAGGGCGGCGCCCACCTCCTGCGCGGTCAGCGAGCCCGCCCGGTACCGGCGCAGCAGGTCCTGCCGCTGACTCTCGGACACCTCGCGGTAGAAGAGGAGCTCCCACACGGAGACGCGCTGGCCCCGCGGGAGGCCGGCGCCCAGCGTCACGCGGGTGTCGCGCAGGGCGGCGCGCAGCTCCTCGCCCAGCTGGTGGAGGGCGGAGCCCCGGCCGGCCAGCTGCAGCATGTAGAGCCCCGTGTCGGGGTCGCGCACGCAGCGCCGCAGCAGCTGCACGTACGTGAGGTTCTCGTGGGTGTTGGGGTCGAAGAAGCCCTTGGTGTCGTCGCTGGGGTCCTCCAGCACGCGGTTCATCTCCTCGTCGAAGTAGCCGCGCTGGTAGGCCACGTCCACGGGCACGCGGTGGCTGTGCACGGGGTCGATGACGCCGCCCGTGGCGATCTGGGCCTCCAGCAGGCGGATGCCGTGCTCGCGCACGATGAGGTCCTTCTTCATGGCCTGGAAGAGGGAGATCTGCTGCCCGGTGTAGGGGTCGGTGTAGCCGGTGACCGCGCGCTCGGCCGACAGCAGCTTCTCCTGGAGCTCGCCGCCCACCACGCCCGCGGCCACCGCCTCCTCCACGGACAGCTTCTGGTTGCGCACGGGGTCGATGACGAAGCCCGTGGCCGCCTGCGCCTCCAGCAGCACCAGGGCCGTGCCCGGCCGCAGGACGCCCTTCCACATGGCCTGGTAGATGCTCATCTTCTCCTGGCGCCCGGGCTCGTCCTTGGCGGGGACCAGCACGCCCGCGATGCAGCTGGTGCCCTCCAGGTAGCGCTTCACCGAGTCCATCTCCGTCACCTCCTGCAGGGTCTTGGTGCCCTGGGCCAGGTCCCGCAGGGTCTCGGGGCCCAGGATCCCGGACGTGTGCAGCTCGGAGGCCGACACCTGGCGCCTCAGGCCCCGGAAGGACACCTTGCTCAGCCGCTCCTCCGTCTCCTCGATGAGCTGGGTGAGGACGGCGACCAGGGCGGGCAGGGCCAGGGCGCCGGCCGCGTGCTGGGCCAGCAGCTCGTCCCGGCGGGCCTGGCTCAGGTAGGAGGAGAAGAGGACCTCCCACACGGAGACGCGCCGGCCCTGGAACCGCCCGACGCGCACCTCCATGGTGGCGGCGCGCAGGGCCTGCTCCTGCAGGGCCCTGGCGGCGTCCGCGGCATCCTCGGCGTCCTGGCCGGAGGAGGGTCCCGCGTCGGCCCCCTCGCCCGGCCCCTGGGGCCCGGGCTCCCGCTGCCCGGAGGCTCCGCCCCCTTGGGAGGGGGCCGCCTCAGCCTCCTCGATGATGGTGGTCAGCCTGCGGGTCAGGGCGGGCAAGCCCAGCGTCCCCGCCCCGAACTCGGCCAGCAGCTGCTCCCGCGTGGCGGCGCTCACGTAGCCGGAGGCCAGCACGTCCCACACGGGCACCGCGGGCCCCCGCAGGCGGCCCACCCGGACCTCCATGGTGGCGGCACGCAGCGCCCCCCGAGGGTCCGGGGCGCCGGGGCGCGCGGCCTCGGCCTCGGCCTCGGCCAGCAGCGAGACGAGGGCGGCGCCCACCTCCTGCGCGGTCAGCGAGCCCGCCCGGTACCGGCGCAGCAGGTCCTGCCGCTGACTCTCGGACACCTCGCGGTAGAAGAGGAGCTCCCACACGGAGACGCGCTGGCCCCGCGGGAGGCCGGCGCCCAGCGTCACGCGGGTGTCGCGCAGGGCGGCGCGCAGCTCCTCGCCCAGCTGGTGGAGGGCGGAGCCCCGGCCGGCCAGCTGCAGCATGTAGAGCCCCGTGTCGGGGTCGCGCACGCAGCGCCGCAGCAGCTGCACGTACGTGAGGTTCTCGTGGGTGTTGGGGTCGAAGAAGCCCTTGGTGTCGTCGCTGGGGTCCTCCAGCACGCGGTTCATCTCCTCGTCGAAGTAGCCGCGCTGGTAGGCCACGTCCACGGGCACGCGGTGGCTGTGCACGGGGTCGATGACGCCGCCCGTGGCGATCTGGGCCTCCAGCAGGCGGATGCCGTGCTCGCGCACGATGAGGTCCTTCTTCATGGCCTGGAAGAGGGAGATCTGCTGCCCGGTGTAGGGGTCGGTGTAGCCGGTGACCGCGCGCTCGGCCGACAGCAGCTTCTCCTGGAGCTCGCCGCCCACCACGCCCGCGGCCACCGCCTCCTCCACGGACAGCTTCTGGTTGCGCACGGGGTCGATGACGAAGCCCGTGGCCGCCTGCGCCTCCAGCAGCACCAGGGCCGTGCCCGGCCGCAGGACGCCCTTCCACATGGCCTGGTAGATGCTCATCTTCTCCTGGCGCCCGGGCTCGTCCTTGGCGGGGACCAGCACGCCCGCGATGCAGCTGGTGCCCTCCAGGTAGCGCTTCACCGAGTCCATCTCCGTCACCTCCTGCAGGGTCTTGGTGCCCTGGGCCAGGTCCCGCAGGGTCTCGGGGCCCAGGATCCCGGACGTGTGCAGCTCGGAGGCCGACACCTGGCGCCTCAGGCCCCGGAAGGACACCTTGCTCAGCCGCTCCTCCGTCTCCTCGATGAGCTGGGTGAGGACGGCGACCAGGGCGGGCAGGGCCAGGGCGCCGGCCGCGTGCTGGGCCAGCAGCTCGTCCCGGCGGGCCTGGCTCAGGTAGGAGGAGAAGAGGACCTCCCACACGGAGACGCGCCGGCCCTGGAACCGCCCGACGCGCACCTCCATGGTGGCGGCGCGCAGGGCCTGCTCCTGCAGGGCCCTGGCGGCGTCCGCGGCATCCTCGGCGTCCTGGCCGGAGGAGGGTCCCGCGTCGGCCCCCTCGCCCGGCCCCTGGGGCCCGGGCTCCCGCTGCCCGGAGGCTCCGCCCCCTTGGGAGGGGGCCGCCTCAGCCTCCTCGATGATGGTGGTCAGCCTGCGGGTCAGGGCGGGCAAGCCCAGCGTCCCCGCCCCGAACTCGGCCAGCAGCTGCTCCCGCGTGGCGGCGCTCACGTAGCCGGAGGCCAGCACGTCCCACACGGGCACCGCGGGCCCCCGCAGGCGGCCCACCCGGACCTCCATGGTGGCGGCACGCAGCGCCCCCCGAGGGTCCGGGGCGCCGGGGCGCGCGGCCTCGGCCTCGGCCTCGGCCAGCAGCGAGACGAGGGCGGCGCCCACCTCCTGCGCGGTCAGCGAGCCCGCCCGGTACCGGCGCAGCAGGTCCTGCCGCTGACTCTCGGACACCTCGCGGTAGAAGAGGAGCTCCCACACGGAGACGCGCTGGCCCCGCGGGAGGCCGGCGCCCAGCGTCACGCGGGTGTCGCGCAGGGCGGCGCGCAGCTCCTCGCCCAGCTGGTGGAGGGCGGAGCCCCGGCCGGCCAGCTGCAGCATGTAGAGCCCCGTGTCGGGGTCGCGCACGCAGCGCCGCAGCAGCTGCACGTACGTGAGGTTCTCGTGGGTGTTGGGGTCGAAGAAGCCCTTGGTGTCGTCGCTGGGGTCCTCCAGCACGCGGTTCATCTCCTCGTCGAAGTAGCCGCGCTGGTAGGCCACGTCCACGGGCACGCGGTGGCTGTGCACGGGGTCGATGACGCCGCCCGTGGCGATCTGGGCCTCCAGCAGGCGGATGCCGTGCTCGCGCACGATGAGGTCCTTCTTCATGGCCTGGAAGAGGGAGATCTGCTGCCCGGTGTAGGGGTCGGTGTAGCCGGTGACCGCGCGCTCGGCCGACAGCAGCTTCTCCTGGAGCTCGCCGCCCACCACGCCCGCGGCCACCGCCTCCTCCACGGACAGCTTCTGGTTGCGCACGGGGTCGATGACGAAGCCCGTGGCCGCCTGCGCCTCCAGCAGCACCAGGGCCGTGCCCGGCCGCAGGACGCCCTTCCACATGGCCTGGTAGATGCTCATCTTCTCCTGGCGCCCGGGCTCGTCCTTGGCGGGGACCAGCACGCCCGCGATGCAGCTGGTGCCCTCCAGGTAGCGCTTCACCGAGTCCATCTCCGTCACCTCCTGCAGGGTCTTGGTGCCCTGGGCCAGGTCCCGCAGGGTCTCGGGGCCCAGGATCCCGGACGTGTGCAGCTCGGAGGCCGACACCTGGCGCCTCAGGCCCCGGAAGGACACCTTGCTCAGCCGCTCCTCCGTCTCCTCGATGAGCTGGGTGAGGACGGCGACCAGGGCGGGCAGGGCCAGGGCGCCGGCCGCGTGCTGGGCCAGCAGCTCGTCCCGGCGGGCCTGGCTCAGGTAGGAGGAGAAGAGGACCTCCCACACGGAGACGCGCCGGCCCTGGAACCGCCCGACGCGCACCTCCATGGTGGCGGCGCGCAGGGCCTGCTCCTGCAGGGCCCTGGCGGCGTCCGCGGCATCCTCGGCGTCCTGGCCGGAGGAGGGTCCCGCGTCGGCCCCCTCGCCCGGCCCCTGGGGCCCGGGCTCCCGCTGCCCGGAGGCTCCGCCCCCTTGGGAGGGGGCCGCCTCAGCCTCCTCGATGATGGTGGTCAGCCTGCGGGTCAGGGCGGGCAAGCCCAGCGTCCCCGCCCCGAACTCGGCCAGCAGCTGCTCCCGCGTGGCGGCGCTCACGTAGCCGGAGGCCAGCACGTCCCACACGGGCACCGCGGGCCCCCGCAGGCGGCCCACCCGGACCTCCATGGTGGCGGCACGCAGCGCCCCCCGAGGGTCCGGGGCGCCGGGGCGCGCGGCCTCGGCCTCGGCCTCGGCCAGCAGCGAGACGAGGGCGGCGCCCACCTCCTGCGCGGTCAGCGAGCCCGCCCGGGTACCGGCGCAGCAGGTCCTGCCGCTGACTCTCGGACACCTCGCGGTAGAAGAGGAGCTCCCACACGGAGACGCGCTGGCCCCGCGGGAGGCCGGCGCCCAGCGTCACGCGGGTGTCGCGCAGGGCGGCGCGCAGCTCCTCGCCCAGCTGGTGGAGGGCGGAGCCCCGGCCGGCCAGCTGCAGCATGTAGAGCCCCGTGTCGGGGTCGCGCACGCAGCGCCGCAGCAGCTGCACGTACGTGAGGTTCTCGTGGGTGTTGGGGTCGAAGAAGCCCTTGGTGTCGTCGCTGGGGTCCTCCAGCACGCGGTTCATCTCCTCGTCGAAGTAGCCGCGCTGGTAGGCCACGTCCACGGGCACGCGGTGGCTGTGCACGGGGTCGATGACGCCGCCCGTGGCGATCTGGGCCTCCAGCAGGCGGATGCCGTGCTCGCGCACGATGAGGTCCTTCTTCATGGCCTGGAAGAGGGAGATCTGCTGCCCGGTGTAGGGGTCGGTGTAGCCGGTGACCGCGCGCTCGGCCGACAGCAGCTTCTCCTGGAGCTCGCCGCCCACCACGCCCGCGGCCACCGCCTCCTCCACGGACAGCTTCTGGTTGCGCACGGGGTCGATGACGAAGCCCGTGGCCGCCTGCGCCTCCAGCAGCACCAGGGCCGTGCCCGGCCGCAGGACGCCCTTCCACATGGCCTGGTAGATGCTCATCTTCTCCTGGCGCCCGGGCTCGTCCTTGGCGGGGACCAGCACGCCCGCGATGCAGCTGGTGCCCTCCAGGTAGCGCTTCACCGAGTCCATCTCCGTCACCTCCTGCAGGGTCTTGGTGCCCTGGGCCAGGTCCCGCAGGGTCTCGGGGCCCAGGATCCCGGACGTGTGCAGCTCGGAGGCCGACACCTGGCGCCTCAGGCCCCGGAAGGACACCTTGCTCAGCCGCTCCTCCGTCTCCTCGATGAGCTGGGTGAGGACGGCGACCAGGGCGGGCAGGGCCAGGGCGCCGGCCGCGTGCTGGGCCAGCAGCTCGTCCCGGCGGGCCTGGCTCAGGTAGGAGGAGAAGAGGACCTCCCACACGGAGACGCGCCGGCCCTGGAACCGCCCGACGCGCACCTCCATGGTGGCGGCGCGCAGGGCCTGCTCCTGCAGGGCCCTGGCGGCGTCCGCGGCATCCTCGGCGTCCTGGCCGGAGGAGGGTCCCGCGTCGGCCCCCTCGCCCGGCCCCTGGGGCCCGGGCTCCCGCTGCCCGGAGGCTCCGCCCCCTTGGGAGGGGGCCGCCTCAGCCTCCTCGATGATGGTGGTCAGCCTGCGGGTCAGGGCGGGCAAGCCCAGCGTCCCCGCCCCGAACTCGGCCAGCAGCTGCTCCCGCGTGGCGGCGCTCACGTAGCCGGAGGCCAGCACGTCCCACACGGGCACCGCGGGCCCCCGCAGGCGGCCCACCCGGACCTCCATGGTGGCGGCACGCAGCGCCCCCCGAGGGTCCGGGGCGCCGGGGCGCGCGGCCTCGGCCTCGGCCTCGGCCAGCAGCGAGACGAGGGCGGCGCCCACCTCCTGCGCGGTCAGCGAGCCCGCCCGGTACCGGCGCAGCAGGTCCTGCCGCTGACTCTCGGACACCTCGCGGTAGAAGAGGAGCTCCCACACGGAGACGCGCTGGCCCCGCGGGAGGCCGGCGCCCAGCGTCACGCGGGTGTCGCGCAGGGCGGCGCGCAGCTCCTCGCCCAGCTGGTGGAGGGCGGAGCCCCGGCCGGCCAGCTGCAGCATGTAGAGCCCCGTGTCGGGGGTCGCGCACGCAGCGCCGCAGCAGCTGCACGTACGTGAGGTTCTCGTGGGTGTTGGGGTCGAAGAAGCCCTTGGTGTCGTCGCTGGGGTCCTCCAGCACGCGGTTCATCTCCTCGTCGAAGTAGCCGCGCTGGTAGGCCACGTCCACGGGCACGCGGTGGCTGTGCACGGGGTCGATGACGCCGCCCGTGGCGATCTGGGCCTCCAGCAGGCGGATGCCGTGCTCGCGCACGATGAGGTCCTTCTTCATGGCCTGGAAGAGGGAGATCTGCTGCCCGGTGTAGGGGTCGGTGTAGCCGGTGACCGCGCGCTCGGCCGACAGCAGCTTCTCCTGGAGCTCGCCGCCCACCACGCCCGCGGCCACCGCCTCCTCCACGGACAGCTTCTGGTTGCGCACGGGGTCGATGACGAAGCCCGTGGCCGCCTGCGCCTCCAGCAGCACCAGGGCCGTGCCCGGCCGCAGGACGCCCTTCCACATGGCCTGGTAGATGCTCATCTTCTCCTGGCGCCCGGGCTCGTCCTTGGCGGGGACCAGCACGCCCGCGATGCAGCTGGTGCCCTCCAGGTAGCGCTTCACCGAGTCCATCTCCGTCACCTCCTGCAGGGTCTTGGTGCCCTGGGCCAGGTCCCGCAGGGTCTCGGGGCCCAGGATCCCGGACGTGTGCAGCTCGGAGGCCGACACCTGGCGCCTCAGGCCCCGGAAGGACACCTTGCTCAGCCGCTCCTCCGTCTCCTCGATGAGCTGGGTGAGGACGGCGACCAGGGCGGGCAGGGCCAGGGCGCCGGCCGCGTGCTGGGCCAGCAGCTCGTCCCGGCGGGCCTGGCTCAGGTAGGAGGAGAAGAGGACCTCCCACACGGAGACGCGCCGGCCCTGGAACCGCCCGACGCGCACCTCCATGGTGGCGGCGCGCAGGGCCTGCTCCTGCAGGGCCCTGGCGGCGTCCGCGGCATCCTCGGCGTCCTGGCCGGAGGAGGGTCCCGCGTCGGCCCCCTCGCCCGGCCCCTGGGGCCCGGGCTCCCGCTGCCCGGAGGCTCCGCCCCCTTGGGAGGGGGCCGCCTCAGCCTCCTCGATGATGGTGGTCAGCCTGCGGGTCAGGGCGGGCAAGCCCAGCGTCCCCGCCCCGAACTCGGCCAGCAGCTGCTCCCGCGTGGCGGCGCTCACGTAGCCGGAGGCCAGCACGTCCCACACGGGCACCGCGGGCCCCCGCAGGCGGCCCACCCGGACCTCCATGGTGGCGGCACGCAGCGCCCCCCGAGGGTCCGGGGCGCCGGGGCGCGCGGCCTCGGCCTCGGCCTCGGCCAGCAGCGAGACGAGGGCGGCGCCCACCTCCTGCGCGGTCAGCGAGCCCGCCCGGTACCGGCGCAGCAGGTCCTGCCGCTGACTCTCGGACACCTCGCGGTAGAAGAGGAGCTCCCACACGGAGACGCGCTGGCCCCGCGGGAGGCCGGCGCCCAGCGTCACGCGGGTGTCGCGCAGGGCGGCGCGCAGCTCCTCGCCCAGCTGGTGGAGGGCGGAGCCCCGGCCGGCCAGCTGCAGCATGTAGAGCCCCGTGTCGGGGTCGCGCACGCAGCGCCGCAGCAGCTGCACGTACGTGAGGTTCTCGTGGGTGTTGGGGTCGAAGAAGCCCTTGGTGTCGTCGCTGGGGTCCTCCAGCACGCGGTTCATCTCCTCGTCGAAGTAGCCGCGCTGGTAGGCCACGTCCACGGGCACGCGGTGGCTGTGCACGGGGTCGATGACGCCGCCCGTGGCGATCTGGGCCTCCAGCAGGCGGATGCCGTGCTCGCGCACGATGAGGTCCTTCTTCATGGCCTGGAAGAGGGAGATCTGCTGCCCGGTGTAGGGGTCGGTGTAGCCGGTGACCGCGCGCTCGGCCGACAGCAGCTTCTCCTGGAGCTCGCCGCCCACCACGCCCGCGGCCACCGCCTCCTCCACGGACAGCTTCTGGTTGCGCACGGGGTCGATGACGAAGCCCGTGGCCGCCTGCGCCTCCAGCAGCACCAGGGCCGTGCCCGGCCGCAGGACGCCCTTCCACATGGCCTGGTAGATGCTCATCTTCTCCTGGCGCCCGGGCTCGTCCTTGGCGGGGACCAGCACGCCCGCGATGCAGCCGGTGCCCTCCAGGTAGCGCTTCACCGAGTCCATCTCCGTCACCTCCTGCAGGGTCTTGGTGCCCTGGGCCAGGTCCCGCAGGGTCTCGGGGCCCAGGATCCCGGACGTGTGCAGCTCGGAGGCCGACACCTGGCGCCTCAGGCCCCGGAAGGACACCTTGCTCAGCCGCTCCTCCGTCTCCTCGATGAGCTGGGTGAGGACGGCGACCAGGGCGGGCAGGGCCAGGGCGCCGGCCGCGTGCTGGGCCAGCAGCTCGTCCCGGCGGGCCTGGCTCAGGTAGGAGGAGAAGAGGACCTCCCACACGGAGACGCGCCGGCCCTGGAACCGCCCGACGCGCACCTCCATGGTGGCGGCGCGCAGGGCCTGCTCCTGCAGGGCCCTGGCGGCGTCCGCGGCATCCTCGGCGTCCTGGCCGGAGGAGGGTCCCGCGTCGGCCCCCTCGCCCGGCCCCTGGGGCCCGGGCTCCCGCTGCCCGGAGGCTCCGCCCCCTTGGGAGGGGGCCGCCTCAGCCTCCTCGATGATGGTGGTCAGCCTGCGGGTCAGGGCGGGCAAGCCCAGCGTCCCCGCCCCGAACTCGGCCAGCAGCTGCTCCCGCGTGGCGGCGCTCACGTAGCCGGAGGCCAGCACGTCCCACACGGGCACCGCGGGCCCCCGCAGGCGGCCCACCCGGACCTCCATGGTGGCGGCACGCAGCGCCCCCCGAGGGTCCGGGGCGCCGGGGCGCGCGGCCTCGGCCTCGGCCTCGGCCAGCAGCGAGACGAGGGCGGCGCCCACCTCCTGCGCGGTCAGCGAGCCCGCCCGGTACCGGCGCAGCAGGTCCTGCCGCTGACTCTCGGACACCTCGCGGTAGAAGAGGAGCTCCCACACGGAGACGCGCTGGCCCCGCGGGAGGCCGGCGCCCAGCGTCACGCGGGTGTCGCGCAGGGCGGCGCGCAGCTCCTCGCCCAGCTGGTGGAGGGCGGAGCCCCGGCCGGCCAGCTGCAGCATGTAGAGCCCCGTGTCGGGGTCGCGCACGCAGCGCCGCAGCAGCTGCACGTACGTGAGGTTCTCGTGGGTGTTGGGGTCGAAGAAGCCCTTGGTGTCGTCGCTGGGGTCCTCCAGCACGCGGTTCATCTCCTCGTCGAAGTAGCCGCGCTGGTAGGCCACGTCCACGGGCACGCGGTGGCTGTGCACGGGGTCGATGACGCCGCCCGTGGCGATCTGGGCCTCCAGCAGGCGGATGCCGTGCTCGCGCACGATGAGGTCCTTCTTCATGGCCTGGAAGAGGGAGATCTGCTGCCCGGTGTAGGGGTCGGTGTAGCCGGTGACCGCGCGCTCGGCCGACAGCAGCTTCTCCTGGAGCTCGCCGCCCACCACGCCCGCGGCCACCGCCTCCTCCACGGACAGCTTCTGGTTGCGCACGGGGTCGATGACGAAGCCCGTGGCCGCCTGCGCCTCCAGCAGCACCAGGGCCGTGCCCGGCCGCAGGACGCCCTTCCACATGGCCTGGTAGATGCTCATCTTCTCCTGGCGCCCGGGCTCGTCCTTGGCGGGGACCAGCACGCCCGCGATGCAGCCGGTGCCCTCCAGGTAGCGCCTCACTGCCTCGGTCTTTGTGATGGCGTCTACAGAGGCCTGCCCAGACTCCAGGGCCTGTAGCGTCTCCTTGGTGATGATGGATGAAGTCATCAGTTCAGAGGCTGTGATCTGTTTCCTGATTCCTCTGAACCATAGCTGTTTATTGTTCTTTTCCTTCTCACTGATTATCTCAAAGATCACTTTTACCACCTTTTCTAATGCATGTGCTGTGTCTCTCTTGTATTTTTGTACTAACTCTAGTTTTTTGTTCTCTGTCACGTATTCAGAGTTCAGCAATTCCCAGACTGATGGCCTCTGGCCTTTAAACCGCCCCACTCTGACGTCTACCCGCTCAGCCTCAAGCGCTCGTCTGGTGTCCTCATCGATGAACTGTGATTCCTGTTCATGCTCGAGCACTGGGAACAGAGCCCAGCCCGTCTTCTCATCTCGGCGGCTCCTCTCCTGCAGTTCCTGGTAAGTCACCTTCTCCTGAGTGTTGGGATCCACAAACCGTTTATTCATGCACTTCTGCTCTGCCACCAGCGGGTACGTGTCCTGGTCCAGACAGCCGCGTCTGTAGGCAGCATCCAGTGGAAGCCGGTGGTGGTGCTGCGGGTCCACGATGCCCCCCGTGGCCATCTGCACCTCGAGCAGTCTGAGTGCCAACTCCCGTTTCACCAGCTTCCTCTGCATTGCCTGGAACAAGGACATGGTGAGTCCTGTGTCTGGGTCTGTGTATCCCCTGGCGGCCTTCTCAGCATTTAGGAGTCTCTCCTGCAGTTCTTCACCCACCAGGCCAGCGGCCACAGCCTCATCCACGGAGAGCCTCTGGTGGCTGTGGGGGTCCAGCAGGAACCCTGTGGCCGCCTGAGCCTCCAGTAGCTGGGCTGCAAATCCCATGGGGATGAGCCCTTTCCTGCTGGCCTCATAGAAGCTCAGCACCTCACGGGTGGAGGGCGTGGTTAGCCCTGCAATGCAGCCACTGCCTTCCAAATAGACCTTTACGTGTGGCAGGCGGCGGAGGTCCTGTCCCCCGGTTCCCTCGTGTAGCGCATCCAGTGTCTTCTTATCAATGATTCCTGAGTTGAACAGCTCTGCAGCTGTCACCTCTCCTCCAATGGCTGCCAGCCTGATGCCCTTGTTTTGCTGTTCTGTTTCTTCGACCGTTGTGGTGATGACCTTCAGCAGCTGCTGTAAGCTGACATCCCTGGCTTTGTACCCCTGGACAAGCTCCTTCTTCCTTTCCTCTGTGAAGTATGGCGAGGACAGCAGGTCCCAGAAGGAGACCACCTGCTGGGCAAACATGCCCACGTGCATTTTGGTAGTTTTTGACCGCAGGGCTTGCTTTGTGGCTTCATCGATGTACACGTAGGTTTCTCCTTTCTTTACGACTTGCAGCATGTAGAGCCCTGTCTCGGGGTCCTCCACGCAGCGCTCCAGCAGCTGCAGGTAAGTGAGGTTCTCGTGCGTGTTGGGGTCGAAGAAGCCCTTGGTGTCGTCGCTGGGGTCCTCCAGCACGCGGTTCATCTCCTCGTCAAAGTAGCCGCGCTGGTAGGCCACGTCCACGGGCACGCGGTGGCTGTGCACGGGGTCGATGATGCCGCCCGTGGCGATCTGGGCCTCCAGCAGGCGGATGCCGTGCTCGCGCACGATGAGGTCCTTCTTCATGGCCTGGAAGAGGGAGATCTGTTCCCCGGTGTAGGGGTCGGTGTAGCCGGTGACCGCGCGCTCAGCCGACAGCAGCTTCTGGTAGGTTTCCCTGCCAAACATCCCTGCCGCAAATGCCTCCTGCACAGTCAGCTTCCGGTTCTCCACAGGGTCAATGAGGAAGCCCGTGGCCGCCTGTGCCTCCAGCAGCACCAGGGCTGTGCCCGGCCGCAGGACGTTTCTTCTCAGAGCTTCTGAGATGCTCATCTTCTCCTTGGTGTCCTGGATGAGAACCCCAGCGATGAAGCTGCCGCCTTCCAAGTACCGCCGCACGTGGTCCATCTCCGCCACCTCCTGCACGGTCTTCTTCCCTTGACTCAGCTCATCCAGCGTCTTCCTGTCGATCAGCTGGGACCTGAACAGGTCGTTGGCTGACAGCTGCTTCCGGAGTCCCCTGAAGGTGGCCTGTGAGGGCTGCCTTTCTGAGGCCTCAACCAGGGTGGTGACCGCAGTGACCACCTGCCGCAGGGCCGTGGCCCTTCCAGACTGGCAGAGTGCTGCCAGCTCCCGCCGCTTGTGGAGCCCTACATACTCTGAATGCAGCAGGTCCCAGAGTGAGATGCTGAGCCCTCTGAACCTCCCTGCCCCAACTGGCACCTTCATGGCCCTCAGGGCCACTGCTGTGTGGTCATCCACCTCTAGCACCATGTCCTGGGAGAGTGGCAGCAGCCACAAGCCAGTGTCGGCATCCAGGACACAGCGCTCCTTGAGCTGTCCGTAGGTCACCTTGTCCCGTGTGCCAGGGTCGAAGAAGAATTTGCTGTCCTCATCCATTGAGGTTAGCATCCTGCTTGTCTGCTCGTCCAGGAGGCCGAGCCTGCAGGCTGCCGCCTGGGGCAGGTGCACCCTGTGGACGGGGTCCACCGCACCCCCTGTGGCCAACTGCGCCTGCAGGAGCGGGAGGCCCTCACTCCAAGGCACGAGCCCCTTTTCCACTGCCTGCCACAGTGAGAGGGAGCCTCCCGAGCAGGGGTCCGTGTACCCAGCCACTGCCTTCTCAACCAGCTGGAGCCGCTCACTCAGAGCCCCAGCCACCAGCCCAGCCTTGACTGCCTCCTCCACCGACAGTTTCTGGTTGGTCAAAGGATCCACAAGAGAGCCAGACGCCACCTGGGCCTCCAGTAGTCTCTGCCCCAGGCCAGCAGGCAGGAGGCCATCCCTCATGGCCTGGGCGACGCTCACTTTGGCCCCTGAGGGCTGCAGCAGCACCCCGGCCACACAGCCCGTGCCCCACAGGCAGGCCCGCACCGTTGGCTGCTCAGCAACCTCGGCAGGTGATTGCATGCCCCGTGCCAGCGCCTCCAGGGTCTCCCGGGTGATGACTCCAGCGTCCAGCAGCCAGACGGCGGGCACCCCACCGCGGGGGCCGGGCAGCATGACGCAGGCCCTCGCCAGGAGCTCCGCCTCCTGCACCTGCCTCCGCACGGCCGCCTGCAGCTGCTGTGTCGTGGTCCTCCCCTCCCTGAAGTCCTCCAGGAAGCCCCTCCGCTGCTCCTCAGTGAAGTGGCAGGACTCCAGCAGCTCCCAGAGAGACGTGCCATCCTCAGCCCCCTGCGTGGCCTTCAGGGTCTCCTGCACCTGCTCATCTGTGGGGACGACAGGGGCGCTTTCTGGCAGGGGCAAGAAGTGAAGGCCAGAGGCCTCGTCTTTTACACACTGCTCCAGAAGCTGGGCATAGCTGGTGTGTCCCTGACCGTCAGGCGTGGGGAAGGTCTTTGAGTCAGACAAGGCCAACACCATCTCCTGGTCGATGTAGCCACGCTGCAAGGCCACGAGCATGGGGAGGTGGTGATGCCCAGTGGGGTCGATGACCCCGCCCGTGGCCACCTGAGCCTCCAGGAGGCGGGTGGCCTGCTCCACAGGGACAAGGCCCTTCTTCATGGCCTGGAACAGGGACAGCAGCTTTCCAGAGAAGGGGTCTGGGAAGCCCTTGACAGCGCGCTCAGCCCAGGTCAGCCTGCTGTAGAGCTCTGGCCCCACAAGCCCCCTGCACACAGCCTCATCCAAGGACACGGTCTCCAGACTGTGGGGGTCGGTCATGGTCCCCGTGGCTGCCTGGGCCTCCAGCAGGGCCAGGGCCACTCCTGGCCCCAGCAGCTTGTGCTTCATGGCCTCGTAGAGGCTGAGCCGCCGGGTGGAGGGCTGCAGGAGCACGCCACCCACGGCGCCCGAGCCGCACAGGAACCTGCGGACGCTCTCCATGCGGAACAGGGCCTCAGCACTGAGCGTTCCCGCCAGCACGCAGCCCAGGACCTCCTGGTCGACGACGCCAGCCTCCCGGAGCTGGCAGGCAGTCACCCGGCCCCGCAGCATGGGGAGGATGACGTCTGCCCGGCTTTCCACCTCCCTCTCCAGCAGTTTTGAGACCTCTTCCAGGGACACCTGGTGCCGCCGGAAGCTCTGTAGCAGCCACCGCCGGCGTGCCTCGCTGACATACTCCGAGTTGACCAACTCCCACGCAGACACTCTCTGTCCCCGGAACCGCCCGTGCTGCACCGACAGCAGCAGGCTCCGGAAGGCCTGCCGGGTGGCCTCATCTACCAGCAGGGTCCGCGCACTTGTAAGTGGCAGCAGATAGAGCCCCGTGTTGGGGTCGCGCATGCAGCGCTCCAGCAGCTGCATATACGTGAGGTTCTCATGCGTGTTGGGGTCGAAGAAGCCCTTGGTGTCGTCACTGGGGTCGGCCAGGATCAGGTTCAGCGCCTCGTCGAAGTAGCCGCGCTGGTAGGCCACGTCCACGGGCACGCGGTGGCTGTGCACGGGGTCAATGATGCCACCCGTGGCGATCTGGGCCTCCAGCAGGCGGATGCCGTGCTCACGCACGATGAGGTCCTTCTTCATGGCCTGGAAGAGGGAGATCTGCTCCCCGGTGTAGGGGTCGGTGTAGCCGGTGACCGCGCGCTCAGCTGACAGCAGCTTGGCAAACACCTCGGGCCCGATGATGCCAGCCCTCAGTGCCTCCTCCACTGAGTATCTCCTGTTCTCTTTGGGATCAATGATGAAGCCAGTGGCTGCCTGCGCCTCCAGGAGGATGAGCGCCGTGCCCGGCCTGAGCAGCCCCTTCCTGTAAGCCTCGTGGATGCTGAGGGGCTCCTGGGACCCAGGCAGCAGCAAGCCAGCGATGCAGCCAGTGCCTTGCAAGTACCTCTGCACCGAGTCCAGGCTGGCCACGTCCTTGGCCGTGGTCTGGCCACGTTCTAGCTGTTCATAAACATCCTGGCCGATGATCTCTGCTCTCAGCAGCTCTCCTGGAGTCACAGGGACCCTGAGCCCAGCAAAGGTGGTTCTGGCGGTGGCTGCAGCCTGCTCGTGGGTGGCCCTCAGCACAGCCGCCAGCTCCTCCACTGAGAGGGCCCCATCCCTGTGCTGCTGGGTCAGCATCACCCTCTGCTCCATGGGGACTGCCTCAGAGAAGAGCAGCTCCCAGAGCGACACAGGCCGGCCCTGGAACCTGCCCGCAGAGACAGTGGCCGTGGCAGCACTCAAGACCTGCCGGGTGCTGTGCTCGATGAACGGGGGCCCCCGGGGCTCCTCCCCAGGGCTCTCCACTGAGATGGGCAGGAACGCCAGCCCCGTCTCCAGGTCAGTGATGCAGCGGGACAGCAGCTGCCCGTAGCTGAGGCTCTCATGCGTGCCGGGATCCAAGAAGCTGGCAGCCCTCGAGAGGTGCTCCTGAGTCTCTTTGTCCAGGCAGCCGAGGCTCAGGGCAGCCTCTACGGGCAGCCGGAGCCGGCGGGCAGGACACACTAGCCCGCCTGTGGCCAGCTGGGCATCCAGGAGCCTGAGTGCCAGAGGCTGGTCCACCAACTCCTTCTTCATGGCCTGGAAGAGGGGAACGCGGGTGCCGCTGAACGGGTCGTGGTAGCCCGTCACTGCCTGCTCTGCCATCTGGAGCTGCCTGTGGAGCTCCGGGCCAACCAGGCCTGCCCGAACCGCCTCGTCCACCTGCAGCTGCCGGCCAGTGGCTGGGTCCACCAGCGTGCAGGTGGCAGCCTGAGCCTCCAGGAGCAGAAGCATGGCACCTGTGGGAAGCAGATGCTCGGCCGCGGCCTGGAAGAAGCTCTTCTTGTGCCCTGCGGGCAGCAGGACGACCCCAGCCACACTGCCGGTGCCCTGCAGGTAACGCCGCACCTCGGCACGTGCACCCACATCTGGCACCGCCAGCCGGCCCTCCCGCAGGCCTCGGGCCGTCTCCTCGTCCAAGACCCCCACCTCCAGCAGCTCGGCCAAGCTCACAGCCCCACCCAGGGTATGGAACGTGATCCTGAGGGGCAGCAGGGCCAGCCCCGTGCCGGGCGCCTGCACACACCTGCCCAGCAACTCCCTGTAGGGCAGCTGCTCCAGTGTGTTAGGGTCCAGGAAGCCCAGGCCGGTTGAGCCGGGCCCCAGTTCCGACAGCCCATGCCACGTCTCCTGGTCCAGGAGGCCCTGCTGGCAGGCCAGCTCAGGGGCCACACGCACCCTGCGGATGGGGTCCACCAGGCCCCCAGTGGCCAGCTGGGCCTCTAGCCAGTTCCACCCCAGCGCCCTGTCTACCACCTCCTTCCCAATGGCCTGGAAGAGGGCCAGCTTCTCGCCCCCATAGGGATCAGGGTACCCAGTGGCTGCACGCTCAGCAGCCAGCAGCTTCTCCTTGAGCTCCAGGCCCACTAGGCCCTGCTGCAGGGCCTCAGACACAGGGAGCAGCTGGCCCTGCGTGGGGTCCACCAGGCCCCCTGTGGCTGCCTGGGCCTCCAGCAGAGCCAGCCCAAGCCCAGAGGGCAGGAGACCCTGCTTCATGGCAGCATAGAGACCCTGGGCCTGGCCTGAGGCCTCCACCCACACCCCGGCGATGCTCCTGGCCTGGGGTGCAGACAGGGCGCCAGCTCCCAGCGCGGCCTTCACGGTCTTGGAGACAGCAGTCGGCCCGGTGCCACCGGTGACTAGGAGATCGAGAGGAGAGGCGTGGCCGTTCATCGTGCAGAACTCAGCGAGGACCCACTTCTGCTCCCTGCAGAGTGGAAAGCCTCCATTAGGGGCCCTGGGATGGCCCAGGCAGGTGGGAGGTCCACCCCGCACCCTAGACCTACCTCCGGTGCCACCAGCCCTCCTGAGGGAGGAAGGGCAGCCTCCAGTTTCACCCCTTCCTCTCGCCCTGGGGTCCCAGGAGGGGCTACGGGAGCACTAGGACCCCAGCGTAGCCTGGGGGTGTCGCAGGCTCCGCCTTGTCCTACAGGCCACCCTCTGGCCGCACTCTCATCCTGCTCCCCCGGGGGTCCCAGTACAGTGGCTTGGCCTCCCTGCCTCCTCGGCCTCCAGACTCCTCCCGTCTCCTCCAGGGCCCGCCCCCGCCCCTTAAGCAGGCTCCACTGCCTGTGCTCTTACCTCCTCCCTGCCTGGCAACCCCTCCACAGCCTCCCCACCTCGACCCCCTGCTGCTCAGGCCTCTGCTCCCTCCTGGCTCCCCACTGGGCTTCCCAGCCAGATCCCCATCCTCTGATCTGCCCGGGTCTCCCGCCTCAGCCTGCCAGCGTCCCCTGGCCCACGGCCGCTCTGTGCCCATGCCTTGCCTCGGCAGCCCAGGAGGACCCAGAGCTCACGCCGGGGTGCTGGTGCCATGGGTGGGGCCAGGCTCGGGTCTCCCTGCCCTGTTGGTCCCTGGTCCGCTGCTTGGTGCCCTGCACCCCCACAGCCATCCCCCTCGGCCGACAGCTGTGGGCCCGGCCCCCAGAGCGGCAGTGACCGGTGCCGACCCTTCTGCCCCACCACAACCACACACCTCCCTCCTCCACCCCCTGGCGGGTTACCTCTCCCCAGCAGGCACGTCCAAGACCTAACCAAGACCTAACCCCCAGCACCCGCAACTATGACCTTATTTGGAAACAGGATCTTTGCAGATGTGATGGCGTTATAGGTTAGGGCGCAGTTACACTGGTGCAGGGAGGCCTTATCCCAACACGACAGTGTCCTCACAGGAGACAGATGTGGGGAGGATGCCCCGTGAGGGAGGCAGATGGACCACGCAGCTTCAGGCCCCAGAAACAGCAAGCGCTGACGCGCGAATCCCAGACCCTGGCACCCTGACTGTGGGAGAGTAATCTGTGGTTTGAAGCCGCCCAGCCGCCCGGGGGCCAGTCCACACCTACGTTCCAAAGAACCACACCCTCAGTCCTGGGCCTGGTTACACCCATCCTCACCTCCTGACCAGCTGCCCAGAGCCCCTCACACCCTGGCCCACTCTGCAGGTGAACTCGCTCAGGTGACCTTGGCTCCAGCCACCACATCAGACAGATGCATTTCAGATTGGACCTACCCGACCTCTGGGTCACCAGGCGTGGGGCCCCTCCTCCCTGGTGACACTTCCCCATTCACCCTAACCATAGCTGGAGCCCAGCCCGTCCAGCACCTCCTGAACACTGTGCCCAGTGGACTCACAAGGACCCTGGCCCAACCTACAACCCCAGCGCCACTGCCTAGGAGCAGCTCCCCCGCCCCAGCCCTGCAGAGCTTGCACCCTAAGCTCTGCTCAGCCCCTCGTGCCCCACAGCTGGGCCAACCCCAGGGCAAAATCCTGTCCCCTCCTTCCCTGCCTAGATGCTGGGCCCAGCCCCCAGTGGCGCAGCAGCTGGTCTGCTGCCCTGAGTCTGAGTTTGTGCCGGGCCCAGGCAGACACGGAGGCCTGGCCTGGATCCTTGCTCCCTCGGCCGCTGCCACTGGCTAGTGTCCAAGAAGCACCGCCGCGGTCCAGCTCTCCCGAGGCGAGCAGGCCACGGAGGGCGGGTGCTCGGGGCGCAGTATTAGGCCTTCGAGAAGACGGGACAAAGGCATCCGGTGCAGGCAGAGGAGGGCGGTTAAGATCCAGGCTTTGGGAAAGGTTATTAAGGGCTTCGAGTGACTGGGAGAGCCCCGGGTCTCCACGGGCAGGGCCAGCTGAGGGGGCTCTGTGGTGAGGGGCTCTGAAGGCTCCGAGCCGCCCCAGCTCACAGGCGGGGTGCCACAGAGGTCCAGGAACCAGCGATGTGCAAGAAGGGGGACCCCCCCCACAGCAGGGGAGTGGACCTCGCCACGGGAGGAGGGGCTGTGAGGCAGTGCTGGGCCCCAGTGCTGCAGGGGGCTCCTCATGGCCCATCTGGCAGCAAAGGCCGTGGCCAGAGAGGGAGACTCAGGGACAAGGGTGAGGGTGGACAAGGGTGAGGGTGGGCAAGGGGAGCAGGAGTGGGTCAGCGAGAGAAGACCGTGTGCCCCATGCCCCTGGCCCAACCCACAGCGGCAGCATGACAGGCTCAGGGATCAGCCTCAGGATGGGTCCTCCATCTCCTACACGGCTTCCCAGGACGAGAAGTACGGCGCCTGGCCACGGGGCCAGTCAGGCAGCTGGGTAACTGCAGCTGGGCCGAGGCCTGCTTGGCCATCAGTGACCTTGGGGCTGGTTCGAGCCCCCGGGTCCCTGATCAGGCAGGACGTGAGGAGTGGCCTGGGAGTGGGGGCCTGGAGTCTGAAGTGGGGACCTCGGGGAAGCAGCTGGACAGAGGGGTCCGGAGCTCAAGAGAGACAGATCTGGGTGAGTGAGGGGTGTCAGGGGCCTCGGGCAGACCAGTCTCAGGTGTCCTGGGGCGGTGGCCACCAGAGAAGTGGTGGCAGAAGTCATGGGTGGTCTTGCAGCTGGGGGAGGGGTTGATAGAGTCCCAGCACTGGAGCAGGAATCTGAGAGAAGGACCCCTTCTGGGGCTTCCTGGGCAGGCCCCTTTCAGGGGGCCCCAGGGGACAAGAAGTGAGAGGACAATTCCTGAGGAGGGTGGGGCCACATCCCTGAGGGCGGTGCCCGCCCCCCAGGGCAGCACACCAGTCTGGGCTGGGGTCGCAGACAGGCTCGCCGGCTGTCCTCCTGAACCTGGGAAGGTTTAGTTGCTCAGTCATGTCTGACTCTTTTGCGACCCCGTGGACTGTAGCCCACCAGGCTCCTCTGTCCATGGGATTCTCCAGGCAAGAATACTGGAGTGGGTTGCCTTTTCCTTCTCCAGAACCTGATAAGAGAACCAAATGGCCAGGTGCCCTGGGCTGGCACAGGGAGGCAGTGACCTTGGCCTTTGGCCTGCACAGGCAGCAGAGCCCGCCCATCTGCACTGGGTGCAGGGAGCAGAAATCAGTGGCCAGACGAAGCCTGGCAGGGAGGCAAGGCACACCCCCCACCCCCGCCTCCCGAGGGCCTGGGGCTGGCCCCACGCAGGGGTCCCTGTGCCCACTCTCCCCAATGGCAGGGAGCTCCCTCCAAGGGTAAGTGCTGGCTTCCCTCACCCAGCACCAGGCCAGAAGCCCGTCCACCCTGTCAGTTTGTCCACCCGACTGCAGAGCACCCGGGGCCCTCGGACTGACTGGCTCCAGCGGCAAACGCCCCCCCCCGCCCTGTAAGGCAGGGGCCGGGCAGGAGGAACCGGACCTGCAGGGCCCCACCCAGGCGCGCACCAGTCTGGCCCGGAAATCGCGGGACAGGCGAGACCCCTGCCCGGCGGGCCAAGTGTCCCACACCCATGCCGGGAACCTCAGCCTTCCCACCTGCGCCCCGAGCGCAGGGGCGGGGAGCGGGGGTCCGACCGGCGGGATCCTACCACCCCCCACCCCGCCCAGCTCCCCGCCCCGCGCCCACCAGGGCTAGTTGGGAGGGAGCCGGGCCTCAGCGCTCCGCTCTCCCGGATCCTGACCTCCTGGCCACCTCCAGGCGCATCGCGCCCCCACCCCAGCCCCTACAAGCCGGGGCGAGAGCCCCCCAAGGCGTGTGAGTGTGGGCCCACCTGCCCGGACGGCGCCGCAGCGTTCCGCTCGCAGTCCCTCAGCTCGCCGCGGTGCCCGAGCCGGGTGCCTCCCGCTTTAAACCCACGCAGGCCCCGCCCCCGGCTGCCCCGCCCTGGTCTGGGGACGGCTGGGGGCACGCGGGGCTGCCCTCGGGAGGGGGCGCCCTTAGGGCGTGACCCGGGCCTGGAGTCCCGCGCGGGGCTGGCCGACGCCCCACGGGCGCTCCCACCCGCCGCAGCCTGAGGGCGCCCTCGGTGGGGAGGGGGCGGCTGCCGCGCAGCCCCTTTCGACCCCTCCCCTGGAGTCACGGAGAAGAAACGCGGCGGCAGCAGCGAGCAGGGTGCGCCGCCCGGACGGCCTTTGAATGGCGTTTGCAAGGGAAATGCGGCCCCGCCGGCCGTGCGGGCGGTTTCGCTTCACAAACTCAACTTCGTTGCCAGCGGCAGGCCATGCGGCCAGCGCCCTCCGGTTCGCGTCCTCCTGCGCGCCAGGTCCCGCGCCCCGCCCTGGGGCCCTCCTCCTGCGCCGCTGCGGAGAACCGGGGCCGCCCCAAGGGGGTCTGCCTCCGTGACTGAGTGGCTTCCCCTCGACCAAGGAAGGGATGAGGCCTGTGTGGCTAGCAGGTTTCCAGTCTGTCCGGAACTGATGGCCAGGCCTTGCCCCGTGGGTCCAGCCCCCAGCCTGGGCTCGGAGCAGGTGCCCCCTGTCCCAGCACACACCCCTGGGGCAGGGGCTCCGGGAGGTGTAAAGGATGGAGTCCCAGAGCCTGGCGGGCACAACTCCCAGGACAGGAACCAGTCATGGAGCTTGCGGCCGGTTCTCCCCTTTGCTGCCCAGAGGTCCCCGATGGATGGGGTGGAGTAAAGCCCCGTGACCTGTCCTCCTCTGTCCTTCGTCTCTCTCCTGCCCCAGCCACTCTTGACCGGATACTCATCCAGGGCCACCCAGCTGTCTCCAGCATGGACGACGAAGGCACCTCGGGACACTGGCAGGGTGGGGGCCAGGCTTCCAGGGTGGAGGGTGCCGGGTGGCTCCCAGGGCTCTGCCCTTACTGCCGGCCCAGGCCCTCACTCATACCTGCTTGCCCAGGCTTCCTGGACCCTGCGCTGACCTTTGGCCACCTGTGTCCTGGTCCCAGTCGTCCTTCCGCTGGCCGTGTTATGTGGTTGCCGCTGGCTGCTGAGAAGGCCTGACCCGGCCTCCCCAGTGAGCTCCAACTGGGCCCCGTCCCCTTGGATGTGTCAGGCCAGCTGCCTTCATCTCCGGGCCTGCTCACTGGACTCCAGGACCCTGTCCACAATGTCCCCTGGGAAATGAGCCCAAGCTGGCCTGTGGCCAGACCTTCCTGGGGCCCACCATCGCAGGCCACCTTGCTGCCAGGCCAGGAAGCCCAAGAGTGGGCCAGCTGCTCGCTGTGGGCAGGAGGGTGAGGCTGC
Source organism: Bubalus bubalis (assembly GCF_019923935.1). NCBI lineage: Eukaryota > Metazoa > Chordata > Mammalia > Artiodactyla > Bovidae > Bubalus > Bubalus bubalis. The sequence continues at coordinate 81,037,405 of NC_059171.1, forward strand.
CCGGCTTGGATTTCTCCCTGTGCCCCAGGGGTGGAGGGTGGGGGCAGGCTGCATGTGGTCACCCCGCCCAGCCTCGCCCACTGGTCTTTGTCCCTCTGGCTCCTCTCCCTCTGGGGGCCTCCAGTTCACATCTTCCCAGGACCCTCCTGGGGCAGGCCCGGGTCCCTGTCCTGCTCCTGAAGCCCTCGGGCTGCCTCTGATCAGGGCCCCTCAGAGCCAGTGCCTTCCATGGAGCTGTGGTCCAGGGTTTCAGCCCTGTAGCCCCCAGACCTAGGCTTGCCGACACAGCAGGGAGGGGCCTCGGGGAACTGAGGTGGGGTGGGGGTGTCGGGAGGCCAAGGAGGTGGCCCTGGGCCTAATCCCGTCCCTGGCACCCAGAGCCTCTCAAGAGGTGTGCCTAGCCCCACAGCCCCCACCCCTTCCCAGAGCAGCTGCAGGTCAGAGGGCATGGATCACAGTGTCACCACGCTGTGCTGACCCCAGTCCACTCTAGGAGGTCGCCATGAAGGCCACAGTCCTGGCCTCAGGTCCCCTCTGGCACCTCCCTGAAGTGTGCAGCTCCCATGGGGAGCCTTGTCGTCAGAGCAGTCACGTGACCTGCCGGCCTCTGAGACGCCCCACTGCCCTGTCCCCCTGGTACCTGCCCCCGTCCTGTGGACGCTGGCTCCTCATCAGCAAGGGGGCGTGACACAGTCTGGGCCAGGTGGCGGCACTGTGCCCGGTGCTCAGCACAGGGAAGGAAGGGCCAGCAGGGGTCATGCCTATCATGGGTCGCATTGCGTCCCCCTAAATTCATATATTGAAGTCCTAACCCTGAGCCCCCGTATTGGAAATTACCAACACTGCAGATGAGGTTAGTTAGATGAGGCGTGCTGGAGTCGGATGGGCCCTTAGGGTCCCTGTAGGAGCACAGATTAGGACACACAGACACACACACACGTACATACACACACACGCATGCGCACACACCCAGAGGTGATGTGAACACACAGGAGAAGACACTCTGGGAATGGAGAGGAGCCTGGAGCGGACTCGCACTCACAGCCCTAGGACTCTGCTCCAGTCCCGGCCTCCAGAGCTGAGAGTCAGTAGGTTCTCTGTTTAAGCCGCTGGCCAGTGAAGCTGGGTCCTGGCTACCGGTGCAAACAGAGACAGTTCGTAGTCTGAGAACTCAGCCAGGTAGAGCAAGTGAAGAAAGGGTTCTGGGATTTCAGGGCAGGAGGAAAACCTTGAAGCTGCCTCGGGCAAGCCCTAGTTTCTCCCCTCTTCAGTATCGGTGGGGCGGGGGAGGGGGTGGTGGTGAAGGAAGGCAGAGCCAGGGCGGGGAACCCACTCTGGACGCCCAGGCTGGGCTGTGAGGTTGCGTTAGCCTAGGAGAGACACCCAACCTACACCTGAGAGCTAGATGTCCTCACGCTACTGCTAAGTCACTCGGTCGTGTTCAACTGTTTGGGACCCCGTGGACTCCAGCCTGCCAGGCTCCTCTGTCCGTGGGATTCTCCAGGCAAGAATACTGGAATGGGTAGCCATGCCCTCCTCCAGGGGATCTTCCCGACTCAGGGATTGAACCCACATCTCTTGCCTCATATCTCCTCCATTGACAGGATTTTTTTTTATTTTTCACCACTAGCCCCTCCCTGGGAAGCCCAGATGTCTTTATGTTTTGTTCCACATGTATTTTTTCTCTGTAATAACTGCATACACAGAAGTCATAAATAACAACACTGTGGTCTCCATCAGGAGCTCTGCTGGACAGAGGAGGGATGCTGTGCCCAGATTGCTGGGGCCTCTCTGTGCGCCCCACCCCACCCCCACAACGCAGTTCAGAGGTTGGACAGTGCTGTCCCCAGAGGCACTGTCCTTGGGTGGCCCGCCTGTGCCCCTGGCCAGGACCCCACTGGGAGAGCAGGGAAGGCTTGTCACAGGGACTTGGGGCTGTGCGGCGGGTGGGAACCCCATCTAGATACGGCCACAGAAACCTCTGCGGTCAACCTGCTACCAGCTTTCCTGTCCGGCTGCATCTCTTCAAAGCAAGCCTCCTCTAGACAGCCCTCCTCCCTGGCAGATGGTGCCCCAGCCTGGCAGGAGCCCCCAAGTTGTCCAGCTTCCCTGGGGTCACCCTCTCATCCCATAGGACACCTTGGCCAGCCCCCATCCTCCCAGCCCCTGAGGCCCCTGCAAAGCTTGGGCCCCATGGACCACAGGTCACAGCCCTCCTCACTGGTCGCCAGCTCCACCGGTCAGAGCTGCCTCATGTGGCCTTGGGCGTGGGGTCCTACTCCCGACCTCTGACCGGCAGCCCCAGAGGTGCCACCTCTGCCTGGAACACAGCCCAGAAGAGGCAGGACCACCCTGACATACGGGCTTGGGCACGCACCCTGCCTTCCTCTGGGCACCTGGGCACCCACCCCACCCCTAGCCCGCCTGCAGGGCCCTCTCCAGGCCATCTGCCCTGGCCACAGTCCCCTCGCCCACGCCCACCAAGTCCTGTGTCCCCCACCCCGTCCACCCTGGGCCCTGGGCCCACACACACCTTATGAACACGTGCCCACCGAGTCCTGTGCCCCCCACCCCGCCCACCCTGGGCTCACCCTGGCGGGCACTGCAGAGCCCTCAGACCCCAGCTGGTCCCCCACGGCTCAGCCAGAAACCTCTCGCCTGGTCAGCAGCACTGGGCGTGCACCGAGGGCCTCGCTGAGACTCTGAGGGCCACTGGGTTGAGCCCCCACCTGGGGACTGAGAGGGTGCTCCTCCCACCCACGCCCCCGTGGCCTCGCCCGGCCTCCATCCACAGGCTCGGAGGCTCCTGCAGCCTCACCTCCACCTGCAGAGCCCGCTTCCCACCTGCCACCCGGGTCTACAGGCCATCGCTGTAGGCCGGGGCACAGTGCAAGTCTCAGGAGGCCTGGGGGTCCCACAGTGCTCCCCACTGCCGGCCCTGCAGACCTGAACCTCCTGCTCCCCCAGCCAGGTGGCTCGGGTGCTGGGGGTCCCTGTGAGGCCTGAGGCTCTCCCCACTGTCCAGCCAGCTGCAGCCAGCATCCAGGGGCTCAGGGATGCCAGGGATGGGAACACGTTTTGTCCCAGCTCTGGGCGGCAGGGATGTGGGTGACCTCTACCCTACCCAGGCCACCACCCCGGCACCACCACCCCCGCACCAGGGCCCACCCCACAGACCCCATCACCTTTGTCCCCTCCAAGGCCTGGGGCCTCCACCAGGCCCGGGAGGCCCCTGGAGGAAGGGCTCCTCACCCACCCGGTGGCCCAGGCTTAAGCGGGGGTTTCACAGGGACGGGCCTGCAGGAGGGTACTGAGGGCGGCTCTGCTGTGGCGAGGCTGGGGGCCCGCGACAGGGTGGGGCCTGGAGGCTCACCCCACCCTTTCCCCGCCCCTGCGTGGGAGGCCAGGGCCCGGGTCGCGCCTGAGGGCCCCTCGGGGGTTACAGCCGGCAGCTCCCGCAGCCCCATGGCCCCACGTGTACCTGCCCCGTTTGCCCTCTGGCCCAGCGGAGCCAGCAATGGTCCCAGCTGTCCTGCCAGCCACCTGTTGCCCGGGAAATGGGAGGCAGACCTCAGCCGTGTGAGGTGGGGGCCGGGGAAGGGGCTGCACCCTGCAGCTGCACCCCGCCCCCCTCAGTCACCTGCACAGTGGAGGGGTCGAGGGGCTGTCACTACCCACCCAGGCTGTGTGGGGTGAGGGGGGCTGCTGCTGGAGATGGTGCCAAGCCTGCCCTGGGGGTCGGTGTAAACAGGGGAGGGCAGGGCACATGCTTCGGGGAGCCCCCCTCCTGTGGGGTCAGCGAGCCGCCCTGCATTGTCCCTGCCCCTGCCGTCGCAGAGGCCCCTCCTGCCCCAGACCCCGGAACCTGGACGTCATCTCCCCCCTACCTCACAGGCTCCCCCTCCGCCTCTGGTCCCCCACCCCAGGGCCTGGACCCCGCCCCCCATGGCTCCCCACACCCAACACTGGTGGATCTTGCTTCCTGGAACCACACACCTTGGCCACACCCGGACTGGGGGCAGGAGCCCCGCCTCCGACCTGGAAACCCTGCACGGGGTGACGCCCAGCAGAGGGGCCCAGAGTCCTGCAGGTTCACAGTTTTCTAACATGCATTGCAGTGGGTGGTCCGGTGGGCACCGCATTCCTTCATTCACCTGCTGGTCCTTCTCCCCAACACTGGCCTCCACTAAGGGGTGGGCACTGTGTCTAGCAGACATGCCAGGACTTTCCCATGTCCATGCCGCGCTGGGCTTTGATCTCCCAGAAACACGTTCCCTGAGGAGGAGGTGCCAGAGGTCAGGTCTGCAAAGGAGGGGACCCAGGCTTCGGGGAACCCAGGGGTGCAGTCAGGCCCTGCCTGTGCCCCCTGGCCTGCTCCTGCCCAAGCCTGTTTTTTCCACAGGGTTTGTGCTGCTGTTGCCCTGGGAACTTTCCAATAGAGAATGTTGGGTGGGGTGGGCAGGCAGGCCGGGGCAGGCTGATGGATGTGCCGCGAGCGGACAGTGCCAGGCATCTCCCGGGAGGGGCTCGTCTACCCCACACTCAGCACAGCCCACCCTGCAGGCCCAGGCCACGTGACAGCCTTGGGAGCTGGAAGGGTGTTCCCGCCTGCCCTGAAGCTGGCAGGGTGTCCTCGCAGGGCCCAGGGGTCCCCAGCTACCCACCTGGTCTCTGGGTCTCACTCCATTCACCTCACCCTTCCCTGGGCCCCCACAGGGAGGGAGTGAGTGCCTAGGTCCAGATGTGTCCCCCATCAGCCTCTGGTCCAGCTGGCCGGGGTGTCATGTCAGAGTTGGGAGGCTGAGGGGCCCGGGAAGACCTCAGAGCAGATTTGGGGAAACCTCCAGCGTTTCCCACAGGGTGCCTAGGGCCGAGGTCCTGGTCTGACACGCGCTTCTGCTGCCAGACCAGCAGCCGCCACCCAGTGGCCAGAGATGGCCTCACCCGCCCTCCGTTGTGTGCTCCCAACACGCAGTGGCCGAGTGATGTGGGCGATCGGGACGGACGGCAGTGGCAGAGGCCCCGGCCCAGGTGCCCCTACACCGGGCATCCACCTGGCCTACTCGGCTTCCTGGAGCTCACGGCCACGCATGCCTGCTATCTGTCCATCCTGGGGCTCCTTCTCAGTGCCATGCCCGGGCCTTTGCTCCCCTCCACCATACATACACACACACTTTGCAAACACTGAGGCCCCTGCCCACCCGACCTGGCCCCCCAGAGAGGGGTGGGGTCCCAGGAGAGGCAGGGAGAGGACCCTGTGGCCTCACCAAGGCCTCACTCTCCAAGACGGGGCTGAGCCAGAGGGCGGGTGCCAACCAAGCCAGACTTGGCCTTCAGACCAGCCTGGTCACGCCGGGCCTCGCAGCGGAGCTCCAGCCATCGTCAGGGTGGACCGAACCGGTGAACATTCTGCGTCGTGTCCTGAGTTGCGACGGGCCCAAGTCAGCCTGGGCTTGGCCCGAGGTGGGCCTGGTCAGAGCGCCGTGGACAGGCTAGCTTTGGCAGGGTAGCACCTGGGGTGGCTGGGTGCCTGGAGAGGGCGGTGAGCAAGGAGGGTCAGGAGGGACCGGGGCTGGGGCCCTTGCCTCCACCTGGTCTGGGCTGAGGGCCGGGGATCAGGGTGCGGGACATCATCCCTCTGGTGCCCAAGGCCCTTCCCACTCTGGAGGCTCTGAGCTCCTGCAGGTGGGCTGGGATGAGGGTGGGGGGGGCCTCCCTTAGGGGAACTGATTGAGGCAGAGGCCTGTCTGCTACCTTCCTGATTTTCAGGGCACGTACAGTGAAAGAAGAGGCTTCTCCTGGTCAGACACAAAGATTTACCCAGGAGAAGGCATAGCTGGAGTCCTGGTCTGTCACTGTCCAGTACGTGTGTGTATCATGTGCTTGGCAGCCCTGAGGCCCGAGGGAGGGCAGCCGTGTGCTGGGCGTGTGCCAGGGGGCCCCCGAGCCCACAGCAGGTCTGGGAAGAGGCCCTGTAGCCCCTGGAGTGACAGGCAGAGTTTGTCTCTGTGGGTCACCAGAAACAGTGAACTGGGGGGCGGTCTCCACTGGGCCAGGGCTGGGCTCCTCTCTCCCAACCTGCTCTCGGGCCCCCTGGCTGTCCCGGAGGGAAAGGCAGGGAAAAGGAAGCTGCTTGCTTCTTCCCTGGAACCTGAGTCACTCGGGCGTGGAACAGCTTCCAGAAGCTTTGGCCGGCCTCCAGCCTCAGTCCCGTGCAGCACCCTTGAGTTGGTCAGACCCTGTCCGCCGTCTATCCCCTTGGCCCAGCATCACACTACTTGGCCCATTTGCCCCGTGCTGGGCGGGGCTGATCGCCTGCACCCCCAGGGAAGTGGCCCGTGTGTCTCAGGCCATGTTGAAAGCCCGTTCCCTATACCAGTTTCTCATCCGCGGACTTTGCTTGGGTGGCCATGACATAACACTTCAGAAGGTGCTTTCGGCAGTAAAGAGGACGTGCCAGCCTGTGTGCAGAGCGGCCGGGGCAGCAGGCCTTCAGGTGCAGCTTGATCCAGGTGTCAGTCCGCTGCACACACTCTCTCCCTTTCTCAGCTTTACTTCCCACTCTTTGGCTCCACTCTCAGGGTGTGTGTGGCCCAGGTGGCCGCCTGGGCTCACGTCTCAGAGCAGGGGAAAGAAACCCAGTTCTCTCTCTCCTGGAAGCTCCAGAGAGTCACACTGGCTTCACTGACTGTCACTGGCTTACCCGTTATTACGAGTTGACTTGTGCCCCCTCAGAAAGGTATGTTGAAACCCTAGCCCAGTACTTGCAGATCTGACCTTATTTGGAACTGGGTTTTTGCAGTTGATATGATCAAGCTACGATGAGGTCATCAGGGTGGGCCGCAGTCCAACCGCCTAAAGCGCAGGTGAGGGAGCCACATGGAGAGGCCACGTGAGGGGCAGACACCCGGGACGCAGCGGCTGGGACTGCAGGTGCGCCCCTGCAGGCAGGCAGTGAGCCAGCCGCTGGAAGAGGCCAGGAAGGGGTCAGAGGTCCAGACAGAGGTGGCCCTGCTGACCCCACGGCTTCCGGCCCCAGCCTTCAGGACTGGGAGTCCTTCCCGGTTACTCCCAGCAGCCTGCTTTGTGGGCCTTTGTTTCGGCGGCCCCAAGGGAGCCAGTCCATCCCGAGTCAGCATACTGGATGCCCGGCCAGAAGGTGGGAGGGGGGCGGCCCCCAGCAGGGGACAGGAGTGCAGTGACCTGGGAGCAGGAGGCTGACCCAGACATGGGCAGGACCCCGAGGGCGGAGCCGTGGAAGGGGCTCCGCGTCTCGAGTCTGGGGGTGGGGCTCAAGGTTACAGACGAGGTCACAGGCCAACACTGTTACACGTCTCGCACACCTATTTTGTGGCTCAAGTCTTACCAGTTAGACAACTACAGGTACAAAACTTCAGAGGCTTCCTCAGGCTTCGGAGAGCAGAGGACACCACTGGAGAGTCCAAATCCACGTTTGTGTGATTGGACAGTGAGGCCAGCAGGCCCCTGGCACGTCCGTGTGCCTCCAGGGGGCCCCGCTGCCCTGTGTCGGGGCCAGTCTCCACCAGGCTCCCACGGGCGGCCCTCTGCCTTGCTCTCTGAATCCCCCTGCCTTCTCCTTCCCCCTTGGCCTGGCACCTGCTGCCCCCTGTGTGCCCACATGCCCCTCGTTACCCTCCCTCCACCCTCTGGAAGGGGCCAGCAGGGGGCACTGCCCACCACCTCAGCCTCGGGACACAGGACTCCTTTGAGGCCTGCATGGCCAGACCCCGGGGTCCCGTGACCCCCTGGGCCTGAGGCAGGAGGGGAGACTGCCCGCTGGAGGCGGGACATGAGCCGCCCTTCATCCCAAGAAAATGCCAAGCGCTTGGGGGTCTTTCCTGGGGTCCAGAGCGCTGCCTGCTGAGATGATTTCAAACCGAGGTGCCCACGTCACGGCCAAGCAGGAGCCGCACCGGCCCCCTGCAGGGGCCCAGCAGAGGCCCCCAGAGGCACAGCCAAGGCACAGCTCGGCGTCACAGTCCCTGAAGCGGGCGCTGCCCTTGGGGACGGGGTGGGTCTCGAGCCCGTAGCCCTGGTGCCCGAGCTGCTGCGGCCCCAGCTTGGGGAGCGGGGGTCTGTGCAGGCAGAGGAGGCAGCACCCAGGCCCTGTCTGCCTCGCTCTGCACCCTGGCCCCAGAGGCTCCCTCCGCATGCAGTGGGCGTCCGGCCCGGCCAGAGCTGCCAGGCGGCCCTGGTGACTCCAGGCTCCACGTGCCGGTGGACCAGCAGGCACTCTGTCCAGCCGTCGACCTGACCGCCACAAAGAGTTTGGGGTGCCACTCAGAGGAGTTGGGTGTTTAGCAGTGACCCAGGCCCCCTTTGAGTGCACAGCCAGCTCACCTGCCCCCAGGTCCAGGCCTGAGCCCTGGGCAGCGAGCAGCCAGCAGACGGGAGGTGGAAGGAGGAGTCTCGGGGCCAGCTGGGGCCTCTCGAGGGCCTTTCTCTTTCTCTGGAAATCACAGCAGCCCCGGCCCAGCTCCGGTCTTGAGTGGGCAGTGGGCAGCCTGCATGTGGGGAGCGAGTGGACCTGAGCCAGCGAGCGGCCTCTTCCCACGGACCTCACCATGAGGGGTCTCCTGGCCACTGGGGACGCACATGGCCCATGCGCACAGAGATGTAAGTCCCGGGGGTCGGCGGGAGTCCACCTGCTGCCCCCAGCTCTGGCGAGCCCTGGGCAGACCTCCCTGCCCCTGAGTGCCCCGCGGGAAGCACCTAGCACCCTGGCCGTCCCTGGGCCGCGCCCTCTGGGCCTCTGCCCCGCCCCCACTGTCTCTCTTGGTTTCTCTTCCTGACAGACTGCTCTCACCCAGATTCCCGCCTCAGACTCTCTTCCCAGAAGCCCAGCCCAGGGCCCAGGTCTCCTCCTCATGTGGGCACACATGTGGACGCACGTGGCAGCCAGTGCGACCCAGCCGTTCTCAAGGAAGAGCCTGTCGCTTTCATAGTAGTTTGGTCAAAGTCTGTCCCCTCCCTTGGGAGGCTCCATTGCATCCAGCACTGCGTCCCCAGAACCCACCATGGGTTCCCTGTATGGAGGAGGGAGCCCCCACTGCCTCCAGCCCTGCATGATGTCACTCTCAGCTCGTGGATGGGCTTGGACGTCAGCTCCCCCAGAACCTGGAGGATCTGGTCCCAGACAAGCAAAAGCACAAGGCTGGAGGCCCCGCGGCTGCGAGGAGGGCCTGTTGTGTCCCTGCCTGTCCCCTCCGGAGCCACCATGGTCTGCGCCCCAGCTTCGCTCCCCCATCTCTACAACTCAGCAGCCTTACCTCCTACCCTGTTATCCTCCCAACCAATTATTTTTTGCTTCCGGGGAGGGTGCAGTGTGGCCTCGGGGGACACAGGGTGCAGGGCAGCAGGGCTCCCTCCCTCCCAAGGGGGTTGCCTGCCTCCCAGGACCCAGGCTGGATCAGCAGGCTCCGCTGGTACTGAGCAAGGGGCAGGGACGCTTCAGGCAGTGATGGATCAGACCTCTCCTCCCACTGAGGTCAAAGCTAATGAAGAAACGAGACAGGCACGGAGACGTGGGGTCAAGACACCAGCTTCTAGCCACGAAACTGAGGCCGTGGCTTCATTTGGTTCCTGTCGCCTCCCTGAGCCCCAGCCCGACCTCAGCCCCACCCCTCCCCCACTGTGCTGGACAGGAGGACACACGTGTGTCCAGAGGCCACCCAGGCTGGTCTCCCCAGCTCCCATGGGTTGCCCACCCTCTCTCAGGTGGGCTGGCTGGAGTGCTGAGTGACCACAGAAGGGAGAGCCTACCTCTCGGGGGCTGAGTGGGGGTCAGCATGTGGAATTCTGAGACAGTGGGCAGGAGAATGGTGACAGCCCCCAAAGGGACTCACCAAACTCGTGTCTCATAGGTTCACCTGCTAGTACAGCAGTTTATACACAGTAAGGGCTTATCCTCTCCCCTTCCCCAGAGGTCAGGCCACGGGGGCCGTTGGAGGCTGGTGCACAGCTCCTCAAAGGCCCCAGGTCCATCTGTGTTTCTGATCTGCCATTCTTAGCCTTAGCTTCCTTCCTCACGGACAGAGAAAAGGCTGCAGGGGCTGCGGCTGTCACATCTACACGCCAAGGAGGAAGAGGAGGAAGGCCAAGGGGCAAAAGGCGATCTCTTTTCCCTCCCGGGTGTGAAATGGAATAGCTCCAAGGGCAACTTGGCTGTCCTGAGCAAGGTCTTGGGTGCACTCAGCTGTGAGCCTCACTGACATACCTGCAGTCTCCAGCAACTTCACTCAGGGTTATTCAGTGCCAGGGCTTCCCAGGTGGTGCTAGTGGTAAAGAACTTGCCTGCCCATGCAGGAGACATAGGTGTGGGGTTCGATCCCTAGGTCAGGAAGATCCCCTGGAGGAGGGCATGGCAACCCACTCCAGTATTCTTGCCTGGAGAATCCCATGGACAGAGGAGCCTGGCGGGCTACAGTCCATGAGGCTGCAAAGAGTTTGACACAACTGAATGACTGAGCCTGCACGCATGCATTCTGTGCCACCTGGCTGGCAAGGGCAGGAGGTGTGGGGTGATTCCAACATCATCAGGGCTGATGAAGAGGCCGCCATCTATCCACACTGCCAAATACCAGGCAGCCGTGGGAAAGGCTTGGTGACGCCATGTGGGCTGCAGGACCAGGAGGAGAAGGGCAGAGCAGCTGATGGGCCTGCTTTCTTTATGGGAAAGGGGCGTTGGCACTTTCTGGGACAGATGCAATAAACGATCACAGAAGGTGCCTGGTGCCTGAAACAACAAAGATCTGTTCTCACAGGTCTGGGGCCAGAGTCCAAAATCAGGGTGGGGGCAGGGGTATGCCTCTTCCGGAGGCTCTTGTTGGGGAGTCCCTTACGGCCTGCCAGCTCTGGAGGCTCTGGCCACCTCTCCATGCCACCTCTTTGTGGTGGGTCCCCCAGGAGCTCATCTGCATGAGGTAGGCCTGCACCCCCAAAGCCCCTCCTCTCTGGCAGGCGGGGTCTCCATGGCAGTCAGAGAGCAGGAGAGGCGGGGCTGGGTACAATGCCGACTGACATCTTCGCACTCCCCGCTTTACTCCAATAACTGAAGAGGATGCGGGGCGGGAGGGGGCTGAGGGCTGGCCAAGTTAGGGGAGGGGCTGGTATTGAGGAGGAAGTGAACACAGGTATGAACCTGAGAGTGGACAAGATCAGATAACAAATACAACATGTTCCCTTTAAAAGCAGCCATAGAAAGCTTGGTTTATCCAATGGGAAACAGAAAAGGGAAAAAAAGAAAAATAAAAACAAGACATCCCTGGTGACTCAGTGGTAAATAATCCGCCCGCCAATGCAGGAGACATGGGTTCAATCCCTTATCCAGTAAGATCCCACATGCCTCAGAGCAACTAAGCCCATGCACCACAACTACCCAGCCTGTGCTAGAACCTGGGAGCCAAACTACTGGAGCCAGAGTGCCCTAGAGCCCGTGCTCTGCAGCGGTGAGATCCCACCACAGCGAGAAGCCCACACGTCGCAACTAGAGACTAGCCCCCGCTCACTGCAGCCAGAGAGAAGCCGGAGCAGCAACAAAGGCACAACACGGCCAAAAATAATTGCTCAAAAAAAATTTTTAATAAAGCAGAGTAAATAGAATACATGGAAAAAGGTGGTAGAAATCAGTCCAAGTGTGGCAGCGAATGACAACCCACTCCAGTATTTTTGCTTGGAAAATCCCATGGAGAGAGAAGCCTGGTGGCTATAGTCCACAGGGCCGCAGAGTCAGACACGGCTGAGCACACAGCAGCGGGTGCGTGATGGCATGGGCTAAACTCGCCAGTGAGAAGAGACGCTTGGGCTGCGTTTGGAAAAAGAACCAACAAGACCCAACAGTGCTGTCAGCAGTGGGCAACGTTGGAACAGGAGCATGTGAACCGAAGGGAAGCGGTCCTGGCCTCTGACTGAGGGGAGCACAGACAAGGTCACGAGGAGATGCGGGTGTTGTGTGTCCCGGTTCAAACACAGCCCCAGCAGCCCTCAGTCTATAAAGCAACACAGGGCCAAACAGACCTACCAGCAGCACGCCCCGGCAGACACCATGAACTCAGAGTCACGAAAAGTGGACAGACAGACAGAAGATGCAGCATAACTGTGGCCTCACTTGCCAGACGCCCAGACGCTGTAGGTGCATGCACCCACAGATGGGGCACATGCGCCTTCTGAGTCCACAGCAGACGTCTTTGCCCCCTTATCCCCAAGGAGGTTTTAGAACATCCCAAATGGTCAGTGGCACCCAGGCGGTCCTCTGACCAAAAAGAAATGAAATTAATTCATTATCACTCAGCTAATTATCCAACCTCCACCAACAAAATCCCCTGGATCAGGGACGCCCCCACCCCCACCCCATGTCCGTCTTCACTGGCCGGATGTCCCCGGCCTGCATGTCAGGTGGGCACACGCTGCCCCCAGGGACCACCCCACCTGGTAGCCCAAGTGGTCAGTGGTGGCCGGGTCACCCCTTCCCTTCCCCAGCAGCTGGGACCTGGTGCAGCTGGGTCTCCAGCAGGTGGACGAAGTCTCGGGTCTCCTAGGCAGTGGCCGGGCAGCCAGCATGCCCACTCCTGGATGGATGTTCTGTGTTAGAGAAACAAGCTTCAGTCTTATTGAAGCCACTACCCCTTGGTTTCCTTGTAGGATCAGCCTGCTCTGTGCCCTAAGCGGACATACCATCTGGTGAGAAGCTAAACAGGTCACCCAAGAACCTTCAGACTCAAAGTGAGACTCCGGAGCACAGAGTGCTGTGGGCAGTGATGGTGGAGTAGCACGCAGATGTCGCAGGGCGCAGCTGAAGCAGGCTTTTGAAGGAACCGTACAGTTTTAAAGACACTTATCAGGAAATAAGTTTCAAAACAAAAGGAGTTCAAAATTAAACTCAAGCAACTGGCAAAAGAAGTTTGGAGCAAACCGAAGACACACAAAATAAATAAAAGAAGAAAATCAACCAAACAAAAGGTTAAATCAGTAACAGACAACAAAGCCAATATTGTATTTTGGGAAAGATTAGTAAGATAAAGAGATTTTTGGCAAGAATCATCAAAAAAAAAAAAAAAAAGAAGAAGAGAGAGAAGATGTAAATAAAAATTAGAATAACAGTGAAAAGGGAAAAGCTACAGCTCCCAACATGATCTCTACAAAGCCAAGGCATTTCACACCCAAACACGACGGCCACGTTCCGAGAGACAAAATGCCAAAGCTGAACTTTCAATACATAAAATGGTGGCTAAAGCGCTTTCCACCTCAAAAGTTTCCAAACTTTTGCAAACTGAACTTTCAAAACGATTTTTTTTTTTTACTAACTCATGATTTTTGTTCAAGAAAAAAGGAAAAAGAGAAAATCTACCAAGCTCATGTTACGAAGCTAATGAATCATCCATCTGAAAATAGAGAAGTGCAATGCAGGACCCGAGAGTGTCGGCCCCTGCCAGGTGTGGCTGTGGCTTCCTTCCCGCGGTGCCTGGGTGCACGTGCAGGGGCGCTGATTATTCAACGACCTTAAACGCTCCCACTCTTCAGGCGTGACACAGGCATGTGAGTGTCACTGCGTGAAACAGCCCCTGTCCTCGATAGACAGGATGTGGGAAAAGGATGGAGTCAGAGGCCACAGGCTACCACGACTTGCTAACTGTGGAAGCGGGAGGCTGAAGGGTGTCCTTTATTCTCCCTCATCTACTATTCCCCACTATAAAATGTTTTTAAATAAAGCTAACTGGTTTCTTCCGGAGAAGGCAATGGCACCGCATTCGGGTCCTCTTGCCTGGAAAATTCCATGGATGGAGGAGCCTGGTGGGCTGCAGTCCACGGGGTCGCTAGGAGTCAGACATAACTGAGCGACTTCACTTCCACTTTTCACTTTCATGCATTGGAGAAGGAAATGGCAACCCAGTCCAGTGTTCTTGCCTGGAGAATCCCAGGGACGGGGGAGCCTGGTGGGCTGCCGTCTATGGGGTTGCACAGAGTTGGACATGACTGAAGCGACTTAGCAGCAGCAGCAATTGGTTTCTTCGGGGCTTCCCTGGTGGCTCAGTGGTAGAGAATCCACCTGCTCATACTGGAGATGCAGGTTCGATCCCTGGGTTGGGAAGATTCCCTGGAGAAGGGAATGGCAAACCACTCCAGTATTCTTGCCTGGGAAATCCCATGGACAGAGGAGCCTGGCGGGCTCAGTCATGAAGTTGCAAAGAGTCGGATACAACCGAGAGACTAAATGACAGCAACATTTGGCTTCTACCCATCTTATTCCAGGGAAACCCCCATGCCTGCACCGTGCCCACGGATCTTTCCTAGACAGACATGAAGATTTGCCAAGTTGGTTCTCCCTTTCTTGACTTATTCATGAAGACTTTGGTCCCATCCAGGGCCTTTAGTCTCTTCCTTGAGCCATTTTGTGACTTAAAGGATTTAGCAGGTGCCAGCTTAATCCTCCAGGGATTTAACCCTGGCGTGTGGTGCAGCCCCTGTGTAATCCTTGACTTAAGGCGGAGATCTAACAGGCTCCCATCACTCAGCTTGCTTCGGGCTGAGCAGCAGCTATCTCTTCCCTGACGTGACGCTCGGGCTCCCTGCCCTCATCCTGCCTGCAAACCACCCCATTCTTGTCTAAGCATCCCTCTCACAAAACACAACTCACATATCACACAATTCACTCCTTAAAAGTATACAGCTCAGGGTGGCTTTTTAGCATATCACAAGGTTGAGCATATCACCATCATTTAATTTCAACATATTTCATCATTCCCTGGAGAAACCACACGTTTCCACAGTCCTCCAAGACTCTGGACATCATTGATCTACGCTTGTGGAAATAGTTCTCTATGGATTTGCCTCCCTGGACATTCCACGTCGGTGGGATCACAGAATACGTGGTCTTGTGATCAGCTTCTTACCTGCTGTAATGTTTTCTAGGTTCATTCATGTGGTATCATGTCAGGATTTCATTCTTTTTTATGGCTGAATAAAGGACAGAAACGGTATGGACCTAACAGAAGCAGAAGATATTAAGAAGAGGTGGCAAGAATACACAGAAGAACTGTACAAAAAAGATCTTCACGACCCAATCACGATGGTGTGATCACTGACCTAGAGCCAGACATCCTGAAATGTGAAGTCAAGTGGGCCTTAGAAAGCATCACTACAAACAAAGCTAGTGGAGGTGATGGAATTCCAGTTGAGCTCTTTCAAATCCTGAAAGATGATGCTGTGAAAGTGCTGCACTCAGTATGCCAGCAAATTTGGAAAACTCAGCAGTGGCCACACGACTGGAAAAGGTCAGTTTTCATTCCAATCCTGAAGAAAGGCAATGCCAAAGAATGCTCAAACTACCGCACAATTGCACTCATCTCACATGCTAGTAAACTAATGCTCAAAATTCTCCAAGCCAGGCTTCAGCAATACGTGAACCGTGAACTTCCAGATGTTCAAGCTGGTTTTATAAAAGGCAGAGGAACCAGAGATCAAATTGCCAACATCCACTGGATCATGGAAAAAGCAAGAGAGTTCCAGAAAAAACATCTATTTCTACTTTATTGACTATGCCAAAGCCTTTGACTGTGTGGATCACAATAAACTGTGGAAAATTCTGAAAGACATGGGAATACCAGACCACCTGACCTGCCTCTTGAGAAACCTATATGCAGGTAAGGAAGCAACAGTTAGAGCTGGACATGGAATGACAGACTGGTTCACAAATAGGAAAAGGAATATGTCAAGGCTGTATATTGTCACCCTGCTTATTTAACTTCTATGCAGAGTACATCATGAGAAAAGCTGGGCTGGAAGAAGCACAAGCTGGAATCAAGATTGCCGGGAGAAATATCAATAACCTTAGATATGCAGATGACACCACCCTTATGGAAGAAAGTGAAGAGGAACTAAAAAGCCTCTTGATGAAAGTGAAAGAGGAGAGTTAAAAAGTTGGCTTAAAGCTCAACATTCAGAAAACTAAGATCATGGCATCTGGTCCCATCACTTCATGGCAAACAGATGGGGAAACAGTGAAAACAGTGTTAGACTTTATTTTGGGGGGCTCCAAAATCACTGCAGAGGGTGATTGCAGCCATGAAATTAAAAGACACTTACTCCTTGGAAGGAAAGTTATGACCAACCTAGATAGCATATTCAAAAGCAGAGACATTACTTTGCCAACAAAGGTTCGTCTAGTCAAGGCTATGGTTTTTCCTGTGGTCATGTATGGATGTGAGAGTTGGACTGTGAAGAAAGCTGAGCACTGAAGAATTGATGCTTTTGAACTGTGGTGTTGGAGAAGACTCTTGAGAGTCCCTTGGACTGCAAGGAGATCCAACCATTCATTCCTAAAGGAGATCAGTCCTGGGTGTTCATTGGAAGGACTGATGCTAAAGCTGAAACTCCAATACTTAGGCCACCTCATGCAAAGAGTTGACTCATTGGGAAAGACCCTGATGCTGGGAGGGATTGGGGGCAGGAGGAGAAGGGGACGACAGAGGATGAGATGGCTGGATGGCATCACGGATTCTATGGACATGAGTTTGGGTAAACTTTGGGAGTTGGTGATGGACAGGGAGGCCTTGAGTGCTGTGATTCATGGCATCACAAAGAGTCAGACACGACTGAGCGACTGAAATGAACTGAACTGAACTGAATATTTCATTGTATCGCTAAACCACATCTTCTTACCCATTCATTACTTGATGGACTTTCAAGTTGTTTTCATTTTTAACTGTTATGAATAAGGCTGCTGCAAACATTAGTGTATAAGTTTTTGTACAGACATATGTATGTAACTCTCTTGAAATTATTCCTTCATACTACCTGGGAGTGGACTTGCTGGGTCGTGTGGTAGCGCTATGCTGAACTTTTTGAGAAATTGTCAGACTATTTTCCACAGTAGCCGCTCCATTTCACATTCCTACAATGAATGAGGCTCCAATTTTTCTGCATCCTCGCCAACTCTTGTTATTTTTTGTTTTCTGTTTAGATATTTATTTATTTGCCTGCATTGGGTGTTAGTTGTGGCATGCGGGATCTTTGTAGCGGAACGCAGACTCAGTAGCTGTTCCTAGGCGTGTAGGATCTTAATTCCCTGACCAGGGATCGAACCTGCATCCCCTGCATTGGCAGTCAGGTTCTTCTCCACCCGCCCCCTCCAGCAGCGAAGTCCCATAAGAAGTTTTTAAGTTTTCGTAGTAAAATTTTAAAATTGATAACTGTGAGTTTTCCAATTTTGTAGTTTTTCAAGAATGTTTTGGCTATTCTGGGTCTCTTGTAATTCTACATAAACTTTAAGATCAGCTTGTTCAGTTTTTCAAAAAAGGCTGTTGGGATGCTGACATAGACTGCAGTGTTTGTGGAATTAACTCAGGGAGCGATGGCATTTGATGAAAGCTTCCCGTCTGGGAACGCAATGATTTTCCATTTATTTAGATCTTCTCTAATTTCTTTCAATAATATTTTATAGTTTTCAGTATATAAGTGTTGCACTTTTCGATTAAATTTATTCCCATGTAACTTATTCTTTTTAATGCGATCGTTTATAGAATTGTTTTCTTAATTTCATTTTTAGATTGTTCATTGTTAGTATGAAATGTACCTGACTTTTGTTTATTGATCTTACATTCTACAATCTTGCTGAACTCAGTAAATCTAGTAGATTTCTGGTGAATTTTTTAGGGTTTTCTGTACTTAAGAGCATGTCATCTGCAAATAAAGATGGTTACACGTCTTCTTTTCCAGTTAGGATGCCTTTGGCTTTTCCTTGCCTAACTGCCTGGCTGGGGCCCCCAGCAGCGCTGAAGAGAAGCGGGGAAGTGGACATCCTTGCCCGCCGGATCCCAGTGGGAAAGCTGTTGGCCTCTCACCATGAAGTGTTATGTCAACTGTGGGTCCCTCTTGGAGACGCTTTATCAGGTGGAGAACATTCCCATCTGGTTGGTTGAGTGTTTTTGTCATGAATGGAGGTCAGGTTTCTTCTCATGCTTTTGTTGCCTCTACTGGTGATCATATGGCTTTCTTTCCCTTATTTATTTAGTGTGACTTGTAACACAGATTAAGTTGCACACGTTGAACAAACCTTACATTCCTGGCATAAATCCCACTTACTCACCATATAATCCTTTTTATGTGCTGGGGGATTCAGTTTGCTGGTTATGGCATGCAGGCTCAGGTGCCCTGAGGCATGTGGGATCTTAGTTCCCTGACCAGGGATTGAAAGGCAAATTCCCCTGCACTGGAAGGCAGACTCTTAACCACTGGACCAGCAGGGGAGCCCTAGAGCTGTGACTCGTGCTGAGGACCCAAGTATGCGGTGAGTCACTTTCGTTGCCGCTTTGAAGACTCTTTGTGCGTTTGCCCTTCAACAGTTGAGTTAATATGTATACAGGTTTGAATCTCTTTAGATTTATCCCACTTGGAGATTGTTGAGCTTCTTGGGTGTGTAGATTAATGTCTGTTAAAAATCAAATTTGGGACATTTTGGTGATTCCTTCTTCGTATCTTCTTTCTTCCCCTTCTCTCGCTCCTCTCCTGGGACTCTTATTCCAGGTATCTTGGAGTCTTAGCTATGCCTTGCAGGTCTCTTCAACTCTGTTTATTTTTTAAATTTTTTCTGTTTCTTATACTGGATCATGTAAACTGACCTGTCTGCAAGTTCAGTGATTCTTCCGCCTGCTCAAATGTGCTGTTGAGCGCTTTGAGTGAGTTTTTTATTCCTGTGATTATACTTTTCAACTCCATAATTTCTATTTGATTCCTTAACTTTTTTTATTGTGTTAAAATATGCATAATGTGAACTTTGTCACTGTAACCATTTTTAAATGTACAGCTCAGTGTCATTCAGTATGCTCACGTTGCTGTGTAA
Source organism: Bubalus bubalis (assembly GCF_019923935.1). NCBI lineage: Eukaryota > Metazoa > Chordata > Mammalia > Artiodactyla > Bovidae > Bubalus > Bubalus bubalis. The sequence goes on from NC_059171.1 coordinate 81,056,261, forward strand.
CCGCCCCCGTCTCCAGGATGTTTGTTTTATCATCTGTGCTGAAACTCTGCGCCCATCAGACGCTAACTCCTCATGCTCCCTTCCTGCAGCCCCTGGTTCCCACTGCTGTACACTCTGCCTCTGTGAATAACCATCCTGGGGACCTCGTCTAAGTGGAATCATACCATGCTTGTCTCTTCAGTTCAGTTCAGTCGCTCAGTTGTGTCCGTCTCTTTGTGACTCCATGAACTGCAGCACGCCAGGCCTCCCTGTCCATCACCAGCTCCTGGAGCTTGCTCAAACTCATGTCCATCCAGTCAGTGATGCCATCCAGCCATCTCATCCTCTACCGTCCCCTTCTCCTCCTGCCTTCAATATTTCCCAGCATCAGGGTCTTTTCCAGTGAGTCAATTCTTCGCATCAGAGGGCCAACGTATTGGAGCTTCAGCTTCAGCATCAGTCCTTCCAGCGAATATTCAGGACTGATTTCCTTTAGGATGGACTGGTTGGATCTCCTTGCAGTCCAAGGGACTCTCAAGAATCTTCTCCAACACCACAGTTTAAAAGCATCAATTCTTCGGTACTCAGGTTTTTTCACAGTCTAACTATCACATCCATACATGACTACTGGAAAAACCATAGCTTTGAAGAGATGGACGTTTGTTGGCAATGTAATGTCTCTGCTTTTTAATGTGCTGTCTAGGTTGGTCATAGCTTTTCTTCCAAAGAGCAAGCGTCTTTTAGTTTCATGGTTTGTCCTCTTGTGTCTGCTTATTTCTCACAGCATGGTGACTTGAAGCTTCATCCATGCCGTATCATACATCAGGATTTCACTCTTTGTGAAGGCTGCATAATATTCCACCCTGTGTATGCACCCAGTGGTGCTTACCATCTCATGTGTGCATGGATGCTTGTCCTCATTCATGTTGCATGGCTGGGGGTTGCTGGGGCTCTGCCTGCCCTCTTCACTTAAGGAGCTGGGCTGATGAGATGACCAGTCTTGGATATCTCTGGTCTTTCTGGCTTAAGGAATGAGAACTCTGGAAGGTCTTATACAGCAGCTAAATGCTCTGGTGTGAAGAGGCCACGTGTCACATCCCCTCACACCCCGTTGGCCAACACTGGTCACATGGTCCCGCTGACCACGAGAGACGGCAGTGTGGCCCTCTGTGCACTGGCCGGCGCAGAGCTGGCACGAGTGAGCACACAGCCCTCCCTCCTGCGTTCACAGCCACCGCACCTACCTACCCCACCTTAGTCATTCGGTCTTTCGGTTCATCCGGTTAGTAATGAGCAGTCGCCTTGGCACTGAACACTCCTTCTTCATAAGTGATCTGGCGTCATGTTATGAAACTTTCCTATGGTTTCTGCCAAGTGAAAATTGTCCGCCTTATCCCTTATCTTGTGTGTGTAGTCGTCCAGATGCTCCTCTGCCGCACCCAAAGCCGCACCTACTGCAGACCCAGGGATCCCCTCCCCAGTAACACAGCCACCCTTGAACAGCTCCGGTTTTAATACCTAGACCCCACAGGAGTTCTCGTTCCAGCAATATTTACACAGGAACATTTTCTATGAATAGCACCCTGAATCGATAAAAGAACTTAAACAGAATGGCATGCGGGGAATGTTGATGAAATCTCAGACATGATGGCTAGATGATCGCCATCCTGCCAGGGTGTCATGCAAAGCTCGGGGGTCAACACCTGCCTGTGTGGACGGTGGGTGAGCTGGGGCTGTGAGAGGCTGCTCCCTGCAGACAGGTGTGTTCACATCCGTGTTCATCCCCGTGTTTGGGAAGCGCTTCACTTACACGTATGTGTACTTACTGGCTTTTAGTTACATTATAATTTTTCCCATGTAGACTTCCAGCTGATATCTTCATGGAGAATGTCTAATTCTTGAGAATTGTCTCTTGCCATTAAATGGAAGAGGCCTGTATCTGAGCAGTCAATCACAGTACATGGCCTAAATTTTTCATATGGTGTCTGTTCTGTAGCATAGATTGTTACCTTTTCCAGACTCTAAAATCTTTCCATGCTCACTGTTATTACTGCTATGCAGACTACATTTTCATGTTTACTACGATTATGGATGAACGCTTTGTCCCCATCCACACTCATCAGTTGATTTTTTGTCCTGTGCAAAGAGGTTGAAGCACAAGCAAAATACATGAACTTTTGAGCATCATATATCACAAGGTACCCAGGCTCCATATTTTTAAAAATGTTACCATTTGGAAGAATATGTATTTAATAAGTTTCCAAATGCGCTGCACCTGTGGTTGCTGTATTTGAGGACAGGATTCAGGCCACAGTCCCGTGTTTAACATCCCCGGTGGGTGATTTCCTCCAGGATGCGCACTGCTCAGTTCACTGGCCGAGCGGCGCCCGCTGTTGAAGTGTGGCTGGTTCCAGACGTCAGAGCACCGGCCCTTCGGCAACTGGAGCGTGTCCTCCTCAGGAGCCAGTTAGCATGGAGCCTACCAGACCAGACACCACGCTGCCCTCCTGTCAGGGGCTGGAATAAATCCCACACTTTTGTGTCACTGAATCACTGGGCTGTACACCTGAAACTGACACAGCATTATAAATCAACTACATTTCCATTAAAAAAAATTTTAAGTAATAGAGGATGGTAAAGATTAAAAGAAAGCAAGCTGGAGTAAGAAGGAGGCACTGTGCTGCCCCCTGCTGGAACCTCTACTAGTGATCAGTTCAGTTCAGTCTCGGTCCCATCTGACTCTTTGTGACCCCATGGACTGCAGCACGCCAGGCCTCCCTGTCCATCACCAACTCCTGCAATTCACTCAAACTCATGTCCATCGAGTCAGTGATGCCATCCAGCCATCTCATCCTCTGTCGTCCCCTTCTCCTCCCGCCTTCAATCTTTCCCAGCATCAGGGTCTTTTCCAATGAGTCAGTTCTTCACATCAGGGGGCCAAAGCATTGGAGCTTCAGCTTCAGCATCAGTCCTTCCAATGAATAGTAAGAACTGATTTCCTTTAGGATGGACTGGTTGGATCCCCTTGCAGTCCAAGGGACTCTCGAGAGTCTCCTCCAGGACCACAGTTCAAAAGCATCAATTCTTCGGCACTCAACTTCCTCTGTAGTCCAATTCTCACATCCATACATGACCACTGGAAAAATCATAGCTTTAGACTTGACAAAGTACTGTCTCTGTTTTTTAATATGCTGTCTAGGTTGGTCATAGCTTTTCTTCCAAGGAGCAAGCGTCTTTTAATTTCATGCTTGCAGTCACCATCTGCAGTGATTTTGGAGCCCCCAAAAATAAAGTCTGTCACTGTTGCCACTGTTTCCCCATCTGTTTGCCATGAAGTGATGGGACCAGATGCCATGATCTTAGTTTTCTGAATGTTGAGTTTTAACCCAACGTTTTCACTTTCCTCTTTCACTTTCAAGAGGCTCTTTAGTTCTTCTTCACTTTGTGTCACAAGTGTGGTGTCATCTGCATATCTGAAGTTACTGCTATTTCTCCCGACAATCTTGATTCCAGCTTGTGCTTCATCCAGTCCAGAATTTCTCATGATGTACTCTGTATATAAGTTAAATAAGCAGGGTGACAATATACAACCTTGATGTACTTCTTTCCCCATTTGGAACCAGTCTATTGTTTCATGTCCAGTTCTAACTGTTACATCTTGACCTGCATGCAGATTTCTCAGGAAGCAGGTCAGGTGGTCTGGTATTCCCATCAGAAGAATTTCTGATGGGAATTTCCCACAGTTTATTGTTATCCACACAGTCAAAGGCTTTGGCATAGTCAATAAAGCAGAAGTAGATGTTTTTCTGGAACTCTCTAGCTTTTTTGATAATCCGCCGGATGTTGACAATTTGATCTCTGGTTCCTCTGCCTTTTCTAAATTCAGCTTGAACATCTGGAAGTTCATGGTTCACGTACTGTTGAAGCCCAGCTTTGAGAATTTTGAGCATTACTTTGCTAGCATGTGAGATGAGTACAACTGTGCAGCAGTTTGAGCATTCTTTGACACAGCCTTATCTAACTCAATGAAACTATGAGCCATGCTGTGTAGGGGCATCCAAGACAGATGGGTCCTGGTGGAGAGTTCAGACAAAACATGGTCCTCTGGAGAAGGAAATGACAAACCACTTCAGTATTCTGGCCTTGAGAACCCCATGAACGGTATGAAAAGGCAAAAAGATAAGACGCTGAAGATGAACTCTCCAGGTCGGCAGGTGCCCAATACACTACTGGAGATCAGTGGAGAAATAACTGCAGAAAGAATGAAGAGATGGACGCAAACCAAAAACAACACCCAGTTGTGGATGTGACTGGTGATGGGAGTAAAGTCGATGCTGTAAAGAACAATATTGCGTAGGAACCTGAAAAGTTAGGTCCATGAATCAAGGCAAATTGGAAGTGGTCAAACAGGATATAGCAAAAGTGAACATTGACATTTTAGGAATCAGTGAACTAAAATGGACAGGAATGGGTGAATTTAACTCAGATGACCATTATATCTACTACTGCGGGGAAGAATTCCTTGAAAGAAATGGAGGAGCCCTCATAGTCAACAAAAGAGCCCAAAATGCAGTACTTGGGTGCAATCTCAAAAATTACAGAATGATCTCTGTTCGTTTTCAAGGCAAACAATTCAATAGGGTTTCAATACCACAATTCATAAATACTACAATCCATAAATACTACAATCCATAAATACTACAATTCATAAATACTACAATTCATAAATACTACAATTCAATACTACAATTACTGTAGTAATCCGAGTCTATGTCCCAACCAGTAATGCTGAAGAAGCTGAAGTTGAACGGTTCTATGAAGACCTACAAGTCCTTCTAGAACTAACACCCCCCAAAAGAAGTCCTTTTCATTATAGGGGACTGGAATGCAAAACTAGGTAGTCAAGAGATACCCGGAGTAACAGGCAAATTTGGCCTTGGAGTACAGAGGCAATAGAGTACAAAGGCTAATAGAGTTCTGCCAAGAGAACGCACTGGCCATAGCAAACACCCTCTCCCAACAACACAAGAGAAGACTCTACACATGGACATCACCAGATGGTCGATACTGAAATCAGCGTGATTATATTCTTTGCAGCCAAAAATGGAGAAGCTCTATACAGTCAGCAAAAACAAGACCGGGAGCTGACTGTGGCTCATATCATGAACTCCTTATTGCCAAAATCAGACTTAAATTTAAGAAAGTAGGGAAAACCACAAGACCATTCAGGTATGACCTAAATCAAATCCCTTACGATTATACAGTGGAAGTGACAAATAGATTCAAGGGATCAGATCTGATAGACAGCATGCCTGAAGAACTATGGACGGAGGTTCATGACATTGTACAGGAGGATGTTATCAAAACCATCCACGAGAAAAAGAAATGCAAAAAGGAAAAATGGTTGTCTGAGGAGAGCTTACAAATAGCTGAGAAAAGAATAAAAGTGAAAGGCAAAGAAGAAATGGAAAGATATACCCATCTGAATGCAGAGTTCCAAAGAATAGCAAGGAGAGATAAGAAAGCCTTCCTCAGTGATCAGTGCAAAGCAAGAGAGGAAAACCACAGAATGGGAAAGACTAGAGATCTCTTCAAGAAAATTAGAGATACCAAGGGAATATTTAATGCAAAGATGGGCACAGTAAAGAACAGAAATGGTATGGACCTAACAGAAGCAGAAGATATTAAGAAGAGGTGGCAAGAATACACAGAAGAACTGTACAAAAAAGATCTTCACGACCCAATCACGATGGTGTGATCACTGACCTAGAGCCAGACATCCTGGAATGTGAAGTCAAATGGGCCTTAGGAAGCATCACTACAAACAAAGCCAGTGGAGGTGATGGAATTCCAGTTGAGCTATCAAATCCTGAAAGATGATGCTGTGAAAGTGCTGCACTCAATATGCCAGCAAATTTGGAAAACTCAGCAGTGGCCACATGACTGGAAAAGGTCAGTTTTCATTCCAATCCTGAAGAAAGGCAATGCCAAAGAATGCTCAAAATTCTCCTAATAAACACACACGTAGCCATCAATTGCAGGAGACGACTGAATAGTTACAGTGAAAATGAGTTGCAATCGTCTGCATCAAAAAGGTGACTGCCCTGCCTCCTTAGAGAAGAGGCTCTCATGGTCGCTCAAGGAACCCCGGAGATCTCCCCACTCCTGCTGCTGGCCTGGACCAACCCTGAAGATAGAGAGTTGATCCCAGAGGACCAGCTGGAGGGGCCCCTCCACCCTGGTGTAGCCGTGGCCACACTCTATTCTCAGGACCCTGGAGGAGGTGGAGAGTGGGAAGCGCCAGCCTAGAGAAGGGGTGGAGGGCAAACCCGTCTCCACCGTCTGCGTCCAGCGGCCTCAGGTGAGGCCAGGATGAGGAGGGGAGCCGCTCTGAGCCCCCAGCCTTATCCCCTTGGCTGTGGTTCCTCAGGTGAGGCTGTCCCTGCGGGAGCAGGCAGTGAGACTCTGACCCCTCAGCACACTGTCCCCTGCAGGGCTCGGCCGGATGTGAGGAGGTGAGTCCTTGTATGTTGATTCTGTATCCTGATATGACATTGAGAGCCAAAGAATTGATGCTTTCGAATTGTGGTGTTGGAGAAGACTCCTGAGAGTCCCTTGGACTGCAAGGAGATCCAACCAGTCCATCCTAAAGGAAATCAGTCCTGAATGTTCATTGGAAGGACTGATGCTGAAGCTGAAACACCAATACTTTGGCCACCTGATGCGAAGAACTGACTCATAGGAAAAGACCCTGATGCTGGGAAAGATTGATGGCAGGAGGAGAAGGGGACAACAGAGGATGAGATGGTTGGATGGCATCACCGACTCAACGGAGATGAGTTTGAGTAAGCTCCGGGAGTTAGTGATGGACAGAGAGGCCTGGCGTGCTGCAGTCCATGGGGTCACAGAGAGATGGACACGACTGAGTGACTGAACAAGAACAACTGGCTACCTCTACATCTTCTTTGTAGAAATGTCTGTTCAGATCCTTTGTCCATTACTGAACTGGGTCATTTGTTTTGTTCCTGTTGAGTTTTAGGAGTTCTCTACATGTTCTAAATTATAATCATTTCTCAGGTATGTGGCTTGCAAAGATCCTCTTCCATTCTCTGGGTTGCCTTTTTAGTCTGCCAATAGTGTCTTTGGATTAACAAAATTTTTAGATTTTCATAAAGTCTCATTTCCCTTGTTTTTTTCTTTTGTTGCCTATACCTTTGGTGTCATACCTAAGAAGTCATTGCCAAATCCAAAGTCGTGCATCTTTTTTATTCTGTGTTTAACAGGTTTTTAAAAAATATATATTTATTGATTTGGCTGTACCAGGTCTCAGCAGCAGCACACGGGATCTAGTTCCCTGGCCAGGGGTCAAACCCAGGCCCTCTGCACTGGGAGTGTTGACTCTTAGCCACTGGACCACTAGAGAAGACTTTATACTATTAGGTCTTAAAATTAAATCTTTGACCCACTCTGAGTTGAGTTTTGTATACAGTGTGAGGGGAGCATTGCACTTTCTTCCTGCACAGGGACACCCTGTCTTCTTAGGACCCTTCGTTGACAAGACAGTCCGCTCCTCACTGAACAGGGCTGTGTGAGGCTGCCTCTGGCCTGGGCTCCCCCTGCCCCAGGTCAGGCCCTCTGCCAGCAGCGCGTGGGGTCCCCAAAGGGCTCGGCCTGGAGGACAGACTCAGCTCCAGGCGGGGGATGGCTCCGCCTCAGCCCCGAAGGTGGGGCCCCCAAGGGTTCCAGCACTCTGGCTACGTCTGGGCACACCTCAAGCCATTCCTAGACCAACTGGAGCCCAGCAGTCTGGCCAGGCCAGGCCTGCCAGCAGCACGAGTATGAAGCCCGCTGGGCTTCCAGAACTGCTGGGCGCCCGCCTGCTCCCTGGCTGGGGTCCACTGTCTCGACAATGAAATCTGTGATATTATGCAGTCACCCAGGGACCTTGAAAAACCAGTCAAATCAACAGCAGACAAACTCCCTTAGAAACAGGGGAAAAGAAACTGGTTCTGCAGTAAGGGTGGGTGAAGGTCACACAGAATGTCCCTGATGTATCAGTAAACAAAGGATGTGGCAGCAACAGCTGGCAGCTGGCAGCCACCCCCGCCCCACGAAGCAGCCTGCTGGGACCCAGGTGAGCAAGCAGAGAACTCTGGGCCCAGGTAGCCGAGGTGCAGATCAAAGGAATGGTTTCAGTGAGCCCCGCCGCTTGCATCTTCCCACACATAGAAAGAAACCTGAGTCGTCTGGTTTTCTTTAATGAACAGTATCTTTTGATGTTCTGACTGCCAGGTCTGTGTTGCAATAAGTGCTATAAATCCTGTCTCCTCCCTCACCTTGCTTCAACTGTCCCTCAGAGCTGCCCGAGAGGCTGTCTTCTGTCTGCCAAATAACACACGTTCTCAGTGGTCCCTGGCCTGGATCTGTGAGGTTGCCTCTTTGTGAAGGACCCCTTTGTCAGAGGCGCCTCCTCTGCCCTGCTTCTGGCCAGGACTCTGTACTTCCACTCTTTTAAGGATCTCTTTTCCATTTGTAACATGATTATTTAACCAAGTCCAGAATGAACCAAGATCCACACCCTTGTGGATTAACACATGTTAAGCCAGGTCTGCTTCCATTTTACACGTTGGCTTAAAGCTCAACATTCAGAAAACGAAGATCATGGCATCTGGTCCCATCACTTCATGGGAAATAGATGGAGAAACACTGGAAACAGTGTCGGACTTTATTTTTGGGGGCTCCAAAATCACTGCACATGGTTGACTGCAGCCATGAAATTAAAAGACGCTTACTCCTTGGAAGGAAAGTTATGACCAACCTAGACAGCATATTCAAAAGCAGAGACATTACTTTGCCAACAAAGGTTTGTCTAGTCAAGGCTATGGTTTTTCCTGTGGTCATGTATGGATGTGAGAGTTGGACTGTGAAGAAGGCTGAGCGCCGAAGAGTTGATGCCTTTGAACTGTGGTGTTGGAGAAGACTCTTGAGAGTCCCTTGGACTGCAAGGAGATCCAACCAGTCCATTGTGAAGGAGATCAGCCCTGGGATTTCTTTGGAAGGAATAATGTTGAAGCTGAAACTCCAGTCCTTTGGCCACCTCATGGGAAGAGTTGACTCATTGGAAAAGACTCTGATGCTGGGAGGGATTGGGGGCAGGAGGAGAAGGGGACAACAGAGGATGAGATGGCTGGATGGCATCACTGACTCGATGGACGTGAGTATGGGTGAACTCCGGGAGTTGGTGATGGACAGGGAGGCCTGGCGTGCTGAGATTCATGAGGTCGCAAAGAGTCGGACACGACTGAGCGACTGAACTGAACTGAACTGATGTCTGATATTTTAAACACGCCTTTTCTCTCTCATTTTAATCTCTGCTTATTCCAATACAGCAGACAAACACAGAATGTCCCCAATGTATCTGTAAACAAAGGTGAAAATCTCACCCTCTGGAAGTAACTTGGGTTACATGGTGTGAAATGCAATTCACACTTTATGGCAGGAAAAGAAAAGGTTAAACAAGAAGTCTCTCCCCCAGGGTGCATCATGTATCTGCATTACACACCCACCAAAACTCCACCAGCAGCAGAAATACCTGCTTAACCACAAAGAGCAACATTCTCTGGCAGGAAGGAGACAACTCCCTAAAAGATAACATTCCTCCTTGAGCTTGTAAGGGGTCACGTGACTCACCGGGATGTGCTTAGACCTGGGTTAGGGAAACTGTCAATAATACGTCTGAGGTGCAGCCCTCTGCTCATACACAACAACTTACACAGCCTGTGTCTCGACTTCTAACCAGGAAGCCGTTCCCAGAGTTTTCTGACATGCTCTTTCTAGCTTATAATCCTCACATTTGGCTCAAATAAAAGTTTCCATTTCTTTCCCAAATTGACTGTTTAATTTTTCGTTGATAGTGGCTTTCTTCCAACTGTACTCTCCATCCAAGAATGAGGCACATTGGCCACGTCTCCTTGGGCCTGTGTGAGAGTTTCCCTGTAGAGACCTATTTGTGAAAATGCCGGGTAACAGGGGTTGTTGCCATGTACGTTTTGACCGTCAGCTGCCCGTGCCCCCAAGTGTCCTCCAGCCCAGGGCAGCCAATGAGCCCCTTCCCATCGCTCTGAGTTATGTGTGTTTCCAGAACTTTGTGTAAATGGGATCAAACAGCATGTGCTTTCTTGTTGTCCAGCTCTCGCTCAGCCTAAGTGTCCTGAGAGTCAGCGATGGCGCTGCAGGTATCAGCAGTGAACTTCTTTCATCGCTGTGCTGTTCTCCAGCGCACAGTCCAGTGTGTTTACTCACCAACGTGTGGATGAACATCTGGTTACCCTACGGTTTGGGGCCATTACCAGTAAGGCTGCTCTGAATATCCAAGTCTCTGCATGGACACGTTGCTTTCTGCTGGGTGAATATGTCGGACTGAGATAGATGCTGGAATATTCTGGTTGAAGGGACGTTCCAAAGCGGTGAAGCATCCACCTTCCCCCCCAGCTTCATATTAGAGCCCTAGAGGCCTGGCCTGTCCACCAGCACTTGCTTTGTTTCGGGTTTTCTAGTGGGTGTGTGATGTTCTGTTGTCACAGGTTTAATTCGTATTCCCTGACGACAGGTGAAGCCAAGCATCTTTCCATGTGCTGTTCACCATTTCTGCATCTTCATCCCTGAAGTGGCTGTTCAAAGCTTCTGCCCATTTTCAGGCTGGTTGGCTTCCTTTTATGGAGTGTTGAGAGTTCTTTGTATTAATACATTCCGGATGCAAGTTCTTTATCAGAGATGTGACTTACGAGTATCTTTTCCCAGTCTGTGGCTTTTTATTTTTGGCCGCGCCGCTTTGGCTTGCCTTGCAGGATCTTAGTTCCAACAAGAGATCAAACCCAGGCCCTCGGCAGTGAAACTGGGGATTCCTAACCACTGAACTGCCATGGAATACCCATAAATTCTTTTTTTTTTTTTTTTTTTTAAATTTTATTTTATTTTTAAACTTTACATAACTGTATTAGATTTGCCAAATATCAGAATGAATCCGCCACAGGTATACATGTGTTCCCCATCCTGAACCCTCTTCCCCCATAAATTCTTAATGTTGATGAAGTCTAACTTTTCAATTTTGTCCGCTATTGACCATGCTTTTGGTGTTATGTCTAAGAACCCTTTGCTTAACCGAAAGCTCACAAAGATTTTTATCATATATCTCCTTTTAGATTTTTGTAGTTTTAGATCCCAATTATGATCCATTCTGAGTTCATTTTTGTAACAGTGTGAGATTCGTCTTCTGCATGTAGACATCCAGTGGCTCCAGCATCATTTGATGAAAGATCATCCTTGCTCCACTGACTGATTTTTGTGATTTTTACTTCAAATCATATGACAATACATGCCCAGAAGATTCTCTTTCTGGGCTTTATTGATGTATGTTGACATCAGTTCCACACTGTCTCAATTACTATACCTTTACAGAAAGTAGGGCTTCCTGGTAGCTCAACTGGTAAAGAATCTGCCTGCAACGCAGGAGACCCCAGCTTGATTCCTGGGTTGGGAACATCCGTTGGAGAAGGGATAGGTTACCCACTTTGGTATTCTTGGGCTTCCCTGGTGGCTCAGATGGTAAAGAACCCTCCTGCAGTATGGGAGACGGGTTTGATCCCTGTAGGGCCTGGAGAATTCCACGGACTATTCCATGGGGTCACAAAGAGTTGGACACAACTGAGTCCTTTCACTTTCTTCTCAGTAAGTCTTAAAGTCAGAGGGTGCAAGTATTTCAAATTTGCTTGTCCTTTTCAAGCTTGCCTTGGCCACTCTTGCCCTTGCATTCTCATATGAATTTTAGGATTAGCTTGTCAACTTCTTTGAAAAACAACAAAAAAAGCTGCTGGAATTGAGATGTGTTGCATTGACTCTGCGGTCTGGATCAGAAAGAAGTATCTCAGCAGTATAGTTTTCCCATCTGTGCACAGGGTCTGTCTCTCCATAGATGAGTTTTTCAATTTCTCTCAGAAATGTTTTGTAGGTATTTTTTTGGTTTTGTTTTGCCTCTTGGCATGTGAGGCTTACCTATTCTGGACATTTCTCATAAATGGCCTCACACTATAGGTGGGCTTTTATCACTGGCTTCTGTAACGTAGCATAATATTTTCAAGGCTCATCCTTGGGGTGGCACATATTAGTGCTCCGTTTTTATTTTAGCTAAGTGATCTTCCACTGTGCAGATTCACTACCTTTTATTTCTCCATCGTCATCTGACGGACACTTGGCATGCTTCTGCTTTTTGGCTTCTGTGAGCACCTGTGTATGAGTTTCTGTGTGGACACATGTCACTTTTCATGGATAGATGTGTAGGAGGGGTATTGCTGGGTCACATGGTGACTTTATGTTTGACTTTTGGGAAACTGACAGAAGCTGCTGATTCTCAAAGCTGCAGTGGTACTTTACGTTTTCACCGACAATGTCTGAGAGCCCCAATTTCCCCACAGCCTCTCCTGTGGTCTGTCTTTTCTGTCACGGCCATTGTACTGCCTGGGAAGTGGTATCTCACTGTAGTTTCGATTTGCATCTCTCTGGCTGATGGCTGATGACATTAAGCACCTTTTCATATGCTTTTCGGACACATGCAGATCTTTTCTGGAGAAATATGTGTTGAGCTCCTTTGCCCATTTTAAAATTGGACTTTTGTGTTTTTATTATTGAGTTATAGGTATTCTTTATGAATTCAAGATCCTTCTCAGATTATCAGATCAGATCAGATCAGTCGCTCAGGTTTCCAGTCTCTTCACATCCTTCAGTCCAGTTCAGTTCAGTTCAGTCGCTCAGTCATGTCCGACTCTTTGCGACCCTATGAATTGCAGCACGCCAGGCCTCCCTGTCCATCACCAACTCCCGGAGTTCACTCAGACGCACATCTATCGAGTCAGTGATGCCATCCAGCCATCTCATCCTCTGTCGTCCCCTTCTCCTCCTGCCCCCAATCCCTCCCAGCATCAGAGTCTTTTCCAATGAGTCAACTCTTCGCATGAGGTGGCCAAAGGACTGGAGTTTCAGCTTCAACATTATTCCTTCCAAAGAAATCCCAGGGCTGAGCTCCTTCAGAATGGACTGGTTGGATCTCCTTGCAGGCCAAGGGACTCTCAAGAGTCTTCTCCAACACCACAGTTCAAAAGCATCAATTCTGCGCTCAGCCTTCTTCACAGTCCAACTCTCACACCATACATGACCACAGGAAAAACCATAGCCTTGACCAGACGAACCTTTGTTGGCAAAGTAATGTCTCTGCTTTTGAATATGCTATCTAGGTTGGTCATAACTTTCCTTCCAAGGAGTAAGTGTCTTTTCATTTCATGGCTGCAGTCACCATCTGCAGTGATTTTGGAGCCCAGAAAAATAAAGTCTGACACTGTTTCCACTGTTTCCCCATCTATTTCCCATGAAGTGATGGGACCAGATGCCATGATCTTCGTTTTCTGAATGTTGAGCTTTAAGCCAACTTTTTCAGTCTCCACTTTCACTTTCATCAAGAGGCTTTTTAGTTCCTCTTCACTTTCTGCCATAAGGGTGGTGTCATCTGCATATCTGAGGTTATTGATATTTCTCCCAGCAATCTTGATTCCAGCTTGTGTTTCTTCCAGTCCAGAGTTTCTCATGATGTACTCTGCATATAAGTTAAATAAACAGGGTGACAATATACAGCCTTGATGAACTCCTTTTCCTATTTGGAACCAGTCTGTTGTTCCATGTCCAGTTCTATCTGATATCTAAATATTTTCTCCACATTATGGATTTTTTTTTCATTTTCTCAATGATATCCTTTGATATATAAAAGTTTTAAATTTCTATAGAGTTAAATTTATCTGTTCTTTCCATTAGTCGTTTGTGCTTGGTGTTATATCAAAAACTTACTGCCTAGGGCATTTCCCTGGCCATCTAGTGGTTAAGATCCTGCATATGTACTGCAGGGGGCTTGGGTTTGATTCCTGTTTGGAGAACTAAGATCCAGCATGCTGCAGGGTCAAAAGACAAACAAAAAAATTATTGGCTAATCTAAGGTCATAAATATTTACATTTTCTTCTAAAACACATTTGGTATTTGATCCATTCTGAGTTAATTTATGTGTACACTGTGAGGTAGGGGTCTAGTCTCACTCTTCTGCAGATGGATATCCAGTTTTCCTAGCACCATTTGTTGAAAAGACTGTTCTTTTTCCTACTGAAAAGAACACCATCCTTGTAAAAAATCAGTGGACCATGATTACAACCATAGAACTAAGGTAATATGTTCTTATTTTTGGACTCTCTGTTCTCTTTTATCCAACTATATGTCCGTCCTCATGCCAATATCGCATTGCTTTGGTTAGTGTAGCTTTGAGGTAAATTTGAAAGGGAAGTGTGATTTCTCCAGTTTTGTTCATTTTTTCAAGACTGCGCTGAGTATTCTGAATTCCTTAATATACGCATGAATTTTAGGATTGATCTGTCAATTTCTTCAAAGAATCTAGGTGGAATTTTTATCGAGATTGAATTCGCAGATCAATTTGAGTACTGTTGTCTGGACAATATCAAATCTTCCAATCCATGAACATGAGATGTCTTTCTATTTATTTAGTTCTTTAATTTTTTTTAACACTGCTTTGTAATTTTCAGAATATAAATTTTTCATGACTTTTGCTAAATTTATTCCCAAGTTTACTCTTTCTGATACTATTTAAATGGAACTCTTTTCTTAATTTTCAGATTATTATAAATGTATATAAATATAATTGGCTTTTGTATATTGAGCTGTATCTCACAAACTTGCTGAACTCGTTTATTGGCTTTCATAGTTTTTTAGTAGATTTCTTAAGATTTTCTATATAGAAGAGCATGTCATCTGCAAATAGAGTTTTACTGCTTTCTTCCCAATCTTGCTTTTGTTTCATTTTTGCTTTATTGTCCAGGCTAGATACAATGCTGAATAGAAGTGGAAAAGGGGGACATTGTTATTCACCTTATTTCTTTTTTGTTGTTGTTATTCACCTTATTTCTTAAGTGGTAAAACGTGGCATAAATTTAGCCCTGTGCTTCTCAAGCATCAGTGTGGGGAATACATAACCAGTCCTCAAAACTGCCTCAAAGAAAGTTTGCAAACTGTCAAAGCCAAGAGGGGCCTAAGGCGATATGATGACTAAATATAATGTGGCGTCCAGGAGAGGTCCTGTAACAGGAGAACGTTGTGTAAAAAATAAGAAAATCTGAATAGAATACAAATTTTCAATGACAATAACATATTGGTTCACTAATTGTGACATATTTATCATGTTACTAGATGTTAAAACTGAGTGTGGAATATATGAGAACTTTCTGTATTATCACTATTTTTCTGTACATCTTGAACTATATTCTGAAAGCTAATTTTAAATGGCGTTCACGTGCATGTTTGTTAAAAAGCAGACTGTGACCCAGTGGACCTGCGGCAGGCCCCCAGAGCCACATTTCCAGAAGATCCAGAATGCATGGCCCTCACTTTAAGAAGATTCCCCCTTTTGCTAATGAGTTTAAACGTCATCACTTTGTAGGTAATCTCTGTTTTACTCTGGGCTGCTTTCAAATTTTTCCTCAGGGAATTCCCTGGCGGTCCAGTGGTTAGGACTCGATGCTTTCATTATCATGACCTCGATTTCAATCCCTGGTCAGGTAACTAAGATCCTGCAAGCCACATGGTATGGCTAAAAATAATAATAAAAAATTTTCTTTGTCTTTAGTTCTCTATAATTGTGTTAGTGTGTTTTGATACAAATATGTCACTTGCCATGATTGAATTTTACTGTGCTTCTTTAATATAATGATTCATGTTTTTCGTCAATTTGGAAAATAATTATCAGCTTTTATTTCTTCAAAAATTATCTCCATATGTGTTTTGAAATCTTCTAGAACTACAGTTAGACCAGTGTAGAATATTTTGTTATAAGCTGTCTGCTATCCTTTTTCTCATTGCCTTTACCTGGGATGAATTCTGAGTCATTCATTCAGATTTATCTTCGAATTTAACATCCTTCAACTTATGTCTAATCCGCTGTTGAATGAATCCATTGAGTTTTAAATGTTTTATGTTTCATTCCCAGTGAGTGACAGTCTCTCTGTTGTGTCCAACTCTTTGCGACCCCATGGGCTATACAGCCCGTGGAATTCTCCAGGCCAGAATACTGGAGTGAGTAGCCGTTCCCTTCTCCAGGGGATCTTCCTAACCCAGGGATCGAACCCAGGTCTCCTGCATTGCAGGCGGATTCTTTACCAGCTGAGCTACCAGGGAAGCCCTTCATTCCTAGTACTTCATCTAAATTCATTTACAATCTTCTCTTTTACAATCAATAAGTCTCACTTATAAATTCTCTCTCACTTCATAGTCATTTTCAACACACTTACTATCAATATATATTCTTTATTGAATAATTCCAATGTCCTAAGGCTTTTGGGTTCTAATTCTGCTTTTGCTTATGCTGATTTGTTCATAATGGCTTGTTTTCACTTGTCTTACAATTTTGAATTGTGAGATGGTGTTTCAAAGACTGGGTTTTATCTGTGGGAATTCTGCAAGACATTGGAGGCAAGACGCCCAGAGAGGGTTGTGTTCACTCATGCCAGGCACAGACACAGCCAATCTGGGGCCAGGGACTTAATGTTTCTCCACATGGGCTTCCCCAGAAAGCACAAGATGAAGACCTGAAGTTACGAATGTGCAGCGGACAGTTTTCCTGATCCAAGGAGGTTCCCCCGCCAGCATTTGCCATGGTGGGGTGTGCCCAGAGATGCGCTCGCTAAGCAGAGCCACGGGGAGGCGGGGGTCACGCAGTGCCAGCCTGTGCAGCCCAGGGTGTGCCCCACTCCTGAGGGTCTGCTGGGACTGAGGCTTGGGCTGGGTAGGCTCAGCAGACTCCTTGGGGCAGTGTCACCCCCACACTGGAATGTGGCTTCATTGCTCACCTGAGGATTCAGGTGCCTGAGGTCTCAGCGGAAGTTACAGGCGGAGGGTTTTCCTTGGGATCTGGATCTGTTGGAGCAGGTGCAGCCGGGGATCCACTCAGGGCCTGTTTGGGGGTGGGCATGCCCATCCCCAGCTGCCAAGGACTCGCACCCGCCTGTTCAGCGAGAGCTGTCCCACTCAAGGTGCCCACCCCAGGGCAGCCCACAGCCCATGGCTGGGAGGCAGGGGAGATCAGTCCAGACTACCTGTTGCTGGAGAAACAGCTTTCTGAGGCCTGGGACCCGAGGATGAGGCCGCCGGAGGCTTTGCAGAGACCGCACCTTCACCCAGTGGCTCTCCCGGATTCTTTCCTCACACCCTCCCTGGGAGCCCCCCACCCTACCAGGAGCACCTGGATCGCCGTCTCGGGCTCTGTGTCTCAGAACTGACCTGAGATAGCTGGTGTCAGATGTGGTCTCAGGAAGCACCCTCCGCAGCAGAGCCTGGGGCTGCAACGCCCACCCACTCATCTCCTGTGGGGGGTGGACGCTGGCAGTCCTGGCACCTGGGGTGGATGGCGCTCAGGCTGCGTGCAGGGTTGGGGAGTGCACAGATATGGTGGGCGCGGGTTAGGGTTAAGTCCTGCCCTGTGCCACCCTTAAAAGAACACGGGCAGCAAGGCTGTGACTCGGGGTTGCTGGAGAGGCCCAGGGGAGCCTTGGCTTGGAAGCGAGGATGGAGCACGTGTGGTCTCCCCAGGGCCGGTCCTAGGACGCTCCCGAGGCCGGTAGGTCTGCACAGCTGACGGCCCCCGACAGACACACCGACACAAAGCCGGTGGCTGGCTGAGGGCCTGGGGTGAGCGGGGTGGACACCAGCTCAGGCTCACGCAGAGCCAGGGGGCGACACGGGCAGGTGGCCCATACCCCCGTGCCCCCCACTACCGCTAGACAACAGTCTTGCAGGGGGCCCCTGCAACTAGACTGGAGGAGGAGGAAGCCTGGCCTGGCCCACCATGGCGGGTGTGGTGTGTTGGGCTGACAGCGGTGAAGGAAAGCCCGGGCCAGAGCCTTGGCCCTGCACTGTGTGCTCCCCCCACCCCATTCCCCCTGCCCCCCGAGAGGAGAGGAGAGTGGCTCCTGGGCGGCACGGACTGTCTGGCGGGTCAGGTCCTGAGGGGAGCAGGAGTGGACAAGGTGTGGGTGGACACAGGGGTGAGATCACGCCAATGTCTGCCAGGAGCACCGTGCAGAGCAGCCACTGGGCCACCTGACCATGCGGCTTGGCTGTGGGCTCCCACTGAGTTGGCCCCACGCAGGCTGGTGAGGTGCCCCTCCCAGCCGGGCCCAGCCCCTCTCACTGTGCACAGCAGTCTCCCAGCAAGACCCCGGAGGCAACAGCAACCAGAGACCAGCTAGCAACAAGAGGCAGATGGCCACTTCAGGTCACTGCCCTGCCTCTTGGTCACCCCCAGGTCCCTTGAAACATCCCCTTGAACCTCAGAGCCACTCTGTCAAGGGGGGCTGCACGGATCCAGGGCCACACGATGCCAGGCCCTCTGGAAGCTGCTGGCCTGGCACGGCTGACCCCCGTGGGATGGCATGTGGGCGGGACCTTGAGCCAAGGACCCCACGAGGGGAGGCTGAGATGGCCCACCCCCCACAGGCCCAGGACCCACTGGGGCGCTTGCTGCTTGTCCCTGCAACCTGTCAGTGAGACCCTCGTGGTCCTGGTCAGCGAGGGAAGACATGGCTGTCCGGGGCAGGGTGGGGGCTCCCTCAACTCACGGCCTCAGTGGCCACCCAGCACAGCAGCTGTTTGTCATGGAAGGCCAGCCGGCCCAGTGGGCACCATCCTGGCTGGGAGACCCCTGACCAACACACAGAAGAAGGGCTGATGCCCTGGGCAGGCTCAACTTGCAGTTTTAACTGCAAGTGGGCGAGAGAGGAGAGCCCAAGGGTGTGGGACCAGGACTCACCGCTGGGGATGAGGGACTGGCCCTCCCCAGGCAGAGTAGGGAGACAGCTCAGGCAGGAAGGACCTCAGCGGGGCTGTGGCTGACCCATTCACCCTCCTCTTTAAAGTTCTCCCAGAATGAATCCTGGAGAAGTTGGAATCAACTGAATGTGATGAACAGGGGCATGGAAGGGAGGCCGTGGTGGAGATGCTGACGCTCTGCCCACCGACCACCACCTGTGCTCACGACTGCCCCCTTCTCTGGATGGCTGCTGCTGCTGCTAAGTCGCTTCAGTCATGTCCAACTCTGTGCAATCCCACAGACGGCAGCCCACCAGGCTCCCCCGTCCCTGGGATTCTCCAGGCAAGAGTACGGGAGTGGGTTGCCATTGCCTTCTCTGCTCTGGACGGCTACCCTAGACCAAACCGGACCATGTACCCAGGGGGCAGTGACCGACTGAAGGACCTCACCTCAGATGTAAGTGCCCGTCACAGACCCACCCTGGGTGCTGCGCAGGCAGACCCCAGCTGGCCGGGCCTCCACCTCCTCTGTGCTCTGGGTCCCTCAGCCTGGGACACTCTCTGAGTGTGTGGCCTCCAGCCAGCATCTTCACCCAGGCCAAGCTCAGAGCCTGGGGCTGCAGCACCCTTACCCGACACACAACTGAGCTCTGGACAAGAAGGGACACAGGACCACAGGGTGGTTGGAATTGCTTTTATTGGGGCGAGCGCAGCAGGCCCGCCATGGTCAGGTTAGTGTTCTGCCCTCGGAGGCAGCCGAAGCCGAGCGCTTCCACCCGCCACCTCCCTGGGTTAGTGGAACATGCAAAGCTCAGTCAGAGGGTGGAGGTGGGGGTGGAGCCGCCAGGGCCCGGGGTGATGGAGCAGGAGCGGGTGGCACCAGCAGGGCGGCCTGGTTGGCACGGACCACCTCGGCCGCGTCCCGGGCCCACTCAGGGGCTGAGGCTCCCTGGGAGAGGCAGGCAGTCAGCACCCGGGGGAGGGGTGCCCCACAGGCCTTGGGGGGCGCTGGGCCCACAGCGGGCAGAAACCTACGGGGGACCCGCTGTACCTGGCTGGCACGCCTGAGAGCTGGGCAGTGGCGAGCCTTTCACCAGGAGGATCTGTCTCCCACCCCAGGTCTGGGTCCTTGGGGCCTGGGGTACAAAGGGGGACACAGAAGGCACTTACTAGGGAGCTGAGGCTGGAAGGCTGAAGCCAGAGGCCTGGGGTCTGGGGGGCCTGGCCTGGGCCGGCTGGGTCTGCTCGGGGACCTCACCCTCCCATGGGGAAGGGGCTTCCTGAGCAGCCAAGGAGGGGAGGGTGACCAGGACTCGCTGCCGCCCGCGCAGAGCGAGTGGGTCAGTCCTGGAGACATAGAGGCGCTGGTCCCAACGGCCCTGCTGCTAGGGGCTGCGTCCGCTGCCCAGGCAGGTCGGGCTGGGGGTTGGGTGGGGCTGGTCTACAGGGCTGGGGGAGGCTCGCCCAGACGGAACCCCTTGGGGAGATGGGAGGGCTGAGTTGGGGGCCCACCTCTGGACCCTCCAAGGCACCTGGCTGTGGTGAGTGGCAGGTAAAGAGGAGCAGGGAGACCCGGGGGGTGGAGTGGTCAGTGGGGCTGGACTGGCCCCGTCCCCGGGAACAGGCTGTCTGGACAGCAGATATATATTAATATGTTAGTCTAGTCTTTTTGGTTAAACTTTAGGCACCGCTTGGAGGGAAGACACCTTTCAATGTTAAAGAGACCCCAGCGCCTGGGCGGGAGGCCACATGCAGAGCGGGAGGCAGGGAGCAGGAGGGGTCAGGCTGCCGCGGACTCAGGGCCCCCCAGGGAGGACGTGGGCCCCGAGGCGTAGCGGCGGCCATAGCCTGAGGAGGAGTAGGACGAGGAGGAGAAGGTCATGGAGAAGCCTGAGCCCGTGGCATCAAAGCTGCCGCGACGGGAGCCAGCCCGGGAGCCGGTGCGTGAGCCGGAGCGCGAGCCGGTGGTAGAGCCGGAGCCGCTGACGCTGTAGGGGCTGTAGTAGCCCTTGCTGGACTGGGCGGAGGCCTCCAGTAGCCGCAGCCCCGTGCCCTCCTCCACCATGCTGCGGTCCAGCGCGTCCTTATAGGAGATCTTGAGCTTGGTCTTGGGGCAGGTGAGGTACTTGGAGTACGCGCTGACATCACGCAGCTTCTGGGCGGTGCGGGCGTCCACCGTGCCGCGCTGCAGGGCCTCGTCCAGGGGCACGCGGCCCGGAGTGTCGGGCTCAATCAGGCCGCCCGTCAGGTACTGCACCTCCAGGAAGCGCTGCCCCGCCTCGTAGTAGAGCCAGCCCTTCTTCAGGGCCTGGGCGGCCGACATCTTGGTCTTGGTGCGCGGGTCCTCGAAGCCGCAGAAGGCCTTCTGGGCCAGGTTGATGCGGTCCACCATGATCTTGTCCACCAGGCCCTTGTTGACGGCGTCGGTGACGGGGAAGCGCTCGCCAGTGTTGGGGTCGATGATGCCCCCGGTGCAGGCCTGCGCCTCCAGCAGCCGCTGGCCAGTGATATTGTCCACCAGGTTGCGGTGCATGGCCTCCGTGATGGACACCTTCTCCAGGGTCTCGGTGTCCAGGATGCCGGCCACAGGGCCTGTCTCCTCCGTGGGGTCGGACCAGGAGGCCAGCTGGGTCCTGGAGACGGCCGGGCTGATGGGGTAGGAGGACGACGACCCCACGGAGGACGAGCGCGAGCGGAAGCCGCCGGCATTGCCTGAGAGCATGTCGGCGAACTCGGTGATGGACAGCGTGCCGGCGCGGTACTGGTCCAGCGCCGAGCGGTCGATGAGGCTCTTGGAAATGGCCTCATCAATGTCATACTGGCGGCCTGAGCGGCGGTCGATGATCATGGATTTGACCACGCCGTCCGAGGATGAGATGGTGATCTCCTCCCACTCACACTCCTGCTCCGACAGCTCCAGGTAGGTCTGGTGGTCGATGAGGCCCTTGCGGTAGGCCTCGTACACGGACATCTCCTTGCCCGTCTCAGGGTCCACAATGACCACGCGCCGCTTACGCACTGAGGACTTGGAGGATGTCTTCCGCTCCCTCTTCTTCTCCTTCAGGGGCAGGAGCCGCAGCCCTGTCTGGGGGTCGGTGACACAGCGCTCCATCAGCTGCAGGTAAGTGAGGTTCTCCTCTGTGTTGGGGTCGAAGAAGCCCTTGGTGTCATCTGAGGGGTCGGTGAGGATCTCGTTCATCTCTTCGTCGAAGAGGCCGCGCTGGTAAGCCACGTCCACGGGTAGGCGGTGGCTCTCCTCGGGGTCGATGATGCCGCCTGTGGCGATCTGGGCCTCCAGCAGGCGGATGCCGTGGTCCTTGAGGATGAGGCCCTTCTTCATGGCCTGGAAGAGGGAGATGAGCTTCCCGGAGTAGGGGTCCTTGTAGCCGGTGACGGCGCGCTCGGCCGACAGCAGCTTGTCCTTGAACTCGGGGCCCACGATGCCCATGCGCACGGCCTCCTCCACGGTCAGCTTGAGCCCCTTGATGGGGTCGATGACGTAGCCGGTGGCCGCCTGCGCCTCCAGGAGCTCGAAGGCCGTGCCAGGCCGGATGATGCCCTTCTTCATGGCCTGGTACACCGACAGCCGCTCCTTGGTGGCATCGACGAGGACGCCAGCAATGCTGCTGGTGCCCTCGAGGAACTTCTGCAGATTCTTGGAGACCTCCTCGATGGAGGTCAGGCCCTCCTGCAGCCGCTGCGCCGTGGCCTCATCCATGACGTGCGAGCGCACCAGCTCCTCCACCGTGATCTGCTTGCGCAGGCCACGGAAGGTCAGCTTGCGGGCGTCCGAGAGCGGCAGGAGGAACAGGCCGCTGGCTTCATCGCGGCGGCAGCGCCGCAGCAGCTGCGTGTAGCTGAGGCGCTCGTCCGTGGAGGGGTCTATGTAGCTGCGCACCTCACTGGGCTCTGACAGCTGGTCGTGTGTGTCCTTGTTGAGGTAGCCACGCTGGTAGGCCACCTCCAGCGGGAGGTGGAAGCCCAGGCGTGGGTCCACGATGCCACCCGTGGCCAGCTGAGCATCCAGCAGCCGCAGGGCCTCCTCGGCGGGGATCAGGTCCTTTTTCATGGCCTGGAAAAGCGAGATGGTCTGCTCCGTGTAGGGGTCACGGTAGCCGGTCACGGCCCGCTCGGCCGACAGCAGCCGGTCATGCAGCTCGGGGCCCACCAGGCCCTTCCGTACGGCTTCATCTACGGTCAGCCGGTCGCCCTTCACCGGGTCCAGCAGGAAGCCCGTGGCTGCCTGCGCCTCCAGCAGCAGGCGGGCCACCTCGGCGCTCAGCAGCCCCTTCTTGAGGGCCTGGTAGATGGTGAGGGTCTGCCTGGAGCCGGGCAGGTAGATGCCGGCTACACAGCCCGTGCCGTAGAGGTAGCGCCAGGCAGACTCGGCCTCCAGCACCTCGCGGAGGCTCCTGGTGCCCTCCCGGAGCAGGCTGTAGGACTCGCGAGAGATGACCCGGGCCTCGTGCAGGTCCTCGGCCGTGAGGCGGCGGCGCACGTAGTCGTAGGACGCCAGGTTCTGCTGGCGCACGATCTCGGTCTTCTCGATGATCTCAATGATGATGATGATCATGCGCTCCTTGGTCACCCGGCCAGCCTGGAAGTCGGCCATCAGCTGGGCCCGCTGCTCCTCGGGGATCAGGTCGGACTGCATCACCTCCCACAGGGACATGGTGGAGCCCCCATGGCTACCGCCCCCAGGGATGTCGATCTGCGTCTCCTCGAAGGCCCTCCGCGTCTCCTCCTCGGTATACACCCGTGTGGTCTCCACCACCTCCGCCTTCTCCGGCCCTTTCAGTGGCAGCAGCCGCAGACCCGTCTCGGGGTCCTCCACGCAGCGCTCCAGCAGCTGCCTGTACGTGAGGTTCTCGTGGGTGTTGGGGTCGAAGAAGCCCTTGGTGTCGTCGCTGGGGTCCTCCAGCACGCGGTTCATCTCCTCGTCAAAGTAGCCGCGCTGGTAGGCCACGTCCACGGGCACGCGGTGGCTGTGCACGGGGTCGATGACGCCGCCTGTGGCGATCTGGGCCTCCAGCAGGCGGATGCCGTGCTCTCTGATGACCAGGCCCTTCTTCATGGCCTGGAAGAGGGAGATGGTGCTGCCCGAGTAGGGGTCCTTGTACCCAGTCACAGCCTTCTCAGCTGACAGCAGCTTCTCATGCAGCTCAGGGCCCACGACACCGGCCTTCACAGCCTCGTGGACATACAGGCGCTGGTTTCTCACAGGGTCCACTAGGAAGCCCGTGG
The DNA here is from genome assembly GCF_019923935.1 of Bubalus bubalis. Lineage (NCBI taxonomy): Eukaryota > Metazoa > Chordata > Mammalia > Artiodactyla > Bovidae > Bubalus > Bubalus bubalis. The sequence goes on from NC_059171.1 coordinate 81,080,388, forward strand.
CCGCCTGTGCCTCAAGCAGGAGGATGGCAGTGCTGGGCCTGAGCAGGCCCCGTCGCATGGCCTCATAGATGGTCACCTTCTCCTTGGACTCCTCCAGGTAGATGCCAGCCAGGCAACCGCTGCCTTGGAGGAGGGTCCGCACTGAGTCCAGTTCTGCCAAGTCCTTGACTGATGTCTTGCCGTCCTTGAGCTGCTCAAACTGGGAGCTGCTGAGGATGCCGGAGGCCAGGAGCTCGCTGGCCGGCACTGGGGCACGGAGACCGCTGAAGGAGAGCCTCTCACGCCGCGTGGTCTCCACCTCCTCCACTATGGTGATGATGATCTTGATGATCTTCTCCACGGTGACCTTGCCGGTGCGGAACTGCCGCAGCAGCTCCTGTCTCTGCTCAGCTGTGAAGTACTCGGAGTTGATGAGCTCCCAGATGGTCACTGCCCGGCCCTGGAAGCTGCCCACAGGGACCTCGACAGTGGCCTTCTGGAAGGCCTCGCGGGCCTGGACCTCAGAGTAGAGCTCCTGCTGCCGGGCCCGGGCTGCCTCCTCCGAGAGCGGCAGCAGACTCAGGCCTGTCAGCGGGTCGGGGCGGCACTGTTGCTGGAGCTGGCTGTAGGTGGCCGGCTCCCATGTACGGGGGTTGTAGTAGGTCTTGGTGTCATCTCTGGGCGCTGAGAGGGCGGTGCTGATTTCCTTATCCAGGTAGCCGCGGGCACAGGCAACATCCAGGGGCAGACGGTGGCTCTTGCTGGGGTCCACGATGCCCCCCGTGGACAGCTGGGCGTCCAGTAGACGCAGGCCCTGCTCCCTGGGAATGAGGCCCTTCTTCAGGGCCTGGAACAGGGACACGCTCTGCCCTGAGTAGGGGTCCTTGTAGCCGGTCACAGCCTTCTCGGCTGACAGCAGCTTCTCGTGCAGCTCAGGGCCCACCAGGCCGGCACGCACCGCCTCGTCCACAGTCAGCCGTGTGCTGGTGGCAGGGTCGATGACATGCCCGGTGCCAGCCTGGGCCTCAAGCAGGGCGACGGCTGCCTCTGGCTGCAGCAGCTCTTTCTTCAGAGCCTCATAAATGCTTAGTTTCTGCCTCGCCTCCTCCAGCCACACGCCTGCAATGACACCGGAGCCCCGCAGGGCCCGCCGCACGGCTTCCACCTCAGCCACCTCCTGCACGGAGCGCTCGCCCAGCTGCAGCTGGCGGAAGAGGTCCCAGTCGATGACGCCGCTCTCAAGCAGCTCGGCAGCAGGGACCAGGGCGCGCAGGCCCTGGAAGCAGAGCTGGCCCTTCTGCTCGTGCTCCTCGATGACGGTGATGACGATCTTGATGATCTTCTCCACGGTGACCTTGCCTGTGCGGAACTGCCGCAGGAGGTCACGCCGCTGCTCGGCCGTGAAGTACTCGGAGTTGATGAGCTCCCAGATGGTCACCGTTTTGCCCTGGAACTTGCCAAATGGCGCCGACACAGTGGCCTTCTCAAACACATCCCGGGCCTCCGAGTCAGTGTAGACCAGCTCACCACCCTTGGCAGCCTGATCTGTGAGTGGCAGCAGCCGCAGGCCTGTCTCGGGGTCCTCCACGCAGCGCTCCAGCAGCTGCAGGTAAGTGAGGTTCTCATGCGTGTTGGGGTCGAAGAAGCCCTTGGTGTCGTCGCTGGGGTCCTCCAGCATGCGGTTCATCTCCTCGTCGAAGTAGCCGCGCTGGTAGGCCACGTCCACGGGCACGCGGTGGCTGTGCACGGGGTCGATGATGCCGCCCGTGGCGATCTGGGCCTCCAGCAGGCGGATGCCGTGCTCGCGCACGATGAGGTCCTTCTTCATGGCCTGGAAGAGGGAGATCTGCTGCCCGGTGTACGGGTCCTTGTAGCCGGTGACCGCGCGCTCGGCCGACAGCAGCTTGTGGTGCAGCTCAGGGCCCACGACGCCCTCCTTCACAGCTTCGTTGACGGTCAGCCGCCTGTTCCGCACTGGGTCCAGGAGGAAGCCTGAGGCTGCCTGGGCCTCAAGCAGGATGAGAGCCGTGCCCGGGCTCAGCAGCTGCCTCCTCAGGGCGGCGTAGATGGTCAGCTTCTCATTGGCAGGCTTCAGTAGCAGCCCCGCGATGCTGCTGTGGCCCTGCAGGTAGCGGCGCACGTCCTCCCGCTGCGTGAGCTCGGCCACCGTGGTGTGGCCCTGCGCCAGCCGCTGCACCTCCTCTGTGCTCAGGATGCCTGCCTCTTGCAGCTGCTGGGCCGGCACCTTCTGCCGCAGGCCCTCAAAGGCATGCTCTGGCTCTGCAGCTGGGCCGTCGGTCGCATCCTGGCCGTTGGGGAGGGCTCTGGTGGCCGCTGCCTGAGCAGCGGTGATCTCCTCGGAGTGGGCCAGTGCGGCCCGATGCTCCTCCTCCAGGTGCTCCAGCCGCTCACGCAGCCGGCGGTTTTCCTCCGCCAACAGCTGCTCCTGCTGCTGCCGCTGCTGCTCCAGGAGCTGCAGCTCCTCCTGCTTGCGCCGCACACCCTCCTCAGCCTCACGCTGCCGCCGCCGCGCCTCCTCCATGCTGGCCAGCAGCTGCTGCTTCTCCTGCTGCATCTGCTGCTGCTGTCGCTGCTGCTCCTCCCGCAACTTCTGTGCCTTGGCCACCTCGTCCTGGAAGAGCCTCTCCAGCTTGGCCTTCTCCTCCTCAATGAAGCGTTCCCGCTGCAGCAGGCTGTCCTTCTCGGAGAGAAAGCTCTGCTGCAAGGCCTGCGTCTCCTGCAGCAGTTGCTCCTGCTGCACCGTCTGCATCTGTCAAGGGGATAAGGGGCGGTCAGGGACACCCGGCCAGGCGCACCCTTCCCAGAGCAGACCCCACCCCAGGTCCCTGCCCTCCGCCGCAAGATACCTCCTCAGACTTGAGCTGCAACAGCTCAGCCTCCTTCTTGAGCTTGTCCTTCTCGCGCTCGAGCTCTGCAATGGCCTCCCTCAGGCGATCGGCATCCCGGTCGCTCTGCTGCCGCTGGGTCTCCAGCGTCTGCACCAGCGTCACCTTCTCCTGCGTGGCGAGCTCTGTGCGGTGCAGCTTTGCGCTGATCTCCTCCGCCTGCTTCCGGAAGCGCTGGGCGTCCTCCTCCGCGCGAGCCTGGGCCCGGCTCATCTCGGCCACACGCAGCCTGAGCCGCTCGGCCTCCGCACTCATTTCCAGCTGCCGCTGCCGCTCAGTCTCCAGGGTCCGCTGGAAGCCTTGCGTCTCCTGTGCCAGCTGCTGGGCCATCTGCTCCTTGTCCTCCTGCAGCCGGCGGGCCTGCTCCTGGGCCAGCTCCTTCTGCTGCTGCAGCAGCTCCGCCTCGGCCTTGAGCCGCGTGGCCTCCTGTACTGCCTGCATCTTCTCCTTGAGCATCTTCTCCGCCAGGGCCCGCTGCTGAGCCAGGTCCTCCTCCGCCAGCTGACGCAGCCGTGCCGCCTCCTGAGCCGCCACGCTCAGCCGCGCGGCCTCCTCCGCCACCTGCTTCATCTTCTCGGCCTCCTCCTGCAGGAGGCGCTGCGTGTTGTCCTTGTCGCGCAGAATAAGGGCGCGGTTCTCCGCCTCGATGCGCGCCTTGAGCTTGCCGAGCTCCTCCATCTGGACGCGCACGGAGAACAGCTCCTCCTCTACCTGGCTGCGCTGGCGGGCGGCCTCGGTCACCTCCGCCTTCAGCCGCTGCAGCTCCTGGTCCAGGATGCTTTTCTGGTGGTCCGTCTCCTCCAGCTTCAACCGCAGTGCTGTCAGCTCCTGCTCCACCTGGGCCTTCTGCCGCAGTGTCTGCTCCGCGAATTTCTTGTGCTTCTCCATCTCCGCATCGGCCGCCTGCTTCTGCCGCAGGGCCGCCTGCTCTGCCTGCGCCCGCCGCGCCGCCTCTTGTTCAGCTTCCTTGCGCAGCTTCTCTGCGGCGGCCTGCGCCTGCGCCTGGGCCTGCGCCTGCTCCTCCGCCGCCTGCTTCAGCCGCTCCGCCTCCTCCACGCGCTGTCGGGACTGTGCCGCCTCGCCCTCGGCCCGCTCGCGCGCCTCCTCTGCCTCCTCCGCCGCACGCCGGGCAGCCTCGGCCTCACCGCGGAGCCTCTCCAGCATGCTCTGCTCTTGCTGGAGAGTCTGCTGCAGCTCCTGCTCCTTCTGATGCACTGCAAAGGCATGCGCCTTCTCCTCCGCCTGCAGCCGCTTCTGGGCAGCCTCCTGCGCCAGCTGCAGCTGCCGCGCAGACTCCTGCTCCGCACGTTCGCGCAGGCGCCGCGCCTCCTCCACCTTGGCCTTGAGCCGCTCCACCTCCTCCAGCGCAGCCTTCCGCTGCCGCGCAGCCTCCTCCTCAGCTGCCAGACTCTTCTGCACGCGCTCCTCGGCCTCCCGGCGCCGCCGCTCCTCCTCTGCGGCCAGCTGCCGCTGCCGCGCCGCCTCCTGCTCCGCCTGCTCCTTGCTGCGCAGCGTGTCCTCTGCGTTGCCGCGGATGCGCCCCAGCTCCAATTCCAGCTCCGCCTTGCCGGCGGCTGCCTTCTCGAAGCTTGCCTTAAGGGCCAGGATCTCCTCCTCCACCTGCCGCCGCTGCCGCAGAGTGTCCTCCACCAGCCCCTTCTGCCGCTCCAGCTCGCTCTCAGATGCCTTACGCAGCTGTGCCAGCCGCTCCTCGATGTCGGCCTTGTGCTGGGCTGCCTGCTCCTCCAGCCTCCGCCGCTGGAAGGCTTCGTCTTCCGCCAGCCGCCGCAGGCGCTCGTTCTCGGCTTCTTTCTCCTTAAGTGCGATCTCCGCCTCCGTCTTGAGCCGCGTGGCCTCACTGATGGCAGCCAGCTTCTCGGACAGCACCCGCTCAGCCTCTGCCCGCTGCCGCGCCGCATCCTCCTCCGCCAGCTGCCGCTGCCGCTTGGCCTCCTCCGCCAGCGCGCGCAGGCGGGCAGCCTCCTCTGCCAGCTCGCGGAAGCGCCCGGCCTCGGCTTCCAGCCTCTGCTTGGACTTCTCGCTGCTGGAGCGCGATTCCTCCTCGGCCCGCGCCTTGCTGGCCAGCAGCACCTCCATCTCAGCCCGCACCTTGGCCAGCTCGGCCTCCAGCTCCTGGCGCTTCTGCGTGGCCGCGGCCGCCTCGCTCTGTAGCCGAGCCAGCTCCTCCTCCAGCAGCTGCCGCTGCTGCTCACCCTGCTCTGTCTCGGCGCGCAGCCGGATCAGCTCCTGCTCGGCGGCCAGGCGCTGCTGCGCAGTGCCCTCCGCCAGCTGCCGCTGCCTCTCCAGCTCCTGCTCCGCCAGCTCGCGCTGCCGCACTGCCTGCTCCTCTGCCTTGCCGCGCCGCCGCGCCTCCCGCTCTGCCGCCTCCTTCTGCTTCTCCGCCTCGGCCTGCGCCAGGCTCTTCTGCTGTGCCACCTCCTCTGCCTGCAGCCGCAGCCTCAGCGCCTCATTGGCCTTCAGCTGCCAGCGTTCCAACTCACGCTCGGCCTCTTCGCGGGCACGCTCGGCCTCCGCCTGCTGCTGCTCCCGGCGCGTGGCCTCTTCACGCAGCTGCACCACGGTCACGTGCTCCTCCTCGAGGGTGCGCTCCAGCTGCGCTGTCTTCTCAGCAAATGAGGCGTGCTTGCTCTGCAGCTCGGCCTGGGCACTGCGCTGTGCTGTCTCCAGTGCCACCTGCACCTGGCGTGCCCGCTCTGCCTCCGCCTGCCGCAGGCGCCGCTCCGCCTCCTCGGCCTGCAGACGTAACTCCTCTAGCGCCTGCAGGGCCCGCTGCTTCTCCCTTGCCGCCTCGGCCTCGGCCTTCACACGCAGGCCCAGCTCAGCCTCAGCCTGCCGCTTGCGCTGGGTTTCGTCTTGCACCTGCCGCCGCAGGCGCTCTGCTTCCTCCTGGGCCTGCCGCTTCTGTGCCTCAGCCTCCTCTGCCCGCGCCCGCAGTGCCTGCAGCTCGCCCTCCGCCCCGCCGCGCTGGCGCTCCGTGGTCTCCAGCTGCAGGCGCACCACTCGGATCTCCTCCTCGATGCGCAGCCGGCTGCGCTCGGCTGCCTCCACCTGCCGGGCCTTCGCCTGGATCTCCGCCTCTGAGCTCTGCCGCAGCTGCTGCAGCTCCTCCTGGATGCTGCGCTTCTGCTGCTGCGCATCCACTGCCACCTCCTCCCGGCGTGCCACCTCCTCCTGCATGCGCCGCTGCAGCTCCTGGGCCTCGCGCTCTGCCTGCGCCTTCGCCTGGGCGTGGGCCTCAGCCAGCTGCCGCTGCTTCTCCAGCGCAGCCTCCACCTCAGCCAGCCGCTCCCGCTCCTCCGCTCGCTGCTGCTCGGCCAGCCTCTGTGGCCGTGGCAGAGAGAGGGAGAGAACCAGAGACGGCGGTGAGCACACCGCGGCTGCTCCTGGGACACGATTCAGTGCCACCACAGCTGAGCGCGGTGCAGGGGTTGGGGGAGGACACAGGTCATGACCTGGCTGAGGGGAATCACGTGCACCCCCCCGGGGCACTCGGGGCAGTGAGCGCAGCCTGGCCCCACAGTGCTCACCAGCCTGGGGAAGGAGACCCAAGCGTCCTCCCCTCTTCCCGCAGACAGGCGATGGAGACAGACAAACGGAGGGAGAGAGAGAGAGAGCAAAGCAAGAGGTTTGCAGGGTCCAGGAACCATGACTACCGCACAGCCCTGCCTGAGCACTGCTGATGCCCGTGGCCTGCTCTGGCCCCCCCCAACCCGGCAGGGCAGCTGGCCAGCATGGGCATCGTGTAGACCCGACAGTCTGCAGTTCAGCTCAGGGAAGAGAATGCAGGTAGACCAGACAGAGGGCTCACCTCGGGGGGTGGTAGGAGACAGATGGGCCGGTGCCCTGCCTCGCTGTGACACCCCTCCCAGCCCCCACGACCAAACAAGCCCGAGTCCTTGCAGAGCAGGCGGCCAAGTGAAAAGGCCAATGCAGAACCCCGAGAAGGGACACACAGAGCCAGGGGCGGCCCGGGGCACACGCCAGCCATCACGGGGAGAGCCGTGCAGTGCCAGGCCGTGGGGGTTGGGCCGTGCTGTGCCAGGTGCGCTCGGACGCGTCCCAGGGGCCACATCTGGGGGTGACGGCGGGACGGCCTCCCCACCCTGGCAGCCCTACCTCCTCCTCCTCCATGCGCCGCAGGGTCTCACTGATGAACCTGATGTACTGGCTGGTGAGCGTGCTCAACTCACTGTAGCGAGTCCGCAGGTCCACGTACTGGGGGCAGAGGGACGCCCACAGTCAGCCCTGCCCCTGCCCAGAGCCCACCAGGCCCTGCGTGGCTTTGGCTCCGCCTACCCACCAGCCCCACCGCCCCTCAGCCTCACCTCCTGGATGACACTCTCGGACCCCGACTGGACCTTGGGCTTCTTGGCCGGCGAGGCCACCGGCTCCAGCTGTGCCTTGTACGTGACCAGCTGAAGCTCGTAGTCCTGCAGAGACACACCAATGGCTGCCAGCTCTGCCCGCCCCACCCCGCCCCTGAAACTGCCTGCAGGCTTTGCCCAGCATGGCCTTGGCTGGGGGGCCCTCAGAGGTCGCCCCCCACTGCACGTGTCCGCCGGGGCCCGAGGCCACAAAGCCTCACCTTGATGGCGTTGATGTACTGCTTCGCGAACCTCTGGCACTCCTCTACCTTTTCAGCGTGGCGTTCAATCTCTTCCAGCAGGGCCTGGGGCGTCAGGGTGGTCAGCGATCACGGGGCACACCCACACCCACCCCTCCTGCCCGCCCCACCCGGGCCCACCTTCTCCTGCCGCAGCTGTTCGCGCACGGCCTGGCTGTCGGCCAGCGGCACGGCCTGGATCTGCTCCTGCCGCCGCCTGGCGTCCTGCAGCCAGGCGCCCAGCGGGTCTGCGCTCTCCCGGTAGTAGCGCAGCTGGCGGCCCAGCTGCTCGAGCTCACGCTGCCGCACGTCGGTCTGGGCCAGCACGGCCTGCCAGCGCTCCAGCAGTTGGGTGACCCGCTCACGCCAGCGCTCCACCTCCACATCCCGCTCGCCGTGCCGCTGCTGCAGCCGCTCGCCCACCTCCTGTGCCCCCCGCAGCTCATCCCGCAGGGCATCGAACACAGGCTGCTGTGCCTCCGCCTGGGCCCGCAGCTTCTGTTGGACCAGAGCAGAGGAGCCGTTTCAGCCTGAGGCCCCGGCTGCCACCCCTGATACCATCAGGCCCTGGCAGTGGGCGCGAGCTGGCGGCAGTACCTTCATTGCAGCCTTGGTGGCCTCAAGCTCTGGGAGGGCCGCGGGCACAGCCTGAGCCTCCTTGAGCTGCTCCTCATGGGCCTTGAGTGCCTCCTCAGCCCCCTGCGTGCTCCGGATCACCAGGCTGATAGTCTTGAGCCTAGGGGAGGGCAGGGCCTCATGAAGACAGGCTGAGTGAGAGGCTGAGGACCAAGGTCAGGTCCTGGAGGGAGACTCATGGGGGACTGAGCGTGGGGGGTTCCCACAAAGCTTCTGAAAATGATCTACAAGCCACATGAATGTATATGCCGAAATGAACAGTGGGGGAAAAGGTGCCCGTGTCTGGGAGTGAGGGCGGGGAGGAAGGAGGGGTCCTGGGGAGGACTCCACATTCCCTGGGGGCACCGGGCTGGGGGCGGGGGGCAGGGAAGGGCCTGTTGGGGAGAGGGCCCTCTCAGCACCCTGGGTCTCTACTGTGTCACCCATGGCCCACCTGACCCCACTTTCCACCAAGAAGCTCCTCCCCTGAGGTTGCCAGTGCCCCCCAAGCTGGGTTCTGACCCTCGCTGGACACGCCCCCCTCCCCAGCACTCCTCACCCCCTTAGGCTCCCCATGCGCCTGCCCCTTGCCTCTGCACACACGCCTTCCACATCTTGGTGACCGCCCCCCACCCCGACCTCCCGGTATCCTGTGGGCAGGGGTGCCAGTCCTCCTCCCACAACTGCTCTCACCCCTTGGCTGGTCCTCGGGAAGCCAGCTGCAGGCACGCCAGGACGGAACCCCTCTGGCCACCCCACGACACCCTGGCCAGATCCGCGCCTGCTATCCCTCAGCGGACCCTCCTCGTGGCCGCATCGCCCGGCCCATCAGCCTGTCCGCACCCTCCCATTCTGCTCAAGACCCCTCGGTCTCCGCCCCCGGCCGCTGACAGGCACACTCACTTCTCCAGGTAAATGGCGGAGAGGCTGCGGACCTGCTCCAACTTGCCCAGGGTCAGCTCCAGCTCTGAGCGCAGGGTGGGGGCCGCAGGGGACGGCTCGGGCAGGGCCAGGACCTTCTCGGCCTCAGCAGAGAGCCGGGCGACCCCCTTGCCCAGCCCCTCCACCTCCGCCTGTGCTTTCTGAGGAGACAGAGCAGGAGGCAAGCTGAGCCTACGAGCCCGACAGGCAGCACCCTTGGGAGCCGGGGGCGGGGTACGGTACGGTGGGGGGAGGAGGGGCCGGGGCCTGCCTGCTGCTCGGCGATGCGCTGGGCGCACTCCCGCGCGGGCTCTTTGTCCAGCGGCAGCCGCAGGCGGTGCACCGTGCGCGTCTCACAGGCCTCCAGCTGCAGCCGGATGTCTTTGAGCTCTGAGATGCAGCGCTGACAGCGTGACTCCTCCTGCTCGCCTGGGGAACACGTCCCGTTCGCACGCTGCCCAACCGCGGGCGGCCCCCCACGAGCGTCCCACCACCCCCGCGCTGCCCACACCTACCCTGCTCCAGGCTCTGCAGCAGCTGCTGGTAGTGGCGGCTGCAGGAGCCATACTCGCGCTCGGCCTGCAGCCGGTCCTCAGGCCCGAAGCCGCCGGCGTCTTGGCTGTCCCGCAGGAAGGCCTGGTAGTGCAGCTCCAGGCTGCGGAGGGCCTGGCGCTGCTCCTCAGGCTTCAGCGTGCGGAACTGTGGGCAGGTGGGCGGGGGTGAGCATAGCTGCGGGGAGACCCACACCCCATCCGCCGGGAGCACTCAGCGGGGCCACCATACCACAACCAGGGACCAGGGGATGAGCGTAGACGCGGAGAGGCCCCACACCCCACTAGCCTTGAGTACCCGCAGGGCCACCATACCGTGACCAGGGACCAGGAGCGGATGAGCTGCACATCACGGCTGAGGCTCTGCCACGCCAGAAGGCTCTTCATGTCCGTGTGCAGCTGATGCCACAATGTGACCAAGGCCTGGTGCTGGGCCTCCAGCCTGGCGGGCAGGGCACAGTCAGAGGTGTCCAGGCAGCTGCCCTACCACCCAGCTGGCCGCCCCGCCCAGGACCACGCACCTGGCCACAGCCTCCAGGGCTTCCTGGTTCGGCGGGGGCACGAGGAAGCACACGGAGGGCACGGCAGCCTCACTGCCGGAGCCGCTGAGCACTTTCCAGTGGAATGGCTGTGCGGGGCCCAGCATCTGGCACTCGTCACCCTTGTGCACGGTCGCCTGCAGCAGCCAGAGCCGTCACCGTGTGGCCACGCCCAGCCCCCTCCAAGGCCCCGCCCGCCCGGCCAGGCCCTCACCTCCACCTGCTTGTAGTCGCAAACGGCCAGCAGCGGCACGCGGCCCCGTGTGGGCTGGGCGGGGTTGCGGGGCGTGAGCTGTACAATGGCCTTGGCCCGCTTGGCCAGGCCTGAGAGGTGCCCCCTGTACTCGTTCAGCTGGTCCTTCTCATCCTGCGGGGGTGGGGTGGGTGTAGGGGGGGTCCGAGACCCTCTGTGAGGACCCCCATGCCTGCCCCAGGAAATGCATACATGTCCCTGGCTGCCCCACAATGCCCTGAGACCAGGGGTTCCTTCCCATGGTCCCTGGAATGTGGCGGGGCTGGGCGCTCGCCAGGACAAGCCCCTGGGCTTCCACTGACGCCCTCCTCCCTGGGCAGGACCGAGTGCCCCTCCCCACACCCACCACAGCTGTGTCGTTCGGGGAGGATGCCGTGGCATCCTCCCCCTCTCCCCTCTGCCCTCCCCGGTGCTTATGGAAGGTGCACACCTCCTCCGGTTCAGCCCCTCTGAGGGACCAAGGACCACCCTAGGCTGCAGGTCAGAGTCCAGTGGAAGCTGCCTGCGCCTGTCCCGACGCAGGAACCCTGGCCAGCAGGGCCCCCAGCCCCTCTCCTGTGTCTCGCCTGGCCTGAGCGCCATGCTTGGCCGCCTCTGTGTCCACCACAGCCCCACCTGCCCCAGACTGTCCAGCTCGGGATGCCGGTGGGCCTCCTACGGCATGGGACTGACAGCGCAGCAGCTGACTCAGGCCCCTACTCGCTCCCATGGCCCCAAGGTCGGCTCTCGTACTGGCTCTGGGCAGCTACCTACCCTCACGCCAGGCCCCTGCCACTAAGCTCTCATCCACCCCCACCCATCCCGCTATGCTGACCTCCCCCCGTCCGACCTCCCCTGACCTCTGCTGGTGCCTCCAGTCGCCACCCTCTGCCTCCAGAGGGACCTTCCCCGAGCATCAGCCCAGACAGCAGGCCTGCCGCCCCCCGTGCCGTCCCCAGCCCTGGACCACCCGCAGCTGTAGCTGCCCTCTAGCCCCAGCGGCCGCACCCCCGGGCCTCCGCGTCTGCCCCCACCCGCTGCACAGCGCTGAGCCGGCCGAGCGGCTCACCTGGGCATCCTGCAGCAGGTCCTCCAGCCGCGTGACAGTGATGGAGCGGTCGCAGGTGTACTTTCTGTGCAGAGTCTCCTGCAGCTTCCGCAGCTGCTCCTCGGCCTCCCGCACGTCTGAGAAGAACTGGGGCAGCAGCAGAGGGTCAGAGCCTCTGCTCTGACCGGCCCCGGCTGCCCCAGTGTAGGCCAAGGGACCAGGCCAAAGCCTGGGGACAGCACTGACTAAGGTCAGCGAGACAGTGCATGGACCCAGTGCACACCTGCAGCCCGGCAGAGGGGCCCTGCAGTGGGCTAGGCATGGGGGGAGCCCAGGCCTCACCTGGAAATAGGCGGTGTTCTCCTTCAGGTGAGCCTCGATGCAACAGCACAGCTGCAACATCCAGCTCCACTGGGTCTGCAGGGCTGCCTGGAAGGACTGCCACACAGCATGTGCCCGTCAGGCCCCGCCTGCCTCCTGGGCTGGGGTGCCCCAGGCCCCCGCCCCACCAACCAGGGGCCCTCCAGCCCCGCCCCCACCAGGGGTGACCAGGTGGGTCCCCAGCCCTGCCCCTCCCCCCAGGGGCGCCTGGAGGGGTCCCTGCAGGCCCCTCTCACCTCCACTGTGGGCCGGGCAGGGTGGTCTTCCCGGAGCAGGCGGTCCCCAGTGCTCTGGATCTCTTTGATTTTCTTTTCTTTCAGCTCCAGCTCACGCATCAGGGCCTGACAAGGGCAGGGGCCTCAGGGGCAGTGCCAAGGCAGCACTGGGGACCCTGGCTCCCACCGAGTGCTCCCAGGGCCTGGGCTGGCCCAGCCACGGAAGACCCCCACCTCACCGAGGGGTCCCGGCCACCCACCGAGGGGCCCCGCCTCACCGAGTAGGCCTCCTTCTTGGCGGCCATGTTGCTGTTGCGCTCACTCCAGTCGAAGCCCACCTCCTCCTCCTCCTTCTCGCTCAGCCACATGAGCTCCTTGGTGGCGGCCGCCACGAAGCCATGCAAGCTCTCCAGGGACCGGAGGCGGGCCTTGGAGGAGTTCTGCAGGCAGGCGGGCGGGGGCTGTGTCAGTTGCCGCCTCCTCCCGGGACCCCTCCCCGCACCCACTTCCCGCCTGGCCCCCACTCACCAGCAGCTTGGCGTACTGCAGGTCCAGCCGACCCAGGCAGTCCCGGTAGGCACCCCGGGTGGCGGGGGACAGCTGGCCCTGAGGGAGACCAGCAGGGTGAGGCCTGTGGCGGCCAGGACCTGCCTACCCCTGCCGTCCACCACCCTCACACCTGCTGCCCGCTCACCTCGTCCGTGCGGGCCCGCTCGATCTTGGCCCGGAACTCCTCGACGGACTGGTGTAGGCCGCGGTGGCTGCCCAGCTGCGCCTCCACACTGGGCAGGTCCACACCCCACTCAGCACCGTCCACCCGGCGCTGGTTCTCCTCCACCCAAGCCAGCAGGTCCTGCAGGTAGCGCAGAGTGGAGTCCTCGAGCTCAGGGTGCCGTGGCGTGCCCCGCAGACGCAGGTTGTACTCGGTACGGATGGCCACCAGACGCTCATGCAGGCGGTACACCCTGTGGGCAGGGCAGAGGTCAGGGGGGTCGAGGAACAGGGCTGCCCACCACAGGCCCTGGAGGGGTGCATCCCACCTGCGGTACATCTGCTCGCCCTGAGGGTGCCGCCCATCTTTGAGGGCCTGCACATCATTGAACAGCAGCCGGATCATGCCGTCGGCCTTGTCCAGGTCCCGCTCCACCTCGCCCGCCCGCTGCGGTGCCTTGCCTGCGGCCAGCAGCCGGACGTCCTGCAAGGCAATCGCCCTGACTCAGAGTCTGGCCACCCTGCACCCCCGCCTCCAGGCCCAGCCTGTCCTTTCCCTTTCCTCCCCAGCCAGCACTATATGTGTCTCTCTAAGGCTTCTGGCCAAACCCCCAGGCCCAGTTCTCTGTGGGGACCGGGGTCAAGTGCAAAAGCCTCCACTGGGTCCCAGAGCCAAGTGCTTCTCAGCCTTGTCGCCCATCACCCACCCCAAGAAAGTCCTCCCTGAGAGAGCCCCAGCCCAGGACCCACGGTCTGGGTCCCCTCCTGCCACATCCAGCCAGCAGGCGGCTCAGGGCGGGCCTGGTGCCCAGGAGCCGGCTCTGCCCAATCTAGTGGTCAGAGATGGCCCCACGCCAGGAGGCAGGAGCAGCGGCTGCAGGGCGTGTTGGGCTTGGGGCTCCTCCCTCCGTCCAGCCCCCCTGCCCAGGCCCAGCCCTCACCGACTGCAGCAGGGCGTCGGCCTGGTTCAGCTGCTCCTCACACAGCCCCGCCTCCATCTGCAGCTTGCTCACGATGCGCTGAAGACGCTCCAGTCTGCGGTCGAGAGCAAGCACGGCCCCCCCTCTGTGAGTGGCAACCGCCGGCCAGGCTTCCCGCCTCGGAGCACAGCTCCCTCCTGCTCCGGGCCTCCCTGCCGGCCTGCGGCCCACAGCTGAGCTGGCCCCAGTGTGGGTTTCCCAGCCCAGGGGTGGGGGTTTCCTCCCCAGGCAGTGACTCACCCTCGGGTGGCTTCCTTGCCTGCAGGGCCCCACCCGCCGCCCCGCCCTCCCGCCTGCCTGCCCACCTCTCAAACTCGCTTCGGAGCTGCTTCTCCCGCTCCAGGATGGCCACGTGCAGCCTGCCCCACTCCTTCTCCACGTCCAGTGGGTGGTAGCCAGGGGGCACCTTGAGCTGGCCTGCTTGCACCGCTCCCTGTGGGCAAGGCCAAGCTCAGGCCAAGGCCAGCAAGCATGGGGGTGCCAAGCCACCCAGGCCCTGGGCCCACCTGCCCTGAACCAGCCCTGGCCCCAGCTTAGTGAGGAGGCAGACCAAGCCTGCTGGATGGACCCCCAGGCCCCAAGCTCCTGGGCGGCTTCCCTTATCTCCAGGTCCCCCTCACCTCCAAGGACTGGTAGATGCCCTTCGACCGGTTCTTGTCCGCCTCCTTGGCCGGAAGCTCCGTCTCCTTAAACTTCAAGAACTGGCACCACAGGATCTGGGGACAGGGGGGTGTCAGTAGCCAAACCTGGGTGCCCACAGTGGACACAGGACCCCGCAGAGCAGGGAAACCCACCTCGATCTCCTCGAAGCTGGAGGGGAAGCGGCGTTCCTCGAAGGCGGCCGTGTGTGCCCGGACCCACTGCAGCAGCAGCAGCACCAACTCGCGGTACTCCTGCCAGCGCAGCTGTAGCTCCTGGTGGGAGGGCGCAGGCGTGAGGGGCCGCCAGCGGCCCGCTCATCCCCGCCCACCTGGCCCTGCCGGCTGGAACTCACGTTAGCCTTCACCCCATCCTGCACATCCGGCACACGGGGCATGGCGTCGTACAGGGACGAGACGTAGGTGATGATGGACTTCTCGTCGGGCTGAGGGACGTCCACGTCTGCAAGGGAGGGGGGTCAGAGGGGCGCCAGCCGGGGGGAGCGGGGAGAGAGGAGGGGGCAGTGGCACATACCCTCGGGGTCCAGGAGACGTGTAACCCCCAGGTCCCGCTCTGCTACAGAGAAAGCCTGGTCCAGGTTCTCCAGGTTGGTCTGACGATACACCTTGTTCATGTCGATGAGCATGGGCCTGGGGGCAAAGGGGCAGGTGGGGCAGGCAGGCAGGGACACGGGAGCAGCGAGGCCCCCTGGGAAGGTCAGCAAACAGAGAGACCCTCTGCAGATCCCCGAGACACAGAGCCCCAGCCCACACTCGCCCTGAGAAGCAACCCCCACATGGCACTGAGTCCCGCCCACACAGGCGGCCCATGTGCAGGCCCTGCCCCCAGGTGCAGGCCCCGCCCTCAGGAGCTCCTGGGGCCTGCGGGGTGCTGGGGCCCAGGGTGGGGTGCTGGGGCCCAGGGTGGGGTGCTTGTCTGGGCTCCCTGCAGTTACCCTGTCCACCAGGCCCTGGGGTCCTGGGTGGAGGCTGAGGTTCCCCCAAGAACTGACCCCACTCAGGCCTCTTCTGGGGCATCAGTGTGGGGCCAGTGCTCATGGCTGTGAAAACCAGCAGCCCTGAGGTCCTCTGGCCTCGAAGAAACTGGGAAGGGCAGGGAGGCGACGGGAAGGGTGTGGGCCGGGCCGGGCCTCCTGGGGAGGCAGCTGGCAGCAGAGCCCATCTCCCCAGGCAGCGGCTCCCCGTGCGCAGCACACGCCTTCTCGCCGTCCCCTTCGCCCCAGCATGTCTGCAGTCGCCCGGCCGAGGGACTCGGGCACCGCCCCGCCCCGCCTGGCGGCCTACTTGTGCCGGTGGATGATGGCGTTGAAGAGGCGGCCGTCGCGCCAGCTGGAGGTGAAGTTGTCGCAGCGCAGGCCCTGGTAGCCCTCCACCATGCGCTGGGACCACAGCAGCAGCTTCTCCTTGGCCGTCATGTCCTCCGACTGCCCGCTCACCTGGATGTCTGAGATCTGCCCGCACAGTGGGCAGGAGGCGGGGCTCAGGTGCAGCCCCGTCAGCGTACACGAGCCACCGGCCAGCAGAGGCCAAGCGTGTCCTGCCCACGTCAAGGAGCCGCTGGGACCCACCACCCCTCAGCGTCACGAGCCCACGCCACCCTGCGCTCCCTCAGCCCAGCTACACCTTGCACCCACCAAGGCAGGATCAGAGTTGGTGGAGGGTGCGTGCAAGGGGCTCACCCAGAAGCCCCAGGCCTAGAGAAGGCTGTCATGAGGTGTGTGTGTGTGGCGGGGCGGGGGGGTGGTGGTCAGGGCCTCTCTGGCTGCAGGCCAGGGTTGGGTCCTGGGACTGGGCACATGTGACTGCAGCCTGGGCCTGGCCCTGCACTCAGTCCAATCCTTTAGGCCCAAATCTGCCAGCTTGTCTGTTCCCAGTTATCTGTCTGTTGGTCTGCCCGCCTGTATGACTCAGCTGCCGTGCCAGCCTGGCTCTGCCTGCCCAGCTTTCAGATTTGCGGCTTCCTGTGCGGCTGGGCAGGCAGTGGGTGAGTCAGCCCGAGCAGCGGGTGCCTCTCCAGAACCTTCCCTGTGGCGGGAGGCCACACAGAGCAGAGAACGCGTGCCTCTGCAGGGAGAGCCAGGGCCAGAGGGTGAAGGATAGGCAGGCTTTGGAGGCCCAGGCCTTCAGGCCATGGAGTTAGCACAGGGCGGTAGCGCAGGCTGACGGGAAGGCGCCAGGTGCCAGGCCCACCCTGCAGACTCTGGAGGCAGCAGAGGGTCAAGTGGGCAGCTGCGCTACCTGGAAGTGCAGGATGATAGTCCAGATCAGGCCGAGGGTCAGCTTGGGGTTGCCGTCGGCAATGTCATCGTTCCTGATGTTCACCAGCTTCACCTGAGAGCAAGCGGGCCTCGGTCACACCCACGAGCCAGCCGGAGAAGGGGCCGGGGCCTGTGGCCAGGTGGGCGCCTCACCTGGCGGTGACGGAGGTAGTCCAGGGCGATCTGCACGTTCTGCAGCTTGTGGAAGCGCATCCTCCCCTTCTCCCGCGGCTGCAAGGGGAGTACGCCAGTCAGCCAGTCAGCACCCCTGAGCCCCTGCGGCATCCACGACCCTTACCCCGGGTCACCCACCCCAGCTGGGAGGGAGGGCACGCCGGTCAGCACCCCTGAGCCCCCGGGGCATCCATGACCGTTACCCCGGGTCACCCACCCCAACTGGGAGGGGGGCCACTGGCCCAGCAAGGGTTTGGGAAGTCCAAGGCCAGGCTGCGGGAAGGAAGGAGGGGGCGGGGAGGACACAATAGCCAGGAAGCCACCAGAGGAGGGTAGTAGTTTGGGGGAGGGGTCCTCCTGCCCAGCGGTGGCAGCCCCTGTGGGTCTCCGGCCCCGGACAGTGTGGCAGGTGGGCTGCTGGGCAGCTCGAAGCAGGGCCATCTGCCCACCCCAGCGCCATCAGCCGGGTGAGCCGGGCTCCTGGAGCCCACGTGCTGCCGTGGCCAGCAGGCACATCCACTCACCAGGCGCGAGCTCCTGATTACGTCCCGCTCTCTTGGCTGCCCGGCCAGAGCAGGGCAAAGGGTAAAGGGCAGAGGTCAAAGTTCAGAGTCCAAGCAGCAGAGAAACCAAAGCAGAGCAGAGCATGAGGTTACAGTGTCAAGGCTTGAGCACGGTGGGCGGCGGGGCCATGTGCCCAGGCACAGGGGTCAGGCGGCTCCCAGGCCAGAATGGACACTGACCAGGAGGCGCGGGGGGCTGAGGCCAGGCCGGACACAGAGTTGGGGGGGGTCACCGGTGAGACGCCAGGAGGGAAGGCAGGCAGGGTCACAGAGGGGCGGGCAGACACACGTACCAGGCTGTCCCCAGAGAGCACCTCCAAGAGGGAGATGAGGTTGTGGCCATCACGGAGGTCTTCATACAGGTCACTGATGTGCCTCTGAGCCTGCATGGACAGAGCGCAGGGCTGGTCCAGAAGGCTAGAGGCAGGGGGCCCACAGAAGACGCCCGCCCCCAAGGAGGCACCTACCTCTGCCCTCCAGTGCTAGAGAGACCAGGAGAGACCAGGAGGAGGAGGAGGAGAAGGAAAGAGACAGATGAGCGAGCCAGGGGAGGAAACAGACAGAAAGGACAGGTTCAGAGGTGGGAGGTGGGCCCCCAGGGCAGAAAGGGGGGCCCGCACACGTGGGCGCAGAGGGGGCTCCAGCCCTTGTTTGGGACGGACGGCCAGGGCATCCTCCTCCACCCCCGCGACCCTGCACACACACACACACACACACACACACACACACACACACACACGCAGGCACTCCTACACACATGCTCACAACCGTGTATGCGCATACCACCAACCTTGATGAGGTGCTTATTGACCCACTTGGTGAAGGTTTTCTTCTGCACACGGTCCCGCTCATCTGGGAGAGACAAGGCCAGGTTACCTAGGCCTGGGAGAAGCCCCGCAAGCCCCCAGGAGGTGACCACCATGCAGAGAGTGGCTGGTGCCACTGAAGATGGCCTCAGAATCACACTGCCCCCGCCCAACAAGGCCCCAGACAGTCCTGGACGGAAGCCGGGGGCCAGGCCCGCGGGTGCCCACCGCTGGGTCTCCCAAGATGGGAGGGTCTGGAGCTGCAGCCACACCTGGAGGCACAGCACACAAGTCCTGGCCTGCCCCACCCCCACACAGGCTGCCTCGGGGGCCCGAGCAGGCCTGGACCCAGACTGGGCAGGGCTGGGCGAGGGGAACCTCTGTCCCCCCGCAGGATGGCGGGCCTTTCCCGGGGCATGGAGAGCCCTCCGCCCCCGACTACCCAAGGCCCAGAGGCCCCTGCCAGCCTCTCTGTGTTGGGCATGGTTGGGTGGCCCCCCAGCAACTCTGCACCTGGGCCAACGCTGGTATTAGAGTCTGTCCCCTAAATTCAGAGCCTCACAGTCTGGGCCCCACCCCACCCAATGCCAGGCTTCCTGCGGCAGGAACTGGGCCCTTCCTGTCCCGCGCCTGCCCCGCCCTGCGGTGCAGAGTCCCGCTACCTTTCTTGCCCTCTGAGGCCCTGAGAACGGCCAGGTAGAGGTTGTCCTCCGAGCTGGTCCTCTTGTGACCCAGGCCCTCGGGCTCGGGCACCCGCAGCCGCTGCTGAGACATGGTGCCGCCCTGCCCCTTCAGCGCTCTGGCCCACCCCAGGTGCTGCGCTCGCGGCCGCGGGGCACTCCACGGCAGAGGTGCTCGGCACGGGCACGGCGCACTCGCTCGGTGGGCTCTGCTCACTCAGCTCCGCTGGAGCCCAGTGCGGGCCACTCCCTGCCCTCGGAACTCCCTAGCCGCTGTCCCCGCCCCTGGAGCCCCACCCCAGCCTGCACACCCCCAGAGAAGGAGTGTCCCAGCTGGAAGCAGGAAGGCAGCCCCTCCCCCACGGCCACACCTACTACAGCCGGGCAGAAACAGGAAACCCAGGGGTTTCCTCACCCACCCTGCCCGCAGCAGCCCCTCAAGGAACCCGGGTGCCAGGGGACCTGCACCTCACGGCACACAGACAAGTGTCGGGTCACAGGGAACCGCACACCGTGCCCAGGGCCACTCCAAAGGGGGCCCCTCAGGGAGGGGTGCCTGAGTGCCACTGGGCCAGGGAGCCCAAGGTCATGCGTCTTGGAGGGGCACCAGCTCAGACTTGACCCAGGGCCGCCCCATGCCTGCCCAAACTGCCAGGCGGAGGGGCTCTAAGGAGGGACCCCCAAGGGGAGTGACACCTGGCTTGGGGGGGGCCGGCTGCCTTCTCTGGAAGCCCTCCTAAATCACCCCTCAGAGACCTACACGCCCTACACCCTACACCCTGCTAGGCTCCCACCTATACCCCTGGCTCCAGGGCCACCAGGCTCCAGTGAGGGCTGGACCCCTCCCAAGCGGCCCACCAAGCCTGTCCTGGAGCAGTGCCCCCATCCGAAGGCAGAGTGCTCCGCGGGGCAGGAGGGGGCACATAGCTGAGCGCTGACTCACCAGGCAGGACTGCCCAGCCCTGAGCTGCGGAACTCTGCCCCGAGTCAGGGAGGGGGGCCTCAGGTCAGAGGGGAGCACCCTAAGGGGGCCCAGCCAGTGAGTCAGGGGAGGGGAGAGGGCGCAGGCAGGGTGACTCACGGGCAAGAAAGCCGCACCTAGGGCACTGGGGGCAGCCTGGGTGGGGGGCTGTTTGCAGGCGGGCAGGGCGCACGGATATCAGCCACTCAGGTTGTAAAGGTGGTAGGACAAAGGGCACAGGGGTGCTGCCCGGCTCCCTCTTGTCTCGCACACCACGGCCCTGGCCACGCACTGCCCAGCTGCCCAGCCACTGCAGGAAAGAATGCATCGCCCTGACCACAGAATTTTCCAGTCTGAGACTTGGCTTGATGCGATCCAGCTGGGAGCCGCTGCCCCACCCCCATGGCGCCTTGGGCCTCGTTTCCAGGAAAGGCTCACCCCACCCAGCCGCTGCCCTTCTCTGGCCACGGGGGGGGGGGGGGCGCCCACACCCCGGGGGGTAGGGGACCCCCCCAACGCCAGACCAGGTGGAGCTGACTACCCCCACCCCTACCCCAGAGGCCCTGCAGCAGGTCACCTCGCTCCCCCACTCTGGACAGACCCCCCCCCTTCTACGCAGGGCCCGGAGAGGCCCCACACATGAGCCCTTCACCCCCCAGAGCTGCTCCAGGATCCCACATCAGACCCCACGCTGGCCAGCGCCCCAGTGTAGGGTCACCAAGGATGGCTCACACCCACTGCCAGGCATCCCGGCTGAGCGTCCAAGCTGGGAGTCCCCCCACCCCCCACCCCAAGCCCCTCTCCAGCGTCTTCTCTGCCACTCAGGGGCTCCAAGGATATTGGCTTGCTATACTGGACAGGGTTCCACCTCCACCTCCCAAGCCCAGCTCTCTCTCCCCACCACGCCCTGCTGCCTCCAGACCCCCCCCCCCCCCGGGATCTCAGAGAGTGTCCTCTCAGGCGCTCCCTGCGGCCCTGCTGGCCAGTCCCTCACCCTTGGCTGTAGGGACGCGCCCTTCCCCGTCCATCCTATCCGTCATCCTATTCAGGCCCTCAAGTCAAGAGACCACCCACCCCTCCCCTGCCGGCCCAGCCCCGCGGCCCGCCCCCGTAGGCCAGGCTGCTGCACATCTCGGCTGGCCCTCCCCAGCACTGCGGCTCCTGCCCTGTCCACCAGGCCAGTGTCCCCCAGAGCTGCCCGCGGTCCTCTGAAGGGTAGCGTTGCCCCCTTTCACAGATTTGGAAACTAAGGCAAGAATCTAGTTAGTGGGGCCGCTCCCGGGATAAGAAGCCTGGAGACAAGAAGGGAGCCGACGCCGAGAGCGCGGGGCGGCGCAGAGACTGCAACCCCGGCCCGACCCCTCCCACCCCACACCTCCCGCGGGCAGACTGCCAACAGCCCGGTGCCCGGAACCCGCGGCCCCGGCCTGCCAGCCAGCCCCGCTCCCCACCCCCTACTCCGGAGGGAACTCGGGGGCAGAGGGGACTCCACCCCACCTTCCTCCCCAGGTGTTTCCGCACCGAGCCTGGGGGCGGGGCTGCGCCTGAGCCGGGCACCGCCCCCCGGCCCCCGCGGCCTTCCCTGGCGCTCACGGAGACGGGTGCCCCCTCCAGCCACACCCACCTACGCAGCACAGCTGCCTGTAGAGGTAGCCCCTGCGCGCCTGCTCGCAGCCCCCATCCAGCCAGCACGGCCGTTCCAGCACGACCTCCTTCTGCGCGGCGAAAGCGACGCCCGCCCCCCGTGTGCCGGGCGCAGCCATGAGCCCGGCGCCCTGCGGACAGCAAACAGGACGGCGCGTCGGCTTCCCGGCCCACGCGAGGCCGCCGCGAGGCCGCCGGCTCCGCGTGCCACACCCTCCCCCGCCGGGCCGGACGCTGAGAGCCTGCCCCCGGCGGCCGCCCCGCCCCACGGAGACCTGGAAGCCGCGCCCCCGCTTGGAGGGAGAGGAGCCGGCTGCGCCTGGGGGCAGCGGGGGAGGCTGCGGCCCCAGGATAGAGGCTGGGAACTGCCCGAGCCTGGCGTTCCCGGGACGAGCTCCAGCTCCCGCAGGATTCGCGGGAAAGGCCGGGTGTGCGGAGCAGGGGGCTGAGAACTGAGCAGAAGCACCGAAAAGGGGCGCCAAGGGCAGCAGGACCAGGGAGCGGCCGAAGGGGAGCTCCGTGCCCACGTGGGCACAGGATACAAAAGCTGAAGGAGGGAGGGCCAAACCGAGGCGGGGAGCGCTGACCTGAGCGTTTTATTGAACCGTTTTGTTGAACGTCCCCACAGATGAGTCACCAGGCCCTCCCCAGCCCCCAAAGCCACGCCTAGGAGCCCCATCCGGACTTGGATCTCGGCCAGGCTCCAGCAGAGTAGGCCCACCAGGGGCGGCCCTGGCTACCCCCACCCAGTGCAAGCCTCCCCGCCTCAGGCTATGGCCCGGGCAGCCCTGCAGGTCCCGGGGAGCGGGGGGGGGCCGTCCCTCTGGCCAGAACCCCAGTCCCCTGCTCATTCACTGGAGTGGAGGCAGGCTCCACCCAGTCCTGGGCCGGGCGCCACTGCCGAGAGCTATAGCCTCGAACGGGTGACCTGGAGCCTGGGGAAGGCAGGGTAAGCCCGGCCGCCGGTCCCCGAGGCGTTACTGGGCCCTGGTCAAGGGCGCTCAGGCACCTGTCCAGCTCCCGCAGCCCCACCTCCTGCGGCGGCCCCGCCTCAGTCCCCGGGACGCCTGCACCTGCCCGCTGCGGTTTCTGTGTTGACAGTCACCTGTGGTCGCCATATATGGGCTGCTAGGGAGGGGCCTCCCTCACGGACGGAAAGCCCCTGCCCCTTGCCGCCCCCCTCCCCAGCTGTCCAGACCTCCCCCAGCCCTCCCTTGACGCCCTGCCCAGCAGCGGGCTCCAGGCTGTCGGAGGCAGAGTCCCGGCCCTGCCCAGACAAGCAGGCGGGGTCTTCAGCACAGGGAGCGCGGCCGGGGGTCCACACCTTGTCTGGCCAAGTGCCCGCGCGAGCCTCCAGGACAGGAAGGGGCGGGCATAGGGAAATTCAGGGGCGGGAGGGAGGCGGCCCCTCGCCCGCCCCGCCCTCAGCCCCCTGGCCGGGTGGCGGCAATAAACAGCAGCCCCGGGGGTGGCCACCAGCGGCCTTACCTTGCTCATCCTGCACCCGCGGGCGCCCCCTACGCCAGTGCCACACGGCGGCCAGGGTGACGACGTGGCCCACGACCACGAGGGAAGGAAACAGGCTGCCCGAGGGCTCCATGGCTCTGGAGGCGCCGGCCTGCGCGCTCGGCAGGCGCAGCCGCCCTTCGGAAGGGCTACTCGAAGCCGGGCAGCCCCCCTTCCTTCCCCGAGGAAGCGGAGGACGGCTGGGGGTGCCCGGGACCAGGGACCGCCCCCTGCGGGACCGCCCGACCACTGTCGGCCTCCGCCGCCGCACCAACTGCTCTCCCGGCCGCGCCTCCCTCCCACTCCGGCCACTCGCGCTCCCCACCCGCCCCACCTCCCACGACGGCGCCGCTCCGCGGGCCCTGCGCCGCTCGCACGCTCAAGGTTAGCGGAGCCTTAACCCCTGCTCACCCGCGGCCACACCCGCCAGGAGGAGGGGCCTGCAGGGACGCCTGGCTGAGCGCAGCCCCCCCCACCCCCAGCCCAGCCCTGGCCCTCGCGGCCTCACACGGGCCTCCCCCGCCCCCACAGGGGGTGACCGTGACGCCCAGCACCCCATTCTGCCTCCAAGGGTGCCCCTGGCGACAGCTGCCAGCGCCCCGGTCCTCGCTGGCCTCCAGGCTCGCAGCGGACCCAACCGTTGTCAAAGACAGGGAAACCCGACGCCCCCCACCCCTCCGCGGACAGCAGACAGGGAGGGGGTGGGCCCCCGCAGCGCCCGTTGGGCTCTCAGAGGCAGCTCCACCTACCCGGCACAATCTTCATTGGGGACAGCGGCGGGGCCCACGGGTCGACAGCGAGTGGGTGTAGGTGCTGGGAGGGTCACAGGCCCCTCGGAGGCAGCAGCAAGCGCGGAGGTGCGTGGAGGAGGGCACTGGCGCTGCTGCTGTCAGCAGAGCTGTGTCCGTGGGGGAGGGGGTGGGCAGGGGGCCCGCGGATATAAATATCCCAGGAGGGCAGGCCAGGCCCGTCATCTGTCCCGACTTAGAACATGACGTGCGGAGCCAGGGCACCGGCGCCAGGCCCGCTCCCACGGTGAGTCCAACAGGGGAAGCCTTGGGTGTCGGGGCCCACCTGGGAGCAGGGTGGCCCTCGGGCCTGGGGGCTCCAGTCCCTGTTGAAAGGCCTGCAGCTCCCACCCTGCCCACCCCGCGGGACGTCGATGGCAGTGGGGGAGCACTGGGAAAGGCCACCCTGGCAAGCACCACCACCCCTGCCCCCGGCAGGTCACCAAACAACACCTGGCCCAGACGGACGGGCGGGACGGCCTCCCAAGGTCAGGTCTCAAGCCAGATGGGGCCGGGCCTCCCCCGCAACCCAGGACGCTCAGGTGCTGGCCCCAGGCCCACACAGACCCTGGAAGCCCAGGGGGCTCAGACGCCCCCAGGGCCAAGGTGCACTCAGGAAACAGCAGGTGGAGGTCACGATCCCACCCCCTCCTCCCTGTCAAGTCTGACCCTCTGAGAACCCCATGGAGGAAGCCCGCAGGGCCATTCTAGTCTGACCCTCTGAGAACTCCAAGGAGTAAGCCCTGCACATCACTGCACCACACAGTTGAGGAAACTGAGGCACAGAACCGGCGAGGAACACCCCAGCCACCCGAGGCCGTGACATCAGCCCTGGTCGACTGCCTGGAGCGTGTGGGCAGCCGGCAGCAGAGCACAGCAAACCATACTTGGCCTCTGGCTGCCAGGGAAGGGGTACCCCAGCCCACGTGGGGAGGCCAGGGGCAACGGGGAGGGGGTGGAGGGCCAGGCCCACCCAAGTCTCCTGCCCATCAACCCCATGCTTCAGAAACAATTCTGAAGGAAATCGGCCTGCAGGGGCCAGCTCTGAAGGCCAGGGCTGGGCTCCACCTCGGAGGACTCCATGCTCCAACACCAGGGGGAACCAGCTCCTGGAGGCATGGAAGTCTGGGGCAAAGCCTGGCGCCCTGAGACACGTCCATCCCGCCCCAGACACACCACAGGCAGCATCTCTAGACAGAGCCATGCTCATCCGGAATCCGCGGTCCTGCCCCTGCAGGGCCCCGGCCACAGGCTGGTGGGGAAAGCAGAGCCCCATCTGGAGACCTGGACCCCTTCCTTCTGAAGACCTGCACCCTGGCCCGACCCTGGCCCAGCGCTGCCCTACCTTGGCCCAGCTGAATCAGCTCCTCCATGCTGTACCTGTCCATAGCTGCCGACCATGAGCCTGGCTGCTCTGGAGCGGCAGAGAGGAGAGGAAGGGAAGGCAGGAAGGAGGGAAAGGGTGGGAGGCAAAGGGAGGGCTCTCCAGAGCCCAGGCCTCTCCACCCAGCTCTGGGAGCCTGGCTCCTCCTCACGGCCACCCCTTAGTCAGCGAGCCGGGCAGAGTGAAGCCCAGTGGAACGACGGGTCGGACCAGCCCGCCTGCAATCCCTGAGCCCTCAGGTGTGGCTGGAGGGCCCTCCTCTGCCTGCCGGCCCAGCCCACCCACCCGGCAGCCTCCCCACCCGGCAGCCTCCCCACCCAGCACTGGCCCCAGAAGTCTGCACCACCCCAGCCCCTGCCTCATCCTCCAGGCCTTCAGCCTTGACAAAGGGACATCTCCTAGCTAAGTACCAACCTCTGCACTTTTTTCGCGCCGTTGGACTGCCCAGCCACCGCGAGACCCGGTAAAAGACAAACCTAATCGTACTGTAACCTGCTTAGAAAACCCGCCAGAGTTCTACAGGTCTCCCCGCAGACAACCGGACACAAAACTGGAGACTAATGGAGGGCTGGCA
This sequence comes from Bubalus bubalis, assembly GCF_019923935.1. Classification (NCBI taxonomy): domain Eukaryota; kingdom Metazoa; phylum Chordata; class Mammalia; order Artiodactyla; family Bovidae; genus Bubalus; species Bubalus bubalis. Next base: position 81,106,087 of record NC_059171.1, read on the forward strand.
GGGGCGCCATGTGCTGTGAAAGGGAGCAGCAGGGCTCTGCGCCTGCGGACAAGCCCGTGGGACAGTCAGGTGCGTGGCGTGGCCAGGAGCAGCCAGCCTTGCAGGGCACCTGCACCCGCAACATAGAGGCTGCTGGAGCACAGGGGTGAGCGTGTTCGGACAGCACCTCTTCTCTACTGAAGTTCCAGATCTTTCTGAGTTTTGAGCCAGGCTCATTGAGAAATGAAATTCATGTACGAAACCCACTCCCCCTGGGTCCATCTTTCCAGTAACCCCAGAGGAACCCTGTCCGTCCTCCTGGCAGCTCTCTGAGCGCCGTCCTCCTTGGTCAGGGCTCAGCTCAGGGCATGTCTCACAGGGGCCCTCCAGGACCACTCGCTCTTCACCCAGCCCATCCATCCCACATGCTGGGGGCTTCCGGCCAGGGACTCAGCCTGGGACTGACTGGTAAGTGGCAGAACAAGCAAGTGGACACCTTCCCACATGGATGAGCAGACCACCATGGCACAGGGGAAGGGGTCCGCGGCTCCCTGGCCGGGGATGGCCAGGCAGAGGCGGTCCACCTGAGCAAGGCCGCTGTGACGAGCGTGGCAGCTGGGCCCACGTGCTGACCTGCCCTTCTGCAGACGGACCAGAGGGGCGATGCTGTGAGCAAGTGAGGGGTCTGTGGCGCATCGCTGGATAACTTTTAAAGTATTTATTTCTTCATTTAATTTGGCCGTGCCAGGTCTCCGTTGGGGCCTGTCAGACCTAGTTTCCTGACCAGGGACTGAAAGCAGCCTCTGCTTTGGGAGCGCAGAGTCACAGCCACTTTTGGGAGCGCAGAGTCACAGCCACTGGACCGCCAGGGAAGCCGCACTTGATAATGTTTAAAACTCTGAGAAGTCGACAGTTCCCAATGTCATCAGAACCTTCCTAGCCAAGCCATCAGGACCCCTACAGACCTGGCCAAAGCCCTGTGCCCCACCCAGCACCCGAGGTGCCCTGGGCGTCCTCTTGTGCCCAGGGTGGTGCTCAGATCCTGCTCAGCCTGGGGGACCTCGGGGAAGGGGGAGCCCACGCCCTCCGGCCCTGACTCAGCCTGGAGCTGGAACTCATTTCCTGTTGGAAACTCTGAGCTGCCACCGGCAGTGGCTGCTGCGGCCGGGAAGGGAAGACTGAGTCACCCCCTCAGGGCTGGGGGCACCCCCCCTGCTCGCTGAGCCACACCCAGTCCCCCCTCCTGGCCCACGGCCAACTGCCCGCCCAGCCGCTCAGCCCAGCGCCAGCCCAGCCAGGCCACAGAAAAGGAAGGAAGGAGAGAAAAGGAGGGGGGTCCATGCTCCCCACACCCATGACCCAGGAAGGGGGAGGGTCTGCTCTGCCAGCCAGAGTGGGGCAGGGGCCCCATCAAGGCGATGGTCAGGGAGGAGGCCGGGTGGAGACCGTCCATCAGGTGCTGTCAGAGCTGACCGCTGCCCAGTGCAGCACTACTGTCTCTGGTGGGGAACATGGTCACCTTACTGACAGGCGCGGGAGAGGCCATGTGGTGAGCCCACCACCCACAACCTCCCTGACCCCCCCAGATGGGCTCCCACGCCTGGGCCCTAGTTAGTGGGTCCAGGCCCAACCTGGGCCTGTGCCTGGGTCCCCTGACCCCCCACTCATTCACCTGGCAAACTCCTGCCCACCCTGTTAGCCTCACCCCAGGCCCCCACCCACCCCCAGAGATCACATTCCTCCCCAGCTGGAGAGACATGGAGTCCACCCTGTGCTGGGGATCCGCTGCCCCCACTCGACACGGAAGCTGGTGAGCTCAGAAGCACAAGTGTGAGTCTGAGCTGCCCGCTACCCTCTGCCCACCTGGGTGGTGCAGCACAGGTCCTTAGGGACAGGGGGCTGCCACAGTTCGGGGCACAGCACAAGGTGCCGGCCCCTGGGACAACAGGACCCAGTCCATCCTCTGGGACCCAGGTCTCCCTGGGATGGATCCGCCTAGACCCCAGGCAGAGCCCTGCACTGCCGCGGCCATGGGTCTGCTCTTCCTGTCCCGGCCTAGGGCTGCCTGCTAGGCCGTCACCCACCCCAGGCTGACCAAGCACCCAGCCACCATATCACATCTGTGCCACACAACCAGGGGGCAAATGTCACCTCCGCTGGACAAACCCATGGCTCAGAAAGACCAGGCAGTCATCTCCACTTGGAGAGCGGCTGTACCCTGTCCCATCCCAGCACCCCCTCTGCACGCCCCCACCCCCTGCAGAGAGAGCCTGGAGCAGACAAATCCCTGGGGCTGGGAGGGGGTGGGCAGGGCACAGGACGAGGGTGATGCTGGCGAGAGGGCCCAGGGTGCCGGCCAGGGCTGTGCCGACAGCTGGTCCTGCCAGTCCGAGAACCGCGAGCCCCACCCCCAGCCCCAGGGTGTGCCTGGCTATGGGTGGCAGTAACCCACGGGCTCCTCCTTGGCCTACCCACCCCAAGATCCTCAAGCCAGGAGGAGGAGCCCTGGCGTCCACTGGCAAGAGTGCCCAGGCAGAGAGAGCGCCGCCTGCTGGCAGGAGCAGAGCTTTTGCACACCTGTTGCCCACCCCGTCCACCAGGCCCAGGCCCCGCACCCCCACCCACCAGGCCCAGGCCCCCACACCCCCGCCCTCCAGCTGGGGGCAGGGTGCAGCTACCTGTGGGTGGGGCAGGCTCCGGCCCCTGCCTCGCCAGGGTCCCTGGGGCGGTGGCAGGCACCACAGGGGGCTCTGGTGCCCCCTCCTCAGGCTCCTTCCGGCGGTAGACGCACCGCTCCTCTCGGGCAGGGTCCTCGGTGGGCGGCGGCCCCCGCTTGGGCGGGCAGCCCAGGGGACCCTGCACTGCCTGCACATGGGGGGTGCGGCGCGCAGGCATCACCATGGCCACGGGGCGGCGCACACGCTGCAGAGAGGCAGGCACGATCTCCGGGGGCAGGTGCAGGTACTGGCGCAGGTGGGCAATGCCCTCGTTGGTCAGGTACCAGTAAAAGTGGCGCCAGGCGAAGGTCTCCCGCACCAGGCCCCGCGCCCTCAGGGAGGCCATGGCGCGCATGACCTGCAGGTTGGTGACGCCGGGCACGTGAGGGTGCAGGCTGCGGGGCCGCCGGTCCTTCTTGGCCACCATCACGCCCTCTCGGAAAAGCACCTCATAAATGGCCCGCAGCTGGTCCAGCGGCATGAACATGCCGGCCACCATGGCTGCGGGAGTCGGTGAGCCAAGGGCACGGGCGGGGCCCAGAGAAGAGGCCAGGAGACGCCCTGCGCACAGCGCGCAAACGGGCCCCGGGGCAGGCAGGCTGCGGCGGGGAGCGCTGAGTTCGAGGGCGCAGGCTCCGGGCTTACAGCTCGCGGCGCCAGGCTCCCTGGCTCCGTGCAATTCCTGCCGGCACTGCGGCCTGCCCACGGCCTGCGCGAGCCTCCCACCCGCCCGCCCTTCAGGACGCTCAGGCCGGCCCCCTCTGACTCAGCAGCAAGGGCGGCCCCTCCCACCCTCGGCCAACAGGGCCCCTCGCAGGGTGGGGGGGCACCTTGCAGAGGGGCCACCCCCGAGGCAGGCCCCCTCCCGAACAGCCGGCCAGCGGCTCCACGTCAGTAATTACATCAGTTTCTAAACACTTCCTTCAAGGTTCTAAGACTAGGGGGAGGGCGGGCCGGCGGGAGCAGCCATGGACCCAGAGTCCAAAGGGTGGCAGAGGGAAGCGGAAGGAGAGAGGGCAGGAGGGTCCTCAGGCCGCGGTGTGGTCTCAGGACCTCAGGAGTCACAAGGATCTGAACAGGGTGCTGCCCGTCCCGGCAGGGGGCGCTCCAGGTCTAAGGGAGGAGGGGTGAAGTCTTGGGGGGCAGAGAGGAGGTGCTGAGGGGTCCGGGGTCCGAGGACGGAGGAGGAGAGCTGGGGTCTTGGGGTCAGGGGTCTGGGGGCATGGCAGGGGCAGCTGCTACAGCACAGGGACAGGCAGGCTGCAGGCCCCCTGGCTGCTGTCCATCAGACAGGGAGGGGACAGAGCCCCCACCTCCACATGTCAGACCCAGACACTGGCGGCCCTTTTTAACACTTGCCATGCTGGTTCAGATCAAGAGTGGGCCAGGAGCATAGAGTCAGCTCCGAGTCCTGAGGACTCCGAGCAGGGCACGGGGCTGGGGGCTCGGAGTGGGGCCTCCATCCCCCACTGCCCCAGGCCAGCTGTCAGAGGCCTGAAGCTCTCAGCTGCTACAGGGAATCAAAGTCACCAAGTCCGCCCCCCCCAACCCCCCTCACCACCCAGAGCCTCCTTTGAGCCAGCTGGACAGATGCATGGGAGCCCAGCTACATGAGGGTCTGGGGGCCCCAGTGATGGGGGGCCAGCAGCGGGGAAGGGACCGTATGCTCCACGTGAGGACCCTGGATCCTGGCCCGGCCACACCCAGCGGTCCCCCCCAGGCTCTCGCTGCTGAGGCTCCAACCGCAGACACGCCGCGCCTCCCCATCCTGCCCGATACCCCAACTCTCCCACCTGGGGCTGCCCCCTCCACCAAGCAGACACACCCATTCCCACCAAGCACGGGCAACCGGGAACTGATTAGACATAGGGCGGAGGTGGGGGGATCCTGAGGTGGGAGGCTCCGGCTGGCAGGCGGCAAACAGGCGGCAAACAGGCGGCGCGTGGGGGCGGGGTTCTGAGGCCGTTGCCATGGCACCGCAGAACCGCTCCCAACCACACACACACACACACACACACACACGCACGCACACGCACGCGCGCGCGCGCGCCCGGAGTTGTGGCAGAGGAAACTGCAGGCACAGCCAACTGTGCCCACAGCCCTGCCCGCCGGCTCTCTTCGGCTCTCCCTCCGCCGGCGGGCAGGGGCCCAGCGCGGCTGGACTCCGGCTCAGGGAGGGCGGGGCGCCGGCTGGGAGGACGCGGGGGTGGGCAACTGCCGCGCCCTCTCTGCCGAGCGGCGCCCGCGCGCTCTGCGGGCCACCAGGACTTGTGGCTTGCAGAACCAACACGAGCTATGGGTTCAGGCCAGCACTCAGGCCAGCGGCCCGGCCTGGCCCTGCGCTCGCGGAAGGCCACTCCTGGCCTGTCCCTCAGCCCTCCCTGAGGCCACCGGCGCTCCCCCTGCCCACCCCACAGTCCCACGCTGACTTCCTCTTCTTCCCAGCCACCCCGTACACTCAACGCACATTTTCTTAGTTTGATTCTCCGGTCTAACCCCCTCAACCCACAAGTCCCCCACCAAACCAACCCCCAAGCATCCCCCCTTCCAAAACGATTTCAAGCCGCACCCAAGGCCCCCAGACCAAGGTCTCTCCTCCCACACAGCCCTGCTCTGGCCTCAGCCCCGTCACCCCCACCCTTGCCGTCTCCGGCAGGAGAGGGCAGCAATTCCCGACGCTCAAGAAAGGGGGCGGGGCGCGAAGGGGCGGTCCCCCTCCCGCCCACCAGCCCGGCCTCGCGGGCTGAGGGGAGGAGCACGGAGGGACCTGGGGCAGGATGTTCCCAGCCTGGCCCGGGCGGCCGGCTGCGGCACACCTCCCTCGGCCCTACTCCCAGCGCACCCCCCGCGTCCCCGCACCCCCCCGCGTCCCCGAGGTCCCAGGGCTGGGAGAACGCCCCTTTCTGCCCATCCCCCACACTGCGGGAACCGCAGCCGCTGATTCAGCAAAGGGAGGGCCCGGGCGGGCAGACAGGGCGGCCCCCTCCACCCCACTTCAGGCCCCTCCGGGTCTCCAGGGCAACCAGTCGGCGCCCTTGGGCAGCCCCCAGGCCCCCCCATCCCAGAACAAAGAACCGCAGTGTGGACTTGTCCGGGGCCAGCCCGCCTGGCGCCTCCCCCCAGTGATCCCCCAGGCCCGGCCGGGTCCCCTCGGACGCTGGGGGCAGGCCGGCGAGCTGGGCGGGGACTCGACAGAGTGCTGGAGGAGAAAGTGCCGACCCGACCAACAGAGGCCAGCTCCCGCCTCAGCCCCGCCCCCGCCGCCGCCGCCGCCGCAGCCGCCCCGCCCCCGACACACTGCAGGGCTGCAGAGCTGCGGGGCTGCGGGGCCGCGGGGCTGCGGGGCTGCGGCTGGAGCCCTCCCAGCCAGCCTCGGGAGGACCTCGCACCAGGTGCAGCCCCAGTGGGGCATGGGCTGGGCCTCCTGGGGCTCCAGCTCCCCACTCCCAAAGCTGCCCCCAGAGCTGCAGACTCCGACCACTGCTCTGTGGGGACTGCATCCAGGCAGAGGTCACAGCTTGGTCCACAAACCCCATCCCCTGTCTCGGCCCCCGGCCTCGGCCCGCACCTTTGAGGGAGCTGATCTCTTGCTGGATGGCTCGCGAGGGGTCCATGTCTCCTCTGGGGCTGAGGGCGGCGCGGCCGCCGCCACGCAGAGTCCAGCCCCGCACTGCACTGCCCAGGCCAGAGCCGCAGCCTGGGGGAGGAGCCGGGAGGCGTGGGGCGGGGCTTTCCAGCCGGGGCGGAGCCTCGGCTAATCAATGCGCAGGGCCTGGCCACCGGCGCTTGCTCCCATCAGACGCAGCCCTCACCCCTCTAGCCTCCAGCTCTCGATCGCCTGACCCCGCTGACCCCAGCCAGACTGCCAGGCCAGCAAGCTGGATCCAGGTGCGCCTGGCAGGCCACCCCCCCCACACAGTCCCCGACCCTCACCGCTGGCCACCCTCGGAGTGCCCTCCTAGTCGCCCCAGCACGTGGCTTTCCTGACCTCGAAATCATGGCCACTCACTCCTTGACGGAGAGGCCCGATAGTCTGGACCTCCTGGCGATCTCCCCAGCCAGCGCCCCGGGTGAGGCCCGAAGGTGGGTCCCACTGGGCAGAGGCAGGGCCCTTCATCATGGCTCACTTCCCCACCTGCCATGCTCTCCCCTTCTCCCTCCGCTGGGGCCCTCCTCCACCCACATGCTCCTCTGGGTCACCTCAGCCCGTTGGGTGACATGACCCCCCAAGTGGCAGCCAGCCCCCGCCTCCCCACTGTGAAGTCCCCAACGGGCTTGTCTGGGGGTGCTCCTGTCTCCCAGCTCTGGAGGCGCCACCACCCACCACCCAGCAGCTCCGGCCAGCACCCTGGGGTCATCCCGCCGTGGGTCAGCCCCACGGGTCCTGGTGGCTCCACCGTCTGGTCTGACCATCTGCCACCAACTGTCTGGGTCCCAGCACATCTCGCGGGGTCCCCACCACCAGCCCTACTGCTGACAGGATCAGCCTCCTGGACACCGAGTGTCACTGCCGGTGCCCTGGGGAGAATGTCCCCGTTGGCACTGCCCAGTGGGATGAGCTCGGCCTCATTCATGGTGCCACGGGCACACTGCTTCAAGGTCAGCCCCAGGCTATGCTTCCCACTCCACCCTGGTCCTCTGTGCAGGGCTGTGGGGCACAGGCACCCTGGTCTCCCACAGGCCTACACCCCAGTCTTCCCTCCGTCCTTACCCAAGGCTCCTCCCTGGGGGCCCACACCCTCCCTAGGTGGGCTGCCACCTTCAGGCATCCACCCTTCCTGCCGCAGGCCCGCTGACTGTTGGGTCTGGACTGGGGGGCACATGATGACACCACAGGGGTGAAGCCAGCAGCACCCACAGGTACAGGCTGATGAGCAAAGAAGCAGCTCACACCCCCATGGTCCCTGGGACCTGAGCTGAGCTCCTCCACCACAGCCAGGCCCCCTCCTTCCCAGCCCCTCTGTCTGGGACAAAGTGCCCCCCGAGTCTCCTGAGACCCTGGCAGGTGTGGCCCCGGGCCAGAGGCAAGGGGGACCCCACCCCCACACACCCCGCCTGCCAACCAGAACATCCCACTGCTCCCAAGGCCCTCCTTGCACTCAAGTCCCTGTTCCTCACCAGCGCTCCCCAGCTTCACGCTGCGCCCACCCCAGGACAGCCTGCCCTGCGGCAGCTCACTAGTGATTGGTTGGCAAGTGATCCACAGACGGCTTCTACGTAGGGTTCCCCCGTAATCACACAGGGCACTCTATTAACAGGTTTACCTCATTAATAGATTAAAGGAGAAAACTTATGTATCAATCTCAAAATTTCCGACAACTCATAAAAACTCACTGGGATTTCTGATTTTTACAAAGTGGCCCAATAAACTGGGAAAGGAAGTCCAGGGGTCCCTCAGGGTCTGAGGGGAACTGGTGCCAGAACCCCAGCCAACACTCAAATCCTTGGATGCTCAAGTCCCTTATAAAAACTGAAGTAGTATTTGCATATAGGCTAATACAGTGCAAGTGCTACATAGTGTCGGTCCCTTCAGTCGTGTTCAACTCCTTGTAACCCCACAGACTAGCCTGCCAGGCTCCTCTGTCCATGGGATTTCCCAAGCAAGAATGCTGAAGTGGGTTACCATTTCCTCCTCCAGAGGATCTTCCCGAGCCAGGGACCAAACCTTGGTCTGCTGCACTGCGTGCGGATTCTTTACTGTCTGAGCCAGAACTACTGGGAACACACAGATAACTGTGACTACAATGTAAATTCTATGTAAACAGTACCCACAGAAAACTCAAGTTTTACTTTTTGAACCTTAAATCACTAAAGTCCTCAGTGGCCGAACCATGGGTGGGGAAGGCCAGCTGTTAACAGGAGACCAGACTTCCGTCTGAGTCTGACGGCGACACTACCCCAGAGGCCCCCCTGTGGGAAGTACTGGGAGCAGGAGCAGCTGGGCGATAAGACTCAGCATGCTGGTTGGGATGTCCCCAAAGCCACACGGCCAGAGGCCAGAGGCAGCCTCCAGTCTCAGCTGCTGGCGAGGTGGATCCAGGCCCGTGAGGGGGAAAGGAAACCGTATACACGCCACTCTGACCACAGAGCGATGAGAAGTGTCCTTTGCCTCCTCAGCACCTAAACCAGCACCGTCGACCACCCGTCAGAACCAACAAGGCACTCACTAGAACGGCCGGCTTGCGACATCCTTCTAAAGACTGGAGGGATTTCTTATAGGCTAACAATGGTGAGTTAGAAAAAGAGGGTGGGAGAAACCCTGCATTCGCAGTGCACGATATAAACTTCTCTGGCACGGATTGATAAAAATCCATCAGGACTTAAATTCAGAAAGTCTCAAAAGCACAAAGACCGACCCAGACCCACGTGTAGACTCATGTTCCCAGTGCAGGGGTCTGACCCCACAGGACCACTGCGCCCGAGCTAGAGCTGCGTTCCCGACAGGCACGCCTGCCCCACCTGCCAACTCTGTTAATAATTGCCTTGTTTACCCGCTCACGTGATTTCATATCAGATCGGCGAGGTGCTGCTGTTTGTCTGAAGCCCTGACTCGGGGTGCAAGGTAGGTGGGAGGAGCGAGCCCTCTCGGGCACTGCAGAACCTGGCAGACAACCTTTTGTGTGTTAGTCGCTCAGTCGTGTCTGACTCTGCGACTCCATGGACTGTAGCCCGCCAGGCTCCTCTCTCCATGGAATTTTCCAGGCGAGAATACTGGAGGGGGTTACTATTTCCTACTTCAGAGCAGACACCTTAGGACCTTGTAAAAATATTGTGTTTGAATAGGAATTATTCCCCAGACACAGGGAAAAGTGCCCCCATCTTGTCCCCTCCCTGCCCTGCACACGGTATGCAGCTCACAGTCAGGACTGGCTTCCTCTTCAAATCTCTGAAATTTCTCTATGGGGAAAAATCAGGTAAATACAAACATGATTCTTGGTTTTCCCCCTTTGCCTGCACTGTCGGGAGGTCCCCCGCGGCAGGCCTGCACCCACCCTCCCTCGGACACTGCCCTCATCCTCTGCTCTTTCACGCACTGCGGTTTTTAGGCCTGATAGACACTTTCACTGGCCTGGTTCCCACCGTTTCACCAATACAATCCAGAAACCGGGGTTCTGGAATTTTGCCAATCTGATAGGTGAAAAAACAAAAACAAAACAGCACCATGGTGCAGCTGGAGCTTAAATCTTGCTGGTTTGACCCAGAAATTCCATTTCTAACAGCAGCCATAGACACACACGATCCAGCGACACAGCTCTTCTATGCAGCAGTTTCCAACAGCAAAAGAGCTGAACTAGACCAAACCTACTGTTCCATGGGAGGAGATCAGTTTCAATAGGATGCGGTCCTGAGCGGGAAGCTGCCCAAGGACACAACAGTGAGGCGGTGCTGAGACCAGCGGATGGCATGTGGGCCTTAGCCCAGGCACGCTCCTCTGCTGACCGCTGACACACCGCGGCGGTGCGGGACCCACTCCCCTTGCCCGAGACACGCCTCGTGTGCGTTCTGTCCCTTAGAACACCTGCCGCCGACCAAAGACACAAAGACAATAAATGATACAAAATAAAAAGGATATGATTACCATGCAAATTATAAACTAATGTCATAGAAGGATCGTATTTGTTGTAACATTAAGTAAAAAGAAGTTACACGTGTCTAAGACACTAGGTTGGTGCAAAAGTAATTGTGCTTTTTACACTGTTGACGTTTGCTGTTTGATATAGGAATACCTTCTTAAATAAATGTGACTATGCTATACATCCGGAGAAGGCAATGGCACCCCACTCCAGTACTCTTTCCTGGAAAATCCCATGGATGGAGGAGCCTGGTGGGCTGCAGTCCATGGGGTCGCGAAGAGTTGGACACGACTGAGCGACTTCACTTTCACTTTTCACTTTCATGCATTGGAGAAGGAAATGGCAACCCACTCCAGTGTTCTTGCCTGGAGAATCCCAGGGACGGGGGAGCCTGGTGGGCTGCCATCTGTGGGGTCGCACAGAGTTGGACATGACTGAAGCAACTTAGCAGCAGCAGCAGCAGCAGCAGCATGCTATACATCATGTTAATGTGCATTTCTCCCTTTTTGTTTTTCTGCTAGTAACATATTACTTGCTGTTTATCTGTATTTTAGACTATGGAAATGAAGTTAGACAAAAAGCAAATTGGAGCAATTTTCTTATTCGCGTTAAAAATGGGTTGTAAAGCAGAGGAGACCGCATCAACAACGCATTTGGCCCGGGAACTGCTAACCAATGTACAGAGCAGTGGTGGTTCAAGAAGTTTTGCAAAGGAGATGAGAGCCTTGAAGATGAGGAGCGTAGTGGCCAGCCATCGGAGGTTGACAACGACAACAACCAACTGAGAGCCATCATCGAAGCTGATCCTCTTAGAACTACACAAGAAGTTGCCAAAGAACTTAATGTCCACCTTTCTAAGGTCGTTCGGCATTTGAAGCAAATTGGAAAGGTGAAAAACCTGAACGAGCGGGTGTCTCACGAGCTGACTTAACACACATGAGCTGATAAGTCCTCATTTTGAAACATTGTCTTCTCTTATTCTACGCAACAACAACAAACTATTTCTTGATCAGATTGCGACGAGTGACAAAAAGTGGATTTTATATGACAACCGGCAATGACCAGCTCAGTGGTTGACCTAGGAGAAGCTCCAAAGCACTTTCCAAAGCCAAACTTGCACCAGAAAAAGCTCATGGTAGAGATTGGCGGTCTTCTACCCGTCTGATCTACTACAGCTTTCTGAATCCCGGCAAAACCATTACATCTGAGAAGTATGCTCAGCAAATCGATGAGATGCCCTGAAAACTGCAACACCCACAGCCAGCACTGGTCAACAAAGAGGGCCCAAGTCTTCTCCATGACAACACCCAACTGCACATCACACAACCAACCAAGCTTCAAAAGTTGAATGAATTGGGCTACAAAGTTTTGCCTCATCCTCCGTATTCACCTAACCTCTCACCAACCACCACTTCTTCAAGCATCTTGACAACTTTTTGCAGGGAAAACGCTTCCACAGCCAGAAGGAGGCAGAAAATGCTTTCCAAGAGTTCACTGAATCCCAAGGCATGGATTTTTACACTATAGGAATAAACTTATTTCTTGTTGGCAAGAATGTGTTGATGGTAATGGTTCCTATTTTGATTAATAAAGATGTGTCTGATCTTAGTTATAATGCTTTAAAATTCAGAGTCCAAAACCGCAATTATGTTTGCACCTAAATACTTCACAATATTAGATTACAAAGTTACACACAAACTAAGTTATAACTATAAAATAGCGTGCACGTTTTTCTTAAAAACAAGCATAAAACATAAAGCTGCAGAGGTTTTACAGAACACCAATAAACCACTGCAGGCAACCTGGAGGGACGGCGCTGACCAGCAGCCCTGGAAGGTGTGCTCACGTCGAGACGCCTGGTGCCCGTGTCTGTGACCTTAAGTGGAAATTGGGTCTTTGCAGATGTGATTAAGTTCAGGATATCAGGATGAGATCACCCTGGCGTATCTGGGTGGGACCTAAACCTAATGGCAGTGTCCTTATAAGAGGCAGAAGAGAGATCCCCAGAGGACAGGCCCGTGAAGAAGGGGCAGAGGCTGCAAGGACGCTGCCACAAGGCACGCCACAGCCACCAGACCCTGGAAGAGGCAGAGGCAGGCAGGGGTTCCCAGGAGCCTCCAGAGAAGCCAATGCCATGACCACACCTTGACTTTGGCCTTCTGGCCTCCAGAGGGGAGAGGAACTTTCTGCTGTTCCAGACCACCCGTTTGTGGTCATCTGTTATGGCAGACACGGGAGACTAATGAAGATATTTTTACCAGGAGTGACAATTGTCTAAAAGCGTGGCGCTGCCTTTGGAACTGGGTAACAGACGGGGCTTGAGAACTTGAGGAGCCTGGTAGAAAAAGCCTAGACTGCCTTGAGCACAAATCACCGGAAGCTGGAGGAAAGGTGATCCTTATTAAACACAGCAAAAAACTTGGCTGAACTGAGTTCCAGAGTCAGGTGCAAAACAGAACTTGCAAGGGATGAACTTGGATCTTTAGCTAAGGAGGTTTCCAAGCCAAGTGTGGGAGGTGTGACCTGGCTTTTACCTGTTCCTTACAGGAAAGTGCAGGAGGAAAGATGCCAATCGTGGAAGGAACTGTGAAACAGGAAGAGAGCCAGGGCTGGTGACCCGGGAACTTCATGCCCATCCAGGTTCAGGAGAGGCAGCTGTGGGGAGACTCACTGTGAGGAGAGAGAGCCAACGACATGACTGGACAGTCGTCCTCTGAAAAGAGCTGATGTCTGACTAGCAGATCCAACCATCTCAGCACAAGCTGGGCTCAGAGAGGGGCCTCCTGGGAAGGAGGAGCCTCCTCCCTGATGGCATGGGTCCCTGTGACATACACGGGAGACCCACACGGTCAAAAAGGGTGCTGTATCAGCAGAAACACTGCCAGCTTGGATGGAAGAGGATGAAGGAAAGATGTTGGAATTCAGGGGTTCTGCAGGCAGGCTGGTGGGCTGCTGTCTATGGGGTCACACAGAGTCAGACACGACTGAAGTGACTTAGCAGCAGCAGCAGGCAGGAAATGGGGCAACAGAGCAGCTACTCAGCTTCAAACATATGCTGCCCATCGAGGGAAAAATCGTGACTTCCCTGGTGGTCCTGTGTCTAAGACTCCGAGCTCTCAATGCAGAGAATACAGGTTCGACCCCTGGTTGGGGAACTAGATCCCACATGCTGCAGCTAAGAGCCAGAGCAGCCTAATAAATAAATAGAATTTTTTTTTAAACCAAAAGATGACTCCAAGGGCAGAGCCTTGTGCCCAGAGACAGAGGCCGGCAGAGAAGAAGGTACAGAGAGCAAAGCATCCAGCCCCAGATGGGTATTCTCAGGCCTTCAGCCATATTGGAACTTGCCCTGCTGGGTTTCAGGCTTGCTGGGGACTGGTGACCCCTTTATCTTTTCTTCCTCCCTTTGGGAGTGGAGCTGTCTACTCTATGCCTCTCCAACATTGTATTTTGGAGTATACAATTCAATTTCTAGCTCACAGGTCCACAAATTGAGATGGGTTTCACCCCAGCGTGGACCGTATGCAGAATCTTACCTATACCTGATACAGACAACTTAGATGAGACGTGGGGCTTCGGATGAGATTTAGGTGAGATTTTGGACTGAGTGTTGTGGCTGTAAGACTTTTGGGGATGCTGGGAGAGGCAAATGTCTTTTGCACACGACAGACACGAATTTCAGAAGGCAGGTGGCAGTGCACTGAAGTGGCTCCAAAAAAGTGCACTGAAGTGGCTCCAAAAACAGACAGAAGCCGTGAAAGTTACTTTTGGAAGCAGGGTCTTTGCAGTTGTAACTTAGTTAAGATTCTCGAGATGAGATCATCCTAGACTATCAGGAAGACCTAAGTCCAGTCCTAAGTGTCCTTACAAGAGACAGAAGGGAAGATGCACGGGAGGCCATGCTGAAGATGGAGGTGGCACTGCAGTGATGCAGCCACTAGGAGCTGGGGGGCCAGAAACGTGACCCGCCCCGAGGCTTCTGGGGGTGCTCGGCCCTGCCGAACTGTGAGAGAAAACTTCTGTTGTTTTAAGCCACCCAGACTGTGGCGATTTGTTACGGCAGTCACAGGAACCCAAAGAGGGGGGTGGAAGCCCCAGCTACGCCTTCCCCACTCCACGGCCCCCAGCCCCCATGCTGCCCCCGGCCCACCTGACCACCAGCCTGCCCAAGATCTCCCAGCCTCCAGGGTCCTTCCAGGCCCTTCCTCCCTGCAGCACAGGCCCTGGATGCACCCCACCCCAGGATGCATATGGGTAGCAGATGCCCCCTCCTCCTTCCTGGCCCTAGGGCAGCAGGAACAGTCCCTGTCAAGCGCTGACCATCCAGCTGGGAAGACCCTTCCCCAGCTAATCCATGACCCAAGCTCCCCCAGAGGAGGGGGGAGGAAGAGAGAAGGGGAGCAAGCCCTGTTGGCTCATCTACACCAGGGGCCAAATTAAAAATACAATCATTTTTCAAAATATTTCTTCATTTACTTGGCTGCATCAGGTCTCAGTGGCAGCACTTGGGATCTTTGTTGTGGTGGATGGGCTTAGTTGCCCCATGACATGTGGGGTCCTAGCTCCCCAACCAGGGATCGAACTCGAGTCCCCAGCATTAGAAGGCGGACTCTTAATCACTGGACCAACCACCAAGGAAGTCCCAAAATATAATCACTTTTAATGATAGGCCCAAAAAATTGCACTCATCTCACACGCTAGTAAAGTAATGCTCAAAATTCTCCAAACCAGGCTTCAGCAATACGTAAACCATGAACTTAGAGATGTTCAAGCTGGTTTTAGAAAAGGCAGAGGAACCAGAGATCAAATTGCCAGCATCCGCTGGATCATGGAAAAAGCAAAAGAGTTCCAGAAAAACATCAATTCTGCTTTATTGACTATGCCAAAGCCTTTGACTGTGTGGATCACAATAAACTGTGGAAAATTCTGTGGTAATACCAGACCACCTGACCTGCCTCTTGAGAAATCTGTACACAGGTCAGGAAGCAACAGTTAGAACTGGACATGGAACAACAGACTGGTTCCAAATAGGAAAAGGAGTACGTCAAGGCTGTATATTGTCACCCTGCTTATTTAACTTATCTGCAAAGTACATCATGAGAAATGCTGGGCTGGAGGAAGTACAAGCTGGAATCAAGAGAGAGAGAAAATTGCCGGGAGAAATATCAATAACCTCAGATATGCAGATGACACCACCTTTATGGCAGAAAGTGAAGAAGAACTAAAGAGCCTCTTGATGAAAGTGAAAGAGGAGAGTGAAAAAGTTGGCTTAAAGCTCAACATTCAGAAAACTAAGATCATGGCATCTGGTCCCATCACTTCATGGCAAATAGATGGGGAAACAGTGGAAACAGTGTCAGACTTTATTTTCCTGGGCTCCAAAATCACTGCAGATGGTGACTGCAGCCATGAAATTAAAAGATGCTTACCCCTTGGAAGGAAAGTTATGACCAACCTAGACAGCATATTAAAAAGCAGAGACATTATTTTGTCCACAAAGGTCCGTCTAGTCAAGGCTATGGTTTTTCCAGTAGTCATGTATGGATGTGAGAGTTGGACTATAAAGAAAGCTGAGCGCCGAAGAATTGATGCTTTTGAACTGTGGTGTTGGAGAAGACTCTTGAGAGTCCCTTGGACTGCAAGAGATCCAACCAGTCCATCCTAAAGCAGATCAGTCCTGGGTGTTCATTGGAAGGACTGATGCTGAAGCTGAAACTCCAATACTTTGGTCACCTGATTCGAAGAGCTGATGCATTTGAAAAGACCCTGATGCTGGGAAGGATTGAGGGCAGGAGGAGAAGGTGACGACAGAGGATGAGATGGGTGGATGGCATCACCGACTCAATGGACATGGGTTTGGGTGGACTCCAGCAGCTGGTGATGGACAGGGAGGCCTGGTGTGCTGCAGTTCATGGGGTCACAAAGAGTCGGACACGACTGAGCGACTGAACTGAACTGAAATGTCCAAATGTAAAGGGACCAGATGAATAAGGTGAGGTACTTCCACGTAATGGAACGCTTAGTACTATATCCATTAAGAAGCATGAGGGTGCCAAGACCATTCAGTGGGGGAAGAAGAATCTTTTCAGTGAATGGTGCTGGGACAACTGGATATCCACAAGCAGAAGAGTAAAGTTGGGGGACTTCCCTGGAGGTCCGGTGGTTGGGACTCAGAACTCTCACTGCGGGGGCCCTGGCTTTGATCCCTAGTTTGGGAACAAAGAATCAGCAAACTGTGTAGCAAAAAAAAAAAAAAAGGAATAAAGTTGGACCACTACCTCATGCCATATTCAAAAAATCAAAATAGATAAAAGAACAAAATGTAAGAGCAAAAACTATAAAACTCTTGGAAGAAAACATACATATAAATCTTCATAACTTTGGAATAGGCAACAGTTTCTTAGACATGACACCAAAAGCATAGCAACCAAGAAAAAAATAGATAAATTGGACTCGTCCTTAAAATTTCTTGTGCTTCAAAGAACATCATCAAAAAAGTAAAAAACAACCCACAGAATCAGAGACTATTTTTGCAAATCCTCTATCTGATAAGGAACTTATATCTACAATACATGAAGAACACTAACAACTCAATAATAAAAAGAAAAAAAAACAAGGTAAACACTATCGATAAAGTCTCTGAACGGACACTTCTCAAAAGAAGACACAGAAATAACCAATATGCAGAAGAAAAGATGCTCAACATCATCAGGAAATGCAAATCAAAATCAAGAGAAACCACTTCACACCCACTAGGATTGAATGGCTATAATCAAAAGTGAAGTCATTCAGTCATGTCCAATTCTTTGCGACCCCATGGACTGTAGCCTACCAGGCTCCTCCATCCATGGAATTTCCCAGGAAAGAATACTGGAGTGGGTTGCCATTTCCTTCTCCAGAGGATCTTCCCCACCCAGGGATCAAACCGCGGTCTCCCACATTACAGGCAGTCGCTTTACCGTCTGAGCCACCAGGGGAGCCCTAACGGCAGATAATAAGTGCTGGTATGACCTAAATCAAATCCCTTATGATTATACAGTGGAAGTGAGAAATAGATTTAAGGGCCTAGATCTGATAGATAGAGTGCCTGATCAACTATGGACTGAGGTTCGTGACATTGTACAGGAGACAGGGGTCAAGACTATCCCCATGGAAAAGAAATGCAAAAAAGCAAAATGGCTGTCTGGGGAGGCCTTACAAATAGCTGTGAAAAGAAGAGAAGCAAAAAGCAAAGGAGAAAAGGAAAGATATAAGCATCTGAATGCAGAGTTCCAAAGAATAGCAAGAAGAGATAAGAAAGCCTTCCTCAGCAATCAATGCAAAGAAATACAGGAAAACAACAGAATGGGAAAGACTAGAGATCTCTTCAAGAAAAATAGAGATACCAAGAGAACATTTCATGCAAAGATGGGCTCGATAAAGGACAGAAATGGTATGGACCTAACAGAAGCAGAAGATATTAAGAAGAGATGGCAAGAATACACAGAAGAACTGTACAAAAAAGATCTTCATGACCCAGAGAATCACGATGGTGTGATCACTGACCTACAGCCAGACATCCTGGAATGTGAAGTCAAGTGGGCCTTAGAAAGCATCACTACAAACAAAGCTATTGGAGGTGATGGAATTCCAGTTGAGCTCTTTCAAATCCTGAAAGATGATGCTGTGAAAGTGCTGCACTCAGTATGCCAGAAAATTTGGAAAACTCAGCAGTGGCCACAGGACTGGAAAAGGTCAGTTTTCATTCCAGTCCCAAAGAAAGGCAATGCCAAAGAATGCTCAAACTACTGCACAATTGCACTCATCTCACACGCTAGTAAAGTAATGCTCAAAATTCTCCAAGCCAGGCTTCAGCAATATGTGAACCATGAACTTCCAGATGTTCAAGCTGGTTTTAGAAAAGGCAGAGGAACCAGAGATCAAATTGCCAACATCCACTGGATCATGGAAAAAGCAAAAGAGTTCCAGAAAAACATCTATTTCTGCTTTATTGACTATGTCAAAGCCTTTGACTGTGTGGAGCACAATAAACTATGGAAAATTCTGAAAGAGATGGGAATACCAGACCATCTGACCTGCCTCTTGAGAAATCTGTACACAGGTCAGGAAGCAACAGTTAGAACTGGACATGGAACAACAGACTGGTTCCAAATAGGAAAAGGAGTACGTCAAGGCTGTATATTGTCACCCTGCTTATTTAACTTATCTGCAGAGTACATCATGAGAAACGCTGGACTGGAAGAAACACAAGCTGGAATCAAGATTGCCGGGAGAAGTATCAATCACCTCAGATATGCAGATGACACCACCCTTATGGCAGAAAGTGAAGAGGGACTAAAAAGCCTCTTGATGAAAGTGAAAGTGGTGACTGAAAAAGTTGGCTTAAAGCTCAACATTCAGAAAACTAAGATCATGGCATCTGGTCCCATCACTTCATGGGAAATAGATGGGGAAACAGTGGAAACAGTGTCAGACTTTATTTTTCTGGGCTCCAAAATCACTGCAGATGGTGACTGCAGCCATGAAATTAAAAGACGCTTACTCCTTGGAAGGAAAGTTATGACCAACCTAGATAGCATATTCAAAAGCAGAGACATTACTTTGCCAACAAAGGTTCGTCTAGTCAAGGCTATGGTTTTTCCTGTGGTCATGTATGGATGTGAGAGTTGGACTGTGAAGAAGGCTAAGCGCTGAAGAATTGATGCTTTTGAACTGTGGTGTTGGAGAAGACTCTTGAGAGTCCCTTGGCCTGCAAGGAGATCCAACCAGTCCATTGTGAAGGAGATCAGCCCTGGGATTTCTTTAGAGGGAATGATGCTGAAGCTGAAACTCCAGTACTTTGGCCACCTCATGCGAAGAGTTGACTCATTGGAAAAGACTCTGATGCTGGGAGGGATTGGGGGCAGGAGGAGAAGGGGACAACAGAGGATGAGATGGCTGCATGGCATCACTGACTCGATGGATGTGAGTCTCAGTGAAGTCCGGGAGTTGGTGATGGACAGGGAGGCCTGGCATGCTGCGATTCATGGGTCGCAAAGAGTCGGACATGACTGAGCGACTGAACTGAACTGAACTGAAGGATGTGAAGAGACTGGAAACCTCACACACTGCTCATGGGATCACAGAACAGTGCAGCTGCTTTGCAAAGCAATCTGGCAGTCCTTCAAACAGTTAAATATAGAATTAACACATGTTCCAGCAATTCCACTCCTTGGTATATACCCAAGAGAGATGAGCACATACATCTACACAAAAACCGGCAGACAAGTGTTCACAGCAGCATATTCATAATAGCCAAAGGTGGAAACAGCCCCCAAACCTATCTCCCTAGGCAGAGATAAACCAAGTGTAGTCTATCCATACCACAGAATATCATACCACCACAAAAAGGAACGAAGAACCACGCACTATGACATGGAAGAAATATTACACCAAACGAAAGAAGCCAGACACAAAGTTGGATGATTCCATTAATATGAAATGTCCTACACAGGCAAATCCACAGAGACCTAAAGTGGATCAGTGTTGGCCAGGGGCCGGGGACTGTAAATGTTCTGAAATCAATGGTGCGAACGACTTCACAAGTCTATTAATTCGCTAAAACCACTGAATTCTCTCTCTGTTTCTCTCTCTCTCTCACTCACACACACACTATGGTCACCCCAGCCAGTGAGACTAGGGACCCAAAGTGTGACTTTCACCTTTTTTCTTTATATTCTCATAGTGCTTTTCTGTCTGTTTTTAGCTTTTGACCATAAACAGACCAAAAGCCCTCTCCAATGAGTCCCAGATAACTGCCAGACCTCAATCCTGCCCACTGAGTTCTGGCCGCCAAAGATGACACCCCATGCGATCACCCACTCACCCTGCAAGCGCCCTGAGTCCTGGCTGAGAGCCTGGGGCTGGTGCCAGGGACACAGGTAACCGAGTCCAGGATGGGACAGGGTGGGACACATGACGGGATGCCCATCCCGTCAGGGCTGAACAGGGAGGTGAGGGAATCCCACCAGCTGGGCACACGTCCTGCAGATTCGAGGACACTCCCCACACCACTGCCACCGCCTCCCAGCCCCACCCTGCTGTGCCTCCAGCAGACCCCCTACCCCAGCCCTGCCTGGAGGACCTGCCCCCACAAACACCCCCGCGGACATTGCTCACCTCTGCTCTCCCCACTCCACGTCTGTGCCCCCTCCAGGACCACCTTAGCAGCTTGGTGGGCACCCTCCAGCCCCCCTCCCCCGATCCACACTGAGGCTCCCAGCCCCGAGACACAGCCTTGAACTCTCTACAGGCTGCCCAGACCCTCCTGGCTGAACCATCTACTCCCTGTCCTGGACTCTGTGTCCCATCTTCCTGGACAGGCCTCTGGACCCATGTGCAAAGGGTCACCACGGGGCTTTGGGGGGCTCTTTCACCATAAACCTTCCCCCCACAGCCTGGCCTGCGTCACCCGAACTCCCCCTCCCTGCCCTCCCACAGAGACCACAGGCCTCTGCAGCCTCCCTCAGCCCCGCCTGGCTCTCCAGCCCTGTGGGGATCTGCCCTGGAGCCAGGGGCCGGCAGACAGGAAGTGGAGAAGGCCCTGGGAGGAGCAGGATGCTGCAGGGAGCGTGGGGGATTTCCAGGGGAGTGACACGTCCAGTGTGGACAGTGAGGTCCAGTGTGGACAGGGAGGTGCCCCAGGGTCCGGCGAGGGCACGAAGGTCACAGCAGAGACTGGATTCTGGAGGCAGATGGGGAAGGTGCGTCCAAGAGGGCAAACAGGGCAAGGGTGGGGGCGGGGCAAATGCCAGAGGGGAAGAGGCCAGGAGGCGGTGCCAGGCCCTCCCCGGCCAGTGAGTGACCAGGAATGGGTGTGCAGAGCTGGGCAGGGGTCCCTGAGGGCTGAGCCTGCTAGTGCTCACTGCGCCCCCAGGAGGGGAACCCGTGCCTCCTTCCTGCCTCCAGCCCAGCAGGCCTCACCTCTCTTCCCCGCGGGGGGCAGCACTCCTCGAGGGGGGCAGATGGGCCAGGGCCTCAGGCTTCCGTGTGGGTCCGAGGGGCTCACAGCCGTCAGGCCCGCAGCCCATAGCCTGGCCTCTTCTGACTCCTTGAGACCATCCCCGGGCCTTGGCCGTGGCCCTGACAGCCCAGGCCCAGCCCAGCCCCCTACCTGTTCCCATGGCTCAAGCCAGGAGCTGAGGGACTCGGGTCCTCCAGAAGCCTTCCCTACCCCAACCAGCAGTCCCCACACCTGCTCCCCCAGTTCGCCGCTCTCAGCCACCCCAGGCCTGTGCCGCAATCAGAGCTGAGCCACGGCACTGGCCACCTCAGGCAGGCACCCTGCACCCGCGGACAGCAACCAGGCCAGCGGGGAGGGGCACGGCCAAGGCAGCTCCACACCAGTCCTAGAAGCCCTCAGGGTCCTGTCAGGCCTCGCTCCTGAGAGGTGGGCGCCACCCCAGGGAGCAGAGGGCCAGGGCTTCTCAGGCTGGAACACTCCAGCCTGACGCCCTGACGGGCTCTGGAGCCACACGGGAAGATGCTGGACAGAGCGCTGTTCGTTCTGTGCGACATCCCCACTTCCTTCAGAGCGGCCAGTTCATGAACTGTTCCGTTCTGGGGCCTGCCAGGAGGGCTGCGGCCCAGGTGGGCGGCTGCTCCCTGCCCTGGATGTGTCCAGACGGACGCCCCTGGGTCAGGTCAGCCCACCCAAGACACACCTTCCCTCCCTCAGGCTCAGGAGCTCACAGTCACAGCAGTGTCTCCAGCCCAAGCGACTGGTCACAGAGGCAAGCGGGTCGGCCACAGTGCTGGTGGGAGAAGCACGCAGCACGTCCACCCGGCCAGGGCCCGGAGAGCCGTGAGTGGATGACCGCCCAGCAGAGACGAGCCTAGGGCCCGGTGAAATCTCCCCTGCCTGGGTGAGGTCACTGGGTGGACAGCGGCTGCCCAGGGCTCCAGGCAAGGTCCCAGCAGGACCTCTCTCCCTGAACTGCCCTTGGGGGCAGAGCCAGCATAACCAGCCGTGTGGGGCTGGGACCTGCTCTGGCTGAGCGCTGCCCAGAACCCCACCTCGATCCTTGCTGAGCCTCTGCGGGCCAGGGGCCAGGGCTGCGCCCATGCCTGCTCAGAGCTCACGCCCCAGGCAGCTGGGCTGCGGGCAGCGGACAGCAGTGAGGCCTGGACAGACCTAGGGGCCCCTGGCACGTGGAGCAGGGGCAGGGGTCTGCCAAAGCCCCCAAGTGGGCTCCTGTAGAGAGGAAGAGGAGGCTGACCCGACTTCCCCAGCCCACAGCTTCTCCCCAGCAGACAGTAAAGGGGCGTCACAGGGTCCCTGCCAAGGCTGGGCGGCCGCCTAGGTGCTCACCAATTTGGGGAGGTGAGGAAAGACAGCAGCTATGCGACCCACTGCCAGACAGAGGCGGCCACCCGCGCTTCTGGGGGACGCGCCCAACCGAGGGGTAGGGGACAGCTCAGACTGACCCACGTGTCTGCTGTGCACGGACGCCGGACACAGGACACTGGCCAGGGCGGCCCACTCCACCCGCCCGCGCCGCACCATGCCCTATTAAGGGCATGACCACCGGGCTCCGCCGAGCGCGCTGCCGGCGGCCACGCCGGTCGAGTGAGGCTGGGGGGTTGGCCGGGGGTCTGGGCTCTGATCGGGACGACCTCCGCAGACGAGGTGTCAGAGGCCGTACTGCCCGGCCGGAGGACCTGTCAGGGCCGGCCAGTCGGCCGGCAGACAGCCCGCAGGGTGGGCGGGGACCGCGGCCGTACCTTTGTACTTCTCGCGCACCTCCTCGTAGGCCTGGATGAAGTCCTGCTCGTCGGGCGGCGGCGGGGCGGCCATGGCGGCGGCGGGCGCGGGACGCTCTGGGCGCTGCGGCGCAGAGCGGGCTTCCAGTCCCCGGCGGCCACTCGGCCCCTGCGGCCGCGCGCGCCGCTTAAAGGAGCCGCCCCCGCCCCGCCCCGCACCCAGGATGCCCCACGGGCGGGCGGGGCCCCGGGGAGCGGCGGCCGCGCGCCCCGGCCCCTCCCGGCGTCTGAGGCTCCTAGTCTCCGCCCCGCACTCCTCCCGGCCGGCGCACACCCCCTTCCCGCCCCCGACCCGGTTGCCGGCCCAACGACGTCCCGAAATCTGCTCGCCCGGCCCGGCAGGGGCCCCCTTCCTCGCTGGCCGCCAGACCCAGCGAGCTCACCTGGCCGCCCCCAGCGCGCCCACCCGCTTCCGCCCCCGCCGCCGCTACCGAGAGCTTTCCCTTGCAACCTGGGAGATCGAGTGTTTTCGGTATGAAATTCTTACGCTAAAAAGAAAAATTTTTAATTACGAATAAAAGGGCTGAAATCGGAAATGTACAGAAGAAAATATGATGTTTTTAAAAGACAATGTCTTTGCCACCCATCAGATTGGCAAGCCCCGTCTCCCAGGGCTGAGAAACGCCCTCCCCCGGAACGCCCCGGCAGCGTTCCTCCAGCTGGAAACGCTGCGCACCCCGTGTCCAGAAGCCCGCGGCTTCCAGGGCTCGCGGGACGGCACGGAGGGATGGGGTGGGGGCGCTGACAGCGCCGGGGTCCGAGCTGCGGTAGCACGTTCAGGATTCACCTTCCCCTGGGTGAAAGAGGGCCTCGTTCCTTCGCATCCAGATGTGACATGTGAAAAAGACTGCGGACCAGCCGCGTCCACAAGGCCCCGGGCAGCGGCACCCTCCAGCTCCCCGCACCCCCACAAGCTCCCTGTGCTCCCACCCACAACGTCCTTCGCTGCCGCCTGCACCGTCCCGCCCAGCACGGGGCTTCCTGGCCTCTTCCCACCCACGTCGGACCACCCTCCCGGCCTCCTGCAGGGGCGCCCCCGCCCCCGCCCCCATCATCATTCTGTCCTGCCCACGGGGCTGACCTGGAGACCCCCAGCTGGCTCCTCCCTTCGCAGCACATCCCGCCCCTCGCCTCTAGCACTAGGTCACCTACTTCCTAGAGGGCGCAGCCGCTGTCTGCTGCCAGCCCACACGGTCAGGGTCCTTGCCCCGGACCTTCCCCTTCCTCCTCCAGGATGGCAGCTACTGGAGGCCAGGCAGGATCTTGGCTCAGGGAGGGGCTGGGACTCCACCAACCAGGTGGTCCCTCCTGTCCTGCCCCTACATGCTTCTACTCCCTGGGAGGCGGCTCTGCCCCAGCAACCTAAGGAAGTGTCACCATCACTGGGGCCTGACAGCTCGTCCTGAGAGCGGCAAGGCGCCCTCCGCAAGCGCCACCTCCGGCCTCGTGCAGCTGACCGGGCGCGGCCAGCAGGTGGCGCTGTGCTGCCCGCAGTCACTCGGCACCGAGAGGCCCGCTCCGCCCTGCAAGCCGCCCCCGGGCCTCTCCTCCGACACCTGAAGCCCCGCACAGAACACACAGCAGGGGCTCAGCCAACAGGCGAGAGCTGATGAACCGGACAGGCCGAGTTCCTGAGCGTTACCTGCAATGCGGATGACTGCTCTTTCGGCAGGGTCCAAGACACTCCCATTTCCTCCGGGGCCACCTCCACCTCTCCGGCTCCGCTGGGTTTTCTCCAGGTTCCAGGGCAGCGTGTCCCCAGGGCTGGGCGAGCCACTGCCCCCGTTGGAGCCATCCTCAACCACTGCCCGAACCTCCTGGTCCTCGCACGACATGGCCTCCTGGAGAGAAAGCAGGAGGGGATCACACCTCTGTGTATGGGGGCATACTGCCCCACACTGACCTACACATTCTTAACCTAAACAGGGACCCACCGCAGGCGCCCTGTCACCTGGACACTGACACCCACACCGCTCCTACGTCCCCCCTCATCCACACGCTGAACCCTCTCAACCCGGACAGGACGGACGATCCTCTCCAGCCATCCACGGTTGGCCTCACCCCTCCAGCTCATCCTTCAGACACCCATAGAGTGACCCCGCACCCAAGACATTGACCTCACTCCCTGCAGCACGGAGATATTGACACCCCCCAACACTCACTGCCACTCCCTTGTCATAGTCACCCAAACACTGGCCCCTCCACACCATCGCCCAGGGGCTCACCCCATCAGAGGCCACTGATCCCAACCTCCACCCCATCACACCGACACTGGCCTCCGGCCCCTCTGTGCCAAACCTGGACTCTGTCTCCCCTAATCCTTCGATCAGCAAACAAGGCAGGCCATGGGGAACCACTGGCTGCTGCCCCTCCCCTCAGAGGCCTTCGACACTAGCTCTACCTCCAAGCTGTCCGAGCCAACAGGGCTCCCCGTCGCCTTACCCCACCCCAGCACAGCCCCACCTCGGTCTCCGCAGTGAAGCCCTATAAATAGCTGAAGCCGCATCGGCGTGGGCCGCGGGAGCTCTGCTGCAGCGAGGCTGGGAGGGAGCCTGGGCCGCCGCTCCAGCAGCCCTCCCTGCGCGGCACGCACACGCCCGGCCGGGGCCGCAGAAGCGCACCAGCACCGACGCGCGCACGCCCCTCAGCGCCCGGGCCCCACGCGCGGGCGTGCAGGAGGTGAACGGGGCTCCGTCCTGGAGGGACTGGGCTGGCGCGGGGGCACAATGTGGGCTCTGTGCTGGGAGGAGACGGCGGCCACCGAGGTGGGGGCCGCCCCGCCCCGGCCCGTCCCACCCCTCACAGCCCCTCCGCACCCTGCCTCCCGGCCAGCCCCCCGCCCGGCGCCCAGCCGCCAGCCGCACCCCGCCGGCGGCCTTTCCTGCCCACACCCCGGGCACCGCCCGTCCAGTTCCGCAGTCTCCGCGCGCGGAGGTGGCATCCTCCCGAGGGAGGAAGGGCCTCGACGCAGCCTCTGGTTCCGGGCTGCCCCCACCCCATCCCGTAGCTCCCGCCCGCCGCGCGCCTCCCCGTCCCGGCCCAGGTCTTACGCGCACGATAGCTCAGCTCCGCTGGGCTCGGCCGGTGCGGCCGGACTGCCGGTGCCGGGAGAGCTGCGCAGGCTGTGCGGGCGGGGCGAGCCCAGAGCCCCGCCCCGGCCCCTAACCGAGCGCCGCCCGTTCGGTCCTGGCGCCCGAGTGCTTGCGGGGCCGGGGCTCCCCGCGGCGGCGGGGCCGGAGCGCCAGCGCGGCTTCTCTGGGACAGCGCCCCCCCACCTCCGCCGCCGGGCACGGCTCACTCCCCTCGCGCAGAGGGCGGCCCGTCGCCAAGGAGACGTCGTTAGGGGAGCGTGCGTGACACTAGGGCGACGCGGGGTCGCTCGGGGGCGCGCCGGGTCGGCCTCCGCCACCCAGTCGCGGCGGCTCTGCCTTGGCCCCGCCCCTAGCCACCCTCAAAACAGAGGTCGGACCCGGAGCTCCACAGGCACGTTTATTTAAACGACACAGTCGCGCTCGGGCGAGGTCTGGCCCGGCCACCCTCCTCCCGGGCTCTGCTGACCCCTGGTGGTCGGCCCGGCCCAAGCCGGGGTGGGGGGAACCCTGCCCAAGGGGGGACACAGCACCACGACAGGAGGCGGGGCGGTAGGGCTGTGCACGGCAATAGGGAGCGGGAGGCCGGGCTGAGGGGGGCCTCTAGGGTCAGGTGGCTGGGGAGGTGCTGAGGAGCGCAGGGGCGTCTTCGGGGAGAGACCGGGACTTGTGCTTGCAAGTGATGAGGTGGGTGGGTAGCGCCTGGGTGTCGTGGAAGATGACGAAGATGCTGGGCCGGTGGAGGCAGTCCACCGCGCTGTCATAACGCAGGAGCGCGTGCCCGGCGGGCCGCGGAGGGGGTGCCCGCAGCCCGCGCTGGCCCTGCCCGTAGTCACCGGTCAGCACCCGCGCCACGAACACTGCCTTGTGGCCCTCGGCATCGGGGGGCGAGTAGCGGTCCAGCACCGACAGGGAGGCGCGCTTGGCGAAGTACACGCCCTGTCCGTAGAGCGCACCTGCGGGGGGCAATGCACGGGGTCCGGGAGGCGGGGCGGTAAGGGAGCTTCTAAGGGAGCAGAGCCCACGCCCCCGCAGGGACCCAGGTCTCACCATTGCGGCCGCAGAAGCTGCGGTTGAAGCCGTGCGCGCAGATGTCGGGGACGGTGGGCATCGCTGTGCCGTGGTACAGGACCTGCTCGGCCGGCCGCTCACAGCACTGCTCCAGGCGCTCCCGGTGCAGCTCGTACTGCTGCTGCAGCAGCGGGTGTAGCACGCGCTCCACCTGAGGCAGGGGGTCGGGGTGGGGATGGGGGTGGGATCAGAGCCAGGCTACTTGTGCCTCTGGGCCACCCAGCAGGGCTGAGCTCCAAGGAGCCCTCTTGGAGGAGTTCAGAGACTGGGGAGACTTCACAGCTCCTGCCATGCTCTACTCAGTAGCCCACATGAGGTTGACCTTCGCCTCCTCCACAGGGCCCCAAGTGGCACTGCAGGGCTTCCGGGGGGCCTGCAGGTGGACAACCCATCCACTAACCAAAACCCAGCACCCACAGCCACACCTCTACAGAGAGAAGCTGAGCCCGGTGCCTGCACTGCGGGCAGAACTTCACCCCCAACGCCAGGAGATACCCCGGACTTCCCAGTGATGGGAGACCTGGTGACCAACCTGGTAGTCAACCAGGAGGAACCAACTCAGGGACCCAAAAAGTGTCTTAAGAAATTCTAGTCACTTCAGACGGATGCAAAAGAATATTGTATCCATGAAACAAGACTACCTACTGTGAAAAAGAAACAGGCTGAAAATTAGAGTGTTCTTACATTAAGGATGGAATTGCTGAACTGCATCCAGTGGGTAGGCTAAATAATAAGATGAAGATAGAGATGAGGAAGTGACTCAGAGTGCAGAGCTGAAGAAAGAGTTGGGAACTGTGGGAGGACTGATGTGGGAGAGGGGCCGGGAGGTCTAAGATCTCAGTAGGAGGACTTCCACGAGAATACGCCAGATGCGACGGGAGCAAAGAAGGGCTTGATGGAAGACAGTTTCTCTGAGCTGAAGGCGGCATCTTCAGATGGAAAGAAATGCCAAGGATGATGGGAAAGGCACACCCATGGCCCCTACCTGCTGGGAAAATATCAGCCTTCAAAGTGAAAGGAAACTCTACAAGAGTACACACACACACACACACACACACACCAAAGTTGATATACAAAAGTGGAAAAAATCTCACATTCTCATACTGGGCTTCTCACCACTAATACTGGATGCTAAGAGGCCACAGAAGGGTTTTGTTGTTTTTTTTTTCCTTACCTTTCCAAGAACAAAAAAATTTTGAGAAGGAAAGAAAAAGAGTTAAGTCTTCCAAAGATCTGAAGGAAAACATATTTTCATCCTGATCGCTATACCCAGCCACACTATTTATGGTGCAAACAAAATAAGGACAGATCAAGGCACAGAAGAATCAGCTGTGCCTAAGTCCATAGAAATGTTTTAATAAATACACAGCATGCTTTGTTTGAAAAAATATCAAGTTGTAGTTGCAAAAGGCAAAATAAATTTAAAAGTCCAAGATGTTTACTACTCACTCAAGGAGATACTTCTACTAAACAGAAAAGGAATCTATGCAAGAGGGCGACGGAGTCAACAGGAGAAACTCAGTAGCCAAGCACCACAAAGAAAAACGAAGAGAGTAAATGAAATTAATGGCCATTTGCCCTTGACTCCTAGAATATTCTCTTTCAGGCAACATGGTTTTAACAACTAGGTTTTTCCTTCCCCTTTGCCCTCTCTGGTCCAGTGGTAAATATTTTTTCATTATCATAATATATTGATCAACCTAAGGCCCAAACATGAGTTTAAGCAAGCTCCGGGAGTTGGTGATGGACTGGGAAGCCTGGCGTGCTGCAGTCCATGGGGTCACAGAGTTGGACACGACTGAGCAACTGAACTGAACTCATGGCCCAGGCATGCAGCTTCATGACAGTCCGTCAATGATGTTGGTTTGTCAACCTTGCCAACATAAAAATAATGTCACTGACCAAATGTGAGATGGCAGAGGGAAGAAATGACAGGGGAAGGGAAGCTCATTCTCCACATCTCTGGAAGGAGGCAAGAGATAGTCTCTAAAATTAAGTGGAGAAAAGACTCAAGTGGACGTCAGTCATAGAGGTCCTGCTGGAAGAAGTTGCACAGGCAACTAGCCGAACCTCAGGAGGAGCCTGGGGCCCGAGTGCAGGAGGTCTGTCCTCTGCAAAGAGCAGGAGTGATGGCTGCTAAGTCCAGAAATGGAAGCAGAGTCCTACTCGTGGAGTTACAGCAGTAGAACCAGGAGAGCGGTGGTGCTGCTGCTGGCTGACTGGGCCAGGGCTGGGGAAGGCCTGGGGTTCTGCATTTCTGACCAGATCCAGGCTGCTGATGCTGCTACCCCACCCCAGGCCCACCCACCCACAGCTCAGTGCCTCAAGAGTCAAGGGGCTGCCTGGCTTCCCAGCTCTTGTCTGGCCCCAGATTCCTGCCCCTCGGCCGTGAGTGTGCAGCCCAGCTCGTGCTCAGTTATCCTGTCTCTGGGCACTGCTTTCACACTCGCGTGCCAGCCAACTAGCCTGGCTCAGCCTCCTCCTCAGCCCTTTCTTCTGGCCCCACCGGCCCTTGGGACGCCACTGCCTCCATCGTCCACCCCATTGCCTTGCGAGCCTCTCCTTCTCAACCTCCTTTTCCTTCCTTCTGGCTCCCCCACCAGTAGTTCCCAGCCTTTTCTGCAACGAGACCATGCTCAGAGCTGCCACTTTTTACAAGTGAATGCAGGAGGCGGCTCCAACCAGCCCTCTTCTTGCTGGAGCCACCCCCATGGCTGGCAGGGGAGCCCCCAGAAGTGCAGTCTGCAGAAGGAGCAATCCTCAGAGAAGCCACCAGATGGCGCCAGCACCCCACGCTCTACTCAAGGAGGCGGCAGCAGGCACCTGTCACTGGCAGAATGGGGCCCCGGGCTGGGACCCCCAACCTCCACAGCTTTCTGTCTCCCTGGCCATGGGCTCTGCAAAGCAAAATGTGCCAGGAGCCCAGAGGCCAGAGGCGGCAAGACAAAGTGGCCTCACCCGCACTACGTGGATCCTGCCGTGGGCCGTGTCCAGCGTGTCACAGAAGGCCTGCACCACCGCCTGGAACTCACTGCTGCTCTCAGCGAGACGCTCCAGCCTGCCCAGGGGCTCCTTCAGCCTCTGCTGTGGCACTGAGGCAGGAAGGAGAAAGGCTGTAGGCCATGCTCAGGGCGCTGGTCGCCCTCCCCACCCACTCCCAGGCTGCGGACTCACGTGTGGAGCAGGAAGCCGCCAAGGGAAAGGCCGAGCTCTGATCCCGGGGGCCAGCCAGCAGCGCTGCCAGGTGACGGGCCGCGTGGGTAGGCTGGACCCCAAAGCCGCGGAGGACGATGTGGCCACCGTGCAGGGCAACACTCACACCATGGCACCGCTCTAGGCGGGCGCACAGCTCCGCGGGCAGCACACAGCCCGGGGCCCCCACCAGCTCCTCCCTGAGGTGCACCTCCAAGGCGGCCTCCAAGGCCCGGTCCAGCTCGTCCATATCCCGCTCGAAGGAGGCGTGCACCTCCAGCTGGGCCCGGCCACCCGGGCCCTGGCCCCAGAGGAGCTCCTGCTCCCCACTCAGGGGGGGCGGCTCCAGCAGGGAGAGGGCCAGGGCCTGCTGCAGCGCGGCCTCCTCCTGCTCGGCTGCCTGGCCCCGCGGCTGCAGGGACCGGTAGAGCGCCAGCTGTAGCTCAGCTTCCTCCTGCAGCCACTCAGGCTCTCTCGTGCTGGGGGCCAAGGGCCCCTCCCCAGACCTGAGGGTTGTCACCTCCTCCTCTGGCTGCCCCTCAGGCTCCTCCTCCCCTAGCTCCAGTGGCAGCCAGTCTTCCCCATCCAGGCCCTCCAGAGTGGCCAGCAGCTCTCGGACCTCCTCTGGGGGGCAGGGAGAGGCACCCGGTCAAAGGTCAAGCCCAGCTAGGACGGGGCAGTCAGGGGCCGGGAGGAAGATGGAGACAGGGGTTGGAGGGTATCCGCTCAGCCGATGGGCGCAGTGCAGAGCAGCACAGAGCCTGAAGTCAAGAAACGGCTGCGGGATGTCCTGGGGCCCCAGGGATACCTACCCAGGCCTGAGTTCTCCTGGTCACCGTCCGGATCGTCTGGAGGCCACGGGGTGGAGGAGAGGCCAGGGAGGGCCTGCAGGGCCTCAGTGGGGCCCACCTGTTGGGAGAGAGTGTCAGGGCTCCCAGGACACCTGCCCCCCAAGGCGTCTGAGCAAGGGTGGAGGCAGCGCCGGGCAGGGGTAACAAGGGGAGGGCGGGGCAGGTTCCGTGTCCACCTCTTCCAGGTCCATGTCCAGGACGGCCCCAGCCAGATGCTCTGTCCTGAAGACGCACTGGAACTGTGCCTCCAGCTCCCGGAGAAGGTGCTGCCCCTCTGGGCTCAGCAGGAACCTGGCACTGCCTGGGTGCTTCAGGCTCAGCATGTGACAGCTAACGCTGCCCAGCAGACTTTGCAGAAACTCCTTCGCTGCCCGGCATGGGGCCAGGGCTCCGCAGAGCTGCAGGACCATGGGGTGGGGGTGGGGGGCAGTTGGCAAGTTTAGGGCACAGGAAAGGCACCCGGAGCCCCCAGTAGCAGAGGAGGATCAAAGGTGAGGACTCCTCAGGGGCTGCTCACCCGGAATCCAGTCGTATCTGAGCCCTCGAGTGGGAAGAGGGCCACATCTTCCAGGCCGGTGAGAAGATCCTCATGATAGAGCTGAATGAAGCGCATTGCTCCCGGCTCCATTGCCAGCACCATCTCCACCAGGCCCTGCTGCCCCGGTGACCCCGCGGGCCCCTGGCTCACTGACGCCACCTGCTCTGAAGAGCGCACGGCGATCTCCACTGGGTCCGGAGACCCCACAGTCCTCGGGCTCCCCAGTCCCTCCTCTTCTGAAGACCCCCAGGGCCCTGAGCTGACTGGCCCAGCCGGTGCCAGCGACGAGCTGTCCCATTGAGGGCCTGTGCTCAGAGAGGCTCCTGACTGCCCTGGCGCCTCCTCAGAGCCCAGTGTGACATCCCCAGCATAATGCTGTTCCCTTGCTGGTCCTCCTGCCTCCTGGAGAATGTGCCTGGGGGCCCCAGGCCCCCGGTCGCCCGGGCAGCTTCCTCCACCTGTGTCCTCAGTGAGCTTCTCAGGCTCCAGGACATCGTAGTGAGGGACAAGTTTCAGCTCTGAGCCCTGCAGCCGGTGGTCCCGCTGCAGCACCCGCTCGGCCACTTGGAAGAAGGGAAAGAACAGGTCATCAGGGCTCCAAGCCATGGTGGGGAACCGCCCTGTCCTGCCCCACTCACCCCGCCAGTGCTGGAAGGAGACGACGGTGCCCAGGTGCCCTGGAAGGCTGCGCATGCCCTCCAGGGGCCCCCCGCCACTGCGGCGCTCATTCTCCAGGTACAGCTCCAGCAGCAGCAGGTCTGCAGGGGGGTCGCCTCCTACCACACGCACTGCCCAGGCCTGGGGCACCCAAGCCAGGGAGACCTCAGCCCCCTCCAGGCCCAGGGCCCGGGAGTGCTCCTCCAGGACACCAGCCTCTGTGGGGAGGATCCAAGTCAGCACAGGGCGCCTCCCCTAACATGCAGGCCGCCCCAGTCCCGCCTCTTACCTGCCTCAGAAAGGGGCTTGGGCAGTTGCACCAGGGCGCGATCTGGTCGGGGACTGGCCAGGGCGTGGCAAGGCTGCTCCGGGTGCCCGGCGGCACAAAGCAGAGCTTGGACATACTGCTCCAGGAGCTGGGGTGTGGTGCCAGGAGGCAATCCTTGGAGCAGCAGGCGCGCAGAGGCGCGTGGTGGGGCTGGCCGCAGGCTCAGCCGGGCCCCCTGCAGAGTGTGCTCCGGCCAGGCCAGGACCCTCGCGGCATCTGCGGGCGAGGGGAGTGTGTGGTCAGGGCCGGCGGCCAGCGGAGCCCAGGCTGCCCCTTTCCGTTGGTCCCTTACCTGCAGGCTCCTCAAAGGTGAGGATGCCCCCGTGGCCGAGTCTCTGCCAACTCGCCACAGGCCCACCCCCGGAGCTTCGGCGGTTCTCGAAGTAGAGCGTGAGCAGTTCGTCTGGGATGCTGGAGGGCAGACCACTGAGCTCCACTGCAGCTCCCACCTCCGCCTCAGCCTCCCCCATCGCCACCCTGGGGCCAGAAGAGGGGGTAGGCAGCAGCCCCACTAGTCCGCCTCACGCAGTCCGGGTCCCTTGGTAGCGTTCCCTGACGCCCCCTTCACTATGCAGGCGACCTACATCCCCCCACTTACACTTCCTGACCCCAGCCTGAGCCGCCCCAGCCCGGGCCTTCAGCCAGGACTCCCTCCCCACACCCTGAAACAGGAAAACAAAAGTGAAACTGTTGCAGGAAGGGAGGAGCGCCCAGTGCTGGGCCTTTCAGGTGCTTCCCTCCTCAGGCTCCTCCTGCAGGATGTTCCAGCCCCGCCCCCGCCCCGCCCACCAGGCCCTCCGCCCACCGGTCCCGTCTGTTCTCTGTCCCACCCCAGACCAGTGGCTGTAGGATGGGGGGAGTGGCCCCTGGAGGTCCTCCACTCCCACTGGCCCTTCCCTGTGAACCTCAAGACGGCCAATCACCCTCCCTGGTAAATCCGCCGGGGTTCTTGAGTCATTGCCCCCAACTCAAAGACCTCAAGCCTCTGTGTTCCCTGCCCCCACTGCAGAGACTTTGGGTCTGGCTGAGGCTGGCTTTTAACTCTCCCCAGCAACCTTGGCGCCTGCACCTGCACTCACCCTTCAACAACTCAAAGGTGGCCGGCCTCCCACCTGGCGAGGGCAAGCAGTTCAGCTCCTGACCCTGGAGGGGTATGTCCCCATCACTGCTGGCCCATGGCACTGCCACGCCTCTTGCCCAGCTGCACCTTTAGAACCCACACTCCCTCTTGCCATCCAGTCGCCCCTTCCCTGGTGCCCGTACTCATTGGCTTCCAGCCTCTGGAAGAGTTGTGCCCACGGTGCTCTCCACCCCCACCTCCCACTTAGCCCTCAGCCACAAAAACTTCCTTCAACCTCTGCTACTTCTGCAAGGTATTGAGGGCCTGTCCAGCCTGTACCCTGAGCTGCCCCCACCCTGGTCCGAGCCTCTCTCATCTCTCGTCTAGATCACGTCTCTGACTTCTGAACTGATCTCTCTCTGCCACTCCTGTCCTATCGCACCATCCATCCACAACAGAGGGCAGGGTGCGCGTTATAAGTCGCACCAACATGAGATTGGACCATGGTGAAGCCAAAGTCCTTTGGAAGACCTGCCAGCCTGGACTGACCGGGCCCCAGTCCCTGCTGGCTGAATGCCCTTGTATCCCCCATGCTCCGTCATCCAGTGCAGCAGACCCTCCCTCCCTGACGCCTTTGTACTGCCCCTTCCCTCTTCTAGACCAGCCTTTCCCATAGAGCCGCCTGGCCATCCCTCCCCACAAATCACCTTACTAGGTTCTTGGTGGCAGGTTTAACTTGAACTTAAAAGTCTTCAAGAACCCTCCTAAAGCCCTGACCTCAACTTCACATTTGTCATTTTTAGGTTTTTTTCTTTAAAAAAGGGCCCTCAAATTGTATTAGCTTCTAGTTGTACAAAACCTGAAGTCACCTCTGCCTGCTCTATGCTTTGTCTTCTCATGGAACTCATTGTCCACAAAGGTCCATCTAGTCAAGGCTATGGTTTTTCCAGTAGTCATATATGGATGTGAGAGTTGGACTATAAAGAAAGCTGAGCACAGAATAATTGATGCTTTTGAACTGTGGTGTTGGAGAAGACTCTTGAGAGTCCCTTGGTCTGCAAGGAGATCCAACCAGTCCATCCTAAAGCAGATCAGTCCTGGGTGTTCATTGGAAGGACTGATGTTGAAGCTGAAACTCCAATACTTTGGCCACCTGATGCAAAGAGCTGACTCATTTGAAAAGACCCTGATGCTGGGTAAGATTGAGGGCAGGAGGAGAAGGGGACGACAGAGGATGAGATGGTTGGATGGCATCGCCGACTCAATGGACATGAGTTTGGGTAAACTCTGGGAGTTGGTGATGGACAGGGAGGCCTGGCGTGCTGCGGTTCATGGGGTTGCAAAGAGTCAGTCACGACTGAGTGACTGAACTGGACTGGAACTCATTGCCTTCTAACACAATGTATAATTTACTTATTATACCTATCCCTATTGTGGAGGATCTACCCCAGGCAGCAGTGTGCCGGAACAACTCACATCATGACGACAACATTGTTCAATTTGGGGGAATCTTTGTGAGTCAGTTTGTAAGCTGGTGGTCAGTCAAAATAAGCCACGATGGGGTATTTATGCCAAGGACATGTGCAAAGGCACAGATCAGGGCTTCCCCACGTTGGGGTTAGTTTTTCAACACGGAACCAACACACCCCCTGCACAGGACAGAGCCTTTCCCAACCACTGCCAGGCCTGGGAGAGGCCACCATCCAGGAGTCCAGAAAGTACAGTAGGACTCCTAGGCCCCAGGGGCAGAGGCACTCCTGCAGGGACTCCAGGAGACAGCGCCCCAGGGGATGTTCCTGACTGGGGCAGGCAGCGCTTCTTCTCAAGACCACTGAAGCCCAGGGAAGTTAAATTGACCTCCAGTCCTGGGGCATCTCTAAGCCTCAGTCCCTCAGCAGAGAAACAGGGCTAAGAACGCCACCCTTACTGTTTGTGAGTTTGTGAAGTGAGCATAAATGGGCCAGTAGGGACCTAGACTAGCTTATTGGAGAGGACTGAGCAATTATACAATCAGGTCTCTTGATCTGGGATAGACTTGGATGAAATGGAGAGTGGGGTTTCAAGGTCAAGGAGGGACGGAGAGTGCTAGTCAAGACTCAGCAAATCTCAAATTTAGGAATAAATTTCTCGATTCTCTGACCCAAATTGGAGAGGCCAGGTATCAGCCTCCAGGCCTACAGCTCTCAGAGCCCAAGCCCAACTCTCGGTGGATGGAGCGCGAGACAGACGCCAGCAAGGCGGCGGAATGGGGCAGGATCCTTTCCGGAGAGGCGCCGCCCTCCCGCAGAGACCCGTCCACGGCCCCGCCCCGCCCCCGGGCCCGCCCCGCCCTCGGCCCCGCCCTCGGCCCCGCCCTCGGCCCCGCCCTCGGCCCCGCCCTCGGCCCCGCCCTCGGCCCCGCCCTCGGCCCCGCCCCAGGCCCCGCCCCGTCACACGGCCTCGCTGCGTCTCCTGAGCCGCAGGCGCAGGCCCAGCAGATCCGAGAGCGTAGCGGGTGAGGTTGCGGGTGCGAGGGCGGACGAAGCGGTGGCCGACCCAGCGGCCGCAGAGCGGACAGTGGGCGCAACTTCCTGAGGCGCCCCGCGACTGGTGAGTCCCCGGCCCTAGCACAGCCGCGTGTCTACCGGTTCAGCCGGCCGGCCGCTGCCACCCCCGCGGGAGCCCTGCGCAGCCGAAAGGCGTCGCGGTGGGTCAATCTGCCGGTCCGGCCGCCGCGTGGCCCGCAGGGGCCGGGGAGGGGGGTGCGGCGGTGGCGGCGGCGGCGGGGGCGGGGAGCCGGAGAACCCCGCGCGGGCAGGCGGGCGGGGGCGGCGCGCTGCGGCGACAGTAGGACCGCCGCTCGAGCGCCCCCCAAACGGGCCAGAGGGCCCACCCCGCCCTCGGTGCGGGGTCCCTGGCCGCCGCCGCCGCCGCCCGCCTCGCCCCCACGTCCGCTTTGTTCCCCTGCGCGCCCTCTGGTCTCTTCCATCCCCCACACACCCCCGCAACCCGCTGTTCTTGGCGTACCCCGCCGGCAGGCAGCCCGGCAGCCGATTCAGGCCTGCTGCCCCTACCCGGGAACGAGGGACGGTCGGGCCCTGCTCTGGGAGAGGGGCTCAGGGCTCTGGTTGGTCACAGATGGCGTGCGGATTTCCTGGGATAGAAATAGCCGCCTGCCCTGGCCCCTCAAAGCTGCTTAAGGGGCGGGATGTGAAGGGGAGGGTCCGGGCACACCCCCACACTTCCCAGACCGCGCCCCCGGCCGACACCCAGGATGAGCTCTGACCCGGAGACGCCAGCAGCCGTGACAGGGCCCATCGAGGTGCTTGAGAAACCGCGGAACTCCCAGAATCCCGAGACTGACAAAGTCACCCCCTTGTCCCTCCCCTCCCTTCTGAGGTCGGCCTGTGGCGGCCCCTACTGAAGCCGCCAGCGCAGCCACCCGGCCCCCACCCGCCTCTCCTGGCCCCCAGCTTGGGACTCCCCGCTGCCCTGGGGCAGAGGTCATAATCCCCCTCCTTCCATCCTGGTTCCCGGCAGCAGGTGGGGTGCCTGGCTGGCTTCTGTCACGGCAGGCTAACTGTTCTCTCTCTGTCCTCTAGGGGGAGACCACAGAAGCTGAGGCCATGTCCCATGAAAAGAGTTTCTTGGTGTCTGGGGACAGCTATCCTCCCCCCAACCCTGGATATCCGGGAGGGCCCCAGCCCTCCATGGCACCCTACCCAGGGGCCACTTACCCACAGGCCCCGTTCCAGCCATCCCCCTATGGCCAGCCAGGGTATCCCCAGGGCCCCAGCCCCTACCCCCAAGGTGGTTACCCGCAGGGCCCCTACCCCCCTGGGGGCTACCCCCAGGGCCCCTACCCCCCAGGGGGATACCCTCAGGGGCCATATCCGCAGAGCCCCTTTCCCCCCAACCCCTACGGACAGCCACAGGCCTTCCCAGCACAGGACCCTGGCTGTGAGTATCGGGGCAGGGCAGGGCGAGGGCAGGGGCTCCCACATGAGTGAGGGGCGCTGACTGCCCGTCCTGCTCCTCAGCACCTCATCATGGGAACTATCACGAGGAGGGGCCCCCATCCTACTATGACAACCAGGACTTCCCTGCCACCAACTGGGACGACAAGAGCATCCGCCAGGCCTTCATCCGCAAGGTAGGCCTCGGGGGCTGGGGGTGTGGGCAGCTGTGCTGGCGGGGCTCTGAGCCACCTCCCTCCCCAGGTGTTCCTGGTGCTGACCCTGCAGCTGTCCGTGACCCTGTCCACCGTGGCTGTGTTCACATTCGTCGGGGAGGTGAAGGGCTTTGTCCGGGAGAACGTCTGGACCTACTACGTCTCCTATGCCATCTTCTTCGTCTCCCTCATTGTCCTCAGCTGCTGTGGTGACTTCAGGCGGAAGCACCCCTGGAACCTTGTTGCGCTGGTAACTCCCAGGGCCCTCCCTCAGCACCCCATGTCTCAGGCTTTGGAGCAACAGAGGGGGTGGGGCGGGGTGGGAGGGGCCACGGCTCTGGGTGCTGACACGCCATCTCCCCACAGTCGATCCTGACTGTCAGCTTGTCCTACATGGTGGGCATGATCGCCAGCTTCTACAACACCGAGGCGGTCATCATGGCCGTAGGCATCACCACGACCGTCTGCTTCACAGTGGTCATCTTCTCCATGCAGGTGAGGGGCCCCCCGGGGCAGGGCTGCCGACCCCCGGGGCCCAGAGGCGCCCTGGGGCGGCAGCCGCCAGTGCCCCCTGCGCGCATCTGTGCCCGCAGACCCGCTACGACTTCACGTCCTGCGTGGGCGTGCTCCTGGTGAGCGTGGTGGTGCTCATCCTGTTTGCCATCCTCTGCATCTTCATCCGGAGCCGTGTCCTGGAGATCGTGTACGCCTCACTGGGTGCTCTGCTGTTCACCTGCGTGAGTGACGGGGCCATGGCCCAGGCGTGGGGCTAGGCGGGGTGCTGGGCGGGGGGCTTGTCCCTCGACACCGCCACTCTGTCACCCCCAGTTCCTGGCAGTGGACACTCAGCTGCTGCTGGGGAACAAGCAGCTGTCCCTGAGCCCAGAGGAGTATGTGTTTGCTGCGCTGAACCTCTACACCGACATCATCAACATCTTCCTGTACATTCTCACCATCATTGGCCGCGCCAAGGAGTAGCCTGAGCCCGCTCATGTGGGGCCCCGCAGGTGGCATGCCCAGCCTGGTCCCTGCCCTGGTGTGGCAGCTCCTCTCAGCTCCCCTCTCTCGTTCCCGTGCGCTGCCTGGGACAGGGAGCCCCCCGACCCTCCCGTGTGTACACCGCAGACACTTCTGTCCTGGACCCGCCGCGGCCAGCATGGCCCCTTCCCGCCGTCCCACCCCGCCACAGGGCAGCGGGGCCGGGTTTCCATGCCCCCTCCCGCCCACCCAGTGTTGCATGAGCCCTGTCTGCCAGCCCACTCCAGGGCCTGGGGACAACACCAGGCCTCAGGGGCGAGCGATGGAGCCACGAGGTGAGGGTGCACGTCTCCCCTCCTGTCCCTGCTCCCTGGCTCGGCGTACAGCCTCCCCCACCCCGCCACTGGAGTGCTGCCCTCTGGGGGACCTGCGGGGTGAGGGTCTCGTCCCTGCGCTGAGCCCTTGAGGGCAGAGAGGAGGGAACAGTCCAGGTCAGGAGGGTGCCTTCCTCTCATTCTGCTGTCTGTAAAATACCAATAAATGGGACCCTCTGCGCTCTGTGTTCCCTTCCTCACTCTCATCACTGCCACTTCCTCCCCGAGGCAGGGAGGGGTCTGGGCGTCAGCAGAGTGAGGCAGTGAGCAGGACCTGGACAGGCAGGAGCCGGACAGGCATTGCTGGCCGGGCATAGCTCTGGCGGAGGGTGAGGGCAGCAGCTTCTCCATACCTCCACCTCCTCGCAGCCTTCCGAGCTACGTCCTGAGCGCTGTGCCAGGAGGCCTGGCTGATGGACTGGACCCGGGGCTCCCAGATCACATGCTGTCTGCCACCCATGCCTGGGACCTGCCTGGCGTGACGGAGGGTCCTGTGAGACCTCACCATCCCCCGCCCCAGGCCTGAGGGGCAGTGGCACGGGTCACTGACCCCCCCCAGCAGGACTGTCCTGCTCCTCTGGCTCTGACAGGCCCCCAGGAACCCATCAGCGAGCACCTGACAGGTGGCACTGCACGCCCCTCCCCAGATACCTGCAGACCAGGGCCCCCAGGGCGAAGCGGAATGGAGACCCTGAGGCCCCCTGGCCTGCCTCTGGTGCCTTCCAGCAGTCTCTCCAGACCCCGCCCCTCTGTGGCCTCAGCCCCAGCTGGTCCTGCGTAGCCTCCTGTGGCTCTCTCTGTCCCCGCTCCAGAGCCTACCCCTGCCGCTCCGGCTCTGACTTGTGCACCCGCCGTCAGCCAGGTTCCCTTATCCCCGCCCTCCTCACAGAGGGGTCCTTCCGCAGCCCTGAACCCTCCTGAGCCCCCAGCCCAGTGGACACTCACAACCCGCCTTCGCTCATGGGACCTGCTGTCCACTTGGCTTGAGACCCCTCCCCCAGGGCTTCCCCAGCTCCTACCCGCCACCCCATTAACCTGGTCCATTAACCGGTGCCAGTACCCCAGCATCTCTGAAGGGACGCCCGCTCTAAGCCAGCACCCCCACGCCCACAGGCACCTCATCATGGCCTATGCCGCCCCTGCCGCTCCCACGTGAGCCCTGTCAGCGTCCAATGGCCCCCCCAGGCCAGAGACGTGTGTCCCCTCCGCCCTTGTCCATCCTGCCCCACCCACTCCCCGCCCGGGCCCCCTCACCGAGGCCTCCTGTGCTCGGCTGACAGCTCACCCCCACCAGGCCTCTGCCTGCCGCCAGGTGTGCTTCCGACACACATGCCACACCACGTGCCTGATGGCAGCTGGCGGCACGAAGCCCACGTTCCCTGAAGGCTGCTCGAGCTGGCCTTCTGCTGTCCCCATGCCCCTTGACCCGACATGGATCTTGCTCGGCCTGAGCCACAGGCAGGCCCTACTTCCCTGGGCGGGCTGCACACTGCCTTCCCAGAGTCTAGCTCACCCTGCACAGCGGTTTTGCTCCACTGCTACCCTCAGACACTCGGCTTTGTTCACGTGCGTGCGGGGCAGGTGTCGCCGCTCCCCTCCCCTACCTCTCCTGGAGCAGGTGCGGCTCCTCATCCAGGATTCCCTGCCTGCGGGAGCCAAGCGTACAGACACCTGCTCTGGGGAGCGTTCCTGGCCTTCAAACCCCAGCAGAGACAGGAGGGGCAGCTAAGGAATGAATCCCAAGCCAAGTGTGCAGGGCCAGTGTCTGCTCAGGGAATGCAAGGACAAAACCTTGGCTAGACCAATCCTTGGCGGAGGCTCCCGGGGACCATCAGGGGCCAGAGCTGTGGGCTGGGCCAAGGTCTGGAAGCTGGGCCGCTGTGGGAGGGGAGGTCAGGGGTGCACATGGATGAGGCCTTGAGCTTGCCCTGCCAGGGAAAGGGACTGGCAGGAGTCACTGCTGAGCGTGGACTCAGGAAGATGAGTCCAGGGAGAGAGTGTCCAGAAGAGGGGCTGGGTTCCAATAGGCACAGGGAGGAAGCAGACAAGATGGCAGAAGGGAGCAGGGCTCAAGGCGGCTGGCAATGGCACAAAGGGGTCACAGGGGCCCAGTCAAGGTGGGCAGGGCATTTCTGCCAATGGAGTGTGGCCTGCTGTCTGCTGTGTCTGCTGCCACGGGGAAGGAGATAGGGGGCAGCTTGTGTCTAACCGGGTGGGTGGGTGTGAAGAAGCCACAGGAGGGGTGAGGTCAGCCAGGGAGACTGTTCAGGTGATATGAGGCAGCCCCCAGCTCCCGGAGCTGGCCTGGCGCACTCAGATACAGCCGTGGTGGTCTCCAGTGTAGAACATGCAGCTTCACATGAGACCAGGTCAGACCAGGCCCCTCTGCCGGATCGGGTCAAGACAGAAGACTTCTCTGTCGTCACATCCGAACATAGGCCAGATGCGGGCATCGTCCATGCCATAAAGAAGACCTACTGTGTGCATCCTGTCCTGCCTCATCTGAGCAGCTGCTGGCTCTTCAAAGTGGGCAGCTTTAGCTGGCCCCTGGTCTGTCCTCCTTCCAAAAACTTGCTGTTGAGATACACAGTCTCAGGACAACTGCCCCACCCCGTTCACCCAAACAAGTCCTTCCTGGGCCCCCTCCTGGGCCCCCCTCCTGGGCCCCCCAACAAATACACAGTAAGCTTGTCTTCTGTGTAAGACACCCAGGGACAGGGTGTCAGTGGGCTTCCTCTGGAGCCTTGAGGAGGACTACTTTATTCTTCAATCAAAATGTTTATTTACATGACTGATCAGTAAGTCCATTCGTGCTTTCAGATTAAATGACGCATGGGACTTCCCTGGTGCTCCAGAGGTGAAGACTCCATGCTCCCAGTGCTGGTGGTTCCATCGGCAGTCAGGGAACTGGATCCCACATCCAGCAACTAAGGGTTCCCACACCGCAACCAAAGGTCCCTGCGCCACAGCTAAGACCCGGCACAGCCAAATCAATCTGTATTTTTTAAAGAAGATTATAGGACACAGAGTCTCAGCATCATCACTGCACCTGCTTTCGAAAAGCACCATGTGGGCAGCACAGGACCCCACACGCTCAGCAGCCTGCAGGCGCCCTGTGCCGCCTGCCCTGCTAACCAGTGCTGCCCTCAGCCTCTGGAGCTGGAGGAGCCTTCAGGACAGGCACGCGACCTGCGCATCCTGGCACTCAGGCCAGCGTCTAGTCCAGAGTGGGTGTGCCATCGGCGTAGACCGTGGAAGGAGTGGGGAACTCTATGTGGCATGAGCTGCCCATGCACCAACTGCCCCAGGACCGGGCAGGAGGGCTGCAGACTCTGGACTCTGGTCAGCATCAGCATCAGTGGGAAGCACTTGAGGAGAGCAGGCAGCAGAACTGAAAGCCCAGGAAACTTGCGGAGGCCTATCTGGGGGAGCAGGTGGAAGAGCGAGGAGGTAACAGCATAGTGGAGGGTCGAGGTCGGTGTGTCAGCTGTGGACGCAGAGCTCGAGTTCGAACTCTTCTGCATACAGGGATGAACCACTGGGACCTTTCAGTGAAGAGCCTGGAAGTGGTTTGAGTAAAGGCAGGAAAATCAGCGAGGCCCACAGTGAGGGCCTGGCCTGGCGGGCGAGGGGCGCTGGGAGGGGAGGCACTGATGGCAGGCGCTGCGGCTCCCCAGGCAGCCCTTCCCCACTGGGCCCAGACGCTGCGCCCCAGGCAGCAGCA
Organism: Bubalus bubalis; assembly: GCF_019923935.1. Taxonomy (NCBI): domain Eukaryota; kingdom Metazoa; phylum Chordata; class Mammalia; order Artiodactyla; family Bovidae; genus Bubalus; species Bubalus bubalis. The sequence goes on from NC_059171.1 coordinate 81,149,170, forward strand.
CGGCTTGGCCCATCTGCCGCCAAAACGTTCTGTGTTCCTGAGTTCTGCTTTGTCTCGGGCTTGTCAGGAACTGGGGACCTTGAAGAACTCCCCAGATTCAAACAACGCCCACCACACACACACACACACACACACACACAGCTGAACATCTCATCTCCCATCTATGCTGCTAAAGAAGGCCTTGTGAAATGAAAGATTTCCTGCCATATCGGTGGGCAAGAAATGTCAGCCATCAGCTATTTCGGGCCTCCAAATGTGAGTGAGGGCTCCCAAAAGGGAACACGATGCCTGCGGCCCAGCAGATGCCGCCACCCCCACGGTGATTGCTGAGGAGCCATCTGCCTCTCCTTAAGGTGAACCAGGAATCAAGGATGTGAACAATCCAGAAACAGGGTTTGACCCCAGCGAGCTGAGGGGCTTTCCACGTGGCCCTAGTGGTAAAGAACCCACCTGCCAATGCAGGAGACATAGAGACGCGGGTTTGATCCCTGGGTTAGGAAGATCCCCTGGAGGAGGGTATGACAATCCACTCCAGTATTCTTGCCTAGAGAATCCCATGGACAGAGGAGCCCAGTGGGCTACAGTCTGGCTACAGAGCCGGACATGACTGAAGCAACTGAGCATGCATGTGCATTATACATATATAACTGAATCACTCTGGTGTACACCTTAAACTAACACAGCATTGTAAATCAACTATACTTCTATTTGGAAAAAAAAAAAAACCATACAGTTGTGCTGGAGTAAGGTGGCCCCTAATCCAACACGACTGGTGTCCTTATGAAAAAGGGACTCTTAGACTCGGGCACCTTTTCTGCCGCCAGGTCCCTGCATTAGCATGGACGGCCTCACAGAACTGCTGCAGCCTCCTGATGAAGAGGAACCAGCAGACGCCTGGCTCGGAAACCAGTCATCTGCGGCCCTGAGACACCGTCCGCTACAACAGGTGGATTCTCCATAGGACGGACAGCGGCAAAGTCGTTGAGGTGGTTGTGAAGCAGGAATCCAGCACGCGGACCACGGTCTGCAACCATGCAGCCACCCTCTGCGCCTGGAAGCACAGTACCGCCCACAGGACACCTGTGATGGGGAAGAGGAAGCTGACTGCCCATACCCGGGCCCTGCCACCCAAGCAATAAAGACATCTAAAGGTTTCCTCAAAAACAATAGCAAACTATTATACTGGAGGCCCCAACCAGCACAACAGGACAAGGAAAAAAGGTGTGTTTATCCATAGCAACATGATCATGTACATAGAAAATTCTAAGAAATCTACCGAAAACCTACTAGAACTAACAAAAGAATTTGACAAGGTCATGGATACAGGTCAACAATAAAAAATCATAAACTATGCATAGCCACAAACATAAAAAATTAAAACTATATGTACATCACAAAACCATAGAATGCAAAGAGATTATGGCAGAGGCTCCCTAAGATCACTCTCAGGTTTGTTGATTCATTAGAACTCAGGATTCAGCTATACTCCTGCTCATGGCAATGATTTATTACACAGAAAAGATATGAAGCAAAATCCGCACAGAAAAAAGACTTGGGGCAAAATGTGAAGGAAACCCAGTGTGAGCTTTTAGGAGTCTCTCCCTGTGGAGTCACACAGCATGAACTTAATTCTCTGAGCAATGAGTTGGGACAATACGTGTGCAATGTTATCTATGAAGGAAGCATATTAGAAACCCAGTGCCGAAGCTTCTCATAGGGGGCTGGTCACACACACGGCCTCTGCCCAGCAGCAACCCAAATTCCAGACTCTCAGAAGGAAATCACAAGCTCAGCATAAGCCACATTGTTAACCAAGAGTTGGGCACAGCGAGCCATTCTTATCAGTTTATCAGTTCGGAGAATTATGGGAACTCTCCGAAATAAAATTCCCAGATGACCAAGGCCAAGCAGACCTTTCTGAGGGTGGCAGTCTCAGGTCTGCTACGTTTCTTCACAGTGATAAACAACAAAATACGTGCAATGCAAGTCTATGGAAAACTACAAAACGTTTCTGAGATTTTGAAAGATAAATAGAGAGATGTACCAGGTTCATGCATCAGACTCAATAGTGATATCAGTTCTTTCCAGGTTGACCTAGAAAATCAACACAATTCCAATGAAAATCCTATCAGGCTTTATTGTAGACATTGACAAACACCTTAAAAATCCTATCAGGCTTTATTGTAGACATTGACAAACACCTTAAGTATATATGGAAACATGAAAGACTTCAAAAAGCCGACACAATTTTGAAAAGGAACAAGGTTGGAGGACCTGATTTCAAAATGTTATGTAAAGCTGTAATGATTGAGACAGTATAATAGTGTCCTAATGGGAGAAGGCAATGGCACCCCACTCCAGTACTGTTGCCTGGAAAATCCCACGGGCGGAGGAGCCTGGTAGGCTGCAGTCCATGGGGTCACTAAGAGTCGGACACGACTGAGCGACTTCACTTTCATTTTCCACTTTCATGCATTGGAGAAGGAAATGGCAACCCACTCCGGTGTTCTTGCCCAGAGAATCCCAGGGACAGGGGAGCCTGGTGGGCTGCAGTCCATGGGGTCACTAAGAGTCGGACACGACTGAGCGACTTCACTTTCATTTTCCACTTTCATGCATTGGAGAAGGAAATGGCAACCCACTCCGGTGTTCTTGCCTGGAGAATCCCAGGGACAGGGGAGCCTGGTGGGCTGCAGTCCATGGGGTTGCACAGAGTCGGACATGACTGAAGCGACTTAGCAGTAGCAAGGGAGACACATAGATCAGTGGATAGAATAGAAAATCCAGAAATATACTACACACATTTCTTTAAACAAATGGTAATAGAACAATTAGATATCGATATTAAAGAGAAAGAACCTCCACCCTTACCTTACAACAGATACAAAAATTAACTTGAAATGGACCATGGACCTAAATATGAAAGCTACAATTATAAAAAACTTCTAGATAAAATGTAGACAGATTTCCTAAATAGGACACAAAAAACACAGACCATTTAAAAATTTTTTTGATAAACTTAAAAGCTTTTGCTCTTGAAAAGGAAATAAAATAACAAGCCACAGCTTGCAGAAAATATTTGGAATACATGTATTTGCAAAGGGTTACAGTTGTATCCAGACGTACAAGTGTTGTTGTTGTTCAGTGGCTAAGTCCTGTCTGACTCTTTTGCAGCCCCGTGGGCTGTAGTGCACGAGGCTCCCCTGTCCGTGGGATTCTCCAGGCAAGAATACTGGAGTGGGCTGCCATTTCCTGCTCCAGGGGATCTTCCTGACCCAGTCTCCTGCATTGGCAGGCAGTTTCTTTACCTCTGAGCCACCAGGGAATGTCGTAATTAGAAGACACTCAACCTAATTTTTTTTAGATGGGCAAAAAATTTTAGGAAGCTCATAAAAGAAGATACATAGGAATTTCACCGGCAGTCCAGTGGTTGACTCTGTGCTTCCACTGCAGGGGGTGCAGGTTGGATCCTTTATCAGGGAACTAAGATCCCACAAGCCTCTAAGCCAAAAAAAGACAGAAAATTTCCTTAATTGAATAAAAATGAAAATACAATATATCAAGTTTAAAAACTACATATAAAAAAGAAGATATGCAAATGGCCAGTAAGCACATGAATTGTTTTCAAAATCATTAGCCATCAAGGACATGCAATTTAAAACCACAATGAAATACCACTCTACATTCAGTAGAACAGCTAAAATTAAAAGATTTACATTAGCATACTGCCAAAGATGCAGAGCAACTGGAATTCTCATTTGCTGTTGATGGAAAAGTAAAATAGTATAACCACTTTGGAAAACAATCTGGCAGTTTATAACAGATATTTACAGAATGAAAACCACAATCACAGAAAACTAACCAAACTGATCACATGGACCACAGCCTTGTCTAACTCAATGAAACTATGAGCCATGCCGTGTAGGGCCACCCAAGACGGATGGGTCATGGTGGAGAGTTCTGACAAGATATGGTTCTCTGAAGAAGGAAATGGCAAACCACGTCAGTATTCTTGCCTTGAGAACTCCATGAACAGTATGAAAAGGCAAAAAGATATGACACAGAAAGATGAACTCCCCAGGTCGGTAGGTGCCCAATATGCTACTGGAGAGGAGTGGAGAAATAACTCCAGAAGGAATGAATAGATGGAGCCAAAGCAAAGACAACGCCCAGATGTGGATGTGACTGGTGATGGAAGTAAAGTCCGATGCTATAAAGAACAATATTGCATAGGAACCTGGAATGTTAGGTCCACGAATCGAGGTAGATTGGAAGTGGTCAAACAGGAGATGGCAAGAGTGAACATTGACATTTTGGGAATCAATGAACTAAAATGGACTGGAATGGGAGAATTTAATTCAGATGACCATTATATCTACTACTGTGAGCAAGAACCCCTTAGAAGAGATGGAGTAGCCCTCATAGTCAACAAAAGAGTCCAAAATGCAGTCCTTGGGTGCAATCTCAAAAATGACAGAATGATCTCTGTTTGTTTCCAAGGCAAACCATTCAGTATCACGGTAATCCAAGTCTATGCTTTAACCAGTAAATGCCGAAGAAACTGAAGTTGGATGGTTCTTTGATGATCTACAAGACCTTCTAGGACTAACACCAAAAAAATGATGTTCTTTTCATCATAGGGGACTGGAATGCAAAAGTAGGAATTCAAGAGATACCTGGAATAACAGGCAAGTTTGGCCTTGGAGTACGAAATAAAGCAGGCAAAGGCTAACAGAGATTGTCAAGAGAACACATTGGTCATAGTAAACACCTTCTTCCAACAACACAAGAGAAGACTCTATACTTGGACATCACCAGACGGTCAATATTGAGATCAGATTAATTATATTATTTGCAGCCAAAGATGGAGAAGCTCTATACAGTCAGCAAAAACAAGACTGGGAGCTGACTGTGGCTCAGATCACAAACTGCTTATTGGCAAATTCAGACTTAAATTGAAGAAAGTAGGGAAAACCACTAGACCATTCAGATATGAACTAAATCAAATCCCTTACAGTGGAAGTGAGAAGTAGATTCAATGGATTAGATCTGATAGAGTGCCTGAAGAGTTATGGACAGAGGTTCGTGACATTGTACAGGAGGCAGTGATCAAGACCATCCCCAAGAAAAAGAAATGCAAAAAGGCAAAATGGTTGTCTGAGGAGGCCTTACAAATTGCTGAGAAAAGAAGAGAAGCAAAAGACAAAGGAGAAAAGGAAAGATATACCTAACTGAATGCAGAATTCCAAAGAATAGCAAGGAGAGATAAGAAAGCCTTCCTCAGTGATCAATGCAAATAAATATGCAGAGTACATCATGTGAAATGCTGGGCTGGATAAAGCACAAGCTGGAATCAAGATTGCTGGGAGAAATATCAGTAACCTCAGATATGCAGATGACACCACCCTTGTGGCAGAAAGCAAAGAAGAACTAAAGATTATATTATTTATATATATATATATATATATATATATATATATATATTGGTTTTCCCTAGTTTCTTCAATTTAAGTCTGAATTTGCCAATAAGCAGTTCGTGATCTGAGCCACAGTCAGCTCCCAGTCTTGTTTTTGCGACTGTATAGAGCTTCTCCATCTTTGGCTGCAAATAATATAATTTTTAGTCCTTTTTGCATCGTGATGAAAGTGAAAGAGGAAGTGAAAAAGCTGACTTAAAGCTTAACATTCAAAAAACAAAGATCATGGCATCTGGCCCCATTACTTCATGGCAAATAGATGGGGAAACAGTGACAGACATTATTTTCTTGGGCTCCAAAACCATTGCAGATGGTGACTGTAGCCATGAAATTAAAAGATGCTCGTCCCTTGGAAGAAAAGCCATGACAAAGCTAGACAGAATATTAAAAAGCAGAGACATTACTTTGCTGACAAAGGTCCGTCTAGTCAAAGCTATAGTTTTTTCAGTGAAGAAGTGAAATGAAGTGAAGTCACTCAGTCGTGTCCAACTCTTTGCGACCCTGTGGACTGTAGCCTACCAGTTTCCTCCGTCCATGGGATTCTCTAGGCAAGAATACTGGAGTGGGTTGCCATTTCCTTCTCCAAGGGATCTTCCCAACCCAGGGATTGAACCCAGGTCTCTGCATTGCAGGCAGACACTTTAACTTCTGAGCCACCAGGGAACCCTGGTGGATGTGAGAGTTGGACTATAAAGAAAACTGAGTGCCGAAGAATTGATGGTTTTGAACTGTGGTGTTGGAGAAGACTCTTGAGAGTCCCTTGGACTGCAAGGAGATCCAACCAGTCTATCCTAAAGGAAGTCCTGAATATTCATTGGAAGGACTGACTGATGCTGAAGCTAAAACTCCAATACTTTGGCCACCTGATGTGAAGAACTGACTCATTTGAAAAGACCCTTGATGCTGGGAAAGATTGAAGGCAGGAGCAGAAGGGGACGACAGAGGATGAAACGGTTGGATGGTATCACGGACTCGACGGACATGAGTTTGAGTAAACTCTGGGAGTTGGTGATGGACAGGGAAGCCCGGCGTGCTGCAGTCTATGGGGGTCGAAGAGTCAGACACGACTGAGCGACTGAACTGAACTGAATTGTATGATCTAGCAGTTCTATTCCTGTATTTTTATCCAAAGATTTATATACTATACAAGTGTCCATAGAAGCTTTATTCATAATAACCAAAAAAAAATTGACTAAAATGTCCAGGGACAGGTAAAGGAATGCACTCATTGTGATAGTTATATAACAGAATACTACTCAGCCATCAGATCAGATCAGATCAGATCAGTCACTGAGTCGTGTCTGACTCTTTGTGACCCCATGAATCGCAGCACGCCAGGCCTCCCTGTCCATCACCAACTCCCAGAGTTCACTCAGACTCACATCCATTGAGTTGGTGATGCCATCCAGCCATCTCATCCTCTGTCGTCCCCTTCTCCTCTTGCCCCCAATCCCTCCCAGCATCAGAGTCTTTGCCAATGAGTCAACTCTTCGCATGAGGTGGCCAAAGTACTGGAGTTTCAGCTTTAGCATCATTCCTTCCAAGGAAATCCCAGGGCTGATCTCCTTCAGAATGGACTGGTTGGATCTCCTTGCAGGCCAAGGGACTCTCAGGAGTCTTCTCCAACACCACAGTTCAAAAGCATCAATTCTTCGGCGCTCAGCCTTCTTCACAGTCCAACTCTCACATCCATACATGACCACAGGAAAAACCATAGCCTTGACTAGACGAACCTTTGTTGGCAAAGTAATGTCTCTGCTTTTGAATATGCTATCTAGGTTGGTCATAACTTTCCTTCCAAGGAGTAAGTGTCTTTTATTTTCATGGCTGCAGTCACCATCTGCAGTGATTTTGGAGCCCAGGAAAATAAAGTCTGACACTGTTTCCACTGTTTCCCCATCTATTTCCCATGAAGTGATGGGACCAGATGCCATGATCTTCGTTTTCTGAATGTTGAGCTTTAAGCCAACTTTTTCAGTCTCCACTTTCACTTTCATCAAGAGGCTTTTTAGTTCCTCTTCACTTTTTGCCATAAGGGTGGTGTCATCTGCATATCTGAGGTTATTGATATTTCTCCCGGCAATCTTGATTCCAGCTTGTGTTTCTTCCAGTCCAGCGTTTCTCATGATGAACTCTGCATATAAGTTAAATAAGCAGGTGACAATATACAGCCTTGACATACTCCTTTTCCTATTTGGAACCAGTCTGTTCCATGTCCAGTTCTAAGGAACAAACTAGTAATGCAGACAACCACAAGGATGTCTCTCAAAAACACCAGGCTGAACGAAAGAAACCAGATGCAAAAGAACATGCACTGTCCGATTACTCCTCCAGAGACTAACCTGTGAGGCCCAGGGATGGGCAGTGAGGATTACTAGGGAAAAGCACAGGGAAACTCTGGAGGTAACAGAAAAATTCTATACCTCATTGTAGTGGTGATCACACGGTACACACCTTTTTCAAAGCTCATCAAACTGTTTGCTTAAAATGGGTACATTTTATTGTGTGAGAATTGCACCTCAATAAAGTTTGTTTGTTTGTTTGTTTCCAATGAATGTGGGCAAAAGGTTAACAAACCATTTCCTCTTCTGCTTGGGAATTTGACCTTTGGTTAACTGTCTAGCTATGTCCCCTGGTAAGCAGATACAGGTAGAGTGTTAATGATTTAACTAGGGACACTGCTATGGTAACAATCACCCCTATTGGAAGCTGCGTGTGGACAGGGAGAAACTAGAAATGAACCATGAATGCCTGAGAGAAGCCATAACCCTGAGCTTCCTGGAGGAAAGTGACTCCTGAAGCAGAGCATGTCCCTTGTGGAGACTCTGGAAGCTAGGTCTATGCAACTGTTGCAAGACATATGGCTCCTGTGAAGCACAGGATTTGGAAGCCCTGCCCAGCGTTGATCTCATCCCCTTGTGTGTGGGCTAGCACCTAAGAACCAAACATGTAGTCTTGATGGCTATATAAATTGCTCCATGGGAACCTCCCTGGTGGTGCAGAGACTAAGATTCCATGCTCCCAGTTCAGGGGGCCCAGGTTTGATCCCCGGTCAGGGAACTAGATCCCACATGCAGCAATTAAGGGTTCCCCTGCCTCAACTAAAGATCCCATGTGCCGCAACTGAGACCTGGTGCAGCCAAATCAATAAACAGATAAATACTTTTAAAAAAGATCACTCCATGATTGCTTCAGAAAAAGATGATGTAGGCCCACTGCTGGCCATCTGTGTTCCCTGCATGTGTGAACAGATGTTTGCAAGGGTGGTCTTTGGTCGTCTTGAAGGTGGGGCTGGATATTTAATAGACTAAGAAGACCCCCTGATGGACACGGCAATGTGTATCTCACAAATGGCCATGAAACATGATGACACGTTTACCTCATAAATTATCAAGGGATTGCAATCTAGTCCTAAAGCAGTGCCAGGCACAGAGTAAGCACTCAATAGACATTTGTTGACTTGTTGAATGAAATCAAGATTGCAATGAGATATCAGTTAATATCAACTGGAAAAAAATCAAGAAGTCTGACAATATTGAGTTCTGGAGAAGATATACAGCAACTGGATCACTTCACACTTTGCTGATAAGTAAGTCAAACAGCAAATCAATTTGACATTATCTTGTGAAGTTGGAAACTTTGATTTCTACAACCCAGAATTCTACTCCTAGATATGTCTAAGATAAATTTCTGCACATGTACACCTGAGGACATGTATAAGAATGTTCAGGGTGACAATATACAGCCTTGACGTACTCCTTTTCCTATTTGGAACCAGTCTGTTGTTTCATGTCCAGTTCTAACTGTTGCTTCCTGACCTGCATACAGATTTCTCAAGAGGCAGATCAGGTGGTCTGGTATTCCCATCTCTTTCAGAATCTTCCACAGTTTATTGTGATCCACACAGTCAAAGGCTTTGGCATAGTCAATAAAGCAGAAATAGATGTTTTTCTGGAACTCTTTTGCTTTTTCCATGATCCAGCGGATGCTGGCAATTTGATCTCTGGTTCCTCTGCCTTTTCTAAAACCAGCTTGAACATCAGAAGTTCACGGTTCCCGTATTGCTGAAGCCTGGCTTGGAGAATTTTGAGCATTACTTTACCAGCATGTGAGATGAGTGCAATTGTGTGGTAGTTTGAGCCTTCTTTGGCATTGCCTTTCTTTGGGATTGGAATGAAAACTGACCTTTTCCAGTCCTGTGGCCACTGCTGAGTTTTCCAAATTTGCTGGCATATTAAGTGCAGCCCTTTCACAGCATCATCTTTCAGGATTTGGAATAGCTCAACTGGAATTCCATCACCTCCTCTAGCTTTGTTCGTAGTGATGCCTTCTAAGGCCCATTTGACTTCACATTCCAGGATGTCTGGCTCTAGGTGAGTGATCACACCATTGTGATTATCTGGCTCGTGAAGATCTTTTCTGCCCTTTATCGAGCTCATCTTTGCATGAAATGTTCCCTTGGTTATGGATATATAAACTATTGTACATATCAAAATGAAAGAATGACAGCTACATGGAACAATATTATAACAAATTGTTCTCTGACCACAAAGTAACTAAATTCAAAATTAACAATAATTAAAAGTATATTTGAAACTAAAATATTCTTTGTTGACTGCTCATTGAAGATGCAGAGTTTCTCACAGGGACACTTCCCAGTTTGGGCAGAGCAAATATGGTGCTGGACTGCCCAGCACAGCCCAGGAGGGCTCAACATTTTGGTATTGACATCACACTGTCCATGTGACAGCTGAGGAAGCCAACACACACTTTCAAAGGTACAGCCCTCCCCACCACCCATAGCCAAGGATAAAGTCCATGCTTTCTGAGGGGCCTCAGGGCCCTGAGTGGTCTGCCCCTGGTGACCGCTCAGCACCCCCCAGTTCCTCCTCTGCACACCTCAGTTGCACCAAACTGCCTGGACTCCAGGCCTCTGTACCTTCCTCTTCCTGTCCTCAGGACCACAGAGGACCACAACAGCCCACTAACTTGGCTCCTTCTGAGACATGAGATCTTCAGAAGTCATTCCTCTGGGATGAAGCCCTGACGCCCCACCAGGGTCAGACGGCCTTTGCCTCAGGGTCCCCAGTCAAGCCCTCGCCTGCCGTGTGCGTGCCCCACTTACTGTAATTTTCCACATTGTATGTGGCGCCGCCACAGTCACCTGATGCCCAGCAGGGTACATGGCACACAGCTCAATAAGTCTTGTCCTTGTTGGGTTGCCGTGTGCCTTAAGGAGCACACAGCACTGTCTGGGTCCAGTGTGGGGGTGCAGTGGCAACGGGAGGGCTCCCTCAAGGTGCAGGAGACACCCACAGAAAAAGGATTAGTCCTCCCACCAGTGATTCTCTCAAGGGGCCTGGGAGAGTGTCCCGGCCGCCCAGAGGAGCACTCCATCCCAGAGACGGCGGGAGGCAGCAGGCAGGATGCTGAGTGCCAGTTCACAGGCCATGGCTTCCAGGGGCTCGGGAACCACCAGAGTCCAGCAGCAGCCCCGCCGTGTGCAACCAGCACAAGAAACGCCACGAGGCTTCCGAGGAAAACGGGGCTAGAAGCACAGTACACAGAAATGTCACCAACGATACACTCAGAAAGTCTTAACGTGATAAAAAGGACAGCACAGGTTTACTTATGTTACGTGGTTAAGAAATACAGGAATACTACAATAAATGTGGGATTTACCTTGAAGAAGACGTGAAACCAGTTTATAGACGTGGGTGGGGAAAGGTTGTGGCTTGTGGATTATTGCGAAGTGTCTGAAATTGGATGGGAAACTGTAACACGGATGTCGGGGTGTGGCTCAGCATGGTGCTGACTGGTGAACTGAAGCAACTGGCAGATGTCTGAGGTGTGTGTCCTGCACATCTCTAGGTGGTTGTGGTTCATTCAGCTGTGTGCAGTTTTTACTTTCTGTTTTCACCTATTTCTCATAAACAAAATTGCACATAAACAAAGGAAGTTTGAGACTTCCTGGGAGGTCCAGTGGTGAAGAGTCCACGCATCTACTGCAGAGGGCATGGGTTCGATCCCTGGTCAGGGAACTTAGATCCCGAGTGCCACACAGGGCAGCCAAAAAGAGAGAAAAATAAATCTGCCTGTGTTCAAATTGTTCCCAAATATATCAATCATGTTGAAACAAATTCACATTTTCAAAACAAGCATTTTAGCAAAACTGTATTTTTTTAGGATTCCCTCCTATAACCAGGTTTTTTCAGTAACACCACAAAGAGATCCAACTGAACCAAGGGTACTCACCCAATGGACAGAGAAGCCCTGGTGGGCTGTGATCCATAGGGTTGCAAAAAAGTCTGACACGGCTTAGAGACTAAATAACAACAACAACTACATCATAAAATTGTATCATGAAATTCCTCAGGCTGTGGCTCAAGACCCACACAGGCTGAAGAGGATCCTGGGATCAGGGTCTCCCACCTGAGGGATGTCGACCAGAAGCGCTGTGGTGGAAGATGCTAGGGAGAGAGGGTTGGAGCAGGGAGGATGAACATTGATCAGCCTAAGTAGGTGTCCGTCACCACCACCAAGCAAAATGAGCCTAGCTCTAGAAAGGGGCTCAGGTCACAAACCCAGGACTCCATGGCAGATTCTGAGGAAACTGGTTTGGGAAAGTCTTTACTTCTTGTCCGCTGCAGAAGGGAAAAGAGAAGAGACATGTTTCTAGGACCAGGCAGTAAGTTTAAGTGTTAGTCACTCAGTGGTGCCCGACTCTTTGTGACCCAATAGACTACAGCCCACCAGGCTCCTCGGTCCTCAGTCCATGAGATTTTCCAGGCAAGGATACTGGACCAGGCAGTAAGAGCTGGCCAAAAAAATCACAGGAAGAAGTAGGGCCAGGTGTGCCACTCAGATCCAGCCAGAGCCCAGGTGACGGTGAACAAGCTGACCCCTGGCCCAGAGCCTCACCCAGGGCTCACTTGCAGGCATGGGAGCTGGGGAGGCCTCTGGGCCAAGGGCAAGGAGGCCTGAGTGGCAGATGACTGGGATGGCCAATGCCCCCAGGTTGGGCTCTAATCCTGTGTCAATCCCACTATCTGACCCTCAGCTTGGTGACCTTATCAGAGCACCCTGGTGTGTGCTTGCCGGCCTCAAGTTGCTCCCCTTACAGCAGCTGTTCCTCTGTGAGCCCTGAGCGTAGGCAGATGAAGACCCCAAGTGTCCAAAGTCTGTCACCGCAACTGCATGTCGAGCATGCAGACCCTGACCTCACCTCTGGGTCATCTGACTTTTAAGACAAACTCACTCCCCAAAGGTGACAGACAGCCCTGCCTGCCGTGACCTCATGGTGTCTCTCCCAGCCAGCCAGCAGAAGGCGAGCGAAGATTTAAACACTGCTCTCCAGATTCAGGCCTAAAACCAGGTGGCCCTGTCCCCTGCCACTTCCGTCCATGCTCACAGAGACTCCTGATGAAAGGCCCCCAACTGTTCTACTCCAGATTGGGCTGAGCTGAGGGCTGGGAGTGGATCTGCCCTCAGCTGCAGGGCTGGCCAGGGCCTGTCGCAGAGGCACCCGGAGCAGGGATGGACACGGTTCACAGGAGCTGTGCAAGGGCTGGGGAGGTATGTGGCAGGCAGAAGTCGGTGTGTGCGAGGAGGTGCAGGTGGGGAGCTGTGGGCAGGTGGGGATGTCTGGACTTTACCCAGAGGCCAAGGAGCGAGGGAGGTGGCAGGGCCAGGCAGGGCCCGTGAACTTGCTCTGCAGGGCTCACTTAGAGCCCAGGGAGTGCTGGAAGTGGACCCGAGGACCTAACAGTGACGAGGGTCCTGCAGCCCCAGTCCCAGGTCATATAATCATGTGAACTGTCTGTTAAGCTCCTTCTTCCATTCAAAACCCTCCGAGCCTCAGCCTCTCACCATGTGTAAGATCCAAAGTCCCCGTGTTCCCCTCGACACCTCGCCTCTGTCTCTACGTGGCCGCCTCTGTCTCTACATGGCCACCTCTGTCTTCAGGGCTCATTCCCCTCCACCTTGCAGGCCTGCTGGCTGGTCTTCAAAAGTGCACCCCAGCTGCTCGCATGCGCAGGGCCTTTGCACTGGCTGTCCCTCAACACCCTCACTTCCTGTCCCACACCCGGCTCCAGTCTCCTCCCAAGAGCTGCCTGTCAGAGAGGCCCTCTGACCTCTCTGCACTGCGGGCCTCATCCTGACCTGCTCAGCCTTCCCCACATCACTCCTCCTCCCTCCCTGCATCACCACCACCCTCACCTCCTCCTCTCAGTCGGCAGCCCACGCACCTGCCAGCAGGCAGCAGGCTTCTGCTGGGTTCCCTGCAGCGGTGAGAGATGGCGGCAATGCCGGTAGTGGAGCAGATAACCGGACACACGGTCCTGACAGAAGCCTTACGAGACGGCGTCACGAGCTGGCTGATGAGGGGCTGAGGCTTCGGAAGGCCACATGTCCACAGTCACCCCTTACCCTTACTGGCAGGCAGTCCTTGGCTAGGGTCCCCCATCTCCACGACCCTCTGTCTCCCCTCCCAGGCTCTGAGAGTGCCTGCCAGTCAAGGAACAGGGCCAGGGAGCCTGGGGTTCTTCTCCCCCTCCAGCTTCAGGCCTGCCCTGCCCTGGGCAGCCCCTGGCCATGGAAATGGAGCCAGAGAGAGCAGAGGTTCTTTGTTTGCTCCCTGCTGTCCCCACAACATGCCTGGCACCTGGCAGGCTGTCAAGCTCTCTGGACTGATGAGAAAATGCATTTAGCTCTTCCCCTGCGCCAGACACAGCCCTTGCTGTGTTACACACGTCACCTCATTCGAGCCTCACACAGCAGGGGGAGGAGGTAGCACATCGCCCACCACGACAGAGGAAGGGATAGAGGCACGCAGATGGGGGCTGCTGGGGCCACGCGGCCGTGCCGAGGCCCAATACACACTCACTCGACGCTGCTGATGGCAGGACCTGAGGCGGGCTCCCACGCTGGGGTCTGCAGTAGGAGCAGACATCAACCGAGGGTCAGGGTAAGGAGTGACACAGGTCCAGGCTGAGGCTTTTGGAGTCCGAGGGCCTGAACCCCAACCACACACATCCCCAGCAGCCCGGTTCCCAGCCCCTCCCCTCTGTAATGCTGCCCCGCCCTCCTCCTCCTGGCTGCCCTCAGATGATGCTTCGTAAAAGGCAGAGAGGGCCCTACAGGAGATGCTGCCAGGGTCCAGGGCCTGACAGGGCCCTCCTGCCCCTGTCCTGGCCTCTAACTCACCCCTTTACGAGGGGTGACGGGATGACCCCCGTTGGTGACCAAGGTCTCATTCCCAGAACACTCTGCCTCTAACTAGCACCTGAAGACGCTTTCCTCTGAGGCTCTTTCCCTGACTCTGGCCCGCAGGACCCCAGGCTGGTGCTCAGGGTCCCCTGCTCCTCCCAGACCACTGCCTCCCCAGGCCTCTAGATGCAGGGAGGGGCAGCCGTTCCCTCAGAAACCCAGAGGCTCATCCTCAGACACTCAGCTAGCATCTGGCCTGCTTCTACCACTAGCCAACGTGCCTTCTCCAGCTCTGTGGTGGGAATTCTTTGAGAAAAGAGGAAAAAAGTTTGTGTGTTTCTTGAGCACCTATTGTGTTCTGGGGCCTGTCCCGGGCTCAGGGGTGCAGAGCAGTATGTGCTGTGACCCTCGTCCTCCCACAACAGCACCTGTCTTCCCCAAGTGGAGCCTGCATCCAACAGGGGGTCAGAAAGACCTCTTGGCAGCATGCAGAGAGGCTGAGGCTGGAGGCAGGAAGAGCAGGCCAGAGACTCGGCAGCCTGCCCCAAACCCCAACCTTGACAGCTGGGAAAAGGCAGGAAGCATGGGCTGGTCGTGGGGACCTGGGAAGCCCAGGCGCTTGGAGGGTGGTGCCTCAGTGCCTTGCCTAGAGGAGGAGGTGTCTGTACCATCTGCCTGGGGTGGGGGGTATTAGGACTGTCAGCAGTACTGGAGGGTGCTGGTAGTCAGGAGCCAGCTGACCCTGTGGGGCACAGACTGGGCAGATCCCTCCCAGGAGCTCCCCATCAGCACCAGGATGTGACTGCAAGCCCACAGACCCTGCGGTTAAATAGGACTGAAATGATCACGTGGCCGATATAGCTCGATGTGCGCTGGCCACATGAGGACTGACCCCTCCCCACAAGGGGTATGGGAAGTGAAGGGGGTGCAGACAGAGGGCTCCAGGTTAAATAAAGGCCCCTGTTCTTCAACCATCTTCTTGAGAAGAAGGCTTTAAAAGGCAGCTTGTTAAACCTACAAAGCATCCTCAGCCAAGACGGGAGCAAAGATCCCTGAGGGCCTCGCCAAGCTGGCAAGCAGAGCAGAATCTAATGAGGTAAATCTGAATGGGGACAAACTGTGCAAAAGCCAGTGGCCCAACACCAGAGGGTGTCTGACTCAGCATAAGTGAGTAGGAAAACACTGAAGTTTTGTCTGCAGAGAATTCCTGCTGAACCCGAGGGGAGTGCGAGTCCCCGCAGCACTTCCGTCCTGTGCTCTCTGCAGGCTTGTGCTGCTCTTTGAGGCACAGGAGGCCTAAAGCCTGTTGCCTTTCTGACTTACTGATTCCTGGGTGACCTCACCCACTCCCGTGGCTTCATTTGCCGTCTAAAAGCTGGTGAACCCCAAACGATATCTTTCTAGCATACACGGTGGGCTCTCCCATGGGACCGGAGCAGGAAGCATTGCCTCCTTGAATAAACTCCTTGGAGGCTTCAACGGCACCCACTCTCAGCAGCGCTTCCAAACCTGATTCGGGGTCTTTGCTCTAAACCTGGTCTTGTTCCCTCTGGATTGGTGTCACCAGAGGCTCTAGCACACAAACCAGTAACTGTGATGCTGTCCCTGTTCACACCCATGCTGGATACCAGTCCACCCAGTACCCACCGAAATTTTCCCAACCCCATCCACTTCGCTCCTTGGCACCATCCGTGTTCAAGCCACCTGCGTTACTTGCTTGGGTAACTGTGGCGGCCTCCTTACTGTGTTCGACTCAGTGGCTTTCTCTCCAGTCCATTCCCACACTCCCTTCTTAAAGCCCTTCAAGCTTTCACGAGGCCCTTAGGATGAAGATCAACAGTCCCACGGCCGCCAGGCCTGCTCACAGTCTGGGCCCTCTGTCCTCCTCCACACACACAGCAGCTCCCCTCCTCCGGCCCATCACTTCAGCCAGCCTCTTTCAGTCCCTTCCATGGAGCACACTGACCCAGGGCCTCTGTGTGGGCTGTCATGCCTGCTAGAAAGTTCTTCTCCCACCAGAGACTTCCCTTGTATCATTTCAATCATCACGTCCTCCGGGAAGGCTGCCCTTAGCTGACTGGGTCTAACCCACACAGCACACCTTCTCTGGGCATCACACATTCATCACAGCAGTAATTTGACATTTATGTGTGATTTTTTGATTCACAGCTGCTCTCCTCTGTACTCAATATGGCCAGTAAGGTGGGAATAATGCCTGATTATGACACTGAACCCCTGATTTCTAGCATAATGCCCTCCACACAGTTGATGCTATATATATACATATACATATCCATATATATATACATACATATATATATATATATATATAAAGAAAGCAGTACTGGTACAAAGGGAAATACAGATGGTGTATCAGAGTTCTTACATATTAAGAGATTTATTTTAAGGAACTGGCTCACACAATTGGAAATAGCAAGTCCGAAGTCTGCAGAGCAGACCAGCAGACGGGAAACTCAGACAATTTCTAAAACAGTGCTGAGGCACAACTACTTCTTCCCTGGAAAAACCTCAGTTTTCTCTTCTTAAGGCTTTCGAATGATTGCTTTTGGTTGGTTAACCCAAGATAAAGCCCACGCACATGATTGAGGATAATCTACTTTACTTTAAAGTCAACTTTCATAGCAATGACTAGGCTAGTGTTTGACCAAATTCCTAGGCAGCACCATAGCCCAGCCAAGCTGACCCAGAAAATGTAATCATCACAGACGGCAAAGAAAGCATCCACCTAAGGAGAGGCCAACAGTGAGATAATACTGGAGGTGGAAGAGGCTTGGACCATGATAAGCTTTATTTTCACACGCTGGAGGAAATCCCAGCAGAGATGTTCTATTAAGAGCCGAACACATGGAGAGGAGATCTCCTCTGAAGAAAGCTCAGCCCTGGTCCCCAGGGCCAGAGTGATTCAGCCAGGATTACAGTCTGGGGTGTCGGAGGAGGGTGGGGGTAGGCCTCCCATTGTGAGGTCCAGGTAGAATGCTCAGCTCAGACTGACCCCAGTCCTGGCTGATCTTCGACTGCGTCCTCACCCCCACTCTCCTGTCAAGCGTGAGCACTCTGGCTTATACCAAGATGCCACCACCTCCTTCTGTTCAAGAGCAGACACTCGCAGAACCAGTGGAGGTCATGAGGACATGGCCTCACTCCTGCCAAGGTCAGACCTGCAAATTTCTCAGTAGATGGCTCTAAAATGGGGAAGTGCTATAAGGACTCAGAAATCTGCGTTCTTAGAAACTGATGAGGAATGCAGTCTTGGGTTCTTGAAGAATAACAAGAAAATTCAAGAATCCAGAGAAGAGCGGGCACAGGAGGGGCACCGCCGGGGGGAATAGAGCAGCTGAGTCAACAGAAACGGAAACCAAGCTGCAAGGAGCCGAGTACCTGGACATGGGAGCCCCTGGGCAAGCTGCCAGAGAAAGGCTCTGAGTACCTGGGGCTAGAAGAAAGCATAGCCCGGTGTCCAGGTGTCCAAGATAGAACGTCACCAGGGGGAGGCTGACAACTAAATCCAAGATCCCCAGGAAAGGGCACCCTCTCCAGGAAGGAAGGTGACGAGTTTTCATTCAACAGATGTTCACTGGTCATCTACCTTCACGACACCCGGCCCTTTGCTGGATGCTGGCGAGTCACACTGTCCTTGCCCTCGATGTGAAGTGAGTGAAACGGGCTAAAGAGCTAACTGCATAGGCCCAGGCAAGTGCTGTGACAAAGGACACGTCCGTGGGGGCAGCCTAGAGGGTGGGATTGGGAAACTCCACAGAGGAGGCACCTTGAGAGGAAAGCTGGCTGGACAGGGAAGGGGTGGAACATTCGAGGCTGCGGGGGCCCAGCACATAGGCCTGGAGGCATGGAGAGCTGAGCCTATTAGAGCAGAGAGAGCACGGAGGAGGTGCAGCCTCTGACCTCACAATACCCAGGCCCACTGGGCCAGCCTTGCGACTTGCAAACTCTGGTGCCCTCCTCCAGCCCGGGCGAGGCCCGAGGCCCTGGGCAGCCTCCAGGTGCAGCGTCCTCCTGAGGGCCGCACCCTTCCCGCTGCCCTGGGGCATGTCTCTACTCACCAATTATGAGGGGCTTCGGCATCAGATCGAGAGGCTGGTGCGGGAAAATGAGGAACTGAAGAAGCTGGTGCGGCTCATTCGGGAGAATTACGAGCTCAAGTCAGCGATCAAGACACAGGCGGGCGGCCTGGGCATCAGCGGGTTCAGCAGCGGGCTCAGTGAGGCGGCGGCCAGTGCTTCTCCACACCAGGGTAACTGCAAGAGGCTGAGTTCAAGAAAAGCAGGGAGGGAAGGGTGAGACCGCAACCACAAGAGAGGGAGTCTGGTGTTCAGGTCTGGGGAGAAGGGCGTAGACAGCAAGAAACATGAGGTCAGCAGGCCCCCTGGTCCGGGGAGGAGGGGAGGGACGAGGACACAGGACAGTCAAGATAGAAGGATAAAACTAGGTGCCAGCCCCGTTCGCCCTACAGTAGGAACCCTTGCCCGAACCCTCCCCTCAGGTGAACTTGCAAGCAGCTCCACAGACTGACTTTTCCAGCCCTGAAACCCAAACGTGCTTCCCCACTGGACTCGACTCAGCACCCACCCTCAGCTTCTCCACCCCGCCCCCCTACCCTCCCCTCCGTCCCTCCCTCAGCACCCCAGGCCTCTCCCCCGTTCCTCTCCACTCAGAGGTCACCAGAAGGCAACTAGCCACCTGAGTCCAAAAGCCAAGCAGAGAAACAAGAACTGAGCCTTGAGGTTGGAAATCACTAATGCGTGACACCCCTGGGGCTGGAGAGGATGTTGAGAGCGGGGTGAGACAGAAAAACTGGCAAAGAAGTTAGAGGTGTTTGCAGAAAAGCAGTTAAAGTGATGACCTTCAGAGCTAGGCCTGGAGCTTAGGGACTGGGCCAGAAGGGTGTTCAGGGGCCAGGAAGCCAGAGAGGCTTCACGGTTGACTGTGGGGATGGCAAAAAGTGATGCACCAGAACAGAAAGCTGTGGGCACAGAATGGCTGGTATTGAAGCAATCAGAGAGAGAACTTCCCAGGGTGTGGCAATAGGCTGTCAGAGCATGCTGGTAAGGAGCTGACGAAACGCCTTCGCATTTGTTATACCCACATCCTCTCCCTGTCTACAACGTCCTTCCTGTCCTGGAGAAGGCTGTGTGTCTAGTTCCCAGGTGCACTTCTGCACCCACACTTGGCACCCACGCACCCCTGTGGAGACCCCCACTCCATCAAAGACCCCCCTCCTTGCCATCCTGCTGCCCCCACCTCCACTCCGCTCATCAACAGGAGTGAGGCCAGCCCCCTTCACTGAAAGAGGACTCTGGTCTTTCAGTCTTTACCACTTAAGGCTCCATAGCTCTGCAGTGGACCTTGACACTCCGCTGTTCTAGAAAGGTGGCTTTCTAGGTGCCACATCCTTCTCAAACTCTGCGTGCCACTCGGTTTTCTGGCTGCGCGAGGTATGTGGGGTCTTAGCTCCCTGACCAAGGATCGAAATCGAACTCATGTCCCCTGCACTGGAAGGCAAAGTCTTAAGCACTGGACTGCCAGGGAAGTCGCTGCGCGGCACTTGGGACTGATAACCCTCCTCTTTCTGAGTTCCAAGAACACCTTCAGCTGGGTCATCCTCCCCCATCTCAGCTCCTAGTCTGGTTCAGGCCCTGCCCTCCAGCCAGCCTGCCCACCTGGGCTTTTCTCTCCACTAGAAGTGGTAATCTGGAGAAGGCAATGGCACCCCACTCCAGTACTCTTGCCTGGAAAATCCCATGGATGGAGGAGCCTGGTAGGCTGCAGTCCATGGGGTCTCAAAGAGTAGGACACGACTGAGCGACTTCACTTTCACTTTTCACTTTCATGCATTGGAGAAAGAAATGGCAACCCACTCGAGTGTTTTTGCCTGGAGAATCCCAGGGACAGGGGAGCCTGGTGGGCTGCTGTCTATGGGGTCGCACAGAATCGGACACGACTGAAGTGACTTAGCAGCAGCAGCAGCAGCAGAAGTAGTAATCAGGCCAAGGAGTCCCTGGAACTCAGCTCACTCTAAACTAGGCATGCTTCTGATTAAGAACTCGACCTTTTGACCTGAGGCTATTCCCCTCAGGTCTGGGCTCCTTCCCCTACGTCCAGTTCCAGTTGGAAGCTGCCTCCCCCTGCTTTCTGCCCGCTGGGTTTCCCACCTCCCAGCCTGGCTGTGGTCTGGAACTGGGCTTCACAGTCCTCCCTTACTGGTCACAAGCACAAAGTTCTCTCTCCTCTGAAAGGGTCTACTTCCATGATTCTGAGACAACAGACAGAGCAACAAAAATGATATGCTCGGGGAGATACAATATTTAAGAAATGTTATACTTCAATAGAATGGGAAAGACTAGAGATCTCTTTAAGAAAATTGGAGATACCAAGGGAACATTTCATGCAAAGATGGGCACAATAAAGGACAGGAACAGTATGGACCTAACAGAAGCATAAGATATTAAGAAGAGGTGACAAGAATACACAGAAGAACCATACAAAAAAAGATCTTCATGACTCAGATAATCACGATGGTGTGATCACTCACCTAGAGCCAGACATCCTGGAATGTGAAGTCAAGTGGGCCTTAGAAAGCATCATCACGAACAAAGCTAGTGGAGGTGAGGGAATTCCAGTTGAGCTATCTCAAATCCTAAAAGATGATGCTGTGAAAGTGCTGCACTCAATATACCAGCAAATTTGGAAAACTCAGTAGTGGCCACAGGACTGGAAAAGTCCTGCCTTTCATTCCAATCCCAAAGAAAGGCAATGCCAAAGAAGGCTCAAACTACCACACAATTGCACTCATCTCACATGCTAGTAAAGTAATGCTCAAAATCCTCCAAGCCAGGCTTCAGCAATATGTGAACCTTAAACTTCCAGATGTTCAAGCTGGTTTTAGAAAAGGTAAAGGAACCAGAGATTAAATTGCCAACATGCATTGGATTATCAAAAAAGCAAGAGAGTTCTAAAAAAACATCTGCTTCATTGACTATGCCAAAGCCTTTGACTGTGTGGATCACAACAAACTGTGGAAAATCCTTAAAGAGATGGAAATACCAGATCACAGGACCTGCCTCCTGAGAAATCTGTATGCAGTTCAAGAAGCAACAGTTAGAACTGGATATGGAACAACAGACTGGTTCCAAATTGGGAAAGGAATACGTCAAGGCTGTGTATTGTCACTCTGCTTATTTAACTTATATACCGGGTGATCATTGGAAGGACTGATGTTGAAGCTGAAACTCCAATACTTTGGCCACCTGATGCGAAGAACTGACTCATTGGAAAAGACCCTGATGCTGGGAAAGATTGAGGACAGGAGAAGAAAGGGATGACAGAGGATGAGATGGTTGGATGGCATCGCCAACTCAATGGACATAGGTTTGGGTGGACTCCGGAAGTTAGTGATGGACAGGGAGGCCTGGTGTGCTGCAGTTCATGGGGTCGCAAAGAGTTGGACATGACTGAGTGACTGAACCGAACTGAACTGAACAGAGTACATCATGAGAAAAACTGGACTGGATGAAGCACAAACTAGAATCAAGATTGTCTGGAGAAATATCAATAACCTCAGATATACAGATGACACCACCCTTATGGCAGAAAGCAAAGAACTAAAGAGCCTCTTAATGAAAGTAAAAGAGGAAAATGAAAAAGTTGGCTTAAAATTCAACATTCATAAAACTAAGATCATGGCATCTGGTCCCATCACTTCATGGCAAATAGATGGGGAAACAATGGAAACAGAGACAGACTTTATTTTCTTGGGCTCCAAAATCACTGCAGATAGTGACTGCAGCCATGAAATTAAAAGATGCTTGCTCCTTGGAAGAAAAGTTATGACAACCTAGACAGCATATTAAAAAGCAGAGACATTACTTTGCCATCTAAGGTCTGTTTAGTCAAAGCTATGTTTTTTTCAATAGTCACGTTCACATATGGATGTGAGTTGGACTATAAAGAAAGCTGAGCATGGAAGAATTGATGCTTTTGAACTGTGGTGTTGGAGAAGACTCTTGAGAGTCCCTTGGACTGCAAGGAGATCCAACCAGTCCATCCTAAAGGAAATCAGTCCTAAATATTCATTGAAAGGACTGATGCTAAAGCTGAAACTCCAATACTTTGGCCCCCTGATGTGAAGAACTGACTCATTTGAAAAGACCCTGATGCTGGGAAAGATTGAAGGCAGGAGGAGAAGGGGACGACAGAGGATGAGATGGTTGGATGGCATCACCGACTCAATGGACATGAGTTTGAGTAAGCTCCTGGAGTTGGTGATGGACAAGGAAGCCTGGCATGCTGCAGTCCATGGGGGTCACAAAGAGTCAGACACGACTGAGCAACTGAATTGAACACTTGAAGAAATTAGACTGTGATTCCCAACTCCCAAGCTAACCAAGCAAGCCTTCTCCTTTTAAGTTTGGTTCTTGAGAGAATTCTTGGACCACTTCTGCTCTCCCACTCTGAAGGGTCAAGCTTGGAGGGTTAGGAAAAGATTTCTGGTGACGAGCCCAGACAGCTGGCCCTGAAGGGGGAAAGGCACATTTCAGGGGGAAGAACACTCTGTGCAAAGGCCTGGGCCAAAGGTTTACAGGAGTGAGAAATAGATTGTGTGGTTAAAGCCTGTGGTGTGCATGGTGTTTAGTGTGTGGGTGTGGGTATGGAGTGGGGGGTGTGTGTAAGCATGCGAACGTCGTGTTAGTGTGTATGACCCATGAGTGTATAATGTGATGTATGTGTGGAGTGTGTGGTATAGGTGGGTAAGTGACTAATGTGTAACATGTGTGCCTTGGGAGTGTGTGTGGTACAAGTATGAAAAAAGGTGTGTGTGTGTGAATGTGTGAGTGTAGTATGTGTGGCGTATGTGTCTTGTGAGTTGCTATGTGTATAGCATGTGGATAATCATATACTTTGACAGAATAGAATTGTATGTGTAAGTATGTTTGTGAATGTGTGTTTTAGTGTGGGACATGTATGAGTGTGTGGTGTGTGGCTATTAGAGTGTGTGTATGCTATGTGTGCTAGTGTGAGGTGTGTGTGTACTGTTTGCATTTGTGAGTGTACTTGAGGGGGTTGGGGTCAGTGAGAGGTGCTGATGCAGTTAGAGGCCAGCAGGGCTCAGATGCTGAGGACTGTGAAGGACATACTGGGGAGCTTGGACTTGCTCCCAAAGGCAGTGAGCAGACGCTGGCGGGTTCCTACAAGGAGTAATCATATTTATGCTTCAGAAAGACCATTCCCGCTGCTGTGGGAAATGGAGTCAAGGGAGATGAGAGTAAGGTAGGGAAGTGAATTAGACTGCAGCTCTTGAGTCATCCAGGTAGAAGATGATGGTGTGAACTAGCAGTGGAGAGGGACTGATTCAAGTGACTTAGTAAGAAAATGAACAGCTCAGATGTGAGGGATGAGAGTCCAGAATGCGTCTGTGTGGCTGAGGGGACTGAGGGCATCACTTCCTGGAACCGCAGAGCCCTCCACTCCTACAGCAGCTGGGGCAGATCTCTGCAGCTGCCTCAGCAGATCTTCAGCCGCTCACCTCCCCACACTGCCTGTTCCCCCTGCCCATTCCTTGTGCTTGGCCTTCCTCATAGAGTCAGGCTCTTAGTCTCAATATGCTCTTATGAACTTGACCTTCGAGTCCTCTTTCTGGGCCTACTCTTCTCTGCCCTTACTCTTGTGCAGAGCACAACCTCCTAAACCCTCCAGTCTAGTCCTCTGACCTTTCTCCCATTAGGAGGAACACAGGGTGTCAGCTTGGGCTTGTGGGTGCTCACAGCATGCGTGCCAGGCCCCTCATGGTGCAGGACAGAGCCCAGGCGGAAGAGAATGGGTGTAGGATGAGGCCCAGGGGCCAGGGGGCGGCTCTCCCCAAGCCACCGCATTCTGGCACAGAACCCCAGGGAGTACAAGAGTCTTATCAAATCTGACCTTCCAGGTTGTCACAGAGCTTTATTTTGCAGGTAAGCAAATAGAACATAATTTAATAGTTTGTTAGCTTGATTGATAACTTTTAACTATTTTAACATATTATATAAAAGCCTCCATTAGTGCTCTCAATGAGGATGAGCCTGGGAGAAGTATGTCCAGTCTTGCGGGAAGAGAATAAATTGTATTTTGCTCTAAGATATTCTCATGACACACACCTGGAGCATCTAGGAAGCAGTGGAGATATGAGCCTGAGGCTCAAAGGAGAAGTCAGGGCTAGAGAGAAAAGATCCAAGAGTTTTTGATAACTGAAGTCACAAGAGGGGGTGAGACTATTTGCAAAGAGAGAGGAATAGTAAGAAGAGGTTGCGAGAACAAGTCTTGAGTCAGGACAGGTAGAGAAGCTGGCAAAGGAGCATTCAGACAAGGGAAACCTCAAAGATATAATGTCACCATTATGCCAAGAGACAGCTTCAAAGGGGACAGAATTGTCAACAGAGTAAAGGCTACCTGAGAGGTCAGGCAAGAAAAGTACTAATGGCTTGGCATTATTAACCTTGACTAGAGTGACTTCAACCCCATTGTAAGTAGGAAAGCCCCACCAAGTGAGGTGACGAGTGAATGAGAAAATAGAGAGAATAGATGGTTGACACTTAGTTCATGAAGTAGGGTTTGGACGGGCACTAGTTGGAGAGGGGCCTGGAGTCCAGAGCTGCTTTTCCTGATAGCAGAGACCTGAGTTTATTTCTATGTAAAGGGAAGATACGAAAGAAAAAAGGGATACTTTCTACAGCAGAGCTGCCTTAACTGAAGGAAGAACATCTCTTCCCCTGTCTGAGAAAGGAAGGAGGAAGGAAAGGGGCATGAGAATGCCAGGTGGGAACCTAAAGAAACTCCAGAACCATGGCTTTAATTTTCTCTGTAAAACTTTCATTCTGTGAGAGCAATGGTGGAGATAAAAAGATGAGGAAAGTCTGAAATGAAGTGAAAATGGCTGAAGGAACTGAATGGAGAACCTGGGAGGTGTGTAATGGGCCCAAAGGATGCTGGCATAATGGATTATACAGGCAGCAGCCACCAACCTTCTCCAGCACCATTTGATGGGTGGGGCAGGGCAGACACCGGAAAGCAGGCAGGTGGAGGTAAGGGCCTCTCAGCAAGAGTTTGGGCACATCAGAGAAGGAAGCAGGCACCAGCTGGGCTGTCAGATAGATGAAAATAAAGAGACCAGGGTACTAGAGATCTAGAGGCTGGCAGGGATCTTGCAAGCAAGGCAGAAGGTACAACTTTGTGGGCAGACTGGGCAACCTGAATGACAGGAAATCAGTAAACTATTGGCTATGGGCTGAATTAACTTCACAGGGAAGAAATGCCAAGAGATTTAGGCCTTGGCCTTGTGAACGTGGCAGGTGGGAGGTGAGCCAGGATGGGATTAAGACTGCAGGGCCTCATGCTCCTGAGGGCTCAGGGACTGTGCCAGAATGTCTCAAAGATTGAAGATGGATGGAAATTCAGGGCATTTGGAGCAAAGAGGAAATGAAGACTACACTGAGGGCTCAAGTCACTAAAACAGTGACTGCCCACCAAAGTGGTTCCTCCTTACAGAGGTGGTCAGGACAGGGCAGGTGGTCAGGCTAGGAAGGGCTCTCAGGGCAGGAGGGCTTCTGTTGCTCTTTCTGCCAGGCACCCTCCCCTACTTCCCACTCTTTCCTCACCTAAGCCTGTCCTCACCCAGGCCCCCACTCCTGCTGCCCCTTGTCTTCCCTTGGGCTCTGCAGGCTGGTGGAAGTTTCCTCAGGCAGGTAGCAGTCTTTCCCCCTTTTCAAAAGGCCTTTTACCAGCCCTGCTCCACACAATCTCCATCCCCCTCCTCCCAGTTCGGAGCTTTCATTAACCCAAGGTTTTTACCTTGTTACCAGGACAGGACCTCCTTCCTCACCTCAGGAGGTGTTCTTGTCATCCCCCCACCAGGACCCACCCAGGTCCCAATTTCCTACCTCGGGCCTAATACTACCGCCATGCCCCCACCCCACCCCTACACCCCACCCCTGACCCAACACCCTACCCTAGGGAGTTAACCTACGCCCGCCTGGCTCCACCCCTAGTGGGAAGCCATCCTTCCCTCAGGAACTGCCTTTCTCTTGGAACCCTTGTCTCCCTTCAGAACCAGCCCCCTCAGGACGCGTCCCTCCTCGGAACTCACCCTCCTCAGAACCCTCCCCCCTCCCAGGACCCACCCGCCATCAGAACCTCCCCACTCAGAATCCTTCTCCCTCAGAACCGTCCCCCCTCAGAACTTCCCCTCTCGGGACCCACCCCCAGAACCGCCCCCCACCCCTCTCAGGACCCCAGCCCAACCCTCAGCTCTGGCCTCCCTTTCGGGACCTCTGCCCCCACCTCAGAACCCGCCGCTCATCAGGATCTGTCAACACCCTCCTCTCTTTCGTCCTCCCGCCCGCTGACCCTCTGAACTTTGGCTCTGGCAGCCTTTGCTCACTGGTTGGTTGGGCTTTCCGGGGTCGTGCCTTAAGCCACATCTTCCCTGCACGACCCTCTGGCCCCGCCCCCAGGGCAGCCCCGGGACGCTAGCTCCGCCCACATACCCCGCCCCTTGAACGGGCCCCTTGCTCTGGCTCCGCCCCTACGCTCGCGCCCCGCCCCGTCAGGTCCCACCCTCTCAGGGCACCCTGTAGGACCTCCGGCGCCTCGGCTGTCCCACGTCTCCGTCCCCACGAGGATTGGGGTCTCGGTGGCTGGGGTCTCGGTGGCCGGGTCCCCCTTACCCGGGTTTGGGGCCGGCATTCTCGTGCGGGAGTCAGGATTCCGCGGCCGGCGAGGCCGCGGGCTGTCGGCAGGCCCCCGAGGGACGGCTGCGGAGGCGCAGGCCCCCGGAGCCAGAGGCCGGCGGGGAGAAGACGCTTGGGCTTGGCCAAGGGCAGGAGCATATGGCAGCCACGTGCTGACCGACGCAATGAGGGGCAGGAGACTCGAGTAGGAAACAGTTAAAACACTGTAAACTTAATTGGTAAATATAAGACATTTGCTTAAAAAAAAAACAAAACAACTTTGTTCGATGTAACAAAGCTTCCTGAACCCTAAACAATTCTTATGTATAAAATAAATAAGTGCGGTGAATCTAAGCTCTCTTTAAGTTTCTAACACGGTATGTAGTAACATGGGACTTCCCTGGTGGCTCCGCAGTAAAGAACCCACCTGCCAAATGCAGGAGATCTGTCTTTGATCCCTGGGTCAGAAGATCCCCTGAAGAAGGAAATGGCAACACACTCCAGTATTCTTGCCCAGGAAATCCCATAGACAGAGGAGCATGGCAGACTATAGTCTGTGGAACTGCAAAAGAATCAGATACGAATTAACTAAACAACAATAAAAACATGTGGTAAAGTACCCAGGAACATTTCAACTCACAAATCTTAATCAGTGAAACATAAATTATAATAAGGTTAAAACAATCAATCACCTGCACATTTTGCTTGAGAATACAAAACTATAGGACTGAAATCCCTTAAACCAAGGCTTAATCTGGGATCCAGGACACTGTTGGCTCAGGACACTCCTGTTCATGGGAATTCCCCTGTGGTCCAGTGGTGAGGACTCTGTGCTTTCAAGTGTCCCCACCCCCCAAGCCAAAATTTCAACAGGCCAATCCTGAGATTCTCATTGCTGGCCTTTATGGGCCAAAAACCTGTGGACACTGTGTCCACGACTGAGGCCACAACAGTCTTGGCTCCAAGCAGTGGACACACACTCCCCCAGGAGCTGTACCAACACAACATGCAGTGCCATCCAGGGATGCACTTAATTGGCCCCTGAACCTTTATAGTGTCTTCACTGCAACCCTAAATGCCTTCAATCAGTCTTTTTGTTAAAAACAATTTTCAGTTCAGTGGCTCAGTCATGTCTGACTCTTTGCTACCCTATGGACTGCAGCACACTGGGCTTCCCTGTCCATCACCAACTCCCGGAGCTTGCTCAAACTCATGTCAGTGATGCCATCCAACCATCTCATCCTCTGTCGTCCCCTTCTCCTGCCTTCAGTCTTTCCCAGCATCAGGGTCTTTTCCAAGGAGTCAGTTCTTCCCATCAGGTAGCCGAAGTATTGGAGCTCCAGCTTCAGCTTTAGTCCTTCCAATGAATATTTAGGACTGATTC
Source organism: Bubalus bubalis (assembly GCF_019923935.1). Lineage (NCBI taxonomy): Eukaryota > Metazoa > Chordata > Mammalia > Artiodactyla > Bovidae > Bubalus > Bubalus bubalis. Next base: position 81,177,975 of record NC_059171.1, read on the forward strand.
CCTTTAGGATGGACTGGTTGGATCTCCTTGCTGTCCAAGGGACTCTCAAGAGACTTCTCCAACACCACAGTTCAAAAGCATCAATTGTTTGGCTCTCAGTTTTCTTCATGGTCCGATTCTCACATCCATACATGACTACTGAAAAAATCATAGCTTTGACTAGACTGACCTTTATATGCAAAGTAATATCCCTGCTTTTTAGTACACTATCAAGGATTGTCATAGATTTTCTTCCAAGGAGCAAGTATCTTTTAATTTCATAGCTGCAGTCACCATCTGCAGTGATTTTGGAGCCCAAGAAAATAAAGTCTGTCACTGTTTCCATTGTTTCCCCATCTATTTCCCATGAAGTGATGGGACCGGATGCCATGATCTTCATTTTTTGAATGTTGTGTTTTAAGCCAGTTTTTTCACTCTCCTCTTTCACTTTCATTAAGAGTCTCTTCAGTTCCTCTTCACTTTCTGCCATAAGGGTGGTGTCATTTGCATATCTGAGGTTATTGATATTTCTCTCAGCAATCTTGATTCTAGTTTGTGCTTCATCGAGCCAGGCATTTCAAATGATGTACTCTGCATATAGGGCTTCCCTTGTGGCTCAGCTGGTAAAGAATCCACCTGCGATTCGGGAAACCTGGGTTTGATCCCTGGGTTGGGAAGATCCCCTGGAGAAGGGAAAGGCTACCCACTTCGGTATTCTGGTATGGAAAATTCCATAAAGAGTCTGACACGACTGAACAATTTTCACCCACTCACTCACTCAGCATATAAGTTAAATAAGCAGGGTGACAATATACAACCCTGACGTATTCCTTTCTGAATTTGGAACCAGTCCGTTGTTCCATGTCCAGTTCTAATTGTTGCTTCCTTACCTGCATACAGATGTCTCAAGAGGCAGGTAAGATGGTCTGGTATTCCAATCTCTTTAAGAATGTTCCACAATTTGTTATGATCCACACAGTCAAAGGCTTTGGCATAGTCAATGAAGCAGAAGTAGATAGTTTTCTGGAACTCTCTTGCTTTTTCTATGATCCAACAAATGTGGGCAATTTGATCTCTGGTTCCTCTGCCTCTTCTAAATCCAGCTTGAACATCTGGAAGTGTTTGGTTCATGTATTGTTGAAGCCTCGCTTGGAGAATTTTGAGCATTATTTACTAGTGTGTGAGATAAGTGCAATTGTGCGGTAGTTTGAGCATTCTTTGGCATTGTCTTTCTTTGGGATTGGAATAAAAACTGACCTTTTCCAGTCTTGTGGCCACTGCTGAGTTTTCCAAATTTGCTGGCATATTGAGTGCAGCACTTTCACAGCATCATCTTTCAGAACTTGAAATACCTTAACTGAAATTCCATCACCTCCACTAGCTTTGTTTGTGGTGATGCTTCCTAAGGCCCGCTTGACTTCGCATTCCAGGTTGTCTGGCTCTAGGTGAGTGATCACACCATCGTGATTATCTGGGTTGTGAAGATCTTTTTGTACAGTTCTTCTGTGTATTCTTGCCACCTCTTCTTAATATCTTCTGCTTCTGTCAGGTCCATACCATTTCTGTTCTTTATTGTAAAATGTTCCCTTGGTATCTCTAATATTCTTGAAGAGATCTCTAGTCTTTCCCATTTTATTGTTTTTCTCTATTTCTTTGCATTGATCACTAGAGAAGGGTTTCTCATCTCTCCCTGCTATTCTTTGGAACTCTGCGTTCAGATGGGTATATCTTTCCTTTTCTCCTTTGCCTTTCACTTCTCTTCTTTTCTCAGCTATTTGTAAGGCCTCCTCAGACAACCATTTTACCTTTTAGTATTTCTTTTTCTTGAGCATAGTCTTGAGCACTGCCTCCTATACAATGTCACGAATCTCTGTCCATAGTTCTTCAGGCACTCTGTCAGATCTAATCCCTTGAATCTATTTCTCACTTCTACTGTATAATCATAAGGGATTTAATTTAGGTCATACCCAAATGGTCTAGTGGTTTTCCCTACTTTCTTCAATTTGAGTCTGAATTGGAAATAAGGAGTTCGTGATCTGAGCCACAGTCAGCTCCAGGTCTTGTTTTTGCTGACTGTATAGAGCTTCTCCATCTTTGGCTGCAAAGAATATGATCGATCTGATCTCATGGACCGTCTGATGTCCATGTGTAGAGTCGTCCCTTGTGTTGTTGGAAGAGGGTGTTTGCTATGACCAGTGTGTTCTCTTGGCAAAACTCTGTTAGCCTTTGCCCTGCTTCATTTTGTACTCCAAAGCCAATTTTCCCTGTTACTTCAGGTATCTCTTAATAACAATTTTATTAAGATATAATTCACTGGACTTCCTTGGTGGTCCAATGGCTAAGACTTTGCATTTCCAATGTAGGGGGCACAGGTTCAATCCCCGGTCAGGGAACTAAGATTCTCATGCCACAAGGCAAGGCCAACAAACAAACAAACAAAAGATATAATTCACATACATACCATACAATTCACCCATTTAAAGTGTACAATTTAATATTTTTTGATATATGCACAGATTTGTACAACCACCATAATCAGTTTTAGAACTCTTTCATCACCCCAAAAATAAATCCTTTAGCAATCACATTCCTACCACTCAATCCTCCTCAGCTCTAAGCAACCACTAATTTACTCTCTGCTATTATGGATGTTTGTTCTGGACATTCCATATAAGTGGATTCATATATAAGTGGCTTTTATGGCTGGTTCCTTTCATTTAGCATAATGTTTTCAAGGTTTATCCATGTTATAGCATGAATCAGTACTTCTAGGTGGGAGATGGGGGACATTGTTTTTATGGATGAATAATATTCCATTAATGGATGTACCACATTCATTTATCCATTCATCAGTTCGTGGACTTCTGTTTCCTCCTTTTGGCTATCATTAATAATGATGCTGTACGCCTTCATGTACAAGTTTTTGTGTGCATATGTGTTTCCATTTCTCTCGACTAAATGCCGGGTGTGAATCTGCCGAGTCCTATATAGCCCTCGGTTTAACTCTGAGGAGCTGCCAGGTTGTGTCCCAGTGGAGCGGCATCATTTTACGTAAGCCACCAGCACTGCAGGAGCATTTCTGCTCCTCCACATCCTGCCAATACTTATTCTCTGACTTTTTGATTATAGCCATCTTGGTGGGTTTGAAGTGGTATATCATTCTGATGTTAATTTGCATTTCCCTGATGACTAATGAGATTGAGCAACTTTTCATGTATTTATTGGCCATTTTTATATCGTCCTTGAGAAATGCCTGTTCAGATCTTTGGTCTATTTTTAAATTGGACTATTTGGTTTTTATTATTGAGTTGTAGGAGTTCTTTATATAATCTGGATATAAGTCCCTTATCAAATATATGATTTGGAAATGTTTTCTCCCATTTCGTCTTTTCAGTTTCTTGATAGTGTGCTTTGAAACACAAAAGCTTTTAATTTTGATGAAATCCAACTTATTGTTTCTTTTATTGCTCTGATAGGGAGTTCATGGAATCTGTAAATCAACAGGGGAGTATATGCTATCTTCACAATATTAAGTCTTCCAATCCATAAACATAGGATATTTTCCATTTATTTAGAGTTTCTTTCATTTCTGTCAATAATGTTAATAGTTTTCAGAGCATAAGTTTTGCATATCTTTTGTTAAATTTATTCCCAAATATTTTACTCTTTTTGATGCTATTGTCTTAATTTTACTTCTGGATTATTCATTGATAGTATATGGAAATACAATCGACTTTTGTAGACCTGCCGATGAATTTTGCACTCTGTGTTCTAAGGACCACACAACTCCTTCAGCTAGTTACCTGTTATCTGACTGAGTTTGGGATCTCACATGGCTGGCACAGGGGTCACAGTTTATAGGGTCATTCTGTGAACGATTCCTAGACTGACCCTTTTTTTTCTTTTTAATTTTTTTTATTGAAGGATAATTGCTTTGCAAAATTTTGTTGTTTTCTGTCAAACCTCAACCTGAATGAGCCATAGGTATACATATATCCCCTCCCTTTTGAACCTCCCTCCCATCTCCCTCCCCATCCGACCCCTCTAGGTTGATACAGAGCCCCTGTTTGAGTTTCCTGAGCCATACAGCAAATTCCCGTTGGCTGTCGATTTTACGTATGGTAATGTAAGTTTCCATGTTACTCTTTCCATACAGCTCACCCTCTTTTCTCCCGATGTCCATAAGTCTATTCTCTATATCTGTTTCTGCATTGCTGCCTATAGGCAGTACCATTCTTCTAGATTCCATATATATGTGTTAGAATACCATATTTCTCTTTCTGACTCACTTCACTCTGTATAATAGGTTCTAGGTTCATCCACCTCATCAGAACTGACTCAAATGCACTCCTCTTTATGGCTGAGTAATATTCCATTGTGTATATGTACCACAGCTTCTTTATCCATTCATCTGTCGATGGACATCTAGCTTGCTTCCATGTTCTAGCTATTGTAAATAGTGCTGCAGTGAACAGTGGGATACATGTGTCTTTTTCAGTTTTGGTTTCTTAAGGTATATGCCTAGGAGTGGGATTGCTGGGTCATATAGTGGCTTCATTCCTAGTTTTTTAAATAATCTCCATACCATCTTCCATAGTGGCTGTATCAATTTACATTCCCACTAACAGTGCAAGAGCGTTCCCTTTTCTCCACACCTTCTCCAGCATTTATTGCTTGTAGACTTTTTATGATGGCCATTCTGAGTGGTGTGAGGTGCTATCTCAATGTAGTTTTGATTTGCATTTCTCTAATAATGAGCGATGTTGAGCATCTTTTCATGTGTTTGTTAGCCATCTGTATGTCTTCTTTGGAGAAATGTCTGCTTAGGTCTTCTTCCCACTTTTTGACTGGGTTCTTTGTTTTTCTGGCATTGAGTTGTATGAGCTGCTTGCGTATTTTGGAAATTAATCCTTTGTCAGTTGTTTCATTTGCTATTATTTTCTCCTATTCTGAGGGCTGTCTTTTCACCTTGCTTATAGTTTCCTTTGCTGTGCAAAAGCTTTTAAGTTTAATCAAGTCTCACTTATTTACTTTTGTTTTTGTTTCCATTACTCTAGGAGGTGGGTCATAGAGGATCTTGCTTTGATTTATGTCATCGGGTGTTCTGCCTTTGTTTCCTCTAAGAGTTTTGTCATTTCTGGTCTTACATTCAGGTCTTTAATCCATTTTGAGTTTGTCTTTGTGTATGGTGTTAGGAAGTGTTCTAATTTCATTATTTTATATGTAGCTGTCCAGTTTTCCCAGCACCATTTATTGAAGAGGCTGTCTTGCTTCCTTTGTCAAAAATAAGGTACCCACAGGTGCATGGGTTTATTTCTGGGCTTTCTATCTTGTTCCATTGGTCTATATTTCTGTTTTTGTGCCAGTACCATACTGTCTTGATGACTGTAACTTTGTAGTATAATCTGAAGTCAGGAAGGTTGCTTCCTTCAGCTCCTTTCTTCTTTCTCAAGACTGCTTTGGCTATTTGGGGTCTTTTGTGTTTCCATATGAATTGAGAAATTTTTTGTTCTAGTTCTGTGAAAAATGCCATTGGTAATTTGATAGGGATCACATTGAATTTGTAGAATAGTCATTTTCACAATATTGATTCTTCCTACCCAGGAACATGGAATATCTCTCCATCTGTTTATGTCATCTTTGATTTCTTTCATCAGTGTCTTATAATTTTCTATGTAGAGTTCTTTTGTCTCCTTGCTGCTGCTAAGTTACTTCAGTCATGTCCGACTCTGTGCGACCGCATGGACTGCAGCCTACCAGGCTCCACCGTCCATGGGATTTTCCAGGCAAGAGTACTGGAGTGGGGTGCCATTGCCTTCTCCTTAGGTAAGTTTATTCCTAGAAATTTAATTCTTTTTGTTGCAATGGTGAATGAGATTGATTCCTTAATTTCTCTTTCTGATTTTTCATTGTTAGTATATAGAAATGCAAGTGATTTCTGTGAATTGATTTTGTATCCTGCAACTTTGCAAAATTCGCTGATTAGCTCTAGTAATTTTCTGGTACTATCTTTAGGGTTTTCTCTGTACAGTATCATGTCATCTGCAAACAAAGAGCTTTATTTCTTCTTTTCCTATCTGGATCCCTTTTATTTCTTTTTCTTCTCTGATTGCTGTAGCTAGGACTTTCAAAGCTATGTTGAATAATAGTGGTGAAAGTGGACACTCTTGTCTTGTTCCTGATCTTAGGGGGAATGCTTTCAGTTTTTCACCATTGAGAATAATGTTTGCTGTAGGCTTATCATATACAGCCTTTACTATGTTGAAGTAAATTCTTTCTATGCCCATTTTTTGAAGAGTTTTAATCACAAATGGGTGCTAAATTTTGTCAAAGGCTTCTTTTGCATCTATTGAGATTATCATATGCATTTTATCTTTCAATTTGTTAATATGATCTATCACATTGATTGATTTGTGTACATTGAAGAATCCTTGCATTCCTGGAATAAAACCAACTTGATCACGGTGTATGAGCTTTTTGATATGTTGCTGAATTCTGTCTGCTAAAGTTTGTTGAGGATTTTTGCATCTATGTTCATCAGTGATATTGGCCTGTAATTTTCTTTTTTGTGTTGTCTTTGTCTGGTTTTGGTATCAGGGTGATGGTGGCCTCGTAGAATGAGTTTGGAAGTGTTCCTTCCTCTGCAATTTTTGGAAACAGTTTTAGAAGGATAGGCATTAGCTCTTCTCTAAATGTTTGACAAAATTCTCCTGTGAAACCATCTGGTCCTGGGCTTTTGTTTTGGGGGAGATTTTTTTTTATCACAGCTTCAATTTCAGTGCTTGTAATTGGGTTGTTCATAATTTCTATTTCTTCCTGGTTCAGTCTTGAAAGATTGAACTTTTCTAAGAATCTGTCCATTTCTTCCATGTTATCCATTTTATTGCCATACAGTTGTTCATAATAGCCTCTTATAATCCTTTGTATTTCTGCATTGTCTTTTGTAACCTCTCCTTTTTCATTTTTAATTTTGTTGATTTTATTCTTCTCTCTTTTTTTCTTGATGAATCTGGCTAAAGGTTTGTCAATTTGCTTATCTTCTCAAAGAACCAGCTTTTAGCTTTATCTTTACTATTGTTTCCTTCATTTCTTTTTCATTTATTTCTGCTCATATCTTTATGATATCTGTCCTTCTACTAATTTGGTTTTTTTTGTTGTTCTTCTTCTTTTTCCAGTTGTTTTAGGTGTAAAGTTAGGTTGTGTATTCGATGTTTTTCTTGTTTCTTGAGGTAGGATTGTATTGCTATAAACTTCCCTCTTAGAACTGCTTTTGCTGCAGTTCAATACATAAGGAGCACCTCAATACATAAGACAAACACTAACAGACATAAAAGGAGAAATTGACAGTAACTCAGTCCCGTAAGTTTTGAGTTGTTGTGTTTTCATTGTCATTTGTTTCTAGAAATTTTTTGATTTCCCTTTTGATTTCTTCAGTAACCTGTTGGTTATTTAGAAATGTGTTGTTTAATCTCCATGTATTTGTGCTTCTTACAGTTTTTTTCTTGTAATTGGTATCTAGTCTCATAAGCCTTGTGGTTGGGGAAGGTGCTTAATATGATTTCAATTTTCTTAAATTTACTGAGGTTGGATTTGTGACCCAAGATGTGGTCTATCCCGGAGAATGTTCCATGTGCACTTGAGAAGAAGGTATATTCTTCTGGATTTGGATGGAATGTCCTTAATATATCAATGAGATCCATTGCATCTAATGTATCATTCAAGACTTGTGTTTCCTTATTAATTTTCTGTTTTGATGATCTGTCCATTGGTGAGAGTGGGGTGTTAAAGTCTCCTACTATTCTTGTGTTACTGTCAATTTCTCCTTTTATGTCTGTTAGTGTTTGTCTTATGTATTGAGGTGCTCCTATGTTGGGTGTAAATAGATATTTACAATTGTTATGTCTTCCTCTTGAATTGATACCTTGATCATTATGTAGTGTCCTTCCTTATCTCTTGTAATATTCTTTGTTTTAAGGTCTATTTTTTCTGATATGAGGATTGCTACTCCAGCTTTCTTTAGCTTCCCATTTGTATGGACTATATTTTTCCACCCTCTCACTTTCTAGACTGACCCTTTTTTAAATCTCAGGTTTCATCTGTGCTCATATATAATCATATCCTTCATATTTATTGAACACTTCCTGTGGCCCAAGCACTGTTCCAGGCACAGGGCAGCAGCGGCACACAGCCAAAGCCCTGCCTTCATGGAGCGTCCGTGCTAACTGAGGGGCCAGGACGAACCAGTAGGTCGTTGCAGAGGCCTTAGAGCAGGATAAGTGCCAAGAAGGAAGTCATTGAGGAGAGGGGAAGGAGCAGGTGGCCTGAAGGAACCTGGCAATTCTGGATGGAAGACCTCCCTGAGAAGGTCTCACATGGGGGATGAGTGGCAGCGCAGAGCCAATCAGGCACACAGGAAGAACAGTCCAGGCGGAAATGAGTGAGTGAAAGTCGCTCCGTCATGTCCAACTCTTTGCAACCCCATGGACTATACAGTCTATGGCATTCTCCAGGCCAGAATACTGGATTAGGTAGACATTTCCTTCTCCAGAGGATCTTCCCAACCCAGGAATCAAACTCAGGTCTCCCGCATTGCAGGCGGATTGCAATGGGACCAGCCAACGCAAAGACAGAGGCAAGGGCGTGGTGGGGGCATCAGTGAGATGGTCTCAGAGACCATGAGGACTGACTGTGTGGAGACTGTCTTCTCTCCTGAGTCCTGGAGATGCTGCCTGAGTCATCCAGACCCCAGGCTCCTGGAAGAGGAGACGGGCCGAGGAGGACGGACACTCAGCTGGGATGTCCATGCCCTACCACCTCTGGCCCACCACTGCCCAGTCCCTCACACACTTCCTCCCCATGGGCTCTTCCCTTCAGGCCACAAGCTCTACTGCCTCCTCAATCCTAAAGCAAAAATCCCAAAAAGTCAAAACAAGAAATCATCAAAGACTGATTCTGAAATTTTAATTTATTTGTTTGGAAAAAATAACAAAACTTAAAATGTTTGGCGGGACGCCCTGGTAGTGTAGCACCAATGTACCACACCCAGGACTTCGAAGGGAACATCAGATGCTCTAAGGGGTCTTAAAGCAGAGGGGCTTGGCAGTGTGCATCGAGAAACTGTAAAATGTCTGTTTTCGGGGGTGGGGGGGAATAACAAAGATTTATATAGTAGCATTTTTGTTCCTGGGAAAACTGGAATCAATAGAATCCCCCAACTGAAATCGGCTTGATAAATAATAGCATGTACACAAGATGGAAACCACCGTGGCCAAATAAGCACTGTTTTCCAAGAATGACACAGCTGGAGGGAGCATCTCCTAGAGACGGGGCACATAAGGACATAGGGACATAGAGTCAGTGCACACGTGTGCGTGGCCTGGGAGCCAGGAACAGCTGGCTTCACCTTTTTTTAAATGGCTGAGAGAAAAATCAAAGGAGAGGACTATTTCACAACATGGAAGAAGCCCATGAAATTCAAATACTAGCATTCATGAATTTTTGCTGCCATGCATCCACGTCCATTTGTTTCCACGTTGTCTGTGGCTGTTTTCAAGCCGCAATGACAGAGCTGAGAAGCTGCAGCAGGAGTGGCCAGGAAGGCTGGAGGTCTGTAGACAGCTCCTCACTGAGGGGTCTGCCAGCCCCTGACCCGCACAGACACATGGAGAAGGTCTTCACAGCTCCTTACAGAGGGGTCTGCCAGCCCCTGACCCGCATAACCACCTGGAGACGTCTTCAAGGCCACGCACACAGGGCTTTGCAATACGATGCACTGCAGGGCGACAGGTCAACCAGTGGTGTTCATCGCTTTTTGACTTGTCTGAATTTCCATTCTTTTCTGATCATAAGCATGTTCTGCTTTTATTTTTATAACGTGGAAGCTTCCATCAAACTGCACACTCACAGATGCCTTTCCCACGCCCTCCCTAGGGGACTTCTCCTTCCAACAGGGGTCACTTGGTCATTCCGGGGCAGTCTCCTCAGGAACCAGGGGCAAACGGGCCCCCAGGCCGCATGCGGGGGTGGGCACAGCAGGCCCTCCTGCAGCCGCATCCTCTGCGGGTAGGCAAGGGCCAGGCACACCCTGGGCTCCAGCCACTTCAAGTTCCGGCCCCCTGACGGTCCCTCATGTTGTGAGCTTCAGCTGTCCTTAGGAGGACAGTGGTCAGGAGGCCCGGGCCCACCTCTCCCCACCAGGGCACAGAGGGGTCAACTTGGCCACCTGTGTGTTCAAACCGTCCCCTCTTCAGCGAGGGGTCAGGGCCTGTGGCAGAGGGCAGTGGCCTGTCTGAGGGGCAGGTAGCGTGGAAGGTCCTGGCGGCAGGGGCAGGCGTTTAGGGAGGTGATCCTGGGAGGAAGCAGGTGCCCTCAGAGGATAGAGACGAGGAGCCAGATCCTCGCATGGGATCCGCCTAGAGGGGAGGCTCAGAGAGTTGGTCAGCTCATCGGAGGCAGATGGGCCTCGTGGTCCAGGCCCTGCCACAGTGGGAGAGAGCCTGGCGTCTCAGTGCTTTCTCTGTGTCCCCCAGGTGTCTTCCTGCCCCCGTCCCCGGCAGCAGCAAACGAACCCATCCTGGAAGAAGTGGGGATTGTGGCTCTGGCACCCCTGGCCGACATGCTAAACAGCCCGCAGCCCAGCCCCGTGGCAGGCCCCATCGTGAGCCCCCTGGCAGGCCCTCTCAACACGCTGCTGCCCGGCCCAGGGCCCACCTCCCAGAGCAGCCCACTCACCAGCCTCCTGAGCAGCCATCTGGCCAGCCCCCTGGTAGTGCCCCAAGTGGGCACACCAACCAGCTCCCTGGGCCTGTCCTCCACCGGCTCCCTGATGCCCAGCAGCCCCCTGGTGGGCCCCGTGGCAGTGCCCCCAGGGGGCACACCAACCAGCTCCCTGGGCCTGCCCTCCACCGGCCCCCTGACTCCAGGAAGCCCCCTGGTGGGCCCCCTAGCTGTGTCTCAGAATGGCCCCCTGATGCCCCCTATGACAGGCTCGGGGGTCCTCTCCCTGAGCACCCCCCTGCTCACCTCCACGGCCACCCCTCTAGGTGTCTCTCAGAACATTCTGGCCAACCCCATGAACAATCTGGTGCTGTCGGAGGCCCCACGGGTGAGGCTGGCAGAGCCGCTCCGAGGATATCCCCCAGGACCCCACCCCTCGGCTGACAGGGGACCTTCTGCCACCTCCAAAGGTAACAGATGCGGGGATGGGGGATGGGTCCTGCCAGGCCAGTCCCTGGTCCTGCCTCGCTCTAAACTGCCTCCTCTCCTTTCTGCCCCTCCCGCACATCACTAGTCCCACTCTCCACTGAGCACCCCCAGCCAACCCAGGAGCCGGAGCCCCTCAGCATGACATTTGTGGGTGCACCCATCCAGACCTCCACCCCTGTTGGTGCCCTGGGCACTCCGGGCCCCGTGACAGCCTTCTCCTATGGCACCTCAGATGCCCAGACACAGCCTGGCGGCCCCCAGGGACAAGTGATCCCTGCCTCTGTCCCTGTCTCGACTGCCTCCAACATGGCCATCCTCACCTCTGCCCCCACCCCCACCCCCCCAGTGACCACCAGCTATGCCCCCTCAAGCACGCCGCACCCCTCTGCCCGAATGCACCACTCCCCATCCCGGCCCTCGCCCACCCCTCACTCCCCTCCACGCAACCCCCGCTCCCCACCGCGAACCTCGTCCTCCCCGGCTTCAGTCACCGACACCCGTGGTCCACGCGGCCCAGAGCAGTCTCGGAAAAGCATCCTGGAGTTGGAGCGGAAGCTAGCCCACCGCAAGAGCAGCAAGTTCCCTGACAGCTCTCGAGGTCAGCGCGAGGCTGGAGTCCCCTCTGCTGCCCATGGAGACCTCCCAGGCACCCCCTGGGCTGCTGGCCACAGCCACTGATCACTCTGTCCACCCCTGTTGTCCCCAGAATCAAAGCAGCTAGCCTGGGAGAGGCTGGTGGGGGAGATCGCCTTCCAGCTGGACCGCAGGATCCTGTCCAGCATCTTCCCCGAGCGTGTGAGGCTCTATGGCTTCACAGTCTCCAACATTCCGGAGAAGATCATCCAGGTGTGTCCTGCCCATCCCCACTGGCCACTGGAGGGTCTGCCCGCCACTGCAAGGGTGGGGAGCTTGCTGGCTCTCGACGGGCTTCTGGGGGCCAGCCAGGCAGAGCACAGCAGAATCTGAAGGCACCCAGGGATGCAGGAAGCCCAGTGCTCAGTCCAGTGGCCAGCAGGTGTCCAGGGTGCCCGGCTGCAGGGGCCTGTGTCCCAGCCCCATGGGAGGCCTTCCCAAAGAGCAGAGCAGCGAGGGCCCCCACAGGGTCAGATGTGCGCTCCCAGCCTTCTCACTGCTGTGGCCTCTGGACCTCCGTACCCTGCTCCCAATGGCCCTTCCCCAGGCTGGCAGAGCTGAGGCCTCAGCCTTCTTCCCCGAGGGGTCTGAGTCCTCAAGGGTCACAGGTGAACACCGGGGAGGCCGGTTTCAGAGCCTCTGAGTAGCTGGCAGCCTGGTGGCCATTAAGGCTGGGCTAATTTCAGTCCATTCCCAGCCTGCCCTCCACTGAGCCCACTACCCCCAAGGGACATGGAGGACAGTGCTTCCCAAACGAGTCTGGGTGCTTCTTGCCGCCACTGTGTACTAGGCACTGACGAATGGGAGCCTGGGGGTGGGGGGGTGTGGGCCGGACACCCTGCGGCCCTGCCCCCCAAAATGAGCGAAGGCATGCCCTTCCTGGAGTAGGGGGCAAGAGGGTGGATTGGGGGTGGGCGTGGCAGCCTCTGCCTCTCAGCGTTCATCCGCCAGGACTGAGCCCTCTCTGCCCCTTCCTCTCAGGCAGTCCTCCTCCTTGGCGAGGCTGTCAGCCTGAGTCTGAGTCGGCAGAAATGACGTTGGGTTACAATGGGCTCATCGGTGCCTCGGGTTGCATTTGCCTTCTCCGTTTGTTAAGGTGTCCGTTTAGGTTTTTAATTTTACCGTGGCCAGAATTATCTGCCTTTTCCTTTATCTGTGCTTGTCAAGTCTTGTTTAAGACTGGAGCTGCCAGCCCCACCTCAGTCCCCTCTTCCAGTCCACGTGTGTGGGCTCCGGTCCTCCCTTCCAGCCCTGCCACAAGCCGATGTCCTAATCCAGCTGCAGAGGGAGCCTGGGCATCCTTCTTCCAGACTGTAGTAGCTCCTCTTGGCCCTTCGCTCTTCAGTAAGAATTTCAGGGTCTGTCAAGTTCTAAGAAAAATCCAGTTCAAATGTTTGGATTTTCATTGGTTTACAGGTTGAGCTGGGGACATTTCCCATCTTTGCCCTATTGGTATCCTTGTGTTGCTGGTGTCAGCAAGCCCACATTGCTAACATGCAGTTTGACAACCCTTGACCTGTCTTGGGAGCTAAAATTCAGACTTAAATTGAAGTAGGGAAAACCATTAGGCAATTCAGGTATGACCTAAATCATATTCCTTACGATTATACAGTAAAAGTGACAAATAGATTCAAGGGATTTGATCTGATAGACAGAGTGCCTGAACAACTATGGATGGAGGTTCGTAACACTGTACAGGAGGCAGTGACCAAGACCATTCCCAAGAAAAAGAAATGCAAAAAGGTAAAGTGGTTCTGAGGAGGCCTTACAAATAGCTCAGAAAAGAAACAAAAGGCAAAGGAGAAAAGGAAAGACATACCCATCTGAATGCAGAGTTTAAGAGAATAGCAAGGAAAGACGAGAAATCCTTCTTCGTGATCAATACAAAGAAATACAAGAAAATAGAATGGGAAAGACTAAAGATCTCTTCAAGAAAATTAGAGATACCAAGGGAACATTTCATGTAAAGATGGGCTCAATAAAGAACAGAAACAGTATGGACCTAACAGAAGCAGAAGATATTAAGAAGAGGTGGCAAGAATACACAGAAGAACTGCACAAAAAAGATCTTTTTTTTTTTTTTTTTTACAAAAAAGATCCTCATGACTCAGATAACCACAATGGTGTGATCACTCACCTGGACCCATACATTCTGCGGTCCAAAGTCAAGTGGGCCTTAGGAAGCATCACCATGAACAAAGCTTGTGGAGGTGACAGAATTCCAGCTGAGCTATTTTAAATACTCAGAGATGATGCTGTGGAAGTGCTGCACTCAATACGCCAGCAAATTTGGAAAACTCAGCAGTGGCCACCGGACTGGAACAGGTCAGTTTTCATTCCAATCCCAAAGAAAGGCAATGCCAAAGAATGCTCAAACTACCACACAATTGCACTCATCTCACAGGCTAGCAGAGTAGTGCTAAAATTCTCCAAGCCAGCTTCAACAGCTCATGAACCAAGAACTTTCAGATGTTCAAGCTGGATTTAGAAAAGGCAGAGGAACCAGAGATCAAATTGCCAACATCCACTGGATCATAGAAAAAGCAAAAGAGTTCCAGAAAAACATCTACTTCTGCTTCATTGACTAGGCTAAAGCCTTTGACTGTGTGGATCACAACAAACTGTGGAAAATTGTTAAAGAGATGAGACTACCAGTCTACCTTACCTGCCTACTGAGAAATCTGAATGCAGGTCAAGAAGCAACAGTTAGAACTGGACATGGAACAATGGACTGGTTCCAAATTGGGAAAGGAGTACATCAAGGCTATATATTGTCACCCTGCTTATTTAACTTATGTGCAGAGTACATCATGCAAAATGCCAGGCTGGATGAAGCACAAGCTGGAATCAAGATTGCTGGGAGAAATATCAATAAATCTCAGATATGCAGATGACACCACCCTTGTGGCAGAAAGCGAAGAGGAACTAAAGAGCTTCCTGATGAAAGTGAAACAGGAGAGTGGAAAAGCTGCCTTCAGTTCACTCGCTCAGTTGTGTCCAACTCTTTGGGACCCCCATGGAGTGCAGCATGCCAGGCTTCCCTGTCCATCACCAACACCCGGAGCTTGCTCAAAGCTGACTTAAAACTCAGCACTCAAAAAGCACAGATCAAGGCATTCGGTCCCATCACTTCATGGCAAATAGATGGGGAAACAATGGAAACAGTGACAGACTTTATTTTCTTGGGCTCCAAAGTCATGGAAGATGGTGACTGGAGCCATGAAATTAAAAGACACTTGCTCCTTGGAAGAAAAGCTATGACCAATCTAGACAGCATATTAAAAAGCAGAGATGTTACTTTGCTGACAAATTTGCAAATAATCAAAGCTATGGTTTTTGCAGTAGTCATGTATGGATGTGAGTGTTGGACCATAAAGAAGGCTGAGTGCCAAAGAATTGATGCTTTTGAACTATGGTGTTGGAGAAGACTCTTGAGAGTCCCTTGGACAGCAAGGAGGTCAAACCAGCCAATCCTAAAGGAAATCAATCCTGAATACTCACTCAAAGGACTGATGCTGAAGCTGAAACTCCAATACTTTGGCCACCTGACTCAAAGAACCGACTCACTGGGAAAGACCTTGATGCTGGGAAAGATTGAAGGCAGAAGGGGACAACAGGGGATGAGATGGTTGGATGGCATCCCTGACTCGATGGACATGAGTTTGAGCAAGCTCTGGGAGATGGTGATGGACAGGAAGCCTGGTGTGCTGCAGTCCATGGGGTCGCAAAGAATGGGACTCGACTGAGTGACTGAACTGAACTGAACTGACCTGTCCTGGACCACAGCCACCACTCCTGCTGTGTCATGCATGCAGGCACCGCGGCTATTCAAAAATGGGCACATGACACAGAGAAGCACAATATTTATGTCTCTAAAATGCTGCGTCTAATATCTAGTTGGCAAAGATTACATTAAATTGTAAGGTAAAGTCTAGTTGCCCATGTAGATTAGACATCAAACTGTGGAAAGAGGTTTTTAGTTGTTTAAAACTGTCCATTTAAATGGAAATAAGCTCGGCCTTTCAGTGCCTGGGCTGTGCAAGTCCTCCCCTTCCCCACCACTCTTCGCCCTGCCGGATTGTTTCTACTTATACTGGGCAATAGTCACAGCCCTAAATTCAACTCTCCAGAGAAGAGGCAAGAAGAGGAGGCAGAATGTCTGTACGGCAATTTTTCAGTGTTTAAGAAAGTCAATAGTTCCGCTAATACTCCAGCACTCCAGCCTCCACCTTGCTGGCCTCCAGCAGATGGAGCCAAGTGGAACCCAGGTCAGGAAGACAGGCCTGTCCCAGTGTTGCAAAGTGGCTCAGGGTTGCCCCTGCCAGAAGTCAGAGGTCGCTTTGGCTGAACCCTAACATGAGCCTGGTGCTCCGCTCACATGACCACCCAGGGAGGGGCAGACAGGGAACTAACTGGAGAAGGCGATGCTTGAGCGGACTGGGCGACCCTAGCAGGTGGCATCTAGGGAACTGCGGGCAGAGGGTGAGCAGGACCAGATGGGGGCCCTGAGGGTCA
This sequence comes from Bubalus bubalis, assembly GCF_019923935.1. Classification (NCBI taxonomy): domain Eukaryota; kingdom Metazoa; phylum Chordata; class Mammalia; order Artiodactyla; family Bovidae; genus Bubalus; species Bubalus bubalis. The sequence goes on from NC_059171.1 coordinate 81,194,307, forward strand.
GCCCTGGCCCTGGAGCTGGAGCAGCGGGAACCACACAGGGGCTCTAACTGGGCAACACCCAGCCAATTCCATGCACTGCCAACCCACTGTTTCATGGGCCTGGGGGCAGCGGTACCAGCGACAGGTACAGAATTTGCAGGACCAAGTGCACAGGAAAACACAGCACTCCTTGTTCAAAAATTAAGACCTCGAGATTGCTTCAGCAGAACTTCAAGTTGAGGGCACCAGAATGCAGTGGAGGGAGGGGTTGGGAGAGGGGGTGCAGGCCCAGCCCGGCAGGGACAAAGGGTGAAGACCGACCTCAGGCCCAGACGCCAGAGCCAGCGCCCGAGTGAGAGCAGTGCTGGGACTCAGGGCCTCGGCCCTGGGCCCGGGGTTGTCAGCACATGGTGAGGGCTGGAAGGGACCCCCGCAGGGTGTGGGCACAAGATGCTAAGGATGGGGTGTTGGGACAGGGGGCCTAGAGAAAAGCCTGAGAAGTAGGAGGGCTGGACCCAGGAGGAGGCCTGGTAAAGACCCTGGGTGGTGTTTTCCCAATCAGGCAACCCTGGGGGTTGGGGGAGGTCCCCTGGTGTCTCATCACCAGCAGCCACGCCCTCCATCCTCTGCGGCTTGTGGCCCCAGCTCAGTCCAATTCCAGGTTGTGGATGGAGCTGGTGCTGGGGCCGCTGGAAGCTCTGAGCTCAGGCTCAGCCCACAGGGTTCCCCCACCCTGGATCCCTAGAGGCGCCTTGGCCAGGGCCTCCAGGACACCTCCCTGCAGGTCCCGCCCTCCGACCATGATCCTGGAGGAACCACACCCCCGCGGTCTCTTTTGCCCCCATGTGCTTGCCTGCTCTTGGGCCAGGGTGGAGTCAAGGGTCCCTGACCATTGCTGTCCCCTCAGGCCTCCCTGAACCCCAGTGACCACAAGCTGGACGAGGAGCTGTGCCAGACGCTCACACAGCGCTACGTGAGCATCATGAACCGGCTGCAGAGCTTGGGCTACAACGGGCGGGTGCACCCAGCGCTGACGGAGCAGCTGGTGAACGCTTACGGCATCCTGCGGGAGCGGCCGGAGCTGGCCGCGTCCGAGGGTGGCTCCTACACAGTGGACTTCCTGCAGCGTGTGCTGGTGGAGACTGTGCACCCCAGCATGCTCACTGACGCACTGCTGCTGCTCTCCTGCCTCAGCCAGCTGGCCCATGATGATGGCAAGCCCATGTTCATCTGGTGACGCCACCATTAAAGCTTCCCTCGGACGCTGGCCGCTGGGCCCGGGCCGGTACTCCTGGGTGGTGCCGCCTCCTCTGGGGCCCTTCTGTCCTGTCTGCTCTGAGGGCTCCTGCCCCTCGGGGTCCCCGGAGAGAGCCCCAAGGCCAAATTTCAGCAGCTGTCATGCTGAGGGGATGTTCCAGAAGCCCCACATCTCCCCTCACATGGCCTGAGGCCTGGAGTGGCCAGAGCAGGAAGCGAGAAGGAGCCGAGCTGGCAGAGGGTGTGTGGGTGTGCCCGCAGCCCTGGCCACCTGCTGGCGGCTGGGTGAGGCCTGGGCCCAGAGCAGAAGGCAGAGTGGGCTCTGGAGGAGGCTGTGGGCACAGGAGCACCTCCCTCTGCACTAGGCAGGGACAAGGAGGGTGGGGACATGTTTTCTGGACCCTCATCAAGGGCAGAGGGACATTAAAGGGACGGGAGCCAGGAGAAAGAGACTCACTCACACTTGGGCACTGGGCAGCCCAGGGAGGTGGGGGCCCTGCAAGGCCAAAGGCTCCTGCAGGAAGGGACTAGACTGTGAGAGTCAGAGCTGGGAGGGCAGCTCCCCACTATTGAAGGGGTGCAGCTGAGCAGCACAGGCCACAGGAGAGCAAAACAGGAGAGCTGGAGTGGGGTGGGGTAGGAGGGGACACGGGAGGTAACCTATAGACTCAGAGGGAAGGCTGGTGGGGAGTGCGGGATGCCCTGAGTGTAGGCCAGGGCGCTTGTCCCTTCAGGACCCGCATGAGGAGTGGAGAGGGCCTTCCTGCAGAAGGGGAGGAGGCCAGAGGTGGTGGTGGGGATGCGGACCCCAGCCAGGAGGCTTCCCGAGTACCGCTGCCCACCAGCCCGAGGATCACCAGGGGACAGAGGAGCCACCAGGCATGGGTTCATGTCAGCTACCAGCAAGTGGGTACAGAGGAGAGGGGGTTAGGGTGAGCTGGGGTCTCTGGCCCAGAGCTGCTGCCTCTCTGCAGCCTTACTCCCCTCCCCCAGGCCTACTTCAGCAGATGAAGTCAGACCCCTGGGAAAGGCAGGGAGGGCCCCTGCATACAGACAGGCAGAGAGCCCTAGGAGCGCCTAGCTCTGTCTGCTGAGAAGGCTAAACGACAGGACAGACGGTAGGAAGGAGCACACCCAGAACCAGACCTTGATTTCTAAAGGGGATCGGGATTTCTGGAAAATTTGTGGGGGGCGGTGCGAGGAGCAGAGCCCCTTCTCTGTGTCTGCAGGCGGGAAGGGCAACCCTGGCCCAAGCTTCAGGGCAATTTAGGAGCCAACCGTAAGAGCTCTAGGAACCGCTTCGCAGCTGGAATGAGAAAGATGCGGGCCAGGGAGTGGAGGGCAAGGCAGCACCTGAGCAAGGCCAGGCAGCTCGGTCCTGGGACCCAACAGAGTGGCTCCCATCTGGCTCGCGTGCCCCGGAGGGCCAGGCCGGCCGCGCAGAGCCGAACCAACGGTCCTTCCCCCAGACTGGAAGTTTCTCGTGGTAGGCCTACAAAGCCGGGGCAGAGCTGGCGGCTGGTTAGGCTGCTCGAGTCCGCCCCTCATCTACGGGTGTGTCTTCGTACTCAGGTGCTAGACGTCACGAACCGGGGCACAGGTCGGGGTGGGGTATATGCCGCAGTCTGGGCAGCAGGAGCGAAGGGCCACTTCACCCTGACTGGCGGGAAGAGGCAGAGAGCTGGACGCAGCGCGCGTCGCACTCCGTCCGGCAGCCGGACACGGGAAAAGTGTCGGCCTCCGCTGGGTGTGGGCTGCACCCAGGAGCTGCGCTGGTCCGCGCAGTCTGCGGGTTCTCCTTAAGGCTTTCAGGGGAGGGCGGGGCGAGGGGCTTCTGGGGCGGGACCAGGGTCCCTTCTGCTTTCCTTTTGGTTCTCTCCAACCGCCGCAGAGACTCCGCGCCAGTGCGCAGAGGGCGGTTTCCCGGGCGGCTCCGCCAGCGTCCGCACCCCCAAGCTCGCGGGGCACAGCGCCTTCCCGACCCCGCGCACAAGCTGTGCCACGTGGCCTTGACCCCTGCGACTCCCCTGCAGCTCCCGCGGACGAACGCACGGATCGACTCGCACGCTGGAAGCCAATGAGTCGTCGGAGACTCCCACTGCCGAGGAGCCTCGTGCGCCATGCCATCCCCGCCCGACTGGCCCCCGACGCCCTGCGCCCTACCACCCTCTCCCTTCCCGCACCCTGTGCTGCACGCTCTCCATCGCCTGACCCGCGCACTGCTTTTCCCGGCCTACTGGGCCCTGGACCAGCTGCTGGGCTGCTGGGCGCCTGCCGAGAGCCGGAGCGAGCTGAGCCGGCTGAGAACCGCCGCAGGCGCCGGGGGCGCGCTGCTGCTGCTGCTCGCGGCCCTGCCCCTAACTCTCCCGGCGCTACTGCTCTGGCTGCCGCTGCAGGCCTGGCGCCGCCCCTTCTGCTACCAGCCTCCTCCGCGGTGCTGGGCGCCCCCTGAGCCCTGGTGCCCCCGCACTGAGCCTGCGCGCAGCTTCGGCTTCTTCAGCGCAAACCTGTGCCTGCTCCCGGACGGGCTGGCGCGCTTCAACAACTTGCCGCACACGCAGCGGCGGGCGGCGGCTGTGGGCGCCGTGCTGCTCGCCGGCCTGCGGCGTTCGCCCTATGGGGCTACGGACTGCGGTTCGCCAGTGCAGGCGATGCCGTGCGGGGTGCTGACAGGCGCCATGCCAGCGAGTCTGGACTTCGTGTGCCTGCAGGAGGCGTTCGATCTTCGCGCAGAGCGACGCCTGGTTAGCCTCCTGGCATCTAATCTGGGCCCGGTGTTGTACGACGTGGGCACATTCGGCCTGCAGCCCGGCCTATACCTCAAGTTGCTGGGCAGTGGGCTGCTGCTGGCCTCGCGCTATCCGCTGCTGCGCGCCGCCTTCCAGTCCTTCCCCCACGCACGTGGCGAGGATGCTCTGGCCTCCAAGGGACTACTTTCCGCGCAGGTACCTGTCTCCTAGGCCGTGCCGCTCCCGGACCAGGGAGGGGCGGGGCTTGGAGTGGAACACGCGAAGGAGCGCCAAGGTCCGTGGTGTTGCAGGCGCAGCTGGGCATCCTGGACGGGCGCCGCGTCGTGGGCTTCCTGCACTGCACACACTTGCACGCGCCCAGCGGTGAGCCCTGCCGGGTTCGTAAGCAGGAGGCCCCTCTGCGTGGCGGCGGCGGCGAGTCCCCACCCTGGCCAGCACCTCCCCTCCTTGCAAAGTTTATTCACTGCCCCAGCCGCCGCGAGTCCCTAGGTGGGCTAGCGGATCAGGATGGGGTGGGGCGGGGGGCGAAGCTGGGTGTCCAGGATGCGGACACCGGCTCCTCCGCCCCGCCCCGCAGAGGACGGGCTCCTGCGCTGCAAACAGCTGACGGTGCTCCTGGACTGGGCCGAGCAGTTCGAGGCGGAGAGCCGCCAGAGTGACGAGGCCGTGGCCTTCAGCGTGCTCCTGGGTGACCTCAACTTCGACAACTGCTCGCTAGGTAAGACAGCCCGCCCCCCCCCAACCCCGCGCGCGCCCGCGCGCGCACACACACACACACACTCATATACACACACACCCCTAAAGTCGCCTCTCCACAGACCACCAGCAGGAGCAGGAGCATCGGTTTTTCAGCTGCTTCCGGGACCCCTGCCGGCTGGGCACACGCCGGGAGCAGCCCTGGGCCCTGGGTACGCCGGGGCGGGGCAACCGGATGGGGGCGGGCGGACCTCAGGCGGGTTTTGCGGAGACGCCCACTGATAATGCCCTTCCCCGCCCATCCCAGGGACGTTGCTGAGACCCTCCGAGCTCCGCCGCTCCGTGGCCTGCTCGCCGGAGATGCTGCGTAGGTAAGTGGCTACCTGGGGGTCAGACAAGGTCGGGAAGGAGGGCTGCCCTTACCCTGGTGACACGGCCCCTCCTCAGGGCCCTGGAGCAGAAGAAAGGGCGCCGTCGCTACCTGGCAGGCCCTCCCCGTGGAGGCCCCTCAGCTGAGCCCTGGCGGGGCCGGCGCCTGGACTACATCACCTACCGCAGCGCGCCTGGAGGCCTTCTGAGCCCGGTAAGTGCCAGAGCTCAGGGTGCGGGCCTGCCGCGTTGGGGCGACTCTCCAACCTGCCTCCCGCCCTCCAGGAGGTGGAGCAGGTGACATTCAGCACTGCCCTGGCCGGGCTCACAGACCACCTGGCCGTGGGACTTCGGCTCCGAGTGTCCACGTCCTCCTAAGGCCAGCTTGCAGGAGACAGGTGCCAGAACGGGTGGAAAGACGGACGATGACACAGAACGTGAGCCTGGCCAGTCGCCAGGGGAAACAGCGACTTGAGGGATCTTTATTGTGTGGGCCCTCCTTCACACAGCCTCCTGGGCCCTGCGGTACTCATACACGCTGCCCCGCTCCGGGAAGGCTAGGGGCTGCAAGGGCGAACCTGGCAGTGGGGCGGGGTCCTCCGGGTCCCCGTAGCCCCCACCGCCTGGTGTGTGGAGACAGAACACGTCCTGTGGAGCAGAGGGGCAGGATCAGCCTGGGCCAGGCGCTGCCCTGCCTCCCGCTGCAGGCCCATCCCCACGGGGCAGCGTGTCCATATCGACCAGCTTGGACCGAGGAGACCGGGTCCTCGGCCTCCTATTCTTTTTTTTTTTTTTTTGGCCCCCAATTCTTGCAGGAGCCAAATTAAACTCGGTCTCCGCTTATCTCCGCAATTCCATTCACCCTCTGTGGGATGAGGGCCACTGCGGGTAGGGGAGTGAGGATGGGACAGGCCAGGCCGCAGTCCTTACCCCAGGGTACACGGGCACCGAGGTCTTCCCACCCAGGTTCACTGTCCGGCCGTCCTTCCGGATGAGTAGGTTTAGGCCTCGGGCACCAGGCTCACCCCCTGCAGAAAGAGGCAAGGTGGGAGTGGCCCAGGAGGCAAGGAGGTGAGAGATGGGGGAGGGGGGGTGTTTAGTGGGGAAACAGGAGGACAGATGGGACAGGAGGTGGGTGGGGAACAGACTCCCCGTGGCGATGGGGGCTGGGCGGGGAGGGGGGAGAGGGAGGGAACCACTTACCCATCAGGCCATACGGCTGGAAGGCGCGGCGCTCGGTCAGCACGGAAAGCAGCGCCTCCTCGCGGAAAAGCAGCTCACGGATAATGCCGTCGCCGCCCCGGAAGCGGCCGCGACCCCCGGACCCCAGCCTTAGCTCGAAGCGGCGCAGGATAACCGGGTACCTGCACGGTCCCGGGCTCAGCCCAGCCGGCCCCGCCCCCGCGCCGCCCGGCCCCACTGCCCAGCCCCGCCGCACCCCCCGCCCCACCCCGAGCCGTCACCTGCTCTCCAGGATCTCGGGGTCGGTGATGCGCGTGTTGGTCATGTGGCTGTGCACGCCGCTGCGCCCGTGCCAACCCGGGCCCGCGCCCGCGCCGCCCGCCACCGTCTCGTAGTAGCCCATGTGGGCGTTGCCCAAGGTCACGTTGTTCATGCAGCCCTGGCAGGGGCAAGGGGTCGCTGCGCTGGCTCCGAGTGCAGCCCCTCCCTGCCGCCCGCAGCCCTTCCCCGCCTCTGGCCACACAGAGCGTCCCCTGGGCCCACCGCACCTGGGAAGCTGCGCAGGCCCCGAAGGCCCCCAGGATGACGTCCACCACGCGCTGCGACGTGAGCACGTTGCCGCCCACCACGGCCGCATCGGGGGAAGGGTCTAGGATGGAGCCTTTAGGAATCACCACGCGCACCGGAGCCAGGCAGCCCTGAGGGCAGAGGGCGGCTGTCAACAAGGCGGGGGGTGGGGGGGGTGCGGGGGTGTGTGTGGAGGGAGGTACACCACCTGCTCCCTAAGATCTAGCCGACCTTGAGCTGACCTCGCCCGGTCACTGAGGGTGACCCTGGCTTGGGATGGAGCCGCTGCCCTGCACACAGCACAGCCCCGCGCACCTGGTTGAGTGGAATGTCGCGGCCGACCAGACAGCGAAGACAGTAGATGAGCGCAGACAGCGTGATGGCCCGCGGCGCGTTGAGGTTGCCGAACACCTCTGGCCCTGAGCCGCTGAAATCAAACACCGCGCTACCCTGCCCACCAGAGTTGGGGAGAGGTCAGCAGCCCGGCAGGTGTGCCTGTGATGCCCGAGGAGGTACCCACCCCCTCCCAAGACTGACCTGACTCATGTTGATCTGCACTCGGAGTCGGATAGGGGAGCCGTCGTCCATGTGGTCCTCTGCAGACACCTCCAGGGGCAGGCCCCGGGCCTGCCGGGCAGTTCCAAAGGCCCGGAGCATGTCCCTCACAGCGAGCTCCGCGTTTGCCTGGTGGGGAGTTCAGCATCAGCCATGTCCCTTCCAGGTGGGCCAGGTGCCCCTTCCTCCTCTGCACACCCGCCTGGGGGCGAGTACAGAGCTGCCTGCCCTGCTGCCCCCAGCCCACCTGAATGTGGCCCATGTAGGCCTGTACCACGTCCAGGCCGTACTGCCCGATGAGCTCGCCCACCAGCTGGATGCCCTTCTGGTTGGCCGCCACCTGGGCGCGCAGATCCGACAGGTTGTCGTGCAGGTTCCGTGTCCCGCTGCAGCCTGGAATCTTGCCTGGCGCCCGCAGGGCTTCAGTCACCGCTAAATAGATGGGACCACCACTGAGCCACCTGGGAGTCCCAGGGCCACCTGGTGCTCTGCTCCTCTGCCGGGGCACTGCAGGCTCCACGTGTTGGCCCAGCACTGGCTCCCTACTACTCTGCTAACTCTTTCCCCATCCGCTGAACCTTCTCATCACACCCCAGTCCCCCAGGGCACCCTAGAATAGACAGGTAGCTTTGCTGTGACCACACATGGGCTGGAGGTAGGGGCAGGGGCAGGGGCAGGTTCCCCAAGCAAACTCTCCCCACCACCTCCATTCCTCCTGCCCTACCTCCCCACTGGCCCACTCTCCAGCCTTTTCTGGGCCTCCCGCCAAGAGGAAAAACCACTTCCCTTACCTAATCCCCCGCCACCAGGGCCTACCACTCGCGGCCACGGCCAATCACTTTGAAAGAGCATCAGCATGGCTGTCTGTCCCCCCATCCCTGGCCCCAGCAGACCAGGACAAAGCCTCCACCCATGGCAAGCAGTACAGGTTCGACCCCAAGGACCACTCCGTGCCTTGGGAAAGCGCCTCTCCTGAGTTTGGGTCAGGATCCTCTCTGAGGCTCCCTGGCCACCGGGTCCTCTGCCTGCTCATGTCCCTCAGGGGACCCTTCCCTCTGCCCCCACCCCACACTGACCAAGGCAGCAGCCAGGCCTCGGCCCCTTTATCTGTGTCCTCACACCCACAGCAGCACATGGTCTGGTCACCCATCACCTGTTCTCACTCTGAGATGCCCCCAGGGGTCTCACCCCTGTCAGCCTCACACTGGCCGTCCTGCCCCCAGGTCCCACCAAAGCTGCTGCCCCACCTCCTCAACAACCACAGAGCCAGAACCTCCGTCCTACAGCTGTCCAAACTTCATTCCCTCCCCCATGCCCAAATCCCACCAGACACCAACCCTGACCTCCAGACCACCTTCACCCTTGTCCCCAGCTCGAGGCTCAGCATCCCCCAGGGCAGGTAGAGCCCTCACCGCCCCCCCCCCACCGCCTGGCCTACAGGCCATCCTCAGACCCTCCAGCAGACCAGCTCGGGCCCAGCTGAAGCCCTTCACAGCTGCCCCGCCACCCACTGCCCTGACCCAGGCCCATGGAAGCTCTCCAGGAGCCTGTAGCCTCTGGCACCCCTGTTTGTCTGCAGCCCCCAGACCCAATGCAAACAGTGCATGAATTACAAACAGAAGCAGCTGCCCACCTTGAATTAGGCTTCTCCCTCTCCTGCACCCTTGGGTGTCCTGGCCAACAACCCACCCCCAAACCACTGAGGCCTCCCTGGGCCCAGGCACAACTTAGCTCAGCGCCTCTGATTATCTCTGAGAGATACTGTGCAACCACTCTGCGGGGTCACTGCCTGGCTCACCCAGCCTGGAGGCTGGCCTGGGGGGAGGGCAGGCAGGAAGCAGCCAGATACACCAGCCCAGTGCCACTCACCCTCTTCCTGGAAGACTCCCCCCTGCACAAGTTTAAAGGACAGGAAGACCGCGCCCTCCTGCTGCAGGCTGGTGGAGTGGGGGGGCATGGAGCCTGGTGTGATGCCCCCAATGTCTGCATGGTGCCCACGGCTGGCCACATAGAACACAGGCCGTGTCTGACCCGGCCAAAACACCTAGGGGTGAGAACAACGGTCAGTGGCACCGGTGGCCCTCCTCCACGGGTCCCTGGGCAGTGCCCCTCACCGGTGTGATGACAGTCAGGTCTGGCAGGTGGCTGCCCCCCGCGCTGGGGTGGTTGCTCAGCAGCACGTCGCCGGGGTGGAGATCAGCCCCCAACTGCTGAATCTGAAGCCAAGAGACAGGGGCAGAGTGGGGAGGGGGCAGGGCTGAGGGGTAGGGGGGTCAGGGGAAGGGGCCTCCCGAACCTGGAACTGCACCGTCTCCTGCATGGCACCCAGGTGCACAGGGATGTGAGGGGCGTTGGAGACCAGCCCCCCGTCGGGCCCAAAGAGGGCGCAGGAGAAGTCCAGACGCTCCTTGATGTTGGTGGAGATGGCCGTGCGCTGCAGGATGCGGCCCATCTGCTCTGGGGGCACATAGTGACCAGATGCCCGCTGGCCCCGTGCTGCCCACAGCCCGGCCTGGGTACAGAGGGGCAGGGCCCACCGCCTTCAAGGCCTCTGAGTCCCAGACCCCGGACCCGAAGCGGGTGACGGTGACGGTCTACCTAGACACGTGAGGACGTGGCCAGACATCTTGCTCGTGCCAAGGGCAGCCCTTCCCTTCTCAGCCCTGCCCGGTGCCCCCATCAACCCCACGCCCTGCCTCCTGCAGTAAGAACCCAATGTTAGTGGCCCCAGCAAGCACCTAGCCTGACCCTGAGCCTGGGTACCCTGTGCAGAGCCCAGATCACACGGTGCTGGGAGGGCAAAAGCACCCCCCTGCCCCAGACCTGCAGGTGCAGCAGGTCCATCCCAGGGCTGGGGCCACACTGCCTGCCCCACTGCTCAGAGGCTCTGCTTCTGCCCTTCCCCCGATTGCACTTTCTCCCTGCATACCCCTGCCAGGCACCCCAGCACACACTGCCCAGCGTGCAGACCCCCACCCTGCACCGCAGGGAGCAGGTGAAAGAGCAGGACTGTGCAGCCACTCACCAGCGATGCTCATGAAGCGGTGGGAGAAGATGGAAAGGTGGATGGGGTCAAGCTGTGTGCCCACCACGCTGGCTGTCTCAGCCCCCACAGAGATGCGGATGTCCCCAGTCTCAGTCACCTCTGCCTGGCAGCCTGGCTCCACCAGGATGGTACTGGGGGCAGGGGAGCAGAGGGGCTGGAGAAGCCAGGCCAGACCCCCACCCAACCAGGGTCCCCACATACCCAGGCCAAGGAACATCCCAACCGTGAAGGGACCCCAGAGTCCTCCAGACTCCTGCAGCTGGAGCCAGAGGACCACCCCACCCCACCCTCCCACCCGCCAGGGCCCCACAGTTCACCCTGGGCCTCACCCCACACACCCCCACCCCGGCCAGGCCTCAGCCCACCTGTTGCTGTCAATGATGAGGCAGGGCCCCTGAAGCTTGTGCCCACAGCCCAGCTCTCCCAACAGGTACACAGGGGTCTCCTGGTAGCCCCCCTCAAAGTAGCACTGGGTCATCTGAGGAGGGTGTGGTGTGAGCAGGGTTCCAGGCCCAGAGCTCTCCCTGAGTCTCCCCCTCCACTCCTGTCCTCGTGTCCCAGTGGCTGTGGGTGGGTGAGTGGGTGGGCACAGGTAGGATCACTAACCTTATCTACCCGGGGAGGCCCACTATGGGCTTTTGGGACGTCCTCGAGGCGAAGGCTGCTGCTGCCGGTGCCCCTGACCCGCACGTCATCCACCACCACCTGCCGCTCGGGAATAATGAAGCCGAACTCCCTCATGTACCTGCATCCCGAGGGGACTGTCAGGGGCGGCAGCCAGGCCAACCCATGCGCCCGGTCTCCTGGGAGGCGGAGATCACATACCTCTCCACAAAGGCTGCCCCAAAGTCACCAGCTCGGGGTGAGCGGGCACTGGCTGGGTGCTGGTGGGCAGACACCATCAAGGCGCAGTCCGTGCCCTGGTAGCGCAGGTGCAGGAAGCTCTCGGTGCTGATCTGGGACCTGTGATGGTGGCAGGTGGGGGTGCTCGCACAGGGGGCCAGGCGGGGGCGCCTCCTGCAGCTCTCAGAGCCCGGCCCTCCCCGACTGCAGCTGACGGGACCCCAAGTGAGGTGGCCTGGTAGCCCCCAGAGCCCCACCTGGGGAAGCCCTGGGCCCGCAGGGCCTCCACACACTGCTCCTCCAGGTGGCCCAGCCTCTGGTCCAGCTGCGCAAAGGTCTCGGGAGTATATGGCAGGGAGCAGGGCTCCTGCGCCTCATGCACCACGTCGGCCAGGGCCAGCCCCAGCGCCGACAGCAGCCCACTGTGCCTACAGAACAAGGAGGCAGAGCGGTGGGTACAGTGTCTCCCAAAGTGGGCCCCCTCCCCCGGACCCATGCACTGCACCCAGACACACCTGTGAATGTGCACAGTGTCCATGCCCAGGGCCCGGGCAATGGCACAAGCATGCTGCCCACCAGCTCCCCCAAAGCAGGCCAGCACGTGGGCCGAGGGGTCATGACCTCGTGCCTGGGGAACCAGAAGGGGATCAGTGGCCCCCACATCCACCTGGCCCCCCCACTCCCCCTACAGGCAAAGGCAGAGGTGGGCGTACCTGCGTGAGTGCACGGATGGGCCGACACATGGCCTCGTTGGCCACACGCACAAACCCCATGGCCACCTCCTCCAGGCTCAGCGGGGAGGCCGGGTAAGGCCCATTGGTCAGGAAGCTGTTGACCTCTGTGGCCACAGCCTCCAGGGCCTTTCGGGACGCCTCCGGGGACAGTGGCTGGTCCTCTCCCGGCCCAAAAATGCAGGGGAAGGAGGCAGGCAGCAGGCGACCCAGGACCAGATTAGCATCCGTCACTGTCACAGGGCCCCCTGGGAGGTGTGGACAGTGTGGGGGCTGGGGGCTGTAGGTGGGCGCCAGGCGTGGCCAGTGGGGGTGGGGCTGGGGGAGGGGCTGGGCTGTGCTGGAAGGGTCTCAGGGAGAGCATGCCAGCGTTTACCTTTTCGGTAGCAGGCAGGGCCGGGGTGGGCTCCCGCAGACTCTGGCCCCACCACGAAGAGGCCCGACCTTTGGAGAGGGGACTGGCATTGGAGGCTGGTTGGGAGGCGGGTTAGGAGGTGGGGCTGGGGGTCCCCGCACAGGTGCGGGATGGTGCTGACCTGAAGAAGAGGCGGGAGCCCCCACCCGCTGCCACCGTGTTGATATCCAGCTGGGGGGCCTGGAGGGTGACACCAGCCGTGCTGGCCTCGAAAACATGCTCAAACTCGCCAGCATAGCGGCTCACGTCGGTAGACGTGCCTGGTGGGGGTGGGGAGCAAGGAGACCCAGATGCTGCCCAGCCCAGCAACTGAGGCCCCCGGACCCCACCCTCGGGCCCTCATACCTCCCATGTCAAAGCCGATGACTGGCTGGCCGCCCTCCACTCGGTAGGTGGTGGCTGAGTAACCAACCACGCCCCCAGCAGGGCCGGAGAGCACAGCGCGGGAGCCGCTGAAGGAGTCCATGGGCGCCAGCCCACCGTCGGAGCGCATGAACAGCACCTGCACGTCCTGTGGGCAGGCTGGCGGTGAGGGGCGGGGTGGGGCGGGCCAGGGGCGGGCAGGGAGGGGGTCTCACCTTGAGCTGACCCTGGAAGCCACGGCGGAAGCCCTGCACGTAGCGCTGGATGGTGGGCGTGAGGTAGGCGTCGGCACAGGCCGTGTGCCCCCGGGGCACAATGCGCACCATGGGCATGGCCTCCGAGGACAGCGACACATGCGTGAAGCCCAGTTCCCGGGCCAGGGCTCCCACCTGCTGCTCGTGCTGGGCCCACCTAGGAGGACCGAGCGCCACTGAGACCCAACCCCGCCTGCCGGCCCGCATGCCGCATGCCCGTCCCGCTCCGCCGCGCCCCGCACGCCGGCCCGGCCCCCTGCCCCCGCCCCGCGTCCCCGCCCCACCACAGCCCACTCACGTGTACGAGTGCATGAGCACCACAGCCAAGCTGCGGATGCCCCGGGACAGGAGCCCTTCCAGCTTCCCTCGCAGGCCCCCCAGGTCCACAGGCTGCTGCACTTCCAGTAGGTCCCCTGTGCAGCCTGCGGGGAAGCCGCGGGGTCGGGGTCAAAGGCTGTCAGTGCCTGCTGCCCCGCCCCCAGCACTTGGCAGCGCCGTACCTTTCACAGGTGTCCCAGCACCCGGCTCCCCTCGATAGAGCACCACCCGTTCGTCCACTTCCAGCACCTCCTCGTACAGCGTCTCGGGCATGGGCACGGCCTGAGGGCGGGCAGAGGCTCAGAGGGGTCCCAGGCCTGAGGGTCCTTGCTAGGGTCCTGCGTGGATGGGGCGATGCAGGCAAGGGAATGTGTCCCAGCGGGCCAGTCCACAGCCCCAGGAGACACAGTCAGATGGGACGGTCCCAGGAGACAGTCAGACTCGGTGGCCCCAGGAAGGCCCACCCGGGGTGGCTCTCTGCCCCCAGGCATCTGAGTGCTGCCAGCTGTCTGCCCTCACAGAGCTGCTCCATCCCAGAACCCTGCAGAGGGGTGAGGGTCAGCGTCCAGGACAGGCCCAGGACAACACTTGGCCACTCAGGGCTGGGGGGGACTCAGTGTCCCACCATGAGTGTCCAGAACCTGCTATCAGCTGTGGCCTTGGGCTAGCCCTGACCCTTCCAAGGACTGCCCTCCCTGAGGGGCCCAGGCACCCCAGGGAAAACGTGCTCTGCGGAGTCAGCCACTGCTGAGGTGGATGAGCTCACCAGGTCAAAGAGGTCCGAGCGGGCCTGGGTGCCCACGTGCAGCAGGTCTCGGAACCCACGCGTCACCAGCAGTGCCACCCGCTCTCCCCTCCGTTCCAACAGCGCATTGGTCGCCACCGTGGTGCCCATGCGGATGCTGGCGATGCGACTTGTGTCCAGTGGCCGGTCCCGCGGCAGCAGCACGCCCCCCTCCTGAAACCACGTGGTCAGACTTCAGGCCTCTGGCCCAGAGACCCCTCCACCCGCCACCCTGCCCTGCCCACCTGCTCCAGGACACGGCGGATGCCCTCAGTGGGGGCATCCGCATAGTTGGCAGGGTCTTCTGAAAGCAGCTTTAGGACCCTCACGTGCCCCCCTGGGCACTGGGCAAAGACATCTGTGAAGGTGCCTCCACGGTCGATGGCAAAATGGAAGCGCCCCTCCGGGCCACCCATGGTAATGGGGCTGGAGTCCAGCAGCGCCTCCTCAGCCGGCAGTCCTGGGAGAACTGGCCAGAAGCAGTGGGTCATCCATAGGCGGGCAGCCCTGAACAGAGCTGGGATGGGGAGAGGACGGGATTCCGGGCCCAGAAGGGGCCCTGGGTGGAGCCAGAGCTGGGCAAGTCCGGGCTGGGCCTAATGCCCCCTGTGCCTACTCCCCAGTTCCAGTGCCCAGGGCTGCGGCGGAAACCCAGGACCTCCTGGAGCAGAACTTTCCGAGGAGGAGGTGCAGCAGGACCCCTGGGGCTGGGGTTTCTGGACCCTTTAAGCAGGAAGAAGCACTTGCGTTGGGGGCAGGTGAGAGAAGGCCCACTGCCCGAAGGCTCGACCTTGGAGCAAGAGGGGACGGGGACCGGGCGGAGCCTGCGCAGACGGCCGGCCGGGGCTGGGGCCGGGAGGCGAGGAGGAGCGCGCGGCGGGGGCGATCGGGGGCAGGGGGTGCGGAGAAGAGCGGGGAGGGTCCCCACCTGGCCTGTCGGCTCCGGGTCGCTCGCCGTCCGTTCGGCAGCCTGCCCGCGCCCGCCCCCAGCCCGGAAGCGGGACCCGCCCCCCGCACGACCGGTCCCGGCGCTCCGGGCTCTCAGGTTGCGTCAGGATCGGGCGGACCGGAGCCGTCCCCTCCCTCGGCCGCGAGCCATCCCGAGTACGGCGGGGCGGGGCCGAGCTGGGCCGGAGGGCGGTGGGCGTCTCCTTGCCGATCCCCGCGGAGGCAGCCCTGTGCCGGCGCGGCCCCACCCCGCGGCCCGGCCCGCGGGCACCTGGGCTCGGCGGCCACCCGGCCCTCCGCCGGCTCGGAGCTCGCTGGGTGTGGACGCCCCGGGAAGCTTCTTCCAGGCGCCTCGGGAGAAGGGAGCAAGCTGCCCAGACGACCTCGGAGTGCGCCCCAGCGCGCCGCGGTTGCGGGGACGGGGGAGTCGGGGAGCGACGCGGGAGGCTGGAATTGAGGGTCCTGGCAGCCAGGAGTTCGAACCCTGGAGAAAGCCTTCACTCCCCACAGGCGCTGTGGGCAGGGGGCCCTCCACACCACCCTCCCTGGCCGACCCTGCGGCACTCGTGCTGATGTAGCCAGACAGCAGGTCAGTCCCGTGACCACCGGGAGGACGGCTGCCCCTCCCTGGCGTGCTCCTCTGTGGACTGAAAGCTGCCTGGCTGCCTGCCCAGGTCTGAGGTGGGCTCAAGCTGTGAAGGGCTCTAGAAAAGGAACGGTGGGGGATAGGTGGTTTCCCAAGAGCAGCAGCAGCTGAAGGGGGCCCCCTTACCCCAGGGATCAGGCAGACAGGGGGCCAAAAGGGTAGGGACATCATCCACACCCTGGCCCCTGTCCCACCCCCGGCTTTGCACTCCTTTGCTGGCCTTTGAAGCTGATCCCAGGGGGAGAGGGGGAAGTGGGCCGCTTTAAGGGCGCAGGCTTCGGGCTGCACCCTGGCTGCGGCAGGGCTCCCCACTGACCGGCCTCTAGCCACCTCAGTGTCCCCCCATATGTTGGGGGGTTGAAGGGCAGCCACATGGCTCCCTCCCTTTGGCCCACCTCTGCTGCACCCCTGAAAGAGCCCCCGTTCCAGACCCTTCTTCCTCCACAAGCCCCTGTCAGCACCTGACAGGACACGGCCCAGGGACACAAGGGGCCCCCACTTTGCTACACGGCTGAACTGGTGGAGCCTGCGGCCCCCGCAGAGTCCCCGGCCCGGCGTGCACCTCTCTCCACATCCTTGAACTTGATGGTTCTGCGCCGGGGGAGCCGGGGACTGGCAGCCACCTCAGCCAGGAGCCCGGGGCCACAGAAGCTCAGGCTGCTGCCCCGGTTCCTGAGCACCAGCTTCAGCTCCTGGTTCTCCTGGATGAGCTGCACCAGCCGCCTCAGCTCCTCGTTCTCCTGTGCCAGCCGCTGGATCTCCTGCCGCAGGCCCTCGTAGCTGCTGAGGAGCGACATGCCCGGCAGTGGTGGGCAGCAGCTGCTGGCGGCAGGCAGGCTGGCCAGGGGGCAGCGGACCCTGCCATTGTGAGGTCAGCGGCTCCCTACCCCCCACCGCAGCCACATTCCGGGGCTTCAGAGCCAGCACCCAGCAGTTCCGAGCACCCTGAGCGGGGCGCCTCCCGACCTCTGGCCTCTGGCTCATGAGTAGAGGAGCCCAGATCTGCCCCAGACTTGGGAGTCCCTCCCGGAAGCCCCTCCTGGTGGACAGAAGGTTCTGGGTCCCAGCCTAGCATGGTGGTGTTGCAGGAAAGGAGCTGAATGATTCAGGCATCCCTCCTCCCCACTGGCCACCCGCTGCTCATGCCAGGTTGTGGGGCTGGGTCCCTGGGCACAGTCCCAGAGGTGGTGGTGGCCAGCATATCATCTGAAGGGGGCAGGTGGGTGGACGTTTGAGCTGCTCTGAGGGAGGGGGTGTGTCTGGCCCAGCAGCAGCAGGAGCTGGACTAGCCTCAGAGACTATGGCGGGTCAGAGCTTGGGGGCGCGGGGTAAGCTCGCAAGCACCTTAGGGTAAGCGCAGGAGGTCCTCCTGTGCGGATGGCAGGGAGAGTCATTGTCCCATGAAGGACAGGCACCCCAGATGAGGCACCACGTTCAGGGCCACAACCTCAGGGAACAGGGTGGGGCAGGCAGCAGGGAGGCCCCAGCAGACAAGGACGGCAGTTCCTGAGGGCAGGGGAGCCCCCTCAAAGGCAACGACTGGGTTTGTACTTGAGAACATATGAAGGCCTTCCTTCCTTCTCCCCATGTGTTTTCTAATGGGATGGTTCTGTGTAGTTGCCATTATTTTGAGTCATTTCTTCCATTATGATTTATTTCATGTCATTTTTTGCATTTTGCGGGCCTGCTCACTGCAGTTTCCACTTGTTAACCAGTAGTGCAGAGGAACCTAGGAAAGATGAGAAGACAAGGCCTCCCCCTCAACACCCACCCATGGGTCCGGGGGTCACTCTGAGAGGGGCAGGCTCCCACCGGCCCAGCTTCCCCAGACCCCAACAGGGTGAGAGGCCAGGCGGAAGGACTAGCAGCTCCACAGCACGGCGGAGCAGGCCGACTTGCCTAGATGCCAAGTGTGGAGTCGAGGAGGACAGTGGAGGTCTCAGTGAGGAGAAGTTACCTAAGAGTTCAAACACGTTACCAGAAACGTGAAGGCTTAAAACAGCAGACATTTATTCTCTTCCAGCTCTAAAGGCCAGAAGTCCAAACTAAGTCTTATGGGCTAAAATAACAGATAGTTCCTTCCGGAGGGTCCGGGGGAGAGTTTGTTCCTTGCTGTGTCCAGTGGCCAGCACTCCCTGGCTTGAGGCTGCCTCACTCCACAACTCTGCTTCCAAGGTCACCTCTCCTGCTCTTCTGCATCCAAATACCCCTTTGCTGCCACCTTGAAAGGACCGTCATGTTTCCATGGGGGCCCCCTGGATACTCCAACACACATGCTCCTTCTCAAAACCCTTAGCTTAATCATATCTGCAGAGTTCCTTCGGCCACAGAAGGTGACATTTATGGTCTCCGGGAATCAGGACCCAGCTATCTCTGCGGGTATTCTTCAGCCTATTATGCCGGCTGTATGTGGGGCAGACTTGAAAGTGTTCTCCAGGTGCACCCTGATTCACCAGCAAAGGACAGCTCACCACTGACTTGGGAGCTGAAGCACAACCTTTGCCCAGCCGGTAGCTGAACGCTCCGCTGACTCAGACGCGACTTCTCAGCAGCCGGGCTTAACTGTAAGAGGGAGTGGGGGGAGGCGGGGGGCTGAGTAGTACGTCGGAAGCTGCGCACCGTGGAGGAACATACTCCACAGAACTGCTCCGACAAGCCCCGGAACTAATGAACTAACTGCAACAGCAACAAGGCCAAGGAAGAGCCTACTGGTCACAGCCCAGAGTTCCTGCAACAGATCAGTAACTCTGCCAACTGGCCGCTGACCCCTCTTGGGATGGGCCACCGCTGAGATGCATCCATGCTGCCCGGGGGGCCTGGGGCAAGGGCCAGATTCACTGTGAAGTCAGGAGGCTCAGGATCCCTCCAGGTCAGGGCCTCAGCAGTGTTCACAGGGTTGCACACTCTGTAAAATTTCCAAAAGCATGTCATCACAGTGAGGTTAATTTTCTCTTCCCACTGCACCCAGCATTGTGTCATTTCTTCCCCTGCTGTTGGGGACGGGTGGGGGCATGGTGGGCTCTGCTCAGGCAGGCTGAGGTGGGAGCAGCTGCTCCCTGGTGTCGTTCAGGTATTGCTGTCATTCAGAAGTGACTCTCAGGAACACAGCCGCCCCTCTGTGCTGCACGTCACCAACATCAGGCTGATGGAGTTGGCTAATGTCTTCAATTAAAAAAACATCTAAAATGTGATAAACAGCCCCTAAAGACACTGAAATCTTAGGGCTTATATGTAAAAGAAATCTGATAGAGGTTTTCTCAAATTTAACAATTCTGAGAATGTACACAATATTAGATAAAGCTACCATCTGGTAGCTCAGATGGTAAAGAATCTGCCTGCAACGCAGGAGACCAGGATTCGATCCTTGGGTCGGGAAGATCCCTTGGAGAAGGGAAAGGCTACCCACTCCAGTATTCTGGCCTGGAGAATTCCATGGGGTCACAAAGAATCTAACACAACTGAATGACTTTCACTTTCACTTTCTAGTATTCTTGCCTGGAGAATTCCATGGGCAGAGGAGCCTTGCAGGCTACAGCCCATGGGGTTGCAGAGTCGGATACGACTAAGCAACTAACAACACAGCTAAAGGGAGATGATTGGACAGCATCATCGACTCAACGGACATGCATCTGAGCAAACTCCAGGAGATGGTGAAGGAGGACAGGGAAGACTGGCCTGCTGCAGTCCGTGGGGTTGCAGAGTTGGACATGACTTAGTGACTGAACAAGCTAAAGGAGCTGTTACCTGAAAACAACTTTATACCCAAGCTAGTTAAGTTATAAAAATAATCTTTGATTAAACATGTTAGAGGGGAGACTAAACTATCTTCTCTTTATATAGAAGGGGACATCATGAAAGTGTCACCATCTTAAGAGGCCATCAGATTTTGTATCCAAAAAGCACAGGGGAAACACGTTAGAGAAATATATCAGGAAGTTAATTGAGGACATTATGTTTGTTTTTTGTGTTTTGTGATGTTTGTGATATCGGTCAACTTTAAAAATTTGTGTTGAGACCTCCTTGGTCGTACAGCCAGTGGTTAAGAATCCACCTTCCAATGCAAGGGACGCAGGTTGAATCCCTGGTCAGGGAACTAAGGTGCCACGTGCTGCAGGGCAACTAAGCCCTCATGCTGCAAAGACCCAGTGCAGCCAAAAAAATATTAGTGTTCTGTGTTGAGACTTCTTTCCTCGCTGTGTTCCCTTAATTTTGGATATATGATCTTGTCCTTCTTAAAAAGGGCCCTGAGATGGCTCTCCTTCAGAAGACAGTTGCAAAATTGCTGTGTCTAGGAACCTAGGTTTCAGGAGGGCTCCTGCCATTCCCCAGTGAGAGGGGCTCAAACCTCAACTCTTTGTACAAATAAATGTGCTTTATGCTGAACCCCTGCTTTCCTCTTAGGAGTCCAGGTACGTACCAGGCAGAGGATGCCTATGACTGTGACCAGCCCCTATGAACACCCTGGGCCCTGAGTCTCCAGTGAGCTTCTCTGGTGGCCAGCATGTCACGCATCATGTTGCAATTTGTTGCTGGGTGAATGGAGAGTGTCCCCTGAGATTTCTCAGGGAGAGGACTCTGGAAGGAGGCACCTGGTTTCCTCTGACTTTGCCCCAGCAGGCTTTTCCCTTTGATTTTCATTAACATCCTTTCCCTTGAATCCTTGTCATGAGTACAATTCTGTGTGCTGAATTCTGTGAGTTCTAGTAAATAACTGAATCCAGGGCCACGGCTGCTCTTGGGGATCCTCAACACAGCTCCCAAATCTGTATAAGCTTTATACCCCTCAAACCCGAATCCACCCAGGTGTGTACGCTGTGACTAGAACACAAAGGCTGGAGAACCAAGGGGTTCTCATTCCTGAAGTGCCCGGACCTTAAACCAGAGATACTACTGGAGGTGGGGGGTGGGGGCGGGGGAGGACACTTCCACGAGGGGCACAGTAAGGCATGCACTATGAAAAGAACAGCCAGCCCCCCCCCCCCCAGTCATTTTGGGCTCCTTAGGCCCAGACCAACATTATTCTGATTATCCTGAGCTGCTAGGGCCAACCATGCAACAGGCAGGGCACCCAGGGGCTTCCACCTGCGTCAATGGACTACAGCAATCTTGACCTAGTGAGAACAGAAACACGAAGTGTCCACAGTGCTGAGAATAAGGCCTGTGTGACTCCACCGGTAAACTGCTCAGTCCAGCCGAAGAGCCGAGGGTGAGGGCACTGAGCCAAACAGAGGATGACGGCCATCACGGCCATGGCCCGGGCGCAGTGACAAGGCCTTGTGCGGCAGTATTCCAGACCACCTCAGAGGGGTCACTGTGCCTGGGATGTAGGCCCAAGCCCACCACAGCATGTCTGTTCCACCTGCTCTTCCCGCAGCTTGACATTGAACTGCTCCTGTGGACGGGGAGGGGGGGCATGTCACCTCCCCTTGAGCCTGGCAGACCTTGTGACTGTCCTGACCCCGAGTCTGGCAAGACTGACACTACTGACTTGTGGAGGCTAGGTCTTAGAATGCACGAATACCCACTTTGTCTTGGAAGGCCACCTTGGTGCTGTGCTTTGCGGAAGCCCAGGCTGGATGGAGAGGCCACATAAAGGTGTGATGTCTCTCAGAGCCCCAGTTGAGCCCTGGCCAACAGCCAGCACCTGCCGCCAAAGACGTGAAGGAGGAAGGCTTCACGACAATGCTGGTCACCATCGACAATGACCACAGACAGGAAAGCCCCAGGTGCACACGGCCCTCAGTCCCTGTGAATGTCACCTCCCTGTGGTCAGTGTCACAGCCCTGCCGATTTATCCTTCCACGCTCAAACCTGAAGCATGGGATCTGGCTTCTAAGCACTGCAGAGGGGCTGAATAATGCCCTAAGTTTAGTCCTAAGTTGTGTCTGACTCTTACAACCCCATGAGCTATAGCCCACCAGTCTCCTCTGTCCGTAAGATTCTCCAAGCAAGAAGACTGGAGTGGGTTGCCATTTCCTTTTCCAGGGGATCTTCCCAACCCAGGGATCAAACCCAGGTCTCCTCCACTGCAGGTAGATTCTTTACCAGCTGAGCCACCAGAGAAGCCGGAATAATGCAGATGAGGAGGGGAATGAGCTCCCTGATGGTGACCTTGACCACCAAACAAAAGGTATCTGGAAACAAGAGGCAGCTGCGGAGGAAAACATCTCATCTCTCCTCCTGTGAGCCCCTCCGCTGTTCCAGGGCACTTGCATCAGGCCAGGAAATTCAAGAGGAATGGCAGTAACCCTCTGAAGGGGGAAGGATTATGTAACTTTTAACATTTATTCCAGGTGGGAGAAGAGGGAGAATGTAATTCCCACACAGCCTTCACTCAGAAACTCACTGCACTGGAGTTCCATCCCCCAGACCCCCGGGACACACATCCACTGCCCACAATGGGGTGGTTGCTGGGTACATTCTACTTATTACTTGATACTCGTATCAAGCAAAAAATTAAAGAGTTCCACAGGATTACTTGACAGATAAAATATTTTTGACTTAAATGCAGAAGTGTATGAAACAATCCCATTTTTAAAAATAAGAGTTCCAAAGGCCATTATATGGCTGTACAACTGTATATACATGTGTCTGTGTGTGACTTGGATGTAATTATGAGTGTGGAGAAAAACATGGAACCATTTTTTAAGCTATAGTAGATAGGGGGATGCGTGCAGAGAAACAAGGCAACATGGAAAACTGAAACTAAAAAATCTGGCCATGTGTACGTACAACATAAATATGTCTGCTTTTTAAACGGACAAATGTAAAACCTAAACGGTTAAAAACAAAACAAAAAAAACAAGCGAACAGAGCGTATATCTCAGCTTGGGAGGACGCCTGCATTTACGATTGCGGAAGAACTTAAGACCAGCAGTGGCGGCTATCGCCCGCAAACCTCGAAGGAGATGCCAAGCGTCAAGCATAAGTAAATGCGCGCCAACGGCGCGGGGAGCGCGGGGCTAAGTGGAGAGGCAGAGGGAGAGGCGGCGGCGCGGCGGGAGCCCGCCACCCCGGGTCCCGGCAAGGGCCCGGGCCGGCGGCGACCAAGGCGGCGTGGGGCGGGCAGGCCCGGATGGTAGAGGGATCCGCCCCCACGACCAACCCGGGAAGAAACGACACGGCGACTCCACGTCCAGCATGTCTGCAGCCCTGCAGGCGCAAGCCCGTACCCCAAAAGGCCTCGGGGGGTTCCCTCCACGCACCCCACAGCCGCAGTTCCGCAAGGACCGGAAATGAGATATGGTGCCCTCGGGAACTCTGGGAGAATCGCAGGGCTCCAGAACCGGAAGTTGGAGTCGGTGCCCCGGAAACCGTAGTCCCCGGGAATCGGAAGTGGGGAGTCAGTTCTACCGGGAATTGTAGTTCTGCCGAGCGCTCAAGCGGGGTTAGCGCCCGGGCAGCATGGCTGGGCTGGAGCTCCTATCGGACCAGGGCTACCGAGTGGACGGGCGGCGCGCTGGGGAGCTGCGCAAGATCCAGGCGCGGATGGGTGTATTCGCGCAGGCCGACGGTTCGGCCTACATCGAACAGGGCAACACCAAGGCACTGGCGGTGGTCTACGGGCCTCACGAGGCGAGTGGGCGCGCGCGAGCCGGGCTTCCTCCGGGGGCAACTGCGTCTGTGAGGGGCTACCAGGCTGAGTAGAGGCCTCGTGGGTGAGGCTGGCGCCCGCCGCCTTGTGGGACCGCGGCCAAAGTCCTAACAGTGTCTTGCAAGACGGTCCCTGCCTTTCCCCAGCGCTCGCCACTCCCCTTTGTTACTCCTAAAACCGCCAGGGCCGCTCCCACTCGCTCCCTCACCTCTCAGCTCCACTCCGACGTCACCTCCGGGTGACACCTCACCCCATCCCACCCGACCACCTTACCCACCCTTTCAAGTCAAGTTCTCTCCTTTACATCCACACACTTATCTGGTTTCCCGCACCCGCATCCTCAGACATCAATTTAACTTATTTCTCACTGTTTGTCTCCTCACTGGAACATAAACTCCGTGAAGACAGAGAGTGTTAATAAAACCGCTTGGGTTTATCACCACTCCAGCGATGGAGACTTAAGGCCAGAGAGGTAGAAGCATGGCAGTCTTGCAGAGCAGAAAGGCTGGTGATGGGGAAGGAAGGGAGGGTAATTCCAAATGAGACTGAGGGATTTCTAGGGAAGCAGGAATTCAGGACCTTTGTAAACAGGGAAAAGATTCAAGATTTTTAATCTCACGCGTGATGGGAACCCTTTATAAGGTAAGCAGTATATGTATTGTGTAGAGGAGGTAGAATCAGACTTGATATATGTAAACAGATTCTCATACAAAGCAAGCATGGGTCGGGAGAGGACGAGTCAAGAGGGGAAACAGGGAGGCCTGTCAGGAGAGAGATCCAGGGGCGATGGTAGCTTAGAGCCTGGCCCAATAGCCCTCCCTCGGGCTGTGTTTTGCAGGTAAAGTGGTTGCTTGTTGGGATGTTGGAGGTAGAGGGAGGAAGGGCCTGGCTCATGTGTTCTCCCCCACCCTACCCCAGATCCGAGGCTCCCGGGCACGAGCCCTGCCTGACCGGGCCCTGGTAAACTGTCAGTACAGTTCTGCAACCTTCAGCACGGGGGAACGCAAGCGGCGGCCACACGGGGACCGCAAGTCCTGCGAGATGGGTCTGCAGCTGCGTCAGACCTTCGAGGCAGCCATCCTTACACAGCTGCACCCACGCTCCCAGATTGACGTCTATGTGCAGGTGAGCAGGCAGCAGCCCTCAGCCTGTGGAGGGGAGAGAGAAAAGAGCAGGGGTTGGGGTTCAGCGGCTTGAAGGACTGATGCCACTGGGGGGTTCCTGCAGGTGCTGCAGGCAGACGGTGGGACCTATGCAGCTTGTGTGAATGCAGCCACGCTGGCAGTGTTGGATGCAGGGATACCCATGCGGGACTTTGTGTGTGCCTGCTCAGCTGGCTTTGTGGATGGAACAGCCTTGGCAGACCTCAGCCACGTGGAGGAAGCAGCTGGGGGCCCCCAGCTGGCCCTGGCCTTGCTACCAGCCTCAGGCCAGATTGCACTGCTTGAGATGGATGCCAGGCTGCATGAGGACCACCTGGAGCAGGTGCTAGAGGCAGCTGCCCGGGCTTCCCGGGATGTACACACCGTACTGGACCGTGTGGTCCGGCAGCATGTACAAGAGGCCTCTGTCTTGCTGGGGGACTGAGCACATGGCCACCCAGGCCCAGAATAAAACCCAAGCACCTTCCACTGTACTTTTATCTCTTCCCCACTGCACTTCCTTGCCCTTGGATCCTGGCCTGGTGCTGGCTCCAGCAGTGACTAAGGATCCGCCCCCCAGACATGCACTACACACCCTTGCAGTCTCAGTCCTGCTCACCTGCTCATCAGGGTGCTTCAGGTGAGCACCCTGGAGAAGGGGGATGTCCCTGAATGAGGTGAGCAGCCTGGGCCAAGAAGGGATTGAGGCAGCTGGGCAGTGAGACACAGCCTGGTATAAGGAGCCATGCCCCAGGACCATGGAGTCTGTCATTCTCATCCCAACACATCCAGAGTCCTGAGCACAAGTCCTGAGGGGTGGCTTTGGGTATTCACCATGGTCACGTGGGGGCCGTGTCCCACATCCTCTGGATTGTGGCTTGGACTGAAGGGTCTCTTGCCCCCTTAGGAGCCTTTTGGGCCTGCCCTGCTACTTACCTTGGGCTCCAAAAGTACAACAGACACATAATGTCACCTGGAGTCTTCTCAGTTCTGACCCTAAGTCATACAGACACTCCCTGCTGCCCCACCACTGCACCTTCGTCTTTCAGGCTCCCCCTTCTTTCACCTCAGACCTGACTGAGCCCTGACCACCAGCCCCTGCAGCCTGAACCAAGGGGCTGCTGCTTCTCTAATATCCCAGGCACCCCCTGGCCCAGACAGGGGTGCTTCCCACTTTCTACTCAACACAACCCAGCTCCTTTGAAACCCTTTGGCCAATAGTATCATGCACCTTCTTCCCTGTGGTCATCTGACCCCAATGATGTTGGTTCTGGGCACATGCTTGATTCCACTCGGCTGGTTTTGGTTACCGACATCCATAGGAATGGACCCGCCAACGCCTTGGCCTCTCTGTCCGCGGAAGCCCCCTCACATCCTACCACGGCACTCAGACTGGTCAGTGCCAGTGGGAGCACCTTCAGAAATCTGGCGTCTGTGCTCTGATCGCCGCTTCCGCTTTTACTCTCAGCTGCCCTATTCATCACTCTTCTCTGATTCCAGTTGGAGCCGAGCTTTCTCGGGCGGCCGGTAGTCTTCATTGCCTCTGGTGCCGCACACTGCGGGCAGCCTACCTGGAGGCCGCCCTCTCTCTACTGGCTACGGGCTGGGGAACCCAGACCCGGCTTCGCTCCCTCCACAGCGGTTCTGCTCTGGGCATGCGCAGCGGCGCGAGGGCCGTCGGGACCGGAAGTACGGGCGGGCGCGGAGCCCGGGTCTGACAGGAGCGGCGCGCGGGGTCGGCCGCCGTAACTAGCAGTGGGAGCGCCGTCCCGGAGCCGCCCGGCCCTGCCATGGGCCTCCTGTCGGACCCGGTGCGCCGGCGCGCCCTCGCCCGTCTCGTGCTGCGCCTCAACGCGCCGCTCTGGTGAGGGCGGGGCCCCGGTGGCAGAGGCCCCTCAGACCGCTCGCGCCCGTCCCCTCCCGCCCACCGGGATCAGTCGGGGCCTCAGGCTTGGGGCTCACCTCTTCCGTCAGGCGTCCCGGGACTCTGTCCAGGTCCCGCAGATATGCCCTCTCCACTCCCAGTGCAGAGACAGAGGCAGGGCCTCTAACGCTCCGGTGGTCCCTCCGTCCCTCTCCCCGCAGCGTGCTGAGCTATGTGGCGGGCATCGCTTGGTTCCTGGCGCTGGCTTTCCCGCCGCTGACCCAGCGCACTTACATGTCGGAGAACGCCATGGGCTCCACCATGGTGGAGGAGCAGTTTGCGGGCGGAGACCGTGCCCGGAGCCTTGCCCGGGACTTCGCTGCCCACCGCAGGAAGTCGGGGTGAGCGGCAGAGCCATGGTTATCAGAGAAGCAATGTCAGTCAAGGCCAGTGAACTGTGCTCAGAAGCTCTCTTTGTGTCCCCAGGGCTCTGCCAGTGGCCTGGCTGGAGCGGACGATGCGGTCAGTGGGGCTGGAGGTCTACACGCAGAGTTTCTCCCGGAAACTGCCCTTTCCAGATGAGACCCACGAGCGCTATGTATTGTGGGGGAGGGGTGTGCCTGCAACCGTGAAGCACCTTGAGGGGACGGGGGGATGTCCTGGGGCCAGAGCAGTCACTGGTGGGCATTCTAGGACTACGAGGGGAGGCTCTCAGCCGCCTCGAGTGCGGTCGTGCTGAGGCTCCCCCCCAAATACTGCGTGCAGATGGTGTCGGGCATCAACGTGTATGGCATCCTCCGGGCACCTCGCGCTGCCAGCACGGAGTCCCTGGTGCTCACCGTGCCCTGTGGCCCTGACTCTACCAACAGCCAGGCTGTCGGGTTGATGCTGGCTCTTGCTGCCCACTTCCGGGGTGAGGCTCAGGGGCTCCTGCTGGCAAGAGAGGGTTTGGCCACCGCCTCAGACCCTGCTGACCCGCTTCTGGTCTCTAGGGCAGATTTACTGGGCCAAAGACATCATCTTCCTGGTGACAGAACACGACCTCCTGGGCACTGAGGCTTGGCTTGAAGCCTACCACGACGTCAACGTCACTGGTGGGTGCTCTTGCCTGGCCCTGGCCCCTCCCAGGGCCACTGTCCTCACTGGTCACTTGTTGGCAGCTCACTCACCTGCTTCCACAGGTATGCAGTCAACGCCCCTGCAGGGCCGGGCTGGGGCCATCCAGGCAGCTGTGGCCCTGGAGCTGAGCAGCGATGTGGTCACTAGCCTCGACGTGGCCGTGGAGGGGCTCAATGGACAGCTGCCCAACCTGGACCTGCTCAACCTCTTCCAGACCTTCTGCCAGAAAGGGGGGCTGTTGTGCACACTGCAGGGCAAGGTAGGGCCACCTGCCTGGGTAGCATGGGACCTGTGGGTCGGGCCTATCTGACTTTGTCCCCAAATCTTCTAAGCTGCAACCCCAGGACTGGACCTCAATAGATGGGCCACTGCAGAGTGTACAAACGCTGCTGCTCATGGTTCTGCAGCAGGCCTCCGGCCGCCCCCACGGTGCCCATGGCCTCTTCCTGCGCTACCGCGTGGAGGCCTTGACCCTCCGTGGCATCAATAGCTTCCGCCAGTATAAGTATGATCTGGTGGCAGTGGGCAAGTAAGTGGCTTCTGATCTCCCCTTTGCATGCTTGGGGCAGGGTAGTGAGTGGGTGCCTGGGGGTCTGGCCGTCTATGACCCTGGCCCACACCCGACAGGGCTCTGGAGGGCATGTTCCGCAAGCTCAACCATCTTCTGGAGCGCCTGCACCAGTCCTTCTTCTTCTACCTGCTCCCTGCGCTCTCCCGCTTCGTCTCCATCGGCCTCTACATGCCGGCCGCCGGTTTTTTGCTCCTGGTCCTCGGTCTCAAGATATCCTCTGCCTCCACTGTCTGTTTGTGGCTCGCTTCAGGTCCCCCCAGTCTAGGCTGGGGAGAGCTCTCCATCCTTGGGGCAGGGGAGTAGTAGTGAGCCCTGGGTCCCCCACTGGGCAGAGCCCATTACACCTCTCATCAGAGTCCTTGACTCATCCACGCTCTGGAACTGTGGATGCAGCTGCATGAGGCTGGAGTGGGTCCTGAGGAGGCTGGGGAGAGTCCCCCCCACCCTCCAACACAGGTGATGGTTCCCCCTGCTGCTATTGGGGTGAGCTTTTGGGGTCCCAGGTGGTAATTACTGCTGCTGCTCAGTCTCAGCTGCAGTGGAATGGGGAGGGTCCTTGGGACTCCCTTGGTCTTAGGATCCATCTCCAAGTGCCCGTGTGCCCTGCAGGGCGTGGGGCTGGCCTCGCTTGTGGCACCCTTGCTGGTCTCCCAGGCCATGGGCCTGGCACTCTACATCCTACCAGTGCTGGGTCAACACGTGGCCACCCAGCACTTCCCCGTGGCTGAGGCCGAGGCTGTGGTGCTGACGCTGCTGGCCATCTATGCAGCTGGTCTGGCCCTGCCACACAACACCCACCGGTGAGGAGCTGGGCTGGGTGGTGGTGGGCAGGTGCACCCTGGACGTGCAGGTGGCTGCCTCTGAGCCCCTTGCCTTGCAGGGTGGTGAGCACACAGGCCCCAGACAGGGGCTGGATGGCGCTGAAGCTGGTGGCCCTCATCTACCTGGCACTACAACTGGCCTGCATCACCCTCACC
The DNA here is from genome assembly GCF_019923935.1 of Bubalus bubalis. Lineage (NCBI taxonomy): Eukaryota > Metazoa > Chordata > Mammalia > Artiodactyla > Bovidae > Bubalus > Bubalus bubalis. The sequence continues at coordinate 81,223,277 of NC_059171.1, forward strand.
AACTTCTCTCTGGGCTTCCTACTGGCCGCCAGCATGGTACCCGCTGCTGCCATTACCAAGCCCTCTGGGCCCCGGTACGTGCTGCTCAGCCCCCACTGCAGAGCCTGCACCCCTCCCCATGGGTTCCACCTCACACGTTCCTCTGCTCCTCCCCAGGGCGCTCTACGCTGCCCTGCTGGTGCTGACGAGCCCAGCAGCTACACTCCTGGGCAGCTTGTTCCTGTGGCGGGAGCTGCAGGAGGCACCACTCTCCCTGGCTGAGGGCTGGCAGCTCTTCCTGGCCGCGCTGGCCCAGGGCGTGCTGGAGCACCACACCTACGGCGCCCTGCTCTTCCCGCTGCTGGCTCTGGGCCTCTACCCCTGCTGGCTGCTCTTCTGGAACGTGCTCTTCTGGAAGTGACGGAGGCAGCTGGGAGTTCCCCACGTTCTCTTCTTCCTAGGAAATAAACAGTTCTGTTTCAGATGTCCTTGGGGCTCCTGACCCGCTGTCTGCTGTGTATGTGGGGCCACAGGCCCTGTTGTGAGAAACTGCTTGCAGGGCTTGGCACTCTGCTCGGCTGCTTCTGGTCCACTTACCGTGTGGCAGGAGTGAGGGCCCCAGTGCCAGCCTTGGGAGGAGAGCCTGGGTGGACACTCAGACCTGACTGCAGCCCCAAGTGGACTCTCCCAACGTCGGGGGTCTCTGTGCATCATGGTCCAGTGCTGAGTAGGAGGAAGCACGGCGGGCAGTGCTTGGGGGCCTGATGGGAGCTGAGGCACCAGAGACCCCCATGGCACCATCTCCAGTGCTGGAACTAAGGGGACACGGGAGGCCCCGGGTATGGGGAATGTCGGCCAGAACTTTGATGTGGGCTTGGGGTGCAGCAGGAGGAGCCCCTCTCCCAGCCTCCTGGGAGTGCCCACGAGAGATGGGACAGAGATGGAGCCGCTGAGCCCACCCAGCTCCACCCAGAGCAACAGCCCAGGACAGGGGCGACCCGAGTTCCAAGGGGCAGGGCACTGACGCGGGGCTGCACAGAGGCCTCAGGCTGGGCCAAGCCTTCTGAGAGGGACTAGGATGTCCAGTGCCTGTTGGGGAGGGGGAGGAAGGCAAAGTGGGCCATCTGGTGATGCCAGGGCCACATGAGGCCGAGAGTCAAGGTGCCCTGCCAGGGTGGCAAGCCCAGTACAGTCCTGCAAGCCTCAGTGCTGAAAGGAGCGCACCAGCTCCGGACACTCTCCCGCAGCACCACATCCTGAAATGGGGTGACCTGGGACTGTCCCAAGGAGGAAGCTCCAGGCCCCAGACCCCCCACCCAGGCCTGCCTCTGTGGTGGGGCTCCTCTTCTTGTGCGAGACTTCCCTCAACACCTAGGGGTCCCTGACTCCACTGTGGGAGAGGGCCAGCACCTGGAGGGCTTTACTCTGGGACTTCTCAGCATTGAAGGGTATGGGCATCCTGGGTCCAGATTGTTCAGGATGGGCTGGAGCAAGGGTGTTGGAGACCACTGTGACTGCAGCCTGCCCTTGGCCTGTGTGTCTTCTAGTCACTTTCCCTGTTGAAAAAACTTCAGATCCTGAGGCTGGGCAAAGACTTGCAGCCCACCCCCCCACCCCCGCACCCCTAGAAATGCCTCCAGGCTACCTCTCTCAGGACTCTCCCCTGGTCGGTCAGGCACCATTGGTCTGCGGGCTCCCCGTCTTACAAGGCGGAAGAGGTCTCGGCTCTGCTGTGGTCTCCCTGCTGACTGCAGACTGGCATCTACTACAAAACCCCTTCCAGGCATTCTACCGGGCTTCAGCCTCTATCAGCCATTTTTAACTAGACTTCGGCAGTCACTTAAAACACAAATTGTGGAAATATGTTACTTCATGAAACGACTGTTTGCTGTTTGAGCTTAGCTTTGCAGAACTGGATTTTGGCAGTGATTTTCATTAATGTCACTTGTGCTGTACGTTTTATAAAGAAAGAAAACGTCAGGCTCTCAGGATGCAGATGAGATGTACAAGGGCTGCGTATATGGTCCCACAGGGTTTACTCTGAGGTTATCCCTCTCCCTCAGTCACGGGACCCTCATTTGGCATGAGCACAGGCCACCGTGTGTAAAGACGCTCCCAGACTACGTGCAGCTAGGTGAGGTCATGTGACTACAGAGGTCCCTAGACCTGAGCAGAAGCTTCAAGGGTGAGTCCAGTTCAATTCAGTCGCTCAGTCATGTCTGACTCTCTGCGACCCCATGGACTGCAGCACACCAGGCCTCTCTGTCCATTGCCAACTCTCTGAGTTTACTCAAACTCATGTCCATTGAGTCGGTGATGCCATGCAATTATCTCATCCTCTCTCATCCCCTTCTCCACCTGCCTTCAATCTTTCCCAGCTGCAGGGTCTTTTCAAATGAGTCAGTTCTTCGCATCAGGTGGCCAAAGTATTGGAGTTTCAGCTTCAGCATCAGTCCTTCCAATGAATATTCAGGACTGATTTCCTTTAGGATGGACTGGTTGGATCTCTTGCAGCCCAGGGGACTCTCAAGAGTCACCACACTTCAAAAGCATCAATTCTTCAGCGCTTAGCTTTCTTTATAGTCCAACTCTCACATCCATACGAGACTACTGGAAAAACCATAGCTTTGACTAGATGGACCTTTGTTGACAAAGTAATGTCTGCTTTTTAATATGCTGTCCAGGTTGGTCATAACTTTCCTTCCAAGGAGTAAGTGTCTTTTAATTTCATGGCTGCAGTCACCATCTGCAGTGATTTTGGAGCCCTCCAAAATTAACTCTGACACTGTTTCCATTGTTTCCCCATCTATTTGCCATGAAGTGATGGGACCAGATGCCATGATCTTTTCTGAATGCTGAGTTTTAAGCCAACTTTTTCACTCCCCTCTTTCACTTTCATCAAGGGGCTCTTTAGTTCTTCTTCACTTTCTGCCATAAGGGTGGTGTCATCTGCATATCTGAGGTTATTGATATTTCTCCCGGCAATCTTGATTCCAGCTTGTGCTTCTCCCAGCCTGGAATTTCGCATGATGTACTCTGCATATAAGTTAAATAAGCAGGGTGACAATATACAGCCTTGACGTACTCCTTTTCCTATTTGGAACCAGTCTGTTGTTCCATGTCCAGTTCTAACTGTTGCTTCCTGACCTGCATACAGATTTCTCAAGAAGCAGATCAGGTGGTCTGGTATTCCCATCTCTTGAAGAATTTTCCAGAGTTTGTTGTGGTCCACACAGTCGAAGGCTTTGGCATAGTCAATAAAGCAGTGGTAGATGTTTTTCTGGAACTGTCTTGCTTTTTCCATGATCCAGCGGATGTTGGCAATTTGATCTCTGGTTCCTCTGCCTTTTCAAAATCCAGCTTGAACATCTGGAAGTTCACAGTTCACATACTATTGAAGCCTGGCTTGGAGAATTTTGAGCATTACTTTGCTAGTATGTGAAATGAGTACAATTGTGCGGTAGTTTGAGCATTCTTTGGCATTGCCTTTCTTTGGGATTGGAATGAAAACTGACCTTTTCCAGTCCTGTGGCCACTGCTGAGTTTTCCAAATTTGCTGGCATATTGAGTGCAGCACTTTCACAGCATCATTTTTTAGGATTTGAAATAGCTCAACTGGAATTCCATCACCTCCACTAGCTTTGTTTGTGATGATGCTTCCTAAGGCACACTTGACTTCACATTCTAGGATGTCTGACTCTAGGTTGGTGATCACAGCATTGTGATTATCTGGGTCGTGAAGACCTTTTTTGTACAGTTCTTCTGTATATTCTTGCCACCTCTTCTTAACATCTTCTGCTTCTGTTAGGTCCATACCATTTCTGTCCTTATTGTGCCCATCTCTAGGGTGAATCCATGCAGACATCAAACAGCTGCTTCTTTCCCATCCTTGGGGATATGGAATGAAGCACGTCAGAGATGTAAGCTTCAGCCCACCCTGTGGGTTGGAGGAGACAAGAGGGGGACTCCCTGGACCTCCAAGACCCTGGGCTGCTAAACTAGGCTTCATTTGCAAGAAAGAGAAACAAATCTCTACCATGTTTGAGTCATTATTTGGAGTTTTCTGACACTACAGTCCAGTTCCTACAAGGGGTCTGTTGCTGAGCCACCCAGGAACTCTCAGGCAGTTGCCAGCTGGAAGCGTCTAGAAGTGTGTATGCATCTACAACTGTGCGTATCTGTTGTGTTGATCACCAACCTTAGTAATAAGTACTCGATATTCCTTTGCAGGTTGCCTCCCACGCCCCAGAACAGGAGTTCTGTGGGGGCAGGGCCTTTGTCTTACTTTCTGCCTCTTTTCCAGCAGAGCCAAGGACTGGAAAGGTAGAATATACACCTGCGTTTGTTGAATGAAAGAAGAAAAGAATTAGAGGGATCCCTTCTGGAGGTCCAGGAGGAAGCTGGGGTCAGGCCCGTTGCCATCCTCGGGGCTCATGGCTGGGGATACGGGGTGAAGACTGGGAGGTCGAGGGTGCAGGACCCGCCTCAGGACACACAGCAGCTTCCCCACAGCCAGGCCTTCCGCGGATGCCCTGCGGTTGGCTGGCTGTCCCAGGTTAACTCTGTGCTCTTCTCAGACCCTTTGCCAAGTCACCCCATTCCACCTGGGGCTTCAAGGTGGGGGCTCTGGGCTGCCTTAGGGTCCTTTCCAGGTTCCAGCTGCCTTCATGCCCACACTCAAGTCCTGCCTCCTGTCTAGGCCCCTCTTCTGAGGCCACATCTGTCACCTCTGCCTCCTGGATGTGCCACGGTCCCCTAAATTTAAGTCATCTCTTCCCAACCTGAACACCTACTCTGCATGCACCTCCTCCCTGTGCCCTCACCCAATTCTGGACCTGGGGTCCACTTTGCCTCCCTTCCAGGGATGCCCCTTGCATCCAGGATAAAATTAAGCCTCCTCACCTTGCTCTCCAAGACCTGCACGACCAACTCCTGCCTTCCCAACATTTTTATTGCGCACAGAAGTAACACTGTACCCCCGCTCCCCTTTCATCCTTACCCTATTTTCTGTCTCTGGGTTTCTGTAAACTGGACTTTGATAAGAATGAATAGGATCACTTATCTGCGGGGTATCCATTCCAGGACTCCCAGTGGATGCTTGAAACTCTGGATAGCACTGAATCTGACTTTCTGTTCCTGTCTTCCACCCACAAATTTAATGCCTTTTCCATCGTAACCAAGCACTTAGGGTTAGGGTTAAAAGGCTTTCCGTATTCGTGGCTTGTGGGCTCTAAAGCACTGGCTCAGTAATTGTGGTGCGTGGGCTTAGATGCCCCGGGGCATTCGGGATTTCTCCAGACCAGAGATCGAACCCTTGTCCCCTGCACTGGCAGGTGGATTCTTATCCATTGTACCACTGGGGAAGTCTAATAACAGTAATTTAGAATTCTAAATTTCCCTCTTAGCACCTCTCTTGATGGTGCTAAGTTTTGATATGTTGTGTTTTCATTTCCATTCATCTCAAAGTATTTTCTAATTTTTTCTGTGATTTCTTCTTTGGATTTTTTTTTAGGAGTATGTTATTTAATTTTCACATAATTGTGAATTTCCCTACTCTCCTTCTGTTATTGATTTTTAATTTCATTCTGTTGTGGTCAGAAAACATACTTTATGATTTTACTACCCTTAAATTTATTGAAACTTGTTTTATTGCCTAACGTATTGATCTATCCTAAAGAACATTCCATGTGCACTTGGGAAGAATGTGTACTCTCCTGTTGTTGGGTGGGGTGTTACACGGATGTCTTTAGGTCTGGTTGGCTTGCTGTGTTGCTCACGTCTTTCTTTTCTTTGCTCATGGTCTGTCTATGTGTTCCATCCATTACTGGAAGTGGGTACTGAAGTCTCCCAACTGTTATGTTAAATGTTATGTTCCTCCCTTCAATTCTGTACAGTTTTGCTTCATGTATTTTGGGGCTCTGTTAGTCTAATATATCTTTATAACTGTCATCTTGATGAACTGATCTTTTTTTTTCCATTATAAAATGTCCTTCTTTAATGCTAGTATCAACATGTCTTAAAGTTTATATTTTCTGATATTAGTATAGCCCCTCTAACTCTCTTTTGGTTACTGTTGATGTGGTGTATATTTTTCCAAATTTTTACTATTTGTGTCTTTGAATATAAAATGTGTTTCTTATAGGCATTGTATAGTTGGATCGTGACTTTTTAAAGATCCATTATTCTAAGCTCTACCCTTTAATTGGTGACTTTAATCTATTTACATTTAATGTAATTAATGATATAGTACAGTTATATCTGCTGTCTTGGTATTTGGGCTTCCCTCATAGCTCAGTCAGTAAAGAATCTGCCTGCAGTGCAGGAGACCTGGGTTTGATTCCTGGGTGGGAAGATCCCCTGGAGAAGGAAATGGAAACCCACTCCAGTATTCTTGCCTGGAGAATCCCATGGACAGAGGAGCCTGGTGGGCTACAGTCCCTGGTGTTGCAAGAGTCAAACGTGACTTAGCGACTAAACCACCACCATCTTGATATTTGTTCTCTATGTGTCTTATGTCTTTCTCCCCCTCAATTTCTTCATTATTGTCTTTGTGTGTGTGGTTAGATATTTTACAGTGTACCATTTTAATTCCTTTGTTATTTCTTTGACTATATTTTTTTATTTATTTTCTTAGTGGTTGCCTTTGGGATCACAATTGACATTAATTTGTAACAATCTGATTCAGATTAACATTAAATTAATTTTAATTGTGTTAAAAAATGTTTCTCCTATATAACTGTTTCCCCCTTCTTTATTTATTGCCATAGATTCCATCTCATATAGTGTATCTGTCTACATAGAGTTGTGCTTTTTTTGGTCACACTGTGCTGCTTGTGCGATCTTAGTTCCCTGACCAGGGATTGAACCTAGGCCCTTGACAGTGAAAGCAGAGAGGCCTAACCACTGGACAACCAAGGAATTCCTTATACTCATAGATTTATAATTATTGCTTTATGCTGCTGCTGCTGCTAAGTCGCTTCAGTCATGTCCAACTCTGTGCGATCCCAGAGATGGCAGCCCACCAGGCTCCCCCGTCACTGGGATTCTCCAGGCAAGAACACTGGAGTGGGTTGTCATTTCCTTCTCCAATGCATGAAAGTGAAAAGTGAAAGTGAAGTCGCTCAGTCGTGTCCGACTCTTAGCGACCTCATGGACTGCAGCCTACCAGGCTCCTCCGTCCATGGGATTTGCCAGGCAAGAGTACTGGAGTGGGGTGCCATTGCCTTCTCTGCAGGAGTTTTTAAATCAGATAGAAAAAAGTTACAAAAAGCATTTGTACTTGTCTATGTAGTTGCCTGTGCTGGTGCTTTTATTTTCTTATGTGGATCTGAGTTATCATCTAGTCTTTCATTTCAGCCTAAGGACTCCATTTGGTATTTCTTGGAGGGCAGGGTGTTTGTGACAAACTCTCAGTTTATCTGGAAACGTCTTAATTGCCTCCTTTTTTTTTTTTTTTTTTTTTTTGAGAGATGGTTTTGCCAGATATAGAATTCTTAGTTGGCAGATTTACCTGGTTTATTCTTTCAGCACTTGAACCAACTCATACCACCACCTTCTGGCCTCCATGGTTTCTGGTATGAGATTTTCTGTTAATTTTCCTACTTGGGGTTCTTGAACTTCCTGTATGTGTAGAATACATACATGTTTGTTTGTTTCAGTCAAATTTGGAAAGTTTTCAGTCACAATTTCTTTAAATATTGTTTTGTCCCTTACTTTATTTCTCCTTTGCTCCTGAGAATTTTGTATAGGTTGGTATGCTTAGTGATGTCCCACAGGTCGCTGAGGCTCTGTTAATTTTTCCTCCTTTTTTTGGGGTTTGTTTTGCAGACCAGATGATCTCAATTGACCTAACTTCAAGTTCGCTAATTCTTTCATCTACTTACTCAAACCTGCAGTAGAGCCCTTCAGTAAAATGTTTCATTTCCATTGTTGTACATTTCAACTCCAACATTTCTATTTGGATTCTCTTTGTAATTTCTTTTTATTGACATTCTCTATTTCATGAGACATTATTATACTTTCCTCTAGTTTTTTAGATATTGTGGCACATTGAACATACTTTTTAATTCAATTTTTTATTAAAAGTTTTTTACTTTTAGTGGAGTATAGTTTATTTACAATGTTGTGTGTTAGTTTCTGCTATACAGCAAAGTGAAAGTTATACATACACATACATCCCCTCTTTTAGATCTTTTCCCATGTGACTCATTACAGAGTATTGAGTAGAGTTACCTGTGCTATACAGAAAGTCCTCATTAGTTATCTATTTTATATGTAGTGGTATGTATATATCATATTTAGCCCCTCCTTCTTTAAATTATATTTAGCTAAATTTCCCAGGAGTAGTTCCTATTGATTGGTTCTTTTTATTCCCATTTATAGGCCAGACCCTCTCCTTTCTTTAGATGTCACATAATTTTTTGTTGAAAACTAGACATTTTAAATGATTTGTTGTTGTGGTTGTTCAGTCACTCAGTTGTGTCCAACTCTTTGAGATCCCATGGACTGCAGTATGCCAGGCTTCCCTGTCTTTCACTATCTCCTGGAGTTTGCTCAAACTCATGTCCACTGAGTTGGTGATGCCATCCAACCATCTCATCCTATGTCGCCCCCTTCTCCTGCCTTCAATCTTTCCCAGCATCAGGGTCTTTTCCAATGAGTTGGCCCTTTGCATCAGATGGCCAGAGTACTGGAGCTTCAGCTTCAGCATCAGTCCTTCCAATGAATATTCAGGGTTGATTTCCTTTAGGACTGACTGGATTTAATGAAACAAAGTGGAAACTCTGGACATTAGAGTCCAAGTTTTGTCACTGTTGCTGCTGTGGTAGTTGTATTGGTATAGTGACTTTTCTGAACTAATTCTATCAAGTAAGTCTACTATTTGTCATGGGTAGCCAGCAAAGTTTCTACCTGGTTAGCTCAGTGGTCAGATAAATGACTGGACAGAAATTTCCTTAAGTGTCTGGAACCAATAATTGTTCAGTTGCTCAGTCATGTCTGACTCTTTTTGACCCTATGGACTGCAGCATACCAGGCTTCCCTGTCCTTCACAGTCTCTTAAGAGTTTGCTCAAACTCATGTCCATTGAATCCGTGATACCATCCAACCCCTTTATCCTCTGTTGTCCCCTTCTCCTCCTGCCTTCAGTCTTTCAAAGCATCAGGGTCTTTGCCAATTAGTTGACTGTTCACATCAGGTGGCCAAAGTACTGGTGCTTCAGCTTCAGCATCAGTCCTTCCAATGAATATTCAGGACTGATTTCCTCTAGGATTGACTGGTTCAATCTCCCTGCTGTCCAAGGGATACTCTCAAGAGTCTTCTCCAGTACCACAGTTCTAAAGCATCAATTCTTCAGAGCTCAGCCTTCTTTATGGTTCCACTCTCACATCCATACATGACTACTGGAAAAACCGTAGCTTTTACTAGAGAGACCTTTGCTGGCCAAGTGATGTCTCTGCTTTTCAATACACTGTCTAGGTTTGTCATAGTTTTTCTTCCAAGGAGCAAGTATCTTTTAATTTCATAACCAATAAATCTCTATCTTTTTCTAAGCATGCTTCAGAATTCAGCTAGGCAATTTACAACTCTGCTTCAGGCTTCAACTGTGCACAGAGCCTCAAGGTTAGCCAGAGGTGAGCACTTAGGGCTTTTTCTGGTCTTTCATGAGTATACACTGTCCTACTTATGTTCGGGATTTTCTGTATTCTGGAAATAAGTGCTGTGCCGTGCTTAGTCGCTCAGTCGTGTCCGATTCTTTGCGACCCCCATAGAACGTATAGCCCGCCAGGATCCTCTGTCCATGGGGATTTTCCAGGCAATACCGGAGTGGGTTGCCATGCCCTCCTCCAGGGAATTTTCTCAACCCAGAGATGAAACCCAGGTCTCCTGCATTGCAGGCAGATTCTTCACAGTCTGAGCGCCCTGTGGACATAGTATTCCTCTTTCTTCCTTTCCAACTTTTTGGTTAGTCTATTACTTGCGCCAGTTGTTCTCCATTGCCTCGGGGAAATTACAACACTTGCCAGAATTGCCTTCAACAGTCTTGGGGGTTAGGCTAACAGCCCTGGACAAGCTGAGTATGCTTGGCAAGTGGGGTTTACAGGGGACCATCAGACTGGTTAAATAATGGCAATTCTTTGCAATGAAGGTGTTCTTCCACCGCTCCAAGTCGGGAAATACTGTTGGACGAAAGCGTGCAATAAAGCGGTGGATTCCGGGTTATGGGCATTTAGGCGTAGGCGCGCAGCACAGCTGAGCCTTGGAGAGATCAGCCGCGGGACTAGGGTAACCAGGTAGTTGGGCGTTGTCACGGCAACAGAGAGACACAACACCGACTTGCACAACCGTAGGTTTCCACGACGACTGGAGTAGCACCGCGATGCGGTGCGCGGCCTTGAAGGGCAGAGCCCACCCCCCGCCCCGCCCCGCCCCGCCCCCTCACACGCCTCCCGGCTATCGCGAGGTTTAATATCCTTTGCCGCCGCAGAGGCCGATGGGAGCGGTGGCCGCGCTGAAGAGGGCCAAGATGGCGGCGGCGGCGGCTACGCTTCGCGCGGCGATGGTGGGCCCGCGGGGCACGGGGCTGCCGGGAGCGCGGGCCCGAGGTCTGCTGTGTGGCGCGCGGCCCGGGCAGCTCCCACTACGGACACCCCAGGTGAGCTCTGGCCCTGAAACTGGCCGCCGGGCGGCCCCGCATCCCGCTGAAGGTCACCGCGGGGAGGCTCCCGGCGCGGGCTTTGGCAGCGCGGGAGCGGCCTCCGCACCCGGGCCCCCGCCCCGGCCGGACCCCCGCCGCCTGCTGACCTTGGGCGCCTGGGAGCAGGGCTAGTCTCCACTCCTCCGAGCAGCACAAGGGCCTGATGCCGAGCGTGGGGGGCTGCGGGGCGGGCTCGCCGCCGGCTCGGGACCGGGGCCTTCCCCGGGGGTCGCGCCGAGGCTCGCTCCGGCCCCAGCCTCCCAGACTGGGCCTGCGTCCTGAACTGACCTCAGCAACTGCTTGTGACCTTGGCCTGTCCCCGCACCCTTGCTCACTTCGGCTTGATTCCCGGCCCAGGATCCAAGATCACGCCTCACATCTCCTCCTCGGGGACAGAGCGGGTCGAGGGGTCCGCGGCGGGGAGGGCAGTGGCGCGCGAGGTGGCCGGTGTTGGGTGCATGAGAGTCAGATCCCCAGGTAGGGCTGGGTGGTGTTCTGAAAGGCGCTGAGCGGGACTCTTGCAGGCAGTGTCGTTGTCGTCGAAGTCTGGCCTGTCCCGGGGCCGGAAAGTGATTCTGTCAGCGCTGGGCATGCTGGCGGCAGGGGGTGCAGGGCTGGCAGTGGCTCTGCATTCTGCCGTGAGTGCTAGTGACCTGGAGCTGCACCCTCCCAGCTATCCGTGGTCCCACCGTGGCCTCCTCTCCTCCCTGGACCACACCAGGTGTGTGGCTGGCTGGGGGAGTTTATGGGTGGACCGGGTGGGGTAGAATCCTTGGCGCCCCTAACCCTGTCTCTCTCTCCAGCATCCGGAGGGGTTTCCAGGTGTACAAGCAGGTGTGCTCCTCCTGCCACAGCATGGACTACGTGGCCTACCGCCACCTGGTGGGCGTGTGCTACACAGAGGATGAAGCCAAGGCGCTGGCTGAGGAGGTGGGCACTGGGCATGCAAAGGACCCAAGGATTGGGGCTCCTGCTGTGCTGGACAGCAGGGTTGTGATGAGTCTCTCGGTGGCAGGTAGAGGTTCAGGACGGCCCCAATGAAGATGGGGAGATGTTCATGCGCCCAGGGAAGCTGTCTGACTACTTCCCCAAACCATACCCCAACCCTGAGGCTGCGCGTGCAGCCAACAACGGAGCACTGCCCCCTGACCTCAGCTACATCGTGCGAGCTAGGTAAGGGGCTGCCTGCAGGGTGGTGTGGGGAGTGAGAAAGGCCCACCTCATGCCAGAGGTTGAGGACACCCCAATCTGGTCCCAGGCACGGTGGTGAGGACTACGTCTTTTCCTTGCTCACCGGCTACTGTGAGCCGCCCACTGGGGTGTCGCTGCGAGAAGGCCTCTACTTCAACCCTTATTTTCCTGGCCAGGCCATTGGCATGGCCCCTCCAATCTACAATGAGGTCTTGGAGTTTGATGATGGTGAGAGGCCCCCACCGTGGGGATGGGCAAATTGGGTCCTGCTTTCCCTGTTTTCTTGCCCCAAGAGGTCTTGCACCTTCCTTGGTTTGGGGCACTATGTATGTGTATGGAGAAGCATGGGTCATATTCATACCATCTATATACTGGGGGTAGGGGTTGGGTCTCATCCCTTTTGAAGCTTTGGGCAGGGACCCCCTCGGACAGCCCTTAGACCACTTGTCCTTGACTCAGGCACCCCAGCTACCATGTCCCAGGTAGCCAAGGACGTGTGTACCTTCCTGCGCTGGGCAGCTGAACCAGAACACGACCATCGCAAACGCATGGGGCTCAAGGTGAAGGGACTGGGCCGAGGGGCACGGTGGGCCTGGGGACAGGCTGGGAGCTGAGCAGGGGTTCTTTCTGCCTCCCTCCTCTGAGCCTGCCTCATCCCCAGATGCTGCTGATGATGGGCTTGCTTCTGCCCCTGGTCTACGCCATGAAGCGGCATAAGTGGTCAGTCCTCAAGAGCCGAAAGCTGGCCTATCGGCCACCCAAGTGACCCTACCCGCTGTCTTTGCTGTCCTGAGCTTCAAGGTCCTCAGGCCCGGGAGCCACACTGGGCCTGCTGAGGTCTCAGGCAGCCCTCCTGGCCAAGCCCCTCTTCCTCTGGGACAAGAGGGGGAGGGGCAGGAGCTGGGGCTCTAGTTTCAGATCGTTCAGCGCCCACTGTGGAAATAAATTAAGTTTCTCAACACACCTACCTGAACTATCGTGTGATGGGAGTATAGGTTTGCAGGGGACTCTGGGCTTCTCAAGTGGTGGTAGTGGTAAAGGACCCACCACATGAGGGTTCAATCCCTGGGTCGGGGAGATCCTCTGTAGGAGGGCATGGCAACCCACTCCAGTATTTTTGCCTGGAGAATCCCATAGACAGAGGACCCTGGCGGGCTACAGTCTATGGGACCACAAGAATTAGACACAACTGAAGCAACACACACACACACACACACAAAAATGGGACTGGGACCCTTGCCCTGAGAGCTCCCGGGGGTGCCCAGTGTAGTATGGTCAGGATTGCCCTGCACAGACTGTTGGCTGAGAGTCCAGTCAGCACTGAATATAGGACAGGAAGCAGAGAACTGGAAAATAGCAACATTAATTAGAGTGGCGAGTACTTGGTCACAGGTGAAAAGGGGGTCCTGAGCCCTGCTGCAGTAATCAGAGTCAAGTGAAAGCACTTGACTTTCATCCTGAGGACAGCAGGGAGCCCTGGTGCGTATCAACCAGGGAGAGGCTGGCCTCAAGTAGGAGCTGCAAGAGTTGATCCTAGGACTGGGGCTGGCTGGGAGAGGCGGGCAGCTCTCAGCCCTGCCAAGAAACAGGCAGGCAGAGGCCAGTGGAAGGAGCTTCTGGTCTCTTGGCTGGGCAGCTGGAGGTGCTTGCTGTAAACAGAATGGTCCCCATCTCTGAGGGGATGGCCCCTCCTGGCAGTCCACAGGGTGGCTGGGAGTGTCCAGGTTTACACAGCCATGGACCTGTCAGTGGGTGGAGGTCCAGGGCGGTGCTTCTTGGCACTGGCCTGTGGCCCTGGCCAGGGCTCTTTGCTTCAGAGCTTTTCTTGTCCCCAAGCAGGGAGTGTGAGGGGCAGTAGGGTGGGAGCAGCCTAGAGGAGAGGCGGCCAGGGTGGGGAGGGTGAGCGCTGAGAGGAGGGCAGGGTGTGTGTCTGAAGGGCCAGCCCAGGGGTCAGCAGATGGGGGGTGCCCTGCCCACCCTTGGTACCTTGGGTGCCAGGCCCCCATGCCTTGTGACCTGCATTCCAAGTGTGCTCTTCGGTAGCCTCCTGGGCTCCACTGGGAAGGCCCCACCCACCCAAGACTGCCAGGGTTCCTCTCAGAGGGCTCTCTGCCCTCCATCCTCCCAGGCTGCAGGAAGGCACAGTGAAAGGGCACGTGGCCAGCTCAGAAGTGTCTTTAATGACTCCAGCGAGCAATCAGCAGGGGTTCCCTGAGAGGTTCAGGAGGGGGTCCAGGGACCTTGGGCCTGGAAGGGAAGGGCCATCCTCTCTCCGCGTGACCTGGAAGGAGGGGAAGATGGGTCATTCTGCTTGTTCTGTCCTGTCCCCTCCCCGCCTTTGCTCCTGGTACCTTTGGGAGCTGCTGGGTGGAGGCTGTGGGAAGGGGGTCCCAAGCACAGGGCCTCTGGGTGCTGCACATCTCACAGCCAGGGCGGCTTGGGGCGTTGATGAAGGTGCACGATGGGCAGGGCCAGCCGGGCTAGGGAGGTGAGCACACGGTTGCTGCTCACCCGCTTTCAATACCCACAGTGCCAAGGCCACCCAGCCCAGTCCCTGCTCACCTGAAGGGGGCTGGGCAGGCTGGAGCTGGTTGGCTGAGGGGTTGGGGGCAGCCCCAGTGACTGTGGGAACAGGCGGCCTAGTTCCCCATCCACCTTCTGGGGACGCTGAGGACTGCGTCCTGCGACAGAGGGGGTGAGACTCGGGACCGTGGCGGGCTGCACTCCACCTTCCTCATCCCGCCCCAATCAAGGACTGACCTGGGGCTTCTCGGGGAGCTGAGAGCAGGTAGAGGAAAGCAGGGTCTCCATCCCGCCGGACCCCATAGAAAGCGAGGCTGTGTTCAGGGACACACAGGCACCTCCCGATGACCCAGCGCTGCACAGCCGGTGGGAAGCCAAACTCTGAGAACACCTGGGGCCAGAGTGTCAGAGTGTCACCCAGGCCGCCTCCCGCCACCCCCCACCCGGGTTCCCCAGACCACGTGCTCGCCTGCTCCTGGAGGGCCCTGATGGTGCAGTGGGGGTGAACCTGCAGTGAGACATGGGCAGAGGATGCAGCGTCTTCAACTGTGACCTGGAGCCTGGGCCAGAATGGAGGTCACAGGTTAAGGATGGGGGACCTGAGAGGCCTGGGGGTCCGGGTGAGAAAGAGGTCCCAGGCCTTACCTGATGGGGCCAGGAGGAAAGTAGGCCTCCTGGAGCTGGACCCTGAGGGCCACATGACGCTGTGCCAGGATGGCTGCTGCTTGGGCTGCTCCCTTCTCATCCCCACCCTCTACGGCCCGGGTCAGGCGCCCTGCCAGCTCTTCTGCAGGGGAAGAGAGAGCCATTGCAACCCCACACTGGCTACTTCCCCCAGCCCCTCCGGCCACCTGCCTTTACCTTTCTCCATCAAGTCTCCAGGGCTCCAAGGAAGATCCACCTTGGGCTTGGGGGCCTTGGGTGTGGGCACTTCAAGGGGACTAGGCGGGGAGACAGGGCGCGTTTCTGGGCCTAGGGCTGGGGGCAAGCTGTCACTGCCTAGGAGGAAAGATGTGGGGTGGGCTGGTGGTCTCTTTGAGATCTGGCCCCCCACAGAGTACACACCAGATCTGGTCCCCCACAGAGTACACACCCAGGCCTCTGCTGTTTCACCTCAGGCTTCCAGTACCTTTGTCTCCCCCCTCCTCAGCTCAGCCCATGCCAGGGCCTTGCCTTGGCCCAGTCTTGGCCCCTGCACACCCCGGAGGTCCGTGCTGACTCCACTCAGAGTTGCACTTGGCTCTTTCTTGGGCTCTGGAGTCCTTCTGGCCTCCTTTGCTGCCCAGTCCCACCTGCAGCCCTCCTCCACAGGGGCTGGGCCACCTCTCTTGGCCTGTATAAGCCCTCTCAGCCAGCCAAGAAGCTCCCTGGGCCTCACAGCAGAACCAGCGGAAGTCTCCAGGAGTCCTGCAGTCAAGGTGGCCTCCTTTCAGGGAACTCGGACGTCTCTCCTGGCTCTGCCATCAGCACAGAGCACTCTGGGCTGATCCCATTCCAAACAACCCCTCTCCAGCTGGTGCTTGCCCTGAGCGTGCCACCGGCTCCCTTTCTTACCTCCCACTTACGCCCTGCCCATGTGGTGCAGATGCAGTTCCTTTGCTTCAATATTGTGAGCCATCTGCCCACTCAGATAAGCAGGGCTCCCGAGCACCCAGCACCAGGCCTGCCTGGAATCTCTAAGGCCTTGAAGGAGTGCTTACTACAGGTGCAGAATACACATGTGGTGAACCAACCAACCAATGTATGCATGAAAGAAAAGTGTCTTTCTCCCTCCGCAGATGCTGCTGTCTGGACCTCTCTTCCATCTCACTGGGTGCTTTTTGCTCACCAGCTCACCTGTAGCATCTGTGAACTCCTTCCCTGATGCACTGGCTGCCTGCCTGACCCTCTCCTTGTTTCTGTCTTCTAGTGACCTTGGTTGACCTTTTCTACCCCCAACTTTTCCTCTTCAGAACCCAAGCTCCTTCTACCTCCTTTCCCTCCCACATGTTTTAAGAACCTGACAACTTCTATGCTCTCCCAAACAGGCCCTCTGCAGTGTCTGTTCCTTCCAGCTTCTCAACCATTAACTTTTCCATTCAAACCTCCAGGAAATCCAGCCAAGTCCTCTCCTAAGCATCTCTGGAAACATCCTTCCTCCCTCCAGGCCTGTCTGCATCACCCACACGAATGCAAGGCTCCACCAGTTTTCAGAAACTTGAATCTGAGCCTGTCACTCTCCCACTGAGTATCTTCCACGCTTCTGATAGTCTTGTCTTCTCACCCCGGTCCTGAGGGTCTGCATACACTGCCCCTCCACACCTGTCTGGCACTGCCTTCGGTCTCTGTTCCTTTTCTCTACTTCCTCACTCCTGGGAGTGCTCCCAGAACCCCAGCAGTGGGCAATAGGGGCTCAGCTTTCCCCATTACTGCCCCCATCCAAGCCTGGGGGGTTGGGGCTACTCCTGCCCTCTTGCAGAACAAACACTGGCCCTGGCCTGGTGAATCTTTACTCCAGGGCACTGACCATTCTGTCCTTCCACGGTAGCATCTCGGACTAGGGCTGCCCACTGCTGAGCTTCCTGAGGGTTGGCGAAGTGCAGGCTGAGAGTCCCAGGCCCTCCCGGTGGAGGCTGCAGCTCATGCTGGCAGGGGCCTCGGACTGTGTAGGAGACTGACTCCAAGGGCCACTCCAAACTGACCTGAGGAGAGGGACAGTCCAGGCTCAGTGCCTCCCCCAGCACATACTGCATGATAATCAAAGGAATACAAGGTAACGTTTGTCGACTACTTACAACGTCCTAAGCCTTTTACTAGTGTTATTTTATGAAACCCTCACAGTAATCCTACAAAGGGAAGTACCAGCATTATCCCCATTTTACAGACAAGGAAACAGAAGCAAGGAAAAGATAACGGCACGCGGCTAGCAAACGGAAAAGCCTGGCTTCAGGCTCAGCGGCCAGGCCGCGCGCCCCCGCCGGCCCCACTCACCGCCCCGGGGCTCGCGCCCAGCATTTCCAGCCGGAAGCGCCCTGGTCGCTCGGGGTCCGCACTCAGCTGCAGCCTCCGCGGCTGGGCCGCCACGTCCAGGCCGGCGCCCAGTGGCCTCACCGCGACATGCACGGCCAGGAGCACCGCGGCCGAGCCAGGGTCCGAGCCCGCGGCTGTGCCGCCCGCCGGCGGCGCCATCTCCGGTCCGGCCCCCGCACTGCACCCCCGAGCCCGCTTCCGTGGCCTTGGGTCTTTGAACGCCTACACCGGCCGGAAACTGTAACCACGAGCCTGGGGTTCCGGGCGCTGCCCGAGCGTCGGAGCCGTCTGCCGCTCCCGCTTCGCCCACGATGGCGCTTGGCCCGAAGGTCTCCCGACAAAAGCGGGTGAGGCTGGGCTTGGAGGCCTGTACTCCAGGCAGAGCGTCAGAGACGCCAGCACCGGCCACGAATGGAAGGCCCTAGAGGCTCGGGTTGGGGCTGAGCTCGGCGGTCCTTATGAACCCAGTATCTGACTCCTAAGCCGAACGCTACTCCGGAGCCCCTTCTGGGCCGCAGCCCACCTCCCGCCGCTCACGCGGTAGCCTCACTAGTCCACTAGGCCCTCCGGGGAACTGGGAAGCCACTGGGGCGGGGCCTCGAGGGCCGCGGCCAATAAACGCTAGGGTGGGAGGAGGGTTCGCACGGCCGGAGAAGATGACGGACAGGGGTCGTATCCAGTAGGAGCGGACATCGGGACTGAGCGGCGGATGCCACCCCCAATGACTGTGCGAGCTCCCAGTTCCGACGGCTGGAGCGGGCCATTCAGACGCGTGGGGCCGGACCTGGCAGACGCTTGTTGTTGTCCGGCTCCGGGAGGCAGAGGTCGTTCGCTCGCTTGCTCGGGCCCTCTGTGGCGGTCGGCGGACAAGTCGGTCGCGATAGTAGGGCGCCGTGCAGGGGCGAGGCTATGTCGCGGTGGCAGTCCGCAGGGGCCGGCAGGGCCAGGAGTAACGGGACGTCGCCGCGGAGCTTCTTCCCCCGGATACAGTGCGGCCCGAGTGGAGGCCGCGGCGCCTCCGCCCGTTCTTGAGAAGCCCGCGCCGCGCAAGGCCCACCCCGCCTTTTCAGCCGCACCGACGCCCATCGACCTGACCCTGCCGAGTCTGGCCCGGCCCGATTGAGCGCGGCGCAAGCAGGTAGGTGTACGCCCTGTGCCCGGCGGCGACCCGGGCTGTCCGGACTACAGTGCCCAGCGGGCTTCGCGCCGGCGCGCATGCGCGCACCCCGAGGCGCACGGCTGCCTGGGACGCGTAGTTCCTGCGCCCCGGCTGGAGTTTCCCCCGAGACCCGGCGGACTCTGGGGCGCCCTAGCGGCCTGTCTGGCCGACACTCCGGGGGCCTCAGGGCTTCTCTCCGCCCTCTCTCATACTTTTGAAGGAAAACGGAGGAGCTCATGGTTTCCTCTCTCCCTCACTAGAAAGCCGTCTGTAGAACAGGGAAGAGCGCCGCGTCCAGGCGACGGCAGAGCCGAGCCCCAGATGTCCTGGTTCCTTACCGGAAGCGGGTTTTCACTTTGGCCAGAGGGAAACTGCAGGAGTCACGCCCCTTCGCGGACTCCCGGGGCTCTCCTTGGTGGGATGGAGAGTGTTGAGGGAGAGACTAACCCACCGTCCTCGGGGTTAGCAGGATCCCCGGTGGGTCCCCCAGCCTGGCCAAAGAACTCCTGTGAGGTGCAGGAGGTGTAGCTGAGCTGGGCCTGGACTTGCCGGTCTTACCGTTTCTCCCGCCAGTGCTGAAGGGCTGGAAGCAGGCTGTAGAAGGGGCCCAAGTTGTTTACAGCAGCACCTCTTACCGCAAGGAGGTCTGAAAGTGGAACCCCACGGGCCAGATTCCCATGGACTGATCTCCGTCCTCAGGCAGCACTAGCCCCTGGAGCACAGAACCCTTCCCGAGGACATGAAGCTGCTGGAGAACTCCAGCTTCGAGGCCATCAACTCGCAGCTGACCGTGGAGACGGGAGATGCACATATCATTGGCAGGTGAGGTTGGGGCTCTGGGGGCTGGCCTCTTAGGGGCCACTCTGCACTGGTTCTGGTTGAGCATGGGAGGTGGCATGCTCCACGGTCCTGCCCGCGTCTCTAGGATCGAGAGCTACTCGTGTAAGATGGCGGGTGACGACAAGCACATGTTCAAGCAGTTCTGCCAGGAGGGCCAGCCACATGTGCTGGAGGCTCTGTCCCCACCCCAGACCTCAGGCCTCAGCCCCAGCAGGTGAGTGGGAGCAGGGCCTGCCTATGGGGGACTGGTGAATGGGCCAGCACTGGGCTGACACTTGTCTCTGTGCAGACTGAGTAAGAGCCAAGGTGGCGAGGATGAGGGCCCCCTCAGCGACAAGTGCAGCCGCAAGACCCTCTTCTACCTGATTGCCACGCTCAATGAGTCCTTCCGGCCGGACTACGACTTCAGCACAGCCCGCAGCCATGAGTTCAGCCGGGAGCCCAGCCTCAGCTGGGTGAGGGTGGGGTTGGGGAAGGGACCTGCAGGCCCACAGCCATCCCAGGTGTCCTCCCTAACTTAGCGTGCTCAGCCCGGTTCATTCCTGCTGCCGGGCTCCTCGTCAGCCCCAACTGTGACCATCCTAGGTGGTGAATGCAGTCAACTGCAGCCTGTTCTCAGCTGTCCGGGAGGACTTCAAGGCCCTGAAGCCACAACTGTGGAACGCGGTGGATGAGGAGATCTGTCTGGCTGAATGCGACATCTACAGGTGGGCTGGCGTCCCTGCATGGGGCGGGGGTCCTGGGTCTCTGTGGCACTGGGATCTCATGCCACGTCTCACCCCCCACCCCGCCCCAGCTACAACCCAGACTTGGACTCAGACCCTTTTGGGGAAGATGGCAGCCTCTGGTCCTTCAACTACTTCTTCTACAACAAGCGGCTGAAACGGATTGTTTTCTTCAGCTGCCGCTCTATCAGGTTGGCTGGCACCTGTCTCCCTCCGTCCCCTACCTCCCTGTTTGGCCCACACACCT
Source organism: Bubalus bubalis (assembly GCF_019923935.1). Taxonomy (NCBI): domain Eukaryota; kingdom Metazoa; phylum Chordata; class Mammalia; order Artiodactyla; family Bovidae; genus Bubalus; species Bubalus bubalis. The sequence goes on from NC_059171.1 coordinate 81,243,646, forward strand.
TTTCCCCACCCCATTCCTAACTTTCTCCTTCTCGGACATCCTCTCTGGAGTCAGCAGTAGGCTGGGGGCAGGCGATTTTAAGACTGGTCTCCCCTCCCCCCAGTGGATCCACCTACACTCCCTCGGAGGCAGGCAATGAGCTGGACATGGAGCTCGGGGAGGAAGATGAAGAGGAGGAGGAAGAGAGTGGAGGTGGAGGCAGCGAGGGTGGGCCTGAGGAGCCTGGAACCATGGAAGAGGACAGGTGTGAGATCGCCCCAGCAGCCTCCCTCCATGGACCCTGGGGTGGGCAGGGCAGGGCAGGGCCCGCTCTGCCTGGGCTCCTGGGTGTGGGCTCCTCAAAGCTCACTGCACGCCACCCTTTGTGCAGGGTCCCGGTGATCTGTATGTGAAGAGAAGAAGCAGAGGCCCTAGCTTCACCCAGCTTCGACCAGGGCCTGGACCTGCCCACCTGAGGGCCCAGGTCCCGGCGCTGCCACAGCACCAGCCCACCCTAGGCCATGCCTGCCTAGCCCTTGGCTCTAGCCTGTGGCTGTCTACTCACCGCCACAGGCTGCTGCTGCCCACTGTGGCTGGACTAGACAGCACAGCGCCTGGTGGGAAGAGCCACTGCCCTGCTCACACAAACTGACACTGGCAGGGGCTGCTGGACCGCAGAGTTTATTTTTGTATTTTGTGTGGGCTCAGGCCTGGGCCTTCACACTCCAGCCTAAACGGCCGGAGACCCAGCAAGTGGTCCCAGGGCTCATCTGCCCACTTGTACCCCGCCACCTTGCCCATTGGGCAGCGTGCACTGAGTGTCACTTTGCTGCAGCTGGTTTGTTTCCAATAAAAGTTTCTGTGACTTAGTGTGGACCTAGACTCACGAGGCGTCAGGGTGGGGCCTGCGTCGAGGGCGGGGCCTGCTGCGGCTGGTATCCTAGCAACGGTCTTCGGGGCTGTTGAGCTGCCTGGACCCGCCGGTTTTGAAATGGAGTCGGAAGTGTTGGATGCAAGCAACCCGTATACAGTAGGAGGCGACTACCTGATTCTAGACCAAGACCCATATGAGACCGACATTTATGAAGTTCCGGACCCGGGGCTCCTCAAGGAAGAGAGGGGTGAGGTGGCTTGGGCTCACTGAGGCACAGGTTCTGCCCTCGGGGAATGCAGCGCTCCCTGGGCAGTCTTCTAACTGGGCAGGGCTCCGAGGAGGGCCCTTGGCTGCCCACGACCTCCAGAGTTAGGGACCCAAGACCACACTGTGATGACTTCCACTGCCGGTTCGCAGAGTCGTCATTTTCGGAGCGGGCCCCACAGCTTTTTACCAACAACTCGCAGTGGCAGAACATGGCTCAGAGTGCCCGTGCCCGCCAGCTGTGGCTGCTCCTGCGTACAGGCCTCCAGACCTTTGTGGAAAAGGTGCGGCTCGGCCATGGCATCTGTGTCAAGGCCTCTTTCCTGACCTGGCTCTTACCCTAGGGGTCCCCAGTAGGATCCCAGCCGGGGTCCTCTTGGCATCCCTAGGCAGGTGCCCTGCCTACCCCCAACCCCAGGCCCCCGCCAAGTTCACTGCAGTCTTGTTGATTCTGGCCCATAGGAAAAGAGAGCTGAGCTGCATGTGGCGCGCTTGACGCACGGGCTGGAACCCCTGCGGCGCCTGGAGGTGGCAGCCGGGCTGTTTTCGGTGGCACAGGACCCCGTGGGCAGACGCTTCGTGGTGCTGGACGGTGCAGGCCACCTGCACCTGCACAGAGAGGATGGCTGGGCACAAGAGAAGCTGTTGGCTCCAGTTGCACTTACAGGGCTAGTGGCGGTGCTGGGCCCTCTGGGCACTGTGGGCCGCTTTGTGGGCTGGGGCCCAGTGGGGCTGGCCATACTAAAGTCCGACCTTAGCCTACTGTGGCTGAGTAAGCCAGGGGAGCATGGGGTGCCAGGCCACGAGCCCATCTGCTGCCTGCCGGTGCCAGATCCCGGGCTGCTACTGGTGGCGGAGGCAGGCGGAAGCCTGGTGCTCTGGAAGTTCCGTTCAGGGGGCCGCTGCCTGGTTCCCCACAGGTCACCTCTGCAGCTACCGCCAAGCATCTCGGGTGCGCTTGCGCGTCTGGCTCTGGGGCCTCGGTCTCCCCATCACGACCCATGCTGCTTCGCAGCCTATGGCTCAGCCGTGCTCACCTTTGATCTGCAAACCTGGGCTCTCACAGATGTGCGTCGGAATCTGCACAAAACGTGAGGGGGGCCCAGGGACGGGTGAGGGAGGGCGGAAACCATGAGGCGAGGCTGCGACGGAAATCCAGTCGTCAGAGGTGCAGGTGGGCGCATGCGCGTGCAAGCACACAGCAGTCCATGGGCACACACACGGCAGTTCTGAGTCCACCCGGCCTCCCTCTCACTCCTCAGCACCATCTTCGACCTGGCGTACTGTAAAGAGGTAGAGGCCATGGTGACAGCTTCCCGGGATAGCACGGTGAAAGTGTGGGAGGCTGACTGGCAGATCCGCATGGTGTTCGTGGGACACAGAGGTGCGCTGGGCCACGGTGGCTCCTGAAGCCTGGTCTCCCTCCACCCTGGGCACAGCCCTCTGCCTTCAAGAGCCCCTGGCACAGAATGTCTGCTGCTTCCTTGCCAAGCTTCTCCATCCTGGCCGCGACCCTGACCGAAGGCTCCCCCTTCCTTGGTCCTTGGGACACACGAGTGACACGCGCCCCTCCCGCAGGCCCGGTGACCGCGGTGACCGTGCTCCCGAACACAGCCCTGGTGGTGTCGGCTTCACAGGACGGGACGCTGCGCACGTGGGACCTTCAGGCAGCAGCGCAGGTGGGTGAGGTGGCACTCACCTGCTGGGGCCGAGGCGTGCCGTCGGAGAGTGTGAGCCGTCTGCTGGCCCCCGCTGGCCCGGGCTGGCCCTTGCTCTCCTTGGAGGCCCGCAGCGTGGGGCTGTGGCGTGCGCGGGAGCTCTACTCGCCGTTGGCGCAGCTGTCTGCGCCGGTGCTCCACCTGCAGTTGGCGCCGGCGCTACCCAAGCCCACCGCCCCGCACGTGGCGCTGCCCGCCCGCCTCGTGTGCGCCTGCGCTGACGGCTCGGTGTACCTGGTGTCAGTCTCTGGAGGACGCACCGTGAGCGCGCTTCTTCTGGAGCCCGAGGACTGCGCAGCTGCCGTGGCCTACTGCCTGCCTCGCGAGGCGCTGTGGGTGCTGACGCGCGCCGGACACCTGCTGTGTGCCAATGCAGCACGCTCCCCAATGCGGGTGCTGCGCCGCCTGTGCCCGCCGCCGCCACCCGCGCCCCAGCCCTGCTGCCTGCACCTCTACAGCCACCTCACGGACCCCACCAGCGCGTTCACCAACTGGGAGATAGTGTGCCAGTACAAGGGCGAGCTGTGCCGCGGCGATGTGGCCTGGGCCTGGAAGGACAAGAACCGGTGGGTGCCGCAGCCAGCCAGGGCTGGGCAAGACAACCGGGCCTGTGCCAACGGGCTGTGGTCGCCAATAGGTACCTGCCCGTGGTGGGGCACACTGATGGCACCTTGTCCGTACTCGAGTTGCGCTCCTTGAAGACGGTCTTCCGAACGGAGGCACACAGCCCGGGCCCCGTCACTGCCATCGCGTCCACCTGGAACAGCATCGTGTCCTCTGGTCGGTACCTCTCCCCCCTCCCCCGCCACGCCGGCAGGGGACTCCTTCCCTCCCCAGAGGCGCCACTGTGGCTCCTGCCCGCACAGGGGGAGACCTGACTGTGAAGATGTGGCGCGTCTTCCCCTACGCCGAGGAGAGCCTGAGCCCCCTGCGCACCTTCTGCTGCTGCCACCCGGCGGTGGTGCTCTGCGCCCTTGGCAAGCGCGTCACGGTGGGCTTCGAGGACCCGAACAATGCCACCTATGGCCTGGTGCAGTTTGGCCTGGGCAGCAGCCCTCGCTATGATCACCGGCCCCAGGACGACCCCACCGACCGCATCACTGGTGAGGGGGCAGGGCCAGGGGAAGCCCAGGCCTCCGAATGGCTCTGACCCCTAAAGCTGAGTTCTGGTCCCCAGGCCTGTGCTGCTGTCCCACGCTCAAGCTGTATGCCTCTTCCAGCCTGGACTGCACCATCCGGATCTGGACAGCGGAGAACAAGCTGCTGCGGTGGGCTGGGGAGGGGTGGGGGCAGGGAGCAGCTGCCTGGGTTTCCCGCCTTCACCCTACCGGAGCCCGGCAGCTGGAGGGGGTGCAGGGGTGGCCGGGGCCTTGCCTCTGTTCCTGCCTTGGTGTTCTACTCAGAGAAGCAGAGCTGGACTCCCACCCTGAACCCCCCTCCAGGCTCCTACATCTGAACGGTGCCCCTCAGGCCCTAACCTTCTGCAGCAACAATGGGGACCTGGTCCTGGCACTGGGCTCCCGCCTCTGCCTGGTGGACCACAGATTCTACCTGCCCACATCTTACCTGCTTAAGGTGTGCAGTGAGCACAGGTGGGCGGGGCGGGGCTGCTGTGGGCAGACGAGCTGCCGAGGCCAGGGCTCCAGGCTCCTTTCCCTGTTCAGAACCTGTGCCAAGAGGTCCCTGATGGGGTGGATGATCCTCCACTGCCGCTGACCAGCCCAGAGTCACTGACTGCAGCCCAGCTACAGAGGCTCGCCAACCTGCGTGGGGTGGCCAGCCTCAGGTCTGCTGAGAGGCCTGGCTGAACTGTCCCAGAGGCCTCCACCCGGCTCCCGTGGGTCAGGGCCTGGCCACATGCCCCCACAGGAGACCCCAGAACTCCCAGGCCCCTCGGCCACTCACCGCAAGTCCATGCCAGTCCTGACCATTAATGGTTCCCCACCAGGGGCCTAGGCACCCACCCCGGGGCCCCAGCCCAGCCTCTGCCCTACGCCGCTGGCAATGCCATCCGTGTCCCATGTGCCCCTCCCTGTCTGCAGCACAGCCTTGTGTTTCATCCATCGCCAGACAACAGCTCCTCAGCAGCCAGTGTTGGAGGAGGTGGGGTGGCTTCCAGTGCCCCCCCAGCCCCCAAGCTCAGGGCCCTCCCCTTCAGTCCCTGGGGCAGGCCTGGGATCCCTGCACTTGTCTGGGTGGCACACGACAAGGCTTAAGGAAGAGTGAGCTGACCCCTGACCCCCACCCCAGGACTTGGAAGTCCTGGTTGCCCGGAACCAAGACCTTCAGCAATTGAGACTGGGGCTGGAGAGCCCGGCAGCCCGGCCCCAGCTGACTTGGCAGCAGCGCCAGCAGGCCTTTGATAACTACCTACATCTGATCTACGGCCCAGGCATGCTGGTGAGCATGGGGCCGCCCGGGGCCTCCCTGTGCCCTGGGCCTCTGACCTGCCTGTGTGTCCCGCACGCCTCCCAGGGTCTGGATTCTGAAGCAGAGCCCCAGCAGCAGTGGGGCACGGTGGCCCTCGCAGTGGAAAAAGAGACCTGGGACCCAAGTGCCCAGCCCAGAGATGGCCCTGCTCTCGGGGGCACTGAAGCCCCACCACTGCAGGATGTGGGGACCCTGGGCAGGCGCTTTGCCTGCCCGCCCCGAGTCCCCTTGCCTCTCCCACCCACCTACCGGAGGGTGCACAGCCGAGCATCCCAGGTGAGGCCTCCCACTCCTCCCACCCCTGCCTTCACCTCATAATTCCTACCCCCCACCCTCTGACTTCTTCCGCGGCAGCTACTGGCCCGCTCCTCCCTGAGCTGCGAGCTGGGCCTCAGTCTGGACCTGCAGCTGCAGTGGGATCAGCTCAGCAAAAAGCCTCTGGCCTGGGATCCACCGTCCCCCAACCTGGGGCAGAGCAGGGTGAGGGTCTGGTGGGAGGAGGCTGCCACTGGGGGCAGAGCTGCAGGGACACTGGAGCCCCAGGCCTCTGTCCTGTTCCCTCCTAGACCTCCCTGCTGCCGCAGAGGCGGCCCCAGGAGCTTCTCTCCAACCTCAGCGGCTTCTTCCCTGCCACCATCCATCCTTACAAGGTGAGAGCCCCAGGCTGAGCTAGAGGCGCCTTCCTCCGCAGGGCGCCCTTCTTGGAGACCGCATCTTCCCCTGGCTGTGCACCTTTGTGCCAACTCCACCCTGAGGGCCAGGCCCACCCGCACTCCCCACCCCCAGCCCAGTTTCACGGCTGCTGCTCGTACTCTGGGAACCAGCTGCCAGAGGGCCAGGACCCTGGAGCAGGCTCTGGGGAGGCCAGAGCCTCTGCTGCCTGCCCTGCCTGCAGACACTCCCAGCGAGTGTTGGGGGCGGGGCCTCTGGACTGTGTGTGGGAAACCATTGTCCTGCCCCAAGGGGAGCGGAGTCACTGGGAGCCACCTCCCGACTCTGCCCCCCTCTGCCCCCCAGTGCCCAGACAGACCTAGCCCCTCCCCGACGCTCACGTCTGGCATTCCCCACTGAACCTTCCAGCTACTACTCTATCTACCCAAGCCTCCAGTACACCCCCGGGGGCTCCTACTGCCCCCCTCCCTTTTTTTCTTCTTGGCTGCTGTGCATAGCTTGTGGAATCTTAGTTCCCTGTCTAGGGATTGAACCCTGGCCCTGAGCAGTGAGAGGGAAATCCCTCCTATGGCCCCGGGCTGAGCTGGTGCAGAGCGTGTGGGTGTCAGGGCTCCCAAAGGCTAGCCTCACCCGGACTTCCCTTCTCGGCCACCACAGTGGACTGCACTCTGCCTGTCCTTCTGCCTGACTCTGGGAGGTTCTCTCTTCCTGACTGGGGTCATGAACAGGGCTGTGAGCCTGGCTTAGCTCCCGGACATGGGGCAAGTGCCCGCCAGGGTGGCCTCTGGGGTTGGCGAGTTCAGGCCCTCAGCCCAGCCCACTGTGCCCTGCCCGCAGTACTGGCGGGGGCCCATCCGCTTCCCGGGCTGCGTGCCCAACTCGGTGGTGCTGCAGCAGATGTGGCTGCCCGAGGAGGTCAGCGGCCTCGGAGCCCTCGGCGGACTCTCGGGCAGCCGCGAGAGCAAGGTGAGGCAAGCTGCAGGGCGGGGTCTGCGGGAGGGCGAGCCCCCTCCCCTGTCCCTGGCCTGTGGCCAGGGCCTGGTTCTCGCCTCTGCAGCAGCACAGGGGCCAGGAGGACCTGTGGCTGGTGCGGGGCATCAGGCGGCGCCACACCAAGCAGCAGCAGAAGCTGATCCAGTGGCTGAGGGATGAGGAGGACGAGGACGAGGAGGAGCCGGACCTGGACTGGAGCTTGGAGTCCCCGAGTCCCCCGCACAGGCTGCCCTCCGACCCGCTGCTGGTGCCCGTGAGGCTGCGGGCGCAAGTAGGCATTGGGGGCTGGGCCGGTGGCAGCGCAGGGGCGGCTTAGGGAGGCAGGGTCTGCAGCTGCTGCTGCTGCTGCCCCTAGAGCGCCAAGGACCCTATCCTGAGCCTCAAGGGCACCCACGAGGACACCGCCAAGATCGAGACCTACCTTCACCACCCCCAGTTCCACTATGCGCAGTTGCTCTGGGAGCAGCGCTACGGGCATCTGCCAAAGTTCCTGCAGTTCTTCGTTGAGCAGAACTGGTTCAAAAAGCTCTTCCCCATCTTCACCCTGCAGGTTCGGGGGGGTCTCGGAAGCACGGACTCGGGGGTGGGAGCAGGGGGGCTGGAGCGCCTGGGGTGACAGCAGGGGGCGGGGCTTGGCAGGCCTACCCCAAGATGGGCACGGTGGAGGGCCTGGCCTCGGCATTCATGGACCTGCTGGAGGAGGCCTCCTGGGCTGACCGCGTGCATGTGCTGCGCGCGCTGCTGCGGCTGCTGCCGGACCTCAGCAGAGAGTTCTGTAGCCGGCTGCAGGGCACCCTCCTGCACTTGCTCAACCTGGAGCAGCCCCCCAGCCTGCAGGTGAGCGCCTCGCCCCCAGCTGGCCCCACCCTGCCCCAGGCGCAGGGCACTGATCTCGCTCTCCACCTGCGCTCAGGACCGGGTCCAGAAGCAGTTTGTGATGCTGGCACTGCAGCTGCTCCTGGCGTGCTCCCTGGAGTCTCGCGAGGTGGTGGTGGAGCTGATGTCCTACTTCCTCTACTCGCCAGCCCCCTTCCGGTGAGTCCTGCTCCCGCTGGCCCTCCCCGCTGTGGGAGGCCGCCCACAAACCTCCCACACCTGCTCCAGGCCGGAGCTCCGGAGGCTGCTGGACGGACTCGGCCTTCAGGACCCACAGGGCTTCCTGTTCAAGGAAATGATGACCTGGGTCCAGGGCCCAGACCCCGAGTCCAAGGCCACACTGCGCAGGCGCTGCTGCCAGAAGCTGGAGGAAATGATCCAGCAGCTGCAGGTCTGGGCAGGCGGGGTGGGGACAGGGCTGGGCAGCCTGCCCGTGGAGCCTCTTGTCTTCTCCCCAGGCTTTCCCCAAGTCTGGGGGTGGGGCGGGGAGGGAACCAGGTGAGGCCAGTGGGCTCCTCTCCCTACTCCCTCTCTGTGCCTCCTCCATCTTCCCCTCCCCTGTCCCCATCGCCCAGGATCTTCCTGTACCTCCCCAGGAGGAGGGGAAGGTGGGGTCTCTGCCTTGGACCCTGGTGCACCTTCCCCTAGCTGCCTCTCCTGCAGATGGAGACCATGCAGCTGTCTGTAGCCAAGATGTCAGAGGTGCTGCCCAAGGTCTCAGAGACTTCAGGACTTCACCCCCCTTCTAAAGAGGCCCTGTTGCAGATCTCGATGCTCTCTGGGGCAGCTGGTCACGTCTCTGTGACATCCTCCAATGTCTCCCAGACACCCTCTCTGGTGGTCTCAGCGGGGGTGTCAGATTTGACCACCCTGGAGCCCCAGGCCCAGCAGACGCTGCCACAGCTGCACTTTGCTCGGACCCGACGTGCACTGTCGGAGACCCTGACGCACTTCTGCCTCCAGCCTGAGGTCGTCTTGCGGTCCTCTGCGCCCGCCATACTGCCCCATGAGATGCCGCCGCATGAGATGCCGCCCCATGGGATGCTGCCCCATGAGATGCTGCCCCATGAGATGCTGCCCCTGGCGCAGATGGTCTGGTCACAGTCCAAAATGCTGGACCTGGGGCCCATTGATGCACTCAACTTCTTTTGCGAGCAGCAGTGCATTCGGCAGCAGGGGCCCCTGCCCGAGGAGCCCTACAGCCCACTCCCAGGCCCTCCCCTGCCCCCGCAGTTCTGTGGCATGGTGCTGCCACACTCCCCGGATCCCCGGTGAGCAGGCCATGGGCTCCAGGGTGAGGCTGGGGCAGAGCCTGTGTGGGGCGGCTGAGGCGCTGGCTCAGTCAAGCCCACCTCCCCACCCGACAGGCACGACCGCATCCTCCGGCTTCAGGAGGCCAGGGTCCAGAGGTGTCCCATGAGACTGAGGGGTGAGTGGGGTCAGGGATGGAAATCGGACCCCGGCCCAGCCCAGTTCCTACCAAGCATCCACCCCACACCACAGTCTCACCATCCTGCCGGCCCCCCAGGCCGAATGCTGTCCCGGCTCTGCGTGGACCGTTCCCTGGACAGCACCATCCGCATACTGAAGCTGCCACTGCCTCGGGTGGAATTGCAGCCTTTCCCCCCAGACTGGCCCAGGTCTGCCCGTCCGCTGCCCCCACGGCTCCTGCACCCTGCCCTGCAGCGCTACTTTCTGCCAGATGACACCAACCCTGACAACTACCGCTGACCCAGCGAGTGGCCTTGGCCTGGCCCTGGCTCCCCCTTCCCTCCAGCATGAAGACGCAGCTCTCCAGCCAGCTGTCTGCCCCAGCTAAGGCTCAGGGCTGGAATAAAGTCCAGAGGCCACAACCCTCACACTGAATGCCACCTTCACCTTTGGGGGCCACTGAGCTGGGCAGAGGGTCTGGTGTGTGGTGAACCTGCTGGTGGCCAGTTGCACGTGTGAGGCATGTGTAGGGGCCTGGTGGGGTCTGGGGTGGGACAGGATCTGGGCTGGGGTCAGCACATGTTGAGCAGTGTTCCTGGTGGGGGTGTGTTCGTCTGCCCAGAGAAGGAGCCCATAGCACGGGCATGTCCCTGCTCAGGCACTCAGCCAACCTTTCCTTGTTAGTTACTGGGGTCAGGATGGGCGGGAGATACCAACAGGTGGACCGGGGAGAGGGGAAGGTCTGGGTGGTGGCAGGTGTGTGTGGGGGAACCTGTTCGATGCAGATGAAACCAGGAGTGGTCGGAGCTTTGCTACGTCTAGGCTGGAAAGGAGAAGACTGATGAAGGGGCCCCGCATGCTTTACCCACAAAGCAGTAAAGGGGCAGTGTGTCCTCTGGATCTTTCCCCTCAGTCACCAGGAGATGGACCTTGTCTGGAAGGTGCAGGGTCTCAGAGGGCCTCGGCTTTCTTCTGCGCTGCCGTGCCCTCACCGAGCCCTGCCCCAGCCCCCACTGCGCCCACGTGGGCGTCGGCTGTCAGCACAGCTTGTGTGACGGCCAGTGCTAGCTCCTCACGTCCTGCTGCTGGGAGGCCTGGGCGACGACTTCTTTCCCGCACCATCAGCCTCTGACTTTTGACGTTCCTTTTCAATGGTTTCGTGGTTAAAGTTGGTTGCTCACACCTTCCCCACAAACCCCTACCTTGTTGTGGGGCTTCTGGTGGGCCGCTCTTGATGGTTTTCAGTACATGATGTTCCTTGGGGGCTCAGACAGCAAAGAATCTGCCTGCAATGCAGGAGAGCCCGGTTCAGTCCCTGGGTTGGGAAGATCCTCTGGAGAAGGGAATGGCTATCCACTCCAGTACACTTGCCTGGAGAATTCCATGGACAGAGGAGCCTAGCAGGCTACAATCCATGGGATCGAAAAGAGTCGGACACAACTGAGTGACTAACACTTTCACTTTGGGGCTTCCTTAGTGGCTCAGATGGGAAAGAATCTGCCCACAATGTGGGAGACCTGGGTTTGATCCCTGGGTTGGGAAGATCCCCTGAAGAAGGGAGTGGCAACTCACTCCAGTATTCTTGCCTAGAGAATTCCATAGGCAGAAGAGCCTGGCAGGCTAGTCCATTGGGTTGCAGAGTCATACACAACTGAAAAACTCACACATAGACACACGTGATGTTTTTATAAAGAGGAACTGCGCCCCCTAAAACAAGGATTGGGAAGCCCGTGGTAGTCTGCTTCTATTGGTGTCTCTATGGTTCAAATTATAGAGGCAATAAATGCTTTAGAAAATACAAACATGGGAATTCTGGTGGTCCGCTGGCTAGGACTCTGCTCTCTCACTGCCAAGGGTAAGGGTTCAATCCCTGTTAAAGGAACTAAGATCCCACAAGCCGTGCGGTACGGCCCAAAATTAAAAAAAAAAAAGTTATATATTTTGTGATATTTATATTACAACTATTTACAAAACTTAATACATCACAAACCATGGAATTTAAATGGATGATCTGTTATGGTATGTAGATTTTATCTCAAGTGTGTTAGTCACTCAGTAGGACACTCAGTCTTGTCTGACTGCCACTCTATGGTCCATAGCTCACTAGGCTCCTCTGTCCATGGAATTACATGTTGAATTATATCTCAAGACATAACCAGATGGAACTAGGTCTGCCCCCTGATGCACAGGAAGCCACTTGCGAACACTGGGTTGTGGCGAGGAGGGTGTAGGGTTTGGGCAGGTGCCTATCAGAGAGAACAGGCAGCTCATGTTCAAAAGATCCGAGCTCCCCAAGGCTTTCAGGGGAAGGTTTTAAAGACAGCGTGAGGAAGAAAGTCATGGGTTTCATGATTACCTCACGCACAGTTCTTTGGTTGATAGTGAGGTAACCGGGTGGCGTCACTGCAGGCAGCCTTTTCAATTTTCAGGTTCCAGTTGGTCTGGGGACTAAGTGCTGGTGTTCAGCATGCAGTTAATTTCTTCCACCAGCAGGGGGTTTCGGTATCTGCAAAACCACTCCATGGCTATTGCTCAGGTTATTCTAGCCTTTGTGTAGAAGTCCTTAGCTTTGTTTTATGGCTAAACTATTACTACTTTGTCTTGCTTGACTGCTTTTGTCTTTTCATTTTCTCACTTCTCTGACAATTTTGCTCACTGGTACTTGGCGAAGGCCTAGGAGCCTAAAGGTGGGGGAGTAGAGGTGGGGGACATTCCAGTGGGGGAGGGGGAGTCTCTCCCCCTAGGAAGGCCCTACAGGGTCCTGTTTGATTTCAAATAAAGCTATTTTAAAAAACACACAGAAACCTCCTTGAAGGGGCTTCCACTGACCAAACTGAGGACAACTTGAGGATCAAAATAATGACAGTAAAGTAATATATTTCTTTGAATAAACTAGGAATACATGTGTCTTCTTTGATATAAATAGGTAAAGAGAAAGCTTTTTTCCCTACAATAAATGACAAAATTAGAAAACAGCCACTTGGCAACCATCATGGTAATAAATAATTCAGAGAAAAAACAGTACATGCAAAAACTAGGGAGCGAAAGTTGTTTGAGAAACAGCGTGTTCACACAGTCTTAAAGTATCCTCCCATAAAATACTTATTATATACCAAAAGAAAAAGAGTAACTTGACAGGGAAGAAGCTTGGGCCACTCCACCTTAATTAAGTGATCAAGACAAGCCTCTCCAACAGACCAAAGCCATGCTACCCGATTGGACAAGAAGAAAAGAACCCAGCATCTCCTCCAGAGCACTCCTGCCAGAAAGATACAACCTGAGTCTAGTCAGGAGGCAACCAGCCACATGCAGATCAAGGAATGTGCTCCACAACAGCTGGCTGGGGGCCTGCGTCAAGGGCATGAAGAGCTGTTCCTGCCTGAATGGCACAAGAGGTGACACACAGGTACTGGGGTAACTGGGGTTATCTGGGAATCCGACTGAGGTCTATGGATCAATGCTATATGGGCTTTCCTTTAACTTTAAATCACTTCTAAAGACTTCGGATCTTTTAATTCATCTTAGGAATAGTTAGAAGGCAATGGCACCTCACTCCAGTACTCTTGCCTGGAAAATCCCATGGACAGAGGAGCCTGGTAGGCTGCAGTCCATGAGGTCGCTAAGAGTTGGACACGACTGAGCGACTTCACTTTCACATCTCACTTTCATGCATTGGAGAAGGAAATGGCAACCCACTCCAGTGTTCTTGCCTGGAGAATCCCAGGGATGGGGGAGCCTGATGGGCTACCGTCTATGGGGTCGCACAGAGTCGGACAGGACTGAAGCGACTTAGCAGCAGCAGCAGCAGGAATAGTTAAGGCTCCCTACTGGTGAATTCTAAAGGAAATCAACCCTAAATATTCATTGGAATGACTGATACTGAAGCTGAAGCTCCAATACTTTGACCACCTGAAGCAGGGAGTGAACTCACTGGAAAATACCCTGATGCTGGGAAAGATTGAGGGCAGGAGAAGTGGGTAACAGAGGATGAGGTGATTAGATAGTAACACTGAGTCAGTGGACAGGAGTTTGAGCAAACTCCAGGGGATGGTGGAGAACAGGGAAGCCTGGCGTGCTACAGTCCATGGAGTAACAGAGTCAGACATGACTTAGCGACTGAACCTGGTGATTTTTGTAAATACTTCCTTGAATCATTCAAAGCATGGTCCTGAAGGTGCACATTTTTGCCTCAGTCAAAAGTACCCACCAGAGGGCATCATTTATCTAGATTATCCATGATATTTTAATTCCACATGTTGAGGAATTTTCAACTCTTCTGCCTAGGATCTGTGTGGTTGCCTTAGAGAGGCAGCACTTCCTTGGACTCGTCCACCCTCTTCCTCAGTTTCCAGGGGAATTTCAGGAAAGTTGAGGTTGGGATTGAGGCTATGAAGTCTCTTCCTATTGGTCTAAGGCTCCTGCACCTTCTGACCTGCTGACTCGAGGGGCACACTTCCCTGCAACTGGCTGTCCTGGGCGCTACGGCCCCTCGAGGCTTTGTCCTAGCCCTTAGTGTGAAACAAAAGTAATATCCACCTATTAAGGGGCATATAGCTGTGGAAAAGTAATGCACATAACAAATAACTCAAGAGTCAGGTAACAAATGGGGAAACCCCTACGTGAGAAAAGTAAGGTCTCCAATTAGTGACCCCAGCTTCTACCTTAAGACAATAGAAAAAGAACAGCAAATTAAGCCTGAAGTAAGCAAAAGAAAGGAAAAAGGCCAAAGTAGAAATCAATAAACTTGAAAAAGAGAACAATAAAAAATAAATTAATCCAAAAGGCGGTTCTTTAAGATCAATAAAACAGACAAACCCCTGGCAAGACAAAAGGAGAAAGGAGACACAAATTACCAATATAAAGGATGAGAGAGGTGACACCATGACAGAGTATACACACAGTAAAAGGATAAGGAAATATTATGAAAAACTTTATGACAATTAACAATTTAGATGAAATGGACTAATTAATTAAAACACACAAACTACCAAAAGTAACCCAAGAAGAAAAGGACAACTTGAATGGCCATATTTCTATGAAATGAATTGAGTTTGTAGTTAAAAAACCTTCCCAAAAGGAAAATTTAAGGCTTCACTAAACGTTTACGAAGTAACACTAGGTTTAATTCCCAGGTGGTACAGTGGTAATGAATCCGTCTGCTAATGCAGGAGATGAAAGAGACATTGGTTTGATCCCTCGGTCAAGAAGATCCCCTGGAGAAGGAAACGGCAATTCACTCCAGTATTCTTGCCTGGAAAATTCCATGGACAAAGGAACCTGGCAGTCCATGGGGTCAACAAAGCATGGGATACGACTGGGAACTAGCACCTACGCATGCAATGTTAGGTTGACAAACCCTAACGTAAAATTCATTAAGGAAAGAATACTTTCTCCAATCCTTCTGAGGCCAGCATTACGCAACACGAGGCGAAGACATCACGAGAAAATAAAACTACAAACCAATATTCCTCATGGGCAGAGATGCAAAAATTCTAAACAAAACTTCAGCAAATTGAATACAACCATAAACAAAAACGAAAATATATATCGTGACCAAACGGAGATTATGTCAGGAATGCACTAGAAAGTCAATCACTTTAACTGATCATGCTTTTCTTCCAGAGAAAACAGATCTCTGCCAATCCCACGAAGGAACAGAGCCAACGTACGCTATGAGAGGGTCGGCTGCTGCTGCTGCTAAGTCGCTTCAGTCGTGTCCGACTCTGTGCGACCCCATAGACGGCAGCCCACCAGGCTCCCCCGTCCCTGGGATTCTCCAGGCAAGAACATTATTGGAGTGGGTTGCCATTTCCTTCCCCAAAGCATGAAAGTGAGAAGTGAAAGTGAAGTCGCTCAGTCGTGTCCGACTCTTCGCGACCCCATGGACTGCAGCCTACCAGGCTCCTCCACCCATGGGGTTTTCCAGGCAAGAGTACCAGAGTGGGGTGCCACTGCCTTCTCCGGAGGGGGGGGGTCGGCAGGAGCCCCCAAAAGACGGCTGTTAGTTCTCCAGCGACTGTCACGCTCACTGCGGGCCCAAGCCTGCTTCCGGGCGGCATCCAATCCCACAATCCCCGGGGCCTAGACGTGGCCCCGCCTCTGCGCTCAGGTCCCGCCCCTTAGGTAGAGTCATGGCCTCGGATTGGTTACTGCGGCTTCCGCTACCTGGTGGGCGGGGCCGCTGACCACCTGTAGGTTCCGGGCCTGGCTGAGTGTGCTTCCCTGAGCTCACCGACCTGCATGGGGGAGGACGGGGGGGACAGGGGTCCGTCAGCCGATGGCCTAGCTCCCGTAGGGTCGCCGATGTCGGAGACCAGCCCGAAGGCGGAGGCGGCGAAGCTGCTGCCTTTCCTGGCGCTCGGGGAGCGGGCTGACCTACAGGCGGCGGCGGCGCAGCATGTGCTGGCTCTGACTGGCTCGGGGCCTGGCCGCACGCTGCTGGCCGGCCAGGCGGCACTGCTGCGGGCGCTGGTCGAGCTGGCGGTGGCCCCTCCTCCTGCCCCAGCCCGAGACGCCGCTCGCGCGCTAGTCAACCTGGCTGCCGACCCCGGCCTGCACAAGCCGCTGCTGGCGGCCGAGCCCAGACTGCCTGTCCGCCTGCTGGGCTGCGCGTTGGACCCACAGTGGCCCTGGGCCGAGGAAGCGGCCGCCGTGCTGGCTAACCTCAGCCGCGAGCCGGTGCCGTGCGCTGCGCTGATAGAGGCTCTGGCGGCCGCAGAACCCGGGGAGTCGGGCCTGGAGCGGCTGGTGCGCGCGCTGTGCACTCCGGGCTACAACGCCCGCGCGCCCTTGCACTACTTGGGACCAGTGCTCTCCAACCTCAGCCAGCGTCCCGCGACCCGCGCTTTTCTGCTGGACCGCAACAGGTGAAGCTCCGGGCGCTCGCGGGGAGGGGTTGGAAGTGCGCAGGGACGGCACTGAGTGGCCCTTCCCTCCAGGTGCGTGGTCCAGCGGCTGCTGCCCCTTACCCAATACCCGGACTCCTCGGTGCGCAGGGGCGGGGTGGTGGGAACACTGCGAAATTGCTGCTTCGAGCACCGTGAGTCGTGGTGGGGATGCTGCCTTATGGGGGGAATAGGCTGTTCTCTGGGGCCCCTCTGGACAGGTCTGCATTCCTGTTTCTCCCCAGGACATCATGAATGGTTGCTTGGGCCCGAGGTGGACGTTCTCCCCTTCTTGCTACTGCCCCTGGCTGGGCCTGAAGACTTCTCTGAGGAAGAGATGGAGCGTGAGTGGCTAGGGTCGGGCCTCAGGGTTGGTTTAACAGGAAGGGGGGGGCGGGCCGGTAGGGGAGAGGCAGGAGGTGTCCAGATCAGGGCCCTTCTGAAACCTTCCAGCAGGGAGTTGCTGAGCACAGATGAGCCTTATCCTGCCTAGTGGCCCAGGGGCAGCATGGAGACCCACTGACTCACAAATTCACCCCTAGGGCTGCCTGTTGATCTGCAGTACCTGCCACCAGACAAGCAGCGAGAGCCTGACGCTGACATCCGCAAGATGCTAATTGAGACCATCATGCTGGTGAGCAGGGGTCCTGCTTCATTAATGCCACCCCCCCAACACACACACATTAGCACACTGACGTCTGGGTACCCTCTTCCCTCTTCCAGCTGACAGCCACGGCACCTGGTCGGAAGCAGGTGAGGGACCAGGGAGCCTACTTGATCTTGCGAGAGCTGCATAGCTGGGAGCCTGAGCCTGATGTGCGGGTGACTTGTGAGAAACTCATCCAGGTAGGTGCAGGGTTGGGGGAGGGGTAGGCGTCCAAGGTATGCCAGCCAGCTCCCCACGTGCCTCCCCTGCTGGCAGGTACTTATTGGGGACGAGCCAGAGCGCGGCCTGGAGAACCTGCTGGAGGTGCAGGTGCCTGAGGAGGTTGAGCGGCAGCTGCAGCAGCAGGATCACCAGGAGCGGGAGCAGTGTGAGCGGGAGCAGCAGGAGCTGGAGCTGGGCCCAGGGCCACAAGCAGAGGGAGCTGCACCCACGTGAGGCCCCTGAGGCCTGCCAGCATCTCCGGGCCCACTTCTCTTCACAGTCCGTCCAGGCCTCCCAGACCAGGCTTGCCTGCTGTCCCCTGCTCTGAGAGTGTATCTGGCTGAGAAGCAGAGCTGCCCTTAAGCTCCGCTCTAGGTCTTTGCTGAGGATTGAGGGCGCCTCCATGTGCCCTGTTGCTTCTAGCAAGAATGCTGGCTGCTCAGAGGAGGACTGTTCAGCCAGGGCTGCCCCAGACCTCTGACTTGCTCAGGTGTCTCCAGGTGGAGGGCTGGCAGGGCTGGACAGAAAAACACTGCAGACCTGAAGGGCCAGCTAGAGCTTCCCAATGAGTCTCAGGGGTGCTCTAGGAGTCTGAGTGCTTGCAGTGCCCCTTGCTGCCAGTTCCAACTCAGGTCCCTCCACCCTGGGGGCCCTCGGCTGTCCCTGCCTGAGACCTGGCCTCACAGGGCTGACCTGTTGAGAGTTTCACCAGCCACAGCCTGTCAGGGTCTCCCAGGGCTGCATCCCCCTGGCCTGTCCTTGGGGCGCTTGCTGGTGCTGCCTCCTCTTCACCCTCAGCACCTTCCCTGTGCCCAGACCCAGCCCTCAGGCCTTGGTGAGCACTTTAAGTGCTATTTCCCAGTCCTGGACCGACCTGATGCTCCCACCTTCCCTGTCTAGCTAGGCCCTCTCCCTGTTCAATTCCCCTGAGCCTTAGCCCCCCAGATCCCATGCCCACCAAGCTCATAAGCCTTGCCCTTGGCCCAAGTCTTCCCCTGGACCATGCTCTGCCCCTTTGGAGCCCGTTGGCCCCATATGTAGTGCCTTCAAGTCCACGGCCCCAAGCCCAGCAGGCTGTCCCTCACCCCACTGTATTCCCTTCCTGGGCCTCCCATCAAACCTAGTGCCATCTTCTGCCCTGGATCCCTGTTTCCCTGCCCTTCCAGGCTTCTCTCTGCAGAGCACCCCCCCACCAACCCCCAGCCCTCTTGTCCTCAGTCCTGGTACTACCTCCAGAGCTGGGGCCAGCTCTACTGGAGCTCAGATCAAAGCTGAGTTCTTCGTGGGTACCAGGTGTCTTCCTCTTCTGTGGTCCCCTCTTCATTCTCCCTCCCCCCAATTAAATTAAAGCTCTGGCCTGAAGGTATGTGGACTGTTTTCCAGATGCCCCAACATCCCTCTTCCTGCATTGAGAAGTCCACACCCTTGGCTCTATAGAATAAATGCTTTATCTGGCCTCGCCCCTGCCCTCCCGCCCACCCTCAGCTAACCAGGTAGTGCCCAGGCACGCTCCAGATGGAGCATAGCAACAGTGGATGCCTGGAGTGACCCACCCTGCGACCAGCCGTGTCCGTGCTCCAGAGCTCAAGCCCGGCAGAGTCTGCACCTTGTCTCGGGCAAGCCCTGGGGGCTCAGGCGTCAGACTGGAGGCACTCTCATGAGAGGTGCCCTGTAGCTGGGGTCGCAGCAGTTGCAGGAGTGACCTTGGGGGATCAGAGCCTGCGCTGGGCTCCACATTGTCCAGGGATGTTCGGAGCTGGGGCTTCTCTGGTTTTTCTGCAACAGATCACAGTGGGAGGGTCAGGAAGGGCGCTGAGGAGCCTCCTACCTGCCCACCCAGGTAGGCCTGCCACACCTGGTATAGCACAGAGTGTAGTGCAGAGGAGCGCATGTGCAGCAGGCAGCATCCAGTGGTGGGTGGCCACCTGCTGCAGGCCCAGGCGAGCTTGTGGGCGCAGCTGGAGCAGGCCTCGGATCAAGTCCTGGCACTCTGTGGGCGAGGACTCAAGGCTGCAGCCTCACGGTAGCGGCCCCCTCCCGCCACCTCTCGTGCCCCCAGCCCACGGCCCTCACAGCCAACGATTCTGGCCACTTGGTGGGGTTGCCCCATGCAGTCTTCCCAAATGGCTAGAGGGTGTCCGTGTTTTGCACGTGGGCAGACAGGCAGAGAGAGGTGAGGCAGCCTGACCTAGGGCTCGTTCAGGGTTCAAGCTTAATGGGGCCACCAACTCCAGTTTCCCCCGTCACCACAGTCCATCCCCCAGCCTGGGCTGGCAAAGAGGCCAGGTCAGCATCCCCCATGCCACAGTGCATGTGGCCCTTCTCTGGACCTAGGTCTGTCTTGCTGTCCCCTCTCCAGGCACGGCTGGGACTTGGGAGGGACATGTGGTGGAGGTGCTCACCTGGGGACAGGCCTGGCCGGAAGGTGGGGCCCCGGCGCATCAGATACAGCATTCGGTGGGGCTGGCACTCCTTGAAGGGCAGCTTCCCAGTCACCATGGCGTAGAGGATGACACCTCTGGGGGTATGGGCTTCTCAGGGCCCACCCCTCCTCCCCGGCCCCTGCCCCTCTTCCCCCCCAGGGTCCTGGAGCCCCTGGGGTGGTGCTCACAGGCTCCACAGGTCGGCCTGCTCCCCGTTGTACTTCTTGCTCATGAGGATCTCTGGGGCTGTGTAGGCCACAGACCCGCAGAAGGTGCTCAGCAATGAGTTCTTGAGCCCGGAACGATTGGCAAAGCCAAAGTCTGCAAGGGACGTGCAGGGCGGACGGGCGGGTTGCTCAAGAGAGGGCTCCTGAGGGGGCTGTGGGCACGGGGCGTGTGGGTAACTATAAGTCTGGCTGTGGGCAACTGTTGGGTGCAGGCCTCACTGGAGGCTTGAAGGACAAGGCAGACTGGGGTCAGAAGTCTGGAGCAGACCAGTGTAGAGGCTGGAGCCCTGGGCTTGGGGCAAGAGGGGGGTATGTGCGACCCGGGGAAGTTGAAGGTGATCAGAGCTGGCCCAGGCTGGAAGCCTAGTTGGGGGCCGGGCCGCAGGCTCACCACTCAGCTTTAGGCAGCCTCTGTCATCTAGCAGGACGTTCTCACACTTCAAGTCCCTGTGTGGGGAAGGGGAGGCGGGGCTGGACCTGAGCTCAGGCAGGTCTCCACGCGCTGGGCAGCAGGCTGGGTGGCGCCCTCACCGGTGCACGATGCCTGAGTTGTGGCAGTGCGCCACGGCACTGACCAGCTGCCACAACAGCCTGCGGGCCTCCTCCTCCTCCAGTCCCGGGCAGCGGTGATGAGCAGACATGGTGTTGATGTGCTCCAGCAGGTCACCGCGGGCCGCCAGCTCCAGTACCAAGTAGGTGCGCCGGCTGTTCGCGAAGGTCTCATACAGCTGCACCTGCCGGGCCACCCCCCCACTGTCACCCCCAACCAGGGCCCTCGGGTGCACAGGGCTGGGGTCTCGGAATGGGGCCGGCCCGAGTATAAGGATCCCAGGAGGTGAAGGGGTGGGCCTGGGGTAGGTAGGAAGGGCCGGCTGCCTGGGGTCTCTGCCCACCACGTTCAGGTGCTTGTACGTAGCATTGAGTGATGAAATCTCACGGGGCAGGAACTTGCGGGAGAACTCTGCAGGGGCCTCCGCAGTGGAGACGATCTTGATAGCCACCTGCAGGTGTGGAGGGTGGCCACTGTGCAAAGGCCACAATCCCCCTGGGGACAGGATGTGCTAGAACAGGCCCCGTGGCCTTTGTGCATGTGGCCGAAGTTGACCAGGGCAAGGTTCGGTGAGCAGCAGCCTTGGGAGGCAGCACTGACCTTCCCCCTCATCCCATCCTGGTTACTTATGTGTTCAACGGGTCCAGGAACTGAGAGGGATCAGACTGCCAGAGCCTGGGCCTTCTGGAAGACGTGGGACTAGGAGGAAGCCAGAGCACCTGGGAGGTGCCTGAGTGGAGTTAGGACAGGGGCCACTGGGGCTGACTATGGAACCCCCACCCCGTGGGGAGGAGGCGAGCCTGCCTCACCATGGTGTGGCGCTTGCCCCTCAGGTCAGAGGCCAGCTTGGAGTTGTGCCGCATGCGCTCCTGCGTGGCGTAGGCCAAGTAGACTTTGGAGAAGACCCCAGAACCAATCTTCTTGGAGGACAGCAGGTAGCCATTGTCCCTGCATTCACGCACCTGCTCCAGAAAGGCTCTCTGGTCCAGCTTCTGCCTGCCGGCAGCCTTCATAAAATTCAGGGCTCTGTGGGAGAGCTGGGGCTACCCAGCACCCCGCAGGGCCGTGGGGAGGGGCTCTGGGAGGTTCAGCTGAGGCCTGACTTGTGTTAGAGGGATGGGGGGATGGGTTGTAGACGGATGGAGCAATGCGCTGTGGAGTGATGGGGTGATGTACTGCAGGAGGCCAGCTGGGGCCTACAGGCCCTCAAGGCTGCAGCCAAGTTTCTGAAGCCTCTCTGGGACAGGAGCAGAGATGGGGAGGGAGGCTAACACAGCCACACAACCATGGGCTGGCATGGGGTTGGACAGGCTCTGGGAAAGCAGGAGCAGATTCTAGAATGGAAGGTTCTAGAGCTGTGCTTGCATTGTGCCCTCAAAGGGGTATCCTTCTATTCCCCAGGCATTGCTTGCCCTGAGAACATCTTGCTGGAACCAGCCCTGCCCTGTGTGAGGCCCACTCCATGGGGTGAGAACCCCAAGGGCCACAGACAGCCCTTTTATGGTTTTGGCTGTGTGGCGCAGCGTGGGGGATCCTAGTTCTCCAACCAGGAACTGAACTCGGACCCAGCACTGAAAGAACAAGTCCTAACCACTGGACCGCCCACCTCAAAGAGGTGAGCCAGCACCGCCTCCCTTCTCCCAGCCCTGCAGTGTTCTGTGAGCGCTGTTACTCGGGGTGGAGCTGTGTTGCCTGCGGGCGCTGTTTGAAGCTGCAACCACTACCTCCCACAATCCTGCTTCTGTGCACACCAAAGTGCCTGTCCCATGGTAGGCAGTCCACACCCAGGATTTCAAATGGGAACATCACCAAGTGATGCCCCCTTTACAGACGAAACAAGTAAGGGCCAAGTTCATGGTCTCTCTTCTGTGAGCTGGACAGCATAGTGTCTGCGGACCAGATTTGTCCCCACAGAATCCGTGGTGCTTGCAGCACTCCCTCTGCATGTAAGTGAGCTATGGAGACATTTTCTCCTCCCTGTTGGACTGTGGGCCGCTGGAGGGCAAGGCTTGTGTCTGATATCCCCTGGCTCACCCACAGCCCTTGTCTGGCAAATTGCCTGGAGGATAGAAAATATGGACAGTTTAGCTGGTTTGTTGCTCCATGCGGGTTAGGAAGAGAGAAACTGGGTGTTTCAAGGGGAGGGGATTTAACTTGTGATGGTTACGAAAGTGTTACATGGGCTGGAGATGGGGGGAGCCTACACCACCTCCCTGGCTCCGCCTCATTCCAGAACACAGCTGGAAGCCAGTGACTGTTGCTCAGATAGGTGACAGGCAGGATCCAGAGTGCTCACCAGCTCTGCTCACCCTCCTCTTTCTCTGCACCCCGGGTCATCCATCTATTTCACAGCATTGCTGAGTACCTCCCTGTGCTGGGCTTGGTGCCAAGCCCTTGGGAGCCAGTCACAGGCACGGGCCTTTCTCACAGAGTTTACTGTTACAGAAGAGAGACTGCCCTTAATACTCTGTTTTGAGGCGGGGGGGCCTTGCGGCATGCAGGGAGGGTGTTAGTTCCCCAACCAGGGATCAAATTCACGCCCCCTGCAGTGGAAACAGAGTCTTAATCACTGGATGCCCAGGGAAGTCCCTGGCCTTAATAATTTAATAAAAGTTGAATGATGCTGTGATCTGTGCCAGGGCAGCGTGTGTGCGTGCTTGGGAGTGAAAAAGTTCAGCTGAGCCTGGGGAAGGCAGGACCAGTGGGGTGTCCTGAACCCTGGCCATGGGGACATCAACGGGAGAGTGAGCCATCCAGGTATGAGCCTCCCTTGGATAACCCTCCCTTCCTGCCTATGC
Source organism: Bubalus bubalis (assembly GCF_019923935.1). Lineage (NCBI taxonomy): Eukaryota > Metazoa > Chordata > Mammalia > Artiodactyla > Bovidae > Bubalus > Bubalus bubalis. The sequence continues at coordinate 81,266,633 of NC_059171.1, forward strand.
AGTACCTGGGGGGTGGGAGCTCTTTCTTGGGGGCCAGGCCCCATCTGTGGAGCAGAACGCTGTATCAGCCATCTACAAGAGTTCTGTCCCGCTCTCTGCACTCTATCCCTAAGACAGAAGGCTGCAGCCCTTCTCTCTGTGAAAAAAGAAGCCCCCATCCCTGCCGTACTGTCCAGTGACCAACCTGCCCCCATGTTTAAACTGAGGCCACTTTGCCTCCTCGCACCCCTGCCCACAGATCCCTGTGGACCCAGTGAGATGCAGACAAGTTGTTAATGCCGAGGATGTACTGTTGCTGACCGGCCCTTTCTTCTCCAATTGCTTTTCCTTTCCTGAGCTTCTGGAACACCACTTGCTCCTTTCATTTTGGTCTGTGGGCACACCCAGGTGATTTCAGCCTCCAGGGCTCTGCGGGGGCCAGTGTGTCTGTCCAGAACCTGGGCTCCTCTCTTGGCTTCTCTCTTTCTCAGCCCCCAGCTGCAGTTCTTCACAGCACTTTGTGCAACTTACGAATCATTGACTTGCTCGTTGTCTGCCTCCCTCTCCAGATCCCAAGGTCCCAAATGCATATACTTGCTTTTTGTTTTTTTTAATCTTTTATTAAAGACTAATAAAATTTTTTTTTAAATGTTTTGCTTTTTATTGAAGTATAGTTGATTTACAATGTTGTATTAGTTTCTGGTGTATAGCACTGTGATTAGTTATGCATGTGTATTTATATTCTTTTCCATTACAGTTTATTACACGATATTGAATAGAGCTTCCTGTGTTATGCAGTAGCGTCTTGCTGCTCGCCCACTCTGTGCGCACTCGTTTGCGTCTGTTAAGCCGCAATGCGCAGCAGCCCCCGCCTTTGGCAGGCTCATGTCTGTTCTCCATATGAGTTTGTTTCTCTTTCATAAATAAGTTCATTTCTGTCATATCTTAGGTTCCACATATGGTGATATCATATGGTATTTATGACTTACTTTCTGACTCTCTTTCTGACTTACTTCACTTAGTATAGTAATCTCTGGGTCCATCCAAGTTACTGCAAATGACGTAATTTCATTTTATTACTCAGTAGTATTCCATCGTATATATGTACCACATCTTTGGGCTTCCCTGGTGGCTCAGAGGTTAAAGCGTCTGCCTGCAATGCGGGAGACCCAGGTTCGATCCCTGAGTCGGGAAGATCCCCTGGAGAAGGAAATGGCAACCTACTCCAGTATTCTTGCCTGGGAAATCCCATGGACGCAGGAGCCTGGTGGCCTACAGTCCATGGGGGTCACAAAGAGTCGGACACAACTGAGCGACTTCACTTTCACCACATCTTTATCCATTCATCTGTCAATGGATATTTATGCTGTTTCCATGTATTGGCTGTTGTAAATAGTCCTGGGGTACATGTATCTCTTCAAATTATAGTTTTCTCCAGATGTATGCCCTAGAATGGGATTGCTGGATCATACAACAACTCTAGTTTTTTGAGGAACCCCCTTACTGTTTTCCATACTGGCTGCACCAATTTGCATTCCCACTAACAGTGGAGGAGAGTACCCTTTTCTCCACACCCTCCCCAGCATTTGTTATTTGTAGACTATTTTTTTTTTAATTTATTCATTTGGCTGAGTTGGGTCTTGGTTGCAGCATGTGGGATCTTCATTGTGGGCTCTGTAGCTCTGCAGCATGTGGGATCTTAGTTCCCCAACCGGGGACTGAACCCGTGTTTCTTGCATTGCAAGACAGGTCCTTAACCACCTGACCACCAGGGAAGTCCCTAGAGTTTTTAATGATGCCTATCCTGAGTGCTGTGGTACCTTACTGAACTTTTGATTTGCATTTCTCTAATAATTAGTGATGTTGAGCATCTTTTCATGTGCCTATTGGCTATCTGTATATCTTCTTTGGAGAAATGTCTGTTTAGGTCTTCTGCCCATGTTTTTCCCCCAGACTGTAAGCTTTTTATTTTGTATTGGTGTATAGCCAATTAATGTTGTGATAGTTTCAGGTATATTCTGCGTATAAGTTAAGTAAGCAGAGTGACAACATACAGTCTTGATGTACTCCTTTTCCAATTTGGAACCAGTCTGTTGTTCCAAGTCCATTTCTAATTGTTGCTTCTTGACCTGCATACAGATTTCTCAGGAGGCAGATCAGGTGGTCTGGTATTCCCATCTCTTTCAGAATTTTTCCACAGTTTGTTGTGATCCACATAGTCAAAGGCTTTGGCATAGTCAATAAAGCAGAAGTAGATGTTTTTCTGGAACTCTCTTGCTTTTTCGATGATCCTACAGATTTTCACAATTTGATCTCTGGTTCCTCTGCCTCTTCTAAATCCAGCTTGAACATCTGGAAGTTTACAGTTCACACAGTGTTGAAGTCTAGCTTGGAGAATTCTAGCATTACTTTGCTAGCGTGTGCGATGAGTGCAATTGTGCGGTAGTTTGAACGTACTTTGGCATTGTCTTTCTTTGGGATTGGAATGAAAACTGACCTTTTCCAGTCCTGTGGCCACTGCTGTGCTTTCCAAATTTGCTGGCATATTGAGTGCAGCACTTTCACCGCATCATCTTTTAGGATTTGAAATAGCTCCACTGGAATTCCATCACCTCCACTAGCTTTGTTCGTAGTGATGCTTCTTAAGGCCCACTTGACTTCACTTTCCAGGATGTCTGGCTCTAGGTGAGTGATCACACCATCGTGGTTATCCGGGTCATGAAGATCTTTGTTGTATAGTTCTTCTGTGTATTCTTGCCACCTCTTCTTAATATCATGTGAAATGCCGGGCTGGATTAAGCACAAGCTGGAATCAAGATTGCTGGGAGAAATATCAATAACCTCAGATATGTAGATGACATCACCCTTATGGCAGAAAGCGACAAACTAGAGAGTCTCTTGATGAAAGTGAAAGAGGAGAGTGAAAAAGTTGGCTTAAAACTTAACATTCAGAAAACTAAGATCTTGGCATCTGGTCCCATCACTTCATGGCAAATAGATGGGGAAACAATGGAAACAGTGAGATACTTTCATTTTTTTTGGCTCCAAAATCACTGAAGATGGTGACTGCAGCCATGAAATTAAAAGACGCTTGCTTCTTGGAAGAAATGCTATGACCTAGACAGCATATTAAAAAGCAGAGACATTACTTTGCCAACAAAGGCCCGTCTAGTCAAAGCTATGGTTTTTCCAGTAGTCATGTATGGATGTGAGAGTTGGTCTAGAAAGAAAGCTGAGCACCGAAGAATTGATGCTTCTGAACTGTGGTGTTGGAGAAGACTCTTGAGAGTCGCTTGGACTGCAAGCAAATCCAACCAGTCCATCGTAAAAGAAGTCAGTCCTGAATACTCATTGGAAGGACTGATGCTGAAGCTGAAACCCCAATACTTGGGCCACCTGATGAAGAACTCATTGGAAAAGACCCTGATGCTGGGAAAGATCAAAGGCAGGAGGAGAAGGAGGTGACAGAGGATGAGATGGTTGCATGGCATCACTGACTCAGTGGACATGAATTTGAGCAAGTTCCAGGAGTTGGTGATGGACAAGGAAGCCTGGTGTGCTGCAGTCCATGGGGTCTCAAAGAGTCAGACATGACTGAGCAACTGAACTGAACTGAGTTTCAGGTGACCAGAGAAGAGACTCAGCCATACACATACATTGTCCCCTAAAGCCACCTCCCATGCATGTTGACATAAAATATTGAGCAAAGTTCCATGTGCTCTGCAATAGGTTCTTGTTGGTTATCCATTTTAAATATAGCAGTGTATACATGACCTTCCCAAAGTCCCTAACTCTCCCTTCCCCACTGGCAACCATAAGTTCGTTTTCTAAGTCTGTGAGTCTCTTTCTGTTTTGTAAGTTTATTTGTATCATTTCTTCTTAGATTCCACATATAAGGGATGTCATACACTATTTCTCCTTCTTTGTCTGACTTACTTCACTCAGTATGACACTTTCTATATCCATTCATGTTGCTGCAAATGGCATTATTTCATTCTTTTTAATGGTTGAGTAATATTCCACTGTATATATGTACCATATCTTCTTTTTCCATTCCCTTTCGATGGATATTTAGGTTGCGTCCATGTCTTGGTTATTGTAAACAGTGCTGCAATAAACATGTATCCTTTTAGATCATGTTTTTCTCTGGATATATACTCGGGAGTGGGATTGCAGGGTCTGAGCGACTTCACTTTCACTTTTCACTTTCATGCATTGGAGAAGGAAATGGCAACCCACTCCAGTGTTCTTGCCTGGAGAATCCCAGGGATGGGGGAGCCTGGTGGGCTGCCGTCTATGGGGTCAAACAGAATCGGACACGACTAAAGTGACTTAGCAGCAGCATGGTAGCTCTAGTTTTAGTTTTTAAAGGAACCTCCATACTGTTCTCCATAGTGCCTTTGCCCATTTATATACATACATATATATATATATATACACACATTGTATATATTGTATATATGTGTGTGTGTATAGATATATGTATATATACACATTGAGTTCTACGGCCTATTTGTGTATTTTGGAAATAAAAGTCTTGTTGGTCACATCATTTGCAAGTATTTTCTCCCATTCTTTAGGTTGTCACTTTGTTTTGTTTATGGTTTCCTTTGCTGTGCAAAACCTTGTGAGTTTGATTAAGTCCCATTTGTCTAGTTTTGGTTTTACTTCTACTGCCTCAGAAGAGTGATCTAAGAAAACATTGGTACCATTTATGTCAGAGAACCTTTTCCCTGTGTTCTGCTGTAGTTTTATCGGTGCCTTCACATTTTGATTCCCAGGGACTATTGGCAGACTAGATATGTGCCTCGTGTGTTCAGGTGTGTACCTGTGTGTAGAGGGGCCTGTGGCCCTGGGCTCTTTGGGGTATTTGTTGGGTGTTCTTGTGTGAGAGATATAGGGCATGACAGTTCCTGCCTGTGTCCAGGTCTAGCCCACCTGGCGTGTGTTCCTGGACAGGTATGTGTTTGCAAAGGGACTGGGTTTGGGTATATTGGTGCCCCAGGTATCTCAGGGTATGTGGGTCTGTGTCTGTGTGACAGGATCACCGTGGTGTGTCGGGAGGGGTCACAGAGCAGAGTGGCAAGCGGGCCCGGTCCCTCACCTACGCAGTAACCTGCCGCACCCCTTGAGGCCCACAGGGCGGCCAGACTGGAGCCCAACGGTCAGATGTGGTGGTCACAAGCCAGCTGGAGGCGGAGCCGAGAGAGAGAGAGAGAGAGAGAGAGAGAGAGAGAGAGAGAGAGAGAGAGAGGAGAGACACGCTCTCTCAACCAATGAGCGCAGAGATCGTGTGGGGGCGGGGCCAAGTTACAGCGCGGTGGGAGGCAGTTGGCAGGGGGCGGGCTCGTCGCGTGGCCCCGCCCACTCCGGTCAACGGCTGCAGCGAGGGCGGCTCCCGGGGCCGCGGCTGCGGCGCCTCCTCTGGTAAAGGGCGGACAGGTCCCGGGGGTCAGAGCTGGCCGCGGTCACTCGGGGAGGTGCCCCTCGGGAAAGCCTGGGTCGCAGACCTTCGGGTCGCCCCCTTGGCCCGGCCGCCGCGGGAAACCAAGTCAGGGGGTTCCTCTCCAAAGTCACCAGGCGAGCGCAGGGACGGTCCCGGGCTTCGCGGGGCTGAGCCCGCCCCCTTCCTCGGGCTCAGGTGTGCCCAGCCCCGCACAGAGACGGATTTGCCGCGTCACAACCCGGAAGAGCGGCCTGGGAGTCCAACCGCTCACTTTCTTCCTCACCCGGCGTGCGGAGCGCGTCCCCTGTGCCCGGCCCCTCCCAGGGTGGGACTCGGGATACTCGGCCGGTGCCTGTCCCCCCTCCTGCCCCCCGGGGGGCGTTCAGTCTGTCACTTTTCGGAGGCCTGTGGTCCACCTCCTTGGTTCCCCAGGGGAAAACGGGGGTCCTCTGGGAAACTCATCCTAAACCCGAGGGTCCCAAAGCGCGGGGACCATTGTATTCTTTCTACTTTCTCTCTGGCGTGAGAGGAGGAGGCGGTCCAGAGCCGGGAGGTAATGTGTCCTCAGTCCTGAGGGTTTCTGGTCATGCCCTGTAGGCGTGAAGCTGGAGAGGCTGCAGGAAATTCCTCTCTAAATCCGGGTGAGAGCTCGGAGGTGCTTGGCCCCCAGTCCCTGGACTCTTAGGCCCAATTTTGGGTTCCGGTTTTCTGTAGCGTCAGCTGAGCTGCAGTGCAGCCGTAGGGCCTGATAAGAGGGCTCTGTGTGCATGGTGGTTCCCATCTGCACACTTGAGAGAGGTTCTCCTTTGCCAGCCCAGTGGGGTAGGGGGAGGGGCTGACTGGAAAGCTCAAGGGTGATGAGGCACAAAGGGGTGTAGGGGGCAGAGGGGACTTTTGTGGCAATGTTAGCTGGAGTGGCTGTCTGCTGCGGGGCCAGGCGGGGTTGGGGTGGAGGCTGGTTTGAGGGGACCACTTTGGAAAGGGAGGTGGTAGAGGTGGAGAAGGTGAGTCACTATAGAGTGAGGGGATGGAGGTGGAGGAACAGGAAGGGGTGATGCTGCTTCTGACCTGAGAGCTAAGTGCATGATGACACAGAAGAGGCAAGTGAGCTGTGGGTTGGGGAGGGGTTGGGTGACAATCGTGTTGGAGCTGTTGGGTTTGTGGCGATGATGGTCCCAGTGGAGATGGCCAGCAGGCCCTGGGCCCCAGGAGACCTATGTGGGAATCATCTGGTGGGACACTTGAGTGGTGGCAGGATTGTGATGTGGTCACCCCTTTGGTCCTGACAGCCAGAGGGCCTGGGAATGCAGTTGTCAACAGGGCTTTTGGCTGCCATGACTCAAGTGAGCACGCACCTCAGGTCTCTCTTTGTTGCTAGAGTGGAATGACCAAGTTGAGCTGTCTTGGTTACCTTGATATCAATGTCCAGGCTGACATGGATTGTTGTTGCTGCATCTTACTCCACCACGACTGCCTGCTGAGGGCCCCAGTAGATCAGAGGTGGAACCCTGGGGTGCTTGCTTGCTCCCTGGAGCTCATAGCTGCCGCCTATGCCTGGAGGCAGGTATCTGTGCTTAGTTCAGACCCAGGGCCTACCGAGGCACCAATGAGCAGCCCAGATTGCGTGAGCCCTTTCATGGAGCCAAGTTACTTGACCTTCTTGAGGCAGGCGCTCCAGGAGAGTCCCTGCTGTTGTTCAAGGAATGCTGGCTGCTGGGCGTCTTGAGATGCATGCTTTCCTCACTGAGCCGGAGAGCCAACCACTTCTGGGGGTTGACACCGCTGGCGTGGCTTACATTGAGAAGCAGTGCTCTCCAGGAGCTGTGAACAGTGAGCTGTGGACTGTTTCCAGGTCATCTGCCCCGGTTCTTGTTGGTGACTCTGGAAGTTGGTTCCTGCTCTGGCTCCTGTGCTGGGAGGGAAAGACCCTGGGCCTGGTGGGGCTATCCTGTGACCCCCCGCTGGGCCTCCTGAATTCCTAGTCTCCCCTCACACACCTACCTTCCATACCACTCCTGTTGCCTCTGGGCTGGGAGGTATGTGACCCTCCTAGGCCTCCCACACCCCATTCTGAGCCCCACCCAGCTCAGTGAAATGGTCCTGTACCACGGTTAGGTTTGTCAGCTCACGTGGCAGTTGAAATACAAGTAGGCATCTTTCAGGCCAGGGCTCTGTGGGCAGGGGCAGTACCTGGTGGGCTTTTACTAAATGTCATTGAATCAATGCTGACTACTGGTGAGCATGGGGGAGGGGGCAGCTGCTTCCTCACTGGCCCACAGTATGTCCAGTGCAGGGAGGGAAGGCCCTGATGGCTCTGCCCTGTGCCATGTGCCAGGAGCATCAGGGTGGGCAGGCGGGCAGCCTTGGAGGGGAGTGTGGGAGCCAGTCCTGGTGGAGTCCTGCCCCACTGCTGATCAGCTGCTCACAGTGTGCCGCTGTTGGACCTACTTGGCCATGCAGATTGAGGAGATGGTGCCTCTGAGGTGCTTCCTGCGGGAGGCAGGGGGCCTCCTGGGCCCTCCCCTGTCTGTGTGCCCCCTTCCTCTGTGGCAGTTTCACCTGGCTTTGCCGTCAGCACTGTGCTCACAGGTCAGTTATCTCCTGGCCTGGGGCAGGGGCCGCAGGTGGAGACCTTCAAAACCAGTCAAACCCAGGTAATCGATACTTACCTGGCTCCCACTTTTTTCCAGTGCTTGTTTTTTCAAATCTAACCAGATCCCTGATTGACATATGTGTTTTTATGACACTCTGTGGGCTTCTGTAGATGGGTATTGGAAGGTGGACGATGCCATCACAGAGTGCGACCATTCAGGCTTGTAGGGAACACTCCACAGGCTCTGCTGGCTGTCCCCACCTATGTGTGGCCACTGCAGGCCTTGCTCCCCGCCCCTCAGTCCTGTGGGGCAGTGGGGGGAAGTGGCGGTGCACGGGAAGCGGAGTGCTGGACTGGTGGTCTTCTTTGTGCTGCCTGTCTTCCTGTTCATCTTGTTGATGTGGGTGCACTTCTGTGCATGTTAATGTTAGATTGGGCTCTTGTCATACCTATAATGAATGGTTTGACCCATTTTGTCTTTCATTTACTTAATGCTCTATTGAGGATGGGGTGAGGTCTGAGAGTGTACAATTGTGGGCATAGGTGTATGTATGGATGTGGTCTTGAGTTTATGTATGCTTCTGATTTTCAGAAATTAAAAAATTTCATATAGTCCAACTGAAAGCTTTCATTAAGGTATGTGGAGTTTTGTGTCTGGCTTAGAAAGTCCTTTCCTACTCTAAGACTGTAAGATATGTCCTTGTATTTTCTACTTAGGACTACATTTACTTTTTACACATGATGCTTATATCCATCTAGCACTTATTTTGGGGTAAGGAAAGATGTAGGGAAAACTAATTTTTTCCCCTGAGTGCCTACCAAGCTGTTCCTACACTATTTGTTGGCTAATGTCTTTATTATTTAAATTTTTCCCTTTTTATTCCTTATTGGTGTTTATTTCTGGATTCTCTGTACAGTTCTGTTGATTTGTGTGCCTCTTATAACAAAGGCATGGTTTTAATTATGGCAGCATTTTAGTACATTTTAACATAACATAAAATGGACTGGAATGGGAAATTTTAATTCAGATGACCATTATATCTACTACTGGGCAACAATGCAGCAGTGGCCGCAGGACTGGAAAAGGTCAGTTTTCATTCCAATTCCAAAGAAAGACAATGCCAAAGGACGTTCAAACTACCACACAATTGTACTCATCTCACACGCTAGCAAAGTAATACTCAAAATTCTCCAAGCCAGCCTTCAACAGTACATGAACTGAGAACTTCCAGATGTTCACGCTGGATTTAGAAAAGGCAAGGAACCAGAGATCAAATTGCCAAAATCTGTAGGATCAGCGAAAAAGCAAGAGAGTTCCAGAAAAACATCTACTTCTGCTTTATTGACTATACCAAAGCCTTTGACTATGTGGATCACAACAAACTGTGGAAAATTCTGAAAGAGATGGGAATACCAGACCACCTGACCTGCTTCCTGAGAAATCTGTATGCAGGTCAAGAAGCAACAGTTAGAAGCAGACATGAAACAACAGACTGGTTCCAAATTGGGAAAGGATTATGTCAAGGCTGTATATTGTCACTCTGCTTATTTAACTTATATGCAGAGTACACCATGCCAAATGCCAGGCTGGATGAAGTACAAGCTGGAATCAGGATTGCTGGGAGAAATGTCAATAACCTCAGATATACAGATGACACCACCCTTATGGCAGAAAGCGATAAAGAACTGAAGAGCCTCTTGATGAAAGTGAAAGTGGAGAGTGAAAAAGTTGGCTTAAAATTCAACATTCAAAAAATGAAGATCATGGCATCCTGTCCCATCACTTCATGGCAAATAATTAGGGAAACAATGCAAACAGTGACAGACTTTATTTTGGGGGGCTCCAAAATCACGGCAGATGGTGACTGCAGACACTTGCTCCTTGGAAGAAATGCTATGACCAACCTAGGCTGCATATTAAAAAGCAGACATTACTTTGCTGACAGAAGCCGATCTAGTCAAAGCTATGGTTTTTCCAGTAGTCATGTATGGATGTGAGAGTTGGACTATAAAGAAAGCTGAGCACCGAAGAATTGATGCTTTTGAACTGTGGTGTTGAGGAAGACTCTTGAGAGTCCCTTGGATAGCAAGGAGGTCAAACCAGTCAATCCTAAAAGAAATCAGTCCTGAATATTCATTGGAAGGATTGATACTGAAGCTGAAGCTCAAATAGTCTGGCCACCTGATTCGAAGAACTGGATTAGAAAAGACCCTGATGCTGGGAAAGATTGAAGGCAGAAAGAGAAGGGGATGGCAGTGGATAAGATGTTTGGATGGCATCACTGACTTGATGGACATGAGTTTGAACAAGCTCTGGGAGTTGGTGATGGACAGGGAAGCCTGGTATGCTGCATTCCATGGGGTTGCAAAGAATTGGACACGACTGAGCGAATGAACTGAACTGAACATAACATAGGACAAATCCCGCTGTTCACAGACTTTTCAGAATTTAGTTGGCTACTGTTGTATGTTGATTCTTCCATATGAATTTGAAACTATTTTATCAAGTGGAACCCTCCAGTAGCCTGATTCACATTTTTATAAATGAAAGAGAATTGACAGTTTTATAATATTGAGTCTTAGATGAGGATTTTGAGTCTTTTCCTTCAATGAACAGTGTTTTGTTTGTTTTTTGAAATTGTGTATATGCCAAGAATATAAATCAAAGCTTTCTCTGTGTGCATGGTGGGCTGAAGGCAGATCAGCATGCACATCTGCTGTTCAGAAAGGATGCCACTATCCCTGTAGGAGCGAGGACTGGGGGAACCCTGGGTCACCTGCTGGAGGGGTGACAGTGTCCTGGGGGAGGTAAGTGATTGACCTCTGAGGAATGAATGTGTTCTGTGGGGTGAAGAGGACAGGGTGGGGTGTTTGTAGGGATCAGCAGAAGCAGAGGTACAAGAGCCCAAGCCCTAGCCCAGGGCATTCAGGATGCCTGAAGCATGAGGGATGAGAGAGGAGCAGAGAGGGACTTGGGTCTGGGTTGCAAAAGTCTTTGTCGAAGGTTTTGCTTTGATTCTGTGAGCAGCAGTGAAGACCACTGAGCAGTGGTGTGGCATGATATGGCCTGTGTTTGATGAAGACCAGCACTCTCAGGGTGGAGGAAGTGGCCAAGGCAGCATTAGGAGAGGTAGCCATCAGAGATGGGCTCTCAGAGGGGGAGCAGAGCACCTGCTGCCCAATATGAAGGGTTGGAGCAGGGTGAGGAGGGGGGTGGCTAATGTTGATCACAGTATGTCTGTCACTGAGTGGTGCGACGTGTGTCTGCTACCAAGTGGTGTGATGTGCCATATAACTCTTGAAGTCATGTAGTATAGGTTCTCTATTTTTTTTTTCAGAGTTGTCTTGGCTATTTTAGGTCCTCTGCATTTCTGTATGAATTTTAGAATCAGTCTGTCAGTTTCTACAAAAAACATGCTGGGATTCTGATTGGGAATGCATTCAATCTGTAGATCCATTTGCAAAGAATTGATTTCCTTGTACAGTATTTCTCTCCATTTATTTAAGTTTTCTTTTATATCTCAGCAGTGTTTGATAATTTTACTGCATTGTCCATCTTTTGTCAAATTTGTCGCTAAATATTTCATATAATTTTTGCTCAATGGCAGATGTTGTGGCTTTTTCAATTTTTGATTGTTTATTGTTAGTATATGGAAATACAGTTGATTTTCTAATATTAATGTTTTTTAAAAATTGAATATTTATATTTTGTGATCTTGCTAGATGACTTATTGATCTGGTTCCAACTCTAGATTCTGTAGCATTTTCTGCATAGATGATCACATCACCTGTGAATAAAAATAGTTTTACTTCTTTTTCAATTTGGATGTCTTATTTTTTTTCTTGCCTTATTTCACAGACTAAAACCTCCAGCTGATAGTGAATAGAACTAGTGAGAGCAGGCATCCTTGCCTTCTTCCCCATCCTGTAGGGATTGCATTTAGTCTTTTACTGTTAAGTATAATGTTCCTATAGATTTCCCTTTGGTGCTCTTTATCAGATTGTGGAAGTTTCCTTCTGTTCCTGTTTGTTGATAATTATTATTATAAGTGGATGTTGGATTGTGACAAATGCTTTTTCTGCATTTATTGAGATGATTATGTGGTTTTTATTTTTTGGTCTGTTATTGTGATTTACAGTGGCTGGAGTTAAAAATACCAACCAACCTTGCATTCATGGAATGACCCAATTTGGTCATGAGGTATTATCATTTTTACCTGTTGTTGGATATGATTTGATAAAATATTGTTAAGAAATTTTGCATCTGTGAAGGATATTGATCTATAGTTTTAATTGTTGTGTCTAGTTTTGCTATCAGAGTAATGCTAACCTCAGAGAATCAGTTGTTAAGTGCTTTTTAGGTTCAGTTTTTCTGGAAGAATGTGTGTAGAGTTGGAGTTGTTTCTTCCTTAAATGCTTGATAGAATTTCCCAGGGAGGTCATGTAGGCCTAGAGTTTTCTCTGTGTGAAGGCTTTTAACTACAACTTCAATTCTTTGTTAAATATAAAGCTATTTTTTTTCTTTTTTTTTTTTGACTGTGCCACATGGTATGGGGTATCTTAGTTCCCTGACCAGGAATCAAATCTGTGGACCCTGCAGTGGAAGTGTGGAGTTTTAACCACTGGACCACCAGGGAAGTTCTAGATTATCTATTTTTTCTTTTTGTTTTTAATCTATTTTTTCTTGAGTGAGCTTTGATAGTTTGTGTTTCAAGGAACTTGTCTATTTCTTTTGTTTTTTGATTTTAATAATTTTTTATTGAGGTATAATTGACTCATCTGTTTCTTTTAAATTGTCCAATTTACCTTCGACAAGTTAGATATATTCTTATTATCCTTTTAATATCTGTAGAATGTATTTGTTCTCATTCTTAAGATTGGTAATTTGTGTTTTCCCTCTTTTTCCTGATCAGTCAGGCAGATTGGTTATCAAATTTATTGATCTTCTTAAATAACTAGCCTTTGGCACTTTTATTTTTCTCTTATTTCTTTATGTACTGATATTTATTATTTTAATTCTTTTGCTTCTTTTGAGTGTGTAATTTCTTAAGGTAGGATTTAACGTTGTTGACCTTAAAACTAAAAGAGGTAATTATTTTACCAGCAGAGTGTGTTTATCTGGGAATAGCAGAGAATTGCAACTCAGGACAGCCATACTATAGCAAAAACTATATAAAAGTAATTCCAGCTGAGCTATTTCAAATCCTAAAGGATGATACTGTGAAAGTGGCAGTAAACATGCCAACAAATTTGGAAAACTCAACAGTGGCCACAGGACTGGAAAGGTCAGTTTTCATTCCAATCCCAAAGAAAGGCAGTGTGAAAGAATGTTCAAACTACTGCACAATTGTACTCATTTCACATGCTAGCAAAGTAATGCTCAAAATTCGCCAAGCTGGGCTTCAGTAGTACGTGAGCCAAAAACTTCCACATGTTCATCCTGGATTTAGAAAAGGCAGAGGAGCTGGAGATCAGATTGCCAACATCCATTGGAAGAAAAAGCAAGAGAATTCCAGAAAAATATCTGCTTCTGCTTCATTGACTATACCAAAGCCTTTGACTGTGTGGATCACAATAAACTGTGGAACATGGTATGGGGTATCTTAGTTCTTGTATCTTAAAGAGTTGGGAATATCAGATCATGTTACTGGCCTCCTGAGAAACCTGTATGCAGATCAAAAAACAACAGTTAGAACTGGACATGGAACAATGGACTGGTTTCAAATTAGAAAAGGAGTACATCAAGGCTTTATTTTGTCACTCTGCTTATTTAACTTCTATGCAGAGTACATCATGCAAGATGCTGGGCTGGATGAAACATAAGCTGGAATCAAGATTGCTGGGAGAAATATCAATAACCTCAGATATGCAGATGACACCACCCGTATGGCAGAAAGTGAAGAGGAACTAAAGACCCTCACTTGATGAAAGTGAAAGAGGAGAGTGAAAAAGTTGGCTTAAAGCTCAACATTCAAAAAATGAAGATCATGGCATCCTGTCCCATCACTTCATGGCAAATAGATGGGGAAACAATAGAAACAGTGACAGATTATTTTCTTGGGCTCCAAAATCACTGCAGATGGTGACTGCAGCCATGAAATTAAAAAAGACGCTTGCTCCTTGGAAGAAAAGCTATGACCAACCTAGACAGCATATTAAAAAGCAGAGACATTACTTTGCCAACAAATTTGCAAATAGTCAAAGCTATAGTTTTTCCAGTATTCATGTATGGATGTCAGAGTAGGACCATAAAGCAAATTGAGTGCTGAAGGACTGATGCTTTTGAACTGTGGAGTTGGAGAAAATTCTTAAGAGTCCCTTGGACTGCAAGGAGATCAAACCAGTCCATTGTAAAGGAAATCAATCCTGAATATTCATTGGAAGGACTGATGCTAAAGCTGAAACTCCAATACTTTGGCTACCTGATGTGAAGAGCTGACTCATTAGAAAAGACCTTGATGCTGGGAAAGATTGAAGGCAGGAGAAGAAGGGGATGACGGAGGATGAGATGTTTGGATGGCATCACTGACTCGATGGACATGAGTTTGAGCAAGCTCTGGGAGATGGTGGACAGGGAAGCCTGGTATGCTGCAGTCCATGGGGTAGCAAAGAGTCGGACACAGCTGAACGGCTGAACAACAACAATAATAGGCAAGTCCAGCAAACAAAGGAGAGGAAGTTACTTTGCCGAGAAAAGGAGGGGTTGCTCTGAAGGAAAGTCTATGGGAGGGAGGGGTGTTTAGGATGGTGGTGGCTTCCCACTCTCTGAGCTGAGAAGGTTCCCATCTGCTGGGCCTGTGGCCTGTCCCAAACCAGAGATGTCTTCCTGCTGGGAATGCAAGTCATGGCTCTTCTTGTTGGCTTTGTGATTCACTTGAAGTGGTATGTGTGGGATTGCCCCCTCTGGCTTCCCCTGCTAAATGAGGTTGCTGTTATTCAGATCCACAGTGTCATTCTTTTCTAATACAACCATTTAGTGCTATTTATTTCCCACACATTTTTTATTGTTTTTTTTTTTTTAATTTCTCCCACACATTTTAATATGTTTTCATTTTTATTCACTTTAATTTCATTTTTTGCATTTTTTTTGTCTCATGAATTATTTTAAAGCATATTCAGTAGTTGATAAATACTCAGATTTCTCAGATAGCTTTCTCTTATTGATTTCAAATTTAATCCCATGTGGTCAGAAAACAGGGGCTTTCCAGGTGGCGCTAGTGATAAAGAACCTGCTGGCCAATACAGGAGACTTAGGAAAGGCAGGTTTGATCCCTGAGTGGGAAGATCCCCTGGAGGTGGGCATGGCAACCCACTCCAGTATTTTTGCCCGGAGAATCTCATGGACAGAGGAGCCTGGCGGGCTACAGTCTATAGAATCACAAACAGCTGGACACGACTGAGCGACCTGGCAGCGCAGAAAACATACTTTGTATGACTTGAATACTTTTAGGTTTATTGAGACTTGTTTTATTGCTCAGAATATAGTCAATCTTGGTAAGTGTTTCATGAGCTTTTTGAAGAAATATATATTCTTCTGTTAATGAATGGAATGTTATAAAAGTACTGTTTGAACCAAGTTGATTGATGGTATTGTTCAAGTCTTCTGTACCTGCAGTGATTTTCTGTATACTTGTTTTAACAATTACAAATAGAGGACTGTTGGAATTTCTGTTGTATTTTGCATTTGTTTATTTTTCCTTGAATTTTTTTAGTTTTGAGTTTGTGTATTTTAAAGCTTTGTTATTAGGTGCATAAATGTTTAGAATTGTTATGTCTCTGCTAAGAAAATAGAGTCCTTGAAGTCAAGCTGACTCTGCTTTTAGCCTCCTGAATGCAAAGGTAGATAGAACAGGTCTTGTTTGCAAAATGAATTCACGACCTACTTATCTACCAACAGCAATGATATAGTTTCCATTGTTTCACTGTAGAAAATAGGAGTAGTAAATACAGAGATGAGTAAGGGTGAAGAAAGACTTAGGGAGCCCATGAGGATTGCTCTAGGTGACAGGAAGGTGGCTGCCAACTGGAGAAGTTGGTTAGGAAAGTGCAGGAGAGGCCCTTCCCTGTAGCACAGGTTTCAGCAGGCCCAGGGCAGCTGCTGGTGGCCAAGCCTCCTTGTAGGAAGACCAGCATAGTCTCATTTGCAGAATGCTGCATCATGGTGAATCATTCTGGGCAGCTGCCAGTGTGGGAGCCATTTAAAACTCTTAAAATGAGTTAAAATTTTAAATCATTCTGGAGAATGAGAAGAGCAGACTGATGATCAAGCACAGGCTTCAGAAATATTTTATTGGATGTGTACAAATGCTTGCATCATGTTGATTGAACCAGTAGGAAGTCAATTATTAAGCATACACTTTTCCAAATAAAAAGCGATGTTTTTTTTTAAATAATTGCTATGTCTCTGAAGTCTACTTTATTATCTAATATTAATATAGTCACTCCAGCTTTAAAAAAATTATTTATTTATATATTTTTGGCTGCATTGGGTCTTCGCTGTTGTGCATGGGCTTTCTCTAGTTGCTGCGAGCAGGGGCTACTCTCTGGCTGTGGTGTGCAGGCTTCTCATTGTAGTGGCTTCTCTTTTTGCAGAGCTCGGACTCTAGGATATGTGGGCTTCGGTAGCTGCAGCACACAGGCTCAGGAATTGTGTTGCACAGGCTTAACTGCCCTGAGGCATGTGGGGTCTTACCAGACCAGGGATTGAACCTGTGTCCCCTGCATTGGCAGGTGGATTCTTAACCAGTGGACTACCAGGGAAGCCCCTCCAGCTTTTTTGTGATTATTGTCAGCCTCATTTTTCTTCTCCCATTCTTTTACTTTCGCCTCTTTATGTTAACATACTTAGTGTTTCCTGTGGTTTCTAGAATATATGAAATACAGTTGTAATCTAAATGTCTTATCTAGTAATTCTTTCCTCTGCACCATTTCCAGGTCATTGTCTATTGACTGATTCACCCTCATTATGGGTTGTGTGTTTTTTTTTTAATTTATTTTTTTATTGACGGATAATTGCTTTACAGAATTTTGTTGTTTTCTGTCAAACTTCAACCTGAATGAGCCATAGGTATACATATATCCCCTCTCTTTTGAACCTCCTCCCATCTCCCTCTCCATCCCACCCCTCTAGGTTGATACACAGCCCCTATTTGAGTTTCTTAGCCAGACAGCAAATTTGGGTTGTGTTTTCTTGCCTCTTTGTGTGCCTGGTCATTTTTGATTGGATGCCAGACACTGTTATTTTTCTTTCTTATATTTGTTTGTTGGTACATGGTGTTTTGTTTTCCTCTTGTTATTCTCAAGCTTTGTGCTGGGCTGGTCTAAGTTACTTGGGAACAGTTTGATCCTTTCAGGTCTTGCTTTTAGCTTTGGTAGGTGAAACCAGAATGGCATTTTACCTTTTTCTTCTTTTTCCATTTTTGGCTGCATGGCTTGGCTTGCAGGATCTCAGTTCCCCAACCAGATATTGAACCTGGGCCATGGCAGTGTGAACCTGGGATCCTCACTACTGGGCCCCTAGGGAACGCCCTAGTTTTACTTCTTTACTGAGTTGAAACCCTCCTGAGTGCCCTTCCCAGCGCGCTGAGAGTTGTGGTATTCCCCTGCTGCCAGGAGAGGCCCGTTCCTGGCTCACTGTGAGCCCCACAGATTGTTTCTGCTAATCATTTTGGGCAGTTCCTTCCCCCGCCTTGGGTCATCTCTGGCCTCCTGCCTCCATCTGCGCAGCCAGCCACAGTGGGTGTTCTTCCCATGCTTTGTTTTTTTCCTCCCTTCTTAATCTCATGTCTCTGATGCAGTTGAGAAAGGTTCTTTGCTCTTAAGAACTAAGGCGGGTCTCGCTCACATAATCTTGAGTTCCTTGCCTTAAGGTCTGTGCCCTTGACCCCATCTGCTAAGTCCCTTTTGCCAGCTAAGTAACATACTCATGTGCTGAGGATGGGGGCATGGGCATCCTTGGGGACATTATTTTGCTGCCCCTGTGCTGGCCAGTAAATCAGCTGAGTGACTGGGGACTCTCTGCAGGCCTCTGAGGTTCTCCCTGGTACTGGACCCTGTGGACTCCAGCAAGACCCAGGCCTCCCGGGTTGTTTCTGAGCCTGCTCTGCGTGTCCTCAGCTGGACATGCCCTTCAGGCGATGAGCTGGCATGATCACAGGCTTTCCCACCCTTTGTTCCTGATGCCCATCAGCTTGAGAACTCTGGTTCCATGTGTTTAATTCAGTTTTTTTAGTTGTTTGGGTTGAGGCAGCAAATAGGTCCATTCCTCCCAGGCAGGCTGGGAGCTGATGTCCCTTATGTTTGTGTTTGTCCCTGCTCGAGTTGGGTGTGCATAGCTGTCTGCATTTGTATGAAGGATGCTCCAAACTTTGGAGCTGGAGCTGTTCAACCCATCTTCTCTGAGGCCATGGAGATGGGTGGCTGTGGCTTTTCACAGGCAAAGCCCCTGTGCCAGGAGTGGGCTGCGTGCTTATAACCCAGACTGGCCCAGGTACCTAGAAAGCGGGTTCCATGCGCAGGGGTGCCTGCCTGAGAAGAGTCCTGATGACTCTCTGTGGAGCCTGCGGCCAGCACCTTCATACCTGCCTGAGCGCTGTGGCATTTCCAGCCCCTCACCTTTGTGTGTGTGGTGGGGTGCGGTTTGCCACCTCCTTGCTCTGCTGCTAATGGAATATGTGTCTTTATTTCTTGTTTTCCGGGTTATTTTTAGATGTTTTCCAGGAAAAGAGGGGAAACACCTTGCTGATCCCATCAGCCTCAAACCAGTCTTCTCCATCTGCTTTCTGTCTGCCTGGGATTCCTGGAAATGTCTGGTCTTCTAATTTTATCTGTTCTTGTGTTCTAGCACCCTTGTGGACTTGTTCTTTTAAAACATGCATCTTTTCTGTCATTGCACTGAGGTTTTGGTGGGATGGGTGAATGCTTAGGACCAGGGTGCCTTCTCCATCTAGAGTTCTCACCTGCTGTAATCCCCCCACTCATCAGACACCTCTCACAGCCCCTTCCTATGTGGCCACAGCCAAGTGAGTGTGTCTTCCTGCTCAGGAGCAGGTGGAGGCCTGTCTTCTTTGCTTCCTCTACCTTCACCCTTTTTTGGATGAGCAGTGCCCAAGAATGAAGGTGGTGCCCAGAAAATAGAGGACCCCAGTGTGAGAAGGCAGTCCTGTACCAGTTGTTGGATCCTGTGACCACGTGGGGACATGCAGAGGCACTTGCATATTCCATGGGCTTTATTCTTTGGGTCCAACAGTTGCAAGTGGTGCTTTGAGGCACATGATGTTTGAAAGCTGCAACTCTCAAATCCCGTGAGCTGTCTGGATGGTTGGTTTCAGACACCAGAGAGCCCACCAGATCCCTGAGCTGCCTGTCCAGTCTTGTTCAGCCAGCAGGAAGTGGGGGGTCCCAGCCACGCAGTGACCAAGGTGGTTGTTCTTGGCCCTCAGGGAGGGGTGTCCCTCTCCGCACAGTCCGTCAGCAGCACGAGGCCTTATGTGCACAGAGTGAAGGAAGATGCTGTCAGTGGAGGTGGTGATCGCGCTTGGCCTGGCACCCTCTGCGGGCCAGCCAGGACAAGCCCCTGTGGGCCCAGCACGTGGCGGCGGGGCTGCCGGCTGCTGGGGTGGAGCGGGTGCCGCCTGTCCTCTGTGCACCACCCAGCCAGAGTGTGGCAGAGATTGTTTCCCAGACAAACCCCTTCTGATCTTGTGTTTTACACAAACACACTAACTACTCGTAAACTGAGGAGGCCAGTGACTTAAATGTTGCACGTCTGGTGACTCCAGGTCTGAAGAGAGGCATCCGGGTTCACACCAGGAGGCGAAAAGAAGCTCGTGCCACAGTGATGAGTGAGACCTACGCGAAGAGTGAGTGTGGGCCCCTTGGCTGGCCTCCACGGCATGCTGCGGATTTCTGAGTAAATGCACTTGGGAGGAGTGATGGCTGCTTGAACACAATTTCTTTAAAGTTTCATTAGAAAAGAAAAGGAAGCTCTCGTCTCTGCCGACGCTGGCTCAGTTTGGTGTGGGGACAGCGTTTGCCTGACACAGTGGCTTTGTGCTCCGTGGGGGAGAGTCCCTGTGCCTTCCTCCTTCCTACAAAAGCCCCAGGACCAGTGTTCACTCTGACTGGCCACTGTACCTGCAGCCAGGGCCAGCTCTTTGCCTAGGGCATGGTCCAAGGCAGAGTGTGGGCCAGAGGTCCTCCTGGAGTGGCTTCGTGGGGCTGAGCCCACACCGCCTGCTTTTTATAGGAGCTCGGATCCAGCCGGGCTGGAGAGGCGGCGAAAATGCGGCCTGGGTTGGAAGGTCGGGGTAAAGGTGGCCAGAGTGACCTCAGAGCAGGCAGCCAGTGGGTTCCAGAGACCTCGGCCAGCACGGTGGACGGAGGGGGCGGTGTGTGTGCCTGAGGCTGCAGAGGCTGGGCCGGTGAGGCTGAGCCAGGCGGTGGGCCGGGGCTGGGCCTGACCCTGCCATCGGACTTTGTCACTGTAGGGCTGTCCGCCATCCTGCTGGACGCTGTCACTGACAAGGACCCTCAGATGCAGGAGCAGGTATGTGGCGCCCTGTGCGACTTCGGAGAGTCGAAGCCAGCAGAGGTTCTTAGCGCCTGCGAGGAGCACCTGCGGCTACAGGAAAAGGTATTGCTCCTCGCAATATGATGGAGTGAGGCCTGCGGGGAGGGGCCTGTGGTGAGGGGCGGGACCTGTGGGCGGGGTTCGTGGCAAGAGGCGGGGTCTGTGGTGGGGCGGGGCCTTTGGTGAGGGGTGGGGCCTGCAGGGGAGTGGCCCGGGTGGGTCTGAAGTATGCAGCCAGGCTGCTGTAGGTGGAAAGTCACACTGGCAAGTCCAGGTCCCCTTGAAGCGGCAAGTCCAGCAGAGGTGACCCACTCTGTCCTGTGGGTCAGTCCCGTTGTGGGGGACCGGGTGGTCGGCATTGTAGTGTCCGGTTGTCCTTGCGCAGGCCCAGTCCACCGTTCCTCTCATCTACCAGCTAGTGAGAGAGGACCTGGGTCCCCGTGGTAAGCAGAACGCCTCTGCTCCCTGCCCAACCATAGACTCCACTGGTCGGGCCCTGCTGAGACTGCACCAAGGGCTGTGCCAGCTCCGCCTCTCCTGGTCCCGGCTACAGGGTTCTGTGACACTCTTACCTCCCTATAGTGGGACATAATTTCAGTTTCCACAGTGCATGGTTTAGGCTCATTCCTAGGAGTTAGACTTGTAGTCTCAAAAGACCGTTTTTCTTTTTATTTGAGTTTTGGGCTCTCGTCTGTCAGCTGCCATTTCAGGATTGGACAGCTGAGTCTTGACGGGGCCCCTGGGCTCCTGAGCCAGTTTGATGACCCCTCCTCTCCAGCAGGGCCCCTTCCCGCGCCTGCCCCCACCCCCACCACTGTCCCAGTTTAAGGAGACCAAGGCTCATTTCTGAGCTCGGGGAGGAGCCATGAGAGACAAGTGAGTCCCGGTCCTTCCTCCACCATCTCTCTCTACAGCTAGCTCATCCATACCGGACGATAATCCTAAGGGCCATGGAGATAGTTGTGAGCAATCACATCGGCGAGCTGGACAAGGACATGGCCAGGGCCATCATCCTCCTGGCCTCCAATGAGATGACCAAAGTGAAGGTGTGGGGGATACCTGCCCTGGCCTGGCTGACCTGCCCCTGGCTGGGTCAGGGAGCTGTTTTCTTTCCGAGTGCATTGAGAACATGGGTTTGTGTCTGGCTGCCTCAGGTCTGGCATGTTGGTCCTGTGTACTGACTGCCCTTGTGGGGTGGGGCGGGTCACCCCGCCATCTCAGATGTAAGCCAAAGTGGAAAGCAGTGCTCCCAAGCTCTCAGGGCGAATGTAGGAGCACCAGGGCCCCACTTGAGTGTGCATGGGCTCGGGGTTCAGCCTGGGGCCCTGCTCACAGCAGCCCGAGAGTGTCCTGAACACTGGCGGCCTGTCCTCCAGTGGAACTGAATGCAGAGTGTCCAGTTTTCCCCCTGGGCACCTTCAGGGTGGGTGAGGTTTGCCTCCTTTGGTCAGGGTGTCAGTTGAGGTCTTTGGGGACAGGAGCTGGTCTCTGATTGGCAGCAAGCCGCCAGCAGCGTCCTGGTGGCAGTGGGGAGGCGGTTCATCAGCAGCGTAATGGAGGAGCTGCTGAGCAAGTTCCAGCCTGGGCTCCTGCCGCACCCCTGCACCGTGCACACGCTCGCCAGCCTCTCCGTCTCCAATGGTAGGTGGCGGCCCCGCCCCTCCGCCCACATGCTCAGAGAGTCTGAGGATGGCACCTCGGTTCCTCGGGTCCCAGTCGCTCCACCACATGCCCCAGGCTGTGCAGAGAGCTCAAGATGTGTGGCGGGGTGGGGGTGGCCGTGGGCCTCTGTGACGCGCCCCTTCTTGCAGTGTTTGGCGTGGTGCCCTTCCTGACGTCCATCCTCAGCACCATGCTGCCCATGCTGGGCGCAGCCAAGCACGACTCAATGAAAGTGGTGTTCTGCTGTGGTAAGACAGGCCTCTGTGGGGTGGTGGGTGGGTGTGGCCTGCCCACAGTTGGGGGGGTCTTTGTTTCCAGTGCTCCTTTGTGGGGGGCTGGGGGGCCTTAAGGCTGCAGGAGGAGGGTGGGATGATTAGAGGAAGGGAGATGCAGTTGGGGGCTGAGCGGGCACTGCTGCAGGTAGAGAGCTGACCTCTGCTGTCTGGCGGCTTTTCTCTGCTGTTGGGGACCCCCCCCACCAGGACCTTATGCTGTATTTCCCTGAGCCCTGGACACTTGATGGGGGGCAGGAGGAGACTGACCAGAGCTGCAGCTCCTTCCCACTTTTCTCCCTGCTCACGCTGGCAGAGTGACATTTCCCTGGGTGTCCTGGGAGTGTTCACTCTCCCACCCTCTGTGTGCCATGGGCAGTGCTTCATGGCATGACTCCTGATGAGCAGGAGGGCACTCCTACAGGGGGGAACAAAGAGTCTTGAAACATGGGGCCTGAGGGAGCCTGGCCTCTTCTAGTGGCCTGCACACAGCTCTTGTCCCTTGGCTTCCTAGTGTCCCTAGCGTCCCCTCCAGTCTCAGGAAGACAGCTGCTACTGAGGGGAGGGAGAGGGAACACCTAGGCCCATGAGACAGGATCCCCTTTTTAAAATAGTTTATTTTTGGTTGTGGGCTTCCTAGGTGGCACTAGTGGTAAAGAACCCACCTGTCACTGTGGATTTGATCCCTGGGTTGAGAAAATCCCCTGGAGCAGGGTACGGCAACCTACTCCAGCATTCTTGCCTGGAGAATCTCATGGCCAGAGGAGCCTGGTGGGCTGCAGTCCATAGGGTCACAAAAAGTCAGACATGACTGAGCAACTTAGCATGCATGCACACATTTTTGGTTTTGCTGGGTCTTTGTTGCTGGCGAGGGCTTTCTCTAGTTGTGCAGAGTAGGGGCTACTCTTTGTTATGGTGGCTTCTCTTGTGTCGAACATGGGCTCTAGGCACCCCAGCTTCAGTAGTTGTGGCGCACGGGCTTAGTTACCCCGAGGCATGTGGGATCTTCCTGGACCAGGGATCAAACCCAAGTCCCCTGCATTGGAACACAGATTCTTAACCACTGGAGCACCAGGGAAGCCCTAAGGACCCTTTTTAATCCCCAGCCCAGGCTGTTAGAGGTCCTGGGCTTCAACCCCCATGGCCAGGCTAGAGGGACGTGGTTAGGCTGTGGCCACATCGAGACAGGGGTTGAGAGGCTGGTAGCCAAGCAGAGAGTTGGTGTTTGCAGAGGAGTCCCAGTGAAGCTGCCTGTTCTGTGCACACCAGGGGACTTTCCTATCTGGGGCCTAGAGCTTTGGGCAGCAGCCCTGCTGTTCATGGTGGCTTTGGGTTCAGGTTCCTCAGCTCTCAGGGACTCTAGGAAGAGCTCTAGCCCCTCAGAGCTGCGACGTTCCCATTCTCTCTGTTCCACGCCTTCCTCTTGAGGGCCCCTCCCACATGTGGGTGATAGCAGGCTGTTGGACTGAAACCCTCTTTGACCTGGTTTCTGCTGAAAAGGGAACTTGTGACAGGATCCCTGAGCAGCTGGGTGGGAATCACTGCTGAGCTCAGAGTGCAGGGGCAGGACATAGAGAGGACCGAGGCAGAGCTGAGGGGGCGGGGGGGCGAAGCGCGCCAAGGACAGTACACATCCCAGCTGGGGGGACACAGGAGGGACTGGGGAGAGCTGTGGGGGCTGGGGGAAAAGAGCTCCAAGGACAGCACTCATCCCGGCCGGGAGGGAGAAGGAGAGCCTGTGTTGGAGCTGAGGGCTGGTCCCTGGCATCGCTGGAAGTGGTGGCATCGCTCCAGGACTTGCAGAGCCCTGTGCAGGAGGCCCTGCCCCTCACCAGCTGCAGGCCTACAGTGTTCACCTGGCTGCCATGTCGTGTGTGAAGGGCTGGATGGGCCAGGAGACACTGCCTGCAGCCGCCCTCTGGCTGAGGTGTGTGCTTCTCACCACAGACAGCGCTCCAAGTCTGCAGTTGAGGGAAGCATGGTCCTACCCACTGGAGCAGCCTCAGTCAGGCCAGGAGGGTCCACATCAGCTCATCCGCGGCCTGGGTGGGCCACAAGAGGACTGGGACCTCTTGTTCTTCCAGGCAGTCTCCGATTCTGGGCAGATTGTGTTCCTGTGCAGGAAGGTGGCCCAGGTGGGCCATGGGGCCCAGAACAGGAGCGTGTGTGCACTCAGAGGTTCTTGTCCAGCTCGCAGGATGCTGCGGCCAGGCAGGGGGAGGGCGGGGAGGAGGGCCGCAGAAGTCGGTGGACAGGACCCAGACAATAGGTGCTCAGCTGGCCTGGACACACTGCCAGCGCTGGCAGGCAACCACAGCTCACCGCCCACCAGGAAGGTCTGATGAGAGAGGCAGCAGCAAAATAGACAGAAAGGGAGACTAGGGGAAGCAGACAGTTGAGGGAGGGGAAAACAGATAGGAGAGGAAATCTGGGAAGATGCATTCATAAAACAGAAGCACCTTGCTCTGAAGAAGCTACGTTTGGACAATGCAATAAAGCTTTTGGGAATTAGCAACATGATGAAAATGGAAGGTAGAAATGGAAGTGTTGAGGAAATCCTCTAGAAAATGGAGCCAAAAATGCAAGTATGTGGAAAACAGAAGAGAAAGAAAAGACTTAGCAAGTGAAGCCATGAAGCCAGTCTTGGATAATCACCCTGGATAGAAGGAACAGAGAAAGCGGAGGGGGTCGCTGTGGGAGCTGCCCCAGGTGGAGAGGCCCTCCCCACGCCTGCTTCGGGAAGCTTCCTCGGGGCAGGTGGTCAGGAGAAGGCCAAGGGCTTGCCTTCTGCTTGAGGGAGAGCGCTAGAAAGCTCCAGCGGAAGGCACCACTGAGAGTCAGCACCCTACCCCAAGGCTTGCTGAGCAGGAAGGTGTAGAGAGGCTCCTTGAGAAGGCAGGATCCGGAAGTGTGTGGCCCGTGTGGTGAGGCTGGGGGAGCCTTAGGATGTGTGGCAAGAGGTGTGGAGGTTGCCACAGTGACTTGGGCCTGGAGAACGAGGGAACTCAAACCCCAGATGGTCCTTAAGTCAGAACACAGCTGGTCATGGAGGGAGTGGTGGGCTCAGAGCCACGGGGGTCTGGAGGGGTGGATGGAACGGGCTGGCCCCGGCCTGGGGTACGTGGGGAACACTGCGCACATGTGTGTGGAGAGAGAGGCCCAAACCCGGTGTTTGCTTCTGGAATAAGGAAAATCAGGCTGGGGGAGGGGCTTGAGTGGCTCGTTTACCTGAGGCAAGTGTGTCCTTGATTAAAAGCACAAACCTGGTAAGTAACTCAGGGCGGGGGGTGGTTCTACTTCTGTCCACCTGATGTCCTGTTATCCTGAAAGCCCTTCCCACACAGGGTACCTCGAAGCCCTGGTTAGCTTGATCAGCAGTCTGATTGAGCAACTCAAGGAGCAAGAGTAGGGGGACGCAGGGGTTGGGGTGGCAGGCAGGGACCAGGGCCCACCTAAGCAGACCCCCTCCCCCGAAGGCACCTTCAGTGGGAGGACAACCAGACGCAGGCCTCCTGCTGTGGGCCTCGGCGGGGAAGGGGGGGGTCCTATATGCTCTCTGAGTGCTTGTGACCGTAGCTGCCTTCCTGTAGGTGGAGGGCTGGGCTGCAAAGCCTAAGCTGAGAAAGTAGTCATGCAAGTGGTCCAGGTCAGAGGTCATGAGCTGGAGCACGTGGTCCTGTCAGTCAAGATCCTGGGGGTGGGTTCTGGCCTCGTGGCCAGCTGTGAGCCGACACCGCTGCCAGCCATCTAGTTCTCATCTCCTCCACTGCCCAGGCCTCAGTGGGGCTGCGTGGCCAGGTCCTGGCCTCTGACTCTTTGTGGTCCCATCATCTCCATTGACCCACAGTCCAGGCCCTGCTGACCACTCACAGGTCTACACCTAAGTGGGTCCCCCGGCTTCCCTGCCTGGGCATCCACGGCACCGTGGATGCTGTCCCTTGCACGGACACAGCTCCCCCCCAGGCTGGTACTCCCCACCTTCAGCACCACACTCTCACCCAGGCTCACATACCTGGGTCTTCCTGCATGTGCCCTGGGGGGTCCTATGCCATCTTGGACAGCAGCCCTTGAAAGCATGTGGTATGTGTGTCTGTGAGGGGAGAGGTGGGCACCACAGACCAGAGCAGGTGGGCGTGGTGGCCTGGTGGCATTTGGGAGAGGTTGGTCATGTACTAGTGTCCACTGTGACACAGGGCCACAAATCAGGGGCTTAAGACAATGGGGCTGTCTTCTACAGCTTAGAAGCCCAGTGTCTGAGAGCAGGCTGTTGGCAGGGCCGCTCACCTTCTGTGACTCTGGACAGAGTCCTTCCAGGCTCCCCTGGTGTCTGGAGGTGCCTCTTGATCTGGGCATCTGGGCTTGAGGCTGCGTCACTGCAGCGTCTGCCTCCATCATCAATATGTCTGTCTGTCTTCTTACGAGGACAGGGTCCTGGTGGGTTAGGGCGCACACCACCCCACCCTACCCCACTGTGACCTAGTCTTAGCGTATCTGCAGAGACTGAATTTCTAGAAAAGTCATGTTCCAGGTTCTGGGAAGGACAAGAGTCAGGGGACCCTTCACCCCGCTCCACCCTGTAGTCCTGAGCCTGGCCGGGGTGCTCAGGAGGGTGTCTCGCAGGCGGGCGTGGGATGTTAGAGGGGTTGGGTGAGAGCCAGCGTGACCATGCCTGCCGCCTCACCACTGGGGTCACCGCAGCCCTGCAGCGCTTCAGTGAGAGTATCCTAGAATACTTGGCCAACCTGGATCAGGCCCCAGACCCCACAGTCAGAAAGGACGCCTTCGCCTCAGACATCTCTGGTGCTTACGACATCCTTTTCCACCAGTGGCTACAGAGCCGGGGAGCGAAGGTATGCTCTGTGGGTGGGGACTGGTGGCTGCACCTGCTGGCCGCCCTCTCCCTCCCCAGCCTGGGGGTCCTGCCACAGACCCCTGGGCCCTTCTGCCATCCCGCAGATCTTGGTAGAGATTTGTGTCCACCTGCCCACGCCAAGCCTTGTGTTGTGGGGTCTCCCCTGCAGGTCCTCACAGCGTTGGGCTGCTTTGCTGAGGCCCCACCCCCACCTTGGGGCCTCCACGCATTAGGGAGGAGGCTGCCTGGCTGCTCTGACTTCTCCCTGGGCCCACTCCGTCCACCTCATAGGAGCCTCTGCTCTAGGTCCATGGTGGAGGATTCCTTGCCTTTGTCCCCCCACCATTGACCGGTGTCCCTGCCCCCTCTAGCTGCAGCTCGCAGTGGTGGAGGCCCTGGGGCCCATGAGCCACCTGCTTCCCAGCGAGAAGCTGGAGGAGCAGCTCCCCAAGCTGCTGCCCAGGGTGCTTGCCTTCTACAAGAAGCACGCCGAGACCGTCCACGTGTCCAAGGTACGCACAGTGTGGCTGTGAGCCTCAGTGGCTGAGGCCCTGGTCGAGTGTCGGCCTCAGCAAGGGACATGGGCAGAGCTGGAGAGCCAGGCCCCTGGCCTCACGGGGCCCCCTTCCTGGCACCGCTCCCTCCTAGCTCCAGCCCCAGGGTGGTGTCCTGCTGGGAGGCTCTCAGCCAGGTGGGGTGGGGCGGGGCTGGGGGCAAGGAGTTCCTGACAGGCCACTCCTCCCTGCAGAGCCTCGGCCAGATCCTGGAGGCAGCCGTGAGTGTGGGCAGCCGCACTCTGGACATCCACCTCAACTCTCTCCTTGCCGCTCTGCATGCTCAGGTGAGCCGGTGGAGGGGCTTGTGAGCAGGCTGGGGCTGGGCGCTTGCTCCTGCCATGGGGGTGCCTGCTGAGGGGCCCAGGGAGCAAGACTCAGGGTGGGGGTCCAGCCAGGTGGACCTCTGCAGGCTTCCCGAGTCGTCTGGGTGCAGCCCTTAGGGGTACACTGACTCAGGCAGTGGGGCACCAGACAGCCCTACATGCAGGGGCAGGAGGGGAGGAGGCGGCCAGCAGGGCAGGCGGAGTGTCTATGCTGCCTGCGGGTCCCCGAGGGTCAGGGCTCAGGCAGAGCAAAGGAGCCGCATCAGCAGCTGAGGCCGGCAAGGGGAGGGCCTGAAGGCTCTCCTGGAGAAAAGGCCTCAGGGGGCTTCTCAGCTGTAATGAGCCTGAAAAACTATGAAGTGGATAGATGCCTAGAAAAATCTTAAAAATGTCACAATTGGTAGAAGAGAAATAGAAAATTTGACTAAACCAGTAAAGAAATGGAGACCACATTCCAGGCCCTTCCTCTCTGACAGCAAACCCGGGACCCAGTGGTGTTCAGGTTGCCTCTTCCAGACTTTTGAGGGATAGCCCATTTCCACCTCACACAGGTGGGCTTGGAAATGAGAAAAGGATCTGGAGCTGCCTGACAGGTTCTGTGGGACTGGTCTTGACTCCAAGTCAGGACCACACAGAGAAGTCTGGGCGCTCGCGGGTGAGCTGGCATGAGGGTCTGTGCGGAGGAGAGTTGGCTGCCCACCTCGTACTCGCCACACACGGGCCCCAGCGGGAGGGGCTGTGGGAAGGTTCTCTCTGATCTCAGCGATGCAGAAAAAACTTTTGAAGAAGTTCAGCACCTATTTGTCATTGAAACTCTTAGCAACCAGGATGGGAAAGGAACTTCTCTTACTTGGCAAATTTTAAATACCTGATCCATCAGCATGCATCATACATGTGATGGATACAGTTTGCATCACAATAGATAGGAGCAACCACCTTCCCTTACCGTCCACAGCAGGAAGGGGCCTCAGTCGCGTGTCAGCAGGGCCTGGGGTAAATCCTGGAGGAGAGAAGCAGAAGGGAAGGACCCCGGACAGACCTGTGGTTTGCCTTCGCCTGGCCACCTGCCCACCCTTCATCCTGGCGGGCCGCTGCTCCCCATGCTCAGCGAGGCGGCACAGCCCTGAGGGCAAGGTTGCCTTGTTCTGGCCCCCGCCATGTCTGCTCCCAGCAGATATTTGTTTTGGATGGTTGATGCACTCATCTAGAAGTTCATTCGTACAAGAACTGAATCTATTTACAAGTCCTACAACTCTGTTCATCAAGGCTGCCAGTTACAAGACCAGCCTGTAAAAATCAAGAGTATTTTTCCCCATCAGTGGTGACCAGCTATAAAGTACCAAAAAAAAATAAAAGGTGTTTACAGTAGCAACAGAAACTTAATTGTAAAGTATCAGGGAATTAACCTAGCGAAGAATGCCTAAGATCTCTGTGGAGAAAAAGTTTACAACTTGGAAAAAAGTGAGGAAAAAATGAGAGATGGAGTATTATTTACTTAATACAAAGTGATGGCCTGAAACTAAAAACTGTAATCTGTGGGGGGCGGGGGAGGTTTAAAAGGGGAATATTTGTGGAAAAGCTGAGAAGCTAGAAAAGTGTGATATTTCCTTTTCTTAGTGCTTTCCATTCACGTCTTTTGTTTTTCTGTTGATTTTAGGGTGTTTTTTTTTCATATTGGTCTGTAGCAGTTATTTATAGTCTTGTGTCATGTATGTAGATATTTGTTTCTGCTTTTCTGTTATCTGTGGCTCTGCTTATGATATTTTTTTGCCATGGAACATTATTTAATTTTTTAAAGCCATCACTTATCTTTCTTTATACACTCCAGATTTTGCTGTACTTAGAAAAGGTTTTCCAATTCTGCAGTGAGTTTTCAGGTTCTCTCATTTCCCCTATACTTTTTAATTGTCTGGAGTGTATTTTAGAGGAAGAGTGAAAAGCTAGTTTTATCTTTTTTCCACGTGACTGCCCTCGTCACTAGTTATCTCTCTGATCTTTTAATCAATCACTGCAAACCTTAGCGCCTGGACTCAGCAGCGGTTTGTGCTCCAGTCACCGTGGAGTTCTGAGCACCTCACGCATCTTCCGCAGGCTCCCTGGGGCAGACACCCAGAGCGTCTGCTTCCAAGCTGCTCCCTCGCTGGCCCCCAGCCCTGGTGGGAGGTGCTCCGTGGGTCGCTGAGTGACCCCGGGAGCAGGCAGCAGGGCCCTGGGGACCTGGAGCCAGCCTGGCAGCCCTGCCTGCACCTGCTCCACCTGCTCCAGTCCCCTGGGAACTGGCAGGGCCAGGCTGGGGTGGCACCTGTGGTCCCTGCACCACGTCTCCCTTCTGGTTGGGAGGCTGGGCTTTCCCACGGGTCCCCTCAGAGCCCTGCAGGTCCTTTGTTGTGACCTTGGGGGCTGAGTGGGGACGGGGGCGCCACCCAAAGCTCAGCCCCAGAGTGTTGCCCACAGAGGTGCAGTGGGGCCCAGGGGCACAGCCGCCTGCAGCCTCTGCCTGCACCCCTGCCAGGGCAGCTCCCTTTCTGTCTCAGTTTGGATGGACAGACTCCAGCACTTTCTGTGCTCGTGTGTCCTGCCCGAGAAAGTGGGCAGCTGTCTCCTTCCTCATCAGGAAGTGTGTCTGGGGAGTTTGTTCTCCTGGCTGCTGGTGGGTGGGGTGGGGTGCAGGAGGAGGGCCAGCTGTGTGTCCTGCGTCCCCGCCCCAACTGCAGGGCCTGAGAGCGTGTCTTGGCGCAGGCAGGGGTTCCTCACCCAGGTGAACGCGCCTGAGGACCTGCAGCTCTGGAAGCTTGAGACGCCCCTCCAGCCCCCCCAGCTGCTGACTGTCTTTTGTCCTGGACAGATCTGCGTGCCCGTGGAGTCGTCCAGCCCGCTGGTGATGAGCAACCAGAAGGAGGTGCTGCGCTGCTTCACCGTGCTGGGTATGCAGGCGGAGCCTTGGTCTCATCAGGGTGCTCACCGCCCTGAGCGTCTGTCTTCCCCACTGGGCCTGGGGGATGCAGGCAACCAGCAGGGAGCAAGACGGTCTTGATGAGCACTTGCCCGCAGCCTGCTGCTCGCCGGACCGCCTGCTGGCCTTCCTGCTGCCCAAGCTGGACACCAGCAATGAGAGGACTCGTGTGGGCACCCTGCAGGTCCTGAGGCACGTCATCAATGCAGCGGGTGAGTACCTTGTGGAACGGAGATGGGATAGGCCCACCTTGTCCATCTTCAGCATGAAAAGGAGCATTTTGCTTTGAGTTCTTGAAATACTTTCCCCAACTTTCTATTTCACAAAATTCCCTGCTTTTTGAAGGGTTTCAGCAGTGGTGCTCGCCTGCCTGCCAGCAGGTTGTCCCTCTCTGATGTTTGCCCTTGGCAGGGGCTGTAGTCAGCGGGCCATGGCGCCTCGGCATGGGGGGCTGGTGGCTGAGTCCTTCTGACGCCTCCCACCTGCAGCCATCTGCTGCAGTGGTCCCTCATTGTGGAGGCCTGGCCACGGGCATAGCTCGTGCCGCTGTCTCTTAGACGTGGACCTTGGGAGGAGTAGAGGCCAGTTCTGTGGAAAGTCCCTGGTTTCCATGTGTCTGAAGATTTCCTCACAACTGGATAGGAGAGTTCGGGTTTCTTGCTTTTAAGCAGTTTTAATCAGCAATAAGCCTGAATGGTTTTCACACCTGAATTTGTGTGTGTGTGTGTGTGAGAGAGTATTGGTTGCTAAACAGTGGCTGTGGCCACGTCAGGCCTTCAGGTTGGAGCTGGGAGCAGGGAGTGGTGCTAAGATTCTGATGATCTTGGAGGCACCCTCACCCCACACTTGAACCTGGGACCCCTGACTCAGCTCTGCTGCCCTGAACTTCTAACCTCCTCACTTCTTAATTGGATAAAATAATGTCATTTGCTGAAAAAAGTCATTTTTCCCTTGGAGAGAGATAAGTGGGCCTGTGCTTAGGTGGCCTTCTCCTCCCCCCACGCAGAGGGCCGCACTGAGGCCAGAGCCCTGCAGCACGGGCTCAGCCCACATCGTGGCGGAAGGGCTGCCCGGCGTCTGCCCATCGGCAGGCAGGCTGAGCCCCTTGTTGGTTTCTTGCAGCTGCTCAGATGGAAGTTAAGAAACCCATCATTCTCTCTTCCATGAAGCTCCCTCTTCTGGACACCAACAACAAGGTGAGTCAGCGGGCAGCTTGGTGCAGCCCTGCACAGCGACAGGCGGTACGGCCACTGCTGACAGGCAGCTGCCACCTCAGCACACCAGGCCTCGGCAGGCCTGGGTGTCTGCTGAGCTGCATGTCTGGGCCCCCAGCTTCCTCCTGATGCGTTAACCAGGTGTGAAGCTAGGAAGCAGTCCTCAAGACCACCTTGGGGCTTGATCGTTCTCTAGAAGAACCCCCAGAACTCAAGAGCCATTACGCCAAAAAGACCTACGTGAGCGTCAGCCAGAGACACCCATGGGGTGGCCTGGGCACTCTGAGGCTTCGTCCTGGCCCTGTGGAGCCATGGGCAGCGCTGTGCTGGCTCGCACGGAGGGCTGCCCAGGGAAGCCCCAGCCTTGTGTCTAGGGTCTCTGTCAGGCCTCCGTCATGCAGATCTAGGCATCCAGCCCTTTGGGTGGCCTGATGCCCCACCCGAGTCACAGGGCTAGACGACTTGGTACAGCGGAAGCCCCAGGGAACAGGAGCTTGGACTCCAGCAGGATATCCACAGCTTGGTGGTGACCCCAGAGCTGAGGGCGGGGCTGGCCCTCCCTGCTTGGGCTCAGCAGCAGTGGGTCCCCTTCCTGCGGCTGCCCCAGCCTTTGTGCTCATCCTGCACCCCATTCTTGGGGACTGTCTGTGAGAGTCCCAGAAGCTACTGGAATGGAGCCCAAACCCCCGAAGCTGCATCTGTTTCAGGGCTCCTGTGCCCCGTGCCACCCTCAGAGGGGCCCAGTGCCTGCCCGATGTGTCGGTGGCCAGAAGCACCCAGCCTAGGGGCCCTCAGGCTGCCACATGGCTCAGTCCCTCCAGACCCATCAGCCCATGGTCACTCGGGACACACATGTGACCTGGGATCTGGGGAGGAGAGGTGTGACCAGGACAGGGGGAGGGTCCCAGAGAGGGGTGCTGGGCTGGGGGAAGGTGGGAGGTGTGGGCAGAGCGGGGGTGAGTTGCCAGCCCCTGCTGGGCTGTCATGCTGTGGCCAGCGCTCCTCTGAGGCCCCTTCCTGCGCCCCCTGCTCTGGGCAGGTGAAGCGGGCGGTGGTGCAGGTGGTCAGTGCCATGGCCCACCACGGCTACCTGGAGCAGCCTGGCGGCAAGGCCATGGTCGAGTACATCGTGCAGCAGTGCGCTCTGCCCCCCGAGGCTGAGGTAAGGCACGCTGTCCCTCTATTCCATCATTGCGTGTTGTCTCTTGGACCCGTGGTTTGTCATCTGACTGCTGAGTGGCGCTCTGGGGGTGTGCTAGTCTGCTAGCCGTGTAACAGGTGTGATTAAAGCATCCGTGAAAGTGAGGGTGCATGTTTTTGCAGGGCGTGCGTTTATCCCCCTGTGTAAGCAGCTACTGTGAGATGCTGAGATGTTTAATTTCATAAGAAGCTTCCAGGTGGTTTTTGAAAGTAGCTGTGCCATCTCGTGGCCCCAGCAGCAGCTCTGTTGGCACGCGGGGTTAGGTCAGTGCTCTGTGTCTCATTTTCTAGCTACTGTGACAGGCTAGCATTGTGCCTGTGACCAGTGATATTGGCATCCATGTGTCTACGCGCCTGCTCACAGCTTTTACCTGCTTTGGAGTTGGGCTGTTCCCTTTCTTCTTCTTCAGGACAGAAGTGCTCTTCATATATTTTAGATGCAAGTCCCTTATCAGATTTATGGTTTGTAAATATTTTCTGACAAATCTGTTGCCTCGTAGGCATTTATTTTCTTAACATTGTATTTCAAAAAGCAGAAGTGCTAATATTTTAGAAGTCCACGTCATTGGGCTTTTGTTTATAGCTCTTGCTTCTGATGTTGTAACTAGTAAATCCTTTCTTTACCCAAAGTCACAAAGGTGTTCCCCCATGCTTGCTTCTAGAAGTTTTACACAAGGTCTGTGATCCATCTTGAGTTAATTTTGTTTAACGTGAGGTGTGGGTTCAGGCTCAGTGTTTTGCATGTGGGTGTCCTGTTGTCGCAGCACATTCGCTGTAAAGACTCTGCTCCCCACGTGGACCAGCTGCCTTTGCCTGGATGTCGAGAACCCAGTGACTTGGATGTTTATAATTTCCTAGGTGATCAGCCTTTTGTGGCTACTGTGGGCTTGTAATTTTATTGCATTGAATCTGGCCAGGTGTATTTCTGCTTCTAAGTGTTTCTTGAGATTTTCTTTTTGGCCTAATAACCCTAATAGGCAGTCAGGCGTTCAGTGTTGTTTGTGTGTATTTGGTATTAAGTTTTATCTATATTTTTAGAGCATGCTCTAAAACTTGCTATTCAGGCTCTAAACATCTCTATTTTTTTCTTCTCGATCTTTAATTTCTTGGTGAGAGGGGCCAAATGTCTCCAACAGTCATTGCGGTTTTCCCACTTTTGCTTGGTTTTCAGTGTTTGCTTTTCAGTATTTCAAAGCATGAATTGAAGATTCAGCATTTAGAGAATAGAGTCCTTTTTTGCCTGGAAGGTTCCAGGGAGCTGGGCTCTGGAGCACTGGCTCCTTGGGTCTGAGAGAAACCACTGGCCCATGGGGCAGCAGGGCTTGTCTGTGTTCTTGGTGGGAATGGCATTTTCTCAGGCAATGACCGCGTCCACAAGGACGGAACACCACCTGTGAGGATGCGGTTAGCAGCTCTCAGGAAATGCTCACAGTTTTTCTAGTCTGGATGCTGGAACTTGGCCCGGGGAGCCGACTTTCTTGGGCGATTTTAGTGTAGAGCGAGTGTCCTGCCAGTGACCGGGGATGGTCCCCTCCTTAGGGGTTGGGCAGGGCCTGTCATGCCTCCATTCAGGCCGTGTCCTCAGGGCCAGAGCCCATGACTGGTGACCTGTGCAGAGCAGAGTGCACAGCATCCTGCCCTCCCGCCCCCAGACTCAGAAGCTGGGTGCCGACAGTGAGGCCCTGGCAGCCGATAGCGTGAGGGCCATCAGCGTCAGCACTCTCTACCTGGTCAGCACCACTGTGGACAGGATGGGCGAGGTGAGCACCCCTGCCCTGGGGGACCCACCACCCTGCTCCTGACCCCTCGGTTTGGGAGCAGGTGTGGGGAGGCTGTGGGTGTGAGGAGGCTGCAGTGCAGGGAGGCCACGCTGCAGGTCTGGGCTTCTACACACCCTGCACTGCCCCCAGGTCCTCTGGCCGTACCTGCTTGAGTTCCTGGTCCCCATTCGCTTCACCAGGGCGCTGAGCCCACTCTGCAGGAGCCTTGTGCACTTGGCCCAGAAGAGGCAGGAGGCGGGGGCCCATGCTCCCCTCATCCAGTACAACGGCAATGGTGTGCCCCTGCCCCAGCCCAGCCCTCCCCCCCCGCCCCCCAAGGGGGCAGCCCTGAGTGCTGTGGTCTCTCTCCCTGCAGTGCACCTCCCATCTCCCTACGCCATCACCACCAGACTCCTGGTAAGCAGCTGCTCAGGCCTCAGTGGCTTCTCCTCCCAGCCAGGTGGCCTCCAGGCAGTGCCTACTCTGAGGGGTGTCGGGGCGGGGCGGGTGGACGCTCCCTTAGGCCCTGTTGCCCCACCCTTGTGCTGTCACTGCCCCGGGAAGGACCGTCAGGCACTCCGGGAGGGATTTGGGGAGCTGTGTCTCTGGGGCCTCCTTGCCCCCACCTGGGTGTCCGTGCTCGGCCTCAGGTGGAGCACTGTGGCCCAGGACGCTGGTGGAGACCCCAACTCTGCCTTCTGCAGGCCGTGTCTTCCCATCCCTACGTGGGGGACGGTCGCGGGGCAGCCTCGCTGCGCCTCTTGAATGTCTTGCATCAGGACATCCACCCGGCCCTGGGTCAGCGGTGGGTGACCGCCATCCCCCTGCTGCTGAAGCACCTGGACGGTGAGGCCCAGGGGTGGGCGCTGCCGCTCTTCCTCTGACCCCGACTGTTGCCTGTTGGCATCAAGGCTGGCCACTGGAGACCAGGGTTTTAAAAGTTGGAAGAAATCGCCTTTGCTGTGGTTCAGGAAAGGGCCTGGAGAGTGGGCTGGAAAGATGCTCCTTGTCTGGTGTCACCCGCAAGCTCACTGGATGTGGGCCCTTTCTTCCTCTATCCTGGAGCCGAAGGGGCCTGGGCCTGGTGGAGGGGACTCTGAGCTCTCCACTGCTGTCCACCAGGCTGAGCGGGTGACTGGTCATTTCAGAATACAGTGAAGAAACCCTGTCACAGAAGGAGTGGGAAGAAAAGCTGCTGGTGGTGAGAGAAGAGGAGAAGACGAGAGTTAGCCTGCTTTGGGAACAGGCCCTTTTCTGGCCCTGGTGGGGAGGGCTGGGGCAGTGGGTGCTGGGGGCACTGTACCTCCCAGAGTGGTGGTGCTTGCCTTGACCTGATGGTGGTGGGGAGGGGCGCAGGGACAGGCGGGTGTCTCTGGGGTGAGGACTGTGTGCTGCGATGGGGTCATATCACAGGGGCTGCTCTGGCCAGAGAGCCCTCCGTCCTGTCCCCTGCTTGGTTGAGGCCCCAGTGCCCCATGTGCTGCACACCTGACCACCCAGAATTTCTGTCTCAGCTTCAAAGTTACCTACGGCCATTCGGAGCTATGGCACAGGACCTGTGGTCACCGCCTGTGGCACCTGGGGCTTTGGGTTCTCCCCTAGGCCGGCCAGTGAGAGGCCGAGCCTGCCCTCATTGGTTGAGTTCCTGTCCGCAGTTTCTCCGGGATTCCCTGGCTGTCATGTCTGACAACACCTGGGTCTGCCAGCTGACCCTGGAAATGTGCAAGCAGCTACCCAACTACAACGGGACGCCCCTGGAGAAGGTGCACGGGGAGGGGAGCCCCAGGAGGAGGGGAGGGGGAAGGGGAGCCCCAGGAGCAGCTCCCCCAGGAGGAGGTGCAGGAGGACACACCGCCAGCAGTGCTGTGGGCACGGCCCTCGATCCTGTCCCCTGATTCCGTCTCTTGCTCCCTGAGCCTGTCTGATGGCCGCTGTGGTCCTGGCAGGACCTGGAGCAGAAGGCTGTGGGCTGGCGGCTAGAGACGCAGGGCTCCGCACCCACCTGCTGCTCCTCAGACAGTGCGCAGAGCACGTCTGGCCCTTGCAGTGGTGTGAAGTGGTGTGTCTGGCCTGTGGTGCAGGCACTGAGTGCCTCGCTAGGGGCATCCCTCCACTGGGGAGCTGGCACCACCCCTTGTCTGGCTTCGTTGCAGAACTTCCTGTACAAATGTGTCGGGACCACCCTGGGTGCCGCTTCAAGTAAGGAGGTGGTGAGGAAGCACCTGCAGGAGCTGCTGGAGACGGCCAGATACCAGGAGGAGAGGGAGCATGAGGTGGCTGCCCCCCCAGTGTGTGTGTGTGCGCACCTCCCCACCCCACCTTGCCCAGGTGTGAGTGCACCTGTGCCTCCCCAGGGCCTTGCCTGTTGCTTTGGGATCTGTGCCATCTCCCACCTGGATGACACCTTGGCCCAGCTGGAAGACTTTGTGAAGTCAGATGTACTCAGAAAATCTGCCGGCATTTTCAACCTTTTTAAGGTAGCGAGGTCAGGCTGACAGCTGAGGGGGAGGCCTGGGGTGGGCTGGCCTGGGGTTTTGCCTTAGCTGCGGTGCCAGCATGCTGAGGTTCAGTAGGGCGGACGGCGTTGGTCCTAGAGCTTCCTGGGCTCGGTGCCCTGCAGGCCGGGGGTGGGGCAGGGAGCTGGCCTCCAGTCTCTGCTTCCTCATGGGTGGGGCCGGCGTGTGTGGGCTCTCTCCCACACTGGGGTGGGGGGCAAGGAACCGGCTCTGGGCAGCAGGATGGGAGCAACCCGTTCCTGTCCCACCGCTGGTTTGTGTGTCATCTGCCCCCTGGTGGCCAGTGGGGGCTGCACGTGGGCTGAAGCCAGTTGTTGGGGAGCATCTGCGCTGTCTGCTCCTACACTAGCCCGTCTTCCTGGACCAGGGTTACTAGTGCCGGGGTCTTGGGCTGGTGTAGTATGAACAGGCCCCTAGGACAGAGGGGCCCTGGGCAGCTGCCCAAGCGAAGACGGGGACCCCACCTGGCCCTTTGGTTGCTCTCAGTCCCCAGCCCCTCCTCCTGCTTGCCCCTCCCACTGTGGTTCCCCCCTGCGTCCTTTCCCTTTTGACCCTTGGTCCCCAACAGGCCCCAGACTCCTCAGTCAAGTGGCATCTTCCTTCAGACTGGCTCTGCCGTTCTTTGGCACCTGGGGTCAGAGGGCGCGGCTCCTGCTGGGGGTGTGATTGTCACAGAGTTCTGACTTCTCAGAATCGAAGTGAGAGTGAGGCCAACAAAGTGAGGAGTGCGCTGATCCTGTGCTACGGGCACGTGGCGGCCGGGGCCCCGCGCGAGCTGCTGCTGGCCAGGGTGGAGGCGGACTTGTTCTGGAACATGTCCCAGTGCTTCAGCACCAAGGTGGGCGTCTTCTGGGTGTCTCAGAGGCTTGGGGTGGGGTGCTGCCTCAGGAGCCGCTTATGTAACTTGTCTCACTTCTGTCGTCCAGGTTCTGGGGATAAAGGTAGAAACCCAGGTACAGTGTGCGGGGCCTGGGCTCTCTCCTCTGTCTGGGCTGGCCGGGGTGGCAGTGGGGCGCTCCTGGGGCATCCTAGTCCCAGTTCAGGCAAGGCCTGCAGGACGGCCCTCTAGGGCCTAGGAGCTCCTGCCCTGGCCCAGGCCCCGGATGTTGGGGGGATGGAAGGGAGGTGGTGGCTCCCAGGCCGGGCAGGGGCCTCAGTGTGCCCCTCTCCTGGCTCCACTCCATCTCTGCCAGTGCCTGGTCGGGGGAGTTCTGCAGCCAGGCAGCAGCCTCTGCCTCACTAACACAACTCCCTTGTGGACTCTGGCACTAACCTGGGAACCTTCTCTGGGAGCGGCTGGGCTGTCCCCTTGAAGAGCGGACCCCCACCACCCTGGGTCTCCTGGGGTCTCTGGGCCGGGGCTGTTCTGTGAACTCTCTCTCTGACTCAGCCCTTTAGAGCTGGGGGCCAGCCCTCTGCTGGGGCTCTGCCGGGGCAGCTGCGTCCCCTCCACTTGGGAGAGGCAGCTGGATGGCGCCTGGCAAGCCTGCAGTCATCTGCCCAGGGTTGTGACCCCGGGACCCCCAGGTTGGGCCCACAGCCAAAGGCCTTGGGTTCCTTCACAGACCCATCTTGGCCCACGTGGAGGACTGGCTGAGAGCCCGTAGACTGGAGGGGAGTCCACGTCTGGCTTGCAGGAGAGTGGCCGGTGGCCTGGCCTCGCCACTGTGGGTGGCCCCCTCCCATTGGGCTCAGCCCCTGGGCCTCGGGCCTTGGTGGCTCCCACAGCCCAGTTGTCCTTGCAGGACCCGGCCCTGAGACTGAGCCTGGTGCAGAGTGTGTGCATGGCCACCCAGGCCATCTGCAGCAGCACCCACGGCAGCTCCTTCCACCTCTCGAGGAAGGCGGAGCTGGTGGCGCAGATGGTGGTGAGTGTGGGCGGGCTGGGGAGGACCGAGCCCCCGGGTTGTGGGGCCTGACCCGGGGGCAAGCTGGAGCTTCGGCCAAGGTCTGCCCTGCGGCTGCTCTCCCAGGAGTTCATCAAAGCGGAGCCCCCAGACTCGCTGAGGACGCCCATTTGGAAGAAGGCCATGCTTGCCTGCACGTACCTGGTGTATCCTTTCCTTGGGGGGGCGGCTGTGGGGGGCCCTCTGCGTGAGAGCTGGGCCTTAACTGGTGGCTCAGTACCCTGGAGCCGGCCCTGGAGGAGCCCGTGCAGGCGGACCTGATTCACAGCTGCCTGCACCGTGTCATGGCCGTGCTGCCGGAGCCAGAGGAGGGGGACAGCCCCCAGGAGGTATCAGTGGCCCCCACAGTGGGGGGGGACCCCCAGGAGGTATCAGCAACCCCTGTGGTGGGAGGTGGGGGACAGCCCCCAGGAGCTATCAGCGGCCCCCACGGTGGCCCTGTCCAGGGGTGGGGGCTCACAGCAGGACTGGCAGCTTCTCTTGTTCCAGCTCCTGTACCTGGACACCGTGCAGGTCCTCAAGGACTTGTTGACGAGCCTCCTTCAGTGGAACATGACGCCCCAGGGTCTGCAGGTCATGGTGGAGGTGTGTGGCAGGCAGTGGCACTCTGTGCAAGTTGGGGGTGGCCTGCGAGCCAGTGGGCAGGGCCCCTCTGACCTGGGGGGTATGCAGACGGGTGCAGTCTGAGCAGACAGGGGCTTGGAGCTCGATCTCTGTGCTCCCCCATCGTGGGGCCTGGACAGAGACCCTCTGAGGTGCCCCAGATGGGCACTCCTGACCCTCTGAGGCCATCATGATGGTGGGTAGTGTCTAGGAACACCATGTCCTTGCATGGGCATGGCTAGAGATCCGCCAGGGGTGGCCGTGGCCGTGAGCTGCATTAGCAGGACAGAACGAGGGGGTGGGGGAGCGCTGCCCCAGGGCCCACTCTGACCTGGTGCACTGGCGCCCATGCCCAGAGGGTGGCCTGGCAGGGAGGCTGCCCCAAGCTGCACCTATTGAAGCCCCTTCTTCCTCAGCACCTGAGCCCATGGATCAAGTCCCCGAGGGGCCACGAGCGGGTGCGGGCGGTCGGCCTGAGTGCCTGCCTGCTGCAGTTCTTCCTACAACACCTGCAGATCAGCGTGAGTGCTCCAGGGCGGCCTGCGAGGCCCCTCTTTGGCCGCATGCCCATCCCTTGGCCCGGGGCCACAGTGTGAGGCCCTCACGTCTCCCACTGCCCGGTGCTGTGAGTGGCACTGTCCTCTCCTGGGCTGTGGACAGAGGACCACAAGGGTCAGCAAGTGTCCCCAGGCCTGGCCACTCAGCATTGAACCTGATGGGCAGCCTCATCCTTAGGAGCCTGCCCAACACAGGGAAGGGTGATGGGGACCCCCATGTGAGAGGAGGAGCGGAGGGTGTTGGAGGCAGAAGCCACAGCTCGGGCCAAGGTAGGGACTTGTGAACCCCTGGAGCGCGGCAGAGAAGACAGCACCGTTAGTTGGAACAGTGGGAAGGAGCACCTCCCAGCGCCCCCGTGGTTACTTTGCATTTTAGTATTTGTTGGGGTTCAGCAGCTCCTCTTCCCTTGTTAGAACCTCGCAGTTGTTCTTACGAGGCCGTTACTCTGCTGGCTTTAGGGTAGACGGGCATGGTCCTCCTACTCTCCCACGTGGCCTTGACAGGAGTGTACCAAGGGCTCCTGTGCTGATAATGGTGGACCTGGCCACCCCAGCCCCTGGCCCTAGCAGAGGCACGGTCTGTCGCTGCTGTCTCCACTGTACATAATCATTTACTTATTGTGGTAGGCAGGAGAACTGGACTTCTGGATACTTAGGAACTGGTAGGAACTGGGTAGTTTATAAGGAATAAGATTTCTCTGTGACTCTTAATGAGTGTTTAGTTAATTCTCTGCTCTTC
Source organism: Bubalus bubalis (assembly GCF_019923935.1). Lineage (NCBI taxonomy): Eukaryota > Metazoa > Chordata > Mammalia > Artiodactyla > Bovidae > Bubalus > Bubalus bubalis. Next base: position 81,308,337 of record NC_059171.1, read on the forward strand.
AGACATGCAGCCACAGCCGTTCACAAAGGCCATGAGTTTGGCCTTTCTCACCATTTCGACACCTGCTGGCTTGTGCTGCTGACCGCAGGAAGGTGGACACTGGCGGTGGCCCCAAGCCATTAACTCTCAAGCAAGATGCTCGTTGGTTGGCAGTGTTGTTATTTGTTGTGTTCAGAGCATCATCTGTTGGCTGGCTTAGATAGCTTTTCCTACCCAGGTTCTCCCATGGCCTGTTTTTCACGTAACCCTGGTCCAACCAGAGTTCATTTTTTATTCGTGATGAGACAGGGCTCTGCCCTTGTGGAGAGGAACGCAGCTGGTGGCCCTCAACCCCCGTCCAGCCTCCCCCTGGTTTCGGGAGGAGTAACAGCCTGGAGCCCCACACCTTTCAAGAGCCCGTGCTGGGCAGGCGCATGGTGGCCCCTCCCAGGGAAGCCACTTGTGTGTGGGCTGTGTGTTGGTGGTGGGTAGCTGATGTCCCCCACTTTGGGGCATAGGAAGCAAGGCCCTTTGCTCAGAGCACGGTTGAGAGGCTCTGTATTCGAGGAGAACAGGAAAGGCTCTGAAGAACAGGCCCAGTCCCCATGGGGATGAAAGGGCTTGTGTAGCACCCCTTGGCTTTTGGAGCGGGAATTCCCATGTGTCTGAGGAGTGATCAGAAGCCGGCCATGCCCTGTCCACACCCCTGCTTGCCCAGCTCTCGTCCCTCTTGGGACCCACCCTGGGCTGGGGGAGGGCTGCCCTCTGGTCACAGGCCTGCCCATATCTGGGTCCAGGGGGTACAGGTACCTGCCCACCCCAGCGACTCCTGAGCCCCAGTGCCATCTCTGGCTATCTGCCCCCAGAGTCCCCACAGTATCCCTACATCTGCCTCTCCAGGCCCTGGTGCCCTTCCACAACCTGGGCCTCCTCATTGGCCTCTTCTCCCCACGGTGCGCCGACCTCTGGCCTGCCACTCGCCAAGAGGCTGTGAGCTGCGTCCACTCCCTGCTATACCTGCAGCTGGCCTGTGTGGGTGAGCCCCCCTAGCTGGGCAGCAGTGTCTGTGTGTTGGGGGGATGAGGGAGCAGAGGCTGGGCCTCTGGTGGCCAGGGAAGGCCTGCGTCCACCCCACGTGCCCTGCTGCCTTGCAGGCTTCTCGCGAGACTACCAGGACGACATGGCTGAGCAGCTCCTCAGCCTCAAAGATGGCCTGGTGCACCCTGACCCTGCCATTCTCTTCCATACCTGCCACAGCATTGCCCAGGTACCTGCCAGTGGCCGCTGCAGCAGCTCCTTGCACGTACGGGCTCTGTGGGTGCCAGCTGGGCAGGCAGGCAGGTCTTATCAGAGTTCCATGTCCAGCACCAGCCTGCCCCTCCTGCACTTGCTGGGCCCACCCTCCGGGGCCCAGTAGGGGGTGGCAGGAGCTCAGCTTTTGGCTCCACAAGGTTGAGAAAGCTGCCCTAGCTCACCCAGTGACTCCCAAGCCAGGACAGTGCTTCTGTTCCACTTGGTGACTGGAAATGACCCTCAGGGGTCTGGAGGCTTTCTCTCCTGCTAAAGATGGAAGGGAAGGGGATTAGCAGGGCCCTTTGTGGAGGTCAGGGGGACTGAGACATTGAGAAGCAAAGACCCAGCCCAAGGGGAGTCCTGGGGGATTGGGAACTTCATGTTCGGGCTCAGACTTTCTAAATATTCATCCACTTCTGTGATTTTATTTCTTCTCTGTACAGAGTTTATCTGCCCTAACTTCTGGTTGCTCTCTGTTATGTGGAGGGAGCCCAGGGACTCTCCTCTGTTTCTGGGAGGAGCTGAGGGTGCTTTGGAGCCTCTGAGGCTGGGGAGTCCAGGATAGAGCATGCCCCCATCTGCCCTTGACTCTACTCTAAAGAGGCTGCACACCAGGACCACTCCTAGCCTACCCCGCTGGTCAGGAGAAGCCTCCTGGAGGGTGCTGACCTGGGCCCTGCAGATGCCCAGGGACCCCCTTCCAGGGGCCTGGAGGCCAAGGGCTGCACCTAGACCTGGCTTCAGTCTGGGTAGGGGTCCTGGGCGTGGGCCACCCCACCCGGCACTGGCAGAAGCTCTAAAGGCTTTAAGGGCCTGTAAGAGGGTGGGAAGGGCTGGAGGAGGGGTTTGAAAGGGGCCAGTCCTTCCCTGAGAAGCTGAGTCCCTGGGATGCCACGCCCCGAAGGTGTGCTGAGCCCCTCCTCTCTGTCTTCCTGACACAACTGTCCTCCTAGCTTATTGCCAAGCGCCTCCCGCCAGATCAGCTCATCAACCTCTTGCTAACCTTGTTTGAGAGCCTGGGAGATCCCGACAAGAACTGCTCGCGAGCCGCCAGCGTCATGATCAACTGCCTGCTGAAGGAGCGGGGCAACATGCTGCAGGAGAAGGTGGGGCCTGGGGGCGGGGCCAGGGCCTGGTCTAGAGCTCCCTGGGGGCGTGGCGTGGGCGTGGTCCTGTCCAGTGGGTCAGCCGGGAGTGCTGGTGGGCAGGGCTGGTAACCTGGGGCTCCCCACCCAACTCCCTGCTCTGTGGAGGTTTGGCCCTCAGCACTCTACGCTTCTCCCTGTGGGCCTGATGGGATAAATCTTCCTCTTCTCTTTGAAGACTGAACTAGGCGAAAGTAACTGCTCAGAATGTAAAGATAGAAAAGGCAATTGAAAGGGAAAGGCCAGTGCTAGGGTCTGTGATTGGGCACTGAGCCGGCACAGGCTGAGCGCCCTGCTCGCATACTGGTGAGGACAGGGGTCCACAGGGTCACTAGGTGCTGGCACAGAGGCTTCCGCGGCAGGTCCAGCCCAGAGCAGAGGTGCCCGGGACACACAGATCCTGCCCTATCCACCATCCCATCATCACCTTTGAGGCCTTCTGGCCATGAGCTCATGTGGTGGCCCACGTGGTCCCCAAACATAGTTGCCAGCCACCCTGACAGATGTGCTCAGGTCCTGAGGCCTGAACAGGCTCCAAAGCTCAGGTGACTGCTAGATTAGTGCTAGATTCATGGCTGCCCATGAATCCTATGAACTACATGACCCAGCAGGTGCGTTCCCATATGCTTGGACAAAGATTTAAGCTCCCTATTAAAGTGAAGCATAGCAATAGAAAAGAGGGGTTGTGCTAAGTGGACAGCCTTGGGGTTCACAGGAGCAGAGGCCCTACCAACCCCAGAGCCCCTGGCACCCCAGCTGGCCCCACAGGGTGCCACTAGCTCTCTGCAGCACAGAGCAGGGCTTGGGATGCACCTTGCAGAGCAAGTGCCTCACGTCTGGCGTGCATGGCTGTCGTCTGTGGGACGGCGTGTGTCTTCCAGGCCTGGCCCATATGGGTCGCCCCATCACTCCCTCACCTGCCCACCTCAGCGAGTGCTGGGCATTTCCCAGTCTGAGCACAAGTGCTGCTGGAGTCGGGCTCCTTTGGACCTGAGGGTGCATTTCAGTTGGAGACATGGCCAGGAAAGTGGGGCCGCAGGAAAGGCCTTTGTGCCGCTGTCCCAGGGCTGTCAGAAGGCCTCGGGGCTGTCCCAGCTCCTTTGCGCACGTTTTTCTGTGGCTTATGACCTGGAACACTTGCATGTTTCTTGGCTACTCAGTTCTCCTCCATGAGGAGAGTGATCTTGGCCATTTTCTTCTGGGTGGTCTGTACTTTTCTTACCAGTTCGCAGAAGTACTTTGTATATTCTGGGTACAAGTCCTGTATTGGATGGGTCCCTCACAGGTGTTTTCTGGGGGGAGGCGAAGCAGGAGCTGCCAGTGGAGAAGCCCTGTGTGGAGGGGCCACCTGCTGAGGCGGGGGTGGGGGTGTGTGTGGTGTGGCACCTGGAGGGGAACGTGTGCCATCGTGGGACCCCAGCCAGGGCCTGAGGGTGTGGGGCAGGGAGTGGAAGGAGGATGGAGGAGGGTGTGACTGCAAGCGACGGCCAGGGGTTGACGGGCCAAGGTTCAGGTTTTGCGCTGAGTGGGGCTCCTGGGTCAGCTCTGAGTGGTAGAAAGGTAGCCTTGGGGCTCTGTGTCGGGGGAGGGGGACAGGCCGGACTGCAGGCCGTGGCCGCTGGTGGTCCTGGTATCTGTATATACATGCACACGTTTTGTTGATTTGTTCCTTTGTCGGTGGACACTTGTTCTGCTTCCTTCTCTTGGATGTTGTGAGCCATGCTGCTGTATAACGTGGGTGAAAGGCATATCTCTTCAGGATCCTATTTTGTTTTGGGTGAACATCTGGAAGTGGAATTGCAGGATCTTATGGTGATTCTATTTTGAATTTTCAGAGGAACTGCTATACTGTTTTCCATAGTGACCGCACCCGTTTATGTTCCCACCAGCAGGGCACGGGGGTTCTCGCCAGTATTTGTCAATGCCTGTGTTTTTAATAGTGGCCACCCTGATGTGTGTGAAGCAGCATGTCATACTGGTTTCAACTTGCTCTTCCTCTGCAGTGAGTGATGTGGATATGCCTGCCAGCCATTTGTCTTCTTCGGAGAAGTCCACATCCCTGCCCATTTCCAGATCAGGTTATTGGATTCGATATCATTTTGGAACTGTAGGAGCTGCTTGTACTCTGAAATTAACACATTATCAGATACATGACCGGCAGGTGTTTTTGCATAGGTTGTCTTCTCCCTAGATCGTGTCTTTTGCTGCAGCTCCATATGCAGTGCTTTGAGGCTCATTTCCAAGGAGTCATTACCAAATCTAGTGTCCCGAAGATTTCCGTTTTTCTCTAGGAGTTTACTAGTAGTTTTGAGTCCTGCCTGTCCTGGATAAATCAGGGTGCCTCTCCTGGGGCCCATGTGCTGAGCTGGCTGCCGGCCTCCAGAGCTGCTAGGCTGTCTCCTCCGGCTCAGCCTGCAGACCCACTCAGCACACCCACCCCAGGGTGGTGTCCCTGCCTCACGCTTCCAGTCTGTCTGCAGCAGGCCCCTCTAGCTCACGTGACAGGGACACTGGCATCGGCCCCATTGGTACCATTTCCTTTCTTGCCCTGAGAGCCTGCTGGGGGACCCCCAGAGACACCTGGACAGTCGGACTTGAGTTTCTCTGACACCAAATCAGAAAAAGCAGTCCTAGTCAGTGACCTGTGACCGGGCTGACCCCTGCCCCAACACCCCAGGATGGTCAGGTGGGCGCAGAGGGAACTGGGGGTCAAGGGCAGAGGGACATGGCAGGAACGAACAGCTACCTCCCAACGTGCAGGCATGGGAAGCAGCGCCGCTCCACAGAGATGGCCGGCAGACCTGAGGCAGAGGGTGTGGGGCAGTGGTTCCTCCTGGGCATGTGCCTGGGTGAGGCAGCCGTGCCCACAAGAATCTGTGCAGGTTAAGGAGGGGGACCCCATGAAGAGGGTTCCCAGTCTGGAGCTGCGGGTGTGGGCTGCTGAGGGCGTATGTGGAGGCGCCCAGCAGGTCTGAGGTGGCCCTGAGCCCCCTGGGCAGGGTGGGCCCTGCTCACCAGTCCCAGGAAGCCGAGAACCCGGTGTGGACGCAGCCAGAGCCACCACACCTGAGCACTGGAGTACCATCATGGCTCCAGAGAGGTCCAAGCTGCTCTTGGGGCTCATGGGTATCGCTGCTGAGAAAGTCTGCAGAAGCAAAGACAACAGAGACAGATGAGCTGAGACAGTGTCTCAGACTGACACCCAAGGGAGAAAACGGAAATGGAAAAAACTACACGCAGAAATTTGAAATGCAGTAAAGTAGACATACGGGCAGTTATGTTCCAGGGGACTTTGAGAACCTGGGGTGAGGGACAGGCCTCCGCAGGGTGCCACCATCACCCGTACCCACGAAAACTACCAGTGCCAGCCGGCCAGGCCTGGGGTCTTCTGGGGAGCCCTGCCCCTCACGGCCGAGAAAGAGCCCAGGAGACTGGAGTGAGCCATGCTCCTTGCCCCAGAGACGGTGTGGCCTGTTCCAGTGGCACTGTGACTGGGACGATCACAGCCCATCTACCCACGAACGTCATGGGGCCCACGCCAATGGCCAAGACGAGAACCCAGCCACAGTTGGCTCAGGGCCACCCTCCCGCCAGGCTCCCTGAGCAGGCTCAGTGTGGCGGCAGCCAGCTGGTCAGGGAGGCGTAGCTGGATGGGCCAAGGGTTGGGGCCGACAGGCAGAGCCACAGCAAAGAGGTCCAGGTCCTTAGAAGGTCGTCAGCCTTCTGCACTCAGGTCATAGAAAGAGAAGGACTTGGTTATGTTTACAAATCCTTTGAGAACTGTGGTGACAGAGCCCCTCCTTCAGGCTGGCCACACGTGTGCCTACATTTCCCCCTGCCTGTTCCCGCTGTGGGCGTGGGTCCCATCAGAGCTTGGCGGGCCCTTCCCTCTGCTCTTGGGCCCGGGGCCCCCGGCGAGTCCTCAGCCAGCCCTGCCCCGGGGTGGAGCCTACGACCGCCAGCTGCCCCATCCAGGGGGCCCTGTCCCTGGGGCCATGGCCAGCACTATCGTCAACTTTCGCCTCACACCAGGACGCTTCCTAGCTGTCCAGCCTGGACGGTGCGGGGCGGCACCCCATCGGCTCAGGCCACCGGGTGCCCTTGTTGCCCATCGGCTGCTGCTCAGTCGCCACGGCCAGAAAGCCTGCCCCTCCTAGCCAAGCCTGTGGCCTGGGAGGAGGGACGGAGCGCTTTCCGGTGAGCAGTGGGCATCTGTGTCTTGCCTGCAGGGGTCCAGGCAGGGTCACCCTGCGAGCCTCAGCACTCACCCCCGTGGCCTTGCCCTCCCACTCTGTCCCCTCAGGTTGTGTGTGTGTTTCTGTCTGTCCTGGCACCTCCTGCCAGCAGGACCCTCTTGGGTTCCTGTCCCTTCCCACATGGACTCTGGGGCCATGAGTCATCTCCCTTGGCCCTGAGGGCTCTGGCTCCTGTCCTCCTTCCTCAGGGCTGGGAGCAAGGAGCCCTGACGTCATCGGCGGGTGAGGGGTGCTGGCTTCCCTGGCCCCAGGAATCGGTGCCCATGCGGGCATGTCCTGCCACTGGCCTGACCGCTGCCTGCCCACAGGTGCCCGAGATTGTGAGCGTGCTGCGCTCCAAGCTGCAGGAGACCCGAGAGGAGCATGTCCTACAGGCCGCACAGCACAGCGTGTTTGCCCTGGCCACCCACCACTGTGCTGCTGTGGTGTCCAACCTTCTGGGCAGCCCCCTGCCCTTTGACAGGTACCTGGTGCCCACCCACCTGCAGGGATGGATGGGGCTCCGTGCTCTGGTGTCCCCACGCCTGACAAAATATTTGTGGGCCCCCAAATCCTGTGTGTGGGAGCTTAGAGGCCCTGGCACTGGGCCGGGTGGAGATGGTTTGCTCTCATGGGCAGTGCTCGCCAATTCTCTGGGGCTGGTGCTCTGCTGGGCCTCCATCCACCATCATCCATGAGCAAGACCCTGGCCCGGGGCCCTCCTCAAGCCAGGAAAGGTCTCCATTTGCCACCCTGGCTCCTGAGGATACACTGGCCCATCAGTGACACTGCAGTTGCCGCCATGGGGTTCTCAGGGCAGAGTGTGTCCACACCCGGGCCTGTGCCGGGCCTGTGGGTCCCCAATCCCCGGGGCCCTTGCTTCTGCACTAAGGCCTCCAGGCAGCCTTTGCTCTGCTCCCAGTGCTTCCAGAGCTCAGGGCCCGCTGGGCATGCCTTTCTTTGGGTCCACATGGTGGATGGAGCCGGCACCTGTGATCTGGAGACCCCCGTGCCAGGGGACAGGGAGGCAGCGCATCCTTCCCTGTGGCTGCGGCCTGAAGCACCTGCACCTGCCCCAGAGTGGGGCTCCCACGGCCTGCTTGGCTCTCGCTTAGACAGCGGGCACCACTCCCCAGATGCGGCAGTCCCGTCTGCCACTGCCCCTCCTGCCATCACTGCCGGCCTTTTACCCTTTGCGTTCTAGGGGTCCCTTTCCCAGAGTAAACCACACTTGATTGCTGATATGGTTGGGATTAAACCAACTGCCTATTTTTCTTCCCTTGGTCTTTTTTATCTTCCTTACTGTCTTTTTAGATTGACAGGGCCTTGTTGCAGTTTCACTTTATCCTCGGTTAGTTTGGAAGTTGCACTCCTGTGTCTGGACCACGTTTACTCAGCCGTCCCTCTCCGGGGCTGTTGCTGGGTTTGGAGCTTGAGCTCGGCACATGCTTCCCTTTAGCTTGAGTAAGAGGACGTGTCCTTTCTGGCTCCTGTGAGCCCAGATGGGGCTGAGGCCAAGGGATGTGCACGGGGTGTCCCTTGTTGATGGTGCTCTGCACCTTTTGGCAGAGAGGAGTCTGAGGCTTTCCATTCTTAGTCCTGCCAGGGGGCTCCCTGGCTTCTCGAGCCTGTGAGTTAGTGTCTGTCATCAGCTCTCCCGACTTTCAGCCTGTCTCTTCAGACACCATCTCCCCTCTGCTTGTGAGACGCCACTCAAATGTGCGCTCACCCCCACCACCCTGCCCCTGACACCTCTGCTTCTGAACATCCAATGACCCTTCCCTGCGGGGTTCTGGGCAACTTCCTCCACTTGTCTTCCAGTTCACCATTTCTCTCTCCTGCCGTGTCCAGGCTGTTGTCAAGTACATCACCGAGCACAGCGCTGCGTGTCTTGTCTCATTTCTAAAGGGCTGTTGGTTCGCTTCCAAATGCACTCTGTGTTTAGAGTTTCTGGTTCTGGTTAGATCTCTGATGTCTGTCGCTTCTCCCCGTAAACGTACCGTGCAGCCGCAAACCTGTGTAAACGCTGGGGCTGGGGTAGCTCGGGCCTCCTGCAGCCTCTGCCTGACCTCACCTGCATGCCTCTTTGGCCACGTGCTGCTCTTTGCTCAGAAGGCGTGCACGGGACTGGGGTGACAGTGACTCCTCTAGGGAGCCCAGTGTCTGCTTCTGGCAGCTCCAGGGGACACCTCCTCACCACTGGGTCTCTGCTCACCATCAAGCTGCCTGGTTAGGACCCTGGGTTGGAGGAAGGGGTCACTCAGGGCCTGGAGTCAGGGTGCTGTTTGTGGCCTGGCTGGAGCCGAGGCCAGTGGGCATGCTGGGGCTGTAGAGCTGGGGCTGGCAGAGGCCTCAGAGGGGTTGTTCTCCCGCCCCTCCAGCCACACCTGCACCCTGTGGCGAGCACTGGCCTTGGAGCCCGGCCTCGCCGCACAGGTCCTGGGGCTGCTCCTGGAGAAGATAAACAAGGACATCCTGTTTGAGGAGAGCCAGGCCTTCCTGCTGAGCAGCACGCCGGACCGCGTGGCCACCCTGCTGCCCCTCGCAGTGAGTGGGGGCTGGGCCGGCACACACCACCCCCTCTGCCCTCCCCCGTGGGCCCAAGAGGCGATGAGGGGCCACGTGGCCGCTGCCAGAGGGCCCCATGGGGAGCCTGGGTTGCGCCTTGTTGGCACCTGGCAGCTGATGGGAACCCTGGAGCTGGCGAGCTGTGAGCCCAGGCTCGTAAAGTCCCCGCAGGTGTAGGCCCCCAAGGGAGCCCACTCTATTTCATCCTACGGGGAAAAAAATAAACCCAGCTTGGCAGCATTTCCACAGTGAAACAGCTGCAAGAATTTCCTTCTCCTGCTGAGGAGCCAAGAGCAGATGCTGGGAGCTGGTCCTCAAGGTGGCCACGTTGCCCCGGGCCTGCCTTCTGCCCCGTGGGCCAAGCTGGACAGGGCTGGGCTCCTCATCTCACCCCCACAGCTACCCCTCCCAGGGCTCAAGACCTCAAGGAATGCGGGGTGCCTGCAAAGAAAGAGGGGCTGTAGGCCGGTTTTTGTCCCGGGTGCAGGGTCCAGCGTTCTCTGCGCCTACCCTGAGGGTGGGGGCAGAGGCTGAGGTGGCCCGTCTACAGGCCACCTGTGCACTGCACGAGGTCGCATCTGCCCCGGCGTCCGGGCCAGCAGTGCTGGAGCTCTACCCCCAGCTGCTTGTGGCACTGCTGCTGCGGGTCAGCTGCACCATGGGTGTCCAGCCGCCCCCGCAGCTGCAGGCCAAGGAGAGGAGGAGCGTCAGCTCGGGCCTGGCCTCACGGAGCCTCGAGCCTTGCAGGTGAGTGGGCCTGGCCTGGCACCCCCAGGCCATGACTGTCGGCTGCTGGAAGTAGCTTCCCAGCAGTTGGGGGCGGGGGGCCGGGCACCAGCTGACCCTGAGCTGCGCCTTCCCTGGGGAATGCTTGGGGTCAGCAGGTTCCAAGCCAGCCCACCCTGAGTGCAGCCTCAGTCCTCAGCCACACTAACTGGGGCCCCAACTCGAGACCCTGCAGGGCCCCCACCTGCAGTTGGCCACGGCTCTGGCCCCAGCCCTGTAGGAGCGCAGCTGCCACATGGGTGAGGCCCTGCTGGCTTGGAGCGGGGCCTGGTGCCACTGGCTGTGCCCACGCCTTCCCCATGTTTCTCAGTCGGGGGGTCCGGGGACAGGCTGGGGCCCCTTCAGCTCTTGCAACAGCAGAGGGTCCACAGTGCTGCCCAGGGGAAGGGACACTAGTAGCAGGGAGCAGGCTGGGGGTCCCTGGGCATGTTTTCTAAGAGCATAGGCGGGTGTGTGTGCACATGCGTGCAAGGGGCAGAGCTGTGCCCTGCCCGCGCCAGCTGACCCCGTACCCATATCTCCGCAGCTCTGCGGTGGATGCGCTGCAGGCTGTGCTTGTCCGCGGTGGCAACGAGGATGTGGTGCAGCGCATGGAGCTGGACGGGGGCTGGCAGCTGCTCAGGACCTCGGCTGGGCATGAGGAAGGCGTCACCCGGCTGGCCAGGTGAGCGGGCAGCACATGGGGCAGCGGGGAGTCCGTGAGGGCAGCGGGTTCTGTAGGTGCAGCGGACCAGGCGCAGGGGGAAGGCCTCTTGGGGGGGCAGTGTCTGAGCAGAGGATGTGCAGGGCAGCTGGGCGGCGGGGCTAGCAGGCTAGACGGTACAGGGTGGGAGGCAGGCGCACTCCCCAGGCCCCCGGGACTGGTGTGCTCCGGGCAGCCTAAGGCCCCAGCTCCTGCCCGCGTGCCTCCTTCCCAGTGCCATGGCAAGGTTCGCAGGCCCCCGGCTGCCCCTGGTGATGAAGCTGCTCTTCACCACACAGAGTAGCATGTATGAGGTCCAGAGGGTCACCTCCACCGCCTTCCTGGCTGAGGTATGAGCACTTGCTTTGCACCATGAATGGAGGGGGGAGGGGGGCAGTGTGAAGTACCCCCCCATAGGCAGGCCTGGGTAGGGCAGGGGAGCCACATTGAAAACCCACCCCAGACCAAGGCAGTGGGGGCCAGGGAGGGGCTGGGGTCAGGAGTTAGGGGAGGTTGAGGAAAGGCCAAAAGCCCCCCTTGGCCTGCTGGCCTCAGCCATGTCCCCTCAGTGACCAGGGACCGGTGCTGCCCGGTGCATTTGGGGGTGTGTGGTGGTCAGCACGCCTCTGCCCCCAGCTGCTCAGCAGCAATGTGGTGAACGACCTGATGCTCCTGGAGTCGCTGCTGTACAACCTGATGGCACAGCAGAAGGACACGAGTGCCCGCGTGCGGAGGCTGGTGCTCCACGGCCTGGCCAACATCACCTTGGGCTCCCCAGATAAGGTGACCATCCGGCAGCCCTCTGGGGCCCTGCTCCTGGGCGAGGGAGGGACAGCAGAGCCACAGCTGGTGAGGAGACCCGGGCAGACCCAGCAGCCACAGGATCGGAGGTGGTGCTCGGAGGGTGGGCAGCTGGGCATGGCATGGCCTGGGCACACAGGAATGTGTGGCCTCTCCAGGTACGGACCCACAGCCCCCAGCTCCTGACAGCCATGATCGGTGGGCTGGATGACGGGGACGACCCACACAGCCTGGTGGCGCTGGAAGCCATGGTGGGCCTGACAAGGCTGATGGACCTGGTGGACGCCTGGGACCTACATGCAGTGCTGCTGCACATTGCTGTCCGCATTCGGCCCTTCTTTGACAGCGTAGGCCCCCCCCGCCCCTGGCCATTGCAGCCTGGCCCACTTTACCCCTTGCTCCCCCTTCACTGCCCTGCGGTTGCCCGGGAAGCTGGGCTGGAAGGGCCATGTGACACCCGCTGTTGCCCAGGAAAGGATGGAGTTACGCTCAGTGTCCATTGGCCTCTTCGGGCACCTCAACAAGGCCTGCCGTGGGGACTGCAAGGACGTGTTCCTGGAGCAGGTTGTGGGCGGCCTGGTGCCCCTTCTGCTGCACCTGCGTGACCCCCACGCACCCGTGGTCACGGTGAGCAGAGTGGGGGATGGGTAGGCCCGGCCAGCTCAGGGACTTAGGGCTCAGGGTGTGCCCTGCAGGCCTGCAGGTTCGCCTTGCGCATGTGCGGCCCCAACCTGGAGTGTGAGGAGCTGGCAGCCGCCTTCCAGAGGCACCTGCAGGAAGGCCACGACCTGCACTTCGGAGAGTTCCTCAACACCACCTGCAAGCACCTGGTGAGGGGCGGGGCTGGGCGGCGGGGCGGGGCCGGGCCGGGCGGTGGGGCGGGGCCTGCCTAACCGCCTCTCTGCAGATGCGCCACTTCCCCGACCTGCTGGGCCGCTTGCTAAGCACCAGTCTGTTCTACTATAAGAGCAGCTGGGAGGATGTCCGTGCTGCTGCCCCCATGCTCACAGGTGAGGCTGCCCCGGGCAGCACCCCCACACCGACCTGGCCCCTGACCTCAGTCCTACCCCTGGCCCCCAAGCCCCCTCACTGCGGCCCCACCCCCACAGGGTTCTTGGTGCTACACATGGAGGCTGAGCAGCGGCCACAGGTGGACCTGGAGCAGCTCCTCACGGGTGAGCCCCAGTCCTGCCAACCCCGCCCCACACAGCCAGGAGCCCAGAGGGCCCCCGCCCCCCCAACATGCTGGGCTGCACTGACCCTGTGGGCACCAGGGGGGACTAAGTGATTTTCCTGGATTTCAAGGATTTTTTCCCTGTCACTGGTGACCTCATCGTCTCTAGTAATTCACGGAAACTTCTTAACTGTTCCAAAAGAGCTTAAAAAACACTAAAAAAGGAAAAACTATCTTTCCGTTGGCTCCTGAGCCCTCCCGGCAGAGGCCTGTCTTAGGAGGGCGGTGGGCGGGCGGCCCCACGCACAGGGTGGGGTGTCAGCCTCAGGGTCCTGGCCCCCAGGCTCTGTGCGCCCGGAAGGGGTGGGGGCAGCCTCAGTCGCAGCTGTTAGCGGGGTGTGGGCGGGATCTTGGGCTCAGTCAGTTCTCCAAGGGCCGTGGCGGAGCCCCCAGCAGCGGCTCCTTGTCCCCCAGCACTCCAGCTGCTGCTCAAGGACCCAGCCCTTAAGGTGCGCTTGAAGGCTGTGAAGACTCTGGGCCGCTTGGTGAAGTTCGCCTGAGGCTGCCCCAACACCCAATACCAGCCTAGCTGGCTGGAGGGTCCAAGACAAGGCCCTAAGGAGTCCCCTGCCCACAGGGCCACAGGGGAGGCCTTGGGCCCACACAGCAAGGGAGGGCTGGAACACAAGGGTGGTCAAGTCACCAACCCCCATCTTCCCAATAAAGCCATTTGCTGCTCAGCAGGTGACGTGGTGATGTGACCTGGCTTGTGGGCAGGCCAGCAGCCCCCTCCCCCATTAGGAAGCTGACTCAAGATTACCCAGCAAATTCCTGTATTGAGAGTCCAGGGCACATGTGCTGCCCACCCCCACCTGCCCCAGAAGCAGGGTGTCTAGGTGAAGAGGCGGAGAGTGCCATCAGCCCCGGAGGAGAAGACCCAAGGCTGGGTGGGGTGGAAGGCCACGTCAAGCACCCCCAGATCTCTGGTCAGGGCGTGCCCCTTGAGCACCTTCACGGGCACCAGCAGTGGGTTCTGCAGCAGGTCACTGTAGGGGAGGGAGAGACTCAGGACGTGGGTGGAACCGTCCCCAAGGGGCGCAGGCAGGCGGGGGCGTTGACACTCACTTGTACACCATCCCGTGGCAGACGATGACACTGCCGTCGTCGGAGCCAGACGCGAAGAGTGGGTACCGGGGGTGGAAGGCCACGGCCCGGAGGGCCTTCTTGTGATGCCTGGGGTGGGGGGGAACCAGGCTCAGTGAGGCAGGGGTCGGGGCAGGAAGCGACCGGTTGCCCACCAGCATCTCACCTTAGCACTCTGTATGGCTTGGTGGAGAGGTCCATGTCAAACCAAACGAGCTTGCTGTCATAGCTGCCGCAGATGACGTTGTCACCTGGGGGCAAATTCGGTGGTGGGGACTTGGTGGCCCTCAAAGTGCCACCCTCCCACCAGGACACCCCCTTACCTGCCGGGTGCACTGCGAGGCTAGACACCCACTTGCAGTTGGGCATCAGCTTTTTGGTGAGCTCCTGGCGCAGCAGGTGGTAAAGGCGGACGCAGCGCTGGGAAGCCACGAGCAGGAAGGGCCGCGTGGGGTGGAAGGCTACACGCTGCACCTGGCCATGGCTGCGGCGGAAGGGGCTCTGGCTGCGGCGCCGGCTCAGCTGGTGGATCAGCACCTGGGTGTGCCCCGGAGTGGCCAGCACCACAGCCAGGTAGTCCCCGCGCCCGTGCCAAGTCACCTGCGTTACTGGCTGCAGGGAGGTGAGGCTGGGTGAGATGCGGCCCCTCCCCGGGGCCCCGCCCTCCGCCCCGCCCCGCCCTCCGCCCACCTTTCCATGGTGGATGCGCAGCCGCAGGCCGTCCTGGCGCTCCTCCTGGGAGGCTTCCAGCCAGTGCGCGGGCTGTGAGGCAGGGTCCGGGGGTGGGGTGAAGGCGCTCAGCAGCTGGTCCGTGCTGCCCACCACCAGCCGATCCCCCAGGGCCGGGTTCAGCAGCAGCACCGTGTCCTCCCTGCAGTCAGAGCCAGATGGAGGTCCTCAGGCATGGGTCTGTCCCCCAACCCCGACCCCGGGCACCCCGGGCCTCACGCACACTGCCACAGCCACCAGGCAGACGGTGGGGTGAGGGTTCCAGGCGACACTCTTCACCGCACCGCCCACGGGCACAGTCCTCATGCAGCGGGCAGTGGCCACCTCCCAGAGTCGCACCGAGCCATCATCTGAACCTGGACACGCAGACAGGCCCTCAGTACCTGGCCCTCCAGGCCAGCCTACCCTGCCCCCCTGCGGAGCTGCCCCACTGCGCGCCCACCTGATGCCAGCCACTGGCCATCTGGGGAGACACTGAGGCAGCGGACAAGGTTGTTGTGGCCCCTGTAGACCTGCAGAGAAAGGGCAGGGTGGTAAAGACCAGACACTCGGAGGCCTTTGCTCCCTGCCACCCGCCCTGCCTGCTCACCAGGGCCTGGCACGTGGGGAAAGGCTGCAGGTCCCGTGGCCGGGGCAGCTTGGGGATGAGGTCTTCAGGGTCCACGTTCACCTGAAAAAGGATGCAGGGTCAGCTGCACCCACCCCCACTCCACGCCCCTGCCTGGGCACCCCTGCATACCCTCATCTTGCGCTGCCGTGGGCACAGGTAGAGGTCCAGGCAGCGCTCAAAGCGCTCCTGGATGAAGCGGCCGTAAGCAGGCACGGCCCTCAGGCTCGGGAACCGGCGCGGCAAGAAGCTGAGCTTCCTCTCCTCAGGCTCCTGCTGCTCCCAGGCCAGGCGCTGTGGAGGCAGGAGGTGAGCCAGGAGCCGGGGCCGGGCCAGGGGCTAGCCCAGACCCCACCGTGCACCAGGCCCACCTCCTCCTCGCTGGGCAGGTACTCGGGAGGCGGGTTGTAGGACTCCGAGTGGCCAGGCAAGGCCAGCTTGGGAGCAGGCACGTGCATCTTATGGCGACCCAGCACCGCGTTGGGGTCCTCCTGGGCCCACAGGTCATAGAAGCTGGGACTGTGGTCCCGAGGCCGGCGAGGCTGGATCCAGCCCATCTTGATGGCATGAACCATGCGGGAGACCTGCAGAGACGGCAGGGTGAGGGGGGCCGGGGCAGGGGTGGGGTGGCCAGGTGCGCCCCCAGGATGGCCCACACCCACCTTCTCCTTCTCCACCAGGGAAGGGATGAAGCTGCGCTTGTCTGCAGGCCGGTTGGTCACTGGGTGGATCATGAGGTCCCCACTGAAGAAGTCCACAGCTGGCTGGGGGGCGAGCAGAGGAGGGTGGGCCTGGGCCCTGCAGGTGCCCCCAACCCCAGGGCCAGCAGCTGCCGCCTACCTCGTAGGGATCGAAGCTCACGTCCCCGAACTGGCCCCTCTGCAGCCGCTGCACCAGGGCCACCTGCTCGCCCGTCAGCTGTACGCTGTGTCCTGTCATCCGGTCCCGCACCGTGCGCCTGGGGGCACCCAGTCAGAGCCCTGGCCCTGGCCCCGCCCCGCCCCGCCCGCAGGCTCCGCCCCACGCCCACCCACCAGTAGTCAGGATCGTCCATCTTGTCCAGAAACTGGTCCAGCTCGTCGCGGGTGCGCAGGGGCTTATAAATGCGCCGGCCGTCCAGGTCGTAGCCCACATGGGGAAAGTCATCGTACCACTCCAAGGGCACATTGCCCACCGTGTTCCGGATGTCCTGGGGCAGGAGGCCCACGTGTCAGCAGCAGATACCCACCGTGCCCACCCCTCCCTCAAAGCCCCTCAGAGAAAGACACAGGCCAGGAAGGGGAAAGGCAGAGCAAAGGGGCTGGCCTCCAGGCTGCAGGAGCAGCACCCAGGCACCCTGACTTGAGCTTCTCCCCGGGGTGTGACGTGGCAGGACGGCCAGCACTATCCGCCCCCCCACCCAGACCCTCAGAGGCGCCGGAGTTGTACCTTCACATTTTCCACTGAAGTGGTGCCAACCCCAGAGCCTCCCCCCTGGATTCCTTGGCCAGGGCTCTGGGCAGCCACAGGCAAGGGTGACCTCATCGCCCGTGGGCTCCCTCCCCTGGCTGGGGCCTTAGGCAAAACTGGGTAGCCATGGGCAGGGACTCAGGGAAGACCCCACCAGTCCACTCCAAGAAGAGACAAAGTCCACTGCACTGAGCCTGGCACACTTTCAGGGGCTCCCCCAGCCTCCCAGCCCTGCCCCCACCCCACCCTCAGTGGGCAGAGCAGTCACATTCCTGGACACACATTCCTGGTCGAGGCCCCTGCCAGCCGCCACCCTCCCTCCACCCAGCACGGAGACTGCTGCCCAGGCGGCCGCTTCCTGCAACAGTAGCCACAGGGGGAGGGGCCCAGATGAGACTGCACAGCAGGCAACCTGGGAACCCGGACAGGGACAGGACCCTCTGGGCACGGCCCCTCTGCACCTGCCCAGCCCCCAGCCTGCTGACCTGAGTCCTCCCTGCTTGCCTTCCTCCATATGTGCCCAGGTCCCTGCCCACTGCTGGGAATGCCCGTCCTCCTGTGCTCCCCGAGTCCACACAGCCATCCCTGGCCTGGACAGATGTGGGCGGCCCAGAAAAGACCCATGGGGCATTTAGCAGGGGAACAGGGTGTGGGTGGGGGGTTCTCCAGGCAGGAGTGCAGGCAGGAGCCAGACCTGGAGGGTGGTGCCAGGAGGGGCAGGTGCAGGAAAGACAGGCTGTGCCGTCAGGTGAGCCCCACGACAACCTGAGGGGGGCAGCTGAGGGGGCCGGGGCTGGACTCCAGCTGCTCAGAGCGCCTCTGTGCCCTCTTTTGGGCACAGAAGGCCCAAGTGTACATGAGAGGGAGAGACAGACAGGGTGTGGCCAGGCGCTGGGGCCAGGGCATCTGGGTTAAGGCGGTCATGCCAAGTGAGAAGGCCGGGGTCACGGATCCTTCTTGACCCTCCCTCCTGTCCCCTGCTGAGAGAGAGGAGGGGAGGCAGCAGCGCTTCGTACCCCCCGGAGGGGCGCCCACTCTCCCCTCCCCGCAAAGACAGCAGGATGCTCCAGGCCCCTTCACCACGGCGCGAGAAGGCAGAGGGACGGAGGGCCCCTGCTCCAAGCGGCCTCCAGGGGCTGGGAGGCGGGGAGGAGGGCGGGCCGGAGCGGGGGAGGGGCCGCCGTGGCTATAAAGGCCCGGCCCGCGGCCCCGCTCCAGCCCGGGACGCACACGTGCGCGCTGCGCCGCAGCCGCCACCGCGGGAGCCCCGAGACCCGCGTGCCCCTGGCCCGGGCGGCAGTGGCGGCGGCATGTGCAGCGCGCGACGGAGCTGACGGCGGCCGCCGGCCCCATGTCCTTCGCAATGCTGCGTTCGGCGCCGCCCGGCCGCTACCTGTACCCTGAAGTGAGCCCGCTGTCGGAGGACGAGGACCGAGGCAGCGAGAGCTCGGGTTCAGACGAGAAACCCTGCCGTGTGCACGCGGCGCGCTGCGGCCTCCAGGGCGCCCGAAGACGGGCCGGGGGCCGGCGGGTGGGGGGCAGTGGCCTGGGGCCCGGAGGGCGGCCGGGCCGCGAGCCCCGGCAGCGGCACACGGCGAACGCGCGGGAGCGGGACCGCACCAACAGCGTGAACACGGCTTTCACCGCGCTACGCACGCTCATCCCCACCGAGCCCGCTGACCGCAAGCTCTCCAAGATCGAGACCCTGCGCCTGGCCTCCAGCTATATCTCACACCTGGGCAACGTGCTGCTGGTGGGCGAGGCCTGCGGCGACGGGCAGCCCTGCCACTCAGGGCCTGCCTTCTTCCACGCATCGCGTGCCGGCAGCCCCCCGCCCCCGCCGCCCCCACCCCCTGCCCGTGACGGCGAGAACGCCCAGCCCAAACAGATCTGCACCTTCTGCCTCAGCAACCAGAGAAAGTTGGTGAGTGTTGCCCGCGGGGTGTCCACGGAAAGGGAGGCTAGGAGGATGGGGCGTCCCCCACCTCCAAACCACCCCTCAGCCCACACCTGCTGGGCAGAGAGGGCGGGGCCAGAAGCAGGCAGAACCCCCAGCAGCGCCTGTGACACCCGCAGCCCCAGGTCCAGGGAGAGAGAAGACGAGGAGGGCCCGGCTAGAGCTGGTGGGTCCCCAGGACACAGGCTCTGGTGGGGACAGAGAGGGAAGAGACCCAGGCAGGACCCGCACCAATGGGGAAGAAGCTAGGGGACCAGACCAGGGTTGATCAAGCAACTCTGGCCACCTACCCTGCCATCAGGGGAAGGGGACTTGGGGGCAGTGAGGAAATCCTGCTGGGGTCCGCTTGCTCTACGTGGCCTAAGGCTTACCGGGCACCTGCCTGCCCTCCCTGGACCCGGCTGCCCACTCGGACGCCAGTGTGGCTGTGGGATCCGCTGGCAGGAGGCTGGCAAGAGACTTGGGGGCTGGGGAAGAGGGCCCCGCTGCGGGAGACGCTGGCGGGCTCTGATTTACGGCGCCTGCTGTGCGTGGTGGCACCGGAAGAGCAGGGTGAGCAGGGAGAAAATACGGCGCGGCTCTCCCCAATCCCCATTTCCTCTCCAGACAGCACGCGTGAGCTCCTGGGGCCTGAACATCTGGGAGATTTAATTTTACAATTTCGGCTGTGCAGCAGCGCACTCTCCTCCCCAAACTGCTCGGGGAAGCCGGGGTGAGCGTGGAAAGGGGGTGCTTTCAGCGCACTCCATGGGGAAGTCCAGAGGCACAGGCTGGTGCTGGCTTCCGCTTGGGCCCTGACACTGCCCTCCCCTCCGCAGAGCAAGGACCGGGACAGAAAGACGGCGATCCGGAGTTAGAGGCGACGTCGGGCCATCCACGGAGAGCCCCAGACCTGACTCAGGCACAGGCCTCGCTGAGGGCACCCCCAGGCCCACCTGGCCCCAGCTGCAAGTGGGGCTGATGGACAGACAGGCGGTGGGACGCGCGGCCACCACAGCACTTGCCCGGCCCCACTGGAACTTTCCGTGCTGGCTCGCTACCTGGTTCTCCTCTGGCCATTATGTGCTAGCATTCTGTGTCTTTGATATGATAATATAAAGTCTGGAAATTTTGTATAATTAAAAACAAAACAGTATCTTCCAAACGCAGATGCACGCTGTCCTCTGGAGCAGCCCAGAACCCATCCTGAGCAGAGCCGAGCCCACACTCTAGCCCTCAGGGCTGTCGTCTGTTCGTGTCCCGGGCACCCTGGGCCAAGGCACCTGGTTCCTGGGGAAAGCCCCCACTTTCCAGGGCTCAGGGTCAGCCCCCGCTGCCAGGGAACTGCGGCACGGGGTCTGGAGACCAGTGAGGCGAGAGGGCGAGGAAAGACGACAGCCCCCCCCGCACTTGGCAAGGGACAGAGTGGGACAGGCCAAAGCCAGGGAGCACTCCCGCCCCACCCCCGCTCCAAGGGCCACCAGGGGTCCGGGCGCCCTGAAGGCAACGGCAGTGTGTACAGCGTGCAACGTGCTGGTCTCTTGGGCCTTGGCACCTCAGGCCCTGCTCACAGAGCCCCAGAAGTGGGGGGCGGGGCACTGTCTGGCAGAAGGAGCTCCCAGTCTGTGCAGGCCTGAGGGTGTGAACCAGGTGGCAGGTGCCCACCCTAGGCCACCCTGGCCCCAGAAGTCCTGCTCACAGTGGAGGACCCCGGCCGCCCGCCCCTGCACCCACCCAGCTAACCTGAAGGCCCCACCTGCCCATGAGGAGGGCAGTTCAGGCCTCTCAGAGCTGCGCACAGCTGGCTGACCATTAAAATCTTGCAGGTGACAATTACGGCTTAGTGGCGTAAGCTCACAGGCACAGCAGAGAAGCAAGCTGGGGGCAGCGCCTTGCGGCACCCCCCCACACTGACCAGCAGCCTGACTTCCGGCAGCCGGGCTGAGAGTGCCAGGGGCCGACCCGGGGCCCCAGGAGAGGCCAGGTGCCGAGGCCCACGTGGGCACCCCAACAGGGCAGGCCCAGAGCTGCCCCCTCCTCTTAACAGACGGGCTCCAGGGAACCAAGAAGCAGGAAGCAGTGGTGTAATTTTGGAGGAAATTCTCAAAGCCAGAGCCATTAAGGGTTGGGGGGGTGCGGTGTCCAATCTGATAGAAATGTAACAGAATAAAAAGTCACAATGGCAGGTTCCACTCAGAGAGAAACCCAACCCCAAATTTCCTCTCCTTAATCCTGCAGGAGCCTACAGCTGGCCAGCAGGAGGGGGAGAGGGCACGCTCGGTCACTGCAGAAGCCCCCCGCCCCCGCCTGCCTAGAGAGCCAGGACTCTCAGGCAGAACATGGGGGTCCCGCTAAGGGCTGAGAAAGGTACCTCTTCTGCTCCTGGGCACTGATGACACTTGGAGAACCGACCTGGGAAGGGCGTTCCCAAGGGCCTCCAAGCTTGCCACCCCTGCTCCACTGGGCACCAGCAGTCCTGTGGGGACAGTCTGGGGCCTACCTGTGCTCAACCACCCACCTTGCCCACGCATACCTGGGCCGGGTGAGAGCCCAGACCCCCTCACAGATCCTCCAGAGACGACAGACAGGTAGTCAGGCGTAGTCCGACAGGTGCCCACCTCACAGCCAGACCGGTGCTGGGCAGATGGGGGACAGGTGGGAAGCATGCCCCGCACAAAGGTGGGGGTGGGCATGGGGGACTCCCCACGGAGCACAAGGACAGGCAGAGTGAGGCTGGAGGGTGTCTCGGGGGTGCCAAGTCAGTAGGAGAGGACAGGCCGCTGGGACGGTCCCTGCGGGGAGCAGGTCCTGGCACAGGACGTGCAGCCAGGCCCTCAGCTGCCGGGCCTGGGACTCGACAGCGGCTGCAGCTTGGCGGGCCTCAGGCCTGGGCAGTGGGCCCGGTCGCTCCCTGAGCTGCACCGGTAGCAGCAGAGGCCGAGGGCCTGGCCCGCCAGCCAGCGGGAGAGGAGGGGCGGGGGCGGGGAGAAGCACACCATCACCCTCCACTGCTCCAGAAATTCAAACCAGACTGGGGGTGGTGGGCCGGCCGAGCCCCAGCGGGCGCGAGTCCACTCGGCCGTCCACTGCAGCAGCTGGGCCCCCCGTGCACCAGAGCCCCACTCCCTGCCCAGGACCCAGCGCCCCACGCATGCCCTGTGCGGCAACGTGAAAAGTGGGCATGGCCCACACCCTGGGCCAGCAGCCGCTCCTGAGGCCAAGCAGGCCTGGAAACGCTCCGATGGCCGTCAGGGCCGGGCTGTCAGCTCCCTGTCCCCAGCCCGGGAACGAGCTGCTGGCGGCACCACGTGACCCGTCACCAGGCTGCCCGCCCTGGGCTGGCCCGCCCCCACCCTGCACAGCACCTGCGGCTGCCAGGAAGCACATGTGACCCCACAGGGGCCGCGCCCGCCGACCCCTCCAGGGCCCAGACGCCCCGGCCCGCACTCTCGGCCCGCACTCTCCAGGGAGCAGGGAGGGGGACACAGACGCGCATCCGTGAGGCGCCCTGCCCCCGGCAGCTCCGGACACCGCGGCCACCGCTGATGTGTCGGCTGGGATTTTTCCGCTCTCGAAGAGCCCCCTCCCCCTCCCCCTCCCCAAAGTGGCTGCAGCTGTCAGGACCGCAGATTGGAACTGCAGGTACGGCGCTGGCCCGCTGCCCGCCTCCCTCCCGTGTCTGTCTGAGGGAGAGGAAGCCGGCCCACCTCTGGAATCCTTCACTCTCTCCTCGTTCGCCTCTCCCACCTGTCCCCTGGGAGCCCGGGGTCAGCCGCCCTCACTCTGGCGCGCTCTTCCCCTTGCCCCGCTCCGATTACAATGCCGGCAGTGTTCCCTCCGCTCCCCCTCCTCCCGCAAAGCGCCCTCTGTGGTGGGGGGTGGCCCAGCCGCGTGCCCCAGGCCACCTGCTGCAGCTGGACCTCCACAAGGTGCCCACACGAGGAGCCCTGGGCGACAGCCCCGAGGCAGAAGGCCAGGTCCCTCTGGGCCTCCTCTGGTCCCAAAGGCCAAAGCCAGCAGAGGGGCCTTGCGGGGCTTGGCTTAGTGGAGCCCACCCGCTGTACCGTGGGGGTGGGGGTGCCGGGAACTCGGACTTGGAGCTCCCCTCCCAAACCTCCCCTGTCAAACTGCCCCTGCTGTGCATGATCCTCACAGAAGCGCTGTCACCCAGGCCCGCTGCTGAACCTCTGGACACGTGTGGGCCCTGGGACCCTCCCACCCACTCCTTGGCCCCTGACCCACTCCTTGGCCCCTATCAGTGCCTCAGGGCTTTTGAAGGGCAAAGAAGCAAGTCTGCCCCCACCAAGGGAGGCCCCCTGCTCCCGGGTCCTCAGATACCCAAGACACCCCCACCCCCTCCGTTGTCCAGGGAGCGTGGGCGTCCCCACGTGCGGCGGTGGCGGTGGCTCCCAGAAACGCCTCAGGTCGCTGGAACCGCGTATGGCCCCCCCAGAGTGCCAAACACCCATTCTGAGCTCCATGATACTGCAGCCACCTCCAAGATCCCACTGCGGGGACTCGCCCAGAGCCTCCAGCGCCAGCCCTGCCTGGTCCCCACTCTGCAGCCAGGCCGTCAACTACTTTTCAGACAGGACTTGCCCCCCATACACCTGGCTGCCAGCCCCCAGCTCCTGGGGCCATGCCTCCAGTCTGAGGGCAACCCCACCCCCTTCTGTCCCTGCAGGGACCCCCAGCTTGGGCTCCTGCCACCCAGAAAACAGGCTCCCGGTGGGCACATGGCAGGCCAGGCCTCTATTGCCCCCGTATCCAGACCAGAGAAGGGTGGGCTCTGAAGGCGCCCCACCCTCACCTGCCCCACCCCGCCCCCCCAGGGGAGCCCTGTCTCCTGACCGGGACCACTGGACCCGGGTGGCTGGTCCTGGAAGGAGGGCACCCCGCACACCGGATCACGGCGGGCCTGGCTCAGAGGTGGCACTTGGCAGAGTGACCCGGGGCACCCCGAGGTCACGGCCACCACACCCACCCCGCAAGGCCACCTGTGAGGCCCCGGGCCCCAGGCCCCTCTCTGGCGAGGCGGTGGGGAGACGGCAGGGGCGGTCGGAGCCTAGTCGCGGGTGTGGGGGCGGCCAGGGAGGCCGGCAGCCCACGAGGCCCAGCCGAGCCGAGAAGCACGCTCTGCACAACAGCTCGAAACCCGAGCCGCCGCAGCGCCGCCAGCAGCGAGCGCGCCGAGCGCCGCGCCGGGGCGGGCCCAGCGAGGCTGCTGCCGCTCGGTAGCGGGAGGCCGTCAGCGGCGCCTGCGGGAGAGCGGAGGGGGCCGCCCGCCGCCCGCGCTCTCGGCCCGCCACCCCCCGGCCTCAGTTTCTCCGGCTTCTCCCAGGCTGGAGCCTTCCCCCAGGCTGGAGCCGGACCGCCTGCGAGGGCCCCCGCCCCCGCCCCCGCCCCCCGCGGCCGGATGAGATCACGTCTGTGGGGGAGGGGCGCGGGCGGATGGGGGAGGGGCTCCCCCACTCGCGGCCGCAGGGACCCCCGCCAGGCTGGTGGCTCGGCCAGGGCCTGCAGGCCAGGCGCTGCCCAGGGTGAGAACCGGGAGGATGGCACCGTCAAGGCCGAGCTAGGACGCAGGGCGCGGGTGTCCCGCCGAGAAGGGGAACCCTCACTCACCGGCCAGCGCCCAGGGCAGGGGACCCCAAAGCTGGGCCCAGCAGAGGCCAGCAGCCAGAGCACCTAGAAGCCCCAGGGTCCCCCAGCCCAGGCCTTAAGTTCAGACAAGGCCCGGGGAAGAGGAGGCTGAGCACTGCCACCCCTCAGGTCCTCCCCCAGAAACACACCTTGTCCGGACGCCCTTGCCCACTGCTGGAGGCCGGCCAGGGCCGGAGTGGGGTCCTGGCACCATGAACCACCTCCAAGGATGCTGCTGAGAAGGGGCTGCCCAACACCCCACGACCAATGTTCTGGGGCTGCGGGCCCTTACAGGTGCCAACCAAAGCCCGGGGTGGGGGTCCCTGCGCCCCTCCTGTGCTCTCGCACCCCAGCCTCCCAAGCCCCTTCCTGAAGCCCACCCTGCAGAGACGCCGTGACGGGGTGGGGGGCACTTCTCAGGGAGGAGAGCCTCAGCCAGGCCGGCCTGGCCCCGAGAGCCAAGCCCTGCCGCCCCCTGGGCCGCGGCCGGCTGCACTGGCAGAAGCCGGCTCCTGCTGTCACTCAGGCCCACATATGGGATAGTCATCGCCGGAGGAAGCGGGCCCCCCCAGCCCCCGCGGCGGCTCCAGAATGGGGCAGGCCAGGAGGAGCACCTCCCCGCGGGCGGGCCGAAGCCCCTCCCCCGGCCTCTGCACTCCATTTACAATCATCATCGATTTCTCAAAATACCGAATATAAAAAAGTAGCCGACAGGATGTGGCTGCCGACAGCCAGAGCCCCTGGGAGGGGGAGACAGGCCGGGAGCTGTGCTGCACGGCCCCCCTTCACTGAGTGCGCCCGCTGCTCCGGCCAGGAAACCAATTTATTTTGTTTTGTCTCTGTTCTCTGAACGCACAGAGACTGAATCGGGCGGGCGGCCAAGGCTCCTGCAGCCGCTGCCAAAAGAGCGGAGGATGGGGGTAGAAGCCGTGCAGGGGAGGGGGCGCGTGTCTCCCAGCCGGGGACAGCCCCTGACAGGCAGCAGGAAGAGCTGCTAGGAGTGGGGACCGCGGTCTCTGCAGGCCCCCCAGCCCAAGGAGGCTCACATCCGGGGGGCTGACACCAGGGCAGTGGGCAGAGGGGCCTTAGGCCGCGCCCCCCAGGCGGCAGGGACACACCAGTGAGGGGGTGGGCAGGGGAGCACCCATCACGTCCAGCAGGGAGCCCCTGAGCCTCAGACCCCCCAAGAGCCCATGGGCAGCCCTGGGCAGCCGAGTCGCAGCCACCTCTGGCCAGATGGGGCACCCCAGCCTGTCAGCAGGCTTTCCCTGTGAGACGTAAACCGGGAGGACCAGATTCACCCAGGGCCATGGCAGTCGGGCCTCTGGGACACCGGGGAGGAGGGGGCAGAGCACAGGGCGCCCACCTCCTGTCCCTGGGGTCCAGTGCACATGCCGGCCGGGCTTGCCCCTACCCCCACCCCCACCCCAACCCGGGCAACAGCACAGGCTGGCTACTGGAGGAGGCCTGTCCACATCCACCCAGAGTGGAAGCACAGCCCCCTCAGAAGATGCGGTGCCCTCTGCCTGCCAGAGGCACCCCCCCAGTCCAGGGCCAGGACATGGGCACAGGGTGGCTGCGCCGCGCCCAGCCGCCCTGCCCGCGATGACACACGCTCCTGCAGTCATGTGTCCCCGATCCTGAAACTGCTCTTCCAGACAGGCCTGGGGCCACGCCAGGACGCCCACTCAGGCCTTGTGGTGGCCACACAGCCCACCCTGCCAGGGGGCAGCCTCCAATGAGCCTACCTCCTCATCGGAGCTGTCCTCCGCATACTCGTCCTCGCCTGGCACGCTTGCCACCTCCGTCCGCGAGCACGGGGTCCTGGCCTGGGAAGGGAAGAGAATGGGAGAGGTTACTTCAGGACCTGGGGCAGACTGTGGGCCAGGGCACCCTGCCCCTCCTGCCCACACTGGGGCTGAGGTCCCGCACCGCAATCTCTAAGCAGCTCTGACCTGGTCCCACTGCCAGGAAAAGAGTGTGGACACCCCCAAGCTAAGTGGGTCTCTTGGGGAGGAGGGTTCCACCCAGGGTGAGCCTCTGTCAAGGGCCATCACGATATCCAAGCTCAGGGGGAAGACCCCAAGGAGGGGCTGACACCAGGTGAGCCACCTCCGCACCCCTTAAGGAAAAAAACAGCTGCAGGGCTCCTGGCTCAAAGGCCCAGCTGAGCCCACAGCCAGCCCAGGGTCAGAGGACAAAGCAGGGGTGGCCTCTTGGCAGCACAGATAAAGGCCGGGGTCACCCCCAACTGGGCCAGTCCATCTAGGGGAGGCCAGGCTCTCAATGTCAGCCACTAGCACAGGGGCCACCCCGGCCCATCCTAGGGCCAGACCCTCAGCCTGAGGAGAGCACATTTAGCCCAGCTGGCTGAGGGCCTGAAGAAGCACCCACACCCTCGGAGCGCTGGGAGGACTGGCCCCGGGCTGACCCCGCCCACCAGGCCAGTGAGTGGGTGCCACTGGGCATTGACACCCCAACCTGGAAAACAGATCCTCCCCTGGCGGGGTGGGAATCGGGTGTACCGGAACTGGGACTGATGGGGAAAACAGCCCGTATCTTCCCCCGCCCCGGGGGGGCAGTAAAGCGTCGGGAGCAGGAGCCCCGCTCCCCTGCCCGGGCAGGAGCCAGAAGCCGCCCGGCAGCTCTTCCTCCCGCCCGCCAGCTTTTCCCTCCGTGTGAGGAGGCTGGGACCGTAAGTTTTTTTCCAGGCCAGGAAAAGGCGAGATTCGGTTTCCACGTCTCTCCCACCCTTACTCCCCAGGCTGTGCGCTGTGGGAGCCCTGCCCACTGAAAGTGGGTCAGCCCTACCAGGCGGGCGGCCTGTGGGGAGGGGGCACAGGGGCCAGCCCAGCCCGAGCTCCCCGCCCACCCTGCCCGGAGCATCCAGCAGACACACCTGCCCAGGGCCCAGGCCGGGAGGACCCTGCAGGGAGCTGCTGTCAGTCTCCTCGAGACCCTGAGGCCAGCCCGTGGTGGCCAGGACCCGCATGGGCCGCCCTGCTCTGGCCACCAGCCGCTCAGGCCCCAGGGGCCCTGCACCACCTGCACCACAGGCCGCGATCCTGGGCCCTGGCAGCAACCACAGGCGTGGCAGCCCCAGTGCCATCCGGAGCCAGACACAGGCGGGGGCTCGGCCGTGGGGACACCCAGCGGTGGGGCTCCGGGCTCCTGCCAGAGCCGCCGGCGAGGGCCCTGCTCAGGGTGCAGGACAGCCTCTACAGAGGCGCCGGCAGTGCCGCCGGCCGCCGCCAGGGGGCAGCCGCAACGTGGGACCCGGCGGAGCGGGGACCAGGCCGACTGAGCACCCGCAGCCCTCCAAAGCCTGGAGACCTGGAGGCGGCCCAGAGTCCTCTTCCTCCTCTTCCTCACACGGTCTAGCCCCGGCCCCCACATCCTCAGACGCAGGCACCAGATGGTGGGGTCTGCCCAGAGCCACTCGGCACACAAGCCACCCACCCCCACCTCCAGACGGGCTCAAGGCCACGTTGTGTGGGTGCCCTGATGGGCCCACGTGGATGGCTGGGGGCCCGCGGGCGAGACCAGAAGGAAGTGAGGTTTTGAAGGCAAGTGCCTGAGCCAAGGGGGCCAGGCGACCACGACAGGCCTCTCCCGGGAAGGGCTGCAGCCTCGCATGGCTGAGGCGGTTTTTAACTTCGGCTACAAAGGTTTGTTTCCTCCTGAGGAGAGGCAGCATCTGTGTGCTCCCACGCTGATCTGGGGGGCCAGCCCCGGGGGAGCAGCCCACAGCGGGGGTCTTAGGCGGGCTGCTCTGCCCACCCCTCTTGCTGCCCTCTGCACCAGGTTCTTACCAGGACTGCTGTGAAGAACTGCTGTGCTGCACGTGAGAGCCCCACACAGGTTACCCCACCTGGACCCCTAAATGGGATGTGTTAAGCCTCTGAGGAAAGAGCTACCAGAGCTCTGGGGAGCACAGGAGAAGTTGACATGCTTCTGACCAACTGAGAGGTGCCGTGGGAACCCTCAAACCCACTCATGTCACCCCAGACTGACACCACCACTCTCCACCTGAACTCTCATCACCAGAGACAACAGAGTTCAATGCTGGGCCAGGCAGGGCACAGCTCCCCCACAGGGGCCCCCGCTCCAGCCTCTGGGTCGCACGGGGGTTCTCTGGGACAGGCCCAGAGTGCCCTGCCTCAGGTGGCCTCACTAAGCAACCTGTGAGACACGGCCTGCTCCCTCCCCAGGCACCAGACCCGCCTAGCACCCCTGCCCACTGCTTCTAGAAAAGTGCCTCCTGCCCAAGGGTTTGCAGTAAGCTCCTAAGCTCCAGGCACAGACAGTTTGGGCAAAACTCAATGTAAGTTACCTAGAAAATGGTAATTCCACATTGGGCACCCTTAGTGAGTCTTTTGTTACATTCTTGAATGTGGCAAGCAGACTGAACTAATAGAAATGGGAACTTTTGTATGAAAGAGTATGAAAACAAAATAGGAGAAAACCCACACAAGTGTTATAGAAAGGACCAGACCAAACACAACAAGTAGGAAAAAAGAGATCTAAAGAAGCATGATCGGGAAAGAATGGCAAAAAGCACCTGATACACTCCATGACAAGAGCCAGACATCTCTCCTGACAGAGAAGCTGCCCAAAGTGCCCCCGAGCACTGCTGGGGGTACGGGGCGAGGCCAGGTGCCCGGGAGAGGCCAGGCCCAAGGTGGAGATGGGAGGGTGGGGCGGGGTGCAGGAGGGGAGCGGGACCAGCGGAGGTGAGGTGCGGGGAGAGGCAGGCCAGTGGAGGATGCGCCAAAGGTGAGGGTGAGGCTGGAGAGGCTTCCTGCTTCGCACAGCCCACGGCCCGCACACCTGGAACCCACAGAATCAGGGGACAGGGCTCCCCGGAAGAGTGACCCTTCCACCATGGAACTCTTAGCGGATGAGAGAGAACAGGCTCCCTCCTGTGTCGGCCACTGGCTACCTTTGTCCCCAGGTAGGCGTCTGGACCAGGCACTTCCCGCTCCAGGCGGAGAGAGGCCTGGAGAAGCACACCCCCAGCTGGGGCCCCTCGCCGGCCTGCACCCAGGTCTTTGATATCTCCCCAGCATGCCCCTGAACACCGCAGGGGCTGCCCCCAATCCTTAGCAGGAGTCAGCAAAAGCCTCGAGACAAGTTGCAGGCGATGTGTCCTGCCAAGGGTTGAGGAGGGCGCAGTGAGTGGAGCTGGTGAGACGCCAGCGAGGAGCCCCGCTAAGGTGGGGCCGCTCAGGCAGCCCTGCTAAGTACTGTCGGAGAGGGTTGGGGGGAGGGGCAAGTCACCTAAGTCCACATGTCGTCTAAACCGTACCAGGGCCGTGGCTGTGGCCAGCATCACAGGAGCTCGAGGCTGCCATTCCAGAGCTGGGCCGCTTGGTGGAGGGGCTGGTGGCCGCTGGAGCGTCACCGCCACATGGTTCCTGAAGCTGTGGGGTGGGGACACTCCCTGCGGAGGCTGCGCGAGGACCCACGGCAGGGCCTCGTGACACAGGGCGGCCATGGGCTGTGACAGGGGAAGGTAGTCAGCGGACCCTCGAGAGGGCCCTGAGCCAGTGAACAGCCCTTGTGGTGGGAAGGTTTCACAGGCGAGCAGCCCTTCATTGGCTTCAGGATGCAAGGAACAGGCTAACGCGGAGCACGACAGGGCTGTCACAGAGGCAAGACTGTCCAGCCATGAACTGCGGTCACCGGGAGAGTGAAGGGAGTGGACAGGAACACCTCGTCTCCCAAATGGTGCCGCTTGAAGATGTCACTCTTTGTAAAGGAGGCGGAGGAGGGGCCCACCTTAGGTCACTGCACAGAAATCCCACCTCGGGCTTCGCCCCGAGGAAGCCAGCTGACAGCTAAGTCTAGCAGGCAGCCTGAGACTCAGAAGAAGTAATGTCAGGGTTCCTGGGTTACCGTGAACAGAGCACAGGACTGTGCTCTATAGCTCAGGGCTCCTCGGCTCCAAGTGGCGTTCTGCCCCACCCTCGCTGTGCCCAAGGGAGGAGGGAGGAGGCCCTGGGGTCCACGGAGCGGGAGAGATCAGTGCCAGGGGCCCTCAGAGAGCCCGATGCCCGGCAGGCGCTATCTTGGCCATGGTCATCTGGGGTGCAGGGAGCCCTCGGGAGACTCCTGGCTCACCCACCTGCTGCCCAGGGCTCCTGTCCATCCTGCCGCGCTGCTCGCTGGTCCCCTCCCCCTCCTCCTCCGAGGCAGTGGCATCCTCAGTGCTGTCGCTGCCGGAATCTTCCAGGCCTGAGAACACACTCTCCTCGCTGTCACTGTCGCTGAGGCCAGGATCACTGCCAAGCCTGTGGCTGGGAGCCGGAGCGTCGAGGAGAGAGGGCTGCAAGAGGCATGGCACTGATGACCCCAAGCCCACCCACTGGGCACCAAGCGCTGACCCACAGCCTGTGCGGCCAGACTCCACAGCCACGGCCCTCAGGCCACAAGCCTCCAGCTCCACCAAAACCATCCACCCAACCCAGGCCTCCCTCACCACCCACCTCCACCGCCAGCAGGCCTCCTGCCCTTGGAGGAGACGTTCAGTTAAGAGTCTCACAAGAGGACTTTCCAAGGAGCTCAATTCCCATCACATCACGCGCACCAGCCCCTCCACCCTCCACGCCCGAAAGCCACGCCCTGTAGCTCTGGCATTCACATCTCCAGAGCTACCAAGGCACCGGGGTGGGGTCTGGGACAGGCAGAGGACCACAACCTGAGGCGCTTTTCCCGCCAGAAGAGGACTCTATCCAACCAGATTGGGACTGACAATTTATCAGTAAATTGTAAAGACTGGTTGAAGAGACATAAAAATGATGCAAACTTTACTTAAAAGCAAGTGTTCTGGTTCACCACCCCATGGGATAGGACCAAAGCTTCCTCTGAGCAGAGGTCTGCTGACCAGACACCACCTAATCCCTAAGTTCACAACACCCATGCACTTAGAGAGGGAAAACAAGAACTTACAGACTTTCAGCAAGCACTTACTCGAATGGAGAACCCTAGATTTCTGCTTTTTAATAGCTACTAATTCTCTCAGCTAACAGGAAAGCCTGCACTCACCAATTATTTGGCAGCATTCAACTAAACTTCCACAGAAATAACTCTGATACACACTATCTTCAATGCTTAGTAAGCTACACAATTACCACAGCAAAAAACAAAAAGGCACAAACACAAACGGCTGCTGAGGGTACAAAGCTGAGGGGTGGAAGCAGGCGAGCCTGGTGCCCAGAATGCCTGCTGGCAGGAGAGCAGCAGAACTGGTTAGGATAAAGGGGCTGCCTGACAACCCAGTAACGTGGAGTGCTCCCTTAGGCAGGCGTGGCTAGACAAGCTTTGGAGGGCTGATGACACCCCAAACCCAGCTGGGGTTCTGCTGCATAGCAGGAATGGCTTTGAGTGCAGTTAAAAAAGGATGCGGCCAATACAGCAGGCACTGCCTTCCTATTCTCGTGCCCTTTTACAACGTACCCGACGTATCAGTAACGTACTAACTCAAACCTCTTTAATGCAGGAACCACAATTCAAAGGGCTAGGGAGGCCACGCGCACGATGCCAGCCCCTCTTGCTAGTTCGCTCCGGCCCACACTTCTCCAACCACACTACGGGAGCCCCCTGCCCAGGACGCCCCCACGAGGCCACCGCCAGCAGAGAGCTGGCAAACCGCCTCCTCGCACTCCTGGGCCCTGCTCCCCAGCGCTGGCCGTCCCGGAGCCGCCATGTGCGGCCCAGCCGCGCCACCCTGTCCCGCTCGAGCAGCCCGCGGTCACCTCCTCCAGCTCCGGCTCCGGCTCCGGCGGCCGCTTCCCGGGCTGCGCCACTGTCGCCGCCGCCGCCACCGCGCGCCCCGCGCCCCGCGCGCAAGCCATGCTCCCGGACCGCCCAGACCCGCGCCGCCACTTCCGGCAGCTAACAGACCTCGTGGGCCCGGGGGCGGGGCCCAAGGGGTCAGAGGGCGAGAGGCGGGCCCCAATGGGCTGGGCCGGCGTGCACGCGCGCGCCGTGGGGACGCGGGCGGGCGGCGCCGGCGGGAGCGCGCCCGTCGCAAGATGGCGGCGGCCATGCCAGGCCCCGGGGCCGTGTGTGCGCAGCGGGCGGCGGCAGCGCGGCCCAGGCAGCAGGCTCGGCGGCTGCGCTAGCCCGGCCCTCGGCCTCTCTTTGCGGTCGCTACCTCCTCCTCTCCCGCCTCGCCCGGTATGGATCTGCCCGTGGGCCCGGGCGCGGCGGGGCCCAGCAACGTCCCGGCCTTCCTGACCAAGCTGTGGACCCTCGTGAGCGACCCGGACACGGACGCGCTCATCTGCTGGAGCCCGGTGAGGGGCTGGGCGCGCCGGCCCGGGGCGTGTGGGGGCAGACAGCACGGGGTTCGGGAAAGAGCGTCCGAGGCCTCCCGTCCGGTGCGCGCTGCCTGGGTCTGGGCAGGGCCTCTCCTCCTCGGTCTCTCGCCGAGTAACTGAGACGACGGCGGAAGCGCGCCTGGCTTGAGGGCAGCACCCAGTGGCGAGCGTGGTGGCCAGGTGACCCCACAGCTTCTCAGATGAGTTACCAGGGTGGCGGGGTCGGCAGCTGTTGCGAGGAAATGAGGTTTTGGCCCAGGTATTGGAGGGCGTTGCTCGACTGGGAAAGGAAAGGGACCGAAAAACAAAGCACAACGTCATAAAGTTGTGGTGGGTCTCGAACTCCTGTCCGGACACCACAGCTGGGTTCCCCCAGAGCCGCTTTGGTTTTTGTTCCTCTCGGCACCTCTTTATCCACGCCCCTGCCTCCAGTTGCCTGGCAGCAGGCTCGTCTCCATAGTCTGACCCTGCAGGCCGGACAGCTCCTCCGCTTGCAGAGGTAAAGCAGAGACTATCTGGAGTTGAGGCTGAGAGTCTGCGTCCGGGCTATGACGTCGCGTCCGGGGAAGGCCGGAGCCATAGCTCCCGGCCCGCAGATGTGCGGCCTGGGCCGCCCTGGTTTGGGGAACCTCTGGGTGCCTCCGGACACACTTGCTCTCCTGAGGGCCCGGACGCTGGCTCGCCCAGACTCTCCTAAGTACTTCTCTTTCGCACTGTTAAGCCCTTAGAAAGGAGGAGCAGTCTGAGCTGATGGGAGCCCAGAGCGGGAGGCCGGGTCCTCTGGTTCCTGGGCTGTTTGCTGAAGCTCTGGCTCAAAGCTGGTAAAGAGAGTCAGAATCATACAGCGTCCTTGTAGGGAACACTTCGTATTGGTCCCAGTGACACACCTGTGTGCCACGCTCCGTCCCTATTGCCTGCTTCTGTAACTGTGCGCAGCGTTCCCCAAGAGGAGGCTGTACTTCCTCCCCCACAGCCTGTCTTGTTACCACCATCCCCTTGTTCAAGGCCCTAAGCTTTGCTGACCCAAGGAAATGACCCCAGGTTTCTGTCTTTATTCTTCCTTTCTCTTCTTTTCCCTTCCCCTAAACTCCCAGGAAATACTCTTACCCAGGTTGGGGAGGGGCATCGGAGATCCTTTGGGATAGTCTGAGCTTAATCTACTGGGATAATCGCCTCACCTCTTGATCTGCTCGATGTTTCTGCTTAAAGATTGTGAGGCAGAAGCCAAAGCCCTGCCAGCTAGCTCTCCAGGTCCCACTTCCTGTGTACTGAGAGCTGTGGCCTTAGAGCTGGAAAGCAGGATGGATCAAGCCTGCCACAGCCTCGCACACAGTGGCTGCACCACCCACCAGCCCTGCTGAAACGTAAACTGGAGGGGGTGGGAGCAGCCGGCTGGAGCCCATGCATTTGACCCCCTTCCCCTCTGTCCTTAGGCCAACCAGGATGTGCTTGGCGCAGGGCGCAGCGGGCAGGGGGCTTGTGCTGCCAGGCAGGACAGAAACTGAGCACTGGTTCAGCTGTGGAAGGAAGCCCTTTGCCAGGCTGGGCAGGGGCTGTGGAGCTGCCTGGTCCTGAGAAAGGAGATGGCCCTCTGCCTGAGGCCTCCGCGATGCCCACACAAGCCCCAGGCCTCTGGCAGAAAGTCTGCTGGGGGAGATTTCTGCGGTCTTGAAGCCCAGAGTTGGCTTCCAGAGGCCTTGGAATGTTCTGGCGTCTGTTCTTTTGGTGCCTCCCCTCCAGCTGAAACTTTTCTCCCCATTCTGCCTGGAGGACCCTGTGTTTGGCCCCAGAGACAAGGGAAAGGGGGCGGGGTGGGGGGCTTTCCAGCCCCAGCAGCGCTGTGCATCCTCCGCACAGTCTGAGGCCCTGCCTGGAGAGTCGTGTTGGTTTCCCCTTCCCTCCCAGACCCATGCTCGGTGTGGAACCACCACAGAATAGGCCAGGGCTGCCCCTCAGACAGCCCTGTGGGACCGAAGGCCCCACAACCTTGGGAAGGAACCTGGTGAGTGTGGCAGCTGCATCCATGGGACGCTCCGTGAATCAGGCCTGTTTGGCCTCAAGACAGCGTTAACAGTGGTAGGAAGGTGGGTGCATTGCTGAAGGAGGCTCTTCTTGTTAGGCTGTGGGCACCATGAGGCCCTAAGAGCAAGGGCCTCCTTTGCCTAGGAGCTGGGTGTCGCCAAACCAGGCCCCATCCCAGGTGGCCAGTGTGAGCGCCTGCAGTCAGGATCGCTCTGGAGGCCCTGGCTGGAGAGCAGCCTGCAGTCAGGTCGCCAGCACTCTGCGGGACTCCTTGAGGAGGGCCCCAGTTGCACCTGGCCACTCCGAGGTGGCCGAGGATTGTTCCTGGGGCTCCCACAACCACCTGGCGGGGAGCCAGGTGGGTCCCAGCAGACCCTCCATCCTGCCCTCGGGGGTTGGCAGTGGCTGAGAAAGGCTGGAGGAGCGCCCAGCGCCCAGCACGCAGCACAGGCTGCAAGGGGCACTGGGGCCGTGGAGGCTCCTGGTGCCCCCTGAACTTGCCACCCAGGACCCGGCGAGCCCTTTCTGGCCCTCCACATAGCAGGAAGCCCAGCCCTGGGGCATCAGTTCACCTCCTCCCACAGCACCACGCAGAGGTGGCAGCTGGCCTTTTACAGACACGGGAACTGAGTCCCAGAGACACTAGGAAACAGATGAAAAGCAGGAGGACGGCTGGACCGGACCCGGAGTCCACGGTCTCTCGCTGGCGTACAGCTGTGGCTCACGCCTGCCCTCGCTGCGTGCCGCGTGTCCTGGGTGGAGGGCAGCGTGAGGCCCACACCGGTGGGGTCCAGGCTCTGGTTTCACCCCCCCTGCTTTCTTAGCTGGACCCGAGCCATACTTGGACTGATCAGTACTCCGGTGTTCATAGAATTGTATTCAGTTTTTACAAGAGAGTCCCTGTTTCATCGTCCGTAGAGGTACACAGATATATACGTGGACAGATAGAGAAACGGACGAGCCAGGCAGAGATCTATACAGGACGGGCTCCCTGTCTGTCCCTCTTGCCGAGGTGGGCGGGGGGTTGATGAGGAGGAGGGGCACAGAGGCTCGGAAGGGGCTGGAGGGAGGGAGGTGGACACAGCGGATGTGAGCCCACCTGACTCCACAGGCCGTGTGTCCTCAGAGGGATCAGGGGGCCCACAGGACCCACCCTGGGCAGAGCAGTCAGCTCCATCGGGTATCACAGGCTAGGGACCCGCGTCTGCACCTCTGGCTGCAGGGATTCCCGACCTGGGAGCGCTGGCAGCCACCCCAGAGCCCCTGCCCCTGGGCCCAGCGGTGACTGAGTCAGCAGAGGCCCCTGCGTTCAGCTGGGCCTGGAGACCCAAGTGTGGGGTGGCGGCCGGAGAGCTCGACCCTGAGCACAAGTAGGATGGGGATGTGAGAGGGGTGCAGGTGGGCTCCTTCTTGGCTGAGGAGACGGGCTGGGAAGGGCACCGAGCTGCTCTGCAGCCGCGTCCACACAGTGCTGGCACTCTCAGTGCACGCGGGTGCCCGCTGCATGCCCGCGACTCCCAGAACACATCACGCAGACCCATCGCTTTGGCTGGAGGAATAAGATGGGCCTTCTGTTCTGGGCAGACTCTTGAAAGGTGCAGGTGGGCCACTGGAGTCACCGTGGTGGTTAATCCTGTTAATATGGAGCCCTTGGAGAATCTGCTCACAGACAGAGACCCTCCCTCTATAAAGATGTGCATACGTGCAGAACTTGGTATACGTTTCAGGATGTTCACAGTTTTGTAGGAAATAGGGCCACAGGCTCCAAATTTACAGCAAGACCGGATATTCACTAAGCCGTGCATTTCAGAGGCAAAGGCGTTGCTCGCCAGCTAGCAGCTGGGCATCGGCTTCTCCCTTCCCCTGCCGTATGTCCCATCACTAGTCCCTCTGTGTCCGAGGGTAAGCCAAGACCTTCTTCAGGAATGACATGGGGTCAGCAGAGAAGGAGGGGCCTTGAACTCCTGAGGCATGAGGGAAGAGGTCCTGTGAGGGATTCACCAGCAGGCCTGCCAGGCTTCTAACAGCCCTTAAGGTTGGGCTGGCAGGACACACCCAATATGGACTCACCCTCTGACAGTGTTCAGGTCTGTTACACGAAAGGTCGGGTGAGCCCTTGCTTTCTGTCGAGGCAGCGTTCAAACCCGAGAGCCTGGCCTTTGGTGAAGCTGAGGCAGCCAAAATTGGCAGAACCTGGTACTAGCGAGAAGGAGCTATGCGAGAGGCCCTGCGGGTCTCGGCTAAGTGC
Organism: Bubalus bubalis; assembly: GCF_019923935.1. Taxonomy (NCBI): domain Eukaryota; kingdom Metazoa; phylum Chordata; class Mammalia; order Artiodactyla; family Bovidae; genus Bubalus; species Bubalus bubalis. The sequence goes on from NC_059171.1 coordinate 81,345,101, forward strand.
TGCTTCACCCACCGGTGGCGTGAGACCTGGGCAACTGCCCAGGAACCTTCCAGGGAAAGAACAGCCACTAGGAGCTGTGTGCTGGGCACCTTAAGCCCACCCGGGACCGGCCGAGCCATCCCAGCCCTCGCAGCTGGGGCGTAGAGTCTGCTCTGAGCGTAGAGCCTGCCCAGCGCCTCAGAACAGCTGAGGCTTGAGGGTGCAGCTGGATTGGCCCCAGGGAAAAAGCTGCCCCGACGCTGTGTGAACGAACTTAAAGACAAGCCTGAAAGGATCAGGCTGATCCCTTCCTTCAGAACTGAGGGTGCAGCCCTCTTGAAAGGACGACAGCTGGACGACTAAACTCAGACAGAATGTGGTAACGTTCCTCGTGTCTGGGATCCAGTTGAAACTAATAGATGGGCCACTTGGCAGGAGAATGTCAACGGTAACAAAGGAGTTACAGTAACAGACCCAGGTGTAATGGAACTGACCAGCAGGAAACTAGTAACTGTTAAAACAGTTACTAAAACGCTCTGTGTGCTCAAGAATATAGAGCGAAAATCTTAAGACCAAGAAGTTAGAAGATGTGAGAAAGAAGGCGGATAAGCAGAATGTGTCGGAAACAAGTGTCCGCTGCAGAAGAATCGCCACTGGTTACCTCTGTGTTCACTCCCCCTTCAAAGAGGTGGCCCGTAACCCCAGCCTTCGCTGGGGGCTGCACACAGCGCCTTCCTGCCGAGAAGTCCTGCAGGGCGGGGGGCTGCACAGTGGAGGCGCCGGACAGGCAGGCCTCCGCCAGCAGTGATGAGTCACATTGACGGCTGTGCCCTGGCGTGCCACGATGGGCCAGGCACACCACCCCTGTGGTCTTCCTTTCCAGAAACTTATGTAACCTCAACTCATCGTGAGAGAAAAACATCAGACAGATCCAAATTGAGCAACATTCTACACAATACCAGCCCAGTCCTCAAAACCATCAAGGTTGTCAGAAACCAGGGAAGTCTGAGAGATTGTTAGTCAGGCATGACATAAGCAGACATGAATGTCATGTACTGTCTTGGATGATGTCCTGGACCAGTAGGATGTTTGGTAGAGACTAAGGAAATCTGAGAAAAATGAGGGCCTTGGTTAAGGATGAAGCACATCGCGTGACGCCTGGGGCAGATGCACTTGTGCAGGCTCCTAATGACGGGAGAGCGGCGGCGGGGCATACAGAACTCCACTCTTAGCTTTTCTCCTAATGACGGGAGAGCGGCGGCGGGGCATACAGAACTCGACTCTTAGCTTTTCTCCTAATGACGGGAGAGCGGGCGCGGGGCATACAGAACTCGACTCGTAGCTTTTCTCCTAATGACGGGAGAGCGGCGGCGGGGCATACAGAACTCGACTCGTATCTTTTCTCCTAATGACGGGAGAGCGGGTGCGGGGCATACAGAACTCGACTCTTAGCTTTTCGGTAAACCTAACATTCTGACATAAAAGGCTTGTCTTTATTAAGTCGTTGAAGGGGATTAAACGGCAGACTAGAAACTACAGAAAGAAAGATCACTGAACAGTACACTAGCAAAAGAAACTATCCACAGTGACCACAGAGAGGAAGAAAGACTGCGAAAAAAGTGAGCAGAGCCTTACAGGGTTAATACCACATGGGCTGGCACACGGTTCCAGAGCAAAGCATGGAGGAAAATTTTGGAAATAACTGGTTTATTTCTTTCTTTATTTTTAGAAAAAGCTAGACATTTTCCCGAATTTTTTTTTTTTAATGTAAACCCACAGATCCAAGAATTGCATTGACCCCCAAAGAAGATAAAAGCACAAAATATACCAATGCATGTCACTATCAAAGTGTTGTAAACAAGCGTTGGAGAGAAAATCTTAAAAGCAGCATGGAAAGAAAAGGAAATTGCATGTGGAAGAACAGGACAAGAATGAGACTGACTTCCTGGCAGAGTCGGCGTGAGGCCTGGGCTGGAAGGGACCTTGTAAGCTGAAGTCTGGTCAACACTCAAGACCTGGTGTAACTCACCACGTTGACAGTTTTCTCAGTGGAGGCAGAAGAAGCATAATGGTGTATTAGGTGCCCTGGTCAGGCAATATGGCAAATACATAAAGATATCAAGATTGGAAAGTAAGAATTAAAAGTATATACATAGAAAGCATCATTATTTACTTAGAAAATCCCAAAAAATCTACAAAAACCTTATTAAAACTAATGAGTGAATTTAGTGAGGTCACAGGCTTCAATGCCAGTATACAGAAATTAATTCTGATTCCACATACTAGTAACGAGCTGTTGACAATGGAAGTACAGTGCTCTAAACACTACAGAATACGTACTGGTTGTATTATCTACAGCTGTGTAGCCAGGCACCTCCAGACTACCTAAAACAGCTGAGGCTCCGTGGCACCTGCCACCACCATCATGACTCGTGAGAGGGCAGCCTCCATAGGAGCCTTGCTTTCTTCCTCATCTTCCATCTGAGGATCTCCACCTGCTGTGCCAACATTCCCCATCCGTCCACCAGACGCTTCCTGTCCAAAAGATCCACCTAAAGTCGTGCCAAAAGGGAAATAAGAACTGCTTTAAGCTTCCACGTGAAAGTTAAAAGAGTAGAGTAAAACCAAAGCAGGCAGAATGAAGAGAACAATACAGACAAGAAAAACCAATGAAACTGAAAACAGTAAAACATGATAAATCAATTCAATAGCTGAATCTTTGAAAAGGTTGGTAACTTGGAGCGTGACAAAGAAAAAAAGACGTAAATTCCCAACATGATGACCATCAGAGGGTATATCACAACAGATACCACAGGCAGTAAGAGGGTAATGAGGAAGTACAGCTCTGCGCATGTAAATTTAATAAAATGAACCAATTCCTGGAAAAGCACAAACTGTCAAAACGCACCCAGGGTGAGACAGGTAACTATTAGTAGTCTTGATTCTGTTAATAGAATTCCTAAAATTATGAACCTTTTAAAAAAATCTTCAGATCAAAATGCCTAGAACGAAACTGTCCCAAGAAAATTACAGACCAATATCCTTCATAATGTTTATAAAACTTTCAGTTCAGTCACTCAGTTCCATTCATTTCAGTTGCTCAGTTGTGTCCAACTCTTTGTGATCCCATGAAAGCACGCCAGGCTTTGCCATGGCGCCAGCACGCCATGAAAGCGTGCCAGTTGTGTCCGACTCTTTGTGATCCCTGGCAGCACGCCAGGCTTCCCTGTCCAACACCAACTCCCGGAGCTTGCTCAAACTCCTGTCCATCAAGTTGGTGATGCCATCCAACTATCCCATCCTTTGTTGTCCCCTTCTCTTCCTGCCTTCAGTCTTTCCCAGAATCAGGGTCTTTTCCAGTGAGTCAGTTCCTTGCATCAGGGGGCCAAAGTATTGAAGTTTCAGCTTCAGCATCAGTCTTTTCAATGAATATTTAGGACTCATTTCCTTTAGGATTGACTGCTTGGATCTTACAGTCCAAGGGACTCTGAACAGTCTTCTCCAACACTACAGTTCTAAAGCATCGATTCTTCGGCGCTCAACTTTATTTATGGTCCAACTCACATCCATATGTGAATGACTACTGAAAAAACCATAGCTTTGACTAGATGGACCTTTGATGGCAAAGTAATGTCTTTGCTTTTTAATATGCTGTCTTGGTTGGTCATAACTTTTCTTCCAAGAAGCAAGGGTCTTTTAATTTCAGAGCTGCGGTCACCACCTGCAGTGATTTTGGAACCCAAGAAAATAAAGCCTGTCACTGTTGACATTGTTTCCCCATCTATTTGCCGTGAACTGATGGGACCGAATTCCATGATCTTAGGTTTTTGAATGTTGGATTTTAAGCCAGCTTTTCAGTCTCCTCTTTCACTTTCATCAAGAGGCTCATCAGTTCCTCTTTGCTTTCTGTCATAAGGGTAGTGTCATCTGCATATCTGAGGTTATTGGTATTTCTCCCAGCAATCTTGATTCCAGCTTGTGCTTCATCCAGCCTGGCATTTTGGATAATGTACTCTACATAGAAGTTAAATAAGCAGAGTGACAGTATACAGCCTTGACATACTTTTTTCCCAATTTGGAACCAGTCTGTTTTTCCATGTCCCATTCCAGCTGTTGCTTCTTGACCTGCATACAGATTTCTCAGGAGGCAGGTCAGGTGGTCTGGTAGTCCCATCTCTTTAAGAATTTTCCAGTTTGTTTGGATCCACACAAAGGCTTAGCCTAGTCAGTGAAGCAGTAGTAGATGTTTTTCTGGAATTCTCTTGCTTTTTCTATGATCCAACAGATGTTGACCATTTGATCTCTGGTTCCCCTGCCTTTTCTAAATCCAGCTTGAACATCTGGAAGTGCTCGGTTTACATACTGTTGAACTTAGCTTGAAGAATTTTGAGCATTACTTTGCTAGCATGTGAGATGAGTGCAATTGTGTGGTAGTTTAAACATTCTTTTCCATTGCCTTTCTTTGGGATTGGAATGAAAGGCGGGACTTTTCCAGCCCTGTGGCCACTACTGAGTTTTCCAAATTTGTTGGCATATTGAGTGCAACACTTTCACAGCATCATCTTTTAGGATTTGAAATAACTCAACTGGAATTCCATCACCCCCACTAGCTTTGTTCATAGTGATGCTAACGCCCACTTGACTTCACATTCCAGGATGTCTGGCTCTAGGTGAGTGATCACACCATTGTGATTATCCTTTTTGTATAGTTCTGTAAATTCTTGCCACCTCTTAATATCTTCTGCTTCTGTCAGGGCCATACTATTTCTGTTCTTTATTGTGCCCACCTTTGCATGAAATGTTCCCTTGGTATCTCTTAGTTTTCTTGAAGAGATCTCTAGTCTTTCCCATTCTGTTGTTTTCCTCTATTTCTTTGCATTGACCACTGAGGAAGGGTTTCTCATCTCTCCTTGCTGTTCTTTGGAACTCTGCATTCAGATGGGGATATCTTTCCTTTTCTCCTTTGCCTTTTACTTTTCTTTTCTCAGATACTTGTAAGGCTTCCTCAGACAACCATCTGGCCTTTTTGCATTTCTTTTTCTTGGGGATGGTCTTGATCACTGCCTCTGTACAATATCACAAAACTGTCCACAGTTCCTCAGGCACTCTGTCTGTCAGATCTAATCTCTTGAAGTTATTTGTGCCTTCCACTGTATAATCTTAGGGATTTGATTTAAGTCATATCTGAATGGTCTAGTGGTTTTTCCTACTTTTCTTCAATTTGAGTCTGAATTTTGCAATAAGCAGTTCATGATCTGAGCCACAGTCAGCTCCAGGTCTTGTTTTTGCTGACTGTATGGAGCCTGTCCATCTTTGGCTGCAAAGACTATAATCAACCTGATTTTGATATTGACCATCTGGTGATGTCCATGTGTAGAGTCATCTCTCATATTGTTGGAAGAGGGTGTTTGCTATGACCAGTGCGTTCTTTTGGCAAAACTTTGTTAGCCTTTGCCCTGCTTCATTTTGTACTCTGGGGCCAAATTTGCCTGTTACTCCAGGTATCTCTTGACTTCTACTTTCCAATCCCCTATGATGAAAAGGACATCTTTTTTTGGTATTAGTTCTAAAAGGTCTTGTAGGTCATCATAGATCTGTTCAACTTCAGTTTGTTCGGCATTAGTGGCTGGGGCATAGACTTGGATTACTGTGATATTGAATGGTTTGCCTTGGAAATGAACAGACATCATTCTGTCATTTTTTTTTTTTTTACAACTTTTATTTATTTTTTTTAATTTTATTTTATTTTTAAACTTTACATAATTGTATTAGTTTTGCCAAATATCAAAATGAATCCGCCACAGGTATACATGTGTTCCCCATCCTGAACCCTCCTCCCTCCTCCCTCCCCATTCCATCCCTCTGGGTCGTCCCAGTGCACCAGCCCCAAGCATCCAGTATCGTGCATCGAACCTGGACTGGCAACTCGTTTCATACATGATATTTTACATGTTTCAATGCCATTCTCCCAAATCTTCCCACCCTCTCCCTCTCTCACAGAGTCCATAAGACTGTTCTATACATCAGTGTCTCTTTTGCTGTCTCGTACACAGGGTTATTGTTAGCATCTTTCTAAATTCCATATATATGCGTTAGTATACTGTATTGGTGTTTTTCTTTCTGGCTTACTTCACTCTGTATAATAGGCTCCAGTTTCATCCACCTCATTAGAACTGATTCAAATGTATTCTTTTTAATGGCTGAGTAATACTCCATTGTGTATATGTACCACAGCTTTCTTATCCATTCATCTGCTGATGGACATCTAGGTTGCTTCCATGTCCTGGCTATTATAAACAGTGCTGCGATGAACATTGGGGTACACGTGTCTCTTTCCCTTCTGGTTTCCTCAGTGTGTATGCCCAGCAGTGGGATTGCTGGATCATAAGGCAGTTCTATTTCCAGTTTTTTAAGGAATCTCCACACTGTTCTCCATAGTGGCTGTACTAGTTTACATTCCCACCAACAGTGCAAGAGGGTTCCCTTTTCTCCACACCCTCTCCAGCATTTATTACTTGTAGACTTTTGGATCGCAGCCATTCTGACTGGTGTGAAATGGTACCTCATAGTGGTTTTGATTTGCATTTCTCTGATAATGAGTGATGTTGAGCATCTTTTCATGTGTTTGTTAACCATCTGTATGTCTTCTTTGGAGAAATGTCTATTTAGTTCTTTGGCCCATTTTTTGATTGGGTCATTTATTTTTCTGGAGTTGAGCTGTAGGAGTTTTAAGACTGTACCCAAGTACTGCATTTCAGACTCTTGTTGGCTATGAGGGCTGCTCCATTTCTTCTAAGTGATTCTTGCCCACAGTAGTAGATACAATGGTCATCTGAAATTAAATTCACCCATTCCAGTCCATTTTAGTTCACTTATTCCTAAAATGTCAGTGTTCAATCTTGCCATCTCCTGTTTGACCACTTACAATTTGCCTTGATTCATGGCCCTAACATTCCAGGTTCCTATGCAATATTGTTCTTTATAGCATCAGACTTTATTTCTTCCATCACCAGTCACGTCCACAAGTGGGCATTGTTTTCGCTTTGGCTCCGTCTCTTCATTCTCTGAAGTTCTTTCTCCGCTCTTCTCCAGTAGCATATTGGGCACCTTCCGAAATGGGGAGTTCATCTTTCAGTGTCGTATCTTTTTGCTTTTTCATACTGTTCATAGGGTTCTCAAGGCAAGAATTAAACTTTAGCAAATCAAATTTGGTAGTACATAAAAAGACTAATGTCACAACAAATGGGATTTATCTCAGGTATGTATGGATGGTTCAGGATTTTTGAATCAGTATAACCCAGCATGTTAACAATCTAAAGAAAAAGCACACAATCATATTATTTGTTTCAGAAAAAGCATTTGACAAAATTTGATGTTCGTGATTTTAAAGAAAAAAAATCACTCTTATGACAAAAAAACCAGAGATAGCAGGGACCTTCTTCAGCTGATACAAAAACAAACTGCACACCTAACGTCATGCCTGTTGGTGAGCTCCTGAGCGCTGTCCCCACAGAATCGGAACAAGGCAGAAACCTGTTTCCACCAGTGCTAGCTGATGTTGTATGGAAAGTCCTACCCAGTACCTTAAGACAAGAAAAAGAAATTAACGCTAACTGGGGTGAGGGTGATTGAAGCCCCAGTATTCTGAGCCTGTCATGCCTGGGTAGAGACTCCATTCTGTAAGTGGGGGCAGAAAGGAGAAGGGGACCCTCAAAATATGAGTTGGGCAAGATGAGAGATGCTGGTGGCCTGCCCCCTCACCCTCTCAGGAGGATACAGAACGTGCTGATTGTAAACTGAGGGGTGAGAAATCCCCACCTTCTTGGCCAGAGCCCCCCAGAGTGTGCCATCAATCCAGGTCAACTCTGAGGAGGAGGAGGAAGCAGGGTGTGGCCAAAAATGCCATCGTTCACTGTTTCTGTTGAGTTTTAGATTTTCTTGAATAAGTGTTTCTTCATTTGTTATATGCCTTCAGGACAATTTCCAGAGACTTTAGGTGACTTAAGCTTTGTTTATCCTGAGAGTGGTTCATAGGATCTCCTTAGCTGCCTTCCCAGGCATCTTCAGAGGATAGTTTTGCTGGATATAGGATTCTTGGCCAAAATAAAAATGCTTTTCTCTTTCAGCACTTTTGGCATGTCATCCCACTGGCTTCTGGCCTGCATGGTTTCTTATGACAAATGAGCTGCTATTCAGTTCAGTTCAGTTCAGTCGCTCAGTCATGTCCGACTCTTTGTGACTCCGTGGAGTGCACATGCCAGGCCTCCCCGTCCATCACTAACTCCCAGAGCTTGTCTAAACTCATGTCCATCAAGTCGGTGATGCCATCCAACCATCTCATTCTCTGTCGTTCCCTTCTCCTCCTGTCCTCAATCTTTCCCAGCATCAGGGTCTTTTCTAATGAGTCAGTTCTTTGCATCAGGTGACCACAGTATTGGAACTTCAGCTTCAGCATCAGTCCTTCCAGTGAATATTCAGGAACTGTTATTAGGGATTCCTTATGTGTGATGAATTGGTTCTAACTGCTCTAAAGAGTTTTCCTTGGTCTTATGGATATCTAGATGTGAATCTCTGGGAGTTTATCCTTCTTGGAATTTGTTGAGCTTCTCAGATATTTTTCATCAAGTTTGGGGTCGTTATTTATGCAGATATTCTTTCCGCCCCTCTCCTTTATGCATGTGTTGGTCTCTGCTGGTGTCCTGTGTGTCGCTGTCTTCATTCACTTCTCTTTCTGTTCCTCAGTCAGGAAATCTCAGTTGACGATACTCCTTCACGTTTGCTGGTTCCACCTTATTCCTGCTCAGATCTGCTCTTGAGCCACTCAGGGAATTTTAAATCCGATTTGTTACACTTTTCAACTCCAGGACTTTTCATATTTGTAATTTCTGTCTTTATTGTTATACTTTCTTCTAAGAGGTATCATTCTTATGCTTTTCTTTATTTCTTTCAGTTCAGTTCAGTCACTCAGTCGTGTCCGACTCTTTGCGACCCCATGAATCGCAGCACGCCAGGCCTCCCTGTCCATCACCAGCTCTTGGAGTTCACTCAGACTCAGGTCCATGGAGTCAGTGATGCCATCCAGCCATCTCATGCTCTGTCGTCCCCTTCTCCTCCTGTGCCCAATCCCTCCCAGCATCAGAGTCTTTTCTAATGAGTCAACTCTTTGCATGAGGTGGCCAAAGTACTGGAGTTTCAGCTTTAGCATCATTCCTTCCAAAGAAATCCCAGGGCTGATCTCCTTCACAATGGACTGGTTGGATCTCCTTGCAGTCCAAGGGACTCTCAAGAGTCTTCTCCAACACCAAAGTTCAAAAGCATCAATTCTTCGGCACTCAGCTTTCTTCACAGTCCCAACTGTCACATCCATACATGACCGCTGGAAAAACCATAGCCTTGACTAGACAGACCTTTGTTGGCAAAGTAATGTCTCTGCTTTTGAATGTGCTATCTAGGTTGGTCATAACTTTCCTTCCAAGGAGTAAGCGTCTTTTAATTTCATGGCTGCAGTCACCATCTGCAGTGATTTTGGAGCCCAAAAAAATAAAGTCTGACACTGTTTCCACTGTTTCCCATCTGTTTCCCATGAAGTGATGGGACCAGATGCCATGTTTTCTGAATGTTGGGCTTTAAGCCAACTTTTTCACTCTCCTCTTTCACTTTCATCAAGAGGCTTTTTAGTTCCTCTTCACTTTCTGCCATAAGGGTGGTGTCATCTGCATATCTGAGGTTATTGATACTTCTCCCGGCAATCTTGATTCCAGCTTGTGCTTCTTCCAGCCCAGCGTTTCTCATGATGTACTCTGCAGATAAGTTAAATAAGCAGGGTGACAATATACAGCCTTGACGTACTCCTTTTCCTATTTGGAACCAGTCTGTTGTTCCATGTCCAGTTCTAACTGTTGCTTCCTGCCCTGCATACTGTTCTATTTTGCTCTTTGAACATATTTCAAATACTTGAATTTGAAGTCTTCATCTAGTAAGTCCAGTATCTGAGCCTCCTTGGGGACGGTCTCCCCTGGCTGCTTGTTTCCCTATGTGGGTCATACTTTGTCTCTTTGCGTGTCTCAGAGTGTTTTGTTCAAAGGTTTTCCATTAATATAATATGGCATCTGTTAAGCTCAATATAATATTTTACCCACCCACCAGGATTTGTGGCAATTTCCTGTTGTTGCTGTTTGTTTAGTGGCTTTTCTGAATTAATTCTATGCAACTTGTGTTGTTTGCTGTGTGTGATCACTGAGGTGCCTACGCAGTGAGCTCAGTGGTTAGGCAGTGTGGGGAGCAGGAGTGTTCCTTAATGGCTGGAACCAGTAAATCTCCCAGTCTCTGCAGCAAACGGTGTGTGCTGGGTGTGCCTTTAGCTCCCAGCCATGTCGTTGGCACCCTGACTTTCTCCTCAGCTTCCTGCTTACACAGAGCCGCCTTGGACCTCTCACGGACATGCACACAGCTGTACATGCACGTGTGACTTCTGGATCCCAGGAATATCCTGGAGCTTTTCAAAGCTCTTCTTGATATCTCGTTCCTTAGCTCTTTAATGTTTCCTGGCTGGCCAGTTTTCTCCCATCTGTGGTCCACTGTGTTGGGTGTGATGAGTTGGGTTTTTTTTTTTCCCGTCATGAGTTTAAAATTGCCTCTTGATGCTTTCAGCAAACATCTCTAGGGAAAAGCCTTTTTCTGCTAAGAGCTTTAGCATAAAAGGTCAGATCAAAAACAGCCTTGGAGGTGGAACCTTCCAGGGAGACACTGCAGGCCTTGAATGTGCCCTAGCCCCATGGGTGCCAGAATGTTTATTCCACCATGATTTGAGCTGTTGGCTTTCTCAGTTACAGGAGAGGAGGTAGGGACATGGTAAGTTAGAACACCACAGTTCTCGGATCTTACTGAGATTCAACCATTTCTTGAATAAATTCTTGTGGGTCATTTTCAGAGTTCTGAAGAAGTTGACTCTAACATTTTTTGCTGGTGTTCTTACCGTGTCTGTGGAGGAGAAAAGCTGTAGAAGGTCCCTTTTCCACCCTTCCCCTCAGCTCACACACTTCCATTGTGTCTTTTCATGTGTGTGTCCGTGTTGACACCACGGGGCCCTTCCTGCTCCTCCCCAACCCCATCCCGCACCCCAGCGGGGCCCATGCCTAGCCCACCCAGCCTCAGCCCTCCTAGGAGCTTCTGGACCGAAGTTTGGACAGACATGGAAGAGCAGTGTAGCGGTTTTTTCATCTTGTTCTCATCTCTGTTCCCAGAAGAAGAACCACAAAACTTCAGTTCTGAGCATGACTGTGTTGTCTTCCTCCCGAGGACCTGAAGTTAGGTCCCGTCTCCTTGGCTGCCTCCGTTTGGGGTCTTAGCCGTTCGTAGGGAAAAACTGCGGATTAGCGCTGACAGTGGGGCCCCTCAGGGAAGGGCCCGCAGTGCTGAGGTGTGACCTGGCGGACCTCCAGCAGGGATGTGGGATCCCAGGTGAAAACTGTCACCCAGCCTAGGGTTGGGGTGTAGCCCCTGCACAGAGAGGCTGTGGTGACCCCCACATCTCCCGGCAGAGCGGGAACAGCTTCCACGTGCTGGACCAGGGCCAGTTTGCCAAGGAGGTGCTGCCCAAGTACTTCAAGCACAGCAACATGGCTAGCTTCGTGCGGCAGCTCAACATGTGTGAGTGTACTGCCTTGGCCCTGCATACAGCCCCATGCGGCCCAGAGCCCACACAGCTGAAGGGGAAGGGGTGTCTCAGGGACTCTCCCTGAGACTCAGCCCACCCAGCCACCACAGGCAGTGCTTCTGGGAGGGCAGTGCAGGGCATTCCCTGAGCCAGGCCCCGCCCGCCAGGGCCCCCTGCATCCTCCCGGGCAGGGGCCTCACTGGGGTGAGCGGTGAGACCCCAGCCCCGAGGCAGCACTGCCCTGGTTCCATCATGTGCAGATGGCTTCCGGAAGGTGGTCCACATCGAGCAGGGTGGCCTGGTCAAGCCAGAGAGGGATGACACCGAGTTCCAGCACCCGTGCTTCCTGCGAGGCCAGGAGCAGCTCCTCGAGAACATCAAGAGGAAAGTGACCAGTGTGAGTAGCCGTTCTCCCCACCATGGTCTCGGATCTCCACCCAGACCCCCGGCAACAGCAGCATCCACTCGCTGGCCTGGCTTGACGTAGCTGTGCCAAGCCTGCTTTCTGCCGGGTGCCCGTCCCGCATTGGCCACCCCAGAGAAGGCCCATCCACCCCAGCAGCCCCTCGGCCCTTTCTGCTATATCCCGCCCCACCCCCAGGCCATCTCAGTGACTGCTCCCCCGGGGACCCAGGTGTCCACTCTGCGGAGCGAGGACATAAAGATTCGCCAGGACAGCGTTACCAAGCTGTTGACCGACGTGCAGCTGATGAAAGGGAAGCAGGAGAGCATGGACTCCAAGCTGCTGGCCATGAAGCAGTAGGTTCTGGGACACCGTGGGAGCAGGGCGCACCTCCTTAGGGATGTTGGGGTTACCGTGGGGGGTCCAGCCTTGGGGGAGTTTAAAGCTAGTTCTGTCGTAACCAGACCTGCCCCCGGGAAAGGGTTCCAGAAAGAACTTGGTGCAGAGTGATGGGGTGGGGATGTGAGAGGTCCCTCCTGCGCAGTGACATGGGGGAGGCGTTGCTGGCGAGGCTGCTCCCCAGCCCTGGTCCTGCGGGCTCCGGGCCTTGCAGTCTCGGGCCAGGGCCACATCTGGACTTGCACAGGCTCCTGGCCCATGCCGGGCTGGATTCGTTACTGGGAGGTGGGGTCAGGTGCGGTCCCGTGGTAGCCTGCAGAGCTGAGCCCAAGCGCCAGCTATGCCCTCGGGCCCCTCATGCCACCCACACACGCGCCTGGCACCAATCAGTGTGTGTCACCTCTCATCGGGCCTGGCGCAGGAGGCACTGCAGGTTTGGACTCCCTTTCCCTGGGGCATGTCTGGTCACCACAGAACCGGTTTTAGGCCCCCCAGCCCCCCACTGCCACTAACCCCCATAGTGGCCAGTTTAGACCTCCTCCTATGTACTCGGGGCCCTCAAGCACCCCAGCCCAGGGTGGCCTCAAAGCCACTCGGGGTGCAGGCCATCGCACCCCCAGACCGTGGAGGAGGCTCCTAGCCCCTGCCTAACTACTCATGTCAGAGCCCAGCAGGAATGCCTGGCTGGCTGGAATCCAGAGGTGGGATCAGGTGGCCTTGGCCTCCAGGACAGGGATTCCTCTTAGAGTGAGCATAGGAGGGTCTGTCGCTTGTCAAGAAGACATACTGGTGCTGAGCAGGGTGTGGGCTGCTGCGGTGGCCCTTCGCGCTCTTTAAGGCCACTTCTGACCTCCTAAAGGCACAGGAGAACCTGCACTCGCAGCCCTGTGGCCTGAGAGCTGCACTGCCTCTGTTCCCTGGAGCCCCATCCTTGGTCCAGGCAGAGAGCCTGGAGGCTCTGCCACCTTGACCGTGATCGAGAGGGCCCTGGGGTCTCAGCTTGGCCTCTGGCCCGTGCTCGGCAGCAGGCAGGGACGGGCCAGTGGGTGGGCGCACGGTGGAGCAGGGTGTCTCGGGACTCCCGCCGCCTGCTGACCACGCCTGGTCTGCTGCAGCGAGAATGAAGCGCTGTGGCGAGAGGTGGCCAGCCTGCGGCAGAAGCACGCCCAGCAACAGAAAGTCGTCAACAAGGTGTGCACCGGGCCAGTGGGGAGGGGGGCCCTGTCCGCACCGGGCTGACCGCCTCTCCCCCTGCAGCTCATCCAGTTCCTCATCTCGCTGGTGCAGTCAAACCGGATCCTTGGGGTGAAGAGAAAGATGTGAGGCACGGGGCACGCCCGTCTCCCGTGGGCCGCGACCCGGGGGCCACGAGGCCGGGCCGCTGCTCACCCACCCCTCCCCACAGCCCCCTGATGCTGAACGACGGCGGCCCTGCGCACCCCATGCCCAAGTACAGCCGGCAGTACTCGCTGGAGCATATCCACGGCCCAGGCCCCTACCCGGTGAGCTGCGGGCGCCCGGGGCGGAGGCGGGGGTGGGGGCGCAGCACGTACCACCGTGCTCACCTCCCTTTGGTGGCAGGCCCCTTCCCCAGCCTACAGCGGCTCCAGCCTCTACTCCCCAGACGCTGTCGCCAGCTCCGGACCCATCATCTCTGACATCACTGAACTGGCCCCCAGCAGCCCCGTGGCCTCCTTGGGCGGGAGTGTAGACGAGAGGTGCGGCCCAGCGCCTTCCCTGCAGGCAGGAGCGGGTGGGGTCAGCAGAGGCACCCGCTGACGCCTGTGCCCCACGGACAGGCCCCTGTCCAGCAGCCCCCTGGTTCGCGTAAAGGAGGAGCCCCCAAGCCCGCCACAGAGCCCCCGGGCAGAGGGTGCCAGCCCCGGCCGACCGTCCTCCATGGTGGAGACGCCTCTGTCCCCGACCACCCTCATTGACTCCATCCTCCGGGAGAGCGAGCCCACGCCCGCTGCCTCCACCACACCCCTCGCGGACACTGGGGGCCGCCCCCCCTCGCCCCTGCCCGCATCGGCTCCCGAGAAGTGCCTCAGCGTCGCCTGCCTAGACAAGTGAGTGCCTTCCAGGCGCCCTGCGGTCTCTGGAAGCGCAGGGGCCTCTGATAAGGACAGCGCAGGGCTGGACACGCATGGCCCTCAGGCCCTCGGCACAGGACTTGCCGGGGGGAGCTGGCCGACCTGGCCCAGAGCATGGAGCTGGGAAGGGAGACATGCCAGCCAAGGGGTCCTGCAGCCCCTGCACCGTGGGAACCAGGCGCGTGGCGGGCACTCCTGCCCCCTGAGCCGCCCTCCCCGGGCCGCCTGGTCTGTCTGTCCTGCCACCCCAGAGGTGGGCGAGTGGGGTGGGGGCTTGGAGTCCGCCTGGCCCCCACCGGCAGTGGGGGGCTCTTGTCTTTCTATCTTGCAGTTTGGCTCGCACTCCAAAGATGTCTGGGGTCGCCCGCCTCTTCCCCTGCCCCTCCTCCTTTCTGCATGGCCGAGTCCAGCCAGGGTTAGCGCTGTCCCACTGGGGAGGGAGGAGGGCTCCGCCAGAGCTTGGGCCCCTCCCCAGCCTCTGAGCAGACCCCTGCCCGGCCTGTGAACAGGCTCCCTACCCAGCTCTGGGGCCTGAGGCAGCGCCCCGAGGTACTGCCTGGCCTCCTCGCGGGGGCAGGCCTAATCTATCCTGGAGCATGCTGGGGTAGGCTGGCCCAGCCCGGCCGAGCACAGCTCCACCCTCCTGCTGTCCTCCAATGTGAAGGGCAGGTGTTGCTGAACCTGAGAACCTGGGGCCCTGGCCCTCCTGAGCCCTGAACTCTTCAGCCCCCTGATGTCTTGGCTGGCCCAGCCTGACATGCTGCCTTACGGGGCCTCACGGTGATGGGGGAGCCTGAGCCACCATCGGTGGCCAAGTGTCCCAGCCCCACCAGGCCCAGGGCCCCACCTCAGGGCCTCCCGTGAGCCTGCGCAGGGCAGGCTGGCAGCTGGGCGCAAGGGCCGGCAGGACTGCACCTGGGGGTGCCTGGATGCCACGTCACCTGCTCCCCTCCCTCTGGCCAGGACCGAGCTCAGCGACCACTTGGACGCCATGGACTCCAACCTGGACAACCTGCAGACCATGCTGACAAGCCATGGCTTCAGCGTGGACACCAGCACCCTGCTGGATGTGAGTCCCAGCCCTGCCCGCCCCGCACCCAGCCCGCCCCGCTCCCAGGGCAGTCTGACCGCCCCCTCTTCCCTGCAGCTGTTCAGCCCCTCGGTTACGGTGCCCGACATGAGCCTGCCCGACCTGGACAGCAGCCTGGCCAGCGTGCGTAGGCGGGGTGGATGGGGCAGGGGGGGCGGGGCCATGCGGGAGCCCTCACTGTGCTCCCTTCTGCTGCCCTGGCAGATCCAGGAGCTCCTCTCTCCCCAGGAGCCCCCCAGACCTCTGGAGGCAGAGAAAAGCAGCCCAGATTCAGGTGAGCTGAGCCCCCCACCCCCCCGCCCCCCAGCCCCACTGGCACCCTGACCCAGTCGCACCCCTAGGGAAGCAGCTGGTGCACTACACCGCCCAGCCCCTGCTGCTGCTGGACCCGGGCTCCGTGGACGTGGGGAGCAGCGACCTGCCGGTGCTCTTCGAGCTGGGGGAGGGCTCCTACTTCTCCGAGGGAGACGACTACTCGGATGACCCCACCATCTCCCTGCTGACGGGCTCAGAGCCCCCCAAAGCCAAGGACCCCACTGTCTCGTAGAAGCCCCAGGAGGAGAGCAGGCCTTGGGGGCCTGGTGTCCAGGAGCCTGGTCCCCTGGCTGGCGGAGGTGGGGGGGGGGGGGGGCAGGGCGTGGCCCTCGGCCAGCACCCAGGGCCTAGCCCTGTGAGCCACAGCTCACCTGGGCTTCACGGCAACACTCAGACTGACCAGGACGCAGGTGTTCATAGAATTGTATTTTGGATTTTTACACGAGTCCCCCTTTCCCCTTCCATAGAGATATACAGATATATACGTGGACAAACAGACCGATGAGCCAGGCAGAGATTTATAAACAACGAGCTCTGTGTGTGGTCTCCCTGTCTGTTCCTCCTGCCAGTGGAGGGGTGGGGGTGGGGGTGGGGCATGATGTGCAGTGTCTCGGAAGGGGCTGGAGGGAGGCAGATGGACACAGCACACTGGAGCCTGCTGGCTCCCCTGGGCTGCATGTGCTCAAGAGTTCTTTATGAAGGGACCAGGGCGGGATCAGCGCGGGCCCACAGGAGCCCTGTGGCCAGGTCTGCACTAGGGGACCAGGTGGGTGCACTGGGTCAGCACCGTGGGTCTGGAGTGAAGGAAGCACAGGCCCCCCCACCCCGAGTCAGGCAGCAGGGGGTGCAGAGGTGCACGTGATGGAGGTGGCGGGCCGCAGCAGCCCGCGCGGTGCCCTGCACCCCCAGCTCAGCCCTGCTCACTGTCCTTGCTGATGTTGTAGGGCCCAGGGTGGTGGCTTCCTAGGAGGCAGGGGTCAGGGAGACTGCCTACACCTGCTGTAGACCAAACAGTGCCTAGCCAACCAGCCTCTCTCCCAGACGACCACCATGGGCTGGAGCGGCTTCTGGTTGGGGCGGGGGCAGCACAGCTGGGTCCACTGCCCAGGCACCACCTTGGGCACCCATCTTGCTGGGCCATGGCTGGCTGTCAGGGTACACCTGCCTGGCACAACCTCAGGGTTTCCAACCCAGGCAGCAGAGCCAGTAGAGAGGGGAACAGCCCAGGGTTGCCCCTGCCTTGCTGCCAAGCTTTTTGAGTGGCAAGCTCTGGGACCAAGGTATCCTGGGGGCCACACCCAACTACCTGGTGAGGGCCTGGAAAAACGGGGAGCCCCTGGCATCAGGCCAACGTCTGCCCCCAAGGGAGGCCCTCAGTGAGGGCTGGGCCAGGCCACCTGCTTCATCCAACCAGCCGAGCCCAGCCCAGGTGAGCACCCCAGCACCAGTCTGTGCACAGGGGACTGTGTGCACAGCCTCTGAGACCTCTGCAGCCTTGCCTTGGAGTCTCTGCTGCCCCTCAAGTTGGCCTGATTCTCGACCCTCTTCCACACCTTAGCCTCTGGCCTGGCCCAAGTTGAATCCACTTGTGTGCAGACCTCAGGCACAGGGGGCCTTGGAGCATGGAGTCTCCACCTTGCAGGGCAAGACGTCTGACCACAGAGCCCTGTGAGGCAGGGAAGGTCACCCCAGCCCCAGCTCCTCTTCAGGCACTGGGGCCTCCTTCCCACAGCATGGCCCCACGTGGGAGGGCCACCCCCTCCTGCCAGCCCTGTGCCCTGGAGGCTGAGGGAGCTCACTGTGCACAGCACTTTATTGACACATTCTGACCCTTGGGCGAGATCTGCAGGGTTTCCAGAGCATGGGCACCTCCCAGGGGCCAGAGCTGCGCCGGGCCTGCTCTCCCCTGGCAGGAGGAAGCCCCTCAGGCAGAGAGGCCTGGTGGGGGCCAGGAGGCAGCTTCCACCAGCCAGGCCCCCTCCTGCTGCGCCCAGGTTGGGGCGGGCTCTAGTCCAGCCGCAGGCAGTGAGGCAAAGCAGTCCAACACCCACGAGGGGGCCAGCCTGGAGGGGCTCAGGTGCCGGCTGCCGGCGCCTCACGGTTGAGCACGTAGTAGTCGTGGACGTACATCAGGACGGCCACCGGCTGCCCAATGATGAGTGACAGCCACACGGCTGCGTTGCCGTAGTTGCCGCGGAAGAAGCGGCCCACTATCCAGGCCAGCGGGATCTGGGGACATGGGACGGGAGTGAGCCTCTGTGCCCGCAGGGCGGGCTCGCGGGGCGGGGCGGGGGTCCAGGGCTGCTCACCTGCGCCATCATGCCCGTGAAGGCCCAAAGGCGGAACATGCGCAGGGGGATGCTCACCAGGTACTGAGGGGAGAGGGGCGTCAGCGAGCCCCCGCCCCACCCCCACCCCCCAGGGGCAGGGCGCGCCCTCAGTGCACTGACCTCGTGGAAGAAGGCGGAGGCCAGAAATACTGCCGTCCTGGCTGCCCACTTGCTGCTGCCCCGCCGGAGCATGGGCTTGTAGAAGTGTCTGCGGGGGAGGCGGCAGTGGGCCGGGCGCCCGAGCCAGGCGCCCCCGTCCCCACCCCAGGCGCACACCCACCTGATGCACCACTTGTGAACAGGGATGTTCCAGTTCTGCCAGAAGTAGGTGATAGACTCGGAGTTCCTGCGGGGGCGGGGTGGAGTGGGCAGGGGCTCAGGCCCCAGCCCCAGCGGGGGCCCCCACTACCCCCCGGCCCGGCAGGGCCACCCACCACCAGTCCCGGTAGAACTCGCGGTCTCCAAACTGCATGAGCTCGGCCACGGCGTTCAGGCAGGAGTGGAAGAGCCAGTAGAAGAAGATGAGCCAGATGAGGTGGTTGGGGACCTGTGGGGAGTGGGTGCCAGGTGCCAGAACAGCCCCACCCGCCCCTACGCGTCCCCACCCAGCAGGCCACTCACCGCCAGCTTCAGGAGGCGCTCCACGATGCGGGAGTAGTCCATGTCCTGTGGGCACAGGACACAGCTGGCTCCCTCAGCCCTGACCCCGGAACCCACCCTGTCAGGCCTGCCTGCTCACCTTGAAGGGCTTCATGGAGTTCTGGATGGCCGGGACCATCCACTGCAAAAAGCGCAGAGTCAGCTCCCCGACGGCCCCAGGCCCTGCCCCCACCCCCCTGCCCGGCCCCCTCCCCGCCCGGGCCGAGTACCTGCTGGATCAGCCCCACCTGGAGCTGGGTGAGGAACAGCTGGGGGAGGAAGCAAGTGGACAGTGAGCTGAGCCCCGGGTGCCGGCAGGCCTGCCCACCCTGGCCCTCGAGGCCCCGCCTCACCATCTCCAGGAGTCGCCGCAGCAGGAAGCGCTTTCGGATGCGGGGGGAGCGGGGGAAGTTGAGCTCGTAGCACAGGGTCGGGGCGAAGAGGAAGTAGTAGAGATCTGGAAGGGAGGGCGGGGCTAGCAGGCCAGGCCGCCGGGCAGCCCCCCCAGCCCCCGGCAGGATCCTCACCGCGGTAGGTCAGGTTGTCGGGGTAGCTCACGGTGCGCTGGGCAGCTCCCCCGTTGGCCTTCTTACCTGCCAAAGCTACGAGCAAGCGGCAGGGGGCGGGTCGGGGGTGAGCCGAGCCCCTGCCGGTCCCTCGGCAAGTGGCAGCCCAGTGGCCCCAGCCCGAGGCAGCCCTCACCAGCCTTGGCCTTGGCCCCAGCCCTGCGCTCTCGGCACCAGAGGTTGACGTCCCGGTAGGAGAACAGCTTGAGGAAGAGGATGGTGTAGACCATCAGGGCCAGCACGGAGCCCACTGTGGGAGAGGCAAGCTCAGGCCACGCCCCCCGCGCTGCCCGTGGCCGAGACAGCGTGGGCTGGGGCGGGGGTGGGGCCCACCTGGAGTGATGGACTCGAGGAGAAAGGCCACGGCCGCTGGGAAGCAGAGAATGGTGGCCAGGTTGACCCCGTGCAGCAGCAGCCCCGCCTGCTCCGTCAGGGCTCCCTGGGGTGGGAGCAGAGCATCAGCCAGGGACCCCCCTCCCTGGTCAGAGGACCTCCCTGAGGAAGGGCCACCAGGCCTGAGGTACAGCCCCTCCCAGGAAGGCCACGCAAGGCCCGACACCCTGAAGCACAGTGGGACCGGCTGGTGGCCCGCCCTAAGCCCAACTGGTAAGGACCTTGAGGCAGGTCAGGGGCAGGCGTGAGGGCACTGCTTACCACGGCCAGGCGCTTCTCCACCTGGAACGCAGCCACGGCAAAGATATTGGCCACTAAGGACAGAAGCAACCCAGGGCAGGTTCAGGCCCAGATCAGCCCTGTCCCACCCACCACCGGCCTGAGGCCTCCTGGGCACCCAGCTCACCAATGACCAGGCACAGAGCTGGCCAGCTGTAGGGGTCCTTCAGGAACAGAGACACCACTTGGATGGGGTCCACCAGGATGCCATACCTGCAGACGCAGGTGGGTGAGGGTCTGTGTGGGTGAGGGGTGAGGTGGCAGGGGCTGGGGCAGACTGGGGCCCACTCACTTGATGAGGTTCTCTAGAAATAACCGTGCGTTGCTTAAGATCTGCAATAGAGAGAGAGGGACATAACGCTGTCAGCCATGGCCCCAGAACACCCACCCCAGCTCCTGCCAGCACCCGCAGCTCAGGACAGTGGCCTCCATCCTGCAGGCCCAGCCCTGCAGGACCTCACGCCAAGCTCTGACTCCCCACCCACGGCCTGTGTGCCTGCGCAGGGGCACGCAGCCCCCGCCCGCCTGGAGCCAACTGCAACCCCAGGTGCCTATGCCACCGTGACAGAAGAAACCTGCTGCCCAGCGGCTGTCCTCCGTCCCACCAAGCGGGTCAGCGCCCCTGGCCACAGCGACAGCCCCAAGCCCCAGTGAAGTCCAAGCCTGCCCGGCACACTGCCACCCTCCCAGGGCTCCGCCCTGCCAACCGGGCCCATCCTCACAGGCGGGGTGTGCCCACGCACTTGGTGGGGTGGTGGGAAAGAGCAGGCCGGTTCTGAGGGGCTGGGGAAACTGGGCCTGGGTCTCCACCCCTACTCACGCCCCCGCCTGCCTCGGCCGCTCCTGCAGCAGCAGCAAAGGACAGATCCCCCAACACAACGAGCTCTTGCCAGTGGCCTGGGGCCAGATGCCTGGCTGGCCTCTGCAAGGGCAGGGGCCACCACCTCCCCCGCCCCAGGCTCAGGCCCCACGGGGGTTGCAGAAGGCTCTGTGGAAAAGTGATGCTTCTCCAGGTGACAGGGGTGGAGTCCCCTACCCAGAAGGCTTCCTGAGGAGGTGACAGGCTCAGAGATGCAGGGGCCACCTGCCACACCATCGCCCAGCTAAACACCTAACCAGCCAGCTTACCAGGACACACGTGGTCCTGCAATGTCTGCCCACTGGCAGTTGCCTGTCCTGAGAGCCCACCACAGGCAAGAATTGGAGCTGCTAAGAGGCCCACCCACCTGGAAGCCCAGGCTGCCGAGAGGACGCAGCAGGCGGCCCCAGCTCCTGGGGGAGGGGGGAGCTTTGTGGGTGCACCAGAGGGCCAGGAGGCCGGGGGCTGCAGGAGAACAGACAGGCTGCTGAGGGCCTGCCCTGCACGACCACCTCGCCACAGTCCTGGACCAGCCACGGCCTCCAGAGACCAGGACGCGTGGACTACTGGGTCTGGACTGGCGCACAGCCCCCACTGCTCCCCAGGGGACCGCCCAGGACCACAAACAGAAGCGTGGGGGCCCCTGGTACACAGGCAGCCTCCGGAGCCACACCCAGGGCAGGCAGACACGTCAGCTGGAGGGGCGAAGGCCTCGCGCCACATCAGCCCTGAGCGGTGGGGCTGGGCCCAGTCGGGCCTCACCCTGCCCCACCCTGAAGGCTGCCCCTGGGGTCCCTGCACTCCAGCTGCTGCTGGGCAGGCCTGCTGGGGCCCCACAGCAGTGGCCTCGGCCAGGTCAGAGCGAGGCGGACACAGGACTCCAGTCCTGCTCCCTCCAAGGCGGAGGGAGGGGCCAGAGTCCCACAGAGTGTGGCCTGGAGCTGTGGGCTGGGCTGAGAAGCGTGTCCTCACCCTGCTCCCCCGGGTTCACCCAGGCATGCCGCACCCATGAGGGCAATTTGGAACAGAAGAGGAAGTTCAACGTGGACCCCCAAGACCACTCACCTGTGCTGCCAGGGAGGGCCTGGGCCCACGGAGCAGCCATCCTCCACCCAGGGCCACCAGACCATCCCTGCCTACTCTCTCTCGCCCCCTGGGGAGACTCCAGTGCCCCCTGGGGCGCAGACCCCAGCTCAGAGGCTCCCAGGCTGCCCTCTGCACGCGTCTCCTGGGATTCAGCAGGGACGGCGTGAGCATGCTCCCGGTGGGGTCCCGGGGTACGGCTGCTCCAGGGACCCCCACCGCCAGCCCAGAGCTCCATTCACCCCAGCTACACGAGCACAGACACCCACCCCGGGAGCAGAACCCATGGCTCCCCAGCTGTTGGGACCCCTGCTCCAAGATGCCACTCTACGTACCAGCATCACCACACACCAATTCAGGATGCCGCGGTAGTTGCTGAAGCCACTGTCAGAACTGAACAGGGAATCCTGCAGGCGGTGACACCTGGAGAGTGGAGACGGACACTCGGGGCAGAGCATCTGGCAGCAAGGCCACCCCACCGCCCACACATCCCGCTCCGCGGGCAGGGCCACCGGGGGCCTGCCGCTCCCACTGAGGGACGGGGCGTGGGGAGCGCCACAGGAGCTGGCCATGCAAGACGGAAGTGGGAAGGGGGCGGCCCCCCACAGCAGCTGGTCCCTCCCAGCACCCCGGGAGCCCAGGGGCCGCCATTCAAACCACCCATGCCCCCCATTTGGCCCTTCCGGAGGGGAGGACCCAGCCTTCACGTGGCTTCTCAAGGTGAGCGCCACGTGAGCCCCCCAGGGGCTCAGCACCTGGAGTCCACTGCAGAAGCCAGCAGGGGACCTTCAGAGCCCACCTCTGAGAGCCCTGCGCCCAGTGCTGGGCCTGGTGGAGATGGAAGCCAACCCTCAGCTGGAGGCAGAGGTGGAGGGGCGCAGCTCAGCCCAGGCCCAGCCCCGCTGGCGGGTTCTAAGCAGCAGCCCCACCTCCCACCAACCACCCTGCCACCAGGAGGCCATCCAGGGCATTGAGCAAGGCCTCCAGTTTTGTAAGGGGAGAGGCCAGGGCTTCCCTTTCCCTCCTGTGGACACATGTCCCCAGCAATAGGACACAGGAGAACAGCCAGCCTCCGGGGGCGGCTGGGGTCAGCACTCAGATGGCTGCACCCAGGAGACGGATGGCTGGGGAGGACAAGGTGCCAGCATCCTCAGCCAGGCAGCGCTGACAGTCTGGCCCTGCCTCCCTGCCACACCGGGCCCCCCCACCCCAGGCCCTGGCCCGGCCCAGCCTGCCCACGCACCTCCTCCAGGTCCATCCTGGGCTGCACACACAGTGGGGCTCTGAGCCCCCAGGCCCTCTTCTTCGTGACTCTGCGCCTGCCTTTTGGCAAGGCGAGCAGGGCTCCCAGGCCCAACTATCCCAAGAGGACAGTCTGTGGGGGTATCCGCTTGATGGACCTGCCCAGAACCCCCCATATCCAGCCCACTCACTGTCACTGGAACCGTCCCAAAGCCACCTCATGCTACAACCTGCCAATCACCATCTGCATGTCCATGTCTGCACCACATACCCAGGGGACGTTTTCATAACAGTGTGACCCCTGCCACCTTGGGGGCCACCAAGAAGACCACACTGACCGGATGTGCAGCAGTCTCTAAGATGAAAGTGGGGGAGGGGGGAGGGGAGCATTTCCCAATCCTGACAACAAATAATGTTATTAAAGCTTTTCCAGATCCCTGCTGTCAAATTCCTGAGGCCTGCCCCCAGCCACCACACAGACCCCTCAGGTCCCTCTACCAGCCTTCCGACCGTCCCACCCGGGCAGCGCCCTGCCCCCAGAGGTCAGAGGCCCCAAGCAGGAAGGAAGCCCACTGCCCACCAATCCCCACAGAGGTCCAGCCCCATGGCACAGTTCACTGCAGTGGATCAAAGGGCAGCAGGCATGGCCAGTGTGGAGGTGGGGCCTCACCCAGAGCTTCTCTGTCACCCTCTCCCTGACTGAGGCGCTGGGTGCGCCTCTGTGCCCCCCAGCGGCCCCCACCTGCTCCCCAGTCCCCCCCAGCCAGCAGGGCCATTCTAACTCATTACAGTTGGCACCTCATTCAACCTGCACATCAGTACTCGGAGGCGGGCACATGGGGAAACTGAGGCTCACCGAGCTTCCCAACTTGCCCAGAGGCACAGACCCAAGTGGGGATCCCACGTGCAGGGCTATACGGTCCAGCTCCAGGGCCGGACAGAACAAGGAGGAACAGGGTGCCAGCTCGCCTCCTGGCTGCCACTTCCTCAGCACTTCCTGCACCCAGCCTAGAGGCTCTGGACTAGAAAGCTGTGCCTGGAGGACCCATGAACCAATGGCTGAAGGACGCACCAGGCGTCCGGGCACAGGGGAGTGTGGAGGACCTGGAAGGGACGCGCTCAGAGGCGAGGCAACAGCAGCGGCCCTCCTTCCGGCACATAGCTGCACCTTGCTGCCGGAAGAAGTGAGCTCACACCCGGCGCCTGACCCCGCCTGCCCAGACCTAGGTGAGCAGGAAATGTCCGGAAGGGCCTGAGGAGGAAGAGGAACAGGCAGGGAGGCAGAGGTGGGAGGAGGATGACTGGGAGGCAGGGAGGCAGAGGCTATACCACGAGTAGCCAGACCAATGCCCAGCCCTGCCCCAGGAGGCCCCCAGCCCTGTGGCATGTGGCCTGGGGACAGGCACACACAGCTGCGTGTCCTGGAGATCAGGAGAGTCTCCGGTGGCCCATCCCTGCCACCAACTGCTCCTCTTCCCGAGGGTCCAGACCTTGAGGGTGGGCCATCAACAGGACAGGAGTGGCTTCTGGCCATCTGGCCTGTGTAGAGCAGGCAAGTGACTGCCCATCCAGGGTGACAGCTTGGCCCAAAGCTGGTACCCGCCCCCACCTCATACAAAGTGACCCCAAATCCAGTTCCCCAGGAGTGGGCAGAGGGGCCTGTGGGTCTCCTGGCCTTTGCAGCCGCCCCCTCAGGACCATCTGGGGCCTGTAGGAAGCCAGCGCCCCTCACAGAGCCACCCTCCCCATGGTGTCATCCTGAACTCTGCGCCCGACCTTTGCTCTCACTCTTCAGGGCTGCGGCTATCTTATCTCTCAGGTGAACTGTGTGCCCCCCAAGGGCAGGGACAGTGCCTGCACCCCAGCTGCCCTTGTCCCTCCCCTCCCCACAGCACCCAGTGAAGAAGATAGCAAATCCTTGCTGACTGACCTGTTGCCCACTTCCTCCTTGATAACCTCTAGCTCTGGAGCTGATCCCAAAACCAGAGCCCCTGAGAGCCCTTGACCAGGATGAAGGTCAGGGCTTGGGGGAGGGGCATGGAGGATGGCAAAGGGGGCGCCTGGAGGCAGCCAGCAGGACTTAGCCGATGCCCACGTGGGTCAGATCCTCCCTTTCAGCCGCAGCTTACTCCCCCAACTCCTTCCCATCAGTCCTTCAGCTAAGCAGGGTGCCCACCTGTGGGTGTGCGCACTTCCAACTCCTCCCCTGTACCCCAACCAGGGGTGAGGGTCCCATTACAGGACCCACTTTGACCCTAGAGCAGCCATTTGTGCTGGTAATAAGCAGGACCCCAGGCCAGTCAATCGCCGGGTGACGGATGAGGGACCTTTGTGAAGACCATTCTCGGGGAGGGTCTGCGAGGGATGAGAAATCCCTTCGCACTGCCCCTGCCCCTGTTCTCCGCCGGTCCACCCTCCTCCTCCGGGAGCTTTATCAACCCACAAGGCACCCCTCATAGCCCTCAGGAAGGACCCCCGTATCTCCTTCCAGGTAGAGGACACTGTGCGTGGTGGGCTCACCCTGGGAAAGCTTCAGAACCCACCTAAGGAAGGCAGAGGGAGGGCGTCTAGAAGTTGAGCCGCTGCCCTCCCCTCGGCCCCCGTACCTGGGTGTTCCGGGCAGGAGACCCTCCGCCCCCAACCTCCCGCTAAGTTTCCCCGTGGAGGCCCGAGGGGCACAGCTGTGCACCAAGGTCCAGGCGCCAGACTCTCGGACTCGAGCTCGAGCTGCCGCCGACAGGCCTGGGCCACCAGGTTGGGTCGCAGGGGCCCCGTATCAGGGGTCAAAGGTTAGGGGTCACGCGCACCGCTACCTCAGGTCCCAGTGGCCGCTGCCCACGTCTACGTCTCCGTCCTTGTCTGTGTCCCGGACCGGCGCGTCCCCTCCGGCGCCCGCATCCCGCACCTCCTCTTCCACTGCCGCGGGCCCACTGCCGCCCTGGATCGAAGGCCGCGACCCCGTCCTCCGGCGCCGGGAGCCGCCAGCGCCGCCGCGGTCGCCCATGGCCTCAGCCCGCACCCCGCCGCGGCCAAGTCGTAGCCCGCCGGGCTGGCAGCACCCGAGGCCTGTGGCCCCGCCTCCGGACCCTTGGCTAACTGCCGCCACCGCCTCTACTACGCCACTGCCGTGGTCCGCGCCGCCAATCAGCGCGTGCAAATCCGTGCCCGCCGACTCCTCCCGGAGTCCTGAGAGGCGTAGCTCCCGGAGCCGCTAACTGGCCCAGGGCCGCGGCGCGCATACCTTTGTAGTCCGCTGACGCGCGGTGCACCCTGGGAGTTGTGGTCGCCGCGGGCGCGCGAGACACCCTGGGAGTTGTAGTCTCCTGGCAAATGCAATCCCGGACTGAAGAGGAACACGCGGGGCTTCCTGGCAGCTGCAAGCAAGCCTCTCCTGACCGCTGCCTGCCCCTTGTCCCGCTCTATAAACACAGGATTTCGTCATTTCTCAGCAGGCGCAGAGTGTGGGGTTGTAGTTATTTACGAAATGCCTAGTGCGTTAACGTCAGGCTGACACCCAACGCGTCTACCGAACGTGCATCCCGCGGCACGGTCGTGCTCTGTGAACCCACTAATTACCACCGTAGGCACCCACTTTTCCTCCGCTTAGGCTGTTCAAACACGCGCCAGGTCAGAGGATGGAGGGGGAGAAAGGCCGCAGTCCTCGCATCCCGGGACTTGTGCCATGCCCACCTATTCCCAGGGTGGCCACCTCTCCCCTGCCCAGGCCCCCACAGTAGACAAGCCAGCCCGCCTCTCCACCCGCCCCGCTTCTGCCTTCATCTGCAGACTTGCAGAACTTCCCGCCTTTCCCACTTGGGCCAGTTTTGCCAGGGCGTTAGGATCCTGGGGTGTTGATTCGCAGGGATCCAGAGGTTTCTGTTTCATTGCACAGTCGGCAGTCATCCAGTCGTTGAATGAAGCAACCAATACACCAAAACAACTGCACAGTGAGGCCCGTGCGCGGGCAAGGCCGATCTTACTTGGTTTCACAAACATTTGGCAAAGAGCATGGAGTGTGAGCATCCTGGATCTCCAGATGCGAGGGTTCACCGGGAGTTTAGGCCTGGTTTACACAAGAAACACCCCTAGCCACAGAACCCACTCCGTTCACTCCCATGGGGTAAGCAAAGCTGGGAAGACCGCCTCTCTGAAAGCAAATAAACCAAGAGGCTCAGCCTGAGATCAAGCCTCCTTCCTGCTGGACTCGCTCCTGACCCCCTCACCTCAACCAACAGGCACCTGGGACCCTGGTAACATGTTCTCCCACTGGACCATTTGCGGCTGAGGCCAGCCTGACATCCTTACCTGGCAGGCTGGAGCTACCTGGCCCGTGTCTTGGAGTAGAGTGTGGAAGGGCTCGCGCGACCTCATCAGGCTGGAGAACCCCTCTTGCCTCCTCACAGGCCCGACCTCGGTGGATCAGGAGTATCCCCTTAGCCAGTGTCCAAGCACCTTCGTCTATTCATAGGCAGAGTTGGGCCACTCAGTGCTAGGACTCAGTATAGCTCCCAAGGGAGGATGGAAGGAGGAGAGAGTCCTCTCAGGAAAGCGCAACAGGGCTGAGTCCCGGGAGCTCTGCCTTTCCCTCCCTATCCCTCTCCCAGGCAGCTGGTGGGAAGCCCCCTAACCCGCGCGCACGCGTCCCTGGGAGCCTTCGGGACTTGCCATCCTTCAGTACCGAGCCGTGACTAGAGGGCCGGCCTGGCTGGCGCGCTGATTGGCAGAGGAGAAGATTGACGGCTCAGGCTGCCTGTTGGCCTGGAGAGGCTGAGCACAGTAGCCACTGACGAGTGAAGGTACGTGTTGGGGGCGGCTCCCTGTGTCCGCGTCCAGGCTCCTTTGCCTTCGGCTAACATGAAGCAGCTGGAGTGAGGAGACCAGGGTGGGCCGAGGGTCATCAAAGAGAACCGATCTGACCCGGGACGTGAGGGAACCAAGGGTTCCACCGCTGGAGTTGAGAGATCAGGGCCTCAAGCCAATGGGAAGGCACGGACTGTGAAGGCACCAATCAGGAAGGGCCTCTGTACCAAGGCGGGGCGGGGCCTGTTTGAGGAAGACGCAGCCCATGGTTGATACAGGGCGGGGCCTCCGGGGAGGGCGGGGCCTACAGCCCTGGCACCTCTGGATCCTGATTGAGGTGCTGCCAGGGTCACAGCGAAGAGGCACGAGGGAAAAGGTCAAGGTAGGTGGGGTCTTTGGGGGACAAATATGTGCGTAAGGCGTTGTTGAAAGAAAGCTCAATGAGGAATCTCCCCCTGGTGGAAGCAACATCTGTATTGGGACGAGGAATCTGCAGGCTGGCGGAATGAAGGGCTGGAAGGGTTTGGGGATTTAGAAAGAGCCTTGGGCTGACTCCAGGTTGCAGGCGCCTTGGGCCCGTAAGAGAAGACCCTGGACACAGTGGTCAGCAGCCTGCACCACAACACCCATCCTCTGGATTGCAAAGTCCTGTCCGTGGACACCTGTGGAGACAAGGCTAGGCCTGTCCCAGTCACTGGGGAGGCAGCCTCTACCCGTCGTCCACCCCAGCCGCCCATCAGAGTCCTGGAACAGTCAATCCAGGCCCCAAAGCTGAGGAGCCTTGGGGAGGACTGGGCCTCTAGGAGCCTCTCTTCCTGCCAGTGGGACCCACTCAGGTATTCAGGTTCAGACGTGTGGGGTATTGGGGCAGAAAGTGAAAGTGTTAGTTGCTCAGTCGTGTCCGACTCTTTGCGACTCCATGGACTGTAGCCCGCCAGGCTCCTCGGTCCGTGGGATTCTCAGGCAAGAACACTGGAGTGGGTTGCCATCCCTTCTCCAGGGGATCTTCCCATCCCAGGGACTGAACCCAGGTTTCCCACATTGCAGGCAGATTCTTTAGGGTCTGAGCCACCAGGGAAGCCCAACTGGAGCAGGGCTTAAGTCAAAGGCAGCCCTTGGCAAGCTGCTTCTCTCCCTGAGGCTCAGACTCTTCATATGCAGATTGGGCAATGATGCCTACCTAAGCTCTACCAATACTGGGGGCTTTCATCCTGAGGTTATGAAGGCTGACAGTGCTCCCCAGAAGGGGGTGCCCACCTCAGGTGATCCCACCCTGAGCAGCAGGTCTACTGCAGGTCAGACTTTCCTGCTGTCCACACCAGTGGAGTCTGGTGGGCCTGTCCCCTGCCAGGGTGCAGACAGCTGTGCGGGCCCTGGGCTGATCCAGTTTGACCACATGTCTGCAAAGATTTGGAGCCTCTTAGCTCATGCCTACCTACCTGGTTACCAAGGGCATTTGCTGGGGCAGGAATCTATGTTCCTTGGTTGTCTGAGCCCAGCACAGCCCTGCCATTCATCTTCTCAATTTGACTCACCCTGTGTAGAGCCCAAGGGCTGGGGGTGGCCGTGGGAGGTTCTTATTCCTTGGGTATCTCCTCCCCACAACCAGCCTGGTCCAGCTACCAAGAAAAGCCTCCTCAGTGTGGGGACATGTCTCCCCTGAATCTGGAAGTCAGGATGTGGAGAGCAGGCTGCAGGAAGGGGTCCTGCACTTCCCATTTCTCTAGTGGCATTGAGGAAGGTTTGTTGGTTGTCAGGCCTGTCGGGGCAGCAGGAGGTCCTAACAGAAGAGTGAGGATACCCCAGGCCACAGGATTTACAGGCCCTGCTGTACCCACTGTGGCCATTCTAGATCAGTCCTGGGCTAGACTTGACTTAGGCTCCGCACTTCCTGGCACAGAGAAGATTTACCTGCCATGAGAGGAAAGCCAGCTGCTTTGCCTTCAGGAGTGTCCTCTTGCATTTGGTCTGCCGAGCTGGCCCTCCAGGGTGGAAGACTGTCCTCTTGCCAAAGAAAACACATGCCCAAAAGGCAGCGGTAAGACTCCAGGGCTGTGTGGGTAGACTGCCACTCCCAGCACAGGGCCTGCACCTGCCTGGCCTCTGAGATGCTGCAGGCCCAGAAAGATGCCCCCCAGACTCCTCAGTGTCTCCTTCGGCGCGGGCCCAGCCTTGTATACATCAGCCCGACACTCCAAGTTCTATCAAGAGTGGCATTTATTCTCCTCGTGGAGGTGCGGCGCTCCGGGGAGCTGGTGCTATTGTGCTTAGGAAGGAGGTCTGTCCGTCCGTCCGTCTGTCCGGCCGGCCCGGCCCCAAATGGGGGCGGAAGAGGGGCGCAGCCCGAGTAAAAATCCCGGCCTGTTCCGGGTGGGAGTATGTACAAGGCGGCGGGGTGCAGGCGGGGGTGGGGGCAAGGCAGGCCCGCGGCCGCAGCCCCCACCCGAGGGCCCCCGCATCTCGGGCCCTACTTATAGAATCAGTACAAAATAGGTGCTACCTAAACGTTCCTTCTACCTGAATTCGCTAAGTCGGTTATTGTGCTGCTTAGTTACAGGGGCGGGAGGGGGCCCATGGCTTTCCACGGCGGCGGGGTGTGGGGAGAAGCGGGAGACCCTGGCCGGCCCACGGCCCTCCGGCCTTCTCCTTAGGTAGGTAGGTAGATAGGCGTGTAGGGTAGGGTGGGGCACCTGTGTGTGCCTGTGCATGCGGGTGTGCCCAGCACAAGTGGGCAGGCCCTGGCCTGGGAGCTGTGTGAACACTGAGCTGGGATGGAGGGGTCTTGGACATGAGCCCTGCTGTGCCGGGCCCTGAGGCCCGGGTCCACCCCCTGTGGGAGCCACTGGGCCTGGTACCCACAGGGATAGGGCTGGCCAGGTCAAATGCTCCAGCATGCACCTTGTCCTCTGACCTGGGATCCTGGCCTGACGTGACCAAGCTGCCATTGCCAAGGGATGGAAGGAATGGGATTCAATATGGGTGGCCCTGGTGGCACTGGGCCTTGGGGCCCGGGTCTGTGCCACCTGAGCTGAGGACCCGGGCCCAAGTCAAAGCAGAGCCCCCTGTGCCTAGCACTGGCCCCAGCTGGGGTGGGGAGGAGTGAGGGGCCCACGCTTGGGTCTAGGGACCGCGGCTCTCTCTGCACCTGTGACCATCCCTGGCCCACCGAAGCCGGTTGGATCCCTCACCAACATGCACCTTCCCGCAGGTCGCCGCACCCCTGGCGGACTCAGCAGTGGGCCTGGCACATAGTAGGTGCCTAATGAAGTATGGGTGGGTGATGGACGACTGAAGGAGGGGTCTTGGGGACAAACACCCCGCCCCGCCCCTGAAACCATTACACCCGCCGGCCTCTGCCGTGGGAGGGGGGGAGGGGAGGGAGGGAAGAGCAGGAGAGGGGGGAGAAAGTCTGCGCGTCCGGCCCCGCGCAGCGTCCCTGATCTAGGGGCCTATGGGGTGGGTAGGGCGGGGGGATACCTGATTCTCAGTAACTCTAGAGGCGGCGGCAGCTTCGCATGCAGTGCGCATTATTGCTCTATAGTCGGCTTCGGACTAACTAAGAGGGACTGGGAGCGGGCAGCTCCGGGAAGGGACGGGAGGGGGGCTGGGGCTGCATGCAGTGACGTCACAAAGGCGGCGGCCAATGGGGCGGGCCCTTGGGGCGGGGTCGCCGCCGAGGCTTTGGCATAGACGGGTGTAAGTTGGCAACAGAGTGAGGGCGGGGTCTGGGGCTCCGGGAGGGGGCCGGCCTTTGAGAGGCGGGGCCTGCGTCTCCCGAGAGGCGGAGCCCAGGTGGGCGGGGTTCGGGGGCGGGGAAAGTGATCCTGGACATCCCAAGCCCCCGGCGTCGGCGGGAAGGATAGGGGCCTCTGCGCCCCTTCCCGGACCCGAGTGCAATCCGTTCATAAATAAAACGTACAAATACAGAAAGAAAACCCGACGCATCCGCAACCCCCCTAGGGGGCTTTACCCGCAAAGCGA
The DNA here is from genome assembly GCF_019923935.1 of Bubalus bubalis. Lineage (NCBI taxonomy): Eukaryota > Metazoa > Chordata > Mammalia > Artiodactyla > Bovidae > Bubalus > Bubalus bubalis. The sequence goes on from NC_059171.1 coordinate 81,377,208, forward strand.
ATACAGAGAGGTGTGTAGAGGGCCGTGCCCAGGCCTGCCTGCCAGGCCCCAGGAATCCGTCCTCCAACACCGAATGCCCGGGTACGAGGGAGGGGGCCCCAGGGCAGGGCGGGAGCGGGATCTGAGGAGGTCGGATAAGTCCATGCGGTTTGATATGCGTCATTATTATTCGTTATGGAGGACAGAGCCCGGTAAGCTGGGCTGGAAGAATTCGGATTTGGCAGAGGATGCGAGGCAAGGGTAGGAAAGCGGCTCGGACTGAGGCCCCGGAAGGAACCCAAGGGAGAGAGGTGCCGCCCTCCGCCCCAGTCCCCGATCCGCACGCGTCTAACACTCCCGGGGCTTAGCGGACACCGAGAAGGAGGCGCAGGTAGCCTCTGCTCCCCTCACCCTGCTCCTCCCCAGTTGCTGCTCCCCGACGTCTAGGCCGCAGGCCGGGCTCTGGAAGGCTTGGGAAGGGGTGGGGAAGACCTGAGTCTCTGCCACGCGATCCAGGGGCGCAGAAGAGGGAGGAGGGGGCGCTCCCTACCTCACCCCACCCCGGTCTCAGAGACCTAACTCGGAGATGAGGTTCGGTTCTGGGTCTCCTCGACCCTATTGCTGGGAAAAAGCCTGGGGCACCCTGGAGGGGAAGGGAGGGGGCTCGGGGTGGGTCTCCCCTCGGGACCCTATTGCTTGAAGGGGCCGGGAAGGCCCCTGGCGGGCGGGGCGGGGCCGGGCCCCCTCCCCCTATTGCTGTGAGGAGGGGCCCGCCCTCCGGCCCCTCCGCCTGGTCGCCGGCGGAGACCTCCCTGGGGGCCCGTATTGCTGAGAGCCAACCCGGCTGGCGGAGGTACCGCCGCCCTAGGCCTGCACAGGGCTAAGCTGCGGCGGCGCGGTGGGCGCAGGGGCCGGGGGACCGCCGGCGGCGGCGCCCTTGAAGCAGGCCGACTCGTAGTGCTTGTTGAGATAGGACTTGAGCGCGAAGCTCTTCTTGCAGCGCTTGCACTGGAAGTGCTTGAAGGCGGAGTGCGTCTGCATGTGCGCGCGCAGGTTGGAGCGGTCGGCGAAGGCCTTGCCGCAGTGCGCGCAGCCGAAGGGCTTCTCGCCGGTGTGGGAACGCATGTGGCCCTGCAGCAGCCAGGGCCGCGAGAAGGCCTTGCCGCACACGCCGCACTTGTGGCGCAGGTCGTGCGTGAGCAGGTGCATGGCCATGGCCGGCATGGACACGTACACCTTGCCGCACGTCGGGCAGCGCCGCGCCAGCTGGCTGTCCAGGCTGCGGTGCGTCTGCTTGTGGCGGCTCAGGTTAGACGACGTGGCATACGTTTTGCCGCACTCGCCGCACGCGTGCCGGCCTCCTGAGCTGCCGGCCCCAGGCCCCGCGCGGGCCTCGGTGCCCGCACCCGCGCGCGCGCCGCCCCGACCCCCAGCCCCCGACCCCGCACCGCGCGTGCCCGCCCCGACCCCGCCTCCGCCGTCGCTGTCGGGGGCCGGCGCCGAGGCTGCGGAGGGGGCGGCGGCGGCGCTGGCGTTGGCTGCCTTACGACGGGAGCGCCCGTCGGTGATGAAGAAGGCGTCAGCTGCGTAGCCCTCGCTGACCGCCGCGTCGCCGTTGATGTAGCCACCAGCGGCTGTGGCCAGCTCCGGGCGCGGGGTGGGCGGCGGCGCCGAGCCCGCGGCCGCCGGGCCCAGCTCTCCCCGCACGGCCGCAGCGTACATGGGCTCCGGGGATGGCCCTTTGAGCAAGGCCGCCTCGGCATCGCCATCGTAGACGGAGGCGGGCCCCGCGTAGTCGTTGAGGTATCCTAAGGGCCGAGGCGGACAGACAGGCAGACAGCGGGAGGGGAACAGGGCAGCAGGCAAGACACACAGGAGGGTGGCAAGAGACACCGGGGCCGGCCAGAAGGAAACGGGGAGGACAAAGGAGAAGGGGCCGAGGGAGAGCGGGGCAGGGAGGATGGCGACGGCGGGGAAGGGAGGAGAGAGAGGAGAGATGAGCCAGGGCCCGGCCGGGCTGCACCCCGCCCTCGCTGGAGGAAGGAAAGACTCGCATCTTCGGGCGCGGCTGCCCACCCCACCCCCCCACCTTCCGCGGAGCTTCAAGGTCAGGGGGGAGGGGCGGCGCTTCCCTCGCCCTCCTTCCCCTCCTCCCCTCCCCCTCTCCCTCCCCCTCGGGTTCTCCCCACTTCAGCAGTTTTCCTTGATTATGCAACACACTGCAGAACCGCAGCGCACAAAGCCAGGACCGCCTGTCCAGGGACCCCTTCGCTCCTGCTCTTACGGTTCCCACTGGCTCATGCACCGTGCCCAGAGCCTGTGTCCAGCCTCGATGCTCACCTGTTCTGGTGCTCGGGGTCTCCCAACAAGCCCTGGAGAATTCTACCTCCCTTTCATCTTCCAGGTCTCCCACTACTCACTAGATTTGACCACCTTCCGTTCCAGCCCTGTCTCCCTCCATCCACTCTTGTTTCTCCCCACCACTCCTTTCCGTCATCCTGCACCGTTGGGTACCACCTTGTTCCACATTACCCCCTCTCCCCAGGCCCTAATCCTTTGTGGGGCCTTCCTGAACCCCAGGAAAGGTGACCAGGAAGACACTGTGTTGGAGGCAGTGCCAGGGCATGCACCAGCGGACACCTTCACAGGGACAAGCTGCAGGCAGGCAGCATTATTCATGCCTGCAACTGCGGTTGTTCTCAAGGCATGAGATGGATCTCACAACCTCAAAGTCACAAATACACACCCCACACGATGCAGAGTCTGGCTTCTTCAGAGTTACCCTCAGCCTCTCAGACTCTGTCAATTCTGGAGTCCCCTCCGGGTGGGCCGCACCCTGAGCCAGGCCTGCACCACCTACTCACGCAGGGTCAGACATGTAGCCAACCAGACACACTCTCAGCTGGGGTTGCCAGTCACATGGGCACATAGCGGCCTCAGAGTCACATGGTCCCATGTAGTGGCACACAGACAGGCACACACTGATACAGGGTCACACACAAGTGCACATAGTCACATGGCTACACGCAGTCACATGTGCACACAGGCTCGAACACAGGCTTATGCTCCTGCAGGTCACACTTGTTTTTCCACCCCAGGCTGCTGGCACTCCCAGCCCCCTTGCCCACTTGCTAGCAATTGTCCTTGAATTTGGGCGCCCTAGCACAAAGAGCCTCCCCCTGCCTCCAGCACTTGGACTTCCCTGCCCACAGCCCACCTTCCCACACCCTTCTCCCTGACCCTGCTCCAGGGACGGGGGCACTGCTACTGCCTCTGCCTTGACAGGTGGGCGGCCCCCACTGGACCACATGGCTACTCCCTGGAGCTCCTAGCACTTCCCTGCTGGCCCTAGAAGGAGGGGCTAGAGGTGCAGCCAAAGAAAAGAAGAGGGTTCTGAGGCAGGCTGTTTCTGAGTGTGGTTTGCATACATTGCTGGTTCCTGACATGGCAGCAGGGTCCATTCTGTATTGGTCAGGGCGCGGGTCAGTGTGTTCCTCCTGTTCCTGACCCCTGTTCCCCACATTCTTTCCTGCATCCATGTTCTCTCTGCCCAGCCTTGGCTCCGTTCTGGCCTACCTCTGCGTTCCCCTCTCCCCACCCCCATCCCCATCCCCTCCCAAGTCCGCTTCAGACACTGCCTCCTGCTGGTTCTGATTCCTCCGAGCCTATAGCCTGGGGCTCCTGGTCCCTCCAGCCCCACTCTCTGACCCTCTACCCCTTCCAGCACTGAGCCCCTCGCCCGCCGCCCCCAGCCCCATCCCAACTCGCACCTTTCTCCTGCAGTCGCACGCCGAGGTCGCTCCGGGCGCGCCCGTAGGAGCTCTCGAGGTCTGCCGAGGAGAATGTGTCAAGTTTGACCTTCTTGACCAGGAAGGATCTGGGCATGATTCCTGCGGGGCTCCGGCGCTGCGGGCCTGCGGAGCCGGGACGCGGGGGGGCTGCGGCCGCGGCGGGGCCCCGTCACCATCCGAGGAGCGGCTGAGGCAGCACGGGTCCCCACTCTGGCCTCTGGATGCTGCCGCGCGGTGCCGTCCTCTCTCCTGCCTGCCCGTCCTGCGTTTCCTCCTCTGCTGCTCCGGACCCCTCTTTTTCTCCTTCCTTCCTTCTCTTCTTCTATTCTTCACTGCTCTTCTCTTCTCTCTTCTCTTCCTTCCTTCCTTCCTTTCCTCCTCTGGTCCCGGCTTCCCAGCCCGCAGTGCCGCCCCTGGACAGGCGGGGGAGGAGGCTGGGGGGGCGGGGAGGGGGGGAGCGGCTCCGTCCCGGGCCCGGAGGCTGCGAGTGGGTGCAGGGCTGGCCCGGCTCCGCGGCCCCCTTCCCCTCCCCCCCCGCCGCCGCGGCGGAGCTTCAGTCAGCGACCCCCCATGCCCCCAGAGGTAGCGGCGCGGGGCCTGGAGAAGGCGGCGGCGGCGGTAGCGCCGGCAGCTTCAGCACCGCGGCCAGCGCCGGCCCGGCCAGCACCTCGGCCAGCGACCGGGCGCGCACAGCCAGAGGGAGCGGCGAGGGGCGGGCCGCGGGGGCTCGGCCGCCGGGCGGGGGTCCTCTGCGGGGGTCTCTGGGAGCCTTGCTTTATTGTTCTGCAGCCGGAGCGAGCGGCGGCGGCGGCGGCGACGGCGGCGGGCGGGGGGCGGGGGTCCTGGGGGGGAGGGGTGCTCGGGGAAGGCGGGCCGAGGGAAGGTGGGAGGGAGGGATGGGGGCTCCGGGGGCGGGGCTCGGCTCTCGGACAGCTCCCGGACCCAGCCTCCTGCGCCCGCGGCCGCCTCTGCCTGCGGCCCGGCCCAGCCTCCGGCTTTTAAAGCCCAGGAGCGACAGCAGGGGGAGGGAGGGATGGGGGAGAGGACGGCGGAAATGGCTGCGCGGGGCCTGGCCCCCGCTAGGGTCTCCTGGGAGGGGTCTTGGGGATGCCGCGGCTCCAGCTCGTGTGGAGTTCCCCCGAGAGGCTCCGGGAACGGAGGCCCAGACGTCCGCAGCATTGTGCGGCGTGGGAGGAGAGGTGGAAGCAGGCCTGGGGCCCACGAGCCCGGACTCGGGATCTTTGAGGGAAGAACACAGGGCGGACCCCAGAATGGTCGGTCCGGCCAGCCCAGCTGTCGGGTGTGGAGGCGAGGGATCTGCGGGGGCAGGTGGGGGAGGCGAGCGGAGAAGCAGCGAATGCTGAGGCAGCGAAAGCGCCGTGTGGAAGTGCTGCGCGCACCCCGTGTCGCAGTGTGTCCCCGCCGCTTGGTCACCCGGGCTGACCCCGTGCCCGCTGGAGAGGCCTTCTGCACCCCTGCCCTTCCCCCAAGGGGCGGAGGTCGAGCGCAGCGGCGATGCAGCGAGCGGAGTGTGAAAGCGGAGAGGGGCTGCTCTGCCCTTGCTCCAGAAATTCGGTTTCACTGGTGGTTTTCCGCCCTCCCGCGCGCCTGCAGCTCCCCGACGCGGCCCCGCAACCAGGCGGATAACCCTTCCCCCGGCCGCCCGCCCAGAGTTTGCAGCCCGCATGACGTCAGGCCCAGCGACCAATGGCTGGCGCGGGGGTGCGGGGAGTTCCGGGCCGCACAATGGCCGCGCGCGGGGACATATGTCCCCAATTAGGGCCCAGCGCCGCCATTGTCCCCTCACGCGCCCCCGCCCGTGGCTCGGGTCTCCCTGCTCCGAGCCCGCCCCCACGCGGCCCGCTGTCTCTGGGGACCAAGGTCGCAGGGGCGGCCCCGGGAGTGTGCGGGCGCGCCCCAGCCTGGAGCGCGTGCGAGGCGGGGGCGCGCGCACCCGTCGCGGCGAGCGGTGACCTTGTGCGAGGCTGCTGGTCGGGCCCGCGGACCCGGCCGGGTGCGCGGCGGGAGGGCCTCTCCGGAGGCGCGCTTTCGGCGGCTCGCCGCCGCCCGCGGATCTCTCGGCTTCACCTAGCGTCGCAACAGAGGAGCCGAGCGAGCGTGGCTGTGAGCGAACCGGCCCGGCGCGGGGCGCGGCAGGGACCGCAGGCCTGCTTTGTGGCGGCGGCGGGATATTCATCTTGCGTGGCTGGTGCTCCTGAGGGACGGGGGCGGGACGCGGCCGCCCCCTTATCGCGGAGCCGCAGCAGGCGGGACCGCAGTGGGGGCGGGGGCAGGGATCCCCCTCGGCCGAGCGGTTCATCTCTGCCCCTTCCCGGGGGGCCCAGCGGAGGCGCAGCCGGAGGCACGGGGCCAATTAGCATTTTGATTGCGGGACTGGGGGCCCATCTGGACCGAGGCCTAATTACCGGGCGAACCCTCGGGGCGCCAGCGGGACGTGCCAGGCGCAGTCCCTTCAGCCGGAGCTCCCCACCTCCCGCAAAGTCCGCCCCAACACTGCAGTCGGACCGCGTCCCTATCCCCTTCCGTTGGTCCCATCGCCCGGTCGTCTGTCATGCGCTTTTATTCCTCCACCTCGTCCTCTTTCACTCCCCTGGCCCACCCTTTGGCCCCACTCCGCCACCTCTTTCCTCAGTCCCATTCCTCCATCGCCCTCTACTTTTCCCTCATTTCTGTCTTCCTTCAGCCAACTTCTCTGTTTCTCCTTCCCCGGCTCCTGGTGCCAGTTCCTGCCTCTCTGTCAATTTCCCATCCCCTGGCTCCCAACGCTCTTGATGACAGGGAGGTGTCAGAGCACCGACACATGTGTCCCGCGGCCAGGCGCTCCCAAGGGGATCGTCTGGGCCGCCCTTGCTTGCCCTCGTGTGGGTAGAGCCTGCAGCCCCTGGGGTGCCCAGCAGGGAGGGGCAGCTGGGCCTAGGCCCTGGCCATCAGTCCAGAACGGCCGTGGTGTGGAGCACACATGGGGCCCGTGAGCAGTTACTTAGTCCTCCTTGCCTGCCTCCTTTCAGGCACCCTGAGGTTGAGGTCACTGTGCCCCACGATCGGGTCCAGCCCACCAGGGAGAGACTGGGAAAGGACAGTTGGAGATACTAACACTTTTGGAAAGTTGCAGCCCCTTCCCTCAGGCCACCATGAGTCTTCCACTGGGAGCTGGAGGTATAAGGGGCCTTGCTGCAGAAGAAGAGACTGGGGTCTCAGTGGCAGACCCAGTGGTTCCACGCACTCCAGCACCCCAGGTGTATGCACATGCTGCGCCCCGAGGAGCCTCTCAGCCTGAAGGTCTCAGTTGCCCCGTCCTGCTTCACATTGCAGCAGCAGCTCCTCATCCATGTCAGATGGGAAGGATTTGGTGTTGGTTCTGTTCCTCTGCCTGCCTCTGCTTCTAGGCATGTGAGGCCTGGCAGGTCCCAGGTAACCAAAAAGTCAAACTTTAGCGGGAGACTCGCAGGTATCTTAGTACACAAGAAATGAGGCTTCACCAGAAAAGACATTAAACAACAAATATGCAAATTCAGGTTTGGGGGTTTGTTTTGTTTCTTTTTACATTTCATTATAGAAAATATTAGATATGCACAAAAGTGTAGCGCGTCAGACTGTGTGCCTGTCACCACCATCACCTAAGACCAGTTCACAGCCAATCTGGCCTCCTTTCTGTCCCTCCCCCCATCACAAAATGGCACTTTTCTCTTAGGAAATAAAGACATGGGAGCAGGTGGGTCTGGCTGTTGTATCAGAGACCCCCTGCCTCCTGCTGTGAGTCAATCTAGCCCTGCCTGGGGATACCAGGAAGTCCCACCAGACCCTGCCTGCTTCCTTTTTGGGCAGGAACATCCCCTTAGCCTGCTGTGTCCAGGGTCTCCAGCTGGCTATTGGAGAGGCCAGCCTCCCCAAAGTGGCCCAGGTCCCTCCTCAGTCCAAGGGATCCAGCTGCCAGAACTGCTCACAGTCTCTGTCTCTCATCCTCAGCCTGAGCTGTAACTCCCAGAGAATTGAAACACCTCTGTGTCCGAGTTCCACGTGTTAACACAGTGTCTGCCCGATCAAGTCACCGGGCACTTGAGTCCAGGAGTGTTCTTTGGGGAGTTTTAAAGGAGACTCCAGAGCAGGGGCAGAGTGAGCCCTGGGGAGGAGGGCGAAGGTGACCAGAGGAAGGCCAGCACCGGGGCCACCAAGGTCGGCTCTGGCAGTGGGCAGCCGGCTGCCATCCCGCCTGCACTGCAGAGAGGCTTGGTGGGTGGTGGCCTGGCAGCCTGTACTTCCTGATACAGTGTGGGCCCCGTATGCTCGCTTCCCTGACTTTGCCATGGGATTGCCACTTTCATTCAACATCTGCTCTGGAACTTTGTGCCCATGGCCTGGAGCAGGCTCCTCCCCCGGTCTCCCCAGACTGAGGACCAGGCTTGTGGCCTTCTCTCTGCTGCCCGTTTACCTTCTCACTCTCACAGGAACCTGAGACCACACTTCCTCACCAAGGACACTGGTCAGTCTTCTGAACACTTGCTGGCCTATGTCCCACTCCCCATTGCCATCCTGGGACTTTTCTCTGGGGTGCACACATGACACATGGTCTCTATTGTCCTCCTGGGAAGGACTCTGGCTCCATTGCCTATGGGGGACACCTCTAGCTGTCAGAGGCTCCAGGGGTTGCCCCTGGCCCCACATCCCAGCCTTCTAGTGGTGGCCAGCTCCCAATGGCTGATCAATGCAGGACGCAAAGGCCTGGCATCTCAGCCTGATGCATGACGTCTCTGGTGAGCCATTCTGATGCCTCAGCCCTCGCAGGGTGCTGGGCTGGCCTCGGCCCTCCTGCTTCCTCTCTTTCCTCCTCGGGGTTGACCAAGGGGCATGTCCTCACACTGCTGCCTCAGTGGTTCCCTCTTGGAGAGCCCAGACAGGCGTCAGGAACAAACAGTCCAAGAAGGCAGGCAGCAGGAACTTGGGCAGACTTGCCTACTGCCTGGCTGGCAGCGAGGACCCATCCATGGTGCAGGCGGAACTCAGACAGGCCGAAGCAGAAGGCCAAGGTCCGATGGTTAGACCTTTGGCCAGTGGTGAGCAGGGATCACACAGCAGGGAGGAAACGCAGCAGCGGGCCCAGGACCTGGTGTGGAAATGTAGGAGCAGCAAGCACTGAAGGGCTGGGGGTGGGATGGCTGTGGTTCAGCTCTACTGACGCCCCAGAGGGAGGACAGCAAGGGGCAGAGAGTTTTGTCTAGCTGCTGAAGGCCCAGCCCCTTGGTCGCCTGCACTGAGGCAGGCTCCCAGCTCTGCAGCCAAAGTGCAGAGGGTGGTGAGGGTCAGGCCTTGACTTAAGCATCAGACTAGTTGAGCTCCAGAGGAACTAAGGTGGCTGTCACTTCCAGCACAGAGTGCAGACAAGAACCAGATTTACCACCCTACCTGGAACAACTAGAGAGCGGGACAAAATAGGGCTTCCCTGGTGGTCCAGTGGTGAGGAATCTGCCTTTGGGACACGGGTTCGATCCCTGGTCCCAAAGGATCCCACACACCACAGAGCAACTAAGTCCATGCAACACAGCCACTGAGCCTGTGTTCTGTAGCTCACAAGCCACAACTACTAAAGTCTGGCACCCTAGAGCCCATACTCTGCAACAAGAGAAGGTACTGCAATGAGAAGCCTGAGCACCGCAACTAGAGAGTAGCCCCTGCTCTCCACAACTAAAGAAAGCCCACACACAGCAACAAGGACCCAATGCAGCCAAAAATAAATATTTTTTCAAAACTGGACAAAATAAATGAAACAATGGGCCTCAAGACATTGGTACTGGGCAGCGAAGGACAGTGACCCCTGAGAGGGCCATACCCAAGAAAGGACACCTGAGAAACCTCATCTGTATGTGGACTTGACTTAGATGCAAGATCTTGGACTTGCAGTCTGAGCTGAGTTCTGGGATGGGAGGAGATGCTGGAGGTCTTGGGAGGAGCCAGACGGTGGACTGTGGTGGACTACTTACATTCGTGGCTCCCAGGATCCTGCTGGTGTTCAGACATTTGGTAGACCCTTCCCATTCTGGCTCTGGGTTTGGCCACATGACTTGCTTCTCCATTGGGATGTAGTATGAATGATGCATGCAGATGGTGCACACGATGGCCCACTGGGTCTTGTCCTCTTATAACACTCCCTCTTGCAAACCAGCAGCAAGATAGTCTGCTGAATATTGAGACACCACTTGAAAAGAGGCCCTGGAGGATGGGGGTCATCTTGGACATTCTGGCCCCAACTGAGATCTCAGCTGATGCAGCCATATGAGCAATTGCAGCTACACATATGGAGTGGAACCGCACAGCTGAGCCCAGCCAGCCCACAAAACCATGACAACAAGTACATCATTGCTGTTTGAAGCACCCGAGATCAGGGTGCTTGTTTGTATCCACTTGTCCTCCACCCTTGAATCCTTCCTTCACTGTTCCACCTGCCCAGCTGAAGTCCCACCCTGGATTCCTTTCCAGCCTGCATCCAGCCCTCCTGCAAATCCTGTCTGCTATGGCCTCAATGGGGCTCAGACCTGCCCATGATCCTCTCTGTTCCCCTGTGCCCTTCTCTCCCTGCACAATTCCTACAGCCTCCTGGTCCTTCCCCACACCCTCAGATGGCAGTGCATCTGTGCTTACAACTCCCCAGTGATTTCCCGAGGCCCCGGTGGGTCCCCTTCCTCAGCCCAGCCTGTCTTCTCATGGCTTCTCCTACACGTCCAGTTCTACCCTGCATTGCACCTCACACCCGCTCTTCCCAGAAGTCTCTCCCCCAGAGCTCCACAAGATCGCAACTTCTTGTATCAGCTCAAATGCTGAATCCTTGCAAAGCCCTGATCCCCTAGCTGAAGGAACACCACCCTCCTCCAGCCACTTTGTCAGCAGAGTAGGTGCTTCAACCTGGGTCACCCTTAGGTCATCAGCTCCAAGTGGGAAGAGGCTTTGGGTCACTGGGTGGAAACAAAGCCCACCCTAAAGTCTCACTGACTGACGGAGTGGAGCCCAAGCTTTGGGAGCCCAGGCAGCTGGCATGCCTTTCTAGCCCCTGTCCACATCTGACAGACAGCCTGGGCATCCCAGGCCTGGCTTGGTCACAGGCACTCACCCAGGCAGCCAAGCCCCTGGCTCACATTTCACACTCCATACCTCCCTTGCTGCACTGACCCCCAACCTATCCCAGTACCTCCGCAGCTGGGTTCTGCCCAACCTCTTGAGCCCATCTCCTGGTAGAACCCCTCCTGAGAAGTAGGGGTTCCTAGCCTTGAGCCATGAACAACAATTGCTCCCTGGGATTGCCTAAAGCCATTCGCCTAGCTTCTGGACTCCACTCCAGAGATGGGCAGAGATGCTGGCAGCCAAAAAGTGAGCAATGCTAGCCAGGGTTCCAGGCAGGGCCAGCGTCATGAGCATGTGACATGAAGTCCAGGAGCCAGTGCTTGTTTAATGCTCTAGTGCTGCCATCTGGAAATTGATAACTTTTTAACAAGGACTTCTGCATTTTCATTTTGCATGGGGCCCTGCAAATTATGCAGGTGGTCCTGGTTCCAGAGACACTAAGCTGGCATGACGCACAAAGACCAGACCAGGGTCATGTTGAGCATGGCCCTGAGGAAAAACCCTGACAGGAAACCGAAGTGACTTCTCTGCTCCCACAGCAGCCTCCAACACCCAGGAAGCAAAAACACCCACTGCTCAGAGAACATGGAACTGGGGCCACACAAGTCAGGCAGGAGCATGCTCCAGGGGCACCGTGGGTCTGTCCTCCAGCAGGCCTTGAGCTCTGGCCCGGGGCGCAGCAGCAGCAACTCTGGGGAGTGGAGTCCACCAGAAGACACAGGGCTTGACCTTTGTCTGTGTCCTTGTCTCATTTCTGATTGGACTAGAAAGGGCATCTGGCCCAGACTGGACCAATCAGATTCTGAATCATGGATTCTGCTCATTGGTCAGCACTTCTACTGACCTTGAAAGGCAGTGTGTCCCACACATGTCCTAGATGCCTGACTGCTTGTCAGGCTCAGTCCCACTACTACCATCTTCCAACCCAAACTCCCCATTGCTTCCTGGCAGGCTCCCTAAGGCCCTGTGAGCTGCGCAGGAGGGGAGGATCCTGAAGAGGCAGCCCCAGCTCGCACAAAGAAAACCCCCAGGCTTGAAGCAAGAGGTCACTTTATTGAGAAGAAGGCCAGTGGTGGGGGTGGAGGCGGGGGACTGGAGGGGAAGGCAGAACGCCTCTTGGGGTGGGAGAAGGGTGGGTGCCTGCTGGCAGCATCACACGTCCGGGTCCCACTGAGGGTTCCCCTCGTAGGCACCGGTCTTGCGCAGCACGATGCCCGGGCTGAAAGTGGTCCCCAGCGGCCAGTGGCGGACCACGTGCCGGTACGATGTGGCCAGGCAGTCAAAGTAGTTAATGTTGAGCTTCCGGGCAATGTACCGGCCCAGGTATTCCATTTGCTGTGTGAGCGGGTGACGAGTGGCGGTCAGGTCAGCTCTTGCTCGTCCCTCCCCTTGCCAAACCGCACCTCCAGCCCTGACCGTCAGCCCTGGCACCCTCTCTGCCAGCGACCAGCTTGAGGGCCCGGGCCAGGAGCCCGTTGTATGCACCATCCACCTGCGAAATGTCCCCATCTTAAGAGCCTAAACAGTGGTCGGCGTCCCGTTGGACCGAGAGGGGAGAGAAGAGTGTCTGTCGGACGCACCTCATAGCGCTCCGACAGCTGCACCAGCACTAGCGGCTCCAGCTTGTGGCCGCACAGAACCAGCTGGAAGAAGCACCTTCGATAGGCTAGTAAGGGGCAAGTTGCTCAGCTCCCGGGCTCTGGGGAGCGGAGCGGGGCTCCGGGGACGGGGCGTAGGCCCGCGTGTCCGCCCCTCCCCACTCCACGTGGGTTCCCGTCCCTTGCGCGCCCTCCCCTAGTCCGCGGCCCTTCCCTCGCATCACCGTCCGAGTTGAGCGCCAGGCGCACGTAGACCAGGTGCATGGGGCCCTGACACACGGTGCGGCCCTGGATGGAGAAATGGTACACGCCACGCGCGTGGTTCAGCACCAGGCGGCGCCGCGGCAGCGACGAGATCATAAGCCACAGGCCCACGCCCACGCCGTAGGCAGGGAAGCCCCAGGTCTCCTGCTTCTGCACCTGCGGGCGCCGCGGGGACTCCCTGAGCCGCCGCGGGGCCGGTGGCGAGGCGGGGCCGGGTCCCCGGGGTAGGAAGGTCGTGGGGGCGGGCCCGGGAGCTCAGACCTCGCTCACGAGACCGAAGCTGATGAGCAAGATGCATACTATGAAGAGCAGCGTCCCCTTCCACAGCGTGTCCAGGTAGTACTCGAGCACGAAGACTGGGGGCGACGCGGCGAGGACGCATGAGGATACCGGGCTCCTGCTCGCTGCTCGAGGTGGCAGCGCCAGGGCTCGGGCCCGGAACAGCCCGCCCCATGTAGGGCGCGGGGCCTCGGTCATGGTCCAGCCTGCAGTTCCGGAGCCTAATCAGGCAGCAGCAGGCCGGGCCCGGGGCTCTGGCCCCGCCCCTCGCGTCAGCCCCGTCCCGGGCTCTGGCCCCGCCCTTCCCCTCCCTATTCGGATTCCAATCCCCGCCCCGCCCCGCCCCGCGTCTCCCCGCTTCAGTGTTAGAGTCCCGGTCCCTGACTTCGGTCCGCGCGCACCGTTGGGCTGCTGCTGCATGAACGGGTAGAAACTGTTGTTCTTGAGGCGCCTGGCGAGGCTGCGCTCGGTGCAGAAGAGTCCTTGGGCCCAGAGCTGGAAGGGCTTACCGCTAGAGGTCGTAGGCAGTCCGCTGAACCGGCCCTTGGGGGCCTGGGTCGGGTACGGACGGTCAGCTGGGCGGCTCGTCTGTTGCCACTACCCACTGCCCACAGCTACGCTCATACCTGGGAGAATAATGCTTCCAGGGCTGCGGTCAGGAAGGAGCAGGAGCTCTGAGGCGAAGACAGGGGATCGACACCAGGTGGCGGTCTAGGCTGCGCGGCGCCGGGTTCTAGAAGCTCTGGGCAGTGGGTTCTAGAAGGGACTATTCTGTTGTGGTGGGAGTGAACTTCCCGGCTAGCCCCTGCCCCACTGGAAGCCCCCTATACAGTCAGGCTCACATGACGTGCTCGGATCACTCCTGCCGGCCTGCACGATGTGCCATGTCAGGGTCAGTGCTTCCTGGGTAGCAGGTGGGCAGGCGGGATGCAGGGATCCTTCCCCACCCAAAGCTCATGCCCACTCCTCTCACCTCCAGAGCTGGAGCGGCTTCACCTGGGCCTGTACGGCATGTCAGACCGACTGACTCTAGCCAAGGAAGGCAGCCCTCTGCTCACCCAGAAGTGGTGTCACAGACTGCGGGAGCTGGATTTTAGTGGCCAGGGCTTCAGTGAGAAGGACCTGGAGCAGGCCTTAGCTGCCTTCTCAGGCACCCCTGGGGACTTCCACCCAGCCTGTGCTCCCTCAGGGCTCGGGCCCGGAACAGCCCGCCCCATGTAGGGCCCGGGGCCGCCTGCAGACGGGTCCAGCCTGCGATTCCAGCGCCAAATCCGGCCACAGCTCTGGCCTGGCCCCTCGCTTCGGCCCCGCCCCCACCCCAGTCCCCGCCCCGCATCCCGGCCTTTTAGTCCCTGACTCGGGTCCGTCAGCCTTAACAGAGAGACACCCCAGGCCTAAGTTGGAGAGAAATCGGCAGGCAGGTGCCCACAAGGAGCCCATGACTGGGCGTGGTCACTCTCCATTGCCAGCTCTGTCCTAGTTAGCCTCACATACTATCAGAGGCAGCTCACCTTAGTGCCCTAGGATGGGGCACACAAGCACAGGCACTCAGTCCAGGAGTGAGCTGGCAAGGCACAGCCTCCCTCAGGGACAACCCTTGTCCCCTCACTCTGATCCCAAAGACCACACAAGAGTTCCAAAAAGGGTTTTATTATAACAAAACACTCAAATATCCAAAACTGGGAAAAGAGGCAGAGCAGGGCTGGCTGGCAGAGAGGCCTGGAGCTGGCTAGCTGGGGGAGGGCAGGGTGGTGAGCAGCTGCTCCAGGCACCATTGGACTTCCTCTGGGCCCCTGTAGGCCCGCTTCAGGCCCCGGGGAAGGCAGCGGCAGGACTCCAGGTTGAGGTACCGCAGACCTGGGCAGCTGCTTATCACAGAGCTGTGGGGGCAGGGCAGGCCACAGCAGGTTAAGCACCAGAGCAGGGCTGAGCCAGTCTAGGGAGCCCTCGCTGCCCTTGCACCACAGCTGGCTATGCCCCTTACGCCTATCAAGGTCCACCTTCAGTACCCTGGGTGTCCCTGAGGCCAACCCCAAGCAGGGACTTGGCCAGTATGGGCTCCCTTTGTTTTTTTTTCCTCTTTCCACTTTTGTCTGCCAATGTTATCTTTATTGCTTCAGCTAGTTTAAGGAAGATTTTGTTCCTTTCACCTGAAGAGCCTTAACTGGTTGGGAATGCCCTTCACAAGCCCCCTGCTCCCTTTCCAACTCCTCCCTTTCACTTAGGAACGTCACCATTCTGTAGTTACAGTGATCTTAGTCCTTGAACAAGACTAAGTGCTGACTCTTTGCGACCCCATGGACTGCAGCCCACCAGGCTCCTCCATCCATGGGATTTTCCAGGCAAGAGTACTGGAGTGGGTTGCCATTTCCTTCTCCATGGGCTCCCTTTTCTGACCCCTGGAACTGGCAAGCCACGCAGGATGGGGCTAAGCTATACTGGCTCCACGGAACTAGGGGGTTGCTAACCTGACTGTGCCCGGTGTGACCCGAGTGCCCCTGAGGTTGAGGGAGCACAGGGCCAGGTGGGAGCCCCCAGGGCTGCCTGAGAAGGCAGCTAAGGCCTGCTCCAGGTCCTTCTCACTGAAGCCCTGGCCACTCAAGTCCAGCTCCCGCAGACTGTGACACCACTTCTGGGTGAGCAGAGGGCTGCCTTCCTTGGCTAGAGTCAGCCGGTCTGACATGCCGTACAGGCCCAGGTGAAGCTGCTCCAGCTCTGAAGGTGAGAGGAGTTGGCATGAGCTTTGGGTGGGGAAGGATCCCTGCATCTCGCCTGCCCACCTGCCACCCAGGAAGCACTGACCCTGACACGGCAGATCGTGCAGGCCAGCAGGCGTGATCCGAGCACAGCCGCGCAGATCCAGCAGGCGCAGGTGAGGGGAGCCATGGAGCAGGCGGCCCAGGACCTCGTTGCTCACAAAGTTACAGGTGGAGCTAGCAAGGCAGAGCTCCTCAAGGCTGGGGAAACCTGGGCCAGGAGTCATCGCTCGCCCGGAAGGCTTGGGCAGCCACATCAGGTTCAACAGCCGCAGCACCTAGGAGCGAGGCCCAGGCTGCAGATGGGGAGGGGGGGTGACAGGTGCAAGAGGTGGGGCGTCAGGTACCTGCAGCTGGGGGCAGCCTTTCTGCAGGGCCTCTACAGGCAGCTGGAGGGGAGTGATGTTGTGGTTGAGGCCAGTGCTCACCTCCAGGACCTGGAGCTGTGGGCAGCAGCTGCCCTGTAGAGGTGGGGAGAACACGAGGTCGGGCGTATGGCAGTCCCTGGCTTGGCACCCAGCTCTGCTCCTGGCTGTCACCAACCTACCAGCAGTGCACCCAAGATGGCTGTTGTCTGGGAGTTGTAGGTCAGCCACAGCTTCTGCATTCGGGGTCCAGCTTCCTCCAAGAAGCTTACCACAGCCGTGGACTCCACCTAGGGACCCAGCACAGGGGTACCTGCCACCTCAGCCCAGGCTTCCTTGGGGCCCCTAGGGACATAGGGCTCACCATTGAGTGCTGTATGTCCAGGCTGTGGAGCTGAGGACAGGCTTTGGCTAGCATGATCAGAGCGTCAGGGGTCACACCATGACAGTCAGAAAGCTTGAGGAAGCTGAGCCGAGGACAGGACTCGCTAACCAGCTGTGGAAGACAGAGGGCCAGCTGGGGGTTGGAGAAGGGAAAGAAACCAATGGCTGGTGCCAACGCCACCTCACTGTCTCAGCAATGAGCTCCTTTCTGGCCATTCCAGGCCTACCTGGGTGCTCCCACTTCTCACTCCTCCCTCCTGGAGGAGATGCCAGGAAAAGAAAACCAAGCAGGCATCCTCATGGGGCATCATTGGGCCCCCACGGTACCTGACTCACTTCCTGGAAGTACTGGGCAACCTCAGAGTGTCATGGCTGGCGTGTAGGGCAGCCTCGCGCTCTCACCTTCAACACAGGGTGTAGCTGGGACTTCCAGTGGATGAGAGTCAGCCTCTGGAGCTGTGAGAACCTGGGCCGACAGCAGAGGCAGAGCTGCAGGCCGTTTCCTTGCTTCCTTTCTGCCAGCGTTCTCCCCGCCCATCCCCTTGGTGCAGGAATGCAGGAAGGGGCCTGGGGCTTTCACACAACACACAAGTGACGTGAGGGAGTAAGAAAAAGATGGAATTCCTCACCGATTGGGCATAAGCCACTCCAGGGAAGAAAGGAGCTTTTTCTCAGCCTTGGCCCCACTCTTGGCGGGGCGGCCAGCCAGCGGGGAAGACAGGGTCAGGGTGTGCCAGAGCGCAGGCTGGGAGGCGGCCTCGTTCCAGCGGCGGCACACGCGCGCAGCCCTGGGAGAAAGGATCAGGTGAGGGGCCGGGCCTTCTGTGGCCGACACTCGCCCTCATTGGCTGCCGCTGTGGGGTTTCCTATGAGGGACCTGCCCCTCCCAACTCTCACAGCGGCGCGGTCAGTTCAAAGTGTGGCCCCGGGTGTTCCAAGTAGACCCTGAGAGACTGCTGCCGTGGACACGTGTGTGGGCGCTCGGGCCCCCGCTGCGTGCCTATTCAGTCGGCCTGAGCTACGGCGCTGCGCGCAAAGGGCCTAGGGTACCTGCCGAGAAACGGTATAGGCCCATCAGCCGCCACCAGCAACCCGAAAATTTGCAGCAGGATTTCCAGGGGAACGCGGTCGCCCCAGCCCGGGTCGGGCTCCTGCAGCGGCGTGGGCGCGGGCGCGGTCCTGGGTTTGGCCTCGGCCGCACGGGACCCCGGGGACCGCAGCCGCTGAGCTCGGCGGGCGGCGCGCCTCTGCGCGCGGGGGCGGGCGGGCCCCGGGCCTGGCAGCACCAGCAGCATGCTGTCTGACTGCAGCAGGTGGTATCCTGAGCCGCTCGGAGCAAGTCGATCCCACCACCAGTCTTCCGCCGAGCGGGTCCGCGCCGCGGCCGGGTGCACGACCCGGACTCTGCGCCGGGCCCTGCGGGCCCGCCCTGCAGTCCCTGAAGCCATAACCGCCCACCGCGCTCCAGATTCCGCGCCGGGGACGGAAGGGGCGGGGCCCGAGGCGGAAGGGCGTGATCGGGGCGGGGCCTGGACCTCGGGCCAGCCCCTCGCTCGGGCTCAGCATCTAACTTCCGGGGCGGGGCTTCCGGCGCTGGGGCCGGTCGGGAGAGCTCGCTTGCCGAGTCTGGGAGGGTGCGTTGAGGCTCTCGCTCCGGCTCAACTGCGTCTTAGTTCTACTGTCGTGGCCCTGGGCGGAGGCGGCGCCCTCAGAGTGTGGCTGGACGGACGGCCGCCGGGCCTGGCAGCGCGCAGGTTCAGGACCGGGAGGCGCGGGACCTGGGCGCACCGGTCGGCACTCCGCGGCTCCCCGACGTAGGGCGGGGCGGTGCCCGCCGCGGTCACACCCCTAGCCCCAACTCGGCTCCGACTGTCCCGCGGCTCGTAGAAGCCGCAGCGGTGTGCGGTGCTCTGTCCCGGAGTCCTTGTTCCGTGTCCATAGGTGCGAGTGTGGTGGCGGCGGTCTCGGCCACTCAGACCCGAAGGTCATCCTCCCTGTTTTACTCATTCTGCCCTGGGCTTCGGCGCTTCCCGCTACTCTGCCTGCCCGCGGGGGTATGTGTGTCCTGGTGTTGTGTCCCGGGTTTGCTTGGCCCCTCCTACCTCCCATACCCCACCCCTGGCACCCCACTCAGTATCCCTGGTCTTGGCTGCCTGGTCCTCTCCTTACTCCGGTTTTGTGTTTTTCTGTCGTGATCCTGCATGCGAGTGTGTTCCCTTCAAGCCAGAGCAGGTTTTCAGTTCCCAGAGCCGAAGCATCTTCTTTGGACCTAGGTGGGGAAAAGAAGAGCTGGCTGTGACCTTTGCCCTGTCCTGGAGGCGCCAGCCTTGGCCTGAATGGCAGCACCCCCGCTGGGCCGTCTGGTGTTGACCCACCTGCTGGTAGCCCTCTTTGGCATGGGCTCATGGGCTGCAGTCAATGGTATCTGGGTGGAGCTCCCTGTGGTGGTGAAGAACCTACCCGAGGGTGAGTAGGGGTGGGGGCGGGTTGGGGGGTGCCGAAGCTGCAGCTCCTCTCCTTCCCTGGGCGTCCTGCCCCTGACACAGCTGCCTCCTTTCTTTCCTTGCAGGTTGGAGTCTCCCCTCCTACCTCTGTGTGCTTGTGGCTCTGGGGAACCTGGGTCTCCTGGTGGTGACCGTGTGGAAACGGCTGGCCCCGGGCAAGGGCGAGCGGGTCCCCATCCAGGTGGTGCAGGCACTGAGCGTGGTGGGCACGGCCCTGCTGGCCCCCTTGTGGCCGCAGGTGACCACAGTGGCGGGGCAGGAGCACTCCGTGGCCTTCCTGGCACTGGCCTTCGTGCTGGCGCTGGCCTGCTGTGCCTCTAACGTCACTTTCCTGCCTTTCCTGAGCCGCCTGCCACCTCCCTTCTTGCGGTCCTTCTTTCTGGGGCAAGGCCTCAGCGCTCTGCTACCCTGTGTGCTGGCTCTAGCGCAGGGTGTGGGCCGCCTCGAGTGCCCACCAACGCCCGCCAATGGCACCCCTGGGCCCCCCCTCTACTTCCCAGAGCGTTTTCCTGCCAGCACCTTCTTTGGGATCTTGTCCACCCTATTGGTCATTTCAGCTGCCGCCTTTCAGGGTCTCCTGCTGCTGTTGCCATTGCCGCCGTCTGTACCCACGGGCGGCCCAGGGCCAGGCCTGCGGGTGGGAACCCTAGGAGTGGAGGAGGAGGAAGAGGAAGAGGCCTCGCCCCTGCAGGAACCCCCCAGCCCGGCGGCAGACGCCACCCCCAGTCCAGAACCTGTGGGCCCCAGGCTGCTCTCCACCCACGGTGCCTTCCTGCTGGGCCTGTTGGCCGTCACCAACGCTCTGACCAACGGCGTGCTGCCTGCTGTGCAGAGCTATTCCTGCTTGCCTTACGGGCGCCTCGCCTACCACTTGGCTGTGGTGCTGGGCAGTGCTGCCAACCCACTCGCCTGCTTTCTAGCCATGGGTGTTCTGTGCAGGTATACAGGGAGCCCAGGCCCCTCGGGAAGGGATTTAGGGGTGAGGACCTGGGCCAGGCACAGCCAGCTCTGAGTTTTGACTCTCCCTTGGCAGGTCCCTGGCAGGGCTGGGCGGTCTTTCTCTGCTGGGCATGTTCTTTGGGGCCTACCTGATGGCACTGGCAGTCCTGAGTCCCTGCCCACCCCTGGTGGGCACCTCCGCAGGGGTGGTCCTTGTGGTGAGTAATTGGGACAGGGCAACAAAAAGGGTGGCCGTCAGGAGGGGTTTGCCTTAGAGCAGGGCATTTCCGCTCAGCCTGCTACTGTGTTTACCCTTCCAGGTGGTGTCGTGGATTCTGTGTCTGGGCGTGTTCTCGTACGTGAAGGTGGCTGCCAGCTCGCTCCTGCATGGTGGGGGCCAGCCGGCATTGCTGGCCGCTGGTGTGGCCATCCAGGTGGGCTCCCTGCTCGGCGCCGTGGCCATGTTCCCTCCCACCAGCATCTACCAAGTGTTCCACAGCGGGAAGGACTGCGTGGACCCCTGTGGCCCCTAAGCCTAGTGTTGGGGGGGACTCTGCTCCCCCCACCTGTCTTCAGGGTGCGGCTGCCACCGAGACTGCCTGTCCACTGCCTGGGGAGGCCCACCTCACATGCGGCCTGCTCACGGACAGTTGCACACTCCACGGGCGAACCTGGCACTGCAGGCAGCTGGGGGACACAGCAGGCTCAGAGCCAGGGCCCAGCTGGGGACATGGGCTTGGCCCAGGATCTGTGTGGGATTTGTACAATAAAGCATTTTTATTCCATGAGTTGGAGTCGATCCCAGGAACAACTTTTGCTGTGCAGATAGACCTCCTCTGATCTGGAGCCGTGGTCTGACCTATTCAGGAGGGGCTGCCGCTCCCTGGGGCCGTGTCTGGAGATCCTGGGTTCATGGAACTTTGTCCTCTGCACACAGAGAAGTGCCCAGAGGGACAGAGGAGGCCTGCTCCCGGGGCCTGGGGTCTGGGCCAAGGACCCACACAGGTTACAGCAGCCAGAGGCTTTGTGGTGGGCCAGGCCAGCCAGGCACGAGGGCCCGACCGCATGGGCTGCCTGCTGGTCGCCGGGTCTGTGGCCCAGGTGTGGCAGCATTTCCCTGCTGCTTTATGGAGGATGCTGGGGGGGATTTACACCAGGGGCTTGTTGCCAGGTCCCTGCGTGGAAAGGGCTCTGTGAGCGGGACTTAGAAGACTGGGGTGTGAGGGTCTAGCCAGTCTCGGGATCCTTCTGCCCAAGGATGTCACCCCCTCCCCCAAGCCACCTGTCCCATTTTTAGCTCCTGTGATCAAAGCTGCCAAGCCCCAAGCCATTGTTAGGTGGACGTGACAGCGGCTGCCTTCTCTCTGGGTTGCTGGCAGATGGCCTTGGGTTTGCACAACCCACACTCTGCCCCCGAGGCCCCAGGATGGCGGTTCGGGCCTCTGCTTGTTGGTGTCTGTAGGGAGCCAGGCTGTCCTGGACTTGTGGGCTCCCCCACTCAGGACTGGCGCAGCCTACAGAGCCCTGAGCTGGGAGGGGCTGGGAGGGGATTTGGATGGAGGCTGCTGTGGGGCTGGGCCTGGGCTTCCTCTGTCTTCTCTGTGCCTCCAGGGCAGGTGGGGAGCAGAGAGAGGCCTGTGGAGGACAGGCTCCCAGCGGGGCCCTGATCTGTGGTCCAATGGGACCGGCCTGGTATGGAGACCCTGTTCTCACAGACCAGGCACCCGCTTCCACAGGGGGCCCTGAGGCCCAGAGTGTGGACTCGAGGCAGTGGTGCCTGCCTTGCCACCCAGCCCCCTCCGGATGCCCTTAACTTCAGAGGCTGGTTGTCCTTGACTCGGGAAGCACGTGGGCTTCTCAAGGCCTTTTCAAGGCCCCGGCCTTGGCCGGACCAGCTGAGCAGGAGGAACTTCCCGGTGGGAGGGGAGGATTTCTAGGCCTTGACCCTCTAACAAGCATTCAGCTGGGCCACACTCCCACGGAGCTCAGACAGCCCAGCCCCGAAGACAGGCCCTAGTGGTGCTAACCATCAAGCCACTTGACCTGACGGGACTGGGGAGGGGCAGCAGCAGCTTGACTTGCCTCTTGCATTTAGGAAGCAAGGTGACAGGCCGCTGTGAGTTAGGGACACTGCTTTTGGTTGCAGCCAGCAGAGGCCGAGGGCATGAAATGGGTGGTGTATCCTTCCCCACACCCCCTGACACTGCCCTTGTCCCTCCCTTGCCCACCCTGGAATGGCTCCCAGTTCCTTCCTGCCCCCTCCCCACCCCCCGCCCCACGTTGGGAGTCCAGGGAGCCTCTGCCTGCCTCTGTGTCTGCCAGATGTGCCAGGCTGCGTAGAACGTGCATGGTCTCCCGAAGAGGAGGGGGCAGGGGAACTGGAGGAGGTTTGAGGAAGCAGCCGCCCTTTGAAGTCTCCAGGACATTCTGGCCAGCGTCCCCGAAGCAAACAAGTGGGGGCCCAGATGACAAGGGGAGGAAGGCCACAGGGCCAAATCCTGGAGAGCCACTCGCTCACTCGGCACACCCTTCCCGCTCTCAGCCGCCCAGGGATGAGGGCCAGAAGCGGGGCAGCCCACCAAGCCAGCCCCTCAGAGCAGAGTGTCCCCCAGGACTGCACCCAGGCACGGTGCCTCCAGCTGGATGGCATGTGGCCAGTCACTCGGCCTCCCAGCCCTGCCCAAAGGGTATCTCAGACTTTGAAGGAGACCCCAGACATTCTGTCCACTGCACTTTCCAGGGGTCTCGGAGGCAACTGTAGTTCTAGTGGGTTATTAATCACAGACCCCTCTGGCCCACACCCTGTGGCTGGGTGGGTAACCCAGCTGATCCAGCCGTGGTGCCCACACCAATTGAAATGGGGGAGGAGAGGTGGCCCTGTGGAGCAAATGAGGACCCAGTAGATTGGTACTGGGCGTGTCAGTTGTTCCAAGAGTTGTAAAAACTACCCAAACTACTCAGTGCACACCAGACTGTGAAGACACCACGGAGAGAACAGAGCAAGGGGTGGAGGGAGCCAGACCCTGACATCATCCTGCAGTTGCCTGGATCCAGCTGTACGTGAAGCTAAACCCCTTGGACTTAAAAGTTATGTCAGCCCACAATTTTGTGCTTATTTTAGTTGAGTTGTCTTCTATCTGTCACAGCTGCAAGAGTTGTGAGGTCCTCTCTCGTCTCTGAAGCATCTGGGACCATCCAGAAGTTCGCATGCCGAGCACTGGCTGACCTTTCCGTGCCTGGGGGAGGATCAGTCACCATCCTGCAGACTCTCCCATTGTATTCCCCATGTCAAGAGCCCTAGGCTTTCCTAGGCTCCCCCCCAGCTCCTGAGCAGGATGCTTCGCTGACCACTTCCACCCTGGAAAGGAGAGTTTCCTGGAGGTTGGACCCTCTCAGAACACCTCGAGCCAGGCCGGGCAGGGAAGGAGGCAGGACCTTCTTCAGCTGGACTATCCAGACAAAGCCCTGGAGGAGGTTTCTGTTTTCATGTTTCCTCTCCTTTGCAAGTGTGGCAGGAGAACTGAGCTCGTTAGAAAGCAGATTGCAAAAGGGCCCCTACCTGACCCCTCACAGGCGTCCTGCTACCCATGTCCCCCCACAAGTGCCCACCCCACCCCACATGGACTTAGGTCAGAGGGATGTGAAGAGATGCAGTGGCCAGGGTGCTCAGGCAACCAGAGGAGAAACAGACAGATCCCCAGACGAAGGTGTCTGCTCTCTGTCTCTATTCAACGTTGCACTGCGGGTCCTGGCAATGGTGGTTACACAGGAAAAAGGGCATCCAGGTGGGAAAAAAAGTAAAACTATCCTCAGATGACATGGTGCTATGTATAGAAAATCATAAGGAGTCCACAAAGAACTTGTTAGGACCAAAAACAAATACAACCAAAATTTGCAGAATACATCCTCAATATACAGAAATCAGTTGTATCTTTATACATGTTCAGCTGAAGATCTGAAAGTGAAATTAAGGAACATTTTTTTACAGTAGCATCAAAAAAAATAAAGTACCTCGAAATGAATTTAACAAAGGAAATGCTAAACTTGTACATGGAAAACTACAAAATGTTGACAACAATGAAAGACATGAGTAAATATTCATAGATCAGAAGACTTCTGTTGTTAACTTGGCAATACTGATCTACAGATTCAAGTAATCCCTATCAAAATCCCATGTGGCTTTTTTTGAAAAAAAAAAAAACAAAAAAACAAAAAAAAACAAAAACAAAACCCTAATCCTAATATTCATAACAAAACAAAATGTAGGAGACACGGAATAGCCAAAACAATCCTTTTTGTGTGTGTGCCATGCCACATGGCTTGCTGGGTCTTAGTTCCCTGACCAGAGATTGAGCCTGGATCTTTGGCAGTAAAAGTGCTGAGTTTTAACCACTGGACCGCCAGGGAATTCCCCAAAACAATCTTTAAAAGAATATAGGTGGCTACAAAACTACAGTAATCAAGACAGGCATATAGGTCAGTGAAACAGAATAGAGAGCCCAGAAATAAACCTGCACACACGATCAATTAATCTACAAGAAAAAGAGACAAGAATATTCAAAGGAGGTGGGGGGGGGCGGGGGGCTTCCTAGGTGGTAATACTGGTAAAGAATCTGCCAGCCAATGCAGGAGAATATACAAAGGAGAAAAGACAAACCTCTTCAATACATGGTGTTGGGAAAACTGGACGCTGCAAATGTTAAGACTCAAACTGGAGTATTTTCCCATTCCAGATACAAAATAAACCAAAAATGGATTAAAGACTTAATGTAAGATCTGAAACCATTAATCTCTTAGAAGAAAACATTGTCATCGGCCTTGGCAATTTTTTTGAATATGTCTCCTCAAGCAAGAGAAACAAAAGTAAAAATAAACAAATGGGACTACATCAACCTAAAAAGCATTTGTACAGTAAAGAAAACTATCAACAAAATGAAAAAGCAGCCTACTGAATGGACAAAGATATTTGCAATGGTTATATCCAACAAGAGATTAATATCCAAAACATTCAAAGAACTCACATGATGCAACCTCAGTAAAACAAAGCAGTTAAAAAATGGGCAGAAGACCAAAATAGACAAAAGAAGACATACATATGGAGAGCAGGCACATGAAAAGATGCTCAACATCATCAGTCACAAGAAAAATCAAAGCCACAATGAGCTCTAACCTCACACTCATCAGAATGGTCATTATCAACAAGACAACAAATAAGTGTTGGAGAGGGTGTGTAGAAAAGTGAACCCTTGTATGCTGTTGGTGGTTATGTAAACTGGTGCAGCCGCTATGGACAACAGTATGGAGTTTCCTCAAAAAGTTAAAAATAGAGTTACCATATGATCTATCAATTTCACTTCTGAGTATTTATCTCAAGAAAACAAGAACACTCGTTAGAAAACATACATGAGCCCCTATGTTAATTGCAGCATTATTTACAATAGCCAAGATACAGAAACAATCTAATTGCCCATTGACAGATAAGTGGATAAAGAAGATGTGCCACATATATTATATATATGTACACACAATGGAGTATTAGCCACAGAACCCTGTCCTTGGGCTTCCCTGGTAGAAGAGTGGTAAAGAACCCGCCTACTGATGGAGGAGACACAAGAGATGCAGGTTTGATCCCTGGGTTGGGAAGATCC
This sequence comes from Bubalus bubalis, assembly GCF_019923935.1. Lineage (NCBI taxonomy): Eukaryota > Metazoa > Chordata > Mammalia > Artiodactyla > Bovidae > Bubalus > Bubalus bubalis. Next base: position 81,402,846 of record NC_059171.1, read on the forward strand.
TCTGGAGTAGGAAATGCCAACCCACTCCAGTATTCTTTTTTTTTTTCTCCCCATTCCAGTATTTTTGCATGGAAAATCCCATGGATAGAGGAGCTTGGTGGGCTACAATCCATGGGGGCACAGGAGTCGGGCACAGCTGAGCAACTGAGCACAATTAGCCATAGAACAGAATGGAATCTTGCCATTTTGACAACATGGATGGACTTAGAGGGTATTTTGCTGAGTGGAGTAAGACAGTGAAAGACAAATACTGTATGATTTCACTTATAAGTGGAATAAAAAGCATAACAAGTGAACAAACATATGAAAACAGAAGCAGACTCATAGATGCAGAGAACAAACAGGTAGTTGCCAGAGGGGAGAGGTATGTGAGATGAGTGAGATAGGTGAGGGAGATTAATAAGAGGTACAAGCTTCCAGTTACAAAATAAGTGAGTCATCAGGTATGAAATGTACAGGGGGGAATATAGTCAATAATGTAGTAGTAACTTTGTGCAGTGACAGATGGTAACTAGACTTACCCTGGGGATCATTTTATAATGTACAGAAATATTGAATCACTACATTGTTCACCTGGAACTACTGGTGATGTAGGTCAATTATGCATTGAGAATAAATTCATAGAAAAGGAGATCTGATTTGTGGTTACCAGAAGCAAGGGGTGGGGGAGGCAGAATTGAATAAAGGTAAAAGGTGCAAATTTCCAGTTATAAGACAAGTACTAGGGGGACTTCCCTGGCCGTCCAGTGGTCAGGGCACCTTGCTTCACTGCAGGGGGGTATGGGTTCGATCCTGAATTAAGATCTTGCATGCCCAGCGGCAGGCTTCCCAGGTGGTGCTACTGGTTAAGAACCCTCCTGCCAATGCAGGAGATCTAAGAGACATGGGTTTGATCCCTGGGTCAGGAGGATCCCCTGGAGAAAGGCATGGCAACCCACTCCAGCATTCTTGCCTGGAGAATCCCATCAACAGAGGAACTTGGTGGGCTACAGTCTATAGGGTCACAAAGAGTTGGACACAAGTGAAGTGACTTAACATGCATGCATGCCGAGTGGCACAGCCAAAAAAAGGTAAGTATTAATATTAGGGATGTAATATACAGCATGATTAATTAACTGCTGAATGTTATATATGAAAGTTTGTCAGAGTAAATCCTAAGAGATCTCAACATAAGGAAAAAAATTGTTTATCTTTTATTTTGTGTTTATACAAGATGATGTTCAGTGAATGTATTGTAGTGACCATTTCATGATGTATGTGAGTCTAGTCATGCTGCACACCTTAAACTTACACAGTGCAGCATCAGTTACATCTCAATAAAACTGGAAGAAAAAAACATTTTATTTCAAAAGCATATATATATATATATGTATGTATGTATGTATATACATATGGGCTTCCCTGGTGGCTCAGATAGTAAAGAATATGCCTGCAATGTAGGAGACTGGGGCTCGATCCCTTGGTCAGGATTTACAAGATAATGTAAAAATACGTAGTCATATATTTCATATAATATACATAGACGCAATAACATTTTAAAAGCACTAAAAAAAAGAATAAAGTTGCAGGAATCTCTCACACTTCCCAATTACAAAACTTACTACAAAGTTATACTAGCAGAGCCTTCCCTGATGGTCCAGTGGTTAACACTGTGCTTCCAAGCAAGGGGCGCAGGTTCAATCCCTGGCTGGGGAACTAAGATCCCACATGCCACAGGGCAATGGAAACCCTCCAGCTGCAATGAAGACCCGAATCAGCCAAAAAATGGAATCAATCGATAAATAACACTTGCTTCTCACCAACTTGCATCCCTGATTCTCACACTGAGACTTTTACTGAGTCTTACTCTTCACAGCAGCATAGATATATATGCACAAGTTCAGTTAGAGTCTATCTTTCTTCTTACCAAGACAGAATTGGAGAAATTTACTGTGTGCAAGAGGCCTTGTAAATGGCCACACCAAGAGGGTGGCTCATTAACGGGAGTGAGTCACTTCTAGGGAACATGGGTCGACCTCCTGGAGTGAATGCCTACAGAACACTACCAGGGTTTCGCACTCCATGCCTTATAGGCAGTCAGGAAGGCCTCTTTCTAGCAGGCTCACAAACAGAAATTCGCTCATAAAATATACATTATGTTTCTCACCTGGGATAACAAATAATGGAGGCCTTTGAAAGTCCAATCTGAGAGTTTTTATAATAACTTCTAGTAAAGTAAATTTAAGGTGGCCTGCGTGGTATCTTAGCATCCTTAACTTGTGAGCCAGGACCTCATTTTGCAGCAAGAAAAGCGAGGCTTGAGCAGTTAGTCACCCTAATCCATCGCTTGGAAGTGCTGGGCTGAAACGGCTGCCCCTTCCCCGCCCTGGGTTCAACTCCAGCTGTAGGCGCTGACCCCCTAGTGGGGTCTCTTCTCCCTCCCGGCTTCCGCCCTTGCTGTGAACTCCTGGGGGAACAGGTGACCTGACCTCCCCAAGCCTCAGCTTCCACTGGGGGTGGGAAAAAACCCCAGCAGCGGCAGGGTCTGGGGACGACAGAGGAGGAGATGGTTGATGGCATCACCAACTCGATGGACGTGAGTTTGAGCAAGCTCCGGGAGTTGGAGAGAGACAGGGAAGCCTGGCGTGCTGCAGTCCATGTGGTCGCAAAGACGGACAGGACTGAGCGACGGAACTGAACTGAGCGGTGTCTCACCGCGTGCCTTGACCGAGCGCCGGTACTGGCCCTAAAGCTAGTGGGCCGGGAGCCGCCAGGGGGCGCTGCTCCACCGCGGTGGCGGGACTACTCGGGGCGTGGCCTCCAGTCCCTCCCGCCCGTCGGACGGCGCGCGCATGCGCACTGTGCCCCTCCCGCAGTGCCTGCTGGGCCGGCAGGGGGTGTGCGGCGTGTGGCGAGCGGGAGCTGAGCGGCGGACCGAAAATGTGGAGACCTGTGAGACCCCGAGCGCTCGCGCCCCTGCCGCGGCCCGGGTCGCCCGGCCGGGACCTGCAGGGCCCAAGACTCGCCCCCCAGGGATCCTCCCTGCTGGCTGGAGCCCGTCACAGCCGTCAGGCAGCCTGTCCTCGGGTCCCCGCTTCAGCCCCCAGGCCCTGTGGGGGAGACATCGGGCCTTCCCCGCCGCACGCCGCAGCTCCGCTTCTCCGAGGCTGCTTCTTGGTGCGGGAGTCTTGTCTCAGAGGCGACTCTTCAAAGCCTCCTTCCCCGCGAGGGACGACCCTCGTCCCTTACGGATGTTCCTCCCCAGGGAGACGCCCTTTCCCGAGGCGACTGCCTGGCGCCCATCGCCTCCGCCTGCCCCGCGTCTGCCTCAGACCCCTCGCCGCTGCAGGCTCTGCCCGAACGAATCGCAGAGCGGACCCCCCGCCCTTTCTTCACCTGATCCCTTGGGCACCCTTTTCTCCTTGTCACCAGCCCAGCCCAGGTCATCCCGGGCTGACTGCTGCCCCCCCGCCTCTGGGGAGACAGGACTTGCGGGGGCGGCAGGTGGGCTGACAGCTGCTGCGGCCCGGCTCTGTCTCGGGGTCACCCCTCCTCTCAGGCCTTCCTAGGTTTATGCCTGGCCCTGGGCTGCCCGCCTAACATGGCACCTGCCTTTCCAGTCTGGCCCCCCCCCCCCCCGCCCCGTGGGATCTCCCGTTTTATTGCATCTCCGCCGTTTGAATTAGCACCTTTCAAACAGGGTGTCATAGTAGTTGACCCAGGTCTTAGCCACTCCCTCTCCGAAAACCTAGCCCCTTGGTTTAGAGGTGAGGAGACTGAGTGGGGCTCATCACCATTTTCAACATGGAATTTTCTGTAGACCTCGTAGTTTTCTAATAAGCCTAGCCTTGTGGGTTTAGGTGTCAATACGAATGAATGTCCATTGGCTTCTGTGGCTTGTAGAGCGTCTCCATTACACAGGGGTGTTTTGTGGGTGAGATGATGAAGCAGCGTTAGTCTGAGAGTCAGGCAGAGACAGTGAGTTGGTCTTTTATAGTTTATAAAGCTGGTTCACTCATTCAGGTCACTCAGTCCTCTAGGCAGCCCTCGGGAGTGGGCAGGCAGGCTCTGGCCCTTGAGCAGGAGATGCTCATGACCAGTAAATAGAGCAGGGCCCAGTAGGCTTCTGAGTCCTGACTGGTGCTGAGAGGGTCAGAGACCGTAGAAAAGCAAAGGACACGGTGTTCAAGGTCATCTCCACTCCCTTTCCTGGGCCCAGACGCCCAGCCTCTCTTCCTAACCTTAAGAGCAGTTCGGGCTCAGAGCTTGCTTACTCTCCTGCTGTGTGCGCAGGGCTGTTGACCTGCCCTTACAGCGCCCAGATTCTTGTCACCTCTTTGTAGTTTCAGGTCTCGTGAGATTCAGCAGTTGCTTCTTTCTCCTGGGGTCCAGCTTATCTGCAGTGACTTTTCAAATCTGCTGTGTCTAATCTACAGGGTGTTAGGAAATCCAACAGCTCAGCTTGTACCTAAAACATGAGTGCAGGTGCTCGTGGCTCTGTGTTGATGTGCACACGGAGTTTGTGAGCTCTGTAGTGTCTGTCTGGGTGACACGGCTGGATAGATTGTTAGCTGAGTTCCAGGTGAGCATGGTGCACCTGGGCTGAGAAAAGGGCCCTGTCATCTTGTCCCAAAGCGGGAGGCTTCGGGAGTGAGAGGACCACCCCAGGAAGGCTGCGTGTGTGTTCATGCTGCTGAGGAGGCGCCCTGTCTCTACCTGTTTGCTGCCGCTCTGGGTGTGGTGCGGGTTACATGTGATGCGTGGATATTGCCCTGGACTGGCTCCTGGGAGTTCGGGCTGCTGGCTCTGCCGCATTTATAGCTCTGTGACCCTCGGGTGTCTCCTGGGTGGTGGGGATATTTGGGGAGTCCCCAGGGCCCCGTGGGGGCTCTGGTGTCATCAGCAGAGGCCTCATTCTCCCGGGAGCTGCTGCTGCCTCTCCTGACCGCGGCCTTCCACCTGTTGCTCAGCACGTGGCCTGGGCCGTGTGGGGTTCTGCATTTATCTAAGGTCAGCAAGTGTTTGTGATAAAGAATTTCTGCTGTACCTTTGAGATGATTAAGAAAGAGATGGCCCTGCCCAGCCTGGTGGGGCGAAAGCCTACAGGCTAACCTGCGCTCCTGTGATAAGGACAGCGGGGTGGGGTGGGGGAACAAAGAGCCCTGGTGAATGGGGGTGGGCTTCAGGCAGAACAGCGGCCTGGAGAGCAGGCCTGGGCCAGGCTCCTCGCGGCTGTGCAGGGTCTGCCAGAGGGATGTTCGTCTCGGGCGATTGAGTGAGGGGTCAGGGCTGGGAATGAGGCAGTGCGGCCAGAGCACCTGCTGTGGTACTGATTCCTCAGAAAACGACAGAAAGCTGCTCTGGGGGCTGTGGTCAGGGGCTGTTACTTTTCTGGCCGTGCCCCCTTGGCATTGGCCAGGTGTCCGGAGGCTGTGGACGCTGGTCTTCAGCTTCCCTTCCAGAGCCCCAGCCGGTGGTGGACAGTGGTCAGGAGGCTGTGGGAGCAGCCAGGGCCCTGAGCTTTAGAGTCAGTGATTCAGGTTTGGCCTTCTGTGAAAAGAACTGTGTGTTTATTAAGAACATGATACGTGAACTTACTTGTTAGATGATTTGCCTTTTTCTCACTGGACTCTCCTACTAATGACTCCAGGGACAGCGTGCTCCGCCAGGTGGCTGGTTTGTGGATGGGAAGGGTGCGGGCTGGGGAAGTGGTTCGATTTCCCAGCCTCTGGCATCTCTGCTGTGCTGTGGGCCACGTGAGGAAATAAGCCCCGCTTCAGAAATGCCTGCCTTTTATTGAGCACCTGTTAGGTGCCAGGCCCTGAGCAAGGTGCTTTATTTCTGCCATCTTCCACCTTTCCAGCTTCGCAGGGCACAGCAGGGAGCTGCCCAGCAGGCACAGAGTGCGGTCAGTGAGGCGGCTGGGCAGGCCTGCGGCGCAGTGCAGGGCTTGGCCCGCAGGCACTCTGCCCTGCTCTGCAGCCCCTGTCGGCCTGGGGCGCCGTTCCCCTGGAGGAGCACCAACTGGGGCTGCGCCTGCTTCTCCTCTGGCAGTGTCCTCGCCATGTGCCCGGCCGCGTCTCCCTGATGAACTCTGGGCCTTGCCCAGGTGGAGGCCTTGATGGCAGTGCCTTCTCAGGGCACCCTCCTCGCTCGCAGTCTCTTGCCGCCCCTGAAACACACCCAGAGCATGTGTGTGGGGTCCCTGGCGGAGGAGATGTGGCCCTGGGCTCAGCCGTGGTCTTGGAGCCGCTGTGCCTGCCCTTTGGTGTGGCAGCCCCTTCAGGCCTCACCTCAGCCTTGGTGCCGGCAGCCTTGGATCTGCAGGTCGTTGGCATTCTGGCTAGAATAACTTGTGGATCTGTCCTTTCCCTCCCTCTGAATGGTAATGTCTCAGGGTAATCGTTACCTGTCAGCTTTGGCCGTTTTCTTTCGCTGTCTCGTGTGCGTCCCCACTGGGACTTGGCAGCGGCCCATCCGCTCCAGAGCTGAGGATTTCTTTATCAGCGTGTGTAATCTGCTCCACACTTTCTACCTGTTGATCCCTGACTCATGATGGTGCGGAAGTGATGCACAGTCAGTAGCAAGTACTTCCAGCTTTGAGTTTGGCCTTTTTTTGGACCAGCGGCGGGAAGCGGATGCTCTCTTTGATGTTGGGCAGCGGCTGCAGCAGCTCCCCGTCAGCCTGCTATCTCCAGGGCTCACTCGGGTGCCCTGACTGCGTCCTGTATTCACCGTCGGCGCCGTGTGCAGTCAGTTACAGAACTGGTCCACGCTTCAGTGTAAAACAGGCTTTGTGCTAGATGGTTTTGCCCACTTGTGAGTGTTCTGAGCAGGTTTCAGGAAGACCAGGCTAAACTTTGGTAGGTTCAGTGTATTAAATGCATTTTCGACTTTTGACATTTCTCAACTTACGATGGGTTTAACCCTAACCCCATTGTAAATCAAAGAAGATCTGTAGTCTGTTTTCTCAGCTTAGTTCAACCCAGCAAATAAGTGCTTGTTTGTGTTAGGTGGGGTGGCCTGCGGAGCTGGGAGGGCAGGGTCGCTGGGAGGAGGGTGCCCAGGGGGGCACTGGGGACCAGTGGGCAGTTTGGCGCAGTGAGGAGCGCCTGGAAGGGCCTGCCCACTCCTTGACCACAGGCTGGCCTTGGCAGTGCTTCACCTGCCCCCAGACTGGGCACTGTGCAAGGGCTTTCCAGATGTCAGTTCACTCACCCGCACTGCAGCAGTGCGGTGGTCACCACCCCGCAGACAGGGAAACTGAGGCACAGAGGGAAGGAACTTACCTAAACGGCATGGCTGGCAAGTGCTTTAGCCCAGATTCCAGCCCCAGCTGTGTGGCTCCAGGGTCCGCCCTGAGCCGCGGCCTCGGCTCAGCCTGAGGCTCTGGGGAGCCCAGCCAGTGGCTGGTGGCGAGCGGTCCCCTCAATGCTGGGAGCGCCTCTGCCCCGGGTCATGACTGCTCAGCGTCTCCGGGCAGTGCCAAGTCTGCCTGGACCCACCGCCTCCCGGAGAGTGCGGCAGACGCGCTACCCCTGTGACTGCGAAAACGGTCAAGCGTAGGGTCCCCGAGAGTTACTTACCCAGGTGCTTCCGCCCAGGTCTACCCAGTGTTAGCATCTGGCTCCAGCTGATCTGTGTCCATTTGAAACCATACGTATTTTGAAAGTAAGTCACAGACTTCTTGACGCATAATCTCGACACTTCATCGTGCACCCTAAAGGGGGGGTATCCTCTGATGTGACCATCAGAACCGTCTCACCTCAAAATCCTGACTGTGGCTCTCTGCTGACTGTGGTCCCACAAGTGTTTCATAGGTGTTTTCTTTCAGAGGTTCAGTCAGGGTTCATGCTTTGCATTTGGTGCAAGTCCTCCCAGGTTTTTTCTTGTGACTCTTTTTTAAACTTCGAATGAAAACTAGGCAATATGTACAAGAAGGAGAGAGAATTGATAAGTGCTTGTACCGGGTACCAGTAGTTGTCAATGCGTGGATCTGAACAGGTTTCAGAGAGGCCAGACTGCTGTGTAAAGAGTACCCCACGCTCAAGAATCCTTTGGGTCACAGATAATGAACCAGAAGCCCCAGGGCTGCCGGCTGCCGTCATTTCTTTTTCCATGGGTTTGTGGTCTCTCTGAGAAGACCGAGCCGCATCAGACTGCTCCCTGGCCAGAGGCACAGGCGGCTGGTATGAGGGGAATGGCCGCCTCTCGACTCAAGCACTGGCCTCGGCCCTCGTGCTGGCTCCTCATGCCGTCTCCCTGATCGCCCCAGAGGCCCAGCTCTGCCTCGGGCTGCAGCCGGTCTTGCTGGGCATCTGGCCCTGCCTGCTCCTGCGGCCTCCCTGCATGAATCCCCTGGAGTCCCTTGGGACACCCCACCTGGCTGAGGCTCCAGTGTCCTAGGACCAGGCCTCGCGGCTGGGCCAGCGCAGCACACGGGGGCACGCGCCTCCTGCTGCAGGATGGTGGTGGTGAGAGGGCCTGGGGGGGCCTGCAGCCAGCGTGTCTCCACCTGACACGCGCAGAGGGCTCTGCTGGGGAGGAGACGGGCTCATGTTGTCAGTGGGCTGGGGGTGGGGGATAGGAAAGGGTGGGCATCGTCTGTGGCGGCTGGCCCTCGCTGCCTGTCTGCCCGAGGCTGCCTCTGTGGCCCCTGCGGGGTTTTCCTCGAGGATCTGCACTCACTGCGGGGGCCTTGGGGAGCAGCGCTCTCTGTCAGCCCTGGTCTCCTCTGAGGACAGTGGGTCATGGCCTTTTCCTTTGACTTCTGTGTTGTTTTGTATCCTTGAAATCGTCTCCAGGGCTGTGTGCTTCGGCCAGAAAGTGATTGGAAAGTCAGTTCCTTCTTTGGCTCAGATTTCATAATAATAACGTTAACATCTGTGCTGTGGGCTATGATTTAGTTTGCGAAATCTTTTTTCGTCCCCAAAACTGAGACTGTTTACAGTTGGGGAACCTGAGGCTGAGAGCCCTTCGGGTCTTACTCCAGTAAGATCGGGAGACTAAGGCTGACCGTGGCGTGCCGTGGTTTCTTCCGTGCCCCTCAGCCAGGGCAGCTCGTGGGGCCTTGACTTCTCTGCCTGCCCCTGGCTGTGCCCCCCAGCCCCCCACCCCAGGTCTCACCAGGGGGCTCAGAGACACAAGTTCTTGTGTCTGTCTACTTGCCCAGCGCCAGTCCCCGAGGCCCTGCCTCCTTTCTGAACTTGACCCTTCCCTGGGAAGCTGCTGGTCTCAGGGGGGAAACAGGCGGTGAGGGCGCCAGGACTCTGCCGGGAGCTGGGGGCAGGGCCTGTGGGGGGCGGCCTCCTGGTGCAGACGCGGCCTTGCGTCCCTCGTGTGACGCTGCCCTTGCCCGCGCTCTGAACCTGGAGCTGTTGCTGCTCCCGAGTCAGACGCGGGCCCAGGAAGCACTGACGCTCCGCAGTGATGGGTCGTGGGGGACGGGGGATTCCTGCCGCCAGCCCTGTGCCCTCTGCTCTTTGCAGGCACAGCTCTGCCACTTCCACTCAGCCCTGCTGCAGGGCAGGCCCAAGCCCTGGCCGTCCCCTGCCATCTTCTTCAGGAGGAACCTCGCAGCCTCGCCGGCAAGGTGGGGAGCTCGCCACAGGCACCCTCTGGCACATGCCCCTCACCATACAGGGTGCCCTCTGTTGGGGGGCGTAAGGCTGGACCTTCTCTGCGCACCCTTCCCACGACGGGCTGTGCCGGGCTCCCACCGCTAGGGCCCTGGTCTGGGACCTGGTGGAGGCTGTGGGCTGAGAGTGGTTGGGGGGGCACGCCTGTTGGAGACCAGGGGGCAGCGAGGGTGGGGGCGGGAAGGTCCAAGGCCTGGTGGACAGTGGGCAGGATGGAGCCCACGTGGGGTCCGGGCGTCTGGGGGGCTCAGTGGGGTGACCTGGACCCGCAGGTCAAGCGCCCGAAGTCAGTGCCGCCTGCCGAGGTCCTAGTGCCGCTGCTGCGCCTGTGGCCTTAGCCAGGGCGGAGCCGCCCAGGTGACTGCCATGCGCCCATGTCTGTGCAGGCCCCTGAGGCCCCAGCCCCTGTGGAGGAAGGCGCTGTCGGCCGCGGCCCTGGGGGCGCCCCTGCTGCTCGGGGTGCGATACCTGACGGCGGGAGCCCAGGAGAGGAGGCGGATGCGGCTGGTGGTGGACGGCATTGGGCGCTTCAGCAGGTAGGGTGGGCGCGGCCGCGTCGGGGGCTGGGGCTGCAGGTTTCTGCTGGGCGCTCTGATGCTGCCTCCCCGGGGCTCTGTTCTGCCCGGGGGCAACTGAGCACCACAGGACCGAGCTGTCTGCACAGGGTGTGGCCCCCACAGACCCACCTCTGGCCGCTGCCTTGTCTCCCTTCTGGCCGCCCCTGCTCTCCCAGGGAGAGCTCGGGGTTGCAGGGGCTTCCTCCTTGCCTCCACTAGCAGGCGCCTGGACCAGCACCACTCCCTGCTGGTCACTGGAGCCTGGGGCTCCTTAAGCTGAAGGCTGCCTCACGCTCCTGCATCTCCCAGGCAGGATTCTGGGGGCGGTGTGGGCGGTCTTCCTTCTGAGAAGCCTGGGCAGGCGTCCTGCTCCAGCCAGGTCCGAGCCTGCAGCCCACAGAGGCCTGAGAGCCACCTCCCGTAGTGGGAGACCTCAGCCCACCCCGCCCTGCCGAGGGGCCAGGAGGCGATGGCCCGAGGTGGCTCCTGCGCGGCCTTGCGTGCGGAGGCCACGGTGGCTGTCCTGCTCCGCCAGCTCTGAGCCCCCAGCCCTTGGGCGGCCTGGGTCCAGGCCTGGTGGAGGATCAGGATGCCTAGGACAGGGCCGTTTGGCTGCCGCTTCGTTGAGATTTACCCCAGCGGCAGCTGCGGGTGGGCGGACAGACAAGCGCCTCACCTCCTCCCTCCTGTGGGTCTGCCTGAACTCCTGGCTGCCCTCCTGGGCAGGTTCCAGGCAGCGGCCTCTGTGTCCTGCAGGGTTTCCCAGGCTCCACAGCCCGCGGCCTCAGCGGGTCCGGGCCGTTTCCGCTTCCAGCTCGCATGTGCTGCTGTCCCCCATGTTAGCTGCAGGCTCGGCGCGCCCACCTGCTCCTCTTCCCTCCTTCAGGGGGCTTTCACAGCCAGTTTTCAGAAGCCGAGCTGGGACTGAGTGAAGGAGCGCTAGAGAGGTTACCTTCCCCACCAGCTGCACGGCCTCCTCAGCTCTCAGCCCTGACAGTTGCCAGAACGGGTGGGCCTGGCCGAGCCCTGGTGGGTGTAGGGCAGCCACGGGGCCCCTGGAGACCCGGGAGCCTGCAGTGTGCTGGCAGGAGCCCAGGAAGTCGGGCCTGGCTCGCCCGAGGGTGGCGGGCTCGTCCTGCTGTGGCGGGGGGCTGGGACGCAGTGCACGCGCCAGGCCCGCTCACGGGGCCGGGGTGCTTAAGGGTGGTTTCTGACCCCACCTCTTACTTAATTTTAACTTTACAAACCCTGTGGGGTTTTGTTTTTGTTTTTTTTGGACACAATTTTAAATGTCCAAAGAAGTTGGACTAATAATACAACTTTTTTCTTTTTGAAACATTGACAAGTATGTTGTCAACATGCTCCATTATTCCTGAAACCTTGAGAATTTCCTAAACAAGGACGTTCTCCTCCACAGCCATGATCAGGGAGCTGACAGACACATTGTGACCCTCTAACCCTCAGACCCCGTCCTGTGTCACCAGGCCCTCCAGTAACAGCCATTTCCACATGAGGATCCGTCTGGGCCCGTGTCTAGCCTCCTTCAGCCTGGAACAGCTCTCACAGTCTCCTCAGCTCTCATGGCTAAACTCAGGCTCAGGGCACGGTCCCCAGACCCCCCTTGCCCCGGGCGTCTGACAGCAGCTGAGAGTCCCAGCGTCCCCAAGGTTCCCTCCCCTCAGACCACGGGCTACACACGGGGCGGTCCCCACCCTCCCTCAGTTTTGATAGTTTCCTAGGATGGCTCAGAAAATACCATGTTGATTTTGGTGTTTTTACTACAAGAAGGTGAAGTTAGACTCAGCACGAGAACAGGGTGCCCGGGAGGGGTCTGGGCGGCCCTGCCTCAGAGCTCCCACACCCCTGCCTCTGGCCTCTGACTGTGGTGTCCAGAATCTCTGCTGGGGCTGCGCTCCGTAGGCCTGACTGAGCGAAGACCCCCAACTCTAATGCCGCGGTTGTCCTTTCTGGCTGCCATCAGCTGCCTCGCTCAGGAAACCTCTAGGTTTACAGGAGCAGGCTTACATTAATTCTGCATCGTATGATGACTTTGACATGTCTGCGGGCCGATAGGCCTTATGACACCATCAGGTCAGCACCCTGGCCCTGCGCCATATACAAGGCCTGAGGTGCCGCCTGCTCTGTAGCGCGAGCTCCGTGGAGGACATCCCCGCCCCTTCTGAGGCTGCCCCTGCGGCCCAGTGTTCACTGTCTAACCTTTCCAAGAAAAGCTTTGCCGAGCCCCGACGTGTGTACTTCTGATGTGTGCTCGTGGTTTGTCCCACGTTTGGCCTTCGGCTTCCCTCGTACTTGGACGCCGGTGCCCTGCCCTCTCCCGTTGCTGCTGGTTTAGCGCCTTCTCTTCCAGTGCTTGTCCGATGAGCTCGTCCTCCTGGCTCAGCCGTCCCATCCACCCCCAAGGGCTGTTCTGCCATCAGGGAACCCTGTCCTCCCCTGTGTTTCCCCCAACCCCTGGTCGCATCAGCCTCTACCGGACACATGGCGTCACTGCCGGCTTGTTGCTGCAACTCTTCAGGCTTGGTTTGTAGGAGCTTCTGCACCTGACTTGTGACCCTCTATTTTAATCTCTACAATTTTATTGTAAATCATTTCAAACATACAACATTTTATTTCTGACATTTCTGAATCCTTCTAACGTGATCCATCCTCGAGCATTTTACTCCCGCGGCACCACAGTCACTCCAGGCTCCGCCTTGCGGCCATCCACCCTCAGGGTGGGCAGGGACCCTGGCGCGGTGCCAGTGTGTGTGCCGCTCCAGGCTGCGTGTGCAGTCAGCTGTTTGCCGTTGTCAGTGGTAAACGTGCCGTCCTCCAGGTTTCCGCTCTTTCTGTGTCTGTAACCTTTTCTCTACCTGGGAGACACCCGGCTGCCCTTATCCCTAAATTAGTGACTTATTAGGTCACCCCCGTGAGTGTAGACCTCACCCCACCGGCCGCACCTCACCATCAGCTCCTGTGCAGACCTTGTGTTGGCTTTTGGACAGAGTACTCAGGAAGGAGGGCAGATCCCTCGGGTCCCGGGAGCTCAGAGAAACCTGTGTCCTTGCTCACCCTGCCGTGCTCAGACAGCCCTTCTTGCTGGAGTGGCTGGGTGGACCTGGTTTGTGGTGCTCAGTGAGGGTCTGGAGCCTGGTTTTGGATCCTCCCCTCTCCAGATCTGGGGCTTCCATGTCCACAGCCTGGGTTGCAGAAGGGAGCGATGACCCCAGCCTGCACCAGAAGGCCGGGGCCTGTGGGACTGCTCGGGGTGCGCCCGCAGCTCCGGGGTTCGACCCAGGGCTCCAGTCCACAGAGCACAGCCGAGTGCAGAGGAGGCTGGGCCGCTGTGCACGGTCCGCTGTGCATGGACACGACGGTGTCTACAGACGGAGCGGCTTTGCTCAAGGGTGGGCTTTCCCATTAACAAGTGCTATCAAAGAATGAAGGAACACGTCTGCTCGTTAGGGACCGCACCCCCTGCTGTCCTGGGCACCCCTCACCTGCATGCAGGGATGGTGGGGTGCGTGCGTGCTGCCCAGTGTCCAGCCCAGGAGCTGAGACGGACCTGCTGGCCGCGCAGTCCCGAGAGCCCCGTGGCGTCCCCTAGGTGTTCACAGCTGTCCAAGGCCCTGGTGGGGTGCCTGCTGCATGGGCCAGCTGGGGCTGAGGGCGTCCTCTGCCCGCAGGTCTCTGCGGGTCGGCCTGCAGATCTCACTGGACTACTGGTGGTGCACGAATGTCATCCTGCGTGGGGTGGAGGAGGTTTGTACCTGCGTCCTGGCCGGCCCGTCCCGTGCCTGTGGGTTGGGCATGCCTGGGGGGCGTAGAGTCCTGCCTGCCCCCATCCCTGTGCTCTCTGCCTGTGGTCAGAACAGCCCGAGGTACTTGGAAGTGATGTCTGCGTGTCATCAGCGGGCGGCTGACGCCCTGGTGGCGGGGGCCATCAGCAACGGGGGTCTGTACGTGAAGCTGGGCCAGGGGCTCTGCTCCTTCAACCACCTGCTGCCCCCCGAGTACATCAGGACACTGCGGGTGCTGGAGGACAGGGCCCTCACGCGGGGCTTCCGGGAGGTGAGCCCACCCCCCGGGGCGCGAGGCGGGGAGTGTGGCCCCACGGCGTCCCCCATGCTGCTCAAGGGCTGTTCTTCCAGGTGGACGAGCTGTTCCTCGAAGACTTCCAGGCCCCGCCCCATGAGCTCTTCCAGGAGTTTGACTACGAGCCCATTGCTGCAGCAAGCCTGGCCCAGGTGCACCGTGCCAGGCTGCACGATGGCACCGTGGTGGCCGTGAAGGTACGAGGGGTCCCCAGGGCATGTGGGGGGCGCAGTGCCGGCCGCCGGCCCTCCCTGAAGCCTCCTGTGCAGGTGCAGTACATCGATCTGCGGGACCGCTTTGACGGCGACATTCACACCCTGGAGCTCCTGCTGCACCTCGTGGAGCTCATGCACCCCAGCTTCGGCTTCAGCTGGGTCCTCCAGGTACCGCGGGGCAGGGGTCTGGGGTGGACCGGCTCCCAGGCTGGATCCCCAACTGCCCGTATGGTCCCCAGGACCTCAAGGGGACCCTGGCCCAGGAGCTGGACTTTGAGAACGAGGGCCGCAACGCTGAGCGCTGTGCACGGGAGCTGCAACACTTCCGCCACGTTGTGGTGCCCCGCGTGCACTGGGGCACGTCCAGTAAGGTGGGCTGGGCCCCCCCGGGTGGTGCCCACGTGCACTGGGGCATGTCCAGTAAGGTGGGCTGGGCCCCCCCGGGTGGTGCCCACGTGCACTGGGGCACGTCCAGTAAGGTGGGCTGGGCCCCCCTGGGTAGGGGAGCTCTGACGCCTGCTCTCTCCCAGCGCGTGCTGACGGCGGAGTTCTATGAGGGCTGCAAGGTCAATGACGTGGAGGCCATCCAGAGCATGGGGCTGGCGGTGCAGGACGTGAGTGCTGTGTCTTGGGCTGTGGGGCTGGACTGGAGGGTGTGACCTGCGTCTGGCGTGATGGCGTGTGGTCTGACCCCATCCCCACCCCTGCCTGTCCTCGGCCCAGATTGCAGAGAAGCTGATCAAGGCTTTTGCTGAACAGATCTTTTACACGGGTTTCATCCACTCTGACCCCCACCCCGGCAATGGTAAGGAGAGCCCCAGGGCTGGGGGTGGGGTGCTGGGGGCTGCACCCCAGAACCAGGGAACTAGAGCCCGCCCCTCCCCAGTTCTGGTGCGGAAAGGCCCAGACGGGAAGGCTCAGCTGGTGCTGCTGGACCATGGGCTCTACCAGTTCCTGGACGAGAAGTAAGCTGGGTCTGTGGGCTGGGTGGGCACGCCCCCCGACTGGCCACCACCCCCTCCCCTGCTCATTGCTGGGCCTGCAGGGACAGGCTCGCCCTGTGCCAGTTGTGGCGGGCCATCATCCTGAGGGACGAGGCGGCCATGAAGGCGCACGCAGCCGAGCTGGGAGTGCAAGGTGAGGCCGGGGGGTGGGTGTGCGGACCAGAGTGGGCACAGCCTGGCTCAGGCCCCCCCAGACTACCTCCTGTTCTCCGAGGTGCTCATGCAGCGGCCCGTGCGCCTGGGGCAGCTGTGGCGCTCGCGCCTGCTGAGCCGTGAGGAGGCGGCCTACATGCAGGACATGGCCCGCGAGCACTTCGAGGAGGTCATGGCCGTGCTCAAGGCCCTGCCACGCTCCATGCTGCTCGTGCTGCGCAACGTCAACACGGTGCGCTCCATCAACAACGCCCTGGGCGCCCCGGTGGACCGCTACTTCCTCATGGCCAAGAGGTGGGGCCGCGCAGCCTGGGGCGGTGGGGGCTGGAGGCCGCGCTGACCTCACGTGCGGTCTCTGTGCAGCGCAGTCCGGGGCTGGAGCCGCCTGGCAGGTGCCATGTACCAGAGCATCTACGGTGCCAGCATCCTGCGCCACATCAGGGTCATCTGGGAGACGTTCAAGTTTGAAGTGGCCCTGAGGTGAGCTGGCGTGTGGGGGTCGGAGGATGGGAAGCCAAGGCCCACTCCCCACCTACCTGCCCCCCGACCCCCCCACAGGCTGGAGACCCTGTCGATGCGGCTCACTGCCCTCCTGGTTCGAGTTCTGGTCTACCTGGGCATCGTGCCTGACACCAAGGGGCTGTCCAAGTACCTGGAGACCTAGGCATCCTGGACAGGAGGACCATAGAGCTCATCCCACCGCGCACCCAGCCAGGGCCAAGTGACTGTGATTTGTTGGAGTAGGGGATGCCCTGGGGCCCCGAAATAATCACAACACTCTTCTGAAAACAAGTGTTTTTTATTTTGTACAAAAAAGGGGTGGGGTGAGTGGCAGTATCCAGGGATCTAGAAGTGGGCAGTGACTCGGTCCGTCTCCAACAGGTCATCCAGGATCTGCAGAGAGAGGGCTGGGTGAGGCTGGGGGGCCGGCGGGGGGCGGGTGGGCAGGGGCAGGCGGGGGTGGCTCACGATATCGGGTGTGGTGCCGATCTTCTTGGCCAGCTCCCCGCGCTCCATGGTGCTCAGGTACAGGTAGCGGTTGAGCAGCTCCCCATCCAGCACATTGCGCACAGCGTTCTGTAGGACACGCCTGTCCACATGCAGCATCCTGGGGGGTGCGGAGGGCACAGGCCATGAAGGGGTCTGGGCTGACCCAGGGGGTCTGGTCGGGCTGAGGGGTGGGCTCACCGGAAGGCACGGGGGTTGAGGCCAGCGTGGTGGGGCAGCATGGTGGTCAGGGCGTTCTGCAGCATCAGCAGCCGCCGGTAGGTCTTCTCTTGCATGGGCAGCAGCAGCCCGATGCCACCGTCCAGCGTGGCTGAGGGGACAGGGAATGAGCCCAGTGCACCCGCCACGGCCCGCTGCCCCTACCCCGGCCCCATGCTCACCGAACCACGTGATGTGCTTGTTCTCCCACACAACGGACTTCTTGCTGGGCCCCTCAGCGGCCCCCCGGCACGGGGTCCTCCAGAACGTGTTCACATGGGCACCCACGTGGAAGTCCGCCCGTCGCAGCAGCCTCATACCCCCAAAGCTCTCCTTGGCTGGGCCACAGGGGACCTCAGGTCACTGCCCGCCTGGCCCCCGCCTGACCCCACCCGGCAGAGGGAGGGAGCACTCACCTTCTGGCAGGTACATGTAGACCATGAGGTTGCGGTCACGGTCGGACACTGGGGATCAGAGCCGAGTCAGCCCCTGTGCACACCCAGGGGTCTCAGGGACCCCAGCGCCCAAACTCACCCAGGAAGCCCAGCTGTGCGTTGTCCACCATGAAGTCCACGCTGTACACCTCCAGGGGCTTGGCATCCTGAGGACAGGAGGGCCGGGGAAGGCAGCCATCAGGATGGCCTGGGCCAGCTGCCAGCCCCCAGCCCCCACGGCACGGCACAGCCCCCTCCGCACCCGGGACACGAGGCTCAGCGTCTTGCTCTCCTCCTGGTAGCGCAGCAGCGAGATGCTCTTCATGACGTCCGCGGCCAGGATGAAGTTCTTGACGCTGATCATCTGGTGGATGTAGAGCTGCGTGTCGATGAAGGCCATGCCCGTCAGCTCGCTGGCCCGCAGGCTCCACAGGAAGATCTGGGGGTGGGCGGGGGAGTGAATAACTGGGGGGTGCCCGGGGGGTGGCGATGGGGGCCGCGGGGACGGTGCACACCTTCTGACCGATGGCCGACACCAGGTGGCCATTGCAGTGGCACAGGGCGGTCACGGGGCCCTTCTGCTCCTTCTCATACAGGACCTTAAACTTGTTCTTGGTCAGGGGCTGGCCAGGCTCAGGCACCACCTCGATCACATCCATGATCAGGATCTGCCGAGGAGATGGGTGGCTGAGTCAGGGTGCTGGGCACTGCCTGCTGCGAAAGCCCTGCTGGCCACTTACCCGCCCTCGGCACGTGACCTCCTCCCCTTGCATGAGGCAGGTCCCAGCGGCCACGTAGCCCTTGAGGCCTGACACGGTCTCCTCACTGCGCAGCGACACGGTCTTCATGCAGGTCACGTGCTCCCACTCCTCCAGCTCGATCCTGCGGGCGGAGCCCCGGTCAGAGCCAGCCCCGGCCCACCCCACCACGCCCCACTCAGCACAGCCTCACCTGGCGTTGGGGATGGCCTCCCAGCTGACTGGGGAGATGAGCTGGATGCAGAAGGCCTCCTGCTGAGGGTGGACGTACCGCTCGTCTGTAAGGACAGAGGGGGACCATCAGGGAGGAGTGGCCCCCAGGACAGGCCCAGCCTGGGCCCCCGCGCACCTCTCTCGATGGTCTCAAACTCCTTCTCCTCGCCCGTCATGCGTGGAACGCGCGTGCAAGGTGTGCTGGTGCTGGTGGCGACGGCGTACACCTTGGGGAGAGCAGGATGTCAGGAGCCAGAGCCCACCCCAGCCCCGAGAGTTCCTGGCCGAGTTGGGGCAGACCCTGGACTCCACGTGGTCCAGTCCCAAGGGTCCCGGCCAAGTGGGGGCAGACCTTGGACTCCACGTGGTAAGCCACGTAGTGGGCGGTGCAGCGCAGCGGGATCTTCCGAACAGGCCATGGGGCGTCGTAGGATAAGTAGGCGGGCAGAACGCTGATCCTCAGCTCGCCCTGGGTGGGCACAGGGGTGAGGGAGGCCTGGTGCCCACTGAAGGCCGAGCTGGTGAACCCAGGCCTCGAGGGCTCCCTCAGGTCAGCCCTCGGGTCCACTGGAACGGGCAGCGACAGAGGCTGTGGCCCACTGTCCTGCTCTTTGCGGGCTTCCTGTCCCTTCACCCAGGTTTGCCCAGGGCTGGCATGGGTGTGGCCTGAGGCTGGGCTCAGGGTGGCGCTGGAGGCTGCAGGCACAGGGTGGGACGCAGGCGCGCACGCCACGCCAGCGCCTGCACACGGGCCAGCGCTCCCCTCCAGCCCGGGCCTCCGTGCGCCGGCGCTGCCGCGCCCTCCGCGGCCCGGGGCCTCCGTGCGCCGGCGCTGCCGCGCCCTCCGCGGCCCGTGGCCTCCGTGCGCCGGCGCTGCCGCGCCCTCCGCGGCCCGTGGCCTCCGTGCGCCGGCGCTGCCGCGCCCTCCGCGGCCCGTGGCCTCGTGCACCGGCGCTGCCGCGTCCTCCGCGGCCCGTGGGCCACTGCTGTCATCGCTGTGACACGAGCAAGCTCAGGGAACGTGAGCATCCCAGCCGGTCACCTGGCGCCTTGAGCACAGCTGGGCGCCCAGTGGGCAGACCAGTGACTGAATCCGGCTGGTGCCCTTGTGGGCCACACCCTCCATTGCCAATCTCCTCGTCCTCCAAGCCTCTCCAGCGTTCAGCCCCACATCACCTCCTTGACCTTGGTTCCCACCACCCACCGGACAGCCCGACTCTCCACGCCACAGTGCCCCCATTCCCAGCCATGGGTTGAGGGCCTCCTTCTTGGGCCCCAGCACCTGGTCCTGCCTAGTTGTCCTCGGAGGGGGTTGGCACGCCTGGCCGGGCCTCGTGGGGCCTCCCTACCTGTCTGTTGAAGTACAGGAACCCTCGGGGGCAGTTGATGTTGTGGAACGGGGCAAAAGAGTCGATGGGGCCGTCGATGCCCATGGGGTGCAGCCGCAGGGCCCCCCGGCCAGTCACCAGGAGCCAGTGGGGCGAGGGACCGCAGATGAACACCTGGGGGCAGACAGTGTGAGGAAGCCCCTCACACTGTGGGGAGGCCCTGTGCTCGCCAACCCTGCTCCACAAAGCAGCTGTCCTACCCCAGAGTAGCCATAAATGTCCTCGAAGTAGCGGAACCGCGCCACGCGGCCTCGGGGCCCTGTCCCCTCCTCCGTGCTACCCCCTTCCGCCTTCTTCTTGGACGGCTTTGGCTTCTTCTCCCGGAAGTTGATGTTGTGGGGGACCTGGGGGGTGCTGCAGTTAAGGGCCGGGGCCCCCAGCCCTGCCTCACCGCCCCCACACCCAGCCCTGCCGGTCACTGCACCTTCTTGAAGCGAACTTTGAGGTTCCCCTGGCCGAGCTGTGAGTCGTGGGGGAAGGCCTCATAAATGAGGAGCTCCTGGTCCACATGCACCTGGGGAAAGGGGACGTCAGGGGGCAGGACCCGCAGGCAGGCTGGGTCAGGGCGGGCAGGTGGGTGCACTCACCAGCAAGTAGGGCCTGCGCTGGCGACTCCCCAACGCCACCAGCAGCACCTCCTTGACCAGGGGCAGCTCGCCCTGGCGCGTGGCCTCCTCCTTCCGAGCCTCGCCCTGGGTGGTGGGCTGGCCAAAGGAGCTGTCCACCAGGACGCGCTGGCCCACAGGGAAGTTCTTCACCAGGAACACGAGGCGCCAGTCGGGGAGCTGGTAGATCTGTGGGGTGGCGCGGTCAGCGGCGGGGTGGGCACTGGGCAGGCCTGGGGGGCGCGGGCACAGGGTGCCACCCACCTCCATGGCTCCGTTCTCCCGCACCAGCAGGCACCAGTGGGTGGGCTCAGCCCGGAAGGGCGCAGGGTCCCGGTCGGCGGGCGGCTGGCTGCTCCTGCGCGCCTCCTCCTTGCTGGGGCTGAAGAGGGAGCCTGAGTCCCCGTAGAGCATCTCCTCCTCGTCGTCCACCGTGGGGCTGCGGCGGGCGGGTGTCACAGGTCACAGGCACAGGCGCGGCCTGCCCTCCCTGCCCTGCTGCCCTTGCACACCTGGTCTCTGCACCCGCCCCACCCCACTGCCCTCACACACTTGGTCTTTGCACCCACCCCGCCCTGCTGCCCTCACACACCTGGTCTCTGCGCCCTGGCCCTCAGCCTCAGGGCCGCCGCGTCCCCCCAGCTCGTCGCGGACTCCTCCCAGGCGGCTCTCAGTGGTAAACATGCCGCTGACGTCCCGGTATACACACAGTGTGATCACCTTGGACTGCTGCGGGGGGAGAGAGTGCTCAGCTGGGGAGGGAGCACGCGGGCAGGGGTCAGCAGGCCCTGGGACAGAGCAGGGCGCCTACATGGTGCAGGGGTGGCTTATGCAGTGCCAGGCGGTGATGGCGGCCCCCGTACGAGTCATTCTTGAGCAGGAACATGGTGACGTGGCCCTCAGCGCTCATGATAACCACGTAGGGGTCAGCCACGGCACACTGCACGATGGGGGAGCCCAGGTCCACGGGGATGAAGTGCAGCTGGTTCACTGCGGACACAGGCCAGTCAGCCCCGGGCAGGGGGCATGCGCCAGCCCCGGGCCCGCGCCCACCCGCCCGAGGCCTGGCCCACCTCCTTCCAACAGGCGGATGCCGAGCGGCGACACCTGCACGATGTAGCGATTGTCCCCGATGTTGCCAGCAAAGACCGTGGGGCCCTGCGTGGCAAAGCCGCTGGCGTCCAGCTCCATGATCTCCTGCCCCGTCTGCAGGATCTGTGGGCAGCGGTGGGTGAGGGGCATTGCTCACAGCAGGGCCCCAACCCGGGCTCCGGGCGCCTCACCATGGTAGAGTCTTCCCGGCTAAGAATGAGGAACCCGTGTCTCCGCCCGTCATCCTCGGCCTCAGGAGCACCAGGCTCTGGCTCCGTGCCCTCCCCTTTGAGGGTCTCCTCCTATGAAGGCAGAAGAGGGCAGGGATTCCCAGCCCAGGCCACGCCACGTGAGCAGCAAGCCTGAGCGGCACAGAGCCAGGTCCCGGGCCCCGCGGCCCCTGGGCACCCGCCACAGGCCAGGCGCAGGCCAGCATCGCCGGCTGGGTGTCGCCAACCTGGGCGCGCTCACCTGCTCCTTACGCACGGGGGCAATGACGGTCCACATGTCATAGCAGCCAGGGAGCTCAAAGGTTGTCACCACCTGGGGCCGGATGCTCTTCTGGAAGGACAGGCGGGGGTCAGCAGCCCACCCAGGCCCCAACCAGGAGGCGCCCCCTCGCCGCCCCTCACCTGCAGCACCGACAGGGCCCCGTTCTTGCCATAGCCGGAGCACACCACGATCTCCAGGTCTGGCTCTGGACTGTTCTGAAACTGCGCGGGGCAGGGGCGGGGGTGAGGGCCGGACCTCTGCTGTGCAGCCTGCCCCGCCCTGCCCTGTGCCCCCCTGCCCCGGTGGGCACCTCTTCAGAGAGGAAGGCAGGCTCGCCCATGGCGGCGTTGGCACAGGGTCCAATGTTGAGGATGCTGTCACACACCTGTGGGCACGGCAGTGGTCAGGAGGCAGGCTGGCCAGGACCAGGCAACCACTCTGAGCCCCACCTCACCTCAAAGGAGTACGTGGCCAGCTGTGTGCCTGACTGCGCCTCGCTGCCGTACACTTCAATCTCGTCCACCTCGTCCTGTGGCACTGACTTGCCCCCTGGAGCATGATGAGAGCCCACCTGAGCCCACGTGCTGACCCGCACCTGACCAGCCTGACACTCAGCCCTCCCTCACCCAACCAGCCTCTCACCCGACCAGCCCCACACCCGACCAGCCTGACGCTCAGCCCTCCTGCACCTGACCAGCCCCGCACCCGACTAGCCTGATGCTCAGCCCTCCCGCACCCGACCAGCCCTGCACCCAACCAGCCCGCACCTGACCAGCCTGACGCTCAGCCCTCCCTCACCCGACCAGCCCCTCACCTGACGCTTAGCCCACACCCAACCAGTCCTGCACCCGACCAGCCCCGCACCCGACCAGCCCGCACCTGACCAGCCCGTGGTGGCGTCCACACGCTTCTTCTTGGAGGGCGGCTCTTCCTGTGAGGTGGGAGGAGTAGGGACTGAGTACCTCGGAGGGCGCCTGTAGGGGCTGCATCCCCACGGGCCTGAGCTCACCTTGTCAGCAGCCTCGCGGGCGGTGCTGGCTGGGGGCTCCTGCAGCTTCTCCGTGTACTTGAGGAGCAGCGAGTTTCCGAGACGAGAGCCGAGGAACAGATACCCAGGCTCCATGGTGACCATCTGGGGGCGGGACGGGTGAGGGTGCGGCCTGCCCAGCCTGGGGCCCGGGGCCGCCCTCCGAGACCCCACTCACGCTGGTGGTGAGGACGCTGGCAGCAGCCTTGTCGAAGTGGAAGGCCCGGACGCTGCGCATGCCATCCGTGATGAGTGTCAGCACGTAGCTGCCGGGGGCAGGGGTGGGAGGACACTCAGCTGGGGCTGGGGGACCACTCCCCTGCCAAGGAGGACGGGCCCTGGAGCGGGGACTCACATCTCACCGCCCTTGAGGGAGATGACCATCTTGTCATAGGAGATGAAGGCCGCCTGAGCACAGTCCAGGGTGATCCGCACACCTTCCTGGGTGCCTGTGGGCAGGGGTGGTCAGCCAGGCCCAGCAGCAGCCCCCGCCACCCCGGGCCCTGCTCCCCAGCACTCACGCAGGGGGAAGGCAGTGGTGCCGGTGGTGAGGCTGTTGAGAGCCACGCCGTAGGGAGGGACACTCTGGTTCAGGTACAGCAGCGAGTTGACCGCAAAGATCACCACACCACCTGGAACAGACACGCTGGTGGCAGGGCCCAGCACGCTCCACACACCACCCCCCCGCCACCCCAGCCCAGGCCCCTGTCACCTATGGGCTTGGGCACCGCCAGGGCCTGGGTACAGTCGAAGGGCAGGCTGGTGAGGGACCAGATGACGGGGTGCACCTTCTGCGTGATGTTCAGGGAGATGGCCACAATGGAGCATGTGTCCTGCCGCACAGCCACCCGCCTGGGGGCCAACAGAAGTCAGCGTGGGGCCGGCATAGCAGGCCCGCTCCCCCGGAGACCAGCCAGGTTCCTCCCCCTCAGCAAGCCCTGTGCACAACCAGGCCGCAGGCCCTCACCCAGGCCACGTCTGGTTGGGCTCAAACAGGATGAGCAGGGTGGGCTCGTAGTAGCCATGCAGGAACTGCAGGTCGACGATGTTGAGAAGCTTCTCGTCCAGGGCCCGCACGTCGATGATGTAGCTAGGCAGGAAGCTGGACCTCTGCCTAGGGGCAGCAGACGTCAGCGGGGGCAGCGTGGTGCAGACCTGGGCTCCGTGGGGCCCCCGCCCCGCCCCCACACTCACCCCTCTCCCACGAGCCCCTCGTGCTCCTCGGCCAGGCTCTCCCTTCGGAAGGGCAGGACCACCAGCCGCGTGCCGTAGATGAGCATGGCTGCGCAGCGCCCGTCGGGGTCCACACGCACCCGCGGCGTGTGTACGTTCTGCACGAAGCCATCCTGCAGGAGAGGGGCGTCAGGCAGGAGCCCCCCCCAGAGACATGGGGCTGGGTTGGGGGTGGGTGGGGAGTCAAGCCCTACCCGCAGCTCAGGCTCCTCGAAGTAGTGCAGAGACAGGGTCTTGAGGTCGTGGGTGCCCGGGTCGTACTCCACCACCGACAGCTGGGGGCAGCAGGTCAGAATGGGGCCTGCCCCCCACAGCCCCCAGATCCCACCCCCGCCCACCCCCACCCCCGCCCCACCTTGGCATCCTTGAAGCTCAGAAGCAGGGCATCCCGCTTGGCGCCGGCCAGCTGCACGCTGGCCATGGACATGACGTTGCCAAAGAAGGAGAAGGAAGCCACCAGCTCCAGCTTTTCCCGGTGCTCCCGGTGGGCCTTCCCATCTGCGGAGAGAAAGTGAACAGGGCCTGGGGCCCACGTCCAGCCCCCGCCCCCAGGTTCACTGCTGGGCAGCCACCCTGAGCTCACTCACCTGTGCTCCTGTCATTTTTGGTCGGCGCCTGAAGGAGGGAGGAAGAAGGAAAAAACTGTGAGGGGCCCACCTTACCCACAACCGGCCCTGTGGCCAAGAGCCCTCAATGGGGAGCGGGCGACCAGCCCGCAGGAAGCACCCCCAGCTCTCCCAACGCTGGGGCTCTCAGGGTCGAAGGCTGCACAGCACTGTATGTGCCCCCCAAAACCACTCAGACTCACCCTGGGCCAGCCAGCGATGACACATGCTTGCTGGAAGAAGGAACCCCAGCTCTGCTGAGCCCAACTGGTTGTGACAGTGACCCTACTGGGGCCGTGGCCTCACCCCATCTGCGTCCTCCAGCTGGGCCCAGGGCCCAGGACCCTGGTGAGGGGAGGCGGCCACACCAACCCTGAGCTGCATCCCGGGAGCGCCCCTCACTACAGCCCACCGCTCTCAAGCAGGGAGAAAAACCATCTACTGTTTTCAGTGACTATGTCAAGCACTGGATAACAGACGAGACCCATTCATGACGGAAACCCCTTGCTGACCCAGAACACAACTTCCTTAATCCAGGAAAAGTCATCCCCGGCGGGTCTCTAGCAGGGACACACTTGCACTGAACGTGACAGTCGCCCTCAGTGACGGGTCCAGCCCAGGACACCGTCTCCCTTGGCCAGACACAGGGTCAAGATGCAGACTGACTGCCACTCTGGGCAGTAACAAGACACAGAGGGAAAATATAACAAATTTTAAGACACACGTGGACGTAATTAAATAGTCTAACACACCACTGGCAATTTAGAAGGCAGAGGCAGGAAAAGGACAAAACCTCTAACTGAAGACATACCCGAAATATCCTGATGAGAAGCATCAGCCTACAGACTCAAGGTCAGCAAGTCCCAAAGCAGGACAAACACAAACAAACTACAGCCAAGCACACCGCAGTTGAAAGACAGAAAATCAAAGACAAAGACAAGTATCATAAAAGCAGTCAGAGAAAAACAGAAATGCCACCTTCATTAAAACTGACTATAGGAGCCAAAGATGGTATTTAAAGTGATGAAAGAAGAAAACAGTCAACTTAGAATTGTAAACCCAATGAAAATATCCCTCAAAAAGGAAGTTGAAATAAAAACGTTTTCAGACAAACAAAAGTGTACCAAGATCATCAACATCAGAAACACTCTTCAACAATTACCAAAGGAAGGTCTTCAGGCTGAAGACCCAGATGACAAAAAAAGACTACAGCCTCCTGCACAGAGTGTGAACTGCTGAACGTGTGATAATAAATGAAGGAAGGACTCAGGGGAGGGAGGCAGGTGCACCTGGAGGTGGGAAGAGGGTGAGCGAGGTGCGCCCCAGCCGCCCCACAGATGCCAAGTGCAGAGGAAGGTCTGAGCACAAGACGGCACCTTCCACCTCAAGTCCGTGTCACAGTGGGGAGGCTGCCACCCACCTCTCCAAGCCACCGACACCAGCGCCCAGGACCACACCAAGGATCTGACCAGGCCTGGACTCTCACGGGCCTGTGGTCCCAGCAGGGACTGTGGTGTTGCCTGGATGCACAGGTGTGCTGACCTCTGGGAAAAGCCAAGGTGATCCTCCAGGCCCAGGGAGAAAGCCAGAGATACAGCAACACGTTCAGGACTGTAGATGAGGGTATGCAGGAAATTCTGGTGCTTATGCAGCTTTTCTGAGAGTCTGAATTTATGTAAAATCAAAATGCTAACAACAGTAATAATGTTCTGCAGGAGCAAGCCTGTGACAACAGAACGCAGTGAGCAGGGAAAGAGGGTGAAGGGTTTCAAGGATTCTAGGCTGTCTGGGGAGGCTCCCTCGAGCCAGAGACTGCTGTGACCTCAAATGTAAGACAAAATGCACAACCAGAAGTCAACAGAAAAGATGAAATGAGGGACTCCCCTGGTGGCCCAGTAAGTAGCTAAGACCCCATGCTTCCAATGCCAGAGGGCCAGATTTGATCCTGGTCCCACATGCCACAACTAAGACCCAGCATAGCCAAATAAATAAAACTAAAAATAAGTGAACAAATAAAATATTTCTTGAAGAGATAAAATGAAATAAAATAGCCAATCAATCCAAAATAACAAATAAAAGAATAGTAAGATGCAAGATGGTGATTCGAACCCAACTACACAAGAAATTACCTCAAATAACTAGACCAGATCACACCCATTCATGACAGAATAAATAAATAAACCAAACATTCAGGCCAGAAGACAACAAAAACCGTCAGAATAATAAACAACATCCAACTATTTGCTATTGGTTCATTTTAAACATAACAACACAGATTTTAAAAAGATACTCTATGCAAGGACTTAAGAAAACAAACAAAAAACAGGTAGCCAAGTTACTACGAGACAAAGTAGATCTTAAGGCAAAAAGTATTAAAGGGGGACGTTTCCCAACAAAAACGTCAGTTCAAAAGTAACTCTTTTTCGGCCACACAGCATGTGGAGATGGTTCCCAACCAGGGGTGGAACCTGCACTCCCTGCAGTGGAACCGCCATGGAAGTCCCCCAAAGTGACTTGTAATTTGTCTTTCTGTACCTAATAATTCAGCTTACACACACACACAATTCCTGACAACCCTATAGGGCAAGGGCTCCAACTTGTTCATCTCTAAAATTATACATTCTTGATTTTTGGCTCCTCCATGTAAATCTGAGAATCACGATAAATAAAACTGTTGAGAAACTTTACTGCAACTTTGAGAAAAAGGACACAATTTTGGATTAATTTGTGCAGGGCGGTGGTGGGGGGAGGTGTGACATCTCTACAATGTTGAGAATTCCCGTCCATGATGCCTTTTCTGCTTACTTGGGACTGTCATTAATTTTAGGAAGTGTCCTACATTTCCTACATTTCTTTTCCTCTCAAAGGTCACAGCTGCCCCAGGCCAGCACTCACCCGCTTCCCACACACAGCTACCCTGCCCTGGGCCGCTGCCCGGGGTCTGCCAGCCCAGGACCCGAGCCAGGCGCACGCCCAGCGCCAGGCCCACCACCTGCTCGGGACCCTCTCCCTTCCCTGCCGCCACCCTGCAGACCTTGCCCATGAACCTGGCTCCCTGGCGGAGACTGCACATGGCCCCGTGGGGCTCACCATCCTCTCTTCATCCCAGCTGGGGGCTGCTCTGAAGGACAGGAGCCTCCAAAGGGAGGCAGTGCCCCGCGAGTGGTCTTGCCCTGGCCTCGTCTCACCGCCCAGGAAGCTCAGCCACCGCGAGGCCGCCGGTCAGACACCAGGCTAGCCCCGTGGAGAGAGAGGAGACAGGCCCTTCCCGTCACACAGACTGGGCCCAGGCCGGGCGTCCGTCCGCATGGTCCCTGTGGTGCTGTCCTGGCTCCCGGCTGCCCTCAGGACTGTGCCACCCTGGTGACAGTGTGTCTGGGGCTCCAGGCAGGCTGTCCTGCAGCAGTGACTAGGCTGGTCCCCGCCGGGCTCAGCCACTGAGGGCTCTGCCCAGGCGCCACACTCCCTCCTGCCACTACACTCTGCGCTCTGTCCAGGAGCTGGAGGCTGCCCTACGCTGAAAGGCTGTGGAGCAAACACCTGACTCAGGCCTGGCAGCCACATCCGGTCTGCCAAGGGCCTTCTGTGGGATTCTTCACAGCTCTTGAAAGGTGTGCAGAGCCTCTGAGGGTCTTGGTGGGCTCCATGCGAGGGCTGCCCAGTGCTCCTTCCCTTCAGGGCACTAATGCGCCCTCACTCACCTCACAAAACCCTGCTTTTCCTACCAGTTCCTGTTCCATTCCTTCCCTTCGCTTTGCACAGATCTCCCCCATGGAGTTGTCTCTGTCCACTGGTGCTAACTCTCCTGCTCTGGGCTCCTGGCCTCACCAGCCCACATCCTGCCTGACGCCAGGCTTCCTCGTCGGGGTCGCCAAGCGTGTCCAGGTCTCAGGACCCATCTGAGGCTCAGAAACACAGGGCCCAGCATCAAGATTAGGTCACGAAAGACTCCACGGCGTCCAGTTTGGCAGGTCTCTCAGCCCTTGTCCTGGGGGAGGCCGTAATGCAAGAACAGACGCTTTCTGCAGTAGCTGCATGCATGCATCGAGAGATGGCAGAAACCATACCCCAGTGGGGCCTGCTGACGGCAGAGCTCCCGGCTTCCTGACCACAGACACTGAGGCGCCGGCGGCTGCTTCAAGCTGCTAACAGCAACACGTACTCCAACAATGTCCAAACTGCACTCTTGCCCCTACGCCCCCCACCCCGCAATCATCTCCCCTGCAGGTGCCAGCAACTTCACTTGCAGGGTTAGTCTGGCCCCAAACCCAACTCTGGCAAAGCCTCTGCACGGCCCACAGCTCCGCTCCCTTGCGTGCCCCACATCCTGTCTATCCTGCCTGCTTGCCCCACCGACCACCCAGCCCAGTCGCCTTCTACTTGTCGCAGCCACAGTGACCCCAGGACACAAGGGTCAGATCAGCTCACTCCTCTGCCCAAACCTGAACTCACCATTGGCCTCAGGTCAACACTCAGCTCCCAAGACTGCCCTCAAGGCTGCCCTGCTGATGCCCCGATCCAGCCTTGCAAGCCCCCTGACCAGCCACTCTTCCCTCCCTACTGCCCTGACACCTTCACTCCGCCTCAAAGCTCTTCTCCCCACACCTACAAGGCTCTCCCCATCAGCTCCTCCTCACCCACTCAAATCTCACCTTCCCAAGGAGGTGAGTTTTAGACCTCGCCTGGCTCCCCACTCCCCATCCCGTCCTGGTGGTATGCATGGGCACTCTGGCCTCCAGCAAGTGCTGCACTGGCAGCATGTGGCCCCCTACCCCCAGAACCACAGCCATGAGGGCAGCTCACCAACCCCTCTCAAGATGCCCACACAAAACAGGCTCTTAACAGATGACCCCTAGAAAGAGAAGTGAGTGATCGCTAAGGGGCTGTGAACCCATGTGTAAAACATATACAGATGTAAAAACATTCAATTTGTCCCTCAAAATTGACTGAAAGCCAGTGTCAGATATAGTATATACAGCAAAGATGCTCTCATTCAGTGTAGAGCCATATGTATTTATTTGCAAAAATTCATTTTCAGTTTTGACTGAAATGTCGACAAAAGCCAAATACTGATCTCAAAACTGCTGTATCACAAAAGCTTAAACTAATATTATTTACTGACACAGTCACTAACTTCTCACACATTCTTCTGTATTTTGTTTGCTTCATCATGTGTGGATTGGTACAGCCGTACACACATTTAACACAAAACAAACACTAGTGTCCTGAAGTAAGTGCCCGGGGAAGGCGGCCTCCTCCCTGCTGCCCCAGCCCTTACTCAGAACCCTGCCCTGTGGAGGACAACTCTTCCTGCCCCACTTCCACTCTGCACCCCAGTCCAACCCTGCCTGCCCTCAGATGCTTCTGGCCGGCACGCTGGCCTTGCGTCCACCTGGAACCCACCCCTCCCCATCCTTGCATCTGGCTCTTACTCCCCTTCCAAGAACAGATGCGAAGATGCCTCTTGAAGAAGCCACCCCTCACCACCAAAACCCTCACACCTCTGGCAATCAGAGCACCCCCGGTGTTTCCCCCACCGAGAGATTCATCACACCTTACTGACCTCCAATCCACAACCTGCCCCCACCCTACACCCAGCCTTGTTCCCTTTGCCAGGAATGTTCTTCCCCCAACGAATTCCTACTCTGTCTAAAGGAGGTTCCTCTGATCCCTCAGCCCTTATCTATCTCCTTTGCTGTTCCTGCAGGGTGTCCACAGGTGTGTGTTCTCACGCGTGTATTTAGTCAGTAGGTGTCCTCCTGCTCCAAGTGTGTGCAGGTTTTGTTCTCTACCGTATCGCTAAAACCGAGCACACAGTATATATCCATGCGATTTGTTGAGAAATAGAGCAAATGAGACGCCCAGGGTAGGCCGAGCCCAACAGAGCTTGAGGAGGTCGAGGAACGTGGTTCCTGGACACGACCAAGCGCGGCGCTGTCGGCCTGATCGGCCTCGGGCCCAGGCACCCCTCGCCGCGGGGCGCAGCGGCCCCAGCGGGCCTGCCTACCTCGGAGTCCCGGTTGAGGCGGTACACGTAGAGCTGCGAGGTCCCGGCTACCACGAGGTTGCGCTCGCTGTTGTTAAAGAAATTGCAGTACATGGAGAACTCGAGGCCGGTGGGCGGATGCGCCTGCTTGTACACAGCGTACATGGCGCCGCGTTCGGGCTGCACAGGAAAGGGACAGGGTAAGCAGGAACGCCCGCGCGTGACCCCAGACCCACCCGCGCCCACCCGCCGCCCACCTTGCAGTTGGAGCCAGCTGATGGGGGACCTGTACGGCGCCGAACACGGCCCGCCCGGACGCGGAAGCCGCGCGCCACGGTTCCGGGTCCTGCGCCTGCGCAGTGCCACAGAGGCACGGGGGACGCAGCGGCCCCTGGCGGCCGGGGGCAGCCTCGCGGCTCCGCTCCCGGGTTCCGCATACAGCGCCCGGAAAACCCAGCTCGCGGGAGATCCAGGGTCTCACTGCGGAGAATGCAGAGCAGGCTGGAAGCCGGACGGTGGCTGGGCGGCTCAGGGCTGGCTGGTCAGGACCTGCCCGCCCCCCGGATCCCAGAATGGGGTCACTGCAGAGGGTCTCTCCCGCAAGAAGAGGCGAGGTCTCAGGCACCCTGCTGGATGCTGGCAGCAGTGTGGAGGCCGGGGGAGCAGAGACCCCCGGGCCAAACACGCGCCGAATTAGCCCCGGCTGCTGCCGGAAGCCTGGCGGAGCCCGACTAGCACAGGGGTCAGGAAAGCTTCCTGGAGGCGTCTTGTCCTGTCCCTGCTCGGCGTTGCCCCCGCAGGACGACCCTCCCCGCCCCGCGACACCAGCACCAGAAGGCGAGCTCACGACGCGGGGCCCTGGAGTGTCCCTCTACGAGCCCCTCCCCTGAGGACACCTTTTCGCCCGTCTTGCCCACTGCTCCCTCCCCAGGCCTGGTAGTTGCCCGCTTCAAGGGCCCATGAGCCAGGACCACAACCCGCAGCTAGGCAGACCTCTCTTCACTCGGCTCGGCAGGCCGCCCTGTGGCTTGCAGGATCTTATTTCCCTGCCTAAGGATCGAATAGAGAAAGCTGAGCGCGGAAGAATTGATGCTTTTGAACTGTGGTGTTGGAGAAGACTCTTGAGAGTCCCTTGTACTGCAAGATCAACCAACCTATCCTAAAGGAAATCAGTCCTGAATATTCATTGGAAGGACTGATGCTGAAGCTGAAACTCCAATACTTGGGCCACCTGATGCGAAGAACAGGCTCATTTGAAAAGACCCTGATGCTGAGCAAGACTGAAGGCAGGAGAAGGGGACGACAGAGGATGAGATGGTTGGATGGCATCACCAACTTGAGGCATATGAGTTTGAGCAAGCTCCGGGAGTTAGTGACGTACAGGGAAGCCGGGCGTGCTGCAATCCACCGGGTTGCAAAGAGCCGGCACGACTGAGCGACTGAACTGAATGAAAGGATGGAAACTGTGCCTTCTGCAGTGTAGAGGGGAAGCTCGGAGCCCTAACCACTGGACTGCCAAGGAATTGCAAGAAATGGAATCTTAAGAAATAAAACAAGTAAGAAAATATAGGCAAAGCCAAGAAAATAGCAAAGTATGTATTTGTTGCATCCAGAGCTGCCCACTTAGTCATGTCAGCGACAAGACTTGAGCTGTGAACCAAGGGGTCACTTGGGTGCCTGGGCAGGTGTGTGACCCTGAACCACACCAGCGCCTTTAAAAGTCATAACAAAATTGAACCCTGAAGAGAGGGATGGACTGGGGCTGGGCTTATCATGGGCCTGGGAGAACACAAGCAGCCCTTTCTCGAGTTACTGAGGCCTGTAAATGTGTCCACATGTCAGCGGGCTCTCCGTGGGGAGCCTGCCTCCCAGATTCACTGTTGTCTGTCATGCATTTACAGGTGTTTTTTTGTGACAGAAGTCGTGGGGGAGGGAGGAGTAGCTGCTACTCTCCCCACTCAAGCCCCTTCTCTTGTAGCAAAATAAGGCCCCCTCCCCCTCAGCCCTACATGGCCCCCTGGAGGGCTGTGTCTGAAGAGACTGCTTTAAAGTAGTTTCAAGGGCCCATGAGCCAGGACCATCACGCGCAGCTAGGCAGACCTCTCTTCACTCGACTCGGCAGGCCGCCCTGTGGGGTCAGACAGCAATGAAGAGTCACAACTTATCTTCAGTTCAGTCGCTCAGTCGTGTCTGACTCTTTGCGACCCCATGAATCGCAGCATGCCAGGCCTCCGTGTCCATCACCAACTTCCAGAGTTTACCCAAACTCATGTTCATTGAGTCGGTGATGCCATCCAGCCATCTCATCCTGTCGTCCCTTTCTCCTCCTGCCCCCAATCCCTCCCAGCATCAGGGTCTTTTCCAATGAGTTAACTCTTCGCATAAGGTGGCCAAAGTATTGGAGTTTCAGCTTCAACATCAGTCCTTTCAGTGAACACTCAGGACGGATCTCCTTTAGAATGGACTGGTTGGATCTTCTTGCAGTCCAAGGGACTCTTAAGAGTCTTCTCCAACACCACAATTCAAAAGCATCAATTCTTCGGTGCTCAGCTTTCCTCACAGTCCAACTCTCACATCCATATATGACCACTGGAAAAACCATAGCCTTGACTAGAAGGACCTTTGTTGGCAAAGTAATGTCTCTGCTTTTGAATATGCTATCTAGGTTGCTCATAACTTTCCTTCCAAGGAGTACACGTCTTTTAATTTCATTCCTGCAATCACCATCTGCAGTGATTTTGGAGCCCCCAAAAATAAAGTCTGACACTGTTTTCACTGTTTCCCCATCTATTTCCCATGAAATGATGGGACCAGATGCCATGATCTTAGTTTTCTGAATGTTGAGCTTTAAGCCAACTTCTTCACTCTCCTTTCATCAAGAGGCTTTTTAGTTCCTCTTCACTTATCTTGCTTCCTTGTAAAAACAGCATCTGAGTTTCATCCCTGTGTCATTATCCCTCGCTTTTTGAGAAACTGGTCCTTTTGTCATTTGTCATGTTCTCCTCCCTCCAAATCTTGATCTGGGAGTAGCAGAGGTATATCCCCTGCCCCTCACCCAACATAAAAGTGGCACTGGTTTGTCTCCATATGGGCTGGGGCTTCTGCTTCTGGTCTGGTCTTGTCCTCAGAGACTTGCCTTCTTCTGGTGGAAAATTTTTAAAATATCTGTTAAAATATTTGTTAAATATTTAAAATAATCTGAATTTGTGCCCAGAGATATTCAGCCAGTCATCTCTCCATTTAAAAACCAGAGATATTTTCATCCCAGTGAGAGCACATCTCCAACCAAAGGTTTCTCTGTTCTGCTTGTGCTGAACCAGGTGGGTGACTGTCTCAGAGGTTTTCTCTCTTTTGCCCAAACTCCACCTAATAAAGTTCTGAGAGCATGAAAAAAAAGTCTTTAAAAAAAAAAAACAAAACTGGAGCCAGGGCTTCCCTGGTGGCCCAGTGGCAAAGAATCTGCCTGCCAATGCAGGAGACATGGGTTGGATCCCGGATCCAGGAAGATCCCACATGCTGCAGAGCTACTAACCCCATGGGCCGCAACTATTAAGCCTGTGTTCTAGAGCCCGGGAGCCGCAAAGACTGAGCCCACGTGCTGCAAATACTGAAGCTCAAGTGTCCCAGAGCCCATACTTCTCAACAAGAAAATCCATCACAATGAGAAGCACACACACCGCAACTGGGGTGTGGCCCACGATTTCCGCAACTACAGAAAGCCTGAGCAGCAGCGAAGACCCAGCACACCAAAACTAAGTAAAATCAGAAAAAACCCAAATCAACTAGCCAGAGCCACCCCGAGGACGTGCTAGAGGAGGGAGTGGGCAAAGCGGGGGCCATGGCCAGGACATGGGCCCTCCCCATTCGAGTCAGACAGGCAGTCACAGCCCTCCCATCACAGGGCAACTGTGACGGCTAAACAGCTCAGTGACCACAGAACCCTCAAGCCTGGCACGTGGTACACGCCCTAACAATGTGCGATGTGTCTGTCTGAGGGAGAAAGGGGCGCAGGGTGGAGAGAGCCAGAGGCACTGAAGCAGCTCCGCCCTGGGAAGAGCCGCGGCAGGTGGGCAGGAAGCGGAGAAGGAGGGCCGCTGCCTGAGCCCCGGACCCACTTCTCTGGGCTTCGCTTCACATGAATCACAGATGCGGGTCTGAGGCTGGTTTCTTGGAGGGCTCTGAGCTCAACTGTCCCGATTCCCCATCAGGCACCAGGCACTGCTGTGGGGAGAGGACCCCCCACCTGTCGACGTTTCTTGGTGGGAAACCCTCCTCTCCTGGGGAGGTGAGATGAAGCGAGCAGGCCGGGCTCCAAGTCAAGAGCATTTATTGAAGCTGGGAAGCAGGGCGCGGGGTGAGGCTGGGGCGCTCAGGGAGACGGCGCGTCTGAAGGGCTGCGAGAGCCCAGGGTCAGGAGCCAGAGCCAAGGGGAGAGGGGCGGGGGGGCAAAAGCTCTCAGAAGGCGATGTTATCCTCATACAGCGACAGCAGCAGCAGGACGGTCCAGCCGCCCAGCAGGCCAACGTTGTGGAGCAGGAAGAGGAGCCAGGGCCGCCGGTCGCGGACGTTCAGCATGGCCGGGAGCTGAGGACGGGGCCTGAGTCAGGGCCGGCTCAGAGCGCCCGCCCTGCGCCCGCCCAGGGCAGCCCCGGCCCGCCCGGCTCTGACCATGTCGCAGAGCGCCACGTAGAGGAAGAGGCCGGCGGCCACCGCCAGGATCCATGTCTCGCCGTCTTCGCCTACGCCGGCCGCGAGCGCAACGTAGAGGCCGATGAAGGCCGTGAGCGCCGAGGCCACGTTCAGGAGCAGCGCGCGGCGCACCGACAGCCCCGCGTGCAGCAGGGCCGCGAAGTCCCCTGGGGCGGGCGGTGGGGGTGGTTTAGTTGCTTCGTCGTGTCCGATTCGTGAGACCCCATGGACCGTAGCCCCCCAGGCCCCTCTGTCCACGGGATTCTCCAGGCAAGAGTACTGGAGTGGTTGCCAGTCCCTTCTCCGGGGGATCTTCCCGACCCAGGGATCGAACCCTGGTCTCCAGCACTGCAGGCGGATTCTTTACTGTCTTGAGCCATGAGTCGCGGGCGGGGCTGGGGTCAGGTCAAGGGCCGCGCCCACTCCCCGATAGTACCGCCCAACTACGCGGTCGACCAGCCACACCCAGACCCCAGCTGCGGGCAGGCCCCGCCTCCGGCAGGCGGGAACCCCACAAGGCTCACCCAGCTCGTGCGGCACCTCGTGGCAGAACACGGCCAGCGAGGTGGCCAGCCCCGACTTCCAGGAGGACAGAAAGGCGGCGCCCACGGCCAACCCGTCGGCGAAGTTGTGCACGGCGTCGCCCAAAGTGATCACGTAGGGCAGCAGTCTCAGCCCTGCGGGCGCGGCGGGCGTGGGTGCGCGTTTGCCCCGGCCGGTTCCTCCGCTCCCCTCCCAGTCCCGGTGCCTGCTCCGCGCACCGAGACCCTGACCCCCAACGCTCCAGGGCCTCCCTCAGGGCTCACCTGGGCTCAGTCTCCGGGGCTCCGGGCTCAGCAGCTCGGGGCTCTCCTCCGCCACCTGGAGGGGAGACCAAGTTGGTGGGCGGGCCGTGTAGATTAGGCTCAGGGCGGGAAGGTGAGGAGGCGCGCGTGGAGCCAAGTCCCCAAATCAGGCCAGGGGCGGAAGCCCTGGAGGGGTGACTGGGACCACAGACAGGGCTCCGCCAGGGGAGTTGACGCCGGGCAGAGCGGGCTCACCAGGTCTGCGCGAGAGCCCTCATGGAGCTGCTTGGGCTGCCGGAGGTCGCTGGGTGCCAGCTGCAGGGACACGCCATGGCTGTGGCCGCCGTGACTGTGGCCATGGCTGCAGGCCCCATCCTTTGGGTCCTGCGGGGACGGAGGCTCAGGATCCACCGTGCCTCCGCCACCCCTCCCCACACCACGTCCAGCCCCCAAGCACCTGACCTCGGGGTCCAGGGGCAGCAAGAGGTTGAAGAGGCTCTCGAAAAGGAAGAAGGCATAGAGCCCGCCCAGCACAGCTAGGAGGTGCCAGGTGGGCTGGAAGCCATGGTCCTCCCCGTCATGGGCGTGCAGCCCCAGCACCTGGTGGGGGGGTGGGCAGAGGACACTGGACTGGGTGCCTTGGGACTTCCTCCTCCCAGACAGGCGGGTAGAGATTAGGGGTCAGGGAGGGCTCTGGCAGGCTGGGGCAACCTTAGGCATCAAGTGCAGGAGGGCGTCGCCAGTGAGCGCGCCCACAGCCATGCTCAGGAAGGCCTGGATGACGTAGTGGGAGGTGGTGCTGCAGCTGACACAGCTGAGGAGCAGGAGCCCGAGGAGGGAGCACAGGCAGATCAGCAGCGTGGCCAGGGAGCCGTACAGGTACCCTGGACAGGGAGGACAGTGAGCGCCTCCCTCCCAACTGTGGCCCTTTGCTTTCTCGGGAGGGGCATCCAGACCGAGTCTGGGAGGAGCAGGAGCCCCCCACAAGGTTGCAGGCACTCGGGTGCAATCCTGGCCTCGGCTTCCTGCTGGCCCCTGGCCTCAAGCCCCCATCCTCTTCCCTCGCAGCACCCCCTTCCCTGTTGCCCCTCCACCCCGCTGCCTGGTCTGCCAGCCCTGGCCCCGGCTCTCTGCAGCCCAGCAGCTACTTTCTCCTCCCTGTTTGGTTCCATCTCCATGCTGCCAGCCCCTTGGGCACCACCAGGGCACAGCTAGGCAGTAGGGTGGACACTCACTCTCAGCCTGGCTGAGCTGATCCTGGGTGGGGAGCGTGGGCTGAGGGCTGCAGGCCCCGCTCAGTTGCTGCTGGAGCAGAGCGGGGCTCAGTCGGGCCCAGTCGTCCGGCGTCACCCCGGCCTGCTCAGACATTCCGTACACAGCCATGATGTCTTGAGCACTCAGGCACAGCTGGGGTGGGGGTGACAGATCTGGTGTTCAGGGCCCTGAGCAGTCCATGGGCCCCCACCTCTCTCCGGGACTCGGGCACACGGACGGCTCACCGTGTCCCACACGCTGGCACTGCTGTTGGGGGCGGCAAGGGGCACGGGGCCCTGGCCCTTTCCCAGAGGACTGTGGTCACTGTGGCTGTCGTGGGGCTCCGTCGCTCCGCCCAGCCCCAGGCGCTCCATCAAGGCTGCCAGCTCTGGCAGAGGGTGAAAATCTGCTCCAGCCCTGCACTCCCCGGGGGGGCAGATGCTGGGGTTCAGGGCACTCCCTGCCCTCTAGCCCAGCTCAGGCCTCACCGTCCAGGGTGATGTTGGGGTTCTCGCTGCTGTGCTGCCGGAACACGAAGTCTACGAAGTACTGGGGGGTCGGCAGGGCGTGGAAGCAGGCGCCGCTCCAGACATGGTCCAGCAGGGCAGCCAGCACCGGGCCGGGGCTGCCGGGAGCCCCCACTCCTGCCGCCTCCCCCAGCAGCTGAGGCAGGTCCACACAGGCCTGGGGAGGAGCCAGCCTCAGTGTCTAAAGCAGCATGGCCATGTTGGCCTCTCCCTCTCCGGTGCCCCTGGTGCCCCCGGACTCGGCTGAAACCCAGGCACCACAGCTGTCCCCTTCCCTGCCCAGCTGGTCCCAGCCCCGCCTCGTCCGGGCTCTTCCTTGGAGCCCCGGGAGCTTTCTCAGCCCCGTCAAGGATCAGGGCCCTGTCGGAATGCCCGCAGCCCTGCCCGGCTCAGTGGTGAGTGTCCACTTGTGACCCCCCCAGCCCAGGCTCCCCCGAGCACCCAGAAAGGTGCTGAGGCCCAGCGCCACCCGAGTGGTCCCCCTTCTCTCAGTCCCTCTCGGACCCTCTTCCCCCAGTGCCCCTGGGCAGCTGGCCCAGGCGCCCACCTGCTGAGAAGCGGGCTGGCCAGCGGCGCGGGCCTGGATCTGCTGCAGCAGCCTGGTCAGGGCCAGGCTCAGGGCCTGAGGGCTCTCGAGCAGGACCAGGAGCTGGTCGGCACGGGCAGCCCAGCGGCCAGCCCGGACCTCGGCGCAGGTGCCCACTGGGTCGCCGAGGTAGAGGACGGCGGCGGCACTGAGGCGGGCGATGTGCCTGGGCTCCAGGGCCGGGCCCAAGGGGGCACCGGGCTGCTCAGGTCTGCCCAGAGCCAGGGCGTCATCCACAGACAGGCACTGTTGGCACAGATGGGCAGGCGGGGGCCACACACGAGGGCTGCCACCCTCCTGTCCCTCACGCCGGTGCCCTCCACAGTCGGCTCACTCACCGACCCCCGCCATCCCCCGTGACAGGCAGGCACACCCACTGAGGGTCCCCCATCCTAGGGAGGTTTCTGCCTGGAACCATTATCAGTTTGGGGGTGGGGAGAGGGGGGCGCTGACTGGGTGGGGGGACAGCCATGGGATCCCAGAGCCGTACCCTGCCCCCTCCCCAGGGAGCTCAGGGGGCTCTGAAAGGGAGCTGAGGAGAGTGGGCTTGGGCCTGCGGGCAGGGCCCGGAGTCAGGCTGCCACGCGGCCCGCCTCCTGGAGTTTGCCCGGGCCCTTTGCAGCCAGCCTCGGCCTCAGGGTGGAGCGGCGGGCCTGGGCTGGGGCCGGAGGACCCGTCGGTTGGGGGTGTTACCTTTCCACACGGCCCGTCGGCACAGTGCACACGGGCCGCCAGTGTATTTAACAGGCCGCCCAGCGCCACGCGGTCCAGAGCGCCCTGGCCCGAGGACAGCAGGGTCAGCAGATGAGCAGGATGGGTCGTCGTCCCCGACGCCGCTAGCGCGGCCAGCACAGCCAGCAGCGGCCCCAGTCCGGGCAGGCCCAGGAGCGCCATGCTGCAGCCGCCCGGTACCTTGAGCTCGGGGTAGGCCGAGCTCGCCTGGGTGGCTGCGGGGCGCAGGGGCTGCCTGATGCTGGACTGGGGCTGGGCCAGTACCTCTCGCCCAGCGAGGCTCTCCAGGTATTTCCTGCGGGGCCCTGTGATTGGCTGCCAAGGCGTTGCCGCAGGTTAACCATTCCAGTGGCAGTCCTCCCTGAGCCTGGGGCTGCTGCCCCAGGGTGAGGCCGGGGTCAGGAGCCACATTAGGCATTACTGACAAAATGGAGGCACGGCCCTAAACCCCCTCCCTTTGTTCCGTAGGTACGGACCCAGAATGAAGGAGTTAGGCTTTGTGATTCTGACTTGTTTCTTCCTTTCCTTGGCTGAGTTGACTGAAGAGAATATTAAGGTGCTTATTGTTTTTGAGAGGAGCATAAGAAGGCATAAAGCCTTCTGCAGCGGTGCTCAAAGAATAATTCATAAAGTTAATCACTGACATTTGTTCAAGGACTTTTACAAAAAAGTGTTCCAGGGTGAGCACACAGGCCGCAGCTTGAGGCCATGGGAGGGATTGCTATCCGAAGGCCATTTGTGAGAAAAGTGTTTCTGGCAAAGGAGTTTGCTGAATTTAGGGCTTAGGAATAATTAAAATAGTTAGAGGCTAAAGATACAAGGATTGCTGTAATGTTAGCATATTCTACTATAGCTTATAGAAATTAGGGACTTTAGAGGTAGTATTAGCTAGAAGCCCTTTCTAAGAAATAGTGAGCTTAGGACACTAGAGGCAAACAGGGCTTAAAAAGATAAGAAATAAACTGAGGAATGTGGTATGCAGCCCAGACATTAGCATGAGTTACAGTGTATTCACAAGGACACATGAGAAAAAGTAGATAAGAGAAGCGCTGAGGAAGGAACTCCTTTTGAGGGGCAACAATGATTTTTTGAGAAAAATAAATCTGGGTCAATGGGAACTAAAAATATCAAACCTCTGACCTAATGCTTTTGTAAAAGTATAAAAGAGAATCATAAGCTTGAAATGAACAGGCAGTCCAAGAAAAATGAGAGGCTGCCTCAGTTTCTCTCGCTGACACCGCCCACCCCTTCAGGTTGAATCC
Source organism: Bubalus bubalis (assembly GCF_019923935.1). NCBI lineage: Eukaryota > Metazoa > Chordata > Mammalia > Artiodactyla > Bovidae > Bubalus > Bubalus bubalis. The sequence continues at coordinate 81,443,361 of NC_059171.1, forward strand.
CTGGCTGCTGGAGCTGGACTCCGGCAAATGGCGCCCAGAACAGGGGACACTGAAGGGAAGGTAATTTGAGATTGTAACGCGGGGCATTAGGATTGTACCTGTGGGTGGCCGGCACCCCTCTGCAGTTTAGGCAGGGTGAGGAGTGTACAGAATGAATAAGAATATTCTCTAGAAGAATGGGTTTCTCTGCATCTAAGAATAGACAAATGTTTATTGAAATATTACTTCACATGTTAGCCCATAGAGGCATTAAAGAAAGCACAGGAAGACTGTCTAAATTTCTACGTTTGTTTTATACTTTGTATGGGCCAGAAAGGTTTCCTGTAGATGCTTTTGCTCTGTGGAATATGATTAGAAATGTCCTGGACCCCCGTCATGAGGCTGTTAGACAGCCTATGGGGGAGGCTATGGCGGTGGGTGCTGGGTCTCCACCTTCTGAGCAGATCATATTTTCTGCCATTGACGAAGAAAAGGAGGGAGACTGTGCTCTGCCTCCTGAGGAAGGAGAGGGCTTACAGGACGCTGCAGCCGGGCGCCCTGGCGAGCCCCCTCCCCCTCTACGCAAACCTTTAAAAACTTATCCACCATTTTCTGATTTAAGGCAATCGCCGCTGCCTCTGTTTGTGCCTCCCAGGGCCCAGGAGTTCCCCACTTTGCCCCCAAAGCCTCCCAAAGCGTTGCCTAAGGCCGAGGTAGATGGTTTTTTGAACAAAGGAGCTTTTAAAGCATGCACAATATGCAGAACCTACTCCTTGGAGAAAACCCCCTCAGGGGGGCCTCACCCAGGCTAGGAGAGAAGCCGATAAGGGGATTTAGCAACAATATTAACCCCTGACATGCCAGTTACTCCGATTCCAAAGGGAGTGGCTGGCCCCCTACCTGAGGGCATTGTGGGACTTGTGCTGGGGCGTAGCTCGCTTTCTTTTCAAGGAATTTCGGTGATGCCTGGTGTAGTAGATTCTCATTATATTGGGGAAATTAAAGTTCTGATCTCGCTGCCTACCAAAACTGTGCAAATTAATAAAGGTCAAAGAGTAACACAGCTTTTGGTTTTATCTTATTATCAGACAGAAAAAAACTTGACTTCTCAAGCTAGGGGCCCCAGAGCATTTGGATCTAGTGATCTAGCCTTTTGGGTGCAGGAAATTACAGCTCCAAGGCCTTTGAAAGATCTTTTAATTCAAGGGAATAAAATGTCAGGGCTGTTAGATCCTGGAGCAGACGTCTCTTGCATTGCTGGAAAAGATTGGCCCTCGTCCTGGCTGACACGCTTGACCAGTGCTGGCTTGGTAGAAATAGGGTCAGTGCCCTCGGTTGCTAAGAGCTCACAAATTTTGACCAGGTCAGATGAGAAGAGGGCACAAGGCACCTTTTGTCCATATGTGATTCCTTCACTACCTTTTTTCTTTATAGGGGAGAGATATATTATCTCAGATGGGAATGCTTTTATATAGCCCAGATAAAAAGGTTACTAATCAAATGCTGCAAATGAGGTATAACCCTGATAAGGCGCTTGGTGAAGATCAGCAGAAAATTGTTTCTCCATTAGAGGTGGTTCCTAACAAAAATACAGAAGGTCTAGGATATTCAAATTTATCCAGAAGCTGCTGCTCTTGCTGCCGACCCTATTACCTGGAAATCTGATGATCCGGTATGGGTGGAGCAATGGCCCTTAACAGCTAAAAAGCTACAGGCAGCTGAGGATTTAGTTGTGAAACAACTGGCAGCCGGCCATATGGAGCCTTCTAATAGCCCCTGGAATACTGCTATTTTTGTTATTAAGAAGAAATTAAAAAAATAGAAAATTGTTACAAGATTTGAGAGCTATAAACGCAACTATGGAAGACATGGGGGCCCTCCAGCCGGGCCTCCCTTCCCCAGTGGCTATGCCTTTTCAGTACAATGTGATAGTTATAGATCTACAGGACTGTTTCTTTACCATTCCCCTGGCTGATCAAGATTGTGAATGGTTTGCCTTCAGTCTCCCTTTATATGGGCTTCCCTGGTGGCTCAGAGGTTAAAGCATCTGCCTCCAATGCGGGAGACCCGGGTTCGATCCCTGGGTCAGGAAGATCCCCTGGAGAAGGAAATGGTAACCCACTCCAGTATTCTTGCCTGGAAAATCCCATGGACGGAGAAGCCTGGTAGAAGTCCACGGGGTCGCAAAGTGTCGGACATGACTGAGCGACTTCACCTTCACCTTCACCTTCCTTTTAGCTAATTTTAAACAGCCCTATAGAAGGTTTCAATGGAAGGTTTTGCCTCAGGGAATGAAAAATAGCCCTATCTCGTGTCAGAAATTTGTAGACCAAGCTGTGCAAAATGTTAGAAGAAAGTATAAGGATTTATATTTGATACATTATATAGATGATATTTTGGCCGCTCATAAGGACAGAGCCTTGTTGCAACAAATTTTATCTGAATTGATTGAGGCTTTGGAATACTGGAGATCTCTTCAAGAAAATTAGAGATACCAAGGGAACATTTCATGCAAAGACAAGCTCGATAAAGGACAGAAATGGCATGGACCTAACAGAAGCAGAAGATATTAAGAAGAGGTGGCAAGAATACACAGAAGAACTGTACCAAAAAGATCTTTACGACTCAGATAATCACGATGGTGTGATCATTGACCTAGAGCCAGACATCCTGGAATGTGAAGTCAAGTGGGCCTTAGAAAGCATCACTATGAACAAAGCTAGTGGAGGTGATGGAATTCCAGTTGAGCCATTTCAAATCCTGAAAGATGATGCCGTGAAAGTGCTGCACTCAATATGCCAGCAAATTTGGAAAACTCAGCAGTGGCCACAGGACTGGAAAAGGTCAGTTTTCATTCCAATCCCAAAGAAAGGCAATGCCAAAGAATGCTCAAACTACCACACAATTGCACTCATCTCACACGCTAGTAAAGTAATGCTCAAAATTCTCCAAGCCAGGCTTCAGCAATACGTGAACCGTGAACTTCCTGATGTTCAAGCTGGTTTTAGAAAAGGCAGAGGAACCAGAGATCAAATTGCCAACATCCACTGGATCATGGAAAAAGCAAGAGAGTTCCAGAAAAACATCTATTTCTGCTTTATTGACTATGCCAAAGCCTTTGACTGTGTGGATCACAACAAACTGTGGAAAACTCTGAAAGAGATGGGAATACCAGACCACCTGACCTGCCTCTTGAGAAATCTGTGTGCAGGTCAGGAAGCAACAGTTCGAACTGGACATGGAACAACAGACTGGTTCCAAATAGGAAAAGGAGTACGTCAAGGCTGTATATTGTCACCCTGTTTTTTTAACTTATATGCAGAGTACATCATGAGAAACGCTGGACTGGAAGAAACACAAGCTGGAATCAAGATTGCCGGGAGAAATATCAATCACCTCAGATATGCAGATGACACCACCCTTATGGCAGAAAGTGAAGAGGAACTCAAAAGCCTCTTGATGAAAGTGAAAGTGGAGAGTGAAAAACTTGGCTTCAAGCTCAACATTCAGAAAATGAAGATCATGGCATCCAGTCCCACCACTTCATGGGAAATAGATGGGGAAACAGTGGAAACAGTGTCAGACTTTATTTTTCTGGGCTCCAAAATCACTACAGATGGTGACTGCAGCCATGAAATTAAAAGACGCTTACTCCTTGGAAGGAAAGTTATGACCAACCTAGATAGCATATTCAAAAGCAGAGACATTACTTTGCCAACAAAGGTCCGTCTAGTCAAGGCTATGGTTTTTCCTGTGGTCATGTATGGATGTGAGAGTTGGACTGTGAAGAAAGCTGAGTGCCGAAGAATTGATGCTTTTGATCTGTGGAGCTGGAGAAGACTCTTGAGAGTCCCTTGGACTGCAAGGAGAGCCAACCAGTCCATTCTGAAGGAGATCAGCCCTGGGGTTTCTTTGGAAGGAATGATGCTGAAACTGAAACTCCAGTACTTGGGCCACCTCAAGCGAAGAGTTGACTCATTGGAAAAGACTGATGCTGGGAGGGATTGGGGGCAGGAGGAGAAGGGGATGACAGAGGATGAGATGGCTGGATGGCATCACTGACTCGATGGACGTGAGTCTCAATGAACTCCGGGAGTTGGTGATGGACAGAGAGGCCTGGCATGCTGGGGTTCATGGGGTCGCAAAGAGTCGGACACGACTGAGCGACTGATCTGATCTGAAGGCGATCCTAATCCCAGTTCTGAGAGAATTGACTAGTGAGTTGGCTCTTGTTAAAGTGGATGAGGGTTTAAATGATCAGTTAATTAGGGTTAATATTACCAGAGAATGGGATTTAATTATTCTCGCCACAGAGCATACACCTACAGGAATCTTGTGGCAAGAAAGCCCATTGGAATGGCTCCATCTACCAGTGACCCCAAGAAAAATAGTTTTATCTTATCCCAGCTTGGTGGCACAATTAATTATAAAAAGTAAAAAAAACAAGTGTAGAACTTTTTGGAAAAAAAGTAGCAAATATAGTGATTCCATTCAATAAAGATTAAGTGCAATTTCTTTTACAAAATAGTGATGATTGGCAGGTTTCCCTGATAGATTTCTGGGGTCAAATTTTGTTTAATTTGCCTTCAAGCCCCCTTTTGCTTTTTTTGAAAACTCATCCAGTGATTTTTCCGAAGAAATTTTCTTTTTCTTTTTTTTTTTCCAAAGACATTTTTTATTCAACCTTTGGAAGGGGCAATTTTAGTTTTCACAGATGGTTCCTCTAATGGTAAAGCAGTCACAATTATTGATAGAATATCCCATGTTCAGGTAACTGAAGAGACATCTGCACAGAGGGCTGAGTTACGAACAGTTATTCAGGCTTTTCAACAGTTAAGAGACCACACCTGCAATCTTTTGCCTGACTCCCGATATATTGTAGGGTTGTTTCCTCATATAGAGACTGCTAATATTGTGGGAAATAAAACTATTATCTTCTCTTTGTTATCTGATATACAGAAAGAGATTAAACACAGAGATAAGAAATATTTTGTGGGACATATTAGAGCCCTTTCTGGCTTGCCTGGCCCTTTACATGAAGGAAATGCTTTGGCAGATACATTAACTAAAGTAATTGCTTTTAACTTACATGAAAAAATTGACAAGGCCAAAAGTTCTCACAAAATTCACCATCAAAATGCAGCTGGTTTAAGGCATGAGTTTCATATCCTAGGGAGGCAGCTAGACAAATAGTTAAGTTATGTCCAAATTGCCTAACATCTAATCCATCTCCACCATTAGGAGTAAATCCCCAAGGCCTTTGGCCGAATGCTCTCTGGCAAATGGACGTAACTCATACCCCGGCCTTTGGAAAACTGTCCTTTGTACATGTTACCGTGGATACCTTTTCTCATGTTATTACAGCCTCTGCTAGATCAGGTGAAGCAGCAAGAGATGTAATTCAGCACTTGTTTCAATGCTTTTCCCAAATAGGACTCCCTGAAGAGATAAAAACAGACAATGCCCCAGCTTATACCTCTGCTGCTTTTATGAGATTTTGTCAACAATTTTCTATAGTGCATTCAACAGGAATACCTTACAATCCCCAAGGCCAAACCATAGTAGAAAGAGCACACCAGACTTTAACAAATCAGATAGCTAAATTGAGGCAGGGAGAATTTAAGTATTCCTCTCCACATCATGTTTTACACCATGCTTTGTTTGTAATTAATCATTTAAACATAGACACACAGGGGTAGACTGCAATGACGAGACACTGGACTCCTGAAGGGGCTACGACTCGGCCCCTGGTCAAGTGGAAGGACCTCCTTACCAGAGAGTGAAAAGGGCCAGATGTGTTGCTAACTTGTGGGAGAGGGTATGCTTGTGTGTTTCTACAGGATTCCACTTCTCCTGTCCGGATTCCTGACAGACTGATTTGACATGTCCAGCCCCATGGGACCTCCAGGATCACGAAGACCCCCGAGGTCACTGAGATCCCTGGCGCCCTGGAGTCCGGGACTGAAAAAAGATGGGGAGACCAAAAGCTCGTTGAGGCCAGGCCTGAAGGAGCCAAGGAAAAGCCAAAGGGCGAATGACTCTTCACCTGAGGCTTCACCGCTTGTACATCTCTTCAGGCACCTGGCACTTCAAGAGAGACATGCTGATCTACTTCAACCGTATTCTGCTCCACCTTGTCGCCATCATCATACTCAAACAACTACCTCCAACACAGTACTAACTTAGGGCCAGCTAAAACATCTCGCTCAGCGGGCTGAAAAATTAATAGAAAGGGGGAAATATGAGGCCACTCCTATACTAATGTTTGTGGCTATGCTTGCTGTGTTGGCTTGTCAGCTGAGGCCCTCCAGTGCAGAAAAGGTTCAGATCAGATCAGATCAGATCAGTCGCTCAGTCGTGTCCGACTTTTTGCCACGCCATGAACCCCAGAACGCCAGGCCTCCCTGTCTACCTGTCCATCACCAATTCCCGGAGTTCACTGAGACTCATGTCCATCGAGTCAGTGATGCCATCCAGCCATCTCATCCTCTGTCATCCCCTTCTCCTCCTGCCCCCAATCCCTCCCAGCATCAGAGTCTTTTCCAATGAGTCAACTCTTCGCATGAGGTGGCCAAAGTATTGGAGTTTCAGCTTCAGCCTCATTCCTTCCAAAGAAACCCCAGGGCTGATCTCCTTCAGAATGGACTGGTTGGCTCTCCTTGCAGTCCAAGGGACTCTCAAGAGTCTTCTCCAGCACCACAGCTCAAAAGCATCAATTCTTCGGCACTCAGCTTTCTTCACAGTCCAACTCTCACATCCATACATGACCACAGGAAAAACCATAGCCTTGACTAGACGGACCTTTGTTGGCAAAGTAATGTCTCTGCTTTTGAATATGCTATCTAGGTTGGTCATAACTTTCCTTCCAAGGAGTAAGCGTCTTTTAATTTCATGGCTGCAGTCACCATCTGTAGTGATTTTGGAGCCCAGAAAAATAAAGTCTGACACTGTTTCCACTGTTTCCCCATCTATTTCCCATGAAGTGGTGGGACTGGATGCCATGATCTTCATTTTCTGAATGTTGAGCTTGAAGCCAAGTTTTTCACTCTCCACTTTCACTTTCATCAAGAGGCTTTTGAGTTCCTCTTCACTTTCTGCCATAAGGGTGGTGTCATCTGCATATCTGAGGTGATTGATATTTCTCCCGGCAATCTTGATTCCAGCTTGTGTTTCTTCCAGTCCAGCGTTTCTCATGATGTACTCTGCATATAAGTTAAAAAAACAGGGTGACAATATACAGCCTTGACGTACTCCTTTTCCTATTTGGAACCAGTCTGTTGTTCCATGTCCAGTTCGAACTGTTGCTTCCTGACCTGCACACAGATTTCTCAAGAGGCAGGTCAGGTGGTCTGGTATTCCCATCTCTTTCAGAGTTTTCCACAGTTTGTTGTGATCCACACAGTCAAAGGCTTTGGCATAGTCAATAAAGCAGAAATAGATGTTTTTCTGGAACTCTCTTGCTTTTTCCATGATCCAGTGGATGTTGGCAATTTGATCTCTGGTTCCTCTGCCTTTTCTAAAACCAGCTTGAACATCAGGAAGTTCACGGTTCACGTATTGCTGAAGCCTGGCTTGGAGAATTTTGAGCATTACTTTACTAGCGTGTGAGATGAGTGCAATTGTGTGGTAGTTTGAGCATTCTTTGGCATTGCCTTTCTTTGGGATTGGAATGAAAACTGACCTTTTCCAGTCCTGTGGCCACTGCTGAGTTTTCCAAATTTGCTGGCATATTGAGTGCAGCACTTTCACGGCATCATCTTTCAGGATTTGAAATGGCTCAACTGGAATTCCATCACCTCCACTAGCTTTGTTCATAGCGATGCTTTCTAAGGCCCACTTGACTTCACATTCCAGGATGTCTGGCTCTAGGTCAATGATCACACCATCGTGATTATCTGAGTCGTGAAGATCTTTTTGGTACAGTTCTTCTGTGTATTCTTGCCACCTCTTCTTAATATCTTCTGCTTCTGTTAGGTCCATGCCATTTCTGTCCTTTATCGAGCTTGTCTTTGCATGAAATGTTCCTTTGGTATCTCTGATTTTCTTGAAGAGATCCCTAGTCTTTCCCATTCTGTTGTTTTCCTCTATTTCTTTGCATTGATCGCTGAAGAAGGCTTTCTTATCTCTTCTTGCTATTCTTTGGAACTCTGCATTCAGATGTTTATATCTTTCCTTTTGTCCTTTGCTTTTTGCTTCTCTTCTTTTCACAGCTATTTGTAAGCCCTCCCCAGACAGCCATTTTGCTTTTTTGCATTTCTTTTCTATGGGAATGGTCTTGATCCCTGTCTCCTGTACAATGTCACGAACCTCATTCCATAGTTTATCAGGCACTCTATCTATCAAATCTAGGCCCTTAAATCTATTTCTCACTTCCACTGTATAATCGTAAGGGATTTGATTTAGGTCATACCTGAATGGTCTAGTGGTTTTCTCTACTTTCTTCAATTTAAGTCTGAATTTGGCAATAAGGAGTTCATGATCTGAGCCACAGTCAGCTCCCAGTCTTGTTTTTGCTGACTGTATAGAGCTTCTCCATCTTTGGCTGCAAAGAATATAATCAATCTGATTTTGGTGTTGACCATCTGGTGATGTCCATGTATAGAGTCTTCTCTTGTGTTGTTGGAAGAGGGTGTTTGTTATGACCAGTACATTTTCTTGGCAAAACTCTATTAGCCTTTGCCCTGCTTCTTTCTGTACTCCAAGGCCAAATTTGCCTGTTACTCCAGGTGTTTCTTGACTTCCTACTTTTGCATTCCAGTCCCCTATAATGAAAAGGACATCTTTTTTGGGTGTTAGTTCTAAAAGGTCTTGTAGGTCTTCATAGAACCATTCAACTTCAGCTTCTTCAGCGTTACTGGTTGGGGCATAGACTTGGATTACCATGATATTGAATGGTTTGCCTTGGAAACGAACAGAGATCATTCTTTCTTTTTTGAGATTGCATCCAAGTACTGCATTTCGGACTTTTTGTTGACCATGATGGCCACGGAGGTCAAGTTCAAAAATAAAATAAAATAGAATAAAAAAAAAGAAATTACAAACTTAAAAATTAAATTATCTTTAAGGTGCCATGCTGAATTTAAATGGATGTGCATTACCCCCCTAGAAGTGAATGAATCCATGCATTCTTGGGAACGCATTAAGAATCATATTTTAGGCATCTGGAATCATTCAGATTTTACTATTGATATCTCTAAATTACATCAGGATATTCAGGATATGAAGCAGGCGGAGTCTGACTTTTCCTCTCAGTTCAGTTCGGTTCAGGCGCTCAGTCGTGTCCGACTCTTTGCGACCCCATGAATTGCAGCACGCCAGGCCTCCCTGTCCATCACCATCTCCCGTCCGTCTAGTCAAGGCTATGGTTTTTCCAGTGGTCATGTATGGATGTGAGAGTTGGACTGTGAAGAAAGCTGAGCGCCGAAGAATTGATGCTTTTGAACTGTGGTGTTGGAGAAGACTCTTGAGAGTCCCTTGGACTGCAAGGAGATCCAACCAATCCATTCTGAAGGAGATCAGCCCTGGGATTTCTTTGGAAGAAATGATGCTAAAGCTGAAACTCCAGTCCTTTTCCTCTCAATGGCTTTCTAATTCCCTCTTTGAAAATCTGGAGGGGTATCTTTCCCATGGATGCTTTTCTACAATAATGATTAATGCGGCCATGTGCTTATGCCTGTTAGTTCTGATTTGTGTAATAGCCCCGTGCCTTTTCAGAATACTCAGCAGGAATGTTTCTGCTCTATCTACTGAGTTTCATACCTATGCTCTAAACAATAAAAAAGGGGGAGATGTCGGGAGCCACGTTAGGCATTACTGACAAAATGGAGGCACGGCCCTAAACCCCCTCCCTTTGTTCCGTAGGTACGGACCCAGAATGAAGGAGTTAGGCTTTGTGATTCTGACTTGTTTCTTCCTTTCCTTGGCTGAGTTGACTGAAGAGAATATTAAGGTGCTTATTGTTTTTGAGAGGAGCATAAGAAGGCATAAAGCCTTCTGCAGCGGTGCTCAAAGAATAATTCATAAAGTTAATCACTGACATTTGTTCAAGGACTTTTACAAAAAAGTGTTCCAGGGTGAGCACACAGGCCGCAGCTTGAGGCCATGGGAGGGATTGCTATCCGAAGGCCATTTGTGAGAAAAGTGTTTCTGGCAAAGGAGTTTGCTGAATTTAGGGCTTAGGAATAATTAAAATAGTTAGAAGCTAAAGATACAAGGATTGCTGTAATGTTAGCATATTCTACTATAGCTTATAGAAATTAGGGACTTTAGAGGTAGTATTAGCTAGAAGCCCTTTCTAAGAAATAGTGAGTTTAGGACACTAGAGGCAAACAGGGCTTAAAAAGATAAGAAATAAACTGAGGAATGTGGTATGCAGCCCAGACATTAGCATGAGTTACAGTGTATTCACAAGGACACATGAGAAAAAGTAGATAAGAGAAGCGCTGAGGAAGGAACTCCTTTTGAGGGGCAACAATGATTTTTTGAGAAAAATAAATCTGGGTCAATGGGAACTAAAAATATCAAACCTCTGACCTAATGCTTTTGTAAAAGTATAAAAGAGAATCATAAGCTTGAAATGAACAGGCAGTCCAAGAAAAATGAGAGGCTGCCTCAGTTTCTCTCGCTGACACCGTCCACCCCTTCAGGTTGAATCCCTGGCTGCTGGAGCTGGACTCTGGCAGGCCGGGGTCTCTGGGTGGATGGACCTGGATCACCCCTCTGCTTCTTCAAGGGTCTTGTTACTGAACGCAGGTCTGTGTGCACGACACATGGTGAGGTTGAGGCTTGCAGCAGAGAAAGGTTTATTGTGGTGCCGAGCAAGAACAGGTGACTCATGTTCAAAAATCCCTTAAATCTCTGGGGTTTTCTCATAATTGGTTGGTGGAGAGGTAGCGGTGGTGCCCTGGGCTCCCTTGTTAGGCTGGGACCTTAGTCCTGGCAGAAAAACTCAAGAGACCCTGCCCCAAGGCTGTAGTTTCTCAACCGCCCCTCCTTGGTTTCTGTGTCCCGCCCTACCCAGATTAGCAACTATTTGAACCTGACCTTTGGAATTCCGGAGAGGTTTTAGGGGACTGAAGGAAGCCTGTTTCCTACAAGGAGAAATGGAGGACCTGGAAAGGATTTTACTGGGAAGGGCCCTACAGGGTGCAGTTCATTTTCCATCCCCGCCCCCCCTTTTTTAACTTCTCAATCTTGAGAACAGGTGTTGGACAAAAAAGGGAATAACATTTTGTGTAGAGAGGTTAAGTGTAGACTTGGCAGAGGAACTTGGTTTTATGGGAACTCGGTTTCTGTCCGGGTTTGCTTCCTGTGGCCCTCTCGCTAGGAGCTGCCTCCAAGCCAAGGGCATCTGGGGCAGAGGTTCCAGGAGACCACCGGGGCTGTCCCCCACCCCACCAGAGAGCTCCAGTACAACTCTGCCCCCTCCCCTCCCCCCCACCGCAGTATCTTCCCCCTCAAGGCAGCTCAGACACTGCAGGGAGCCCTGGTTGGGGGTGGGGGTGTGGATCCTGAGCTGTGTTGGAATTCTCAGGGTGGACTTGCTGGGGCCCATGTGAGGAAAGAGGAGAGACTGCATCTTGAAGCCTGTCATCCATCTTAAAGACAGGATGTGACCTGGGCCTGAACCCTGCCCAAGAGTGAGGAAACCGTTGCTAGTGAAAACCAGGTCTCCTGGAGGCTTCCCTCCCTACAGGTGACAAAGGGAGACTAGTGGAGGCCAGGCTGCCTGTTAGGTTAACCACGGGGATATCCCCCCCTTGATGTATAGTCATTGTTCCCCCCTTTAACCTTAATCGTTTGTTCTCCCAGCACCTGCTTGTTGTAAAACTCAATCATATGCAACGAAGTGGTTGCTAACATGTAACCAGTCACGTAGTGGGGGGTATGAAACGGGGCCTCTCAGAAACATCAGGGTCCTTGTTGGGAACTGATCCCTGTTGGACCCGCTGGCGTAGTAAACTGTACTCCACTGTCCTGAGTGTCCTCCGAGGCGTGTTTTGGACTCCAGATTCCACAAGAGAATCAGAGGGAACTGAGATAAGGTGCTGAGTCACACTCCCTCTACGGCCTCCAGGGAAAATCCCCAGGAAATGGCCAAAGTGCCACATAAACAGAAGGGAACAGGAGCCAGGCCTCTGCCCTGGGCATTGAGCACTCCTAGGAAGGGGCTTGGGGGTGGGGAGAAGTGTGGCTCCCAGCCCTGACCCTCCCTGCGGGCTCTCACTCTGGCCTTTGAACCCCTAGGCCTTATCTCTGCCTAGTTGGCAATCTGGGGAAAGGGGCAGACCCCAGGGAGCCAGTCGCCTCCACCCAGGCAGGTCTCAGGGCAGCCTTGTCTTCTAGAGGGAGTGTTCAGGTGGCCCCTACCATACCTGATTGGACAGACCCCTCTGTGGGGTGTGGTTGGGGTTGGGGAGGAGAAGCTCCAAGAGAGCTGGGAGCCCAGGCCTCAGGACTCTGTCCCAGTGTCCCCTGCCACCCAGGGCAGGGCACCTGGCTGAGCAGGAGCCAAGGGCTGAGTTCAGGCACAGTTCTGCCCCTCCCTCACTGCAGGGTAACCTTGGTGGGCCCTGAGGGGGTATGGGGAAGTGGTGGGCTTGAGAAGAACCTGAGGGTTCCTGGACCCCTGGGTCAATTAGGAAGGAAGCTGGAAAGATGCAGGCCCCCCTCACACAGTTGTGAAGTTCACGGGCTCAAACTATCCCTTTTCCTATCCCACCTTGCCACGGCCATTGGGCCGGCCGGAGCTGAGCCACTTCATCCTGCACTCTTCGGGCCTGGAGAGCTTCAGGGAAGAGGTCTCAGCTCACGTCTGGTCAGCCCCCCAGGTCCCGTGTGCAGGCCTGACCCCACTGGCAGGCCCCCGGGCCTCAGCGCCCCTCTACGTGGGCCCACATTTCTCTGCTTCATGTTTGCCCCAGCCCCGCCTTCCTAGCCCAGGGCCGCCAGAGCATGTCAGCAGCTTCCCTGCACACCTGCCTGTCCCCCGCCCACTGCTGGGCGGACCCCCAGGTCCTTCCTGCATCAGCCCATCCAGCAAGCACCAGACGCCCTTGTTCACTGCATGATATTCACAGCAGCCCTAGAGCCCATCCCTGGATGGAGATAAAATGTGCTCTAGACATTTTTAAAATGTGGTCTGGATCATCATTCTCCATCTTTGGCTGCAAGGAATATAATCAATCTGATTTCGGTGTTGACCATCTAGTGATGTCCATGTGTAGAGTCTTCTCTTGTGCTGTTGGAAGAGGGTGTTTGCTATGACCAGTGCGTTCTCTTGGCAAAACTCTATTAGCCTTTGCCCTGCTTCTTTCTGTACTCCAAGGCCAAATTTGCCTGTTACTCCAGGTGTTTCTTGACTTCCTATTTTTGCATTCCAGTCCCCTATAATGAAAAGGACATGGTTTTGGGGGTGTTAGTTCTAGAAGGTCTTGTAGGTCTTCATAGAACCGTTCAACTTCAACTTCAGCATTACTGGTCAGGGCATAGATGTGGATTACTGTGATATTGAATGGTTTGCCTTGGAAACAGAGCATTCTGTCATTTTTTGAGATTTGATCCAGGTACTGCATTTTGGAGTCTTTTGTTGACTATGAGGGTTACTCCCTTTCTTATAAGGGATTCTTGCCCACAATAGTAGATATAATGGTCATCTGAGTTAAATTCACCCATTCCAGTCCATTTTAGTTCACTGATTCCTAAAATGTCAACGTTCACTCTTGCCATCTCCTGTTTGACCACTTCCAGTTTGCATGATTCATGGACCTAACATTCCAGGTTCCTATATTAACAAGACCAGGAGCTGACTGTGGCTCAGATCATGAACTCCTTATTGCCAAATACAGACTTAAAATGAAGAAAGTGGGGAAAACCACTAGAAAATTCAGGTACGACCTAAATCAAACCCCTTACGATTGTACAGTGGAAGTGAGAAGTAGATTTAAGGGACTAGATCTGATAGATAGAGTGCCTGATGAACTATGGACGGAGGTTCGTGATACTGTACAGGAGACAGGGATCAAGACCATCCCCAAGAAAAAGAAATGCAAAAAAGCAAAATTGCTGTCTGAGGAAGCCTTACAAACAGCTGTGAAAAGAAGAGAAATGAAAAGCAAAGGAGAAAAGGATAGATATACCCATTTGAATGCAGAGTTCCAAAGAACAGCAAGGTGAAAAAAGAAAGCCTTCCTCAGTGACCAGTGCAAAGAAATAGAGTAAAACAATAGAACGGGAAAGACTAGAGAGCTCTTCAAGAAAATTAGAGATACCAAGGGAACATTTCATGCAAAGATGGGCTCAATAAAGGACAGAAATGGTATGGACCTAACAGTAGCAGAAAATATTAAGAAGAGGTGGCAAGAATACACAGAAGAACTACACAAAAAAGATCTTCATGACCCAGATAATCATGATGGTGTGATCCAGAGCCAGACATCCTGGAATGTGAAGTCAAGTGGGCCTTAGGAGGCTTCACTACGAACAAAGCTAGTGGAGGTGATGGAATTCCAGTTTAGCTATTTCAAATCCTAAAAGATGATGCTGTGAAAGTGCTGTACGCTTTATGTCAGCAAATTTGGAAAACTCAGCAGTGGCCACAGGACTGGAAAAGGTCAGTTTTCATTCCAATCCCAAAGAAAGGTAATGCCAAAGAATGCTCAAGTGAGTGAGTGAAAGTTGCTCAGTCATGTCCTACTCTTTGCAACCCCATGGACTGGAGTGGGTTGCCTTTTCCTTCTCCAAAGAATCGTCAAACTACTGCACTATTGCACTCATCTCACCCTGCTGCTGCTGCTGCTGCTGCTAAGTCGATTCAGTCGTGTCCGACTCTGTGCGACCCCATAGATGGCAGCCCACCAGGCTCCCCCGTCCCTGGGATTCTCCAGGCAAGAACACTGGAGTGGGTTGCCATTTCCTTCTCCAATGCATGAAAGTGAAAAGTGAAAGGGAAGTCACTCAGTCGTGTCCAACTCTTAGCAACCCCATGGACTGCAGCCTACCAGGCTCCTCCATCCATGGGATTAATGTTCAAAATTCTCCAAGCCAGGCTTCAACAATATGTGAACTGTGAACTTCCAGATGTTCAAGCTGGATTTAGAAAAGGTGGAGGATACCAGAGATCAGATGGCCAACATCTGCTGGATCATGGAAAAAGCAAGAGAGTTCCAGAAAAACATCTATTTCTGCTTTATTGACTATGCCAAAGCCTTTGACTGTGTGGAGCACAACAAACTGTGGAAAACTCTGAAAGAGATGGGAATACCAGACCACCTGACCTGCCTCTTGAGAAATCTGTGTGCAGGTCAGGGAGCAACAGTTCAAACTGGACACGGAACAACAGACTGGTTCCAAATAGGAAAAGGAGTACGTCAAGGCTGTATATTGTCACTCTGCTTGTTTAACTTATATGGAGTACATCATGAGAAATGCTGGGCTGGAGGAAGCACAAGCTGGGATCAAGATTGCTGGGAGAAATATCAATAACCTCAGATATGCAGATGACACCGACCTTATGGCAGAAAGTGAAGAAGAACTAAAGAGCCTCTTGATGAAAGTCAAAGAGGAGAGTGAAAAAGTTGGCTTAAAGCTCAACATTGAGAAAAGTAAGATCATAGCATCTGGTCCCATCTCTTCATGGCAAATAGATGGGGAAACAGTGACAGACTTTATTTCAGTGGCAGACTTTATTTTTTTGGACTCCAAAATCACTGCAGATGGTGACTGCAGCCATGAAATTAAAAGACAATTACTCCTTGGAAGAAAAGTTACGACCAATCTAGACAGGATATTAAAAAGCAGAGACATTACTTTGCCAACAAAGGTCCATCTAGTCAAGGCTATGGTTTTCCAGTGGTCATGTATGGAGGTGAGAGTTGGACTACAAAGAAAGCTGAGCGCCAAATTGATGCTTTTGAACTGTGGTGTTGGAGAAGACTCTTGTGAGTCCCTTGGACTGCAAGGAGATCCAACCAGTGCATCCTAAAGGAAATCAGTCCTGAATATTCATTGGAAGGACTGATGCTGAAGCTGAAACTCCAATACTTTGGCCACCTGATGCGACAAACTGACTCACAGCAAAGACCCCGATGCTGGGAAGATCGAAGGCAGGAGGAGAAGGGGACGACGGACTTTGAGATGGTTGGATGGCATCACCGACTCAGTGGGCATGAGTTTGAGTAAACTCCAGGAGTTGGTGATGGACAGGGAGGCCTGGCGTGCTGCACTCTGTTGACTTAAAAAAAAAAAAGATGTACAACTTAAGAGTTGCGAGTCAAGTTTTATTTGGAGCAAAATGAGGACTGCAGCCCAGCAGGCAGCATGTCAGTTCTGAGAGACTGCTCCAAAGTG
This sequence comes from Bubalus bubalis, assembly GCF_019923935.1. Classification (NCBI taxonomy): domain Eukaryota; kingdom Metazoa; phylum Chordata; class Mammalia; order Artiodactyla; family Bovidae; genus Bubalus; species Bubalus bubalis. The sequence goes on from NC_059171.1 coordinate 81,459,687, forward strand.
GCAGTGGGGGAAAGTCAATATTGATGAAGAGGGAGTTCAATACTATGAAGCACTCATTTTACAAAAGGTTTTTTGTTAATCATGAGGATCTGATGTCACCATGAAGGAATTTATTTAGTGCTTCTCTGGATGTGAGGAGATGCAAGGACTGAGATAATAAAATCTGTTCCTAAAAACATCCAACTATCTAAAGAGCAGTCCCACCAGATTCCTTGGAGCACAGAGTGCCTCCCTCCACCCTGAACTCCCTCAGGGGGTGTTGAAGGTCTACAGCTATAGGGGCATGGGGTTCAATCTCTGTAGAGGCAGATGGCAAATGCCTTTGCTGTTCAGTCGTTGGCAATGTTTTTGTAAGTACCAATTTGTAGTTAACAAGTCCATGGGGTTGCAAAGAGTCGGACACGACTGAGCGACCAAACTGAACTGACTCTTCACACTTAGAGGTCTCTAGAGTTTTCAGAATCCAGAATGGTAGGTGGAGGTGGCAGGAGTAGTGGGGGCCTGTGAGAAGGGTTCTGGAGACGAGTGGAGGCAATGAGACCCCAAGGACCTCCCTGGCCCTCTGCCCCTTGGGCTCCCTAGACAGCAGGGATCTGGGGCTAAGGCTCACTCACTCTCTCAAGGTCACTGGGAGGAGCCCTGAAGGCCAATCGAGTCTCGGGCCTCCCCAGACTCAAGCCTGAGTGCAATTCCTGAGTTTTCTCCCCACTGCTGTCTCTGGACCAGCAGCAGAGACTGTGGGCACCACACACAGCACAGTCCACACTCACAACGTCAGCCCCCCAGCTGCCACCCTGCTCTCACACAGACACACACACACACATGCGTGAGCTCTGCTCCCCCCAACACATACACACAGCTCTGAGAGCCTCACTGGCATCCAGGACTCCTGGGTACAATCCTAAGCCCTCACCAGCCAGTCGCCACCCCGCCTGTCTTCCTGCACCCCTCTCCTCCTTTTCCAGCAACCCTGCTCATTCCCCTCATCCTCTGCTCATGCTGAGTCCACAGGAAGTGCACCTCCTCACTGCCCCCTCGAAACACCACACTTTACCTTGTTGCCTTTAGAAGCCAGATACGAAGAACCACTAAGAAAATGTTACAGTAAAACTGGCTTGTCCCTCGTCCCAACGCCATAGGTGCTGAGACTAACCCACCTTGGCACCCAGAGCCTTGGTCTCTGGTTTGTTGCTGTCTGCCTGAAGGGGGCGGATGTGAACAGCACGGGCCTGAGGCCCTGGAGCGGGCACAGGGAGCAGGGGGTGCTTCCCCACCAGGCTTTGGGTGAGGCCAGTCCAGGGGTTCCGAGCTGTCCACTGCTCCTGGGTGAGGACTGCCCTTGGCAGCTGTCAGCTGGGACTCCAGTGAGCCCTGCGCGAGGACGGGTCCTGCTGCAAAGGTGTGAGCTTGCCCCAGCTGCCCGTCTCCAGGGCCGGGAGATGCTGGTGGGGCTGTGGCCAGACCGCCAAGCCCAGGCAGCACAGCCTCCTGCTCTCAGACTGGGGGTGGCTGTGGCCGGCAGATTTAGTCAGCCCTGCCTGTGTGTCAGACTGTGCCCACCAGAGAGGCCAATGCCTGCTCCCAGGGCCGAGAGGACAGACAGGGAAGGGCTGGAGAGGGAGGAGGGCCCTCAGCAGCAGGTCAGAAAACAGCTTTATTGGGAAGAGGGGACTCCAGACGCCATGAACAGACAGACGGGTGGTCGTGGAAAGCAGGTGTCCGGGGAAGCAGGAACCATGGCGGAAGGCGGGCCTGGGGAGCCAGGGCTCAGGCATGCAGGAAGCGGTTGAAGGCGTTGTAGGCCGACTCCAGGTCGAAGAGCATCTGGCGCACCTGGGAGTCATCCAGCTCGTCTGAGGCCGACATGCCACTCAGGGTCTGCAGCCTGCAGGGCACAGGGTACAGCGCCTGAGTGTGTGTGTGTGGGGGGGGGGGGGGGGCTATGGGGCTGGGGTGTGTGTGTGTGTAAGGTTATGCGGCTTGGGGTGGGGGGCGGTGTCTGGAGGGTAGGGCTATAGCACTTGTGTGTGTGTGCAGTGGTGGAGAGGGAGGGCTATGGGGCTGTGGTGTGTGCGTGTGTGTGTTTGTGTATGTATATGTGTCTGTGGAGGGAAGGACTATGGGGCCAGAGCGTTCATGCATGGGTGTGTGTGTGTGTGTGTAGCTATAGACCCAGGGGGTGTGTGCACAGGGGAGGGGACTGGGGCTAGGGTTGGGGGGGGCAGGGTTGGGGGCCCTGGCAAGCGACAAGCACTCACCACTGGCTGACCGTCTGGCGGCCCTCGAAGTCAGGGGGCAGGTGGCTCATGCGGTGCATGGTCTCCATCAGCTCCCGCAGGTCAGGCTGGATCTAAGGGAACAGCGCCCGCTGGGACCCGCCCCCGAGCCTGGCTCCTCAGAACCTCCCCATCCCCCTTCCCCCTGCCCAGGGCCTCACCTCGTCCATGGCTCGGATCTCCAGGCGCAGCTTGTCCATCACCGTGATAAAGAGCTGGGAGCAAGTGTGTGTGCGTGTGACTTCCCGGACCCCCGGCTCAGACCCCCGACACCCTGGTTCCTCTGCAGAGAGGAGCCTGGGGCCGCTCCACCCCGCCCCTTGCTCGCCTTAGCTGGAGGATCACTTGGGCCTTCCCCGCACCCCCCCACCCTCCGCACCCATTCCTAAAACCAGGGGCTACTGGGTAGGAATGCAGGACACGACCCAGGTAGGCCTGGGACAGGGCGGGGCCTTGGGGCGCCCCCCCCCAGCCCCCGCCCCGGTGGACCCCTGCGGCGGTTCGGGGCATGCGCACAGGGCCCGCACCGAGACCACGTCGGCTATGCAGCGGTTCAGGTTGCCTTTGTCGTCCTTGATGGTGATAGGCCGGTCCTCCTTGATCCTCTCCATAGCCAGTGGGCAGTCCAGCTGAGGGGGGGATCATAGCTGGGCCTCACAGGGCAGCCCGGCCGCAGCCCCGGGGCCCCTATGCCTGCCCCCGTCCCTCAGGGTGAAGGAGTCGCTCACTCACGCGAAACTTGCGGCAGAATTCATCAATGGAGCTGATTTCTGAGCCCTGGACCTGCCGGAAGGCCGCCTTGTACTGGACCAGGAGTCGGGAGCAGGCTGCAGTATACCTGGGGGAAGAGGCCAGGCTGCTGCCCGCAGTGCCAGGCCAATGCCTCCGGGTCCCTTCTGCTTATCCTCTGCCCTTCCAGACACGGGGCAGCTCGCATGGACAAGACGTGAAGGGCCAGAGACCGGCCATGGGGGCGGAAGCTTCCTCATGAAGCTTTGAAAGGTGCAGGGGGTGGGGTGGGGTAATGCCCCAAACGTGGCTGCCACAGAGGACCAGTGTGGACTTTGCAAGTTGGCCCCGCAGGTCCCAGCCAGGTCCCTGAGCCTGTTTCCTGGGCTGTGTTGGCTATGCCCCCACATGGACAGCTCACAGTGCTGCTGCGGGGCACGACCGCACTAGACAAAGGCCCCACATACCTCCGGGCTGCCAGGCCTAGCCAGCGGCTCCCCATGGACTGACTGCCCGAGCCCCCAGCTCTCCTTCAAAGAGTTCTCACCGATGAGGTCCCGGGGAGTGGGGCGGGGCCAGAACCCTGGAGAGAGCTGGGTGCAGCCGCACCCACGTGGGCACTGCCCCCAGACTGCCCACCCTCCCTCCCCACTGAGCACCTGGCCTGGGAGGCCAGAACTGAGCTTCCGAGGCTGGGCCAGCAGTGCAGGGAGGCGGGCTCTCACTCGTTGGGGGTGACGCAGTCCTTGATGTACGCCTTCTCCAGGGCCTGCATCGTCTTCACCACCGCAAACAGCTCCGCCATGTTGTCATACCTGAGGGGGCGCAGACTTCAGGCTGCCCAGGCAGGAAGCTGACGGCCCGAGCACACCTGCCAGCCCTGCCTGGGTGCCACTGAGGTGGAGCTCTTGGTCTGGCCGCCTCCTCACCCCACCCCGAGCAGAGGCTTCTGGGAACCTGTTTCCCTGGGAAGACCCCCAGGGTGGGGGAGGCAGGCAGCCTGGGGCTGGACTCACTTCTCCCGCTCACGGGCGTTCTTGTACAGCTTCACTTCCTGTCGGGAGACCGGGCGGAGGGTCGGCCAGCAGCACCAGTGAGGCTGCGGGGCCCCAGTGAGGACCACGCAGACGAGAACCAAAGTTGACGTGGCCAGGAGGGTGCCCACCACTCACCTCATACAGCTCCGGCTTGTTTCCAGGGGCTGCGAAAGAACAGGCAGAGTGGAAAGTCACCCCAGCGAGCCTGGCCACCACCCTGGCCCTAGGAACTGCAGTCCCAGCCCCTCTTAGTCTGCAGGGGACCCGAGCAGAACATAGGCCCCCCTCACTCTGAAGGGAACCCGAGCAGAGCACAGGCCTCTGGGTTCAGGGGCTGCACGCCAGGCCTGGTGCTCCATTCCACTCCTGTTGCTCAGCTACTGCCCCTATAGCTGAGTGACCACATCTTGCTCATGATGTGGTTGTGGGTACACAATGTCTGCCACATGCTTTGCCGCCATCCTCCTGGCTTGGGGACTCCGGGACACTTGAGACACCCTGAAGCCCAGGCACACCACAGCTGTCATCTCTGCATCCAGCTGACCCCACTTGGAGGAGGTCTTTGGGCCCCTGGCTACCCCCTGGGACCTTGTTGTGTCAGACGTTATAGCCTGCTGGCAACCCCTGGCCTCTGCGGCCCTCTGGGTCCCTGGGCCCATCATGGGCCATACTCACCTCCCATGCCAGGAGTGGCTGGGATCCCGTGAAACATCCTGCCGGCTCTGAGTCAGGTGACCGGGAAAGAGAGGAAGATGCTGCAGCCACTGGAGGAGTGACCTGCAGAAGAGAACACACGACGCAACCTCTTAAAAGACAATCCCGAGCATGTCTTCACACAAGAATAAATTTGGAGCAGACCAACGGGGGTTGGGGTGAACTTTCTGTGAGGACAGTCCAGAGGATGATAAAGGCAGAGGGGAGTGTGTGTCGGGGGGTGGTTTGTCAAAGGACGCACCACTCACAGGCAAGAGGAGTCTGGGCTTATCCTGGTGCAGCGAGCTGGAGTCACTGGACAATTGGAGACAAGTCCTCGGGGACCCAGATGGGCAGCGAGCTGAGCAGACAGTGGAAGCAGGAGCCCTGCTCACTTGAGAAGTTGATGCAGTGGCTGGGGCGAGGTTCAGACGTGCTTTGGAGATGGACCCACCAGGTGCAATAGAGAATTTTAAAATGGGTAAAAATTAAAAACGACTCAAGAACGACATCCTTATTTTCGGACCAAAGGCACCATGACCGTCAGATGAGCTGACACGGAGACGGTAAACAGAGTAGGTGTAGACAGTAGGTGGGTGTACTACGGTTTGAACGTGTGGGCTTTGAGAAGCTCCGCAGGCTCCAAGGAGGCTGCAGAGGCGCCTGGAGGTCAGGGGAGAGGCCCGGACGGGCAGCCTGAGCCTGTGGCACTGAGTGGGTGGGTGGCGCCCCACAGGAAATGGCTGAGGGTGAACCAAGGTAGCGAAAAGACAGCCTATGCTGAGCCCCGGGACCCGGCGCAGAGGCAGTGCAGCGGGAAGGCGGGATGAGGCCTGGGGGACGAGGCTGTGAGTTCAGCTGGGCGCGGCGGGGGCGGGGCAGGGACACAGACCGCTCAGCAACAGTGAGGCGGTGGGACGGCCAGGAACAATCAGGGGCTCGGCTGTGGCCCTACAGCGGGACCCCAGCAGCCACGAAAGGGGAGCTCCGCGGCCACACGCTGAGCATCGTCACCCTGCACGAGCAGGGCGGCGAGCTCCCAGAGAAAGCCCAGCAAGCGCAGGGCGCGCAGGCCCGGGAGACTGCCTCAGAGCCCCGGACGGAACCAGGAGACCCGGGGGCCCGGGACACAGAACTCCGAGAGGGCACCGAGGAGCAGGGATGCAGAGGACCCTCCGCAGCGTGGCGAAGACCGTGGGTTTTGGTCAGACCGCCTTTTCCGCCCGTCCCTGGCCCGGAATACCTGGACCGCCTCGCAGGTCCCAGCGACGGCGCGAGGGCGGGGCGCGCCTGACGTCTGCTCCCGCGCCTGCGCGCCAGGCCCCGCCGCCTGCGCCTGCGCACGCTACACCTGCACCAGGCCCCGCCGCCTGCGCCTGCGCGCTGGCTACGCCCCGCCCCCTGAGAGCTGAGGCTGCGGGTGAGTGTGTCCTTGGGACAGAGGGAAGCAAGCTGCGGATAAGCGGCTTTGCGTTCCCCTGGAGGGCCTCTAAGCGGCCAGCTCTGCCCTTGAAACCGCCCCACAGGGTTAACAGAAACTGGTAACAGAAACCTTAGAGCTTGTCTTACCGCTTGTTAAGAAGCCCGCGGTAAACAAGGACCTACTGTATAGCGTGGGGAATTATATGCAGTCTCTTGTAATAACCTATAATGGAAAAGAATCTGAAAAATAACGTGTGCATACACACATATAAGAAACTGAAGTAACACTGCAAGTTAACTGTGTGAAGGCTTGCCGCCCTTCCGACTATGCAGTCCATGGAATTCTCCAGGCCAGAATACTGGAGTGGGTAGCCCTTCCCGCAGGCCCTCCATTTGTAGCCTGTCTTCACGGATCGAGGTTGCTTTAATTGTTGATACAAAAGCTTGCATGTACGACGCTAAAACTGGCCCTGCTCCGGGGTCCAGCGAATGACCTAATGCCTTCAGAGCTCCACCCTATCATGTGCCACCATTTTTAACGTGTGCCATGAAGAAGCAATTCAGATGTGCCTCTGCAGAACAGATGATCTCACCTCTTCCCTGCCTCCAAGGTTCTCTCCCCACACCTAAAATCATCCTGCTTTTTGTGGGGGGCACTGAGGCTCGTGGGATCTTAATTCCCCTACCAGGGATCGAACCTAGCCATTGGCAGTGAAAGTGCAGAGTCCTAATCACCAGGGAATTCCCCCAACCTGTTTCTTTATACTGTAATGTCGCAAGCCCCTCGCCTTTGAGGAACCAAATATGAGACCTGTCCTCCCATCACCTCGCTTGGCTGCCTTGTGAATAAATCCTTCCTCTGCTGCAAACCTTGGTGTCTCTGGGTTTTGGCTCGCTGTTTCCTGGGCAGACGAACCTGCTCCAGTAACACCCTCAGTTCCTGTGGGCTCTAAGCTTTACAACCCTGCCTTCCACCTCCCACTTGCCTTCCAAGGAGCAACAGCAGAGAGGGGTGGAAGCAGCAGTGGCTTCTTTATTAGAGGCCTGGGGAGGGCACACCATGAGGCTGGCCAGTCAGAGGTGCCTGAAGAAGAGCTTGGGGCCCTGGTCCAGGGTGCACACTTTGGGGCCCAGCTGGCTGGGAAACAGCTGGTGCAGGGCATCCCGGTCCTCAGCGGAGAGACGTCTGGTGCACAGCTGCAGCTCCTGCAGCTGCGCCACAACTTTGTCCCAGAGGTCTAGGCCCAGGGGGCCCTGAACAGCACAGCCTGCAGAGGGGAGGCAGAAGTCAGCCTTGGGGAGCTGCTCCTGGCAGGATGCAGCAGGAGTCCCACGGGAGCTAGTGGGGTTTGTCTCGGGTCTCACAGGACTTTTTTCTTTACAGTGTTGCCCTAGGGATGATATGCACTTCCCCTGAGGCCCCGAGGGCTGCAGTGAGGGGCATGAGCAAAGCCCAGGAGAGGCCAGATCATTCTCAAGGATGGAGGGTGCTCTCCCAGAGGCTGCCTAGGACCGCAGACCCCTCCCACAGCCAGTGGTCAGGCAGGAGGGAGGTCAGCTCTGAAACACTACATTCACATCTGTGCCTCTGACAGTGTCTGATGATGTCTCTGTCCATAAGATGGACCCAGCATGGCTTCTTGGGAGTCTCAAGACACTGAACTGCCAATGCTCAATCCTCAGAGACCACAGAGTACCCAGCAGGGGGCTTGGTGAGAGCCTACAGGTGCCAGGAAGCCAGATGTGTGGGTAGCGGCCCCACAGCTGAGTGAGGGCTGGGTCGCCTACCAGCCTGCCTTCAGGAGGGCCTTCCTGAAGAACCAGCCTGGCCCTGTGGGGCAGTGGGCGAGGAGCAGGAAGAACCCAGGGGTCCCCAGTGTGCACACCCACTCCCAGCCCTGGTTCTCTGGAGGGCCAAGTCTGGTCTGCCCTGCCCCCAGCCCCAGCAGGACGCACCAGTTCACCCAATGCACCTCCCTGGGGTCGTTCTCAAGACGGGGTCCTGCAACAGGTGTGGCCAGAGAACCACCTGTCAGGCCACAGGCCTAGATGGTACAGTCAGGGTGCACTGGCCAGAATCAGAAGGGTCCCTCGGAGGCAGGTATTGCCACTCTAGGCTGACCTCCCTCCCTCCCTCTGGACAATAGGAATGAAAAAGTCCCTGCGGCAGTGGGTCGCCCAGCCATGGTCTTGAGGGTCGGGCTGACCAGGCTGGAGGCAGAGGCCTATGCTCCTCCCGCCCTGCAGTTTGAGGGGTGAGGCTTGCACCTGCCTCTGAGCGCGCTGGGCACTGTCCTCCACTTGAGCACCCAGGGGCCCCAGCTCCACTCTGCAGCCTGGCTAGTGGCAGGACGGCCCCTTCAGAGGAGGCACCTGGGCCTCAGTCAAGTTCCCAAGCAGGGGCTGTGTCACCAGCTCCAGTTGGGCAGCTGCGGCCGCCACACCCAGAGCTCACCTGACAGGCCCAGGAAGCTGAGGCCTTGGGGCCGCTTTTGGAGGGTAGACAGGAGCTCCTCCAGGCCAGCACTGCTGACCTCAGGGTTGGCAGACAGGTCCAGCGAGACCAGTGAGGGGCAGAGAGGGAGACATCTGAGACAGGGCAGAAGCCTGGGGGTCAGTTTCCATCATGAGGGGAAGCTGCCCCAGGTGACACCAGACACTCCTGAGAGCCACTGAAGCTAGAGGCCATGGAGCAGTGGCCCTGGCATGGGCCATGGCACATGGGTGACAGGAGAGGACCCAGCAGAAGGATGTGAGAGCCCGAGGGAGGCAGGTCGTGAGGCCCCAGCCTCCCAGCTATGAGACCAGACCCGCAGGGTAGTGGCAGCGTTACCTGCTCAGAGCTCTCACGTCTTTGTCGCCCAGGTGGTTTGCCGACAGGCTCAGGTGCTCCAGGACGCAGCCTTCCTAGACATCAGAGAGGGACACCTGCCCTCCCTGCCTCCCAGTAGAGGCCCTACACCCAGAGCGCCAGACACCACCCCCATCCCTTGAGAATGATGGAGTGAAGCATGCCTGACCCCCGAAGCCAGAGGGGGCGGCGTCTCCCCAAGTCTGCAGGTCAGAAGGAAATGCTTCTACCCAGAGGAGTGGGTCATACTTGGCACACCATGACGTGATCTCAGTAGACCCGCGCCACCCAGGTGCCTTTCCTGTTGGCCAGGACCTCGGAACCCGAGGCAAGCAGGTCTATAGAAAGAGTTCCCCACCCCTGTTCTCTCCCAACTTGCACCCTCTCCCAGCTCCCCCAACCCCAGTCCTGGGGGTCAAGGTGCCTCTGGCTTAGTGCCCCCCTTGAATGAGTACCTGGCTCAGGTAGCGAACCACAGGCTCCGTGAGGCCGAGGTCACTCTTGCCAGTGGCCACAGAGCTCAGCTCCAGGCGCAGGAGGCTGTGTGCCGGCATGCTCCCCAGGACCTGGCCCAGAGCAGTGGGGCCCAGGCCATTGTAGGACAGGGACAGTGTCTTCAGGCGCTTGGTGTCTATATGAAGGCCAGACCCTCCATCAGGTTCCTCCCTGCCCCCAGGCCTTGGCCCAGAGCCCCCGTGACCCTTGGGAGGCTGTCACTGTCTCCGAGGTTCTATGCACTGGGAAATGGGGTCTCCAGCTCAGGGTCTCACGCTGGGGAGGGGGCAGCACCAGACTCCTGAGCTCAGTTTCTTCCCACCACTTCTGGGTACCCGACCTGTCCCTACTCATGACAGGGTGGCCCCAAGACTGGGACACCCACACATGGTGGGGCAGGGCTGGGTGGGGGCACTCCGTCTACCACCCAAGTCCCAGCCCCTCCTCCCCTCTGCTGCGCTCCCAGCTCTGAGCCTCACTTCCTAGCTCAGGCCTCCGTGGAAAACCTCCTGGAGGATGCTCAGTTTCCCACCTCTTGGTGCTGGGACTGCGGGTGGAATCGTCTCCCACAAACAGAATGCTCAGAGCTGGGGAGCAACAGGGCTGGGCCTGCAGTGTATGTAGCTGGGACTAGGTCTGGGTCCTGGGGGGCTGCCCAGGCCAGGCAAGCCACCCCCATGTCCACCCACATGCTCCCGAGAGCCAAGCTGGTGCCCTGGTTTGAGGCTCTCTGAACCCCTGGGGCCGGGGAGTGGATGTGCCAGCAGCTCACCTTGGAAGGCACTGCCCAGGGCCACCTGATGGCTCAGGAAGAAGCTGGGGCCAAAGCCACAGGCCTGGAGGTGCAGGGTGCAAAGCACGGGGCAGGCCCGCAGGACGGAGGCCAGGGCCTGGCCACAGCCATCCCCGAGGGGGTTCATGCTCAAGTCCAGCTCTTCCAAGTTCTGTGGGAGACACAGGGCCCCCAGAGGGTCTGGTGTTTGCCACCTGGATCTGGGCGCTGGCCAGCGCTCTCAACTGCACCTCCCCACCAGGGATGGGCTGGATGTGGATACTCAGATGCTGGTGTTCCCTGTACCTCTTACCTGCAAGGTGGTCTGCCCCAGGAGGCCCGCAGCAAGCTGGCGCAGGCCTTCAGGGCCCAGGTGGTTAGAGGACAGGTCGAGGAGGGTCAGGCCGGGCACGGTGTTCAGGGTGGCCAGCAGCTCAGCAACACACCCATCCCCCAGCCGGTTCCCGGCCAGGCGAAGCTCCCGGAGTGCTGAGTGCAGCTTCAGGGCCCGCAGCAGTGGCGTGAGCTGGGCCTGGCGCAGTGCCAGGGAGCAGGCGCTGAATGTGGGGGCTGAGCCCTGGTGCTCCACGGCCTGTAGCACCTGCTGGTGCTCCCCTGGGGAGGGACATGGTGTCACCAGGACAGGTCCCGCCTGTCCTGCCCTGGGAGTCAGTGGTGGCCAGTCAGGCGGCACCCCGCCCCCCGATCCAGCATGAGCTCCAGGGCAGCTCCTGGGGCCCCAAGGCATGCTGCAGAGCCAGGGTGCGTGGTGCTGACCCACCTCCAGATGGAGCCACCTCCTGCCCCCACTACCTACACGCTACGGGGCCACTAGGTAGGGGAGGAAACCCTGAGGCCAGATGTGGCGGGGGGACCCCAGTCAATGCCTGGGGTCCTGGGACTGAAGGCCGTGGGCCTGGTCTAGTTCTCTGCCCAGGTCTCCGCAGGGCTGCCTGGACCCTTACCTTGCTCCAGGGTCTGGCAGGCCCGGCGGTAGCGGTCCCTCAGTGGGGGGAGGTCCCACGAAGTCACCTCAGCCAACACCTGGCGAGCAGCAGCGGTGAGTGGCCCCGACCCGTCCTAGAGGACGCCCCCAGCTCAGGGCCCTGGCTCTGGCCACTCACCTCCTCGTTGCTCTGCAGCACGTCGGGGATGGGGTCCTGAGGGGCCAGCAGGGCCCCCTCTTTCTGCAGGGAGAGCCGAGGCAGCAGCCCGGAGGCCTGGTAGTGACGCTGGGCGGCCTGCTCAGCCAGCCAAGCCACAGAGTGGGCCTCCCTGTGTGGGCACGGGTGCGGGCTGAGTACAGGCAGGTTCCTGCCCTGCCACCTGGGGGTGCGCAGCTCCTCCCTCTCCTCCTGTCCGCCTGCGACGTGCACACCGGGGCACCTCCAGGCCACTCTTAGGGATCCCAGGGCCTGGCAGACCACTCGGGGCCTTCCTGAGCCCGTGCCTGCCGGCACCTCCCCGCAAGCAGTCCCCCAGGGGCGAGGGATAGGGCCAGGTGGGCTCTCATCACAGGTCTCATCTCGACAAGGGCCCTCTACTGCCCCCGGGCACCATCCCCAGCACAGAGCCCACAGAGGCACAGCGAGCCGGGCGCCGGGAGGAGACACCTTACCGGTGTGGAACGGGAATGAGGAAGAGGTTGTCCTGAACTCGAACTCGGACTCGGATGGGAGGGGGCAGGACCTGACCCTAGGCGTGGGGGCAGGGAAGAAGGGGCTGAAGCCAGGAGAGACAGGCCCCTGCCCATCCTCTCCCACAGCCTGGGTGGCACTCTGCCCCAGGTGTGAGCACCCACCGGGAGGCGGCCTGCTGTGGGGTTTTCTCCAGCGGGCGCCACGACCCTGGGGACGTCGGGGCTCCGTGCGGGCTCTGTGGCCGGGTTGTCGGCTCTGTCTGCTCTGACTGGTGTGCTCCGGCTCTCGAGATAGGGCAACCGGCTCTGCCGGGCCTGGGCCCGGGGCCTGCGTGCCGTGTCGCTGCCTGGGCCGGAGACACGGTGTCTGCCGCCATCCCCACTGCTCTGGGGACGGGCTGGGCGGTGGCCCCGGTGACCAGGGCTCATTGGGAAGTCTTCCTCCAGCCAGTCTCTGGCCAAGCACTCCTCCCTAGGGATGAGTGCTGCTTGGGGGATGGGCATCTCGCTGGGCCCTCGCAGTGGACTGGGGCCCAGGCGGCAGGTCTGGGCACTGCCCACTCCACGGATGGCTGCCCGGTAGGCAGCCCAGCTGGCACTTGTTGTGGCTGCCTCCCTATCGCTGGCAGGCCCGGGCATCGGGGCCTTGGTCTGCAGTGATGGGCTGGCGTGCCGGGGCCTCTTCTGGGTGGGCTGGGACGGGCCAGCACTGTCCTCGCCCTCTGAGCTGCTACTGCTGGCCACTTTGTGCCTGCTCCTCCGAGGTCTGGCCACAGTAGACACTGCCAGCCCCTGGGACACTCTGGTGCTGGCTTCACAGACCTCTGGGGTTCCTGGGCAAGGACTTGAGGGAGGAGAGGTCTCAGGGTCAAACAGATGGTTACTTGGGAGGGTCTGTGGAGCCTGGGAGCTGTGGGGAGCTGCGGAGAGAGCAATCTCTTGTGAGACAGTGCCTGGCACATGACGGCCACCCTGGGCCCAAGACTCTCAGGCTAAGGAGTGGAATCCCCAGGGGCAGAGGAGGCCCTGCTTACCTCGACCCAAGGAGGCCGCTTGGAGCAGCCTCCCCATGGCAGCTGCCTTCTCCTGCGTCTCACTGTCCAGATCCTTGCCGTACAGCTTCACCCACTGCTGCAGCGTCTCCAGCGGGCTGTGGCCCTGGGGGTACCAGTTGGGCAGGGCTGGTGGCAGTAGCTCCACCCACCGCTGCCCACGCCCACCTGGCCTGTGTCCACTCACCTGCCTGGTGCGGAGGGTGACAGAGGCTCCTCGCTCGATGAGCAGCTCAGCCACCTCAAAGTGGCCACAGTTGAGGGCGTCATGCAGGGGCGTGATGCCGTCACAGCCCTGGCCGCCTGGGTCATCCACTGCAGCCCCGTGGTCCAGCAGGAAACGGACGATGTCTGCGGACAGGTGCATGAGCTGGCTCCCAGGCCCTCTCTCGGGAGGGACACATCCCCTCTCCCCATCACAGGCCAGAACCCCTGTCCCATGCTCACCCAGATGCCCGTAGTTGCAGGCCTCGTGCAGGGGCGTCCAGCCACAGTAGTCCCGAGGGTTTAGGGGGTGGCCCTGTGACCAAGAATGGGAAGGAGCCTGGCCCCGAGTGCCCCCACCAGCCTAGCCTTTCCCTGGCACTGAAGCCTGCAGAGGGTGCCACGGGCGCACCCCTCAGCCTGGCCTGGCCCAGATCACAGCAGAAAGAGATGCTCCCTACCAGGAGGGACAGGGTCCCCAGTTCTGGCTCTGGCCCTCCAGCCCTGCCCTGTTCCCTGGGGAGATGGCCCAGTCTGCGGGGGCAGTGCCTCCCTGCCTCACCAGGTCCTGGGTGCGGCCCAGCCTGCAGGGGGGTGCCTACCTGCCTCACCAGGTCTTGAACGCGGCCCAGCCGGCCCTCGATGCAGGCTCGGTGCAGCAGCGTCTCTCCCACGTCGTTTCGCCGGCTCCACTGTGGGCACAGCCCAGGACGGGGGCAGAGGCATGAGGGGCTGGATGGCACCAGTGACCACAGAACGGTCACTGTCCTCAGCCCGCGGTCCTCACCTTGTTCACCCTCTGCCGGCCCAGGCAGCCTCGTAGCTCCTCATCTTCCTCCAGTGGCGGGGACGCGTCGGCTTCGTTCTCTGTAGCAGAGCCAAGCCCGCCACCCTACGTGAGCTGGTCCCTGCGCCGAGGCCTCCCGAGCTGAGACTGCCCGTGGGTCAGTCTCCCCCAGCCCCAGACCTCCGCTATTTCTTTCCCAGGTCCCGCCCTCGGTGAGAGCAGCTGACGTGGGGCGCAGGTGTCCTTCACTGCGTGACACCTGTGTGCGCCCGCGCAGCCCCACTGCCTCTGGGGCGCCCACCCTCCCAGCACCTGCTTCTCCACCGTGGGTTCCTCTCACCCAACTGCTTAGTGGACAGCATCCCTCTTCCACCTGCCAGGTGCCCAGCTGTTCCCTCCTCAGGAGTCAGAAGCCCGCGAGCTGGCCCCAGCCACCCCAAGCAGGCGCCAGGGAGCGAGCCTCACCACTCTCGGAGAGCTCCAGCTCCGTGGCCTCCAGAGCATCGTCGTCCTCCTCGTCCTCCCCGTCCCCCTCGTCCTCCCCGTCCCCCTTGTCCTCGTCTCCAGCCGCTTTCAGTTCCTGCAGCCTGGTTTCGGTGCTGGGGGCCTCCTGGGGCTGCAGCCTCAGCTGTACAGCATGGAGGTGCTTCAAGATCTGCCTCTGAGGAGAGGGGGCACCCAGCTCAGGGCCATGGGCAAGACAGGGCCGCGGGCAGTCAGGCTCCGGGGAAGCTGTGTGCGGGATCCCAGCGTGGGTGGGCAGGCGCTCCCCACCTGCAGCTGGGGCTGCCCGGCCAGCTGGGCGCAGCCAAGAGCCTTCTGGAAGCACAGCGCCAGCACCTCATAGGCATCGCCAGCCTCCTCACGGGACAGCGCAATGTTCAACCAGGTCTTGGCCTCCTGGAGAAGTACAAAGTTGACGGCTATGGCCCCCGCTGCCAAACCCGAGATGGCGGGTGGCCGTCCCGGGGGTGCAAGGCCCCCCCGTGCCCACCCCCAAGGGTGGCAGCCCTGTGATGGAGCCTCGGGCAGGATGGGGCCATGACTGCTCACCTCCAGGGGGTTGCCCTCCTGCAGCTTCAATTCCGCTTCGTAATGGTGCACAGCTTGGCGGTGGTCCTTCATGTCCCCCAGGGTGGCAGCCAGGGACACGTGGATGACGGCCAGCTCGGGCCCCGGCCTGCTGAGCAGCTCTGCAAAGTGCAGCTGGGGGGCAGCTGCCGTCAGGCCAGGGCTGTGCCACCCCCTGTAGCCCCTGCCATCCGCCATGCCCGCTTGGCACACACCTGCTTCTGGTAGGCTGCAGCGGCCTTGGGAAAGTCGCCTGCCTTGGAGAACAGGTCCCCCAGCTGTTCACAGATGCCCATGGCAACCTCGGGGTCACTCTCCTCGGACTCCTCTAGTCGCTGCTGCAGCTGGATCACCGCCAGCACTGCCGGAAAGAGCCTTATGCAGGGATGGCCGGCGCGGGCCTGACCCAGCTCCAGCAACCACCAGACCCAGCCTCTGCTCACCCCCAGTAAGGGGGTGGTAGGAGGGGCTACCTCGTGGGGTCACAGCAAGAGAACCCACTAAGGTCAGCACAGGGTAGGGACTGGCCTGTGGCAGGGATGCAGGCAGGGGCCCTGGTGACCACTACTTATCAATGGAGGACACCGGGCCACTTATCAGTCCCACTAGGCCATACTCCCGCCGTTAAGCAGGGCGTCTTTTGTCTTGGGTCTGCCAGTGAAGACGCTGGCTTATGAGCAGACACCAGCCTCCTGACCACCCAGCGTGCCTCCTACACTCCTTGCTGAATGGAGGCTCAGAGAACAGTAAGACCCCTCCTAACAGGAAGTGGTGGGGATGGGCCTCTCCCGATGGTGCCCCCTCCCCAAGGACGCATGCCCTGGCCTCATGTGCTGAAAGAAGGAGCCCTCCCTACCCTGTCTTGGGGGGTCGAGACCCCAGTGCCCCTCCTAGGCTCACCATACTTCAGGGTCCGGCAGACTGAAGCTTTCTGCAAAGGCTTCTGGGAGCCGAGCCGATAGGCCTTCTTCAAGGCTCTCTTGGCAGCCAGGAAATCCCCGAGGTCTAGGAGGACCTGGGGGGCAAGGGAAGGTAAGCCTGCAGGCCCCTGAAGGCCCAAGCCCACCCGAGGGCCGAGCCCAGGGCACCTGCGAGAGCAGCAGGCAGCACTCGCTCTCCAGGAAGGCCTGCTTCAGGACGCGCGCGCACTCCCGTGCCCCCTCCAGACAGCGCATGGCCTGCGAGTGCTGCCCCCGCCGCCAGTGGATGGCCCCCAGGTTGTAGCGGGCTCGAAACAGGTCTTCATACAGGTGGTTCTGCCTGTGGGGGGACGGGGCTGTCGGTGCCCGGGGCTCCTGCACAGGGACAGCAGAGCAGGCACCCACAGACACCACTGAGGGCTCCGGCCCCACAAAGTCAAGCCAAGCCTCTGCTCCCAGGAGACTGACAGGGCACAGGGGTGAGCCAGCTGGCTGCCCTCGCCCTGGCCACTTCCTCCAGGGGCAGGAACCCAGATCCCCCTGGGGCCTGGTGGGGCCTTACTCGGCCAGGAAGATGCTCTTCTTGAAGTAGGCACTGCACAGGCCCACCTGCTGCAGGCTCTCGCAGGTGAGGCCCAGGTTGAGGTAGATTCGGGTCCTCATCTCACTCAGCTCTCGCTTGGGCAGTGAACCTGGAAGATGCCCCTGCAGACACTCAGTGCCCCACCCCCATTTGGGGTCTCCGGCCTCTCCCCAACCCTCTTCTAGCCTCTCCCTGTAGGTGCCACGGGTTCTGCTGCAGATAGAGTGAAGGGAATAGAGCAAAGGCAGCCAAATCTGGGGTTAGGAGGAGCACGGGATTTGCAGGCCGCAAAGAGGGGGGTGGGGGTGGCTTCTGAGAGCCAGTCTCAGCCTCACAAAGGGAGGAACCTAGACAGGGGACCCGTCACATGGGCAAGGAGGCTGTAGCCTCTTCTCCCTGCAGAGCACAGGAAGCCAAAGTGGGGGAGGGCCAGGCCTAAGGGCAGTCACCCTGCAGCTTCTCATCCAGGATAGCCAAGCTTTTCTCGAAGGCATCCTGTGCCTGCTGCAAGGCGTCCTGGGACTGGTGGTGGTCATAGATGTCCAGGTGGGTGCGGCCAATGGTGGCCCAGGCCCTCTGCTGCTCAACGTGGTTGGAGAGCGCACACGCTAGCTCCAGGTAGCGGTGCTGGTGCTGGAGGCACAGAAGAATGGCCACTGTGAGCCAATCCCCCCCGCAAGCAAGCCCCACATGTCCCCCAAGCCCCCAGGTGCAGGCAGAAGCCAGGCTACACACACACTGTTTCCTCTATGCCAAGCGCTGCCTGTGGGGACGGTGGCACCACATGCTGACCAGCCAGTCACACAAGAAGAGACTGACTGGGAGTCATTGGTGCTGCGGGAACACAGAACCCAGGGCAGTTCTGTGTGGATAAAAGGTCTGGAATCCAACCCAGCCAGCCCCCGGTGATTTCAGCTCCAGTAGTAACATGTTCATCAGTGGTTTCTGCAGCCACGCTCCCAGGAGAGGCTGTGGTGCATGCATCCAAGGACCAGGTGACCACTGCTGATGCAGGGCTCTCTGAAGCTGAAGCCGCATCGCACCATGTCCCCCTCTTCCCTCCAGCCAGAGGCCTGGACGGCAGAGACCTAGCAGGCTCTGCCCCCAGGAGATGCAAACCACGGAGTGTCGACTGTGGCCAGCGTGGGGGCGGGCCGGTCTCCGCCCACCTGCAGGGCAGCCGAGTAGTCTTCCATCTCCGCCAGCCGCTCTCCGATTTTGCGGTGGGCCACGGCGCAGCCCAGGGGGTCGTCGGTGGTCTCCAGGAGCTGCAGCTCTTGCTGGTGCTCTCGCAGTGCCTCCGCGTAGCAGCCTGGGTGGGCGGGACAGGCTTCAGTCAGACTGGGCAGTGGGCCAGGGGCAGGAAGGCCAGTGAGATGGCGGCCGGCCGGTACTCAGGAAGCCCTTACCCCCGGTCCTCCCGGTCCCAGGCCCCTCCGGCCCCTACTCCACCTCACGCACCATGGCTGGCCAGGAGTTCCCCTAGCTGGTGGCAGAAGGAGGCCTCCTCCCGCAGCTGGCCGCTCCTCTGGGCCTTAGCTTTGGCCTTGCTCAGCTCTGCAGAGAGAATAACGAGGCCTGAGCGCTGAGCCTCTCCGCCCGGGAGGGCCAGGGCCGTCTCCAGCCCCCGCGCTCGGGCGTTTTTCTCTGGACTCACGGCGAAGCTCGCGCTCCAGGCTCATCCTGTAGTCGCCGCGCCCGGGGTTCCGGACTTCCCGCGCTCTCTGCTGGCGCGGCGGCCCCGCCCTCCCTGGCCCCACACGCAGGCCCGGTCCTGCTGCGGAGCATCTCGGGAAGTGTAGTCCAGGTGCCCAAAGCATCCTGGGAGTTGTAGTAGGGCTGCGTTAGCGCTCGAAGCGTGGAAGGCGCCTTCAGCACCCGGGTCTTCTGCGCGCGGAGCCCGGGCCCCGCCCCATGATCGCAGCGGCCCTTGGGGTGAGGTCTCCCGGGCTCCCGCCGCTTGCTGCCGCTGTTCTGGACACCCGCGCGACCTGGTCTGAGGAACGCACTGCCTTCGCAGGGGAGGAGAGGAAGGCCTCGGGGACCACGGGCACTTGGGCGCTCGGATCTGTGTCCCCGCAGAACCTGCATCAGCCGCGAACGTGCCGGAGTCCTCACACGCGGGGACTCCGACCTCCAGTGCTGCCGGCGGGAGGGGGGGTTTGAGTTCCAAAATGAACTGAACTTCTCAGTGTGCTCGACGGTTGTATTCCTGGAAAACTCAGCGTGCGCTCGTTAAAACTGCAAAACCGTCGTGTGCTGAGAGGTAAAGGGGGCAGGATCCGAGCCTGGAGCGCTGTGGCCTCAAAGCTGGGAGATCTGGGGCGTGGGGAGCCCTGGCGACCTCTAAGTGCCCGTCCTGTACCCCACGCCTGGAGAACCAAACACCTGCTAGGCCGTGTGGCTCTGTCCCCGCTGCCACTGCGGGTCCCTGGGCCCTAGGTGCCAGGGCTAGCGCCCCAAAGGCCCTAGAGGAGGTCTGGAAGAACTGGGAGGCAAATGTAATGAAATGGGGCTTCCCTGAGACTGTAAAGAATCTGCCTGTAATGCAGGAGACCTGAGTTTGATCCCTGGGTCAGGAAGATCCCCTGGAGAAGGGAATGCCTATCCATTCCAGTATTCTTACCTGGAGAATTCCATAGACAGAGGAACCTGGCCGGCTGTAGTCCATGGGGTCACAAAGAATCAGAAATGGAGTCAGACCCAATGGGGTAAAACTCTCAGCCAGTGGATGGGCAGCAAGGCCTGTTGGGGAGGGAGCTGTATGGAGGGCTGCTGGTCCTCAGGTCCAGGGAAGGTTGCCCAGGGCCAGTGGGTGGCTGCAGGGGTGGGATGAGGCTGAGTTTGGGGAGCTGCAGGAGGGCCTACTCTCAGCCTCCTTGAAGGGTGTGGGGCTCTCCCCTGCCCCCCACCGTCCCCAACATGGATCCCAGGGACAGGAAACCAAGGTGGCTGCTTGGCAGGCGGGCTGTGAGGTTCCAGGGGCACAGTGAGATGCAGGGTGGGGATGGGGGAGTCAAGTCGTGGGAACAGACTGTCCCAGCTGAACAGGGTGTCTCCCAACACCTCTGTGCCTCCAGCCCTCCAGCACCAGCATCCACAGGGCAGCTCAGGTTCTGGGCCTGATCCCATTTCATAGAGGACCCAGCTTCTCTAGCCTTGGCCTTCTGCACCCATCAGACAGGGATGCGCATTCAAGGCACTGCCAGCCAGAGCTGGGGGCCTGGGGTGGGGAGACTGCAAGTTGGGGCCAGCCTCAGCCCCTGGCTGGGAGGCCCATCTGTGAGGCTGTCTTGTAAGGAAATACAAACAAAACTTGGCTTGGAACTTTTTAAAAACTATAGAGACAGAAAATATCGAAAGAGATTATAGACCACAAAAGCAACATAGTATGTTGTAAAAATACCTCTTGACTCCTCTTTTTAAAAAATTATTTTTTATTATTTTTGTAAATGTCTCACTTTGGGCTGAGAAATGTAGTGTTTAAAAGGAAGTGGGGTGAGAGGGGGAAGTGGGGCTCGACCTGTGCCCCCAGGCCTGCCCCCACATCTGCTGAGGTTGCGCCCCCACATCTGCTGAGTTTGCACCCCCACCTTCACCAGCTCAGGATGCTAAGATGGACTGGGATCCTGGAGACAGACCGCTGGGGCCTTCTCCTTTCTAACAACGTGACTTGGACACCCTCCAGTAAACCAGTGACTCCTGGTGAGATGCCACAAGCAGGTTCATGGCACCAGCCTCCATCGGTGGCCAAGAACACACTACAGTGTCCCAGGGTGCCCATCTCCACAGGCTGTAAGGCTCAGCTGCTGAGGTGACTGTCACAGGGTGGGGCTGTGGGATAGATTAGCAGTCTCGGGCACCCCTTCAGGGGGGGCCTTGCCTGGGCACCAGCCTCCCCCGCCCAGTGCTGGCTCGCAGGCCGCTGGAGCTCCTGGGCTGTGCCCCTCTGTGCACAGCTGACCTGGGGTGGCAAAGTGCTGCTCCTCCTGGCCCTCCCCACACACGCAGCACAGCTCTCCCGGCCTTGGTTTCGCCCCCGTCACACACCTTCACCTGCCCACCCAGGCGGCCTGGCCCTCTGCTGCCTCAGCTTCACACAGGCACCCACACACACACAGACCAGGTGAGCCCGCCCTGTCCTGCCCCCCCGCCCCCAATATAGTCACTTCGGAACCCACAGAGGGTGTTTGGCCCCAAAAGACCTGAGATGGTGTCACGGCACCATTCCACACACAGGAGACACAGCCTGCATGGACCTGAATGTCCTCACCTGTGCCCACTGGCAGGTGGGGGCAGCCCTGGAGGGCAGTGGGACCACAGCAGGGTGTGGCTGGGGTGGAGTCTTTCTTTGTGGAGGGGAGGCAAGACTGAGTCGGCCTTGCAGGAGTCGTCTCCCGCCAGCACCATGCCCTGGGTGTGGAACAGGGGAGCCCTGGGCCTGGGAGAGCTGCCTTGGCCACTAGGAACTGGGCTCAAGCTGTACCCCACAGCTCCTTCACCCCTCTGCTCAGCTCCCACCAGAGGGCCAGGAGAGAGCAGCCCCCAGAGACAGGCCAGGGTGGCCCTGCCCATCAAGCCTGCAGTGGGGGCCAGGCCACCAGGCGCTGCTCCAGGCCCAGGTGGGCTGGCTTGCGGGGAGGGAACCAGCTCTTTGGTACTGAAGCCGTGAGTGCGGGGAGCCTGGTCTCAGCAGGGCCCGCACCCGCTTCACGAGCAGGCCTCGGGGTCCCAGGCAGGGCTCCTCCCGCCGTGAGGCCCACAGGCCTGCACCTCAGGGGGCCACCTCCCTAGGGGAGGAACCACCTTCCTTGGGGAGGAACCACCCTGCCCAGCGCTGACTTCCACTGGATGCAGGACCAGCAGATGGTCCCTGAGAGCAGTCTGGGGGCAGCTGTACCACTCAGACCCTCAGCCAGCCAGGCCTGCTCACTGCCAGCGCACCCCAAAACTCTCCTCATGGCCTGGAGACACTGAGTCCTTGAGACTGAATACAGAAGATAGAGTCTCTTTTGCTAAATTTGTGTAACTTAGACAAGAGCCCTTAAAGGGTTTATTTTCCTGGGAAGAAACAAAAAATCACCCTGCATTCCGAAAAGCCTGCTGAGCCCTGTGGCTAAGTCTTGCCTCCCTGGAGCAGCTGGGGGTGGGTGTGCTGGGGAAACTGACTGCTCCCTCCCCGAGGCCTACAACAGAGGGGGCAGCGACTCCAAGTCTCTCCTGAGGGACGGGCTCTGACCTTGGCCAAACTGAAGACCCCATCCTGTTCAACTATAGCCACGCCTTCCTCTTGAACAAAACAGAAAGTAGGAAACAAGGGTGCCTTTTTAATTGCAATCAAATATGCTGTCTGTGGTCAGTGCCCCCGAGCCCGGCCCAGGAGCTGTGGGTGGCCCGGTGTGCAGCCCAGAGCAGGCGTGGGGCCCACTGCACGCTGGGGCTGGGGCCAGGCAGCTGAGCCACGCCACACCCCTTGGGTCCCCGAGCAGTGTCTCCTCTTCGGGGCCCAGCCTCCGGTGCCCAGGACAGGGGAGGTGGGGCAGAGGGCAAGGGGGCTCCCACCTTCGCACACACATGCAGACATCCCAGGGTTCGCTTCCGTCCCTTCTCCGCTGAGATGGGCAAGGGCGCGGTGCAGCCACGGCGGCGGGTGTGGGCGGGGCCGCCTACTTTTGAATCTGGAACAGGAAGAGCCGCAGGTTGATGTTCTTGGCGGCCAGCAGCTTGTTGCACTCCACGGAGTCGACGATGGGCAGCGGCACGTAGTCCGTCTCGTTGCTCTCGTTGGTGAACACAAAGTGGTAGATGACGGGGCTGATTTTCACGTCGTCGTACGGGCCCTTGAGCAGCAGGAAGGAGCACTCCAGGGGCGCAGTGACCTTGCTCTTGAGCAGGAGCTGGAAGGAGAGGGTGCGCTTGCACGAAAGGTTGGGGTTGCGCTCCGAGTCGTTCACGCGTGCCTTCAGGACCCACGTCTGGTTCAGCACCGTGAACCGAGGCGTCTCATAGTACAGACGCGTGATGAAGTCGTCCGTGCGGTACGGCCGGAACTGGACCTCTGTGGAGACAGACAGGCCGGGGCCGGCGGTCAGAGGGGGCAGGGCCAGGGTGGCGCCTTCCCGGCCGGCCGAGAAGAAGGGCTCGGCCAGGGAGGAAGGCAACTTACCCGGACACAGCAGCTCTACTTGTCACAAGGCAAATCAAACCCATTAGGGCAAACGAAGGCGCACGCAAGCTTTGGGGGAACAACTACAAACAGAAGTGACACTCGTTAGCGGCAGGGAACCCAGAGGCTGCGAGGGGAGAGTGGCCGGCGTGGCCGGACCCCCACTGGCCCCTCCTCTTCCCCCCGGGGCCCCGCAGGGGGAGCGGCCCCGCCCAGGGGAGCCGGGGTAAGCAGACACACAGACAGGATGCAGTTCTGTGAAAAAGTGCACTTTATTGGTTCCGATACAGAGCTGCCAGAAAAGCTGGTAGCTGGGCTGGCACGTGGCCCCCGAGCCCACACTGGGCCTCAAGGCGCAGCCCCATTGAGGGCCCAGTCCTGGCTCTGCCAGCTGGCCGAAGGGCCCCTCGGTCAGCGGTGACTGCCGCCACACAGTCCTCGCAGTAGAGCCCGTGGCCCCTGGCCGGCAAGTCCCTCTGCAGAGGTGGCCAATTCTCCCTTCCCGGCCACTGCCGCAGTCACGATGCCTCGGTCCACAGGGACTCTCCAGGCTGGGTGGTCTGGGACACGGTGCCCACTACGGCAGCCAAGGCTACGACTAACCAGAGCCATGGCCTTCTGCTGCTGAGGCCAAGCCCTCGGCTCCCTGGGCCTCCGCGGGCCAGCACGGAGCCAGGCCCGGCCCAGGCAGCACGGTCTGACTGCTGCCTGACTGCCCTTGACGTGGAGCTGGCCGCCGGGCGTGAGCTCCAGCGAGCACAGGCTTCCTGCCATCCTCTGTCTAGAGCGAGCTCTGGCCTGAGTCCTGCTCCCCAGAGTGTCCAAACGCAGTAGTGGTGACCGGGAGAGCCCAGGAGATCCAGCGGGCCTGGGCGCAGTCCAGCCTGCCCATCCCTGGGCATCCACTCCCGGCTCTGTGGTTTGAGTCGGGCCCCCTCAGCTCGCTCTGGAGCCCCAGCCCTGCCCATCTTCTCACTGGCCTCAGGAAGCCTGCGGCCACTGCAGTAACTGCCTTTCGGCAGGACCCGATGTGATGACTGCTCTTCTTGCCCCTGGCTCCGCAGGGCAGGCCCTCAGCTCTCAGAGCCCCCCAGACACACCCACCTTCCAGTGAGACTCCACCAGTCCCAAGGCCGTGCAGCCCCCCGCAGTGAGGACACCACTTTGTTGGAGTCACAGGACCAGGGTGGGGACGCCAGGGAGAGGGGCCTCTGCAGAGCCATGCAAGGGCCCCTAGGGTCCTGCCCGGCCCCCCTGCTCGGCCTCCAGCCCTCTTCCCCGAGGCATCCTCCCACGCACCAGGAACTCATCCAGAGCCTGGCCACCGGGTGCATCTGCCCTGGCTCCTGGCTGCCGGCCCCGCCCCAGCCCGTGTGGGGTGCAGCAGGCGGCAGGGTGCCTCACCTGTGTAGCCGATCTTTTCAAAGCTGAGCAGGCTGAAGATGCTGTTGTAGAGCTGCATCTCCTTGCGGTGGCTTTGGTCCATCTCATCCAGGATCTCCATCAGCTCATTGCCTGTCTTGGTTGGGTGGGCACATGCGGCCTCGTGCACCGTCAGCTCGTGGAAAGGGCCGTGCCACGGGCAGCCGATGCGCTTGTACTTGCACTGCGTCACCCTGGGGAGGCGGTGAGCACTGCGGTCACACCCTGCCCATGCAAGGTGGCCGTGCCAGAGGTCCTCCCAAGGGGTGCCTCCACCCAGCCCTTCTCATGCGAACTGCTCCCTGAAGAACAAATACCCCGTGTGCTGGCCCCGAGTAGGGGTCAGAGCTCGGGAGGGCCTAGGAAGGAGCAGGGCATGTGTGAATTGTGGGTGTGCACACCACCTACACCCACCGGGGTGGGCCCCCCACGATAGTCCTGAGCCCTGCATGGCTCCGCTCCAGGGAGGCTCAGTGGCCTGGCTCCCTAGGGGATTGTGGAGCCAGTGCCCCCTTACGCCACAATCCCAGAGCCCTTGGGCTGGCCACACTCTACTGGCCCAGGACCACCAAGGACAGGCTCCAAGGAAGAAGTCACCATACGGCCATGAGGAACTCTGGAGGGCCAGGGTGACTCCAGAGGCTGCCAGGTGCGGATCTAAGCCCTGTCTGTGGGGCCTGCCTGCCCCAGCAGCTTCCCGCTGACCCCGCCCTGCCAGGGCCTGGAGGCAGGTGGACCAGCTGGTCCAGATGCTCACCTGTCCTGGCACTCCTCTTTCTGGTGCCTCTCTAGGATGGAGCGGGGGAACTGGCACAGGCAGAAGCCACACTCAGAGGGCAGCTCGCTCACGGCCTTCTCCACGGCCAGGTTGCGGCAGCAGAGGCTCTTACTGATCTCACAACGACAGTTGGGGCACGTGGCCTGCTCCTCCTTCAGCCGGGCATCTGCTAGTAGGTGGATAAAACAGCCAGCGCACATCAAGTGACCGTTAGTACACTGCGGAGAAGGAAAGGGAGACGAAGCTCACGGACCTGCGGGACCAGGCAGAGGCGCACCCGCCCCACGGCCGGCCCCTCCCAGGGCTGCAGCTGCAGGGGCCACAGGCAGGCAGCGGTCTGAGAAGCACAGGTCTGGCCTCCGGAGCCCGCACGGCCCCGTGGGGAGGGCGGGTCTCGAGGTGGCCCTTGCCGCCAGCAGAGCCTGACTCGGGGACGCCTGGAGCACACGTGCTCTCGGCGAGCTTCCTACCCTTGGCAGGTGCGCCCTCACCCAGGCCCTGCCACACTGGCCTCCTGGGCCGGCACAGGTGGCAAGGCAGTTGCCACCCCCCCAAGGGGCTGGCTCCCGCCAGCGGCTTTCTTAATGGCTGGCAGTACAGCCCGGGCAGATGGGGAGACCCTTGGCACAGCCTGGGCACAGGGGCAGCGCGTGTCTGCAGGGGATTGCTGGCTTTCGGCCTCGGAGCCGGCCCCTCCCTTTCTGAGCCTGTGGATCCAAGGGCCAAACGCTGTGGTTGTCCACCTCCCCTCCAGCCTGGGGGCCTGGTGTGTGGACAGCAGGCTGCTGGCTCAGCTCCCTCACTGAGGGAGGGTGCTCCACACATCCCCAGAGCACCCACTTGATGCCACTGACAAACTTGGGCTGTGGGCTCGGGTCTGCAGGGACTCACAGGGTTGGGGTAGAAGAGAAGGGAACCAATGGTGCAGAAGCAGACGAGCCATGTCCTCTGGGGCATACTGGGTGGTCGCTGAGCCTGGGAGGGAGTGTGGTGCCCCCCCTCTGGGCACCCACCTCCCCTGCGAGACGCCCAGGGCAGAGGATGAGCAAGCAGACAGTGCGCCCACCAGCTCCCCTGGGGCCCAGGACCCTTCTGCAAGTGGGATGCAACGCAATTGAGACGATCGGGGCTACTGCCAGGCCAGGCCCGCAAAAAGTGGGTCCTCAGTGAACACCAGCCTCCATCCCACCCTCCATCCCACCGCTCCAGGGTCCGGGCCCAGAGCTGAGGACTACAGGAGGCCGAGTGGGCTCTCAGCACCGACAGGCCACGCTTGGGGTCTAGTGGGTGAGGGGACTATGTGCTGAAGGCTGACTGGGGGCCAGAGACAAAGGCCTCAGACACAGAACTCAGGTCCACACAAGTGCCCTAGATCAGCTGCACTCAAATCTCAATTTCTAAGTCAGGTGAAAGGTTAAAGAGTGTGAGATGAGGGGGGAGCCTGGCAGGGTTTGCTCTGGACATGCGGGCTGGCTGAGGGTGGAGGTGAGGCTGGTGCCAAGAACAGTCAGGGCAGAAAAGGAATCTGTTCTGTCTACCCCCTGAGTCGTGGAAAAGCCAGAGAGGTCTGAGTGGAAAGGACAGTGGAGGACCAGGCACCACAGGCTGCTGCCGCTCACCCAGGTTGGGTGTGTTCTCCAAGCCCCCACGCGGGTGGGCCCAAGGGCCTGGCTGCACCAAGCCACATCCACAGAGAGGGTCGGTGTGGCCTCCAGAGGCAGAGAGGCAAGCAGGACCTGCTAACCTGACCGCTGACTCATGGGAGGAAGTGCCAGGCAAGGCAGCACCACACCTGCCCAGCACCCCAGGGAGGGAGCCGGCTGGACGCTGGGACCCCAGGGCCTGGGACCCCACACTACTTTGTGTGGCCAACGTTAGTTCTAGATGCCCTCAGGCAGGGCCCGAGGGTCTGGGTGGAGAGCAACAGCTGCTGCTGGGCCCGGCCCAGCTGACTTTTCTGGTCTCTGGTGGTCCAGCCAGGATGTGGGCCTGAGGGCAAGAGACTTGGGATGGGGTCCAGGGACCCCGTGAGGGATGCAAGGCTGCCCGGTGTGTGACTGCTCACTCCCGGCCCTGCCCTGAAAGTCCACTGCTCGGGAACAGACGGGGTGACCTGCAGGCCTCCCCTCAGAACTTGGGGGTTGCAGGAGAAACCCTGTTCCAGGCCAGCTCCCGTCCGGCCCCCCGGAGCCTCCAGACCTAACACAGGCACCAGCCCTCTCCTGGCCTCTGGGGAGACACGGTGACGGCCCCTCCAGCCCTAAGAGCTCAGTTCTCAGATTGAACACGGCGAAGCAGTGCTGCTGGCCTGGCTGAGGGGCAAGCAAATACCCACAGCTAGTCCCTTATCGGCCACCCAACGGACACTCTCTGGGGGGACAACGGGTGACCTGCCTGCGGGTCTGTCTGCAGTCACCACACTCGAACCCTCCCCACATCCAGGATCCCCTGGACCCCCGACCAAGACCCAACTCTGCACACAGGCCTGGCAGAGGCAGCGGGCCTCTTGCCCAGCCAGAAGTTGGGTTTCAGAGGGCTCAGCCCAGTACTGGCTGTGTGCCAAGCCTCTGATGGACAGCACCAGCCAGGGCAGGCCAGAGTGCCCCACACAACTGCCAGGGCCAAGCCCCTGAGAGCCTGGGCCCGCCACGGAGCAGCTCCTGCCGCACCCAGCCTGGGCTGCTTGCCCACCACCTGCCAGGGAGACCTGAGAGACAGGAAGGATTGGGGAGGGGGCTCCAGGCTGGCCAGATCCCACAGGCCACCGGCAGGACGACCACAGACTGGCCACCTCCCTTTCTGGGCTTCATTTTCTCAAGCACATAAGGCAAAGGGACTTCCCTGGAGACCCAGTGGTTAAGACTCCGTGCTTCCACTGCAGGGGGCACAGGTGTGATCCCTGGTCGGGGAACTAGATCCCACAAGTTTGCTCCACCCCCCGCCCCCAAAAAAAAACCTGCAATGAGAACACGCGGGTCTTACCATGTGCAGCAGAGGTATGACAGCACCACACGAGGGCACAGAACTAACTGCCACTGCCAGTGGGCCTCTGCACACCCCTGCCCAGGAGCCTCAGGAAGGGCTCCAGGCACAAGCCTGCCTCAACAAAGGCCCTCCCTCCCACTGGGTTCTCCAGTCAAGTCCCTCTGCAACAGCCCTGAAGGAGGCATTCGCACCTGCCCCCGAGGTCATCACCTGGCCAGTGCACCCAGGCCGTGCAGGTCAGGCCTCTGCTTGAACCACTTTTCCCTGGGGGAGCTGGAGGCTGTGTCTGCACTCCTGAGAAAAAGCCCTGGGCTCTGGGCCTTGGGACAAAAGCAGGTCTTACAAAGTGCCCTCAGTACTTGATCAAGTCTTTGATCAGTAGGTCTTACAGCCCGGAGTGCATGGTCCCCTCAAACCCTGGGGTGCCCCCTAAACGCCACTGCTTACCAGTAAAGGCAGGCTCAGAACCCAGACTCACGGGACCAGCCCACTCTCCAAGCACAGTGGAGGCTCTAACCATCTTCGTGCCCCTCAGCCCAGCTGGAGCCACAACCCCCCACCCCGTCACCTGGCCCAGTAGGGCCTCATGGCACCTCACACCCCTGCACCCTCTGTCCAATGTCTCCTTGACCTCTTTCGTCAAGAGATGCAGAAGGCCCCTTCTCAGGGCAAGCCAGGACTCCAGCCCTCCCCCAGGTTTCAGGGCTGAAGCTCTGGGCCAGCAGCCCAACCCCCCACCCCAAGGCTCGGGGACCTGGGCGGGGACCAGGAGTGCTGCCTGGACCAAACGTTAACTCAACTGACAGCCAGCTCAAGCAAGCACAACTTCTCGTGGCCACAGACTGGTTCCTCCCCTGGTGTGGACGGCTAAGCAGACAGGTTCTCAAAGCAGGAGCCGGCAGTTTCAGCATTAGGGAAGAGGACCCCCAGCCACGTGGGTGGGCAGCCCTGTGGGAGACCCCAGAACATCACCACGAACAGAGTCTGCGGCACCAGGCAGGTGGACAGGCGCTGAGGCGGGGCACTCACAGGATCCCCAAGGCAGGTGCCCACGCTGGCCAGGACCCAGGCAGAGATGGAGCCACCCCTGCCTCAGGCCTCTCACCCACACGACCGCCCACCAGGTGGCTGAGGCCCTGGGCTGACCTGAGGCCTGCTGGGGACAGAAGGCACAGCAGCGTGGCCTCAACCCTCCCGTGGGGCAGACAGTGCCACTGGCCGGGCAGGTGGGGTGGGAAAGGCATCCTGCAGCAGGGAAAGGACGGCCTCGGCCCGGGGTGCTGCCTCAGCAGGGCCCGCGGGAGTGGGAGGGGAAAAGACCGAAAAGGGGCCCCAGGCAGAAGGGGCACCAGAGGAAAGGGCTGGAGGGGGCTCAGGCCTGAGGCAGTGGACCAGGCACCAGGCCAGCTGGAGCCACAGCCTGTGACAGAGGCCCCAACTCCTCCACCCTCAGGGGGGCACAGGCGCTCTCCTGGCTGAGAACCGAGTTGGGGTGGCAGAGCCTCTTGGGCCTGTACTTCAGAGGCTGGTCTGCGGCTCAGAGCCTTCGCTGACATCAGCGGGGTCAGGGACAAGTCTGCCTTGCGTGAAGGGCTGGGGGCAAGCCCGGACGGGGGTCAGAAGTCAGATGAGGGGGCAGCGCCTCAGGCCCACCTGCTGAAGCTGTGTTTCCCCCGAAGATGGCAGAGGAGCCGGGTCACAGCACCCTGGGGCCCCAGAACTGCATGCAGAACAGGCGCAGTACTGCTGCCCGCCGCGCCCAGCGCAGAGCTCCTATCCTCTGTCCCGGCTGCACCCCTGACCGCCTAACCCTACCTGGCTGCCCGCTGCTGTGCCTATCCGAGAGCCTGGAAAGCAGCCGCACACCTTGTCAGGCCAGGCATGAAGGATGCATCTAACACCCACATAAGAACAGCAAAACCAGCACCTGCCGTACCTGCTACAATCCTGACCTGACCCAACCTAACAAAGGCCATGGTGAGAACCAGTTGCATGAGCGCCCTGGTCTGACTCCAGAGCAAGAGTCCCAACCCAGGTGGTGTGGCGGACTGGATGTGGGCAAGGGTTTCCAATCAGGGACAGGTGACCAAGCCCAGGCATGCCACCGTGTCTGGTCTCGGCACTACCCAGGCTTCCCCAGAGGCACGGAGGTAGGAGCTGACGGCCAGAGAGCAAGCTCTCGAGTTGTGTGCCCAGCCACATCCAGAGGCCTATGCAGACACCCCAGCACCAGGCACTGCATGAGGGCTCAGCACGGTCACTGGCTCTTCTCCTCACCCCCAGAACCGGGCACCAACTGCAACAGCCCTCAGATGCATGGCACAGCTGGTGCCCGCCCCAAGCCATGTATCCTGGTGGGGTCAGGCTAAATGTTGCCTGTAGCAACAGAGAGCAAAATATACCACAACACCAGAGGCAAGCGCACCAGACAGCCCATCAGTGTAACTCACCAAGACGGCCAGCAGAAGTGGAGAGGCTGAACCCAGGCCAGGAAGACACGGCAAGCAGTGGGCCCCAACCAGGGACACGCAGAGAGCTCTGCGTCCACTCATTTCAAGGCAGTACATGCAGGACCCATGCCATCCTTGCCCAGATCCTCCCAGGAGAAAATGGCACAGGGCTCCAGGTCCATTTCAACCTCTCCCCCATCAATGACCCCATCCAGGGTGGCTGTGAAGGTGACCTGGAATACTACTCGCAGCAAGGAGCGACCAAGAAGCCTTCCCTCGGGGCCCCACTCACCCCAGGCTCCAGTGTGGGAACGGCTAGGCATTCACACCAGGGGCCCCCATCCCACAGCAAGTCTTCAGGGAGCCAAAGTGAGTTCTGACCTGTTGCGGGGCTCTGACCAACTGTTCCAGAGCCAATGGCTCTCCCACTGACCACATGCTCTACAGCTTTCTCAAGCCTCTAGAGATGAGAGGAAATTCACTCCCTGCCAAGGCCTGGTGTCACTGGGGAAGGATGGAGGTGGGGCAGACGGCCAGCGCCGGCACCATCCGTGGCTCTCCTTGCTCAGCAGGCCCATTCCTCGGGAAGCACTGAGCAGAGCCCACGAGGTTATGGGCAAGGCCATAGCCCACGTGGCCACAGTGCCCTCACCACCCTTCATCAGAGCTGCTCAGCCGCCTGCCTCCAGCCGGGCCAGGACAGACCTCAGCTCCCGGCACAGTGTGGGCCGGTTTGAACCAGCCAGGCTCAGAGGCCCGGTCACCAGAAGCTCTGGCCAGAGGCAGAAATGCAGCTGTCTCTGCTGAGTGGACCAAGAGCCGGCACTGCATGGTCTGTTCTGATGCCAGGTCCAGCTCCAGCCCACTCACATGAGGGGAGACGAGGCACCCCCAAATTCCCTTGGAATTCCGCACCATTGACTTGGTTTCCTAGTGTCTCACTTAAGGCCCAGGGAAAAGTCCTTCTGGAAGAATCAAAAGGTCATGGGCAACCAAAATGGGTAAGAGGAAGGACATGTCCTCAGGTGCACCCCGAAGCCTTGAGGGAGTTATGAGAGGCACTACCCCCATTTGTACTGAGCCAGGAGGCCTGTGGTACCCGTGAGCTAGGACCTCTGGCCAGGAGCTTCCCAAAACCCAGGAAAGTGAGTCGAAAACCAGTGTCCTCTCCCAAGGAACTCAATCCACTTCCCCACCAATGCCTCCTCTTTTGTTTCTCCATCATCCAGGCACACTGGGGTCGTCCCAAGCAGCCTCCTGCCAGAGCAGGAAGGAGCCGGAGATCCAGAGGCTGGGAAATGACAATCCACACTAGCCCTGCACTATTTAGCACAAAAATGACCTTCTCACCACAGCCCCCAGTTTGAGCGCAAGCAGGGGGACAAGGCCTCATCAGTCATGTCCAGCTCCTGTAAATGCAAACAAAGGTGACAAAAGTTCCTCAAAGCAGTTGGGGGAGGGAAATCAGAGATGGGGGTTGACATGGAAAGACAGATAGCAGAGAGAGCAGAACACTGCACAGTGATCCTGGGACCAGAGTGTGACCCTGTCACTGGGTGGTGTATGAATAGGATCCCCCAGGGTCCAGTACCCTCTCTGGTAGGCCTGAGCTGGTTAAGGATTCAGAGTCCAGCCACTAGGCTGCCTCTTCATGTATAAAGAAAGCCAACAGACCTCCTGGAGCGCCAGTAGCCTAGGAAGCCAGGCCTGGTGTGGGTGATGAGGGACGGGCAGGAGCCCAGTCTGAGGCAAAGCAAGCCCAGAAGGTGCTAGGCTGGGCTGGGGAAGGGGCCCAGGCTGTGGGGCTTGAGGTAGGCAGTTCATCCATACCAGGAGTGAGGGTTCGGGTGGGGGAAGGCAAGGACGTGAGCCCTTCCCTTCTCAAAGTTTTTCCAGAAATAAATAACAAGGGGAAGGGGATTTTTCCACTGCAAAGGGTAAAGGGATACAGGACGAACATGAGGACAAGTTTGGGCGGCGGCGGCGGGAGGCGGGGGGGTGTCTGCAAAGAAAGTGACAAGAACTCTTGAGGAAGAGCCAAGACCAGGGGCTCCTAGAGCCCAGGGAGCTCAGGGCTGCGGGGAGCAGGCCGGGAAGTGGGGAGGAGCCCACATCTGTCGCCAGCTTTCTCTGGGGTCAGTTTGAAGGTGGGCTGGGGAGTGCTGAAGAGAAGAGAACAGGGGAAGCGGGAAAGAGAAGGGGCGTCTAAGTGGGAGACAGGAGGTTCCGATCAGGGTATAAGAGCAGGAGAAAAAAAGGGGTTCCGAACAGGAAACAAAAAAGTTGCCAGAGAACGAGAAAGGAGCTTCCGAACAGGCGCCAGGGTCCCACTTCTGGGCCCCAGGGCTCCGGCCTGGCCTCCGAGGAGACGCGGTGCCGGGGGGCCAGCCGCGGCGGGGCTGGAGCCGAGCCGGGTCGGGGTTGGGCCGGCGGCCCTACCTGGTACACGGAGGCCTTGGGCAGGTCCAGGCAGACCGTGCAGCACAGAACCGAGTAGAGCCGCTCCTCCAGCTTCCCGCTGCCCGCCGCCGCCGCCGCTGCTGCCGCCTCGGCTGCCTCGGCCGCCCGTAGCCGCTTCTTGGGCGGCGCGTCGGGGTCGCCCGCCGCCTCCTGCAGCTGCCGGGCGCCGGCCAGGCCCGCCTCGTCTGGGAGCCCGGGCCCCGCCGCCTCACCCAGCGCCGCCGCCGCCGCCGGCCCCGCGGCCGCCCCGGGCCCGGCCCCGACCCCGACCCCGACCCCGGCCCCGGCCCCGGCCCCGACCCCGGCCGGCACGGAGCCGGCTGGCCCAGCGGCCGGGCCGCCTCCGCCAGCCTCCTCGGCGCCGGACATCGCGGCCGGCCGGCCCGGCGGGCGGGTGCCGGCGCGCTCCCGCGGCTGGCGGTTAGGGGCGCCGCGCGCTCCCTCTGTCCTCTCGCCGCCGCCGAGACCCCGCAGCCCCGCGCCCTGTGCCGCCGCCTCAGTGGGTCTGGCCCGCGCGTAGCCCCGCAGCCGCCGCGGCCACCGACCCCGGCGCGGTCGCCATCTTTGTTTTCGCTGCGCTCTCCCCCACCTTCCACCGCCGCCTACGCCCCCTCGTTCTCCCAGTCACGTGAGCTGCGTGAGGCCAATGGGAGGGCCTCTCGGGCGAGACAGCGAGTCGTCCAGAGCCAATAGGCGCGCGAGGACCCGCCCCTGCAGAAGGTGGGCGGGGTCCCGGGCGACCAGCTGAGGGGTGCTCACCCCGGAGTACCTGGTGAGCAAGGTACTTCCTGCCAATTCAGGTCCGGACCACACGCCTTGGGTGCCCAGGCAAGGAGGGCAACCTTGGACTCCCAAGTCTACATGTCTCTGCGCCTTTGTCGCCAGACACCCAGGCTTGAGTGCGCGGGGCTCTAGCCTAGCTCACCGGGGCGAGAAACTGCCGGCCACCTCTACCTCTCCGCCCAATCCCGTCTCCTAACCCGGGCGTTCGGAGCTGCAGAGCGGTCTACTAAGGAAAGCGAGGGTCTTAGGAAATCAGGACTTGCCTTGCACAGGCCGAAGGGCAAACGGGTAGAGGTTGAGTCAGCCCTGGGAGGGGATGTACATTTCTGTGAACAGCTGTAGGCTTCGTTTGCCTTCATCTCAGCCGGCGGCCAGTGAAGGTCACTGCCTCAGAGGACCACCAGCCAGACCTTGCAAGGATATTCATAACTCCATCGTGTCCCAGGAGAGCAAGGGCTACTGTATCTTCTCAGTCCAGGGGCCCTCCTGACAACAGGGCCGTCAGGCCAAGTTGAGGGAGACCCCCGAGTTGGTCCTGCACATTGCCTTCTTTTGCTCAGGAAAACCAGTTGCTGCCCTGGGAGCCTTAGGAAGTTCACTGCAGGACTCCTCAATCTGGCTAAAGAAGAGGCAGAGTCCATATTCCTGCTAAATCCCTCAGGTTTATTGGAGACCAAGCCTCTCTCTGGATCCACAACCATGGCCTGCCCAAAATCAAGCCTGAGAACGTGCCTGGGACCCGGTCCCCCTCATTTTGGTTTTGGGCAAGTCCTCACACTAAGCCAGAGAGGGAAATAGTCAATCTGCAGAAAGCTGGCTTTGGGAAGGAGAGTCTATCACTAGCGGGAAGGTGGTAGCTGGTCAGAAGCTTCGCTTTGTGGTCTCCAGCCATCACTCCCACTGTAGGCGCTGTGTGTGCAGGGCCCGGTGGTAGGCCCAGCTGCCCCCTGCCAGGGCCCAGCGACAGATGTCCTCCTTCGGCAGCAGCAGCAGCAGTCTGTCCTCCTCCAGCCGGCTCAGAAGACCTGCAGCACCCAGCATCACACCCCCCCACATTCCATAAGAGTTGGTTGTGAAAACGGCCACAATGAGGATGGTCACTGCGACCACCAGCACCACTGCCTGACCAGCCACAGAGCGGCCCTCAGCACCAAGGTGGTCACCAGCCACTGCCAGCACCATGCCTCCTCCCAGAAGCAGGTTGGCAGAGGAGCAGTCCCCATTCACCCAGTGGAAATCGAATGCCAAAAGGGGCAGGCCAATGACAGTGGCCACCCAGGCTCCAGCAAGACAGTCTTCATCCGTGCCCAGCCCTGAAGCCAGCATGGTGGCGGCGGCCAGGGCCTGGAGCAAGAAACCAGCAGCGGCCCCTCGATTTGCCTGTCAACACAGGGAAAGGAAATGTGGGGAAAAGGGGTCAGGACCTCCCTTTAAGCAGGGGAGGGTCTGGGGGTCTCAGGGAAGCCTGGCCCACACACTAACCTCCCACCACCCTCTAGGAATTTGGGAGTAGGCTACGCCCCTGCCCCGCCCCAATGTACTCACCTGGGCAGTGCTCAGGGCTGCATGTAGAGACACTGCTCCCAGCGCCAGGTGGGACAGGGCGGAGCTCCACTCGCCCCCTGGCCTGGGGGTCATGACACCTCAGGCGGTAGTGAGTTTAAGGGGACAGGAAAGGGATCCTCAACTTGAGAAGAATGTAGAAGCCCGGCGACGGGGAGCCTTAAGGGTGCCTCTTCAGGACTCCCAGGTTCCAGAGTCCCATTTCTAAGTATTGTTAAAGGCTCATCCGAAACTCGCGGGAGCCCTGACGCCACAACCTTGGGGAAGAAGGGCCTAAATAGGCCGGGAAGGGAAAATGCGGTGAGGAACCGGGGCTGGGTGGGCGTTATTTCTGGAGTCCTGGAACCCAAGTCAGGGTGCAGAGCCCTGCGCTCGGGGAGGCGCCGTCCTCGGAACCCGGTCGGGAAAGAGCGACAGCCCAGCACTCAGGCCGTTGACCACGACGCAGCGGCGAGCTGGAGGCCCAAACCAGCCCACCGCACCGCCCTCGGGCTGCTGCTCCGCCTCTCGCGCCCGGCCTGCGGCTTCCGAGCGCCGACCAACGAGAAGAGCGGCGGCTAGAGCGGCTGCGGGGGGGGGGGGGGCGGGGCGGGGCCAGGGAGTCTGGCCCCGGGGAGAGATGGGGTCAGATGGACGTGAGAGATGGGCGGGGCTGGGAGGAGGGGGGTCTCAGCTTGGGATGGGACACGCAAGTCCATGGTTTGCGGGGAGGGAAGGGGCTCGAGGAAGGAGCGGTGAAGGGAGGGCCGGTGAGGTGGGGTTGAAGGAAGGGGCGGTGAGGGGAGGGAGCTGAGGAAGGGGAGGTGAGGGGAGGGGCTTTAGGGGCGGGGGCGGGGCCTGGAAAGGGCCGAGGACCGGCCTTGAGGGGAGGGGCCGAGCAGGGGGTTCGCGGATAGGGAGGTTGGATGCTTGCGGGTAGCAGCCTCTGAGGGTTGGCGCCGCGCGCGGTCCTCCGCCGAGGACTGGTAGGGATGCTGGAAGAGGGTGCGGGGCTGCGCCGAGGGGGCGGCCGCCGGAGCATGCGCGCGGGCTCTGCGGCGGGCGGGCGCGGTGTCGGCGCGGGGACGCGGGGCGGCGTGAAGCCGGGCCCTCTGCCGCCCCGCGCTCCCATGTACGCCTTCTACTCGCTGCTCATCTACATCTTCTACAGTCTCTTCCGCAGGGATGGCGGGGCCGCGGCGGCCGTCGACGCTGAAAACCCCGCCCAGGTGAGCGGGGGAGCGCTCAGCTCGGCCGGCTACCCTCTTCCCGAGAACGGTTCGCAGGTCCCAGGGCGTTGACGCGGGGGAGGGCCCGTACCAAAGACCCCGTCTCTGGTGTTGGAGGCTGAGAGACCGGAGCCAGCCACCGAGCTCAGTCCCCGGAGGCAGGGACCCCACAGGCTGCCTGGCCTCTCCTCAGGGCCTCTCCCCCGCTGCCTCCCTAGAGCGCCCGCTGTAAGCCCGGGAGTCGCCGCCGCGCCTACCAGCCATCCGCTGAGCTGTGGACCGAGCTGACCGGCCTGGTCGGTAGGTACTGTTGGTGCATCGGGAACGCTGCTGAGAGATGCAGGGAGGGACCTGGCAGGCGCCGGCTGGTGGCCTGGCGTCCGACACAAGACCCAGCGCGCCTCCCCAACCCGCTTCCTGGCCTCGCAGGCTCTTCGGAGGCCGAGGATGGGTCGGCAGGGGGAGCCGAGCGCTGTCCGGCAGAGGTCTCTCTGGAAGAGGCTCTCGTGCGTCTTGCCGAGTTCCTCTCAGTCCAGCTGGGGGCGGAAGAGAGCTTTGGGACTCCTCCTGACCTGAGCAAGGTGAGCAGTTGAAACTCTTCCAGCTACCTGTTCTGCCTCCCCAGGTCCTCTGATCACCATCCATCGCTGTTTTCCCTACACCCGGCCCCCATTCTTCTCCACTTTGATACCTGTTTCTTTCCCAGCCCGGTGATGTTCCCCCACTATTGACGGTGACTGGTCAACTCTTGGCTCTCCTGGCATGGATTCGAAGTCCCAGGGGCAGGCAGGCCCTGTCCCAGGGGACGCAGCCTGTCTCAGGGGTGCAGCACCCTCCTCCTGCTGGTGCGTAAGGAGTAGTGAGCTGAAGAGGGAGTCTATCCAGGGGTTGACACCCCCCAGAACCCGAGCAGCCAGATGTGAGGTGCCCCCTTTCAGGCCACAGAGCTCTTCTGTTCTAATTGGATCCACCTCACCCCAGGATCCGCATTGCAAGAAGAAAGCCCTTCCCTTTCACCAAGGGGCGAGGCCCAGGGACAGCAGCCTCCTCAGCTGGAGGAGGACCAGAGGGCTTGGCAGCGGCTGGAACAGCTCATCCTTGGACAGGTGAGGAGTCCAGAGCAGCTGGGACCTGGGCGTCTGGGAAGGGCTGGGAGTCTGGGAGGGGACTGGAAGGAGGTGTTCCACCCTGTGTCCCTCCCTCCTTTCCAGCTGGAAGAGCTGAAGCAGCAGCTGGAACATCAGGAGGAGGAGCTGGGTCAGCTGCGCCTGGGAGTGGTGAGGCTGCTGGATGGGGGCTGGATGAAGGACCCAAGAGGGTACCAGCCTCCAGGTGAGTCCTGAGGGCTTCCTTCTCTCCCAGGGAGCAACAGACTCAGAGAAAAGGGTTCAGCATCTGACTCTGGAGAACAAAGCCCTGAAACAGAGCTTGAGCCTTACTCGGGACCTCCTGCTGCACTGGGGCCCTGCCCCCCACACCAGGGCCCCCCAGGTATCCTGCTTCTCAGCTGCGACCATCCCTGTAGCCTGGGGCTCCCACACAACTGGTCTCCAGCAGCACTGCCCATGATTTCTCAGGACTCACGCTCTGACCCTTCAGACCTGGGCCCAGACTGTGGGCAGCAAGTGCATGGCAGCCCTGTTCAGGAGTAGGACGCTGGGACCTTCCTGGTGCTCTTGGGGCTGAGCCTCTGTACTCCTCATGCAGGAGGCCCGGTTCCATCCCTGGGCAGGGAATTAGATCCCACGTGCCTCAACTAAGAGTTTGAATGCTGCAACTGAAGATCCCACACAGCCTAATAAATGCTTTTTAAAAAGGGGCGGGGGGGTGGGGGGGTGGGACTTGAGAATCCCCTCAGTTCACTCCAAGGCTCCTCCCAGTGGCTGACCCCAGGGGAGCAGAAGGACTTGGGGAAAGGACCCATGCATGGAATTGGGAGGCACGGATGTGTGATCAACTTTACAACCCTCTCTTAACTTTCTCATCTGTAAAATGGGGCAGCTGGAATGCACCCCCCAGTTGCCTCCTGCCTCCACAGTTTGACTGGCTCCCACTCCCCCTGCAGGAGGAGGCAGAAGCCCTGCTGGAGCTCCGGAGGCGGCTTCAAGAAGCCCAAGACACCACAGAAGCCCTCCGAGTCCAGGTGGGCACTGGGCCCAGGGGCTGGGAAGTCTGGGGCTCTGGGAAGGGGGTGTCTGAGGCAGAGCCTGGTAAGTGCCTGTTTCCTCAGTGACAGGGGTGGGGTTGGGTGGGGGCAGTTAGGGGTGCAGGAGGTGCAGCTGCAGGGCCTTCAGGGGGCCCTCCGGCAGCTCCAGCAGGAGACTGAGCAGAACTGCAGGAGGGAGCTGCAGCAGATGCGAGGGCAGCTGGCAGGTAAGCTCCGGGGCTGTGGAGCTCATGGCGAGGCGTGGCGTCTGGCCTCCCCTCACCATAGCCTCCCCCGCAGGACTTCGTGCTCGCATGGCCAGCTTGCGTCAGGGCTGTGGGGACCTCCGGGGACTCGTCAGCACCTTTACCCAGAGCTGCCAGGGTTCTCTGAGCGAAGCCCAGGGACAGGTCAGGACCGCTTGCTCCCTCCCTCGCACTTGCTCTCTGGCAGCCTTTTCACTGGCCTTCCCTTGGGGAGCCCCTGTCCCCGCCTCCTTTCCACTCCCAGGGTGTCGTCTGCTCTGATGGAGACCAGGGGCTCTGGAGCCAGAGTGACTGTGTCCTGTGCAGACTGGGGTGACAGTGGATCTCTCACATGGTTGCCAGGAGCCACCATTCTCCTCAGGTCCCTGAGCTCCATCCCAGGTCACTGAGAGATCACTCCCGCCCCCTGGGGCCTGAAGCCACAGAAAGCGGTAGATCACCGCAGCTGGGCTGCGGAGTAGATCCTGCCCTCAGCACCGCATCCCCCAGCTGTTTCCACTGCCTCCCCTCCCTGTGCTGGCCCCTCCCTCACGTCTCTGTCCCCTCAGGTTTCCTGGGCTCTGGGGGCACTGTCAGCTGACGGGGCTGGGACTCAACTCGCAGAGGCGCGGCAGAGGCCTCTGCCTGGATGCTCAGGGCGGCTGCTGGAGCTCAAGGGTACAGCAGGTTTGGGGAGCAAAGGGCTGGAGTGGCAGAGGTTGGGGACGTGGAGGCTCTTCACACTTCAGGACCTAGGAGGCAGCCCTGGACCTGATCTCCACCCCAGGAAACATCCGTGTGCTGTGTCGGCTGAGGCCAGGGACACCCTCCAGCCTGGTGAGCTTAGAGCCCGGCCCGGGTGGCACTGTTACCACCTGCTATCGAGGGCACCAGCGTCGCTTCCGCCTAGACTGGGTCTTCCCTCCGCACGCCAGCCAAGAGGAGGTGATGCTCCACCCTTGGATCTGTGTTGACTGTCTCTCAGATCCCCTGGAGTCCTGAGGAGGCGCCTGTCTGTCCGCCCTCCTAGGAGAGAGGGTGGCTGGACTCCAGCAAGGAAGGGAGGGAGCCGGGGGCCTAGGAGCAGGGCTGGCATCCTAGCTGGGCACTTGTTTTCCTCCCAGGGTTTTTCCTTTGCATCTGGCCACCAAGCTCTTGGGGCTTCCCTGGTGGCTCAGACGGTAAAGAGTCTGCCTGCAGTGAGGGAGACCCGGGTTCGATTCCTGGGTTGGGAAGATCCCCTAGAGAAGGAAATGGCAATTCACTTTAGCACTTTTGCCTGGAAAATCCCACAGACGGAGGAGCCTGATAGGCTACAGTCCATGGGGTCACAAAGAGTTGGACATGACTGAGCGACTTCACTTTCACCAAGCTTTTGCAGGCTGGGGAAGACAAATTATGGCTTAAAGGAAGATTAACATTTTCAAAAGTAACTTTGTGCCAGGAGAGCATGCATGAGGTGACAGTCCCGCAGGGCTGCAGGGTACGGCTGAGGCCCTGCTGTGCCCGGGGACCTCTGTCCCCCAGGCTTCTCTGGCTGTCCACTCCCCTGGCCCAGTGTTCAGACTGACCTGCTCTGAGAGGGGTACCCCTCCTTGCTTTGTGGTTGGGGGAGTGGGGACCACAGGTGAGCTTCCAGCACCTGAGCTCTCCCAATGCCCTGCTCAGATCCTGCCCTCCTCCCCTTTGCTGCCAGACCCAGGGAGCTGGAAAGCAGAGGCTCAAGTCCCAGCGCCCGCCACCTTGCTTCCCACACACCCTCTCCAGTGCACACACACTGTGCAGCTGGAGCTTCCCGAGCTCAGAAACAAGGCTGAGAGCTGGGAGGGTGAGGTGAGAGGCGGAGCTGTGAGAGATCAGACTGTGGTGGCCTCACAGGGACGGACTGTGGTGAGAGTGCCTGGCAGGTGGCCAGGGCTCCCTTTCACTTTCTGGGTCCCCACAGCTGTTTGCCACCTACCTCCATTTACCCCCACACCACCCCTACCCTGTGTTCAGCCTCCATGCCTGCTGCAGCCCTGGACAGGGGCCCCTTTGTGCACTGTCTTCCAGGTAGACAGGGCCCTCCGGTTCTGGAGGAGAGTTAAAGGCATCTGGCACTGAGCCCCCTCTCTGCAGGAGCACCTCTGGTGCTCCTTTCTAGCCACGGAGTCTGAGCCACCTCACTGGCTATTCTGGGTTCTGCTTTAGTGTCTGGCAATCAACATTTCAGACAGCACCGGCTCCGTACTCAGTTAGGCTTTCATGCCTCTGGGCATGGGAGTTGACCGTGTCATTGCTCAGGAGGCTGCTGCTGGTGTCCAGCTGTGAGCAGGATGCTAAGTCCCAGCTCCATGTCCCCTTCACCTGCTTCTGTGCACCCGCCCAGGGATGGCTTCAGGATCTTGGCTGCTGCCACCCCCCAGCCATGGGCCCTCTGGGTTCATCCTTCATGTGCCACGTGCTGCACTAGCCCTCTTTCCTCGTTATCACTTAATCCTCACAACAGGTGCCACTACAGTCCCCACCTTGCAGAGGAAAAGATGAGTGATTTGCCTCCAATCCCACCTAGGGTTTGAACCTGGCCATCGAGCCCAGGGTCTGGACCCTTGACTGCTACACCCCCAAGTCTCCCAAGCAGTCAGTCATCAGGACTCTATTACTCTGTTCCCGCTATTTGTCATGTTCCTTCCCTCTTTGGCTGGCAAATTCTTGCAAATGCCACCTTGTCCAGGGAGCCTCCTCTGTCTGTCGGGAGATCCTCGCTTCCCCTACGTTCCCCTAAAGCCAGTCTCCTCCCAGGGGAATCAAGTTATGGTCAAGTTCTCTTACCTCAGGCTTAGGGCCCTTCCAAACCCCTTGCACCCCTAGGTCTTCAGGGAGCTGGAGTCTGCTGTGCTGTCCTGCCTCGGGGGCTACAGTGTCTGCATTTTCACCTACGGTCAGACAGGGACGGGGAAGACCTACAGCATGGAGGTGGGAAAGGATGCAGTTGGGGAGCTCCGGAGCCAGGGGCTGGGATGTGAGCTTGCTGAGGCACCCCATGCCATCCCCAGGGGCCGCCTGAGGACCCCGGCATCGCTCCTAGGGCACTGCAGTCACTGTTCCGGGAGATGGGCACAGGCGGGCAGCACCGTGTGACCCTCAGCATGGTGGAGATCTACAATGAGGCTGTCAGGTCAGGGGCACCTGGTGCCTCCTGCCTTGCCCCCAGCCCCAACCTCTTCTGTCTCCACCCCCCAGAACCCCCAACAGAGCCCTGCCCTTTTTCACCAGGGACCTCCTTGCCCCAGGGCCTCCCCAGCGCCTGGCAGTGAGGCAGGGCCCAGCAGGCCAGGGGGGAATCCAGGTGGCCGGCCTCACCCACTGGGACGTGCCCAACCTGGAGTCTCTGCACCAGGTGAGGCTGCCCAGTGGGGCCCTGCAGTCCTCCAAGCCCCCGCCCTGTACCCGCACCTGGGGCGCGGGCCCCGCTACAGGCCAGCCCTTGTCCGCCCGTCCTGCAGATGCTGAGCCTGGGGAGGAGCAACCGGGCCACCGCTGCCACCGCCATGAACCAGCGCAGCTCTCGCTCGCACGCCCTGGTCACGCTGACACTGCGCACAGCGTCCCCATCGCGCGGTCCTGGCACCGCAGGTACCTCGGCGCCTGAGCCCTGCGGGTGCCTCGCTGCACCCACGCCGGGCCTCCGTCCACGCCGGGCTCGCTCGCTCCTGCAGGCACGCTGCACCTCGTTGACCTGGCGGGGTCCGAGCGCGCCTGGAAGGCGGGGACGGCCGGCACGTCGCAGGAAGACCGGGACGGCGCCCAGCGTCTACGGGAGGCTCGGACCATCAACCGCTCGCTGCTGGCACTGGGGGGCGTGATGGCCGCGCTGCGGGCCCGCCGGCCCCACGTGCCCTTCCGCGACTCGCAGCTCACGCGCCTGCTGCAGCCGGCGCTGGGTCCAGGCGCCACGGTGGTGCTGCTCCTGCAGGTGGGCTGGACGGCCGGCGGGGAGGGTGGTGATATGCATGCCAGGCGCCGCCCACCAGGGCACGCCCACCAGCGCCGCTACCCGCAGATCTCCACGCGGCCCGAGGATCTCGGCGAGACAGTGTGCTCGCTCAAGTTCGCCGAGCGTGTGGGCCGAGTGGAGCTGGGGCCGGCCAGGCCCCGCAGGGCCCCCCGCTCCGGGACGCCCTCCTCCCTGAGCACCGACACACCACTCTCCGGGACCCCCTGCACCCCGACGCCGTCGCCCGGCAGCCCTCCAAGCCCTGGCCTAGACAGCGGCTCCAGCTCGGCCCTGGCACCGCCGGAGGACCTGCCTTCCTAGTCCTGCCCAAGGAGCCTGGGTCACATCTCTGCGGGCAGAGGCAGCAAAATCCCTATTCCCTCATGACTTCCTTGACCTCTGGGGGCCGCTGCCCCCTAGACTGCCAGAGCCCACCCTCCTCTCCCACCCTGAAGGAGTGCTCTGCCTGGGGTAATTATCACAGTACCCCCCCCCCCCGCCCCCCTTATCACCATCTGCTGTTATCCTAGCGCACAGCAGGGGATCCCAGGGCCGCAGAGGCAGACCGCGGCCAAGTGGTCACCAGAGTCACTATCCCATCAGACTTGTGTTGAAATGTTGTCTATTCCTTTACTGTTACCTCCCCACCTCCATCACCCAAGCCAAGTAGGGTCTCCATTCTCAATCCCCTTCCCCCCCAAGGTGCTTCCTCTTTCCCAGGCAACAGCTGAGGGAGGACAGGGCTTTAGGCTGGAGCCCCATTAGGTTTTCCCTCCCCCAGCCCCAGCCAGGGAGGGGAGGTGACAGCTGGTGATGGATGGATAGATGGACGGAGAGCTGGAGAAGGTGGGACCAGGAAGGGCTACTCCAGGCAGAGCCCTGCTCCATCCAGCCTTGCCTCTA
This sequence comes from Bubalus bubalis, assembly GCF_019923935.1. Taxonomy (NCBI): domain Eukaryota; kingdom Metazoa; phylum Chordata; class Mammalia; order Artiodactyla; family Bovidae; genus Bubalus; species Bubalus bubalis. The sequence continues at coordinate 81,503,303 of NC_059171.1, forward strand.
GGGGTAGGAGGGGCACGACTAACCACTGGGCCGGGTGATGCCCTGCTGGGCCATAGCTCTTCTGGGGCAGCCAATAAACATGTGGACTCTCAGCGTGGCTGGTGCCTCTGTCTCAGGCTGCCAGAGTCACACAGACGTTGGTTTCTCCTCAACAAGCCTAAGGGTGGCAGAGGAAAGCAGCCCCTGCCCTGGGAGCATCACAAGCCATACCAAGACAGCAGCCAGCCTGGGGTGGGGGTGGCCAGGTCTCGGGGGTGGCTAACCCACACGTCATAGATGCTTTTGTTGGGTGGCACCCCCTGAAAGAGAGTATCTAGATCCCAGAGCAGCCTTGTGGGGCCATGGGTTTCCGGGGCCACCCCCCAATAGCCTGTGCTGGTGGAGGGGGGGCACCGGGGGCAGGAGGTGGGTGGCAGTGGGGCCAAAGGCATCACCACGTTGGGAGTGTAAATGGGCAAGTAGGAGGTGGGCAGCTGCCCCCACAGCGAGGCCCTGTGACCTCCACCAGAGAGAACCCCGGGGTCTGGGGTGCCCTGCAGTAAGTGGAGAGGCCAGGCCCTGGGCTCAGGGGACAGGACGGAGGGCTTGCTGTTTTCCCCCTGGGAAGTCTTCCCCTCTGCCCTGATGGGCCTTGGGAGGGGGCAGACCGGCCACAGAGGCTTCTCAGAGGGCGGGGGTGCAGCAGGCACCTCTCCCTCCCCTGAACGCTGTGAGCCTGACCGTCTGGGGCTGCTCCGCGGCGTCTCCTCCCCGGAGTCCCCTAGCAGAGACTTGATGCTGAAGCCCTCGCAGGGCGGCGACTGGGGACTGGGCGGCTGGTAGGGCCGGCCGTGCAGCACGTAGGGGCCGAGGTCCTTGGCGAAGGCTCCCCTCGCGCCCCTGCTCTGCCAGCGCCGGCACAGGGCCGTGTTCTGCAGCCGCAGCGCCTCGGCCGGGATCAGGCTCACGTCGACCGCCCAGAAGTTGCCCTTGGCCTGGGGCTTCGCGGGATCCTTGGGCACCTGGTGGGGGAGGGGAGCAGGCTTGGGTGGGGCCGCACGACCCCGGATATCAGGATTTCCGCCGGCGTCCGGCTCCCAGGCTCCGACCCTCGCCCTGCCCTACCTTGCGGAAGCACCGGTTGGAGGAGAGGTTGTGGCGGATGGAGTCTTTCCAGCCTTCGTAATCGTCCCTGAAGAAGGGGAACGCGGCCTGGACCTGACGGATGATCTAAAACCATCGGGTGGGCGGTGGGCGCCGTGAGCCAGGGCACGCGGGCGGGGGCAACGCTGTCCCTCCCCTCGCCACTGCGTGGCCTGCATCGCCAGGAAGGGGTCTGCCCGAGCACTTTAGTTCTCTCCCTGGGTGCCCAGGCCGGGACTGGCCCCCCTGGTATGGCTGGGGACGGCCAGGTCGGGGTGGAGGCCGGAGCCTGGGCCTCAGGCCATTAGAGGACGCGTAGGGACACAGGTCCGATCACCGAGTGCGAGGGAGAGCGCGCGGGGGTCCTCTCACCTGGGCCAGCTTCAGCCTGCGGGAGGGTGCAGCCTGGATCACAAGGGCGATCATGGCCAAGTAGGTGTAGGGGGGCTTGTCATGCCGCAGGTATCTCTTCTTCCTCCTCTTGGGGGGCTGGGAGGGCGAATCCCCCTCAGGGAGCCCCAGGCCGGGGTTGCTGCAGGGCCCCATGCAGGGGAAGCAGGAAACGTGGGCAGGGGCCCAGCAGGGCAGTGGGCGCTGGGCACGGGGTAGTGTGGTAGTGTGGGGAGGCAGAGCTGGGACCTGAGGCCAGGCGGGGGCTGGCGGGCCAAGCCCTTTATCATTCGGATGGAAGGGGGAGGGGAGGGGAGGCAGAAATACGCGATGGGGGAGGGGAGCGTGCTGAGGGCAGCCACAATTAGCAGGTTTCGGTTAATCTGGAAGGGAGGGAAAGGGCAGGGAAGATTCCAGTGGGGGCTGCGGCCGGCCACCCAGGCCCCATTCCTCACCCCTGGGCTGCCTTGGGCACCCCCCTAGAGCTGGAAAGAAAAGTCTGTGGAAGGGGCTTGTGACACACACTTTATCCCACCCAGATCTCAGGCTCCCATTTAACAGAGGAGTGATTGGTCCAAGATGAGCTGCCAAGAAGGGGTGGGTCCTGCCCAGAGTTCAAGGCCAAGCAGCTAGCAGGACTTGGATGGTGGTCTGGGAGGGCTTCCTGGAGGAAACCTCAAAAATAAGAGACAGATAAAGTTGACTCAAGGGATTTTCCCACAGGCTGCTGCAGGGCCCCAGAGGGCTCCCCAGGTCCTGGAGGCCACTTTCCCTCCCTTCTTGGTGCTGGTCAACAGTAGGTCCTCACTGTGCACTCACTCTGCACCTTAGTGGCCCTGGGACAGCTGGACCTCCATGGCCTGAGAGAACTTCCTGGAAGCACGTTTGTCTTTCTACCCCTCTTCTGGGCCTGTGGGTCCAGATCCTTTGGAAGTTTTCCATTGGAGGAGGTCACTTGGTCCTCTGGGGCACTCAGGCAGTGCCCCTGGGTGGGTGTGCATGGAGGGACAGGCCTTCTAGCCGTATGGGTTTACTGGTTACATCTTGGGGCCACGCCTTGAGACTACATCCCTGTGGATCATGGTCCCTACCCAGGGGAGCCTGGGAGGACCACTTGGCATCACCCTGGGCAGGAGTGAGGACAGCTGTGTTATGTGTGGGTACACAGGACTTCCCAGTGCCCTGTAGCTTACTCTAGAAGGAGGGAGATGCTCCCCAGGCTGGTGGGGTCTGGCCTGAGTGGAGAAGGGGCACTCTGGGACGAGTGGAGGGTGAGCCCCATGAAGCCTGTGGTGCCAGCAACCCCTGCTCAGGCCTGGCTAGAGCCTCTAAGTGCTTTAGCAGACACAGGGCCTGGCCCAATGGTGCAGCCCTGGAAAAGTATGTTTGGCAGCAACCCTGAGACATGGTTCTCCTGGTCCCAGACCCTTCTTTCCCCTCACCTCCTCCCTGGCCCGATCTGTGGCTCTGCCTCTCAAGTGCTCTGTACCCTGCTCTGTATGCTACCCCAAAGCCTGGGTTCCACCCCCCCACCCCCCACCCCCCCGCCCATGAGGACTGGGCAAGTTTGCACAAGGGATTTATCAGGCCCAGGCCACCAGCAGTGGTGGGGTGTTGCTATTAGAACCCCCAGACCCGAGGGAAGCCATGAAAGCACAGGGACACACTTTATATCACTTTACTCAAGATTTTTCTCGGGCAGCAGCAGCACTCCCCATGCCCAGTCCGCCCCCAATTATACCCTTAGAGGGCTGAAAATCTGGAGCATACAGTGGATGTGCAGCTCTCACTGAGGTGCTGAGAGAAGGGATGGGTGATGGGTGCTCTGGAGGAGGAAGCCTGGGGCTGAGATGATGTTGTTGGGGTGCTACATTGCTACCTCCATTATCAGATTCTTCGTATTTCATCTGGCTTCCTCTGGACTCCCATGTCACCTCTTCAAGTCCTGTTCGTTTCCAGGGCTCTAGCTGAGAGGTTCTTGTGTCTCCTAGCCCAGTTCAGTTATTGAGAGGTCTTTTTCTCCAACAGGTCTAAGGCACCGCTTTTCCTCCATTGTCCCTTCCTTGCTTCCAGGATAAAGCCCAGCTCTTGGTTTGGCGTTCAAGGCTCCTCACGTCCTGACTACTCATCGGTGACTGCACATACCCCACAGAGCGGGCCCCGCCCTCCTAAACCACCACCCCAACTGTTCCCACCTTGGCGCATGCTCTCCCCAAGTAATGCCCCTGCTTTGTCGAGTGAACTCGGACCCTTCCTTAAAAGATCAGCCTAATCAGACGACCTCCCTCCTGGTAAACTTGTGACTACTTGCGCTTCTCGCCCCGGCAGGCCCTCCCCTTGCCGGCCGGCCATCACTGCCCCCTGCCCACGCGGCGGTCCGCAACCTCCTCAGTCGCTCTGGGCAAGCCACGCCCCCGCGCGGCGGTTTCCGGTCCTGGGGCGCGCAGGCCGGAAGTTTCGCGTTGCCATGGCAAGGGCCGGGCGCGGGCCCGCCCCCGCGGCGCCGGGAGGAGCGCTGGGCAGAAGGACCCGCGGACCGGCTCCGATCGGCTGCGAAGTGGCTGCTGGCGGGAGGCGGAAGGTGAGGAGCGGACTTCCGGGGCCTGCAGGCGGGCGGGGAGACCGGGAGGCTGGGATCCCGGCTGGAGGCCGCCGGGGCCTCGCTCCGCGCGGGTGCTGAGGGTCGGGAAGGCTCCTGGAGTGGCGGCCGTCAAGGCCGGGCCGGGGCGCTGTTCGCGGCTGAGCCGAATGCGGGGTTGTTTTCAGCCGTGTAACCTGTTGGCCAGGTAGGCAGCACCGGAGTTACCTCCGTTTCAGCTGAGGACATTAGGGCCTGCAGAGAAGGTACTTGCCAGGCTTCCTGTGTGCTTTGGACCGAGGCCAGAGGAAAAACCTGAACCTTTCTGTGCCAAATTCCTTCACTTCCAGGGATTCTAGTGACCTCCTTGTGGGGATCCTGGGCTCCAGCCCACCGATGGGTGTCCGGGCTGGAATAGCCATCGCTGTGCGGCGAGCGCCGGCCCCCGCGGCTTCGGAGGCGCACGGGCCTGGGCGGGAAGGTCCACGCAGGCGGAGCCCCTCCCTGTCCTGCAGTGGAGGCTGAGGCTACTGTGGGGTTAGTTTCCGTGGGTGCGGAGGCGTTCCAGGTGTGGGGGAGCGGGAGCCAGGGCCGAGCTCTGGCTAGCCCTCCCCAGAGCTCTGGGCCTCCCTTTCTCTACCCCGTCCTTAGCTTGGGGGTGGAGTGGGGGCCGGCACTGCTCTTCTCAGCCCCTCTGCTCCCCGGGCTGCTCCCTAGCGATGCTGGGGGCTCTCCCTGGGAGAGCTGTGAAGGAAGGGCCTCTGTGTCCCTGGCTGGCCTCCTGGCTTACTTTAGGGGCAGCCAGAGTCGCCTTATGGGCGGATGGCTCCCGGACGGATCCTGGACCGTGCTGGCCCCGTGATCCTTGCCAGGGGGGCGTGTGGCGCTCTGAGCACCCAGCTCCCTGCCTGCCTCTGCTGTGCTGGCGACTTTTGCTTAGAACTGGGATGGAGCAGCATCAGCAGGCCTATCTTTCCTTCCTTGTGGGCTCTCCGCGGACCTGCCCTGGCTTCATTCCTCACCTGCCTGGACTCTGCTCTCCCAGAAGGTTCCTGGGCTGCCAGGCGCCCAGCAAGAGGCCCTGGTACTTGTGGGCTCCACGTTGGTGTCTGTGTTCTAGGGATTTCTGAATCTCACTGCGTTCAGCTTTGGAACTTCAGTCTCAGATGAGCCTGTGGTGACCCAGCACAGCACCTGCACCCCAAGAGTTCCCCACTCCAGTGCCTCTGTCCCGGTCCACCTGTTAGCCAAAGCAAGATGTCTGGGTGGTAGTGTCTTCTCTCAGACTTGCTCCTCAGTTGCCCAGATCCTGGCTGTGCTGTCCATCTCTCGTACCAGCAGCCTGCACCTCCTTCTGGGATGGGAGCCTTTGCTCCTGGCCACTCTTCTGGGCTCCGACTCAGAACTTTGACTCCACCCTTCTCACCATAGGCAGAGTGATGGGTCCGAAATGCAGATCTGATCCTTGTCCCTCCTGAACATCCTTCCTCAGAGACTGCAGGACGACATGCCTGTCTTTGCACACTCGCCCCCCTCCTCTGTCCCCGCCCCACTCCTGAGCACCTTGCTATGTGTGTCGGGCCTCCACCCTCCTGAACCCCTGCAGTAGTGGTGGAGGAGGCGAGGAGGGGAGAGAAAGAGCCTCTGCCTCCCTTTCCAAGCTCTGTGTCTGCCAGCACATCAGACTGAGAAAAAAGGACAGAGGAACAGTCAAGTCTAATTCCACAGACGCCTGGGATGGCGGGCTGGGGAGGAGGAGGCGCTCGGCTGCTGGGCCCCGTGCTGGATGTGTGGTGAGGCCGGATGGCAGACAGCGAGTCTGGGCTGCGTGCTTCCTGGGCAGCTGTGACAGACACAGATTGCCGGGACTGCCTGAGACCTTGGTCATTCTTTGATCTGATCACTGCTGTTGGGTGGGTTTTGTGTGGGGTGCTTTGTAAGACTCACCCCCACCCACCCCCAGAACCTCCTCCTGTTTTGGAAGGACGAGCATGTGAGCCCTGGGATCCTCCAGGACTCAGGTGAAGCTCCTGCAGACCCTTCTCACCGTCTGGGAGGTCTGGATGGCCCTTCCGCACTGGCAGGGCACGTGGCAGCCTCGCCGTGGCCACAGGCTTCCTGCGTTTGCTCCGGGCTGCACTCAGGGCACGCGGGCACTGTATGTGTCACCGTCGCAGGCTCTGCATCCCAGTGCCAAGCCCAGCCCTGGCACAGCTGCACTCACAGCTGAGTGACAGTTCATCCACCCAGTGGCTCAGTCCTGGGCTGGGCTTCACCCGCGTCTGCTTCCACGCCGTCCCTCAGTGTCAGGAACCCATCAGCTCCTGCGGTCATGGGTACTTCCTGCAGGTCAGGCCCGGGGCTCGGGGAAGAAAACAGCGACTAGTGCAACAATGGAAGCGGGGTGAAGACGCAGCAGAGTGATGGGTTGACGGCAGGGGACCTGAGGAGGCAACGTTTAAGCTGGGATCTGAGCTGCAGGAAGAAAGGAGCTATGCTGAGATCTTGTGGAGAACTTTCCAGACAGAAGGCACAGCTGACAGAAAGGGGCACGACGATGAGGTGGCAGATCAGGGTCGGCAGAGCTTTTCTGTGAAGGGCCAGAGAGTCAGGGTTTCAGGCTTTGCAGCCCATGTGATCCCTGTGGCAGCTATTATGCCGTTTTGTGGAAGAGCAGCCACAGACAATATGCAAGTGAATGTGCTCTGTTTCCACAAAACTTGACTGACAGACCCTGAAACTTGAATTTCACGTAATACTCATGTGTCACCAAATATTCTTTTTCTTTTAATGTCTTTGCCAATCATTAAGGTCAAAACCATTTTCAGCTCATGGGCCATACCAAAACAGACAGTGGGTCAGTTTGCCTGCCCTTGTGCCAGACAGCAAAAAGTGCTGTGTCTTAGTTCATTGAATCCTCATAAGAACCTTATAAAGAAGGTACTATTATTCCATTTACAGGTGAGAAAACTGATTCCCTCAGAGGTCAAGAAACTTGACCAGTGCCCTCAGCTCCTGGCACTTTAAACCCAGAGTGTGGTTCCCGAGCTCAGCTTCCAGCCTCTGTGGTATGGAGCCGAGGTCCCTGAGGTGCAGGAAGCAGGCCAGTGCGGAGTGGGTAGTGGAGAGATGTGGGAGGAGACAAGGCCAGGAGAGGCCAGATCACCGGAGTTAGAGGCCAGGGGAAGACTTAGGTTGTATACTTATATTTTTTTACACCCAACTTTATTGAGGTGTAGTTTACATATAATAAAAGGAACCTATATAAAATAATTTGGTGGGTTTTGATAGATGTATGCTCCTTGTAAATGCCACCACAATCCAGACACAGAGCATCTTCCTCATCCCTGAAAGTCCTTTTCCCTGTGCTCAGTCCACGGTCCTCCCTGCCCCAGGCAACCACTGATCTGCTTTTGTTTTTATAGATTCATTGTCCCTGTTTTCTTTTCCTAGAATTTCACATAAGTGGACGGATACAGGATGAACACTTTTGTGTCTTACTTCCTTTCGCCGGACAGAACGTTTTGGAAATTCAGATTGCTGCATGTCTCCATAGTCCATTGTGTTTCTTGCTGGGGGTTTGGTATTCCATTGTATAGGTACACTGTTTACTCCATGCACACACCTGTTGATGGACATTTTGGTTCCTTCCAGTTTTTGGCTATTGTGAATAAAACTGCTGTGAGTATTCATGTTTACCAGTCTTTGTATGGACATACACTTCATTTCTCTTGGGTTGAGATGACAGAAATGATGGTTGAAGTGCGTACTTGTATTTCACTCTATACAAAAAGTGCCAAAACTATTTTCTAAAATGGGAAGTCATATCACATTCCCAATTGTTCTGTGTCTTTTAGTCATTCTTTGGAAGTTTAGCCCTTCATGTGAGTGTTGATGGCTTGTTGTGCCTTGAGTTGGCATTTCCTAATGATGAATGGTGTTGCACACCTTTTCATTTGCCTGCTCAGCCATTTGTGTATCTTATTTTGTGACGTGTCCAGATCTTTTACCCATAAAAAATGGGTTGTCTCATCAAGCTCTAAGAATTCCTTATATGTTTAGGGTGCTAGTCCTTTGCCAGATACAAGTATTGAAAAAATGTCCTCAGTCTCTGGCTTGGCTTTTAATTTTGTCACCAGTGTCTTAGACAGATACTTATAATTTTGATGAAGTTCAGTTTGTCATTTTTTCTTTATGGTTTATGCTGTCTTTAATGGTCAAGAGGTCAGGGGTCATTGTTTTCCTTGGATATCTGGGCATTCCAGCACCATTTTGAAAGGGCACTCTCTCCCCATTGTGTTACCTTAACTCCATTGCTGACAGTATGTGTGGGTGGACTTCTGGATTCTCTATTCATTGATCTTATTGCTCATATCCTGCAGATTTGATTATATTAGCTTTAAAATAAGCCTTGAGGTCAAGTATAAGTAGTTTTCCAACTTGGTTTTTCTTTTTCAAATCATTTTGGCTCTTCGAGATATGATATTGCTGCTGCTGCTGCTAAGTCGCTTCAGTCGTATCCGACTCTTAGCAACCCCATGGACTGCAGCCCACCAGACTCCTCCGTCCATGAGATTTTCCAGGCAGGAGTACTGGAGTTGGGTGCCATTGCCTTCTCCGAAGATATGATGTAGTTCTATGTAAATTTGAAAACTGGCTTGTCAGTTTCTCAAAAAGAGCTTACTGGCATTTTGATTGGGCTTATACGGAAGCTAGGGATCTGTTAGGTGAAGAATTGACATTATAAGAATGTAGAACATGGTATACATTTCTCCATTTATGTAGGTCTTGTATTAATTATCTATTGCTGTATATGAAATTATCCTTAAACATTATGGCTTAAAACAATGAATTTTTGTTCTCTCACAGCTGCCATGGGTCAGGAATTGTACAGTGGTTTGGCTGGGTGGTTCAGGTTGCAGGTCTAGCCCGCCATGGGGATGCTCCACCAGGCGGCTCCCTGAGGGCCAGCCAGGCTCTTGGCCCTGCCCTTCCGGCCTCTGGGCAGCCTCACCCCCAGGCCCCAGGTCCAGGAGAGAGCCCGCAAGCTGCACTGCCCTCCAGGACCTGGTCCGGAGCTGGTACCTCCTGGTTTCAGGCTTTGTTTCCGTTTGTTCCTTAGAAGTAATTAACTGAGTCCAAGTGAAGTGACTGATTAACTGCGTTCAAGCCGTATCCAGGGGAAGGAGACCAGGCTCTGCCCCTAGCAGCCAGCGTCAGCGCCTGTTCCGTTTGGAGACACTAATTTTGCGAATGATATATTTCACATTTTACATGTTCCAGTCCTTTGTTACTAGTTCACAGACATAAATTTGATTTTGGCGTACTGTCCTTTGTATCCTGCAACCTTGCTAAATATATTCATTTGTTCGAGGAGCCCCATTATAGATTTCTAAGGATTTTCTACAAATCTTTCTATGTGCCTCCTGCATCTAAGGAGTTATCTTCCTTTCCACCTGTCTGCTCTTTATTTCGTTCCTTAGTGCACTGCCTGGGGCTTGCAGTGTTGAGTAGGAGGGGCAGGAGTTGATGCTCTTACCTTGTTCTCAGTCCTGAGGGTTTTACCAGATTGAGGGATTTTCCTTTTATTCCTAGTTTCCTAAGGGGTTTTTTTTTTTTTTTTTTAATCATGAATGGAAAAATAAAAATAAAAACAAAAATTATGAATGGATACTGAATTTTTCCAAGTCTTTTTCTGCTTTATTGATTTGCTTGTTTATTTTAAATAGCAAACTATGGAGTTTCTTTGTGGGAAGGTTTTTAATTAGAAATTTAATTCCTTTAATAGTTATAGGACTGTTCAGGTTTTCTATTTCTTCTTGACCCCATTTTGATAATTTGTTTCATTCAGATAATTTACCCATTTATCTAAGTCAAACATGGGAATTTTTAAAAAAATATATATAAAGGGCCAAATAGTAAATATTTTAGGCTTTTCAGGCCATATGGTCTCTGTTGTGATTGCTCAGTTCTTTGTGTAACACACAACAGCCACAGACAATACATGAACAAATGAGCATGGTTTTTTCTAATAAAACTTTATTTACAAAAGAGGTGGTAAACTGATTTGGTCCATAGGCGTAGTTTGTTGATCCCTGAATTAAGTTGTTAAGTTTATGATTATAAATTGTTCAGAACGTTCCCATTTGTTGTCTGTAGGATCTGTAGCGATAGCCTGTATTTCTTTTACAATTTTGGTCATTTTTGTCTGCATTTCTTGATCAGTTTAGTGAGAGTCTTATTGATTTTATGAATATTTTCAAAGGAACAACTTTTAGTTTCAGTATTCTCTTTTTGTCTGTTTTCTTTCTTTTTTTTTTTGGTTCACAAGGCATGCGGGATCTTAGTTCCTTGACCAGGGGTTGAATCTGTGGCCTCTGTAGTGGAAGCATGGTGTCCCAACCACTGGACCTCCAGGCAATTCCCCATTTTCTGTTTTATTATTTTTTGTTCTTATTATTAATTCCCTTCACTTACTTTGGGTTGAGTTTTCTCTTTTTTTTGTAGCTTCTTACTAAGTTGGAAGCTTTGGTCATTGATTTGACCATCCTTGTTATTTATGCGTTCAGAATTAGAAGTTTTCTTCTAAACCCTGCTTTGTTTTACTTATTTATTTTTGGTTGCTCTGGGTCTTTCTTGCTGAGTGGGGACTATTTTCTAGTTGTGGTGTGTGGGCTTCAGGAGTTGCAGCTTGAGGGTTCCAGAGCACAGGCTCAGTAATCATGGCTTACAGGCTTACTTGCCCCCTGGCATGTGGGATCTTCCTGGACTAGGGACCAAACCTGTGTCCTCTGCATTGGCAGATGGATTCTTCCACTAAGGAAGTGCTAAACTCTGCTTTAAATGCATCTATTGTATTTGATGTGTTTTCATTTTCATTCAGTTCAAAGTATCTTCTACTTTCCATTTTGATTCCTTCCTTAGCCTGTAGGTTATTTAGAAGTATGCTTTAAAGTTTCCAAATATTTGGGAATTTTTCCAGGTAGTTTTATGTTATTGAGTTCTAGATTAATTCCATTGTGGTCAGTGAAAATTCTCTATATGCTTTCATTCCATGTAAACTCACTGAATCTGTGTTGCATTCCAGCATGTGGTCTGTTTACTTGAATAATACATTTGCAGTGTTGTGCCGCTATCATCACTCTCAATTTCCAGAACTTTTGAATGACCTGAAACAGAAACTGTCCATTCAACACTATTTCCTTACACCACTTGCCCCAGCCCCTGCTTTCTATGCCTGAATTTACCTATTATATAAAAGGAAATCATACATGTGTCCTTTTATTTGATACATTTCTGACATGTGTCAGGATTTTGTTCCTTTGTATGACTGAATATTCCATTGTGTTTGTATATGTTGGAGAAGGCGATGGCACCCCACTCCAGTACTCTTGCCTGGAAAATCCCATGGACAGAGGAGCCTGGTAGGCTGCAGTCCATGGGGTCGCGAAGAGGCGGACATGACTGAGCAACTTCACTTTCACTTTTCACTTTCATACATTGGAGAAGGAAATGGCAACCCACTCCAGTGTTCTTGCCTGGAGAATCCCAGGGACGGGGGAGCCTGGTGGGCTGCCATCTATGGGGTCACGCAGAGTCGGACACGACTGAAGCGACTTAGCAGCAGCAGCAGCAGCAGCAGCATGTATATGTACCACATCTTATTTTCTCATCTGTCCATTGGCATTGGGCACTGGAGTTGTTTCTGCTTTGTAGCAATTGTGAACAGTTTTTCTGTGAACATTGGTGTGCAAATAGCTGAGTCCTGGCCTCCAGTTCTTCTGTTTGTACACCCGGAAGTGGAGCACGCCTTTGGTTTCACACTGCATGGTCGGCAGAGTGACGTTTTACTCTGCACGCTAGTGCACTGCCTTGTGGCACAGAAGCTGGAGACATGTCAGTCTTTCTGTTTGCAGAGCCAGACACCGTGCACCGGCTGTCCCCTCACGGGACCTCTAGATGAGCAGTCAGGCTCACAGGGTCGGGCAGTGTTTCCGGTCTGCTGGAGAGTCTCTGGCCTCAGGCCGCTCCAGACACCTCTCCCTGCGCAGTGGCGTGTCTCCCCCCGGCCCCCGCCCGCGGGGCTCCCACCATTCTTCCCTCTCACATCAGGCACCTGTAAACCGATCATTAGGTTTCCCCGGTTCATGGGGACACGTATGTGCTCCCGTGGCCATCCAGAGCCTGCACACCCCTTCTTCTCAGGCTGAGCATCCAGTCAGAGAGCAGACCCAGGGTTCCAGCGCTGCCCTCTCCAAAGCCCACTTCCGGTATTCTGGTTTGGACACTACTGAATTGACAGGCCTTCGTTTCCAGACCACACGGGAATCATGAGGCTGGCATGGCTGTGGGCAGCGGGGCGTCGAGCCTGGAGCCTGGCCTCTGGGAAGGTGTGGTGCTCAGGCCTCTGGAAGCCGTCCTTTCTCCTCTTAGCTAAGAGAGGGCTGGGCTTTTCCCCCTCTGTTCGGTGTGGCTTGTGGGATCTTAGTTCCCCAACCAGGGATGGAATCCAGGCCCTCGGCAGTGAGAGTGGCCAGGGCTGGCGTCTATCCTTGGTTCTCAAAGACTCTTTTGACATGCAGATACCTCCAGTTGCCTAACTTCTTTCATTTGGCCATCTAGACTTCTCACACCTTGCTGTGAGTTGGTCTTTAGATTTACTTAGATGGAAAGGCAAATGGAGGAGGGAGCTTTGGGGCTCCCCTGGTTTCCGGTGAGGGACCCTTGCAATTTTCCAGCCCCACAACACTGCTGCTGAGCTTGCAGCCCCTTCCTCACATGGTTGCGACCCTGTGAACTGCAGCACGCCAGGCTTCCCTGTTTGCTCAAATTCATGTCCGTTGAATCACATATATGTATAGGAATTTAATTTATTACCAAAGTGGCACTGCAGAACAACATGGAGAGAAGCAACTTTTAAATAATGGTGCTGGGACAATTGGATATAAATATAGAACAAAAAGGGGCTTCCCTGATGGCTCAGATGGTAAAGAATCTGCCTGCAATGCAGGAGACCTGGGTTCAGTCCCTGAGTCAGGAAGATCCCCTGGAGCAGGGAAGGGCAACCCACTCCAGTATTCTTGCTGGAGAACCCCACGGATACAGGAGCCTGGCGGCCTACAGCCCATGGGGTTGCAAAGAGTCAGACACGACAGATTGACTAACGCTTTATCACTTTATCAATTTCAAAAATGAAATTGGAGCCTGTCCTAGTTATATATTGATGCCCAACAAATTGCCCCCAAATACAGCGCTTCTCTCCCACATCTCAGGCTTGACTGGGGGAAGGGTCCGTTTCCGGGTGGCTGGCTTCCCCCAGAGTGAGTAGCCTGGAGGAGCGCAGGGGTGCAGTCAGGGCGCCTTGCACACTCTGACCATGGTGGGCATTGAGCAAGTGCGGAAGTGCCACCACCCACACTTAAGTGGGAGGGACCAGGTCTACTGAACTGACAGGCCTTCGTTTCCAGACCACACGGGAATCATGAGGCTCCTTTTAAAGGGAGGAGTGTCGCTTACTTTGCAGGCATATTTTACAACTCCACAGATTCCCTTCTTCACACGAGACACAAACATTAGCTCCAGGTGGACTGCAGACCTAAATGTGATGCAGACTAGCCTCCTTTTAGAAGATAATATAGGAGACTTGTCTTCAGAAAGATGTCTCATCTCATTAATACTCAGACAACTGCAAACTGACCACTGCGCAAAGAGTGACAAAAAGAATAAAACCAACTGGACTGTTTCCCCATCGCTGTTGGGAGTAGAAACTGGCACAGCTTTGGAGAGCGGTGCTAGTGTCTGTTGACTCATGTCATAGCCTGTGGTTGGCGGCTGCACAGCAGTGTCAGTGGACAGGGTGTTCACAGGCCCGCACCCCTCAGAGTGTGCCCTGGGCTGTGCAGACAGGCTCCTAGTGGGCTGTTACTCAGCCAAAGGCAGAAAGCCTGGAGCTGCACACTTTGGAGTGGGTGGATCCCACACAGTGGGGGTGAGGCAGCCTAGAGCACGGGGCACGGCTCCATCTGGAACTCTGGCCTGTCAGCACCAGATTGAGCTCAGGAGGGGCATGGGAGGTGTTGGTGTAGAGAAAAGCGAGGTGGTGGTCACTACGTGGAGCAGTGTAGGAGGACTCTGAGCTGCTTGGCGCCATCCTGATGGGGTGGAGTTCATATCAGTTTGCATCTCCATTATTAGTGCATTGTGATTTTTGCATTTTCAGGACTATTACTGATTTAAAACAGCCAGTTATTTTATCAGGGAAATGGATTTATTTCAGAGGAGCAAACAGCTGCAGATCAGGACCTGTAGCCCATGGGGAACCACAGGCAAGTGCAGAGAACAAAGGAGAGGAAACTTACAGAGGAGAAGGGGAGTGTGAGGGGCTGTGATGAACAGAGAGCCCTTTGGAGGAAACTGGGTGTGGCGGCTTCTCATTGGCTGCGCTGTTGCCAGGTGAGGAGAAAATCTGCTTTCCTCCTGCCAGGTCGTGTTGTGGTAACCTTGCCCCTGTGGGGTCTGCAATTGAAGGGAAGTGACAGGGTGTGAGAGTGCTCCTTTCTGGCCTCCAGACTCCATCTTATTTCTTTTGTTTTATTTTTATATATCTTTTTGGCCTCGCCCGATGACTTGTGGGATCTTAGTTCCCCAACCAGGGATTGAGCCTGGGCCCCATGCAGTGGAAGTGTGGAGTCCTAAGCACTGGGGAGATCCCCTGCCTGGATTTTTAAATGAGGTTTCTGTTTATTCATTTTCACAGTATCACACTTCACAATATAAAGATTTTAAGAGGGCACCCCAATACCCTGTGGGAGGCTGTGTGGAAAAGCCCATCCCGGGCACAGGGTCCCCCGTCCCTGCAGGCCCGATAGTGGGGTGGTGGGCAGGGCCACTGAGGGCCGGGCTGGGAGCGGGCCCAGCCTGGGATTCGATGGGCTGGCTGAGCTGCACGGACCTCACAGGGTCAGCAGGGCTTTAGGACCATTTCAGGCGAGGGGTGACTGGGTTGAGGCTGGCGTTTTCAATGCCCCGGGGCTGAGTGTGGAGAGAGCTGGACCCCAGACTAGGAGCAAGGCAGCAGGCAGTGGCCCGTGAGGTGCAGGCCCAGAGGGGCTGGGGCAGGAGCGGGCTGGAGGGAGCGGCCTGGGCTGTGCCCTGGCTTCATCTTCAGTGTGGTCAGCGCCCCTCCTGGAGGAGAGGGCCGGCCATGCCCTGCGCCTCCCTGCACCTGCCCACCTGCCCCCGAATCCTCAGACCTGCCAGGTGTCTTTCTCTGGGCCTCTGTGGCCACACTTCACGTGGCCTGGGTGCTCCTTCCTTCCTGGAGGTGGGCACCGGGTGGCTGTGTGGGTCACCCCGCCCGTCCCTCTGAGGTCCGCCTGGGAGGAGCGGCGGCTGTGGTGCTGTGGGTGATGGTTGTGAAGTGAAGGGGCAGGCGCAGCGGGAGGCACTGGCCCCCGCGGCCCGGCTCCGCCGCGGTGTCCATCACCGTTTGCTCCCTGGTCTCCAGCCCGTCTCCTCCGCAGGTCCTCTGCAGGACAGAACGCTGCAGTTGTGCTGAGACCTGTCTCATTCATCGAGAGGGCTGTGCTTTCGGTGTCAGACCTTCGTGGTCCCGGCTTCACCCGTCACGTGTGGACACAGCTTGGGCAGGGGTGAGGTGGGCGTCTCCTTGCGCCACGCAGCTGGCCAGCCGCGCTCAGTGAGACTCTGCTCTGCTGCACTGTTGTAACCGGGTGCCTGCTTCCAGACTCCCTTGTGCCCCCTCGCTCTGTGTATCTAATTACTTCATGTCTTCCTTTTTTACGGTTTTACTGACAAGTCTTGCCCTTTGGCATTCCTTGTTAAATGGAGAATTAGTTTGAGTTTCAAATAGAACTAGTGAGATTTTAACTGGGATTGCATTGAGTCTTGGGTGAATTTGGGGAGAAAAGGCATCGTTATGGTTCAGTCTTTTGACCCCTACGTGTGGTCTGTCCCTTTTGGTTGTTCTCTTGTGAACTTTAAGAAGTTTCAGTGGTCTTCTGTGTGGAGGTCTTGCACATCTTTTATTAGATTTATTCATACACATTGATGTTTTGGACATAAATAGCGTCGTTACAATTTTATCTTCTAACTGTTGCTGGCATTTACAAATATAATTTATTGTTATACATTAGCCTAGTAGCTATCACTAGATACTGTGATCACTTGCTGTGATATCATATTCTCATAGTTTTTTAGGAATTTGCAGGTTTTTATCATATATAATGTGTCATTCTCAAATATTGAGTTTTTCCCTACCCTTCCTGTTCTTTTATATATGTGTGTGTGTGTGTGTGTGTGTGTGTATTTTGGCCACAGCATCTGGCTTGTGGGATCTTAGTTCCGCAACCAGTGATTGAAGCTGGGCCCCATCAGTGAAAGCACCGAGTCCTAAGCACTGGACCGCCAGGGACGTCCCTCACCCTGCCTATTCTTACTGCTTTTATTGCCTTTTCTTGCCCTGTTGCATTGGCTAGAACCTTCAGTACAGTATGAATAGAGCTAGTGGTAGCAAGCATCCGCGTCTCCTCCAGTGGGATTTGTTGTTTCTTGAATTATGTTGAGATCATCACTCTGCTGATAGGAAGGGGCTGGAGCAGAGAGCTGGTGCTGGGAGCCCGGGTTCTGGGCCCTCCCCAGGGTGCTGGAGAGCCCTGGGGTTGGGGGGCATCAAGGCCCGGGAAGGCCCCA
The DNA here is from genome assembly GCF_019923935.1 of Bubalus bubalis. Lineage (NCBI taxonomy): Eukaryota > Metazoa > Chordata > Mammalia > Artiodactyla > Bovidae > Bubalus > Bubalus bubalis. The sequence continues at coordinate 81,520,104 of NC_059171.1, forward strand.
TGGGGGACTCCGTGGTTGCTGGCTTTTTCACGGAGGTGGATGTCCTCTTCTGATGGTTTCTGTCTTGTCAGGAAACATGTCAGCAGCTGAATGTGAGGATGAGGAAGAAGGGAATGGAAGGCTTTGGGGCTGTCAAGTCTGAGTCTGGTCTTCAGTCAGCAGCTTGGCTGGTACATTCTGACTCAAAGCCATTGTGTTGGGCCAGGCAGGACTTTCCCACAAGCTCAGGGCCTGGGAGCCTGTGAGGCTGGGGCTCTGGGGTGCTGCGGTCAGGAGTAAGCTGGGAGAGGGTGGCAGCAGAGAGCCGGGCTGTGGAACTGAAATGCTGGGGCGGGGTTGGGGGAGTTCCCAGAGGTGATGGGGTCCAGGGTACCACTGAGCCCGAGGATGAGGTCATCACCGAGGGGCAGGGGCTGAAGGATGGTCCATAGGGATATCGAGCCTACCAGGTATTTGGACCTGACACGGCGATGGGGCACGATGCCCATGGCAAGGGCTGGGGTGGGTGGTCGGTGCAGCCAATGGACGTGTCAGCCAGGACTCAGGGGCTTGCAGGCTGAAGCAGGAACAGGGGATGGCACTTCCAGGCCTGGGGGCGAGGTGGGGAGAGAAAAAGCAGCCCCCAGAGAAGGCTGGCGGGAAGGGGGAGAGCAAAGACTGAGCTGTGCCTGACTCTGGGGGGGTTTCAGGGTGGGGAGTGGGGCCGCTTCTCTTCTGCAGCCTGCGTGCTACCTGCCTCGCGTGCCCGGAGAGGCTCTAGGGTGGCAGGGCCCTGCCTCGGGACTGCGGCCGAGTCATGTGAGGAGACCGCCGGTGTGCTGGGCGGGCTGCCTGCAGGGCAGCACCTTGGCTGAGCAGGTCGAAGGCTCTCTACACTTCAGTAGGCACTCAGTAGGTACATTCTCCTGGCTGATGCCCTCAGTCTTTGTGATCCAGTCATAGATGCTGTCCATGAGTGGGCAGGGGTCTCTCCGGACTGCCGTATCCTGCTTCCAGCTTGCCTGTACTGATTGAGTATAGGCCCGGTGTTTCCAGTGGGATCCGTGCTCCGTCTCTGTGTGAAGCCGTCCTAACTGATGTGAAGACCACTTTGTCCTGTTTACTGCAAGTGTTTTTACCCAGTCGACCATCTGTCTTGATTTTATAGGCTTTGTTTTGTTTTCACAGTGTGGACGTAAAAAAAATCTAGCAGGATGGGATTTGTTAATTTCCCTTTTGGTTTCTGGGTTTTGTGTCAGGCTGGAAAGGCCCACCCCTTACTGGAGTCACGCGGATGGTCCAGGCCTCCTGCAGTTGTCCCTCCGCATGGCTGTGTCTGCGGTGCATGCTGCCCCCATGCCTCCTGCAGACCCCTCCCCAGCCCTGCGCAGCTCCCCCGTCTGTGCCTCCACAGACTCCTCCCTTCCGGACCCTCTTTCAGGGGCGTCTGTGGCCCTGCTCACCTTGGATGCTCCCCGTCCCAGTTCTTGGGGGCCTCCTTCCTCCGTCTGCCCCTTGCTGGCCCTCCCCCCGGGGCACTCCCCCTGCACCCGTCCCCGGCAGGCGGGCTTCCGGGTCCCCGTGTGTCTCCTGCCGGCTCTCATGCATCTGGAAGCCTCTGTGGCTCCCACAGCCTGTTGGGCCTGTTCCGTCCCCGCCCCGCCCCCCAGGCTAACCGGATACCTGACAGCCGTGCTCACACCTGCCCTCCCCAGACAAAGCACTTAACATTGTTTAGAGGAGACCTGCCCTCACGCAGCTCAAAAGCCAAACAGCAGGAGTGGCCCCGTCCCTGCAGCCCCCCGAGGCCTGTGGCTGATTCAGGTTTACAGGCGTGTTCACAGTGAAGCTCTGTCTCACGTACAGATTGTGAGTCCCTGGTTCTTCACTGAACACTGTTTCTTGGTGACCTTTTCATGGTAGTGTATAGGTAGCTCCCTCATACACCCCTCAGGGCCTCATGTCATGACCCTGAGGTAGACGAGGAGGGCTTGAGAGCTGTGGCGGTGGCAGGCCTGACATGCGTGCTGTGGGTCTAGCCTCTGGAACCTTCCAGAGCAGGCCTGCTGGGGGCTGCCTTGCACGCATGTTGTGATGATGGCGCCCTTGGCAGCACCCCCAGATCACGGAAGGCGAGCAGGCCTTCCATGCTTGCCACGCCAGTGTGGGCGCCCCTGCCCACCGCCGTCCAGCCGCTCGGCCCAGCCCCTGCCTTCAGCCGCTCTCGGCTCCGCTGTCTGTCCCCCCACGGCTGGTGCCACCTGCACCCCCCGGGCCTGCCAGGTGGACCCGTCATGGGGCCAGCACAGAGCCCGGGCACCACGCTGTCCTCCTCGTGGAGCCCAGCCTGTGCCTGCACAGAGGCCCATGCCCCTCACCCCACCCAGGGCCCCCCAGAGCTGCGTGGCCAGACAAGGGTTAGTAGTCGGGCCCTGCCTTGGGGCCTCGGCCCCTTCCCTGAGCGGCACTGACTCGAGGCCTCCCTCCAGGTTCCGGCTTAGCCCCGGGGACAGACCCGGGGGGCGCGCAGCAGGCGGGGACAAGCGGTGCCCCCGACAGACTCGTGCCCTCGGCAGCTGGCCGTGAGGCAGGGATTGGCGGCGTCCCAGGTGAGCTGAGTTGGAGCCAGGAGGCCAGAGCCAGGGTGGGGTCAGGGGAGTCCTGCCTCCCAGTCCCCGCCTGCGACCAGGCGGGGTCAGATCTGGCTCAGGGTTTTGGCCATGGAGCCCTGGCCCCACGGCTTCCTGAGTCCTGGCCCCATGACCTGCCCTGCTGAGGGCGCGTTTCTGTGTGACTGCAGGTGGTGCCGCACGCCTCACCCTTCCCAGAGCGAGGAGCACGCCTGCCCCACCATTCGCTCTTGTAGATAAAGCCACAGGGACCAGCCCAAGCAGTCAGGATGTGAAGCCCCAGAACCTGTGGGAAGGTGGGCACCCTCCCTCCATACCTTCTCCCTCCCTGCAGGTCACGCCCCCTGCAGGTCATGCCCCTCCCCGAAGGTCAGGCCCCCCACCCCACCCCCACGGCCCGCCCCAGGTCCCAGCGCCCTGGCGCTGGGCTCTTGCTGTGACCTTGATTCTTACACAGATGCTGGGCATAGCTGTGAGGCAGCCTGGGGGAGTCTCAGCAGAGCACCAGGGTTCAGGCCTGGCCTCAGTTTCCCAGGTAGAGGGTGGAGACACTGGAGCAGGGTGGCTGTAGGTATGGAGGGGCCCCTGAGGCACTCAGGCTGGGGGTGGGTCTGTCCATCCTGAGGGCCCAGGGCCACTCCCAACAGACTCAGGCCTTCCCCTGGTGCTGGCTCAGAGGAGGGGGGCAGTCTTCGTGGTCCTTCCAGAAAGCTCCTCCCGCCTTGTCCCACACCCCAGGCGTGGAGCTGAGAACTGGAAAAATCATGCAGATTATCTCTGTTTGACATTCCAGGGAGGCTTGGGGCAGGATTTGTGGACTGAGGCTGTAGCTGCCCTGCTCAGCCCCCCTCAGCCTGGGTGTGGTGAGGTGGTCAGTTGCCGGAGCTCTGCCGAGCTGTGCTGGCCTCTGTGGCTCAGTCAGGGGTGAGTCTTCAGCTCCAGGGGGCTGTTCCTGGACTGTGGCTGGGGGAGGTGGCAGAGAGGGCAGAGGCTGGGTGGGGGAGCGGGCAGAGAGCTTAGACTCAGCCCGGGTGGGGCTGAGCACCATGCTGCCCTCCACGGAGATGCTCCCAGGACGGATGCCCACTGCCTGCGGTCCCTGGACACCAGTGGGTCACCTTTCTCTCAGGGGAGGCAGTCCAGAGGCCCAAGGTCACACAGAGACCGCCCTCAGGCAGCTTCCTGCAAGGAGCATTGCTGAAGGAACCCAGAAGGGACCTGGGGATTCAGGCAGGTGGGCCCCCAGAGTGGGGGTGAGTGCCCGGCTCCAGGGCACACTGCCTGGTGAGGGTGTGGGGGCCGCAGGGAGCAGGTCTCTGTCGAGCCCCCGCCCTTCCTGCCCCCCTGGGCAGTAGCGATGGGGCAGGGACAAGGCCCAGGCAGAAGGCAGCCGGCCTTGCTCCTTCCTTATGGTCTTGTGGGGCAGGCTCTTCAGGCTGGCTTCCCTGGCAGGCCCCAAGGCCAACTCCAGAGAGATGTACGTCCCACATGTGGGCAGGAGAGGGTGCCCAGTCCCTCCAGGGGAGCATGAGAGACCTGTGAGTGGCAGCAGGGAGGCAGAAAGCCCTGCCACACCTGGGTCTGGCCGGGGCCTCATGGGTGGGGAGCAGGCAGAGGCAGGACACGGGGCCCTGGGAAACCCAGGCAGGCAGTCTGGGCAGCTCCTGTGCCAGCCCTGCAGTCGGCAGAGCTGGCCAACAGGGGGTGGGCTGCCCGGAGCAGGGGCGCTACCTGGGGAGCTCTTTCCTGGCCTCACTGGTCCCCCATCCTGTCCCCAGGAAGCCTATGAGGCCAGGCTTGCAGAGGGGATAGTGGAGTGCCAGCCACGTCCAGGACCAGGCAGACCCGAGAAGCGAGGCTCTGGGTACACTGGGGGTCCCCAGGCTGGAGAGGCCTGACCTAACCTGATCTGGCCCAGGACAGTTTCCTTCCAGAAGGAATGGGCACTCACTAGTACAAGTCTGGTCAAAGGAAGGCTGGTCAGTCTCTAGATGGCCATGAGGTCTGTCCGAGTGGGAAGGGGGACTTCAGGTGGTCAGGCTGAGCTGCACGGGGCACCTTCTAGGTGGAACCTGGCCACGGCCAGTGGCCACCCCAGGCATGCTGGGCAGGACAGTCCATGGTGGGGACTGTGGGGCTGTGCTGCAGCCCAGCTGCTTGCCCGGCTGTCTGTCCTGACAGCTCCCAGGTCAGGCAGGCCACTGCGCCCATGTTCACACAAGCAAGGCTTGCATGTAGCCCAGGACAGCTGAGAGGGCATTGAATGGCCTGAACTAGAAAGCCTGGCAAGGAAGAGGCCCAGACTCGAGCGGTGAGCAGCTCATGGCCAGGACAGGCCTTGCCCTCCACCCTCTGCAGCTGAGGAGCAGGGTGGCCTGGGCACCCTCAGGAGTCTGGCAGAGCTGCAGGAGAAAGTGAGCTTGCCTAGCCCAGCCCTAGGGCACACGGGTCAAGGGCCGACGTGGGGCCTTGAGGGGCCACCCGGCTGGAGGCCTGCTGTGAGCGGGCGTGCTGTCCGCCTGCTCTTTTCTCTGAGCTGCAGAGAAATGCTGAGTGTGGGGCCAGAATGCGGGCCGTGCAAGGTTCTCTGTGGGCAGGGCGGGGATCTGGGGGGGGCCAGCCTGTCCCTGTCCAGCCCTGACGGCTTCCTGCTTCCTCCTCTCAGGCCGGCGGGAGGGAGTACCTGTGTGTGCAGCTCGGCCACTGGCTACTCCAGAGGGGGCCCTTCCTGAAGACACAGTTGCTGGGCCCTGGGTGCCCTGCCTGCCTAGAGAGCATCAGCCCCGGGTGCCAGGGGCCAGGACCCCCGGACCCTGGACACACACCTGCCCAGCCCTCCCTCCTGCTGCACCTTCTCTTAGCACTGACGCCCTGGGGGGCGGTAGGGGAGGAAGGCCTGGCCATGGCTGCCCCTGGACCCCACCTGGTCTAAGACTGGAAGGCAAGGGCTCTCTGGGCTCCCAGGAGTGTGTACCCTGCCCTGCCCTGCCCTGCCCTGCCCCTGTGTAAGGAGTCGGGAGCTGTAGCCTTTTCATCTGGGTGATTAGCTTCAGACCCTGGACTGACGCTGGCCAGGTCCCGCCTGCTTCCTGCAGGGTGTCCTCCTGACCCCACGCGGGAGGGAGGCCCTGCCCATCGAGCGGCCAAGGTGCTCGGGCCCCGGGAGGCGGGCTGCAGGTGCTGTCCCACGCCACCTTTCTTCTTGGGGCCCGTGGCCCTCACACCTGCCCGGGCCTGGTCACGGCGTGAGGCCTCCTGACCCAGCCTTGCCAGGCACAGAGGCCACGAACCTCGGGAGGGGATGCCCCCGAGGTCTCCAGTCCAGCCGGCTGCCCCCTGCCTCAGGCCCAGCCTGGCCCCTGCACTGCCCTGGCCGGTGCCCCCTGCAGCCCCCGCGGCAGGCAGCCCCCACCATGGCCGAGCACCTGGAACTGCTGGCAGAGATGCCCATGGTGAGCAGGATGAGCACACAGGAGCGGCTCAAGCACGCCCAGAAGCGACGGGCCCAGCAGGTGAAGATGTGGGCCCGGGCTGAGAAGGAGGCGCAGGGCCGGAGGGCCAGCAGCCGGCCGCAGAAGCGGGTGCTCTTCCCGCCCAGCGTCACCCTCCTCGAGGCGGCTGCCCGGAATGACCTGGAAGAAGGTGAGTGTGGCTGAAGTCCGGGCCGGGCCAGCAGCCCTGTCCCCACTCCTCATGCAGGCCTCAGGAGCCGCAGCCGCCTGGTAGGAGCCCAGGGCAGCCTGCAGACGGCCCTGCTGGGCCAGGGGCCAAGGCGGGGTGGGCTGGGAGCCACCATCTTCTCTGCCTCTGGCCGGGGTGCTGGGAGTTGCCCACGACGCCTGCCTGCCTGGGTTCTGAGCCTTCGCCTCCATAAAGGACACGTGCCCTGCCACCCCCCGGCAGATTAGACCCAGGGTGCAGGGCTGCCCAGCAGGACCCCCTCAACGCCTGTCCTCAGTTCTGCCTCTGACTTCTTCCTTCCCCCTCGGAGCCTTCCCGGAGCACAGGCTGGGCAGGACCGCCTTCCTGCCACTGCCCTGTGCCCGCTCTCAGCCCCTCTGCCCTCCCAGGGAGGCTCCTGAGGACTCCTGTCTCCCTCCAGGGCGGGGCCTCTGCTGTGGCAGCTCGGGTGCAGAGGGCAAGGAGCGGCAGGGTGTGCCCAGAGTAGGGAAAGGGGGCTGGGCATGGCAGCCGTTGGTCAGCCAGCAAACAGGAGCTGTGGGGCAGGGGGTGCAGCTGGGGAGGGCTGGGCCTGGGTACCCTGGGCCTTCAGTCTTGGCCACCGAGGTGCAGGGAGGGGGCTGCAAGTACCAGGGGAGGGGTGTGTGTGAGTGTGTGAGCGTGTAAGGCTGGGGGAACACGGGACCTGACCGAGGGGTATCTGAGGGTACATGCCAGCCCCCAGGCCTGTGGGGCCCCTTCTGGGAGGAGTCGGAAGGCTGGAAGGCCCTAACTGGGAAGGCATTCTGAGGTTGAGGCTGAGGCAGGGGGCTGCTGTCTGTCTATACCCTGCCTGGGGGCCCAGCCCCGAGCCCTCAGCCTGGGCTCTGGGGTCCCTCCTGCCTTCCCTGTGCTCCTCTGCTGTCCTAGCTACAGCGCAGCACGTGACCCAGGTGCCCTGGGCAGGGGCCTGAGCAGGACTCACGGGCCTGCAGCCAACTTCTGCTCCCGAGCCCTGACCGCCTCTGTCCTCCCCACAGTCCGCCAGTTCCTCGAGAGCGGGGTCAGCCCTGACCTGGCCAATGAGGATGGCCTGACAGCCCTGCATCAGGTCAGCCCTGCTGGCGGTGGGAGGGGAGGCTGGGGCCACGGTGTGGGCTCGGACACTCAGGCTGCGCGCTCCACAGAGCTGCATCGACGACTTCCGGGAGATGGTGCAGCAGCTCCTGGAAGCTGGGGCCCGGGTCAATGCCCGCGACAGCGAGTGCTGGACACCGTTGCACGCTGCGGCCACCTGTGGCCATCTGCGCCTGGTGGAGCTGCTCATTGCTCGGTAGGGCCCGCTGGGAGTGTGGGCAACCAGAGCGGGCATCTCTATCAGGCCAGGTCAGGCAGGACCTTCCCCGCAGGGGGCAGCTCATGTGGAGACAGCCCAGGTTTCTCCCCTGGGTCTCTGTCTCCACTTGCCCTGGTATGCCCTGCCTGCACCCCAGTGCGCACAGCTGGGGCCTGGCAGAGGCCACAGTGCTGCCTCCGCAGGGAACTGGCACCCCACAGGGCAGCGTGGCCCTCCGCCTGTGGGAGCTCCCTGAGGACAGGCTTTGACCTCCCACTCTGGTTGTCTAACCTTCCCAGGGTCTGCACAGAAATGCCACTCTGGTCAGAGTCACAAGGGAGGAATTGGCAAGGGGATACCTGGACACTGGTGGGGCCGTTAATGGGGAGGGCAGAGCAGGGCTGGGCTCCTGAACACTTGTCTTGGTGAATGGAGACGGTGGTCAGCTTCACCAGGATCCAGGAGCCCCCTTCAGCTGGCCTTGCAGGGCGTTGGAGGTGGGTGTGCGGGTGGATGACCGTCCCCCAGCTCACACACAGATGCCTGGCCGTGGGGAGGGGTGGATGTGCAGCCCCCAGCCCCACTCCACTCCTCTCCACAGAGGACACCCCGCTCCCTGCAGAGTGCCCGGGACACCCAGAATCTTGGCACCCCTTGGGGCGGGTGGACCCACTGGACACATTCATGGCAGCCAGGGGTTGGGAGCTCAGAACACCTGACAGGCCAGCTGCACAAGGACAGACGCAGGGGCATCCAGAGGGCTGCCTCTCAGCTCAGCAGAAGCCCGGGCCCCTCGGTTGCAGCCCCACAGTGCGCTGCCCGAGGTGGGGGCCTCCCTCCCGGCACAGGGGCCCCGTGACCAGCACCCTGTCTGTCCTCTCCACAGTGGTGCTGACCTCCTGGCAGTCAACACGGATGGGAACATGCCCTACGACCTGTGTGAGGATGAGCAGACGCTGGACTGCCTGGAGACAGCCATGGCCAGCCATGGTGAGGGCACCCCCTCCCTCCTGCCCGCCGTGGGGGAAGCTGCTCTGGGAGAGTGAGCCCTGAGTGCCCTGCCCCGCAGGCATCACCCAGGACAGCATCGAGCAGGCCCGGGCCCTGCCGGAGCTGCACATGCTGGAGGACATCCGGAACCTGCTGCAGGCAGGGGCCAACCTCGACGCCCCCCGGGACCATGGGGCCACGCTGGTGAGGACGTGGCACTGGGCCGGGCGGGGGAGGGTCTCCCCCAAGCTGAGCCGGGACTCAAGTGCAGGCGGTGTGCCTGCAGCTACACATCGCCGCGGCCAACGGGTTCAGCGAGGCGGCCGCCCTGCTGCTGGAGCACCAGGCCAGCCTGAGTGCCAAGGACCGCGATGGCTGGGAGCCGCTGCACGCGGCGGCCTACTGGGGCCAGGTGAGCGCCTGCAGATGGCGGGGCTGATGAGCCCGCAGGTTCCGCAGGCCTCAGCAGCCCCGTCGCTCCGGCCCACAGGTGCGCCTGGTGGAGCTGCTCGTGGCACATGGGGCTGACCTGAACAGCAAGTCCTTGATGGACGAGACGCCTCTCGGTGAGCCGGGGGCCACGTCCTCGCGGTGTAGGGGGCGCGTGGCGGGGCCCATGACCCTCCGGCTCCTCCGCAGATGTGTGCGGGGATGAGGAGGTGCGCGCCAAGCTGCTGGAGCTGAAGCACAAGCACGACGCCCTCCTGCGTGCCCAGGGCCGTCAGCGCTCCCTGCTGCGCCGCCGCACCTCCAGCGCCGGCAGCCGTGGGTGAGTGCCCGCCCCTCCCGCCAGGCCCCCGCGGCCCCACCCCGTGGGCTGGGCCCAGGGCTTTGTCCCCGCTGAGGTCAGCTGGCAGCCCAGGGTGCCAGCCCGGGCAGAGTCCGCAGGGAAGGTGATGTCTTCCCCCACCCTCTCTTTGCGCCCCTAGGAAGGTGGTGAGGCGGGTGAGCCTGACCCAGCGCACCAGCCTGTACCGCAGGGAGCACGCCCAGGAGGCCATCGTGTGGCAGCAGCCCCCGCCTGCCAGCCCCGAGCCGTCAGAAGAGGATGAGGACCGCCAGACCGATGCAGAGCTCCAGCCGCCGCCCCTGGAGGTGAGCCTGGCCCGCTCCCACACCCTGGTAGGGCCAGTGACCCCATCCTCAAACACAAGAGCCACACGCTCAGGGGTCAGCTCCACCCCCACCCTTGTTTCGGCTCCTGGACCACCGTGCTGCCTGGGGCCCTGGGCCACAGCGCGCCTGCTGATGGCCTCCAGGCCGTGTTTCCCCCACAGGAGGAGGACCCCGAAGAGGCCAGGCCGCACAATGGCCGAGTGGGGGGCGCCCCAGCACGGCACCTGTACTCCAAGCGGCTGGACCGGAGCGTCTCCTACCAGCTGAGCCCCCTGGAGAGTGCCTCCCCCGACGCCCTGGTGCGTGCCAAGGCCCACCACACCCTGGCAGATCTCAAGCGCCAGCGGGCTGCTGCCAAGCTGCAACGACCCCCAGCTGAGGGGCCCGAGGCCGCTGAGGCTGGCCTGCCTGTGGACACTGAGACCCCCCAGCCGGAGAGTGGCTGTGGGGTGAGTGGAGAGCCGCCCCTGCTCAAACTCACAGCCCCCTCAGAGGAGGCCCCCGTGGAGAAGAGACCGTGCTGCCTGCTCATGTGAGGGGCCGGCGGCTGGGGTGACGAAGGTCCCACTGCCCAGCTCCGCGCCCCTGCTCTGCGTGCCCAGTGCGTGTCCCGGGCCAGGCTGCCAGTCTCCCTGAGGAACAGACCTGGGGCAGAAGCCGTACCTGGGAGACCGCTGGCTGCAGAGACCTAGTGTTGTTCTGTGACTTTCGATAAAGGGCTCTTCTGCCACTGCCTTGTCGTGTGTCTCAGCTGGGCCTCTGTTGCCAGCAGGGAGTAGCTGTGTTGCTGGGCCTGGGTGCGCCTGCCCCGTGAGCACCAAGGCCCGTAGCGCACGCTGGGGCTCGCTCGGGGTGCCCAGCCCCGCGTGGGTGTGTGGCACATGCCCGTCAGGCAAGAAGCCTAGCCCTTCAGCACCCTGCCTCCCAGGCTCCTGGAGGCCCCTCTGTAATACTTTGCTTTCTTGAGCGGAAGAAGTAGCTTTGGAAGGACACTCCTTGGGGGGCCAGGGCTGAGGGTGTCCTCGTTGGAGGGCAAGGACCCTGATTTAGAAGAGGAGAGGGTATTTCCCATAAGGCTCTTGGCCAGAGCCAGCAGGGCAAAGCGATTCAAGGCTTGTGTCAGAAGCCTCCCTGTCGGGGGTGGGTTCCCCGTTCCTGGCATGCAGCCCCGGGGCCCTGGCTGCCAGCTTCCGCTTGGGCTGGCAAACAGGCTCTGAGCTGGCCAGGCATGATGCGTTAGGGTGACAGGGCTGCTTAGGGGCCTCACTTGGGAGGGCTTGGGCCCTGCCAGCTTGTCTGTCCCCGGCAGGTTGCTTGGCCCAGCCACGAGTGCTAGGTGCCATAGGCTGGGGTCACCCTCTCTGCTGGACACTTACTTACCTGGTCAGCTCAGGGTCCGCGGTGTCGCCCTTCCCTGAGCATGAGTGGTTGGAGGGATGTCCCCAGCAGAGCGGGGGGTTGCGGGGGCAGGCTGCCGGTTAAATTTAGCGTGTGGGCCGGGGCGGCTGCCCAGGGTCCACTCTCCACCACAGCTGCCACTTGGGCCCTGCTGCCAGGGGGCGGGCAGAGGCGGGCTCCGCCTGAGGCTGGGCCCGTATCAGCCTGCGCTCCTGCCTGGGGGCCAGAGAGGCCTGCGCTCTGGGAGGCAGCGGTGGCCGAGGAGCAGGAGGCACGAGGTGAGAGGCCAGCTGCCTGGGCACCGGTTTCTTCTCCCGCCCGCGGGAGCTGAGGGGCTGGCGCGCCACAGGCCTGCCCAGCTCCGCTGAGAGGGCGCTCCCTGACCCTCAGCGTGGGGTCGGAGCCTGGGGCTGGGCAGGCCACAAGGGGCCTATCGCTCCCTGCAGGGCCTGCAGAGGTGGGCCCCGAGGCTTATCACAGCTCCCTTCCCACTCTCTGCACCAATCAGGAGCCTCAGGGAGGGGGCGCTTAGGTCACCTTGCCCCCGGTGCAGCCCCAAGGGCAGCTCCAGGCTGGTACGTGTTTGGCAAAAGGGCAGGACAGCAGCCCAGAGCTGCAGAGGTGTCCCAAGGGCCCTGTGAAGGCCCGGAGCTGCCCAGCACCCCCACTCCCAGCACCCCAACTCAGAGACTCCAGCCTTGCAGCACTGATGGGGGACCAAGCTCCAAACACAGGGCTCTTGCTGGCCCAGGCCTGGTCCCAGCACAGGAGGGCCAAATGGAACCCGTGTCTGAAGCCTCGCTCCCCTCCCCCAACAGCCCCAAGATTCCTGAGGCCTGGCTCAGTTACCCGGGAGACAGGCCTGCTCTGCTGGCCGGGAGCAAAGATGGGGGGTCCGAGAGGGCTGGGCCTCGGCCGAGCCCCACTGGGGTAACTATGCTGAGGTCCCGGGCCTCACTCCCGCTCGTTCGGGGGCCCAGCCCTCCCAGCTCTGTGGGCCCCTCAGGGCGCTCACCCCCTCCTCGCCCCCAGGCCTGGTCCCACAGAGCCTCTGGCACCTTCTGCCTGTCCCTGCCCCATGTGGGTCTCCTGTCCCCTGTCCTGGGGACGCTGGGCGGGCACCGGGCCTCACCCCAAGCCCCGCCTGCCTTCTCACCCACTCTCTGTGGCTCCCAGGGCAGAACTGTGCCCAGGTGGGCGGGGCCTGGCAGCCCGGCTCCTTCAGCCTCTTCTGTCCTCTCAGTGGGGCCAGCAGGCTGCAGCCAAGAGGGCACCCCCTTCCCAGGCTCCCCCTTCCCAGCCCTGGCCCATCGAGCCTGGACCGGCTGACCTCACCCCTGCTTCTGGATCCTGCTGCCTCCTGAGCCTCCTTCCTGCCCATCTGAGCAGAGTCATGGCCTTGAGGGCAGGTGAGCACAGCCAGGAGGCAGCAAATGGGCTGAAGGAGAAGGTGCTGACACTGGACTCCATGAATCCTTATGTCCGGAGGGTGGAGTATGCGGTGCGAGGCCCCATCGTGCAGCGGGCACTGGAGCTGGAGCAAGAGCTGCGCCAGGTATGGTCCTGCCCTCCGGGCCTGGCGAGAGGACCCCAGGCGGTACCCCCTGCCCCCCAGCCCCCAACCTCCCGGGCCTGGCAAGAGGGGCCCGGGCTGGTCCCCCATCCCCCGCCCGCCCCCGGGGCCTGGTGAGAGGGCCCCTGTCTGGTCCCGCGCACCCCGCCCCCACCTCCTTAGGAGACAAGGCCTGTGGGAGTGATAAGCTCCCCCATCACTGCGCTCCCCGCCTCCCTCCAGGGCGTAAAGAAGCCCTTCACCGAGGTCATCCGCGCCAACATCGGGGACGCACAGGCCATGGGGCAGATCCCTATCACCTTCCCGCGCCAGGTGAGGCTCAGCACTGCCCTGCACCCTCCCCCCATCAGCCCGTGGACCCTGGCCTCAGCACTCACTCCTCCCAGGTCCTGGCTCTCTGCGTCCACCCCGATCTCCTGAACAGCCCTGACTTCCCCGACGACGCCAAGAGGAGGGCGGAGCGCATCTTGCAGGCGTGTGGGGGCCACAGCCTGGGTGAGCGCCAGAACCCGCCCAAGCCTGGAGGAGGGGTGGTGAGCAGGAGCTGGAGGGAGGCTGTCCCGGTAGGGGGGTGGGCCCGCTGGAAGGGGGCGGGTCTCCTCCGAGGGCAGCGAGGGGACCTCACTTGTCCCACCCCGGCTGTCCTGCCCCGTTTCCCGCTCAGGGGCCTACAGCATCAGCGCTGGCGTCCAGATGATCCGTGAGGATGTGGCGCGGTACATCGAGCGGCGCGATGGAGGCATTCCCGCTGACCCCAATAACATCTTTCTGTCCACGGGAGCCAGCGATGCCATTGTGGTAGGCCGGGCCAGTGCGGGAAGCCACCGTGGCTCCTAGTGCGCAGCCGGGAGGGTCTGCCAACCTCACCTCCCATTCCCGCCCGCAGACGGTGCTGAAGTTGCTGGTAACCGGCGAGGGTCGTACGCGCACGGGCGTGCTTATCCCTATCCCTCAGTATCCACTCTACTCGGCCGCGCTGGCCGAGTTCAACGCGGTGCAGGTGGACTACTACCTGGACGAGGAGCGTGCCTGGGCGCTCGACGTGGCCGAGCTGCGGCGCGCGCTGCGCCAGGCGCGTGACCACTGCCGCCCCCGCGCGCTCTGCGTCATCAACCCCGGGAACCCCACCGGTGCGCGTCCCCACCCGTCCCCGCCCCGCCGCCCTGGCCCGAACAGGCACCCCTGTCCACCGCACCTGGGTCAGCCTTTCCCTCCACCCGCCGCCCTGCGCAGAGCAGAGCGCCCCTTCGGCTGACCCCGGACCTGTCGCACCCCCGCGCCCCAGGGCAGGTGCAGACCCGCGAGTGCATCGAGGACGTGATCCGCTTCGCCTTTGAGGAGAGGCTTTTCCTATTGGCCGATGAGGTGCTGGCTGGGCGCCCGCAGGGAGGGGGCGGCGGGCGGCGGCGCGCGCCCAGGTGACGTGGCCCGCTGTCTCCCGGCCACCCATCCAGGTGTACCAAGACAACGTGTATGCCGAGGGCTCGCAGTTCCACTCGTTCAAGAAGGTGCTCACGGAGATGGGGCCGCCGTACGCGGCTGAACAGGAGCTCGCCTCCTTCCACTCGATCTCCAAGGGCTACATGGGCGAGTGCGTGCGGGCTGGGCGGGTGGGGCCCAGAACCTGGGCGACGGCCGGGCTCTCGTCGCCGGCAGGCTGGCCCCTCCTTGCCAGCCCTGCCTCGATGCCCGTCTTCGCCTCGCAGGTGCGGCTTCCGCGGCGGCTACGTGGAGGTGGTGAATATGGACGCCACGGTGAAGCAGCAGATGCAGAAGCTGCGGAGCGTGCGGCTGTGCCCACCCACCCCGGGCCAGGTCCTGCTCGACGTGGCTGTCAGCCCGCCGGCGCCCTCCGACCCCTCCTTCCCGCGGTTCCAGGCGGTGAGTGGGCGGGGCCGCGGGCTTCGGGGCGGCGCGCCTCGGCCTGGCTTGACCAACCCTACCCCCTCGGCAACAGGAGAGGCGGGCGGTGCTGGCCGAGCTGGCTGCCAAGGCCAAGCTCACGGAGCAGGTCTTCAACGAAGCTCCCGGCATCCGCTGCAACCCGGTGCAGGGCGCCATGTATTCGTTCCCGCGCGTGCAGCTGCCCCCGCGTGCGGTGCAGCGCGCTCAGGTCCGACGTAAGGACGGGCAGGCCGGGCAGGGCCCGCGGGGCCGGGGACGTCCTCCCTGAGCGTCCCCTCCCGTCCTCCTCCCGAACCCCCAGGAGCTGGGCCTGGCTCCCGACATGTTCTTCTGCCTGCGCCTCCTAGAGGAGACTGGCATCTGCGTGGTGCCTGGGAGTGGCTTCGGACAACGGGAAGGCACCTACCACTTTCGGTGAGGCCCTGCTTGCGCAGCCCCTCCCCTCGACCCCCACTGCATTGGCTTACTTTTTTCCCCCTTTCAGGATGACTATTCTGCCCCCCATGGAGAAGCTACGGCCCCTGCTGGAGAAGCTGAGCCAGTTCCATGCGAAGTTCACCCACGAGTACTCCTGAGGACCCGTCAGAGGCCAGGGCTGGCCAGTAGGGACGACCTCCGACTGAGGGCACTCTGCCCTGGGGCCTCTGGACTTGCTCCTGCTGGCCGTGTGGCCGAGCCCCTGCCCCTCCGCAGGCCCTAATAAAGCAATGGGCTGGCCGGGCTGCTTGGAGGCTGCGTGCACACCCGTGTGCACCTTCACAGCCTTGTCCACTCCTGACTGCCTGTCTGTCTGGGTTCTGTGCAGGCCTGGGGGCCAGGGGGGATGGTCAAGCAGGGCTTCCTGAGGAGCAGACATTCTTACAGAATGGAGTTGGCTGGATGGGAACTGGCAGAGGGAAACCAAGCAACCGTGAGAGGGCAAGGAGGATGCCTTGGTTCTCCAAACGGGGCAGGTGACAGCGGTTCTGCTGCTTTTGACAGCTTCAGGAGGATGTCGGCTAAGGAATCGGGGAGGAAGGGCACATGGGTCACCTTTGTCATGCTGTGTGTGGAGTGTGTGGCATCCACGTGCAAATGCAGTCCTTGGGCTGGAAAACAGAGAGGAGGCCCCCTCAGAGCTGGGGCAGGTTTAGGGCACC
The DNA here is from genome assembly GCF_019923935.1 of Bubalus bubalis. Classification (NCBI taxonomy): domain Eukaryota; kingdom Metazoa; phylum Chordata; class Mammalia; order Artiodactyla; family Bovidae; genus Bubalus; species Bubalus bubalis. The sequence goes on from NC_059171.1 coordinate 81,535,830, forward strand.
AGCCCTCAAGGATGAGCACCTACTGTCACTGTTGTGGGTCCTCTGTGGTGGGCACTTTAGTCCCCATTTCATAGAAGAAGAAACCTGCTCCCTCCCCCCCCCCCCCAAATGCCTAGAAATGACAGGAAACTTACTCCACGTGGCCTTGGCAGCTGACCAAGGGTCTTGGCTCAAGTGCCTGTGAGTTGGTTTAAGGGTTGGGTGGCTTCAGAGATCCACAGGCATGGGGAGACTACTGGCCAAGCTCCCAGCTCAGCTCGGGAGGGGGTTCTTAGCCACAGCGCTCTTGGTTCACTCGCTCCCCTGGGCCTCAGGTGTCCTCAGGCATTAGCACAGCTCTGGGCCGAAGAGGCTGTGTGAGACCCTGCGCTCAGGCTCGGGTTTCCCCTTGCGGGGCGCGGACTGCCTCCTCGCTGAGGCCAGCTGGAGCCTAGACAGGCTCTAGGGGCCTCCTGACTGAACGCGAGGGCCTTCGGGGCAGCAGCCGGATGCGTCCCTGGGATGAACAGGGCTCAGGCCTTTCCCACGACCCTCTTCAGCCACCGGCCTGCAGAGAGCGCTGAGACCACGACCTCAGGGAGCTAAGGGGCACCGGAGCCAAGGAAGCAGCAGTGGAGGCTTGAGAGGACAGCTGCTCTGTGGGGCTGTAGGCGACCCAGCGGAACCGGCAGCCACCAGGCCCCAGGTGGGACATCTGCGGCACTTCCGGAGGCTGAGTGATGTCTGGGAGCGGATTAGACGGCCGGGGAGGGCCCTGGATGGGTCCCGGTTTCCGACGTTCGAAGCCAGTCGGCCACCGGGGGCGCGCGTGGGCTGTCGGCGCTCTAGCCCGCCCGCGTCCTCTATGGCCGCCTTATTTCCGGGCTGTGCTGTGGCGCGCGAGGGCTACCCAACCCGCCGCCGAGACGTCCAGCTACTCGGGGGCCTGAGCCCGCGGGACCCGAAGGCGTGTTCGCGGATGCCAGCTTGGCCACCCCTGACCCAGCCCCAGTCATGCCGCTGTGTGACCCCTAACCCCATCGCGACTGGACGGACCGGACCCCCCTGGGAACCGCCCTGCCCCTGCTGAGTGGGTCCCCTCATCCCGCCCCAGTCTGGTCCTGAACGCAGCCCCCGCCCCAGGGCCGCGCCCTCTGGCCATGGCCATGCTCGGGAAGCTGCTGCCCCTGGCTGGTCTCTACCTGGTGCAGGGCCTGCCCTACGGCCTGCAGTCAGGCCTGCTGCCCGTGCTGCTGCGCGCCCGCGGCCTTTCCCTGACGCGCGTGGGGCTGGCCAAGGCGCTGTACGCGCCGTGGCTGTTCAAGCTCGTTTGGGCCCCGCTGGTAGACAAGTGGGGCTCCTCAAGGGGCTGGCTGGCGCTCAGCACGGCTGCCCTGGGCCTGCTGTGCGGGCTGCTGGCAACCCTGCCTCCTGCCGGCCCTGGCGGGGCTGCGCTGCCTGTCCCAGTGGCGGCGCTGCTCCTGCTGCTGAATCTGGCTGCGGCCGTGCAGGACGTGGCCCTGGACATGCTGGCCGTGCGGCTCCTGGAGCCAGCCGAGCTGGGGCCCGGCAATACCGTGCAGGTGGTTGCTTACAAGCTGGGGGCCGCGCTGGCCAGCGGCGGGCTGCTGGCCCTCCTGCCCGCGCTCTCCTGGACGCTGCTCTTCCTGCTCCTGGCCGCCACCTACTGGCTGGCTGCGGCCGCGGCCTGGGTGGCGCCCGCCCTGCGACAGCTGCCTGTACCCGCGCCCTCAGCGCATCCCCGCCCCAGCCTGCGCCTTCAGCAGGACTTGCTTGCCGTGCCTGGGACCCTGTGGACAGCGGGCTTCGTGCTCACCTACAAACTGGGTAAGTCAGGCAGTAGCACAGGTGGGTCCCCAGGAACTGGCGCGGGACTGCCTTCCCTCTGTGGTGTCTGATCTGAAGGCTGGAGCCCACCCAGACTGTGGCTGGGCCTTGTTTCCTATCCTGCAGGTCTAGCCCCAGCCACACCCCTTTAGGCCTCTCTGGGCTGCTTTGTGCTGACCCTGAATTTGGCCGAAGCCTAGCCCCGACTGTCTGCTGGTGTTTGTGGCCCAGCAGAGGCAGGGCTGGGGGAGCATGACTGAGGCTGAGGTGGAGAAGCAGGGCAGGCCGCCCCTACTTTCTCTCCACAGGTGAGCAGGGTGCCAGCGGCCTGTTCCCACTGCTCTTGCTGGACGGTGGCATCTCCACTGCAGAGCTGGGGCTGTGGAACGGTGTGGGTGCTGTGCTCTGCTCCATTGCCGGCTCATCCCTGGGTGGGGTCCTGCTGGCCAGGTGTTGGTGAGCCCCCCTCAGCGTGCCCTGCCCACCTGCTCCCCTCTCCTTCCCTGTGCCCTCTGACCTGCTCCATCTTCCCCTCAGGCAGCCACTGCCCCTCCTGAGGTCAGTGCTTTGGTTCCGTCTTGGGGGCCTGGGCTACCAGACTGCCCTGCTCTTTCAGCTGAACAGCCCCAGAGCCAACCCTGTCCCTGGCACAGTCCTGAGAGGTGAGGGGTGGGCCACAGGGGGGAGGAGCCTGGGTCCTGGGCCCTGCTGACCCTCACCCTCCCAGGGGCAGCCCTGCTGAGCCTGTGTCTGCAGCACCTCCTGGGGGGCTTGGTCACAACCACTACCTTCACCATGATGATGCGCTGCAGTCAGCTGGCACCCAGTGCCCTGCAGGTGAGAAACATGGCTGCAACATCCGGGGCTGTGGGCCTGGAGTCCAAGCAGGTCCTGACATGACATTCTCCGTCCACCCTGCAGGCCACACACTACAGTCTCCTGGCCACTCTGGAGCTGCTGGGGAAGCTGCTGGTGGGCACGCTGGCAGGAGCCCTGGCTGATAGCCTGGGGCCACGCCTCTGCTTCTCTCTCTTCTTAGCTCTCTCAGCCACCCCCATGCTGTACCTGGGCTTTGCGCCCAGCGCCCTGGCCTGAGCCGAAAGGCTGAACATCAATAAAATGGAGTGTGCTTCTGGGACAAGTACTGTGCAGTCATCCCCAGACTATGGGGTTCCCAATGGAAGGAAGGATCCTAAAAACAACTCGAGCAACTTTTATTCTGCACTTTGGGGCCTCTCTGCCCCCGTGCTCCTGGTGGTGGGCTGTGTTCAGGGTAGTGGGCCACTGTCCTGATCACTGCATCCCCCTCCATCTTTACCCTGAGGACCCACTACACCCGACACCCCCACGCTGTGGCCTTGCAGCCCTGCTTAGGCCCCTGTCTGGGACACGGGGGCACTGGGTCCTCTGCAGCAGGGTGGTCAACGGCCCCACAGCAGGAGCTCCTGCGTAGCCAGGTGCATGAGGGCAGGGAAGCTCAGGTGCAGGTACTTCCTCCAGAAGCGCCGGTCCCGCCCAAACACCTGGGCCGGATAGCAGGGACTCCCTGGAGGGGGAGGAGACGCGGCTGAGGACTTCGGGCCAGGTGTGCCCCCAGCCCCCACCTCCCTCAGGGCTAGGCCTCCCAGGTCCGCACCGATGCCGTGGAAGATGCGGGCCACAGCCCTGCCTGAGAACCGCTGCTCTGGCCAGGAGGACAGGAGCTGGCGGATGTCCCGGCGGATCTGGTCTTCCCAGTCCTGGAGCTGTGGGGGGGACAAGTCAGGCCAGCCCAGCTTCCACTGCTCGGTCTTCTGCACAGCTCAGTGTTGCGCATGGGCTTGTCATGGTGCCAGCAGGAGGCAGGTGTGTGCCTGCAGACGGCGCATCCTCTGCAGCCACCCCTCTAGGCCCTGACACTCACCCTGTCCTGTCCCAGCTCGGGGTCATCCTCTGTCTCCAGGCCCCCTGGCTGTTCTGACTCTTCTTCAAAGTAGTGACTGAGCAAGGCCTTGAGCCTGCTGCTGCGCTCCCAGGCGGGCTGCTCCAGGCATGGCCCACAGCTGGGGAAGGCCACGCTGTGGAGGGGAGAGCCTGTCAGAGGGGCCTGCCTAGGGGAAGGGTGGGGTGGCCCACGGCCTGCCCACCTCCGCCTGCACCTGTGAAAAGCCCGGAAGGTGTGGTGCAGGTGGACCAGGGCCTCTCGCTCTCGGGCCTGCACACGGCTGTGCAGAAAGTCGCAGATCTGGTCCCTCTCCTGGGCCGTCAGGTCCCCTGGGCTGTGCAGGCGGAAAGCCGTCTCCCTGAACTCCACCAGCACCCCAGTGCCCTGGGGCACACCTGCCAGATAGGATGTCAGAAACTGGCCAAGGGGCGGAGAGCGGGTGACAAGCGGGGCTAGGGGTGGGCGCACCTGTCCTGGGCTCTGGGTCCCACTGCAGCTGGAGGAGAGCTCGCCGCACAGGGCCCAGCTCCCAGCCGGTAGAGTCCGCCAGCTCGACCAGATCTAACTCCACAGAACTGCATCCCCGCTTCGTGTCGGGGTGCTGCTGGGCCAAGCACAGAGCCAGTGGAGGGCACCTATGCCAGGGGAGCAGCATGTGATTGGCAGCCCTGTACTCTGTCCCAGTCGACAGCTCGGGTGGGATGTGTGCTCACCTGCGGGCCAGGGCCTGGAGCTGGGTGGGGCCCCCAGGCCAGCGCAGGTGGCAGCGGGCATAGGTGGGTGCCAGCAGCTTCAGCCAGCGCCGTGGGTGCAGCTCCAGGTAGCACAGTAGTGTCTCAATGGCTGCGGGCAGAGCAGAGCTCACTCGGGGCCTGTGGGACCCCCCAGCCCCGCCACATACGCCCCTGCTCCTCACCCTCCTCTGGCATGTCCAGGGCCTGAACGGTTGGCTGCACTGGGAGCACCCGCTCGTGGCCTGGGCACCGGGGTGTGTGTGGGACGCTGGGCTGGCCAGGATCCTGGGCACTCGCAGCTACAGGGGCCCCGGCCAAGTGCCCTTCCTTGCTCCTGCTGCCCTCCTGCTCTGGGGGCCTCCGGGCACAAGCACAGGGAGGGAACACGCGCTGTACCAGCCTCTTCACAGCAAAGAAATCCACGGTGTTGGCGTGCACGTGTCTGCATAGCTCCCGCAGGTCCTGGCCCTGGGGCAGAGTGGCGTGAACGTGGGGCACAGCCCCGGGCGGGGATGGGGGAACTGCGGGGGGTGGGGTGGGCACCCACCTGGGGCTGGAGGAAGAGGTGGCAGTGTGCCGGCTGCCCGTCACGCCCTGCGCGGCCCACTGCCTGCACGTAGGTCTCAAAGCTGGAGGGCAGCCCCAGGTGCAACACAGCCCGCACGTCTGGCCGGTCCAGCCCCATCCCGAAGGCCACCGTGGCCACCACCATGCGCAGCCGGCCCTCCATGAAGGCCTGCTGCACCCGCCGCCGCTCTCGGCTGCACAGGCCAGCATGGTAGGCCTCGGCCACGGCCTCCAGCGCTCGGCCTGCAGAGAAGACACAGGGCAGTCAGGTGGGGTGCGTGCCTGGGGTGCGTCTGTGGGCGCAGGCCTGCCTCCACCTCACCGTGGGGCCCCGGATGCTGGGCATCGCGCAGGCAGGTGCGCAGCAGGGCGGCGACACGCTCTGTGTCCTCTCGCCTGTGGCAATAGATGATGATGGAGCCCTGAGCCCGGAAACGGTCACTCTGCAGCAGTGTCACCAGCGCCTGTGGGGACGACGGTCACTGCAGAGACCTGGGAGGCGAGGCCGCTGCCAGGCCCACGCACGTACGCTTACCTGGTCCGGGTCCCTGTCCGAGGACACGGAGAGGTGCAGGTTGTCAGGAATGGTAGCTGGCCCTCTGAGCACAGACTCCTCGGTCACGCCCAGGTGCCAGGCCACGTCGAGGGCAGTGCTGCGTGTGGCCGTGGCTGTAAGGCCCAGGAAGCAGTGGACGCCCATCTGGTCCCGCAGCGTCTGTGAGGGGGGCGGTGAGCCAGCCGTCCCCTCCCCGCCCCTCTGCACACTGCCCCACCCGCCCAGGCTCACCTGACAGACGCGCAAGTAACAGGGCCGGAAGTTGTGGGACCACTGAGAGATGCAGTGGGCCTCATCGAGGCAGGCAAAGGCGACCGGCGGCAGCTGAGAGAGGAGGGTGCCGGCCCCGGCCCCAACCAGCGCCTCTGGGGACAGCATCAGCACCTGCACGCGGGCCGCACGAGCCTGAGGAGGCCCGCTGGTCAGCAGCGGCACCCAGCTCCACCCGCTGTTCCACCCGTCTGGCCCTGGGAGGCCCCCTCACCTTCTGCAGGGCAGAGTCCCTCTGCTTCTTGGTCATCCCTGAGTGAATGCAGGCTCCCTTCAAGCCGGGGGGCAGGCCAGAGAGCTGCAGGTACAGGAGCACAGCCTGTTCCACGGCCCTGGCCCTTTCCCAAAGGCCTTCCAGCGTGGTTTCACCTGACAACTACTGGTGACTCCCCTCCAGGCCCTTTGGGGAGGAGAGGCCAGAGCCAACCGTGGACCTTGACTGAGGCGCACTGGGGATGGGTCCCAGTGGGGCTGCTCCTACCAAGCTGCTCCCCTGGTGGGTGGGACTAGGTCTAAGCAGCCGTGTCCCTGTGCCTTTGGGCCACTGCCGACTGTGGACAGGGTGGAAAGGGCCTGATAACTTGTAGCTCTGGGGTGGGGGTGGGGCAAGAAACAGCAGCCCAAGTGAGTCGGCAGAGCCACGGTTACCAGTCCTTGCTTTTGTCATGTGTCCGTGGGCCCTATCCACCTACCTGGTCATCCATGAGTGACGTGAGAGGAGAGATGACCAGGGTGAGGCAGGGGCTTCGCTGGAAGTAGAGCAGCGCTGGGAGCTGGTAGCACAGGGACTTGCCAGCCCCCGTGGGCAGCACCAGCAGGGTGGACATGCCTGGTGTGATCCAGAGTCAAGATAGCCGTCCTGCAGCCTGGCCCCAGCCCCGCCACACTCCTGCCCGCCAACTCACCAGACAGGACCCGCATGACCACACGCTCCTGCCCAGGGTAGAAGGCATGGTGCCCCAGTTGCTCCAGGGCCTGAAACACCTCAGCCGGTGTGTCTGTGGACACAGGTGTCAGTCAGCTTGGTGCCGACTTGTCTTAACCCTTCCGTCCAGGCCTGGGCTGTTGGGCATCTGCTGACCTGCCACCTGACCCGAGGGCCCCGGTGGGTAGAGTGGAGGCACGGAAAGAGGTGGACAGGGCATTCTGGACACAGACTGCCCCGTGGGCACCAGCAGCTCAGGTGCCCCAGGCTCAGCGTCTTCTTCACCTGCTGAGAACAGATGAACAGTATAGGAGCCCTGGGCGGGTATGGCGTCACAGTACCAAGAAAGCAACTTGCTACAGCCTCTCCTCCAACTCGTCACTCACCAGAGCCTTGGCAGCAGGCCGCACCTGTCCTCAGGGTCGCTTCCTGTGACGTGGGCTGGGTCTGTGCACCATCCGCAACCTTGACATCCTTCTGAGGGGCCAGGAGAGGTTCTGGACCAGAAGCAGGGAGTTAGTAGGGCCTTTGCTTGAGCCAGAATTGCCTCCCCAAAGAGCACGACACCCCTGTAAGCAGGCTGGCGTCCAGGTCAGAGGCCTCACCGGGCTGAGGGCATCGGGACGCCCATTGGCTGAGCTGCCCACGCTGGAAGCAAGAATCCTGGGCTGGGGCTCTGGGCTGACCACCCCCAAAACACTCTCCTTTTTTCTGCCACTTCTGCTTCCATGCCTGGTTGGGGACACAAAGAAGGGTCACAGGGCAAGCAGTAGGACAGGTGGGGGGAGCACCCGGTACCACCTCCTCACCTGCTTGCGAAGGAGCCTGCCCCGCAGGGCCCAGCCCCGCACATAGCGTCGCTGCTTCATGTTGAGCCGCACATAGTTCCCCCTGTACTGGATGGCAGATCTGGAAGAAACGCACAGGTCGGCAGTGCCCACAGCCCTCCCCACACTGGCTCAACTGAGGGCAGCCCTGCTGAGAGGTTAGAGCAGTGATACCTGGAGGCTGGGGTCCTGCCTGGGGGCTGTGCCTTCACAGGCTGATCTGGACAGTCTTCTGCAGGCACTGCAGCCCCAGCTCCCTCAGGCAGGGCTCCTGCTTGGTCGGGGCCCTGCTGGGTCTGTGCAAGCCTTCCCTCCAGCTCCCCACTCTGTCTCCGCTTCTTGCCTTGACGGTCAACAGGCTGACACTTCCCTGCACTGACACCAGCTGCTGGTAGGGCTGGAGCCTCTGGGCCCTGCAAAGGCACCTCAGGACCAGCGCTGGGGCTAAGGACAGACGCAACAGCTGGAGTCAGAAGCTGTGAATCCTCTGCACCCAGGCCAGGCTGGCAGGTCCTGGGAACCTCCAGAAAATCTGGGGTCCTGTTGTGACACCGCTGCAGCCAATCAGGGTCAAGGGAGCCCAGTCGCAGGCTCAGGGATGCCCTCAGCTGCTGGAGCCGGCCTGGCCTCAGCTGGGGCCTGGGAGGCTGAGGGAGCACTTCATTGACATTTTCTGGAGAGATGAGGGCAGCTGCTGTGCCTGGTGGCTCCGGTGAAGGGATCTTGGAGGAGGATCTTTGTGCAAGCCGGGGTATCCCGCCCAGGGTTGACCTAGCCTGCGAGGGAGACAAGAAAGCAGGAACTCAGGCCCTTGGGGTGCTACAGACTCATACGTGCTGGAGGCCCACCTGTAACAGCTAAGTAAGGTAAGAAGCAAAAGGTTGGGACGTAAAGGAAGCTGAGGGTGGAGGCTGACCTGGAGCTCCTCTGTGGAGCTGTACTGGATGTGTGTGCACAGGTGAGCATGTGACTACCCGTGAGAGACTTGACAAGGATGGGTATCTGGTAATTCTGCCTAGGGCCACCTGCAGCTCTGGACCCAGGATGGATGCACTGACTGCCGGGCCCTCACCCCTCACCTGCAGACTGCCCTTTAGGTTGGCCTTAAGCCTTTTTCCATAATCCTGCGCAGACTCCTGAGGGCTCCACCTTGAGGGAGGATGGGGACTCTGGGTCGCAGCCCGATTCAAGTGGTGCCCCCAGCAACTGGGCTCCAACATCTGCAGGAGACAGTGGAGAGACCTAAACCACGGAGAAGCTGGTGTGTGAGGGGGAACAGAGATGTCTCCACCCCCTAGAAACCCGAGGAGGGGCTGTCCTTCCTGCACCCTCTCACACTTCCCCCTCCCCCCGCTCCCACCGAGCTCTGTGCCCCACGGAGGTTGGGTCACGACTCCTCCCGGCTCCGGCATACAGGCTGTTGACCCAGAGGTTGGGATGTCGAGCCCAGGTACCTGCTCGGCCGCCGCGGGAAGCGACTGCCCCGAGCCGTGAGGCTCGACGCCGCCGGCCTGGCCCAGAGCTTTCTTCAGGGAGCGGTACTCTCGGTACAGAGCTGAGAGCGGGGTCGGGGGATCGGAGTTGAGGACTCAGGATTCCCCCGGGAGGGGGCGTGGAGGCCTCCCGCCCCCGGCCCACGGCCTTGGCCACTCCCTCCGCCCCGCGCCCGCGGGCTCACCGCGGGTCTCCTCGGGCGCCGCTTCCACGTCTTCCTGTAAAGGGAACGCGTCAGGCGGATGCCGCGCCCTCAGCTCCCCGCCCACGGGCAGCCCGCACCTTGCCCGGCCGCCGCCCGCTCTGCAGCCGAAACGCGCGCTCCCACGCCTGCAGCCGCTCCCGCACGTCCTGCAGCCTCTCCCGCACGTCCCGCAGCTGCTCCATGGTCACCGGAAGCTTGGCGCCCCGCGAATCTCCCGCCTAGAGGGCGATGCCGGCCGCCAGCCAATGGGGACGCTCGGCAGCTTTGGAGGCGTAACACCGCGGGGGGCCCCTGGGCTGGGGCAGCCAATCCACGGGGCCCCGCTGCGGCAACCAATGAGGTGCGTTTACGTCATCGCGGCGCGCGACGGCGCAGGCGGAGCGCAACGTACGGCTAGGCGGGGCCGGCGGCGGTGGCGGTGGCTTGGGTCCGGTTGAGCGCGGGCTGCCTGCTGGGGACCGAGCACGGCGGCTTGCGGCTCTTTCTCTGCCTGGCTGCACAAGGAGGGTGCGGTCACTCGGGGCGGCGTCGCACCGGGGGCGGGGGCGGGGGCGGGGGCGGAAGCCCGGGCGGGGCAGCTGAGGGAAGGGGAAGACCCGAGTAGGGTGCCGGGCTGAGCGGCCTCGGGTCCTGGGGAACGACGCTCCGTCTTCGAGAGGCAGGCCTCGCCGGAGAGACGGAGGGCGTCGAATTGACGGTCTCCCGCCGCTGAAGGCCCGGAGGAGCCGTGCGGGGGCGTCTTCAGGGAAACGCTGGAGCCGTGGGCCGGTGGGAGGGGGCGGTGGCCACCACGCCGAGACTCCTCCCATAGTGACCACACTGGCTGCTTTCATTTTCTCTCGTGACAGGTGATCGGTTGGTCTGTCCTCTCACAGCGAGGTATGAATCGTCCTCGCGAGATTTATCCTCAGGCAGAGCGAGACCGAGGGTTGACGTCCTGGGCTTCTCAGGAACCAGCGCCTTAAGGACTTGTGTATGAGGTCCGCAAGAGCTGGGGCTCTGGGGCCAGTCTGCCACCCTTCCCAAGTTCGTTACCCGGGACCTTTGTCTGGCAAGGCCTAGGTCTTAGTTTCCTAACTTTCAGGGAAGTGGCCCGAAGGCAGTTTTGAGGATGAGGTGCCTGGCACGCAGTAAATCAGCAGCAGAGCTGCCATGCAGGCACCTTGTGGCCTCAGGCATCTCTTCTGTGCTCCTTGTCAGCTTGGATATACCATTGGCAGCCGCCTCTACCTATCTCAGCAGAGGCCCCTAGTTTGGGGTCTTTGAATCCCATGGGTTTGATACTTGTCCTCTTAATATAGTTCTCCAGGGAAGAGAGACATTTACACAGATGGTAAGGACACCAATGGGTGAGGTATTCTTTCTTTCTATAAATCTTCAGGGGTCTCCATGTCTGATAGTGCTCCTGGAAGATAGTTATGTTGAGGGCTTGGGTTACTCTAGCTCTTCAGACTCAGAGTTCACTGGGTTCTGGTCCGTTCTACTTGTCCTGCTGTTTATTAAACTGTATCTATGGTTTCAACTCCTCTTTGCTGTGCTGTGCAGAATCCAAGGGCAGCCTGCAGGAGCTTGTGAGGCGGCTGAGAGAGGGTGCTGTGATGCACCTTCCAGCCCCAGGGATTATCTCATCCCTCTAGTGCTTGGCCAGGGGTGGGAGGGTGGCGGGTGGGGGTTGGCTTTTTCCTATGTTTAAGAAGGGGAGGATCTCTTGATAAGTGGCTTTGTGATTTGGAAGGTCTGAAAAACAGATGATGTGCCCTGCAGAGCAGCAGCCATCAAAAGCACACCTACACAGGCTGGTCATCTCTGGTGCCATGCTGTTTATATGCTGCTTGGTGGCTTTGTCTCCCTAGAGAGGCCCCTCTGCTTCTCGGGGGCCGGGATGGGGGTGGCCTTGTTCTCCCTTCTCCTTTTTTCAGCCTATTGCGAAGTATCTAGCACGTGCTCGTCAAAGCCATGGTTCTTTGCTCTGTGCCACGCACCAGGCTGAGCTTTCCCACTACCAGCATGGAGGGGGTGGGGCTGGAGTCTGTCCTCCCCACTGAAGGGCACTTCCCTGCAGGTGATCTCCTGCCTGGCCTAGCGCCATGCACACCCTTGTGTTCCTGAGCACACGGCAGGTGCTCCAGTGCCAGTCAGCTGCCTGCCAGGCCCTGCCCCTGCTGCCGCGAGAGCTCTTCCCCTTGCTGTTCAAAGTGGCCTTCATGGACAAGAAGACGGTAGTTCTGCGTGAGCTGGTGCACACTTGGCCTTTCCCGCTGCTCAGCTTCCAGCAGCTGCTGCAGGAGTGTGCCCACTGCAGCCGTGCCCTGCTGCAGGAGCGGCCCAGCACAGAGAGCATGCAAGCCGTGATCCTGGGCCTGACTGCACGGCTCCACACCCCGGAGACTGAGCCTGGCACGCAGCCCCTCTGCAGGTATGGGCTCACTGGAGGGACCTTCAGGCCTGGTGGGGGGATGCAGAGTGGGTCTCCCCAAGAGGTTCCAGGCTGGTACAAGAGCTCAGTGCAGAAATAGGCATGTTGCTTCTGTTCCAAGGTGGTTGGGAGTGGGTGTGGGCTCTGTCCCCTTGTCTCCTGCCTCAGCCCACCCATGCTCCCAGGAAGCATGCGCTGCGGGTGCTGGATATGACGGGCCTCCTGGATGACGGCGTGGAGCAGGACCCTGGCACCATGAGCATGTGGGATTGCACGGCAGCTGTGGCCCGCACGTGCATCGAACAGCAGCAGGGCAGGACTGCAGAGCCTGGCCAGGCCCCTGTTCCTGTGGAGGTGCGTGTGGACCTGCGGGTGAACCGGGCTTCCTATGCATTCTTGCGGGAGGCACTCCGCAGCAGTGTAGGCAGCCCGCTGCGGCTCTGCTGTCGGGACCTGCGGGCTGAGGACCTGCCCATGCGCAATACAGTGGCCCTGCTGCAGCTTCTGGATGCAGGCTGCCTGCGCCGCGTGGACTTGCGCTTCAACAACTTGGGCCTGCGCGGCCTGTCCGTCATCATCCCACACGTGGCCCGCTTCCAGCACCTGGCCAGCCTGCGGCTGCACTATGTGCATGGGGACTCTCGACAGCCCTCCGTGGACGGTGAGGATAACTTCCGCTACTTTCTGGCCCAGATGGGCCGCTTCACCTGTCTGCGGGAGCTCAGCATGGGCTCCTCTCTCCTCTCAGGGCGGCTGGATCAGCTGCTCAGGTGAGTGGACTCTGCTATGGCTCTGCCTCTCCCTTCCCCTCCAGCAGACCCTCCCCTGGCTCTGCCTATTTGTGACCCCTTGTGTTCCCCCCCACCCCAGCACCCTGCAGAGCCCCCTGGAGAGCCTGGAGCTAGCCTTCTGTGCCCTGCTGCCTGAGGACCTGCGTTTTCTGGCACGGAGCTCCCATGCTGTCCACCTCAAGAAGTTGGACCTGAGTGGCAACGACCTGTCTGGGAGCCAGCTGGAGCCCTTCCAGGGTCTGTTGCAGGCAGCAGCAGCCACACTGTTGCACCTCGAGCTGACCGAGTGCCAGCTTGCCGATACCCAGCTGCTGGCCACACTCCCTGTGCTGACTCGTTGTGCCAGTCTCCGCTACCTCGGCCTCTATGGCAACCCGCTGTCTGTGGCAGGGCTCAGGGAGCTACTGCGGGACTCAGTGGTGCAGGCTGAGCTGCGCACAGTGGTGCACCCTTTCCCTGTGGACTGCTATGAGGGCCTGCCCTGGCCACCGCCTGCCTCTGTCCTCCTGGAAGCCTCCATCAATGAGGAGAAGTTTGCCCGTGTGGAGGCCGAGTTGCACCAGTTGCTACTGGCCTCAGGCCGTGCACACGTGCTCTGGACCACAGACATCTACGGGCGCCTGGCTGCAGACTATTTCAGCCTGTGACCTCCAAGCTCTGGGTGAGAGACTGTCCGGGGGTCCAGGGCTGCTGGAGGCCCCTTGCCCCTTGGGTAGGCAGAGCCTATCCTGGAACCCTGTGGAGGCTTGACACAATGGCAGTGGCCTCTGATTTCTTTGCTCCAGGGCTCGCCTTGAGCCTCCCCATGCTTTCTGCAGCACCGTGTGCAGTTTGTCCTGCGTCTGCTCCCCTGGCTGGCTGACCATCTGTGGGCCTGAGGGCTGGATTCCAGGCCTACATGGCCCTGCTTGGTTTGGCTGCACTTAGCTGCTCTTCAGTGTCCTGGGGTCTTCAAGCTGAGAGATGATGTTTTCCTCTAGGCCCTCTCCAAGACCAGATTGCTCTGGGTTGGAAGTTGGGACAGGGGCCTGCTTCACGGAGGGTTGGGATCCTAGACACTCTGGGGCCTCTTACCTCTTCTGGGTTTTGGTGCCAGAGGGTGTCTTAAAGGTACAAACGTGCAGTGTGCTTAGAACTTAAATCTGTGACTTTTTTCTTGTCCTAATTGGTTAGAGTGACTCATCTCCTGTTCTGTCATCCCCAGCATGGCCACTGGGGACCATGTCTTTGGTTTGCTGCCCATTTTTCTGGGCATTTCCACAATCTGTCCCCTTCTCCCACATCTCAGAGGTCCAGGCCTACAAAGGGCGGTGGGACCAGAGGCAGACATGCAGAGCTGGAGGTCAGGTTAATTTGGGAAGTGGGGGAATCATTTCTGGAGGGTCTCAGTGGCGTGCTGGGAGCCTATCCCCGGGCACCCTCCATTCGCGTCCCAGGACTTTCATTTGCAGGGGTCCGCAGGTGTTCCAGCCCCGCCCAGCCCCGCCCAGCCCCGCCCGCGTCCCTAAACCCGCATACACGGCTCGCTACACTGCGCAGCTTCCACCCTTTACTAACCAAGCTGGGGCATGCGCGGGTGAGTCGAGCCGGCCAATCCGCGGTACCTACGTCATCAGCCCGTGCCCCGCCCCTCAGCAGTGGATCTCGTAGGCGGAGGGGGGCTGCAGCGGGAGCCCCTGCGCGACTCCAGGCGCTTCGGCCGCTTCCGCCGGGCCCTCGGCGAAGAGCGGCTTGGAGCGGTCGATGACGAACATCTCGTGGCCCCGCTCGTCGCGGAGCTCCTCGAGCTGCGCGAAGGTGCAGGGCCCGTCGGAGTAGTCGTTGACGAAGAGCGCTCCCTCCCCAGAAGGCCCCGGCGCCTTTTTACGCCTGCGCCGCCTGCGGCAGATCATGGTCGCCAGTAACAGAGCCGTGAGCGCCAGGAGCGCGATGGCAGCCGCGATGGCCGTCTGTGTGGCCAGGCCCAGGGCACGGAAGGCCATGCTGCCGGTCTCGGGCAGGGGCTCGTGGCTGACTGGGCCGCCGGCCGGGGGCGGCGCGGGCGCCATATGCTGCTGCCGGGACACGTTGACCAAGAGCTGGAAGGGTACGCGGGCGGCGCCTCCGGCGTTGGAGGCCTCACACTCGTACTTTCCGGCGTGGGCTAGGGTGATGTTGGTGAGGAAGAGCATGCCGCTGCCGGTGTCGGAGGCCCCGAGACCTCCTGGGCCCCGCCACCCAACTTCTGGCTGCGCCTGGGCGCGAGGCGCACCCTCGCGAGGCTGCGCCACCTTTCTCCAGGTCACCAAGGGCTGCGGGTAACCTGAAGCCTGGCAGGCCACCCGCAGGTCCTCACCCAGGTTGGCTGTCACCTCCAGCGGCTCCACGTGCACAGACGGTGGGATGCAGATGAGGCTACTTCCAGATACTTCCAGGAGACTCTGAAGTGCCAGGCGCGGGGGCTCTGCACACAGGATCTTCTTGTCCCTGGAGCTGAGCAGTCGCTGGCCTCCCTCCTTGATCCAGGCTCCCAGCCAGTGCAGGGCACAGTCACAGCGCCATGGGTTCTCTGTAGGTGGAGCAGCAGCAGGCATGTAGCTCAGGGGTGCTCTGGAACACAGCCTGTGCGGTTGGGGTTGTCGGCAAGAGCAGGAGCCCCCTTACCTAACACCGTGGGGGACCCCTGCCACCTCTCTCTGACAGGGGGCTCCTTAGAGTGGGCAGCACCCACCCCCCCACCCCCCCCACACACACCCCAACCTCCGTTCTGTGATGCATGTCCAATTCATTTCACCAGTCTGAGAAAGCTCCTGTTCCTGGCGTTTCCCTGCCACAAGTTTTGCTATTTGAGGGGAACCTCTGTCCACATAGCCATCCCACCAGCACTAAGACCTTGCACATCCTGCCAGCTTTGTCTTCAGGCGCTGTCTGGAGGGAATGTCCCCACTCTTGGTCATGTTTCCAGTTTTTTCCTGCAGGCCCTCTCCTGGCTCAGTAATGTGGAAGCTGCTCAGCTCTGTCTGGTTTGTTCAGGGCCTTGTACATGTTCTGTCTCCCTTAGGCAACTACGACTCTACCCTTGTTCTTAGCAGCTTTCTA
This sequence comes from Bubalus bubalis, assembly GCF_019923935.1. Taxonomy (NCBI): domain Eukaryota; kingdom Metazoa; phylum Chordata; class Mammalia; order Artiodactyla; family Bovidae; genus Bubalus; species Bubalus bubalis. The sequence goes on from NC_059171.1 coordinate 81,551,444, forward strand.
TCATGGCTGTGGGTAGGTAGTGCCGCCCGCCCCCCCAGGGCTGCCACTGGAGCCCCTTCCACAGCTGGCTGGCTCTCTAGTGCTACCACTGTGGCCAAGGAATATGCCTTTGCATGAGAGCCCCTTGCCCCCAGAAAGAGTTACCTGTGAGGCGCAGGACCTGCAGGCTGGCCAGTGGCTGCAGGGCCTCCCGGCTGATGGTGCCCAGCTGGTTCCTGCTGAGGTCCAGCAGTGCCAGTGAGGAGAGCCCAGCCAGGGCCTGGTCCTCCAGCAGCTCAATGCTGTTTTCTTGCAGGTGCAGCTCCTGCAGTCGCTGAAGCAGAGACAGATCATCAGAGAAAAGGGCCCTGGGGGACAGGTCCCCTTCTTTAGCCTGGGCTGCCTTTTCTCCCCTTCACTACTCCAGCCCAGTAGGGCAGGTGGCAGGGCAGGAGGACCTTCTTGCACACTCCTCCCACCTCACCTGCAAGTGTAGGAAGGTGAAATCCAGCAGCTGTACCAGCTGGTTGCCAGCTAGGTAGAGCACGCGCAGTTGGGCCAGGCCTGCGAAAGCACCGACACGCAAGCCGCGCAGCCGGTTGCCAGTGAGCGCCAGTTCCAGCAGGCGCGACTGCGCGCGGAAGGCACCCGACTCCAGGGCGTGTAGGCTGTTGTTGTGCAGGTAGAGATGGCACAGGGAGGCGAGGGGCGCCAGGATGCCCGGCTCCAGGCGCGCGATGCTATTGTCCTGCAGGAACAGCGTCTGTATCGGAGGGAGAGACGGCGCTTACCCATCTGAAGGGGTCTTTCTTTTCCCTGGAGTGCCCCATTCACCCACGGGGAGGCTCACACACCCGTCCCTCCGTTTCGCTGGCACCCCTTACCGCCGCCCGGCAGCCCCACGCGGTGCCCACCTGCGTCCCGGGTGGGATTCCAGGCGGGACTACGCGCAGTCGCAGAGCACCGCACTCCACCGTGGCGCTGTAGCAGCGGCAGGCGGCGGGGCAGGCGGCAGCGCGAGGCGGGAGACCCGGCAGAGACAGCAGCGACAGTAGCAGCAGTGCAGGCGCCCCTGGGGCCATCTCCCGCGGGACCGGCCGCGGGCCACAAGCCTGCAGCCTTTCCAGCAGCCTCCCTACAGTCCGGCCCCGGTGGGATGCAACTCCTGAAACACAGGTTGGCAGGCCTGTCCCTAACATTTGAGAGCCAGCGAAAAGCATGAATGGAGGCACACACCGTGTCTGAATTTTGAAGCTTGAAATCGGTTTAAGAAACTGGTAAAATAAAATTTCATTGCCTTCCTTTATAAAAAGCTTTAAAAAAAAAAAAAAAAAAGTCAAAGATCTGGAGCATCAGGTTTCAATTTAGAATTTCTCTTGTCTTCAGAGTCTCGCCACACAGGCCACAGGAAGGAAGCCTATGCCACCCCAACACTTTTCTCTCCCCATCCCCCATCTGCCTGGTACTGAAGGGTTTCCTGCTCATGCATGTGGACACATGGACTGAAGTGCCCTCTACAACCCAACATCCAGCCACTCCTTGGATCTTAGGTGCAAGAGACTGGTATGGGCTTGGGAACACGTGGGTAAAGTTCAGGGTCAGTCACCAAAGCATGGACTAGAAGGGAAAGAATAGGCTCTGAACAGACACATCCCCTGGTCTGCATGAACTCACTCTTGAGCACTGGCATGAAACCTCAAGATATGGAGCCCAGATCAGGGGTACTTTGCGTAACCTCAGGACAGGGCACAAGTCTCCCTGTTGCTAGTGTTTGTCCTTGTCCTCACCTAATTTTGATCCAGAATTTACTCTCGTCATTTTTATCCCTAGAACTCATGCTGTGTCCCCAACGCTCGGATTTTCCTGTTGTGACTTGACATGGGCACAACTGGCCTCGGGTGGGTGGTGGGGGAGGGCCACCAGCCACAGGAAAATGGAGGCATACTTTTGTCCAGCCTCTAGCCCTGCCCTACTTGGGGTGGGAGTGGGTAGAACAGCTTAGCTATAATTAGAGCTTTTTCTCAGGGAACTTGCTAGAGAATTGAAGGATGAGACAAATAGGAAAGCCAGATCAGCTGTGGGGCCATGCTGACCCCACATGGGGTTAGGTGGGTCCTTGGGATGACTGGGCTGTGAAAGAAGGAACCTTGGGTCACCAACTGTGTTTCTAGTGTAGTTTGCCAAGTAGGTTCTGTGCTCAGTGACCTCCTGGACTTTGAAGGAGTGTGTAGTGTTTTGTTTTGGGGATTATACACATGCAGCTGTGATCCTAGAAAGAGAAGACCTGAGTCTAGTTCAAGGCACAATGAGTCCAGTTCAAAGCACAATGAGTCCAGTTGGATGGTGGGGCTGAGGTGTGCCATCAGCTAGCCTCCACTTCAAATGGTCTCTGCTCCGAACACCTGCCAGTTCACCAGGTCTCCTACCAGGAAGAGTGTGTCATGTGGAAAGTTACCAAGTGGCCTTGGTGTTTATTTAAATCTTGCTCTAAATTTAACTCACATGGTTATTTAAAATTACTGAACACAAGCAAGCACAGTGAAAGTTTTAATGTAATTGCTTTGGTCTAGGCAGAGGCAATTCCCAGATGTCTCAGAATGTGTGTGAACCCCAAGAAGTTGGGGGGCATTCTCAGCCTCTGGGACCCGCTTCCCTCAGCAAAAGGGCTGGCCTAGAGTGCCCACCCAGCTTTCAGCGGCAAGGCCTCTCAGAGAAGATTCTTGGCCTCTTCTTAAGGACTTAAGAGGATTGCTGCTCACGTGGACACCCCGTAGATGCTGATACGTGTGGAAGAGCTGGCCTGGGCATGGTTGAGGACTCAAGCAGGAACAGCAGGGGAGGCTAGCTCAGAAATACTTTAACCCTGCGGAAACCCTCCTAATCTGACTGGGTAGGAGGTGGGGTGTAACATACTGGATTTGGCAACAGCTGTCAGTCTCCAGGGGGCCCATCTGTGCGAGGAGGGGTGAGTGAAGGGATAATGGAGGAAGCCCTGCTTCGCTCTTCTGCGCAGTGCGAGGCCCGAACCTTGATCTCCCGAGGCGCCCCCTGCATCCCCTCCGGCGTGGTCTGTCCAGGGCAGGTTCAGGGCAGGGCGTGGTCCCCGTCAGGTCGCACGCCCTTCGCAGTAGTCGACAGAGACAGAGCCAGGATGGGCCCTGATCCCGCCCCACGCCCGCTGACCTTGGGCCGGGCGCCCCCTCACCTGACGCTCCCGCGGCGCGGCTCCCCCGCCGAACCCCGGCCCACAGAGCAGCACCCGGCGGGGGAGGGACGGGCGCCGCTCGGGCTCGCGCACTGGAGCCCCCGCGCCTCCCGCCCGGCCGCCCCGATCCGCCGTCGCGAGGGCCGGGCAGACCAGAGGACGAAAACTCCCCAGGCCGGGGGTGTGTGGAGGGAGTAGGGCCCCGGAGACCCCGCCCCTGCCGGCGTCGGGACTCGGTCCGCGGCGCCACCTCGGACAGCGCCGGCGGGGCGGGGCCGCGGCGCACCTTCGCCGCGCACGCGCACTCGGCCGGCGCGCTCTCCGGGTGGCGCGTGCGCAGCCTGACGGCCCGGGGCGCTGCGGGTGCCAGCGGCTGCTGGCCCGCGGTTCAGGGCGGCGGGGCAGCAAGCAGGAGTGGGGCCAGGTCCATGGTGAGTGCGAAACGGCGGCCCTGCCAGCGCACGTGCGAGGGCAGCTCGGGCGCGCCTGGCGCGTACTCGAAGCAAGCGCTGAGCTCGAAGGCCAGGGCCGATCGCACCAGGCCCACGCCGCCCGCGCGCTCCGGCGCTGGGTGGTAGAGACGCCCATTCGTGGCCAGAGGCAGCAGGCGCGCCGGCTCGAAGGGCACAGCCAGGGCCTCGCCGCCGCCGCAGTAGGAGAGGCGCTGGGGCGCAGGGCCCGCGGCCAGAAGGTGCGTGAAGACCACGGGCCGGTCTTCGCAGCGTAGGAAGTTGCGTTCCCTGCCGCAGAGCGAGAGGAAGGGGAAGTAGGCCTCGTAGCGCCCGCTGCGGTTGGGTCTCAGGCGGGAGAAGAACATGACCAGGAACTGCGGGTCTGTGGGGAGGAGGGGGAAAGGGCGTGACTGCTCAGCACGCCAGACCCCGAGTCCCCCGGGCCCTACTGCCCCAGGGCAGGCGGCTCTCCCTGGGCCACATCAAGGGCTTGTGCCGGCTGTCGGACAGCCACCCAGGCCTCACTTCAGTTAAGGGGCTTTTAAGCACAGTACGGCCAGCCTCCTAACGCGGGCAGGACGGCTGGCAGGTTGGGCAGCGCGAACGCTTAAGAGCCTTTCCCGAAGGAAGAGGGAAGGTGGGGTGGAAGGAGCATCGGTACCTTTGAAGCAGGTGGTGAAGTTCTTCATTCTGGAGTCGTCCAGGAAAAGCTGCAGAGAAGCAGACCGTGGCCCTTGAGTAACAGCTCGAGAGAGCTGTCCCAGGGCGAGAAGGGCCTGGTGGGCCTGAGCCCGGGCTGATGTCCACTTTCTTTGCTCGTCTGTGCACACCATGTGCAGGGAGGCGCGTGGAAGATAAACTTGGGAGCCCTGCCGACCTCCCCACATCTATCCCACGCCCCCCGCCTTACTTCCTCAAGCACAGATTCTCTCAGCTGGCATGCCCTTTCCGCGCCTCTTCCCTCCTCCCTTTTAGTTTCTAATGAGATGTGCCACTTCTTCCGCAGAGGCTGAGTTGCTTCCTTGTGTGTATGGTGGATGCCACCGCCAGGGCTTCCAAATCAGGCGCGGCGGCGGGGGACGCAGGACCGGGGGATGCAAAGCCCGCAGAGCGCAGCCAGGCGCGGGACGTTGTCCTCTGGGGGCCTAACCCTTTGGGGCCATAGCCGCGCGTCCTAGTGTTTCCAGCGCGACCCGGGAGACCGGGTTGCCTTACTGTAAAGACCCCGCCCCCGCCCACCTGGCCCTGATGATCCACATAGTAAAAGTACTCGCGCGTCCGAGGCTCTGGGCTCTGGCCCTGCGTGTAGGAGACGCTCCCGCCCCCAGCGTAGGTCCGGGCTCCCGGGGACCGCGCCAAGATTAGAGCCCAGGGCCGCAGAGCCCCACTCATCGCCCACATCCTCCTGCGCCGGAAACGGCCGGAGGTCACGCGGGGCAGGTGCTGTGGGAACACCGGTCCCCCGGCGGTCATGGCCTCGTGCGTTGGGTTCCGTCTGCGGCCAAGGAGCTCGTCCGCCACCCACCCCCACCACCTTCCTCTCTCCTCCCAATCCCAGGCGTTTCCGACACTCTAGGCGTCAGGGGCACGCCGCCCAGCGTTCCGGCTGGGGAAAGGGTGGCGAGCGGGACCGCCCGACGTTGGGGTTCTAGTGTGAGACGCAGGTGCGGTCGGTTTCGGGAACAGGGACATAGGCTGGGCCTGGACTTCGCTGGGCATGCAGGCCCTGTCCCTCCGCTCGCGGAGACTGGCTGTCCTCACGTGAGCGAGGTACGTGCAATGTACCCCCGCCCTCAGGAAGCCGGCCCGGCTGGGCAGCCTGCATGCGAGGGTGGCTGCTGAGGGCAGGTGGTGAATAAACACCGCCCAGAAAGCCTACGCCAGCTTGGTCAGAATCCCGCCCGCCGTCCCCACCCCAGCCTCAGGCAATCAAGCAGAGCTTACGGGCTCAAGTGGAGTCAGGTGCCTCGCCCCATCCCCTGGAGGTACCTTCCTCTCCTCCCCGAACCCCTCCCTGCTCCCCCTCCCCTATTCTCCCTTGACCTTACGTCCACCCAGGTGCCCACACCGGCAACTGGCTGCTGATAGCTGCCTCGCTGCCACTGGAAGGAATGGGAGGCGACAGACTCGTAAGTGTCCATACGTACTTTATTCGCACAAAGTGTTTTCATCTCTCGAGTCCATGCGTCAGAGCGAGTCTTTGGCCGGGCTGCCGGTACCCAAGCCTCGAGACCACCGGACCCAGGACCTTCTCCCAGGGGGACACCGGGCCTCGGCAGGGCTGGGATTTTTTAATAATAAATAAAAACTCAACTCTAAAAAATATATATATATATAAACTGGGGATAAATTAAGTTTTACAACGATTGGAACCCAAAATTCCAAAATGGAAAATGTACAGAGTCTAGGTACCTCCGCCGCCCTATCCTCACCCTGCCCGCGCGCGCTCTGGACTCGAGGAAGGACAGCCTCTGGTGCCCCTCTGGTCCCCCGCTCTGGGCTCCTGCCCTCTCATCTGCTGCAGGTCTTGGACGGGGATAGGGCAGGATTCGCTTTTTGGTCAAAGCCAAGAAGGTGGAGAAGAAAATGAAGGAATGATAGCAACTTGTCTGCAGAGGATGGGGGAGGACGACTCAAGAAATAAATAGCATTTGGGTTAAGATTATGTCATTAGCAAATTTAGTTCTTATATCTTTCGCTCTATTTATATCTCTATACACAGGCGGGTTGGGATGCGGGATAGATTCTGCATTTATAGTTACACGAAGAAAAAATATTCTCGCCCCTCCCCCACCCTGCCCCAAGAATGCCTGCCCAACCCTGCCCCCCACCCCGGAGGACTTTGGCTTGGAGGCTCCTTCCCGCCCAGAGAGCCTACTGGGCCCTGGACCGGCCGGACTCTGCTCTGGTGGTGGACAGTCCAGAGCCCTGGAGACCCCAAATTCCTGTGCAGTCACCACGCTGGAAGCCACAGGTGGCGGGGAGGGGTGGGGGGGTGCTGGGTAGGGTAGGGGGCGGGAGAAATTGGGGAGGGTTAAAGTCGCAGACGAGGAGACCCCCAGGACAGAGGGAGGGCAGAGGAAGGGAGGGGTAGCCGGGCTGGGACCAGACTGAGCACAGCACCCAGCCAGACGGCTTGCCCCAGGGAGGGCGGCTTGTGCTCTCGGGCCGGCCGGGAGGGGCAGTGTCACTTGGCTCCAGGAAACAGAAGGCACTTTCTCGCGACCGACCTGCGGCTGGCGATGGGCGGGGTCGCACCTAATGAACCAGCCAGAGGCCGGGGGCGGGGCGGAGGCGCCCTTCCCTCCGCTCCTCTGCCCCGGCTGCGCCTTCAGGCCGAGGGCCAGGGTGGGGGAGATGGGGGTTCCAGGGCTGGGGCGGGCATGGGCGGAGCCGGCATGCTACCTCCGCGACTGGGGCATCCCCTCCCCCCTCCCCGCGTGCCCCCCTGCCCAGGCGCACCCGGGCAGGCTCTGTCCCCACCCTCGGTCCCTCGGTGCCCACGCGCTATAGCACGCCCTCCATGAAGCTGGTGTCCAGGTGCTGGATGAGCACGCGCAGGAAAGACATCTCCTTGCGAGTGTTCTCAAAGATGACCCGCGGGTCATCTGAGCGGCAGCGCAGGCAGTTGGGCGCCATCACCATGGCCAGGTTGCTGACGTCCATCTTGGTGATGGCCACATTGGCAGGCTGCACGAACACCTGCGGGGGAGCGGCGAGTGGGCCCGAGCCAGGCGCGGAGGGGGCGGGGCGCAGCGCGGAGGGGGCGGGGCGCCAACCGCCTACCTGGAGGAAGCGGATGAGGTAGCACAGCACCAGGCGGTTGATGCGGGGCAGCGCGTGCACCACGGCCACGGCAGCCTCCGGGCTCTCGTAGTGCGCGATGCACTGCTCGTAGAACTCGTGCGGGATCAGGGGCTCCTCCAGCTCCCGGTACCACAGCTTCAGCAGCGACGCTGAGAACGCAGCGCGGGCTGTTCAGCCATGTGGGGCCGTCGGGGACCGGCAGCAGCAAGGGGTGAACCGGACCGTGGGGGGCGGTGATTGTGTGCTGGCGCCGAGGGGGCAGAACCAGACTGGAGGTGTCCACACAGTGGTGAGGGCTACCTGGCTGGAAGCCAGTGGGCTCCTAGTCCTGACCGTCAGGATTGACCCCGAGCGTGGGGGACACTGTCCTGAAGGACATGCAAATGTTCTAGAGAGGATTTATCAAGAGGGCTGTACAGCCACTCTGAGCCATGAAGACTGACCAACGACAGTGGATCTCTGCACTGGAAATGGATCAGAGGGCTGCCCCTTCTCCATGGGAAGCAGGAAGGGCTTAATTAACCATTCCAGCTGCTCCTGCTGACGGGGCTGGGGGCTCACCTGGGACGTGGGGGTCCTCCAAGCCTGTAGGTACCTTCCACTGGTCCACCTGTAGCTTCAGGGCATTCACTTCATCGATGTCCCCAGGTACTCTGCCGAGCACATGGCAGGTCTCAGGGAGGAGGAGCTGGGCTTCCTCCAGCTCAGGGCTTCATGACCCCTCTCTGCCCGAATGACCTCCTTCCTACCGGAGGGGAGGTGTGGCTGGGGTCCCCTGCCCCAGGCCCTCATCCTGCTGCTGACTACCCCCATGCAGATCCCTTCCTCAGAATGATCCCTGAGGCCCAAACCCACAAGCTCATTTCCCCAACTGTCCTGGGCAGGTGAGTCATGATGGCAGGTGGCTGGCCACGTGCCACCCCCGTGGGGCAGGGCTATCATCTCCACGCACAGGTGAGGGTCCTTGCTGAGAGTTGCTGCATCCTTCCCAGCCCTGCCCATGGCTGTCGTCCAAGTGCCCTCTGGGGCCCTGGTGGCCATTTCTGAAGGATTACTGTCCCAGACCAGCTCCCCTGCCTGGATTCAGGCATGACGTAGTTCAGGGGGAACAGTCCTATGCCCAGCCTCTCCATTTGCTCCAAGGTGCCTCTCTCCAGCGTGCTGGCCTCTTGGAAGTGCTCCTCTGAGGCAGGGACCCAGTACCCAGTGGCCCTGACTGCCCAAGACTGGTGGAGACACCCGAGGCCCCCACACCCGGGGCCCAGGTTGCAGGGCACCTGAAGATGCCTTCCGTCTGGTCGCCGTTGAGTGCGAGCACCTCCTCTGACAGTCGGGTCTGCACCCAGGGCAGCTGCCGATCAGGGTAGCGCTCCTTCTGCATGCTCATGACCTCCTGCAGCGCGCTGCCAAACATGGACGGGCTGAAGACCGCGTTCTTGGCATGTCGAATTTCCTCTACGTTGGGCTTCTTCAGCCCCTGCAAAGGCAGCCCAGCACTCTGTGCCAGTGTGGCCAAGCACCCAGCCCTCTGTCCCCTGACACCCCTGCAAGGCCTACCCCTGGTTCACCCGCCTCTCCTGTGAGCCCCAGGCCTCTGCCTAGCCAGAGCACCCCAACTCCCTGGCCCCCAAGTCAACACGGCGGCTTCCTGTTGGGCCACCTACAGCACCGGAAGCTCCAAGTGGCACCCTTTGCCCTGTGAGAGGTTGAAGGGTGAGCCCTTCACTTCACCTGCCCCCTTCCCAAGTCTGCAGCCCCACCTCCCGCTGGACTCTGTCTGGGCCTCACCAGCACAGGGTGCCCACCCACCTCTCCCCGGCAATGCAGGGAGTTCATACCTTCTTGGCCCCAGTTAGGGCTGCCTTCTGCAGCTTGTGGTAACAGTACTTGGCATATGTGCTTATTGCCACCCCTGGAAAAGAATGGTACCAGTTGGCTTGGTGTGGACATGTAAGAGCAGGGGCTGCAGGCCAACCAGTGACTGAGAGGAAGCAGCAAGAGGGGCGAGGAGAAGTGGCTCTTGTAAGAACGTGGGCACCCAGGGCCTTACTCTCCTGGGCTGTGCTTTGAAGTAAACCTATGTGGAAGGGAAGGAGGCACTGCCCTCCCCTCCAGAGGAGCCAGAATGCAGAAGGAAGCCCTCTGCCAACCCACCCAACCCTCCCCCTAGCGAGTAAGGGCAGGCCTGGGGGTGTGGTGTTTCCCTGGAGAAGTGGCAGGCCGGATAGGGCAGGGCCTGGGGAACCCCTGAGAAGGGGGATTTGTGTGCAGCAGGCCTGTGGGCACTTGGCACCCACTGCCCAGGGTTACACAGGACGGAGCTCTGGGTTGGCTGGACTGCAGGCCTTCTTGTAGCTCTGATTCCAGAGGGAGGCCCTGGGCAGCTCAGGGAGAGGCCTTAGCCTGCAGGGTCCCATGCCCACGTGGCTGAAGGCTGCCTGGGTGGGAGTCAGGGAGAGGGAGGCGCAGGGCCTGGCTCATGTGGAAGGGGGATAGTGGGAGTGGATGCCCCAAGTCCTGAACCTGGGTTTTGCTGGGAGGGCAACGCTGGGGAAGAACCACTCAGGGCTCTGCCTGAGGGCTGAAGGTGATGGGAGGATGGGTCTTTTTTCTCAAGGAGGGAGGCTTTCTAACTGGTGGTCATGGAGGGAGGCAGAGCCAGCAATCCGAGAGCAAGGCCTCGAGCACCTTGGCCGGGGTCTTTTCAGATTTGAAGGGAGAGGGGCTAGGAGGAGACCTAGTCCAAGGAGGGTCTGAAATGTGGGCACATCCTTCTTGGCCCAGGCAGGCAAGGGAAGGAGCAACAGGACAGAGGAGCCACCTGGGCCGGGCTGTCCAGGCCACGGATAGAGGGGCTGGACCATGTGCCCCCAGGCTCAGGTCAGGCCCCTTCCCTGTAAGACTCTGCCTCTGCTGAGTGCCACCTGCCTAGGGGCCTCTGGCCCCAAGCCTCAAATCCAAACACAGAGTCTTTTTCAAAGGAAGCAGTTTCTTGAGATGTCTGAGGACGTGGGGCTCCTTGAACCTCAGTGTGAAGAACACAAACATGTCTCATCCATGAAAACCTTTTCATTTCTAGTTGTCACAGAACAGCTGTCGTTACTGGTGACGGAGTTCTATTTTAGAGGAACCAGAATGAAAATGAATGTTTCTTCTAGATGTTTAAACCCTGAAGAATCTGTTTCAGGTCCCTGGGGACCCACAGACCCCTGGCAGAGATCCTAGCTGCTGCCTCCCATTAGCCCACTTGGAACACAGCGCTTGGAACCTTCCACCCCTGGCCCATGTGGCCCACGTGGGCAAGCTCTGGGCTCAGGGAGAAGGGATGGCGCTCAAGCAAAAGGAACCTGGGCTGCACCCTGAGCACTGGGAGCACTTGGCAGCAGCGCTCCCTCTCCCCGTCCTGGGTGCAAGCCCCCTCTCCCTTGGGCGACTGCTTCTGTCCCTGGGCTTGGGGCCCACGGGCAGACTTGCCCCGCCCTCCTGCCACAGGTCTCATGGGGCTTCCTGCACCTCTTACCTAGGGTTGGTGGTGCAGCCCTTCCTGGCCTGACTCCCTATTTGTCGGACGGGGACGGGTGCCCACTAGGCCAACCCCGGAATCTGGCCGAGTGAGGACTCAGCTGAGAACCACCACTGCTGGAGTCCCAGGGCACATCCTCCTGGGCCAAGACTATGGGGCGTTTGCTCAGTGCCCAGCGTCCAGCCCAGGGAACCCTCTGGAAGTGTGGGGGGACTCTGCTCTGAGCCCCGCGTCCAGAGGCTGACAAAGCAGTTCTCCCAGAGCCTTGCTGCTGTGCCAGGGCCCAGGCCATGAACCTCAAAGGCCACCAAGTGTGGCCAGAACCTGCTGCCTCTTGGCATGTGCTCTGCAGGGTCCCAAGGGTCTGGCTCCCTTCTCTGACCCACTCAGGGCTCCGATCACCTCCAACCCCGCTCATGGCGGCACTGCTCTTGTGGATTGGCTTGGGCAGGAGCTCAGGACCCCACCTGCTCCTACCCACGACAACAGTGGCCCAAGGGTGCCCTGGAATCCCAGATGGCAGCTGCCTCCTTTCTCCTGGCACAGGCAGCAGACAGCCAGGCACTTCCCAGAGGAAGAAGAGTGGGGAAAATGTGGGTAACTGGGTGTAGGCAGGCTGGGAGCTAGTCCCAGGATCTTGGTGCCAAGAGGGGCAGTTCATGGCACAGCAATGCACCACTGGCTCTCCTGGTGGGAGAGGGTACACAGCCTTGAGCTAACAAGGCTTCCCTGGAGCTTGGGCAGGGGTGGGGTTCCTGAGCCAGGGCCCAGAAGGGCAGGGATGGGAATGCTGGGGGAGGGAGGCTGGGGAACCCCCGAGTGTGCTGGGGGCTCTGCCAGGGAACCGAGGCCCGGCTTGGCCCCCAGGGCACTCCCACACCAGGGGCTGCCTCCAGCAGGCCCCTCCGCACTGTGCGCCCAGCATGCACACCGGAGAGTGTCCCGAGCATCGCGGAAGCCGAGACAGGGTGGCGCGGCCTCTCCCAGGAAGCCCTGTCAACAAGCAGGCTTCAGCCCCCTCTGGAGGAGGCCTGGCAGTTAGTGCCCCCGCGCCCCAGCCCGGAAGTGGTTAGAGAGAGGGGGCCAGGCGGCCGAGCCGGAGAGCAGAGCTGTGCAGCGCAGCGCCCGGGCTGCGGGAGAGGCCCTACCATCCGGCTCCTCAACATAAGGCTTGGGTTTCTTTCTCAACTTGGACTTCTTCTTAGTGTTCCTTTCCAGGAGCGCTTTCATGTGCTGGGTCACTGGGGAGCAAACACAGGGTGAGGCCACAGAACACAGAGGAACACGAGCCCACACGGCCCCAGGTGGTGCTGACCCCGGGCGGCTGGTGGGTGACGACCCAGCCTGCGGGGCTCCTTGAGGGGTGAAGGCGAGTGTCCTGCTCACACTCCCAGGACAGGGGTGGGTGTGAGGGCCTGTCCGGGCCACGTGGCTGGGGAAGTGCCAGCAAGATGCCCGCGGGCAGAGGCGAGGGACTGTGGTCAGCTCCTGACCCTCTGGCCGACAGGATGGAAGGGGTGGGGACAACCCTGCGGAGGCCCCAGGCCAGCCGTAGGGTTCCTACATGGCTGAGGGGGCGCTGAGCAAGGCGGGGCGCCGGGCTCCCCTCTCTGGCCAGTCGGGGCGCCTCCCACTCGGCACTGCTGACACAGCCCCTCCTCCCCCGTCCCACGCTCCAGAAGGAAGTTGGGGTGCACGGTCCACACCGAGGTGGGAGCTACCTCCCATCACGGTGGACCCTCTTACCTACATATATTATTCGTAATTCTTCTGGATGGGGAAGCTGTTATTTACCTAATAACACTTTGGGTTATAACCCAATATGCTTTATTCTGCTGTTCAGTGCTCCAGCTTTGGCCCCGGGAGCTGTGTTCTCTAACACAGCCCTGTGTCAACCCTCATCCCTTCCAGCACTTCCTCCCCTCGACGGACATCAGTGTGACCAAACTCCGGGAGATGGTGAAGGGCAGGGAAGCCTGGCGTGCGTGCTGCAGTCCACAGGGTCACAAAGAGTCCGACACGACTTAGCAACCGAACAATATGTACATTCCCAACCCCACCCTTAGAATCAGTTGCTTCTCCAAAGAGCACTGGTTCTGTCTCATAGAAAATGCTAGAGACCAAGAGCTGTTGGTGAGCTGTGCTCACTTGTACGGGGTGGCACTGCCCTCGCTGACAGGGCTTGGGCAAATAAACAGGTAGCTAGGTGGGAGAGGCTGCCTTCTCTTCCCAGTTCAGAGTTTTTGTCAGGAATGGAATGCTGGATTTTGTCAAATGCTTTTTTCTCCACTTATTGATATGCTCATATGATTTTTTTTTATTCTGCTAATATGACAAATCACACTGACTGATTTTTAGAATGTTAAACCAACTTTCCCTTTCTTAGATAAACCCCACATACTCAAGATGCGTTATCGTTTTAATATATTATTGAATTCAATTAGTTAAAAATACTGTTAAGTTTTTGTACTATGTTCATGAGGGATACTATCTGTGCTTTTTTTTTTCAAATTTTTGGTAATGTTCTTTTCTAATTTTGATACAGAGAGAACTGGGAGACAGTCCTTCCACTTCTGTTTTCTGAGTTGGTAAAGAATTGCTACACAAGCAAGCATGTGATAATTCTCTAGTGAGGCCATCTGGGCCTGGCATTTTCTTTGTGGGAGAGTTTTAAAGTCCTAATTTAATTTCTTTAGTAGATATATGATTTTTCTGAAATAGATATGAAATAGAGGCCTTACATATAGCTGTGAAAAGAAGAGAAGCGAAAAGCAAAGGAGAGAAGGAAAGATTTAAACATCTGAATGCAGAGTTCCAAAGAATAGCAAGAAGAGATAAGAAAGCCTTCTTCAGCGATCAATGCAAAGAAATAGAGGAGAACAACAGAATGGGAAAGACTAGGGATCTCTTCAAGAAAATCAGAGATACCAAAGGAACATTTCATGCAAAGATGAGCTCGATAAAGGACAGAAATGGTATGGACCTAACAAAAGCAGAAGATATTAAGAAGAGATGGCAAGAATGCACAGAAGAACTGTACAAAAAGGATCTTCACGACCCAGATAATCACGATGGTGTGATCACTGACCTAGAGCCAGACATCCTGGAATGCGAAGGCAAGAGGGCCTTAGGAAGCATCACTACGAACAAAGCTAGTGGAGGTGATGGAATTCCAGTTGAGCTATTCCAAATCCTGAAAGATGATGCTGTGAAAGTGCTGCACTCAATATGCCAGAAAATTTGGAAAACTCAGCAGTGGCCACAGGACTGGAAAAGGTCCGTTTTCATTCCAATCCCAAAGAAAGGCAATGCCAAAGAATGCTCAAACTACCGCACAATTGCACTCATCTCACACGCTAGTAAAGTAATGCTCAAAATTCTCCAAGCCAGGCTTCAGCAATATGTGAACCGTGAACTTCCTGATGTTCAAGCTGGTTTTAGAAAAGGCAGAGGAACCAGAGGTCAAATTGCCAACATCCGCTGGATCATGGAAAAAGCAAGAGAGTTCCAGAAAAACATCTATTTCTGCTTTATTGACTATGTCAAAGCCTTTGACTGTGTGGATCACAATAAACTGTGGAAAATTCTTCAAGAGATGGGAATACCAGACCACCTGATCTGCCTCTTGAGAAATTCCTATGCAGGTCAGGAAGCAACAGTTAGAACTAAACATGGAACAACAGACTGGTTCCAAATAGGAAAAGGCTGTATATTGTCACCCTGTTTATTTAACTTATATGCAGAGTACATCATGAGAAACGCTGGACTGGAAGAAACACAAGCTGGAATCAAGATTGCCGGGGGAAATATCAATAACCTCAGATATGCAGATGACACCACCCTTATGGCAGAAAGTGAAGAGGAACTCAAAAGCCTCTTGATGAAAGTGAAAGTGGAGAGTGAAAAAGTTGGCTTAAAGCTCAACATTCAGAAAACGAAGAAAAAAAAAAAAAGAAAATGAAGATCATGGCATCTGGTCCCACCACTTCATGGGAAATAGATGGGGAAACAGTGGAAACAGCGTCAGACTTTTTTTTTCTGGGTTCCAAAATCACTGCAGATGGTGACTGCAGCCATGAAATTAAAAGACGCTTACTCCTTGGAAGGAAAGTTATGACCAACCTAGACAGCATATTCAAAAGCAGAGACGTTACTTTGCCAACAAAGGTCCGTCTAGTCAAGGCTATGATTTTTCCTGTGGTCATGTATGGATGTGAGTTGGACTTGAAGAAGGCTGAGCGCCGAAGAATGGATGCTTTTGAACTGTGGAGCTGGAGAAGACTCTTGAGAGTCCCTTGGACTGCAAGGAGATGCAACCAGTCCATTCTGAAGGAGATCAGCCCTGGGATTTCTTTGGAAGGAATGATGCTAAAGCTGAAACTCCAGTCCTTTGGCCACCTCATGTGAAGAGTTGATTCATTGGAAAAGACCCTGATGCTGGGAGGGATTGGGGGCAGGAGGAGAACGGGACGACAGAGGATAAGAAGGCTGGATGGCATCACTGACTCAATGGACGTGAGTCTCAGTGAGCTCCGGGAGTTGGTGATGGACAGGGAGGCCTGGCATGCTGCGATTCATGGGGTCGCAAAGAGTCGGACACGACTGAGCGACTGATCTGATCTGATCTATTTCTTACTGAGTGATTTTTGGTAGTCTGTGTTCTTAGAGGAATTTGTCTATTTCCTCTAAATTGTCAAATTTACTGACATAAAAGTTGTTCACAGTATTTTTTTATTATCCTTTCAACATCTGTTGAATCTGTAGTGATTTCATCTCTCGTTCTTGAAACTGGTAATTTATGTCTTTTTGTCCTGGTCAGTCTGTATGGAGGTTTGTTAATTTTGTTGACCTCTCAAATAATCAGGTTTTTGTTTCACTGATTTTTCCAGATGGTTTTTTCTGTTTTCTCTTTCATTGATTTCTACTCTAATCATCATTTCCTTTGTTCTCTTTACTTTTGGCATAATTTCCTCTCTCTCTCCTTTCTAACGTTTCTCAGTGTAGGAGCTACGTGATCTATTTCCTAGTACAGACATTAGGTGCTGGAAGTTTCCCTCTAAGAACTGCTTTAGCTCCATCACACTAATTTTAACATGTTTTGTTTCTATTTTCTTTCAGTTCAAAATACTTTCTATATTCTCTTTTCATTTTTATTTGACCCATGAATTGTTCAGTATCATGTTTAGTTTCCAAATACTCAAGGATTTTCCAGATATCTGTGTGCTGCTGATGGTCAGTTTAATTCCATTGTGGTTAGAGGACACACTTTCTTTGACTCATATTCTTTAACTTTTACTGAGACTTGCTTCATGGCTCAGGATATGGATTATTTTTAAAAAGTGGCTGACATTTGAGTCCAGATGCTCTAGGCTTCTCTGGTGGTTCAGACAGTACAGAATCTCCCTGCAATGCAGGAGACCTGGGTTCGATCCCTGGGTTGGGAGGATCCCCTAGAGAAGGCAATGGCCACCCATTCTAGTATTCTTGCCTGGAGAATCCCATGGACAGAGGAGCCTGGCGGGCTACCGTCCATGGGATCCCAAAGAGTCGGACATGACTGAGCAAATAACACACCCGCTCTGAGACCCAGATCCTTGAAGTGTGGCTGCTTTGTTTCTCACGCAGACCTTCAGCTAGGCCCTCTGTTCTCAGCGCCACGGTCACTACCACTTTCACACCACTGCGGAGGATGCTCGCCCCTGCTACTGAACTTCTCAGGCTTTGCCAACTGCTTCAACTTTTCAGCTTCCCCACCGCCTGCTTGGGATCCATGTTTCTTGGTCTGCCAAGTGAGTTTCTCGCCGCTTGTCCATTTGCTTTCCAGCTTCCAAAACATGATTGTTTTTCCTCTTCCCTTGTCTTTGTCCTGGTGGGTTTTAGTATTTTTATTATAATAAAATATACATACCGTAAAACTTGCCATCCTAACAATCTCAAGTGCACATTCAGATCATTAATCGCATTCGTGTCACTGTGTCCCCACCGCCCACCTCCAGCGCTTCTTCCCCAAGTGGGAACTACGGCTCAAACAACTCTCCACTTCTCCTTCCTATAACCTACGGCACCGCCGTTCTGTCTCTCCGAATTTGACTGCTCCAGGGACACGTGGCGCTAGTGGTAAAGAATCCACCTGAAATGCAGGAAAGGCAGATTGGGTCTCTGGGTCGGGAACAGCCCCTGGAGTAGGAAATGGCAAGCCACTCCAGTATTCTTGCCTGGAAATTCCATGGACAGAGGAGCCTGGTGAGCTACAGTCCATGGGGTCGCTAAGAGTCATACATGACTGAGCAACTGAACACACGCAGGGAAGGACCTCATGGGTAGATTCATATATTTGTCTTTTGGGGTCTGGCTTAATTCACTCACCCTAGTGTTTTCAGGGTTCATCTATATCGTAACCTGTGCCAGAATCTCCTTCCCTATTTAAGCTGAGGAAGGCTTTCTTACCTCTCTTTGCTATTCTTTGGAACTCTGCATTGAAATGGGTATATCTTTCCTTTTCTCCTTTCTTTTCGCTTCTCTTTTCACAGCTTTTTGTAAGGTCTCCTCAGACAGCCATTTTGCTTTTTTGCATCTACTTTTCTTGGGGACAGTCTTGCTCCCTGTCTCCTGTACAATGTCACGAACCTTCGTCCACAGTTCATCATAAACAAGAAAGCCTTCCTCAGTGATCAGTGCAAAGAAATAGAGGAAAATAATAGAATGGGAAAAACTAGAGATCTCTTCAAGAAAATTAAGAGATACCAAGGGAACATTTCATGCAAAGATGGGCTCAATAAAGGACAGAAATGGTATGGACCTAACAGAAGCAGAAGATATTAAGAAGAGGTGGCAAGAATACACAGAGGAACTGTACAAAAAAGATCTCCACAACCCAGATAATCACAATGGTGTGATCACTCACCTAGAGCCAGACATCTTGGAATGTGAAGTCAAGTGGGCCTTAAGAAGCATCACTACGAACAAAGCTAGTGGAGGTGATGGAATTCCAGTTGAACTATTTCAAATCCTAAAAGATGGTGCTGTGAAAGTGCTGCACTCAATATGCCAGAAAATTTGGAAAACTCAGCAATGGCCACAGGACTGGAAAAAGTCGGTTTTCATTCCAATCCCAAAGAAAGGCAATGCCAAAGAACGCTCAAACTACCACACAATTGCACTCATCTCACACGCTAGCAAAGTGATGCTCAAAATTCTCCAAGCCAGGCTTCAGCAATACATGAACCATGAACTTCCAGATGTTCAAGCTGGTTTTTAGAAAAGACAGAGGAACCAGAGATCAAATTGCCAACATCCGCTGGATCATCGAAAAAGCAAGAGAGTTCCAGAAAAACATCTATTTCTGTTTTATTGCCTATGCCAAAGCCTTTGACTGTGTGGATCACAATAAACTGTGGAAAATTCTTCAAGAGATGGGAATACCAGACCACCTGACCTGCCTCCTGAGAAACCTGTATGCAGGTCAGGAAGCAACAGTCAGAACTGGACATGGAACAACAGACTGGTTCCAAATAGGAAAAGGAGTACGTCAAGGCTGTATATTGTCACCCTGCTCATTTAACTTACATGCAGAGTACATCATGCAAAATGCTAGGCTGGATGAATCACAAGCTGGAATCAAGACTGCTGGGAGAAGTATCAATAACCTCAGATATGCAGATGTCGCCACCCTTATGGCAGAAAGTGAAGAGGAACTAAAGAGCCTCTTGATGAAAGTGAAAGAGGAGAGTGAAAAAGTTGGCTTAAAGCTCAACATTCAGAAAACGAAGATCATGGCATCCGGTCCCATCGCTTCATGGTAAATAGATGGGGAAAGAGTGGCTGACTATTTCGGGGGGCTCCAAGATCACTGCAGATGGTGACTGCAGCCATGAAATTAAAAGATGCTTACTCCTTGGAAGGAAAGTTATGACCAACCTAGATAGCATATTCAAAAGCAGATACATTACTTTGCCAACAAAGGTCCGTCTAGTCAAGACTATGGTTTTTCCAGTAGTCATGTATGGATGTAAGAGTTGGACTGTAAAGAAAGCTGAGTGCCAAAGACTTGATGCTTTTGAACTGTGGTGTTGGAGAAGACTCTTGAGAGTCCCTTGGACTGCAAGGAGATCCAACCAGTCCATCCTAAAGGAAATCAGTCCTGGGTGTTCACTGGAAGGATTGATGTTGAAGCTCAAATTCCAATACTTTGTCCACCTGATACGAAGAGCTGACTCATTTGAAAAGACCCTGATTCTGGGAAAGATTGAGGGCAGGAGGAGAAGGGGATGACAGAGGATGAGATGGTTGGATGGCATCACTGACTCAACAGACATGAGTTTGAGTGAACTCTGAGAGTTGGCGACGGACAGGGAGGCCTGGCATGCTGCAGTTTATGGGGTTGCAAAGAGTCGGACACAACTAAGCGACTAAACTGAACTGAACTGATTTAGGCTGAATAATACTCCACTGTATATACAGATAACATTCTACTTAATCTGTTCATCCATCAATGGATACCTGGCTGCTTTCTACCTCTTGGCTGTTGTGAACATGGTGCTATGAACACAGGTGTGCAAGTATCTATTCACGTCTCTGCTTTCAGTTATTTCGGGTATTTACTCATAAGTGGAATTGTGGGGTCCTATACTAATTATATTTTTATCTTTTGAGGAATTGCCATTCTATTTTCCATAGTGACTGCAGTATTTCACATTTCCTTGCGAGGTTTCTTTTTTTGTCTTTAAAAGATTCCCTCACTGTTTTTACCATGAACTCAAGGTGGGATGCAAGTAAATGTACGTGTCCAGCCTGCTATCTTTACTCAGAGGATAAACGCCTGCTGCAGGCATGAGGCGCCTGCACTGAGTATCCCTCAGGGCTCCTGCAGGAGCTGCAGTCGGAGCGCTGCCGCCAAGCCCCCGGGACACCTGTGCTGCCAGCATGCTCGGGGGGTCCAGGGCACACAAGCTGTGTCACCTGGGGGTGGCTGGCACAACGATGTGATCATGTGAGACGAGGTTAAGCCAGGGGGGCGGGAGCTCACATGAACTTGGGTTCACTGTGGGGTACCTTGGTCCCTCGAGGTTGTGACCACACAGCAGACGTCACACACATGCTGGCAGACGAACTACAGCTTCTGAGGCCAAGGCAGGGAGCAGCTGGGTGAGGCCCCACGTGGGGGAGCCAGCTCAGCTTTGCCCTCACCACTGCTCCCGGGACAGACTGCATGTCCTTCCAGGCACAGGCTCGTCCCCCTGGGCTGAGGGGGCCTGTCTTTCTGACCAGCGGCCAGCACCCACATTCTCTCAAGGCCGCTCTTCTGGGCTGGTGCTCACCCAGGAGTGGGTCTCACAGCTGGAGACAGGGCTCTGACGGGAGGGCAACCCTGTGCCACTGATGTAAGACCAGACCCCACAGCCCAGACACAGGGCCCAGCTTGCAAAAGCACACAGACCCAGTGTGGTCTGTGGACAGAGACCACTGGGGCTGGGCAAGCATGGCTGCCGGGCTGAGCCTCGATTCCGCCTGGCTCCCACAGCACAGACGTCAGGCCGGAGGCTCACTGACCGCGGAGCCAGCGGCACTGTCCTGCTGGACAGTGCCCGGCTCTGCACAGGCGCCCCGGCGAGAGAGGGGCCGGCCCCGAGCCTCTGGCGTCTGTCCACCGCTCACTCAGCAGCACTGCTGGAGCCCTGCGGGCTGCATGCTAAGCGCTGGAAACACATTTCCAAACCTCCAGCTCACAGCAGGGACATTTCAAGTCCTTTTTGAAAGAGGCTGAGGTGAACCATGAAACTACTGAGGGCCCACCTGCGCCTGGGAAGGTCTAAGAGGACAGAGACAGACAGACCCAGGCCACCTGCCTCACCCTGGGAGCAACCTGGGAGGCCTGTCTGTGGTGTTCAGGGATCGTGCTTCCAAAGGTGCACGCCTGAGTGAAAATGTCAAGACTTCCGAGATGTGCTTACCAACGGCTGGCGTGCTGGACGGTCCCTGTGCTTGACGCGCCTCCCAGGACCCACACTGCCTGCAGCCCTCCCCACTGTGTGCAAGTGCCTCGGCACCCATGGCTGGGCAGGAGCAAGGCCCCAGTCAGGCCAGGCCAGGTGACCACTCGCCCCAAGCCATCTACAGCACAGAGGACACTCAGGAGCACAGAGTGGCTGACGGCCACTGCACGGGCACGTGCTCCTGCAGCCCCACCCTGGCGCTGGCCCAGGCCCAGGACGTGCACCACCTGGCTGGCAGGACTGTGGCCCAGCGTCCTCCCCACGCGGGTCAGGTCAGGGCCACACAGACCTGACACATGGCCTCCAGACGCAGCCTGCACTCGGCCCCAGGCGGCCGTCAGCAGCTTGCTGCTATGACGTTCCCACCCTCTGACCCCTGACGCAGCTGAGGCCATCGCAGCTCACAGCACCACAACAGCCTACTGGTCGCCTCAGCCCTGGTGCTGGGCCAAGTGCCCAGCTCCTTGCTGCTCTCAGAAGCCCTCCTGAAATGGCCTTGAGGGACAGTGTGAGCCCAGCCGGGGTGGATGCAGTAAGTGCCCTCATCAGGCAGGGCCACTGGGATGGGGCCTCTGAGGGAGCAGACGCTGGCTGGTGGGGATGCGGGTGTGACATGCAGCCACATCTCTCAGCCAGCGGCCGGGACGGCGGCACGCCTGGAGCGGCTCTCCTCAGGGCCTCCGTGCTGAGAGGGGATCCCTGAGGACCCTGCGTCCCTGTGGAAGCCAAGGGTGTGCCCTCGAGAGGCGGTGCCTCTGTGTGCCTGCTGCCCGCGGGCCCAGCACTGAGCCCAGGCAGGGGACCTGCCGCAGCCGCCCCTGAGCCAGTGGCAGAGCCAGTGCCCGCCTGGGCCATTCTTACCTTTGGTGTCGTTGACAGGGTCCATGTGCCGGTAGATGTAGCCCTCCAGGTAGGAGTGGAACTTGGGCGTGGGTGGGAAGAAGGCCAGGCAGATGGCCATAAGCTCCCAGCCACGGGCCAGGCTCTCAAGGCGAAAGTTCTCGGTGGTCTGCCGGCACAGCTGGATGTAGAGCTCGTCCCGCAGGCCCTGCACACTCCAGCCTTTGGTGGCGATCTCCAGGGCCACGTGCAGCGGGTCTGCCTTGGCGCGCCGGTCGCCCATGTACATCTGAATCAACTTGAAGACCTCACAGGCCTCTTTCTTCACGTGGCGGTCGCTGGTCACGATCATGGGCTTCTTGATGGACTCGCTGCTCCAGGCCAGCATGTTGGCGATGGACACCTTCCGCCGGAAGAGGCCCTGCGTGTGGGTGTTGAAGTGCTTGGAGGCCCAGTTCTCGATGTCTGTCTCCGAGGATGGCTTGCGGAGAGTGAAGGTGGGGAACACGCAGCTGGCGCTGGGCATCACACTCCGGGCCTGCCGGCTGCTCTCGAACTGGGCGCAGGTGCCAAGGTCCTCAGACTGGGGGACAGAGGGGCCCACATGAGCCAGCCAGTAGAGAGGTGTGGCCCCCACCCCACACAGGCCCAAACGCTGCTGGAGGAGAGAGGCCTGGGACTCAGCTCTGCCCACCTCATCCCAGTCTGCCCGCCTCAGTCCATGCCTGCCCTCCTCACCCATCTGCCTGCCTCAGTCCATGTCCGCCCTCCTCACCCATCTGCCCGCCTCACCCGTCTGCCTGCCTCAGTCCATGTCCACCCTCCTCACCCGTCTGCCCACCTCGCCCGTCTGCCCACCTCAGTCCATGTCCGCCCTCCTCACCCGTCTGCCTGCCTCAATCCATGTCCACTCTCCCCACCCGTCTGCCCACCTCACCCATCCACACGCCTCACCCCTGTCTGCCTGCCTCAGTCCATGTCCACCCTCCTCACCACGGTTTTGCCCACCTCGCCTGTCTGCCCACCTCAGTCCATGTCCGCCCTCCTCACCCGTCTGCCTGCCTCAGTCCATGTCCCTCCTCCTCACCCGTCTGCCCTCCTCACCCGTCTGCCCGCCTCAGCCATGTCTGCTGTCCTCACCTGTCTGCCCATTCGCCCATGGTCCGCCATCCTCACCCTGGTCTAAGTGCCTCACAAGGCTGAGACGGGACCAACCTTTCCCTGGGGGCTTGGCCTCTGGGAGGCACCCACCCTGGTCCAAAGACCAAGGGTCGGGGGGCCAGCAGTCTGGGAGTAGGAGGTGCTCGTGCGGCCCACGGGACACTGCATCCCGGACTCACACGGCCCCCCAGGCAGGGGGCCGACCGTGCGTGAGGGTGGGCAAGAGGGAGAGCGCTGTGGCTTCTGCTGGTTCAAGTGGGAAGGGCAGCCCCTCAAGGACACAGAGAGCCCCAGATTTCAACCGTGCTTGACAGAGGAACGCAACCTTCTCTGGGCCGCCACTGCTGCACCTCCCCAACAAAGACACAAGGATTCCCAGGCATCAGAGGCAGGGGGGAATGCCCCTGGCCCCTCCTTCTCCTGGCAGGTCGTGCCCACACCTGCACGGCCTCCCCAACCCCTGGGGCAGGAAGCCACCTCCCCCGGCAGCACCGGGCATGGACCTCAGTCAGGCCCTTGGAGCCCACGTGTCCTTCTTCCAGATCAGGCTGGGAGCTGGGTGCCACAGGATGCAGCTGCCCACACCCCACCCACCACCCGCCCCCACCCTGCCCGTCTGTCCTGATGCCCTCCTGTGTTACAAGCCACAGACAGAGACGCTGCTCTGAACGCTCCAATCTGGAGTACACTAAGGTGCCCCAGGGGACACTGGCCACCTAAGACGTCCTGGTTCTTGGGCATGGCATGTCTTCTGCATCAGGGCTGGGGGTGCACCTAAGGAGCCTGGCCCTGGAGTCTCTGACCACCAAGGAGGGCCCGGCACTCCACCTGCACGGCTTCTCACTGTGCCTGTTCATAGGTGGGAGGCAGAGGCTCAGGGAGCAGAGGGTGGGTGGCTGCCTCTGCGTCCTGGAATCAGGATGTGCCTTTGGCCCCCTGGTTAGCAGGAGCCGAGGTGAGAGATCTCTGTGCTGGTGGAGACCCCAGCGGCCATCCACCATCTGTCCTCAGGCCCGCCAGAAACTGTGAGGCCACACACGTCTTGGGGTGCTGACCTGCCCCACCCCTGCCCAGGACCCGCCTGTGAGCGCCTACCTGAGAGGGGTGCAGGTAGGGCTCCGGGGAGGCCAGGCTGGTCTGCACGGAGACGCTCTTCTCGAGCAGGACCTGTGGGAAGGCGAGCCTGTCCAAGGCACCCCTCTGCCAGTGCTTGCTCTCCTGCTGGGCCAGCGCCTCATCCTCACTGAAGGCACGCACCACGGGCCCGGGCATGGGCAGCGGCACCGCCCCGTCACTCTCGTAGCCCGAGCCATCCTGCTGCGAGTCCCAGCTGCCCCTCTGCTTCATGTGCAGGTGGGCTTGCTGTGCCTCCCAGGCCAGCCGGGCCTGTGCCAGGAAGGGCTCAGCCGGGCCCCGGTGGCCCTCCCCGTCCCCCGCCTCCCCCTCTGTGCGCTTCATGGGCGTCAGGCCGGGTCCACACAGAGGCCGCTCCTCCGTCAGGGGCTGCTGGCCCAGCGGGTCGCAGTCCCCAGGGCCCTCGGCGGGCGGGGCGCTGGGAGCATGGCACACGGAGGGGTTCCTGCTCTTCCTCTTGCGCGTGCTGGGGGAGTAGCCCGTGGAAGACATGGTGTCCTGCTGGCTAGACCAGGACATGGCATCGTCTTGGGCCTGGGGCAGGGGCGTGGGCGGTGGGGCGGGCCGCAGCTCGGGCCCCTCCATGCTGCTATAGTCCCCAGACACGACCCCCAGCGAGGACGTGGCCCCCAGGCGCTGGTCACGCAGCAGGCAGGGGCTGGGCTGCAGGGACAGCGAGCCGCCCCCCGGGTGAGGCGTGTACTTGTGCCGCGGGCCTGCCCGCAGCTTGGGGCTGGAGCTGGCCTGCTCCACGTACACCAGCTGCCGCACGTACTCCTTGCCGGCAGGGCTGTACTCCAGGCTCAGGTAGCGCTCTGGGCACTTCTGCCTGGTGAGCACCAGCTGCTGGTAGGGCGACGCGGAGGCTGCCTTGGGTGGCTTGCGGCCAGGAGACCGCCGGGGCGAGCCGGCCTCAAACTGCACATCCATGGGGGGTTCGTCGTAGAGCGGGGCCTGGTACTCCACGGGGGGCTCCTCATAGAGGGGGGGCTCGTAGGCGTAGCGTGGTGAGGAAGGCTGCGAGTCTCCAGTGGGCCGGCGGGGCTGGGCCAGCAGCGGGGAGCAGCTCCCTAGCTCAGCCCTCTTCGGGAAAGGCGACGGCCTCCGCTCCGGGAAGAAGACGGGGCTGTCCGCGTCAGGGGTGAAGGTCTGCAGGCTGGGCGAGTGCTGTCCTCCGGAGGGCCTGCGGGAGCGACCCCCAGGCTGGCTGTCCAGGGCGTAGCCATTGCCCTGGGGGGAGAGGAAGCTGGGCTCCCTGTCGGCAACTTTGATGAGCATGCGCTCCTTGGTGCCCGAGTTCCAGCGGAGAGAGGAGGTCCTGGTAGGGGGTGGGGAGCAGGTTACCTGAGGAGGTCCTGGGGGGGGCAGGTTACCTGGGGAGTTGGCCAGGGGGCAGGTGACCTGGAGGGAGCCCTGGGGGGAGCAGGTTGCGGGCGGGGGGCAGTCCTGGGCAGGTTACCTGGGGGGAGCAGGTTATGTGGGGGGCAGTCCTGGGGAGAGCAGGTTACCTGGGGGAATCCTGAGGGGGGGGGCAGATTACCTGGGGGGAGTTCTGGGGGAGGTTACCTGGGGGGATCCTGGGGGAGCAGGTTACCTGGGGGGGGGTCCTGGGGAGAGGTTACCTGGGGGGGTCCTGGGGGGAGCAGGTTACTTGGGGGTTCCTGGGGAGAGGTTACCTGGGGAGTTGGCCAGGGGGCAGGTTATCTGGAGGGGGGGATCCTGGGGGCAGGTTACCTGGAGGGAGCCCTGGGGGGAGCAGGTTACCTGGAGGGGGGTCCTGAGGGTAACAGGTTACCTAGAGGGTTCCTGGGGGGAACAGGTTACCTGGGGGGGTCGGGGGGGTAGCAGGTTACCTGGGGGGGTTCCTGGGGGGAGCAGGTTACATGGGGGGGCAGTCCTGGGGGTAGCAGGTTACCTGGGGGGGTCCTGGGGGGGGTCCTGAGGGGAGCAAGTTACCTGGGGGGAGGTTACCTGGGGGTGTCCTGGGGGGAGTCCTGGAGGGAATAGGTTACCTGAGAAGGTCCTGGGCGGGGGCAGGTTACCTGAGGGGAGTCTGGTGGGGGCAGGTTCCCGGGGTGAGGTGGAAATCTGACCCCTTCGCCAGCCTGGACCCTGACCACCCCCCTTGACCTCACGGGTGTGTGAGGTCAGCCCAGAAGGCCTGGTCGTCTCTCACTGTCCTCTTCACAGCTGCCCCAGGGGCTGCAGGCTGTGGGGCCTGGTACTGCCGGGTGCTGTGATGAGCTGTGATGAGCTGTGAACCTTTCACTGCTGAGGCCCTGACCCCGGGTCGTGCAGCCTGGAGCAGCTGCCCCCTGGCCTGGGAGCCCCCCTCACACACTTCCCAGGTCAGCCCGGCAGCCCTCCAGGGGCTCTCCTACTGCTGCCCATGGGGACGCTCCTCCAGGGCCCCTGTGAGAGGCTCTGCTCTGGTCCCAGGCCAGAACCAAGCACAGAACTACTCCTGGACGGAAGTGCTGGGGGCCAGGGGGCTCCCAGAGGCCTCTGTGGCTTTGGAATCCTGGGCTCAGCACCCTCCCCACTCCCGCAACACAGCCGATCATCCTGTAGCGCAGCACCTCTCAGGGCCTGGACTCCCAACCACAGGCCCCCGTGAGTCCAGAAGGGCTGACTGCCTTGCTAGCACTGCCCACCGCCATGCTCAGCACTCTGCACCTGGACCGAGATGGTAAAACCGCTCCCCGTTCCTAAGGGCACCTGTGGCCCCAGGGAGTTGTGTGCCCAGATCCTGGCCCCTCCACCTAGCAGGGGGCACTAGGGGTGTTCAGGCTCTTCTGAGTCTCATTTGCCTGATGACAACACGGAGACGCTGCCCCTGGCGATACAGGGACTTGATCACACACCGTGCCCACCAACTAACGGTCAGCCCCATGTCCCACGGCTGTACCAGCCATGACACGGCAGACCAAGAGGCCCAGAGCCGTGCGCGAGGCTCCCCGCTTCCAACTGCCCCCTCAAGAAACTCCCAGCTGCTTTAAAGATTTCCTTCTAAGAATACACCTGCAATGCGCAAGACCTGTGTTCGATCCCTGGGTTGGGGAGATCCCCTGGAGAGGGCAAAGTATTCTGGCCTGGAGAATTCCATGGACTGTATAGTCCACGGGGTCACAAAGAGTCGGACATGACTGAGTGACTTTCACTTTCTACATTTAGTTCTACATCTGGAACCTTTGCGTCAGTGTCTCTGCTTCATAGCACTTCTTCAGTCTGTGGTCTGACATATTTTATGATTTCTGGAAACTCCTGACCATATCTTTAAAAATATTACTTCCATCCCGTTTCCTCTCTCCTTCTCTGGGAGTCAGGTGCTGTCCTCTGCACTGAGCTCCACAAAGTTGCAGGCTGTGTCCTGTGCTTCTCATCCCCTGGACTCTCCACACTGCAGACATTTTTCTGATCTACCGTCTAATTTACTAACCTTTTAAGAATCCATCTACTGAGTTCTTACTTTTCTTATTATATTTTTTTCAGTTCTAGAGTATCTATTGATATACAATTTTTTTTAACAGTACTTTGAGGTTCACAGCAAAACCGAGCAGAAAAAAATGTACATTTCCGATGTACCCCCTGTACCTACTCACACAAAGCTTCCCCGATTATCAGCATTTTGCAAGAGACAGAACATCTACTGTCAACTGATGGACCAGCACTAACACATTATAATCAACCAAAATTCTTAGTTGATATCAGGGCTCACTCTTACTGTTGTACATTCTGTGGGTTTGCATAAATGTAGAGACACGTGTCCACCGTTGTAGTGTTGTACAGAGCATTTTTCTTTGCCCCCCAAACCCACATGCTCTGTCTGTTCATCCCCCTCCCCAAATCCCTGGCAACCACTGATCTTTTCACTGTCTCCATAGGAGGCAAATCTAAAGCCAAATCAACGAGCAAATCTTTGGCCTCCAAAAAAGGCAATCTGAAAACCTACATACTCTGACTCCAGAATGTCAGGAGTGGAATCACGCAGTGTACAGGCTCTCAGGCTGGTGTCTTCGCTTTGTGACATGCACTTAAGCTCCTCAGTGACTCTTCACGGCTGACAGCTCATTTCTTTTTAGTGTTGTATAAGCCATTGTCTGGATGGACCACAGTTTACTTCTCTATTCACCTACTGAAGGACATCTTGTTTTGGCAACTATGAATAAAGATGCTAAAAACATCTGTGTGCAGGATTTGATATGAACATAAAATGTCAAACTCCTTTTGGTAAATACCAAGGAGTAGTACTGCCAAATCATTTAGAGTATATTCAGGGTTTTAAAAGAATATATTTATTATTTATGGCCGAGTCAGGTCTTAGTTGCAGTACGTGAAATCTGCATTGCATCATGCTGGATCTTTCCCTGCAGTGCAAAGGCGTCCTCCAGTCATGGCACACAGGCTCAGTAGTTGTGGCACGTGGGCTCAGCGGCTGTGGTGCATGGGCTCAGTACTTGGGTGCTCAGGCTTAGCTGCTCTGTGGCATGTGGAATCCTAGTTTCCCAACCAGACACTGAACCTGACTCCCCTTGCCTTGGAAGGGGGGATTCTTAACCACCGAACCCCAGGGAGTCCCTGTGTTCAGTCTTAGCAGCTGCAGCCTCCTGCGCTCCCACCAGCACTGACCGCGGGTTCTCTTGCTCCGCACCCTCGCCAGCACCTGGTGTCAGAGTGCTCACCTTCTGGCTCCTCTAACAGGCCTGCAGAGGTATCTCACTCTTGTTTTACTTTGCATTTCCTGCTGACAAGTGATGTGGAGCATCTTTCACATGCTTTTCTGTGCCAACAGTATAGTTCTTTGCTGAGGTGTCTGTTCAGCTCTTTGGCCTATTTTAAAAGCAGGTTGTTTTCTTACTGCTGCATTTTAAGAATTCTTTGTATATTTCAGATTACGGTCCTTTACCATTTGTGTCTATTGCAAACATTTTCTCCTAGTTGGTCTTTCGCAGAGCAGAAATTTTTAATTTTAACATAGTCCAGCTTATCAATTGTTTCTTTCATGAATCGTGCCTTTAATGTTATATCTAGAAAGTCATTGCCAAACCCAAGGTCATCTGGGTTTTCTCCTCTGTTACCTTCTAGGAGATAGTTTTGTGTTCCCATTCAGGTCTGTGATCTATCTTGAGTTAATTTCCATGAAGGGTGTAAGGTCCACGTCCAGATTCACTTTCTTGCATGTGGATGTCCAGGTGTTCCAGCAATGTCTCTTAAGAGACCATCTTGGCTCCACTGCATTGCTTTTACCCCTTCATCAAAGGTCCGCTGATGATATTCATGGTGGTCTATTGATTGTCTCCAAAATCACTGCAGATGGTGACTGTAGCCATGAAATTAAAAGACGCTTACTCCTTGGAAGGAAAGTTATGACCAACCTAGATAGCATATTCAAAAGCAGAGACATTACTTTGCCAACAAAGGTCCGTCTAGTCAAGGCTATGGTTTTTCCGGTGGTCATGTATGGATGTGAGAGTTGGACTGTGAAGAAGGCTGAGCGCCGAAGAATTGATGCTTTTGAATTGTGGTGTTGGAGAAGACTCTTGAGAGTCCCTTGGACTGCAAGGAGATCCAACCAGTCCATTGTGAAGGAGATCAGCCCTGGGATTTCTTTGGAAGGAATGATGCTAAAGCTGAAACTCCAGTCCTTTGGCCACCTCGTGCGAAGAACTGACTCATTGGAAAAGACTCTGATGCTGGGAGGGATTGGGGGCAGGAGGAGAAGAGGACCACAGAGGATGAGATGGTTGGATGGCATCACTGACTTGACACACGTGAGTCTGAGTGAACTCCGGGACTTGGTGATGGACAGGGAGGCCTGGCATGCTGCGATTCATGGGGTCGCAAAGAGTCGGACACGGCTGAGCGACTGAACTGACTGGTCGTCTCTCCATTCTATTCTATTAATGTGTCTATTCTTTACCAACACCACCCTGTCTTGCTTACAACAGCGTTACAGGGAGTCTTGGGACTCAGGTAGTATTATTCCTCCAACTTTGTCCTCCTTGAATATTGTGTTGGCTGTCCTAGGTCTTCTGCCTCTCTAGAGAAATCTTATTATCACTTTGTCAATATCCACAAAACCACCTGCTGGGATTCTGACTGAGACTGCATGGAATCTATAGGTCAAGTTGGAAAGAGTAGAGTCCTTCCTCCACTTGTTTAGTTCTTCTGTGATATCTTTCATCAGAATTTTACAGTTTTCCTTATATAGATTTTGTACATATTTTGTCACATTTACACCTAAGTATTTCATTCTGGGTGATACTAATGTAAATGCTACTGTTTCTAACTTCATATTCCACTTGTTCGTTGCCAGTATATACGAAAGCAATGGACTTTTGCATATTTAGCTTATATCTTACTACCTAGCTACAACCACTTAGTTCTAGGAGTTTGCCAATTCTTTAAGATTTTTTACATAGGTGATCAAGTCATCTGCAAGCAAAGACAGTTTTATGTTTTCCTCCCCAACCTGTATACTCTGTGTTTCCTTTTCTTGTGTTACTGCATTAGCAAAGAGCTCCAATACGATGCTGAGCACCAGAGGTCAGAAGGGAAACCCTTGCCTTGCTTCTGATCTTAGTGGAAAAGCTTTGAGCTTCTCACTACTAAGTATGATGTTAGCTGTAAATTTTTTGTAGATATTCTTCATCAAGTTAAGGGAGTTCCTCTCTTTTTGGGTGGCACTAGTGGTAAAGCACCCACCTGCCAATGTAGGAGATGTAAGAGACACAGATTTGAGCCCTGGGTTGGGAAGATCCCCTGGAGAAGGGCATGGCAACCCACTCCAATGTTCTTGCCTGGAGAATCCCATGGACAGAGGAGCCTTGTGGGCTACAGTCCATGAGGTTGCAAAGAGTCAGATGGGACTGAAGTAATTAAGCACACACATATTCCTACTTTACTGAGTTTGTTTTTAAATTAAGGTTGGCTGTTGGATTTTACCAAATGCTTTTTTTGCAACTGTTGATATGATCATAAGTGAAAATGAAAGTCGCTCAGTCATGTCCAACTCTTTGCAACCCCATGGACTGTACAGTCCATGGAATTCTCCAGGCCAGAATACTGGAGTGGGTAGTCTTTCTCTTCTCCAGGGGATCTTCCCAAGCTAGGGATCGAACCCAAGTCTCCCACATTGCAGGTGGATTCTTTACCAGCTGAGCCACTAGGGAAGCCCAAGAATACAGGAGTGGGTAGCCTATCCCTTCACCAGCAGATCTTCCCTACACAGGAATTGAACTGGGGTCTCCTGCATTACAGGCAGATTCTTTACCAACTGAGCTATGATTTTTCATCTCTGGCCTACTGATGTAATGGATTATATTGACTCTCAAATGCTGAACCAACCTTGCATACCTAGGATAAATCTCACTTGGTTATGATATATAATTCTTTTTATACATTGGTAAAGAAATACAAAAAAGCAAAATGGCTGTCTGGGGAGACCTTACAAATAGCTGTGAAAAGAAGAGAAGTGAAAAGCAAAGGAGAAAAGGAAAGATATAAGCATCTGAATGCAGAGTTTCAAAGAATAGCAAGAAGAGATAAGAAAGCCTTCTTCAGCGATCAATGCAAAGAAATAGAGGAAAACAACAGAATGGGAAAGACTAGAGATCTCTTCAAGAAAATCAGAGATACCAAAGCAACATTTCATGCAAAGATGGGCTCAATAAAGGGCAGAAATGGTACGGACCTAACAGAAGCAGAAGATATTAAGAAGAGATGGCAAGAATACACAGAAGAACTGTACAAAAAAGATCTTCACAACCCAGATAATCACGATGGTGTGATCACTGACCTAGAGCCAGACATCCTGGAATGTGAAGTCAAGTGGGCCTTAGAAAGCATCGCTACGAACAAAGCTAGTGGAGGTGATAGAATTCCAGTTGAGCTATTCCAAATCCTGAAAGATGATGCTGTGAAAGTGCTGCACTCGATATGCCAGAAAATTTGGAAAACTCAGCAGTGGCCACAGGACTGGAAAAGGTCCGTTTTCATTCCAATCCCAAAGAAAGGCAATGCCAAAGAATGCTCAAACTACCGCACAATTGCACTCATCTCACACGCTAGTAAAGTAATGCTCAAAATTCTCCAAGCCAGGCTTCAGCAATATGTGAACCGTGAACTTCCTGATGTTCAAGCTGGTTTTAGAAAAGGCAGAGGAACCAGAGGTCAAATTGCCAACATCCGCTGGATCATGGAAAAAGCAAGAGAGTTCCAGAAAAACATCTATTTCTGCTTTATTGACTATGTCAAAGCCTTTGACTGTGTGGATCACAATAAACTGTGGAAAATTCTTCAAGAGATGGGAATACCAGACCACCTGATCTGCCTCTTGAGAAATTCCTATGCAGGTCAGGAAGCAACAGTCAGAACTGGACATGCAACAACAGACTGGTTCCAAATAGGAAAAGGAGTACGTCAAGGCTGTATATTGTCACCCTGCTTATTTAACCTATATGCAGAGTACATCATGAGAAACACTGGACTGGAAGAAACACAAGCTGGAATCAAGATTGCCGGGAGAAATATCAATCACCTCAGATATGCAGATGACACCACCCTTATGGCAGAAAGTGAAGAGGAACTCAAAGGCCTCTTGATGAAAGTGAAAGTGGAGAGTGAAAAAGTTGGCTTAAAGCTCAACATTCAGAAAACGAAGATCATGGCATCCGGTCCCACCACTTCATGGGAAATAGATGGGGAAACAGTGGAAACAGTGTCAGACTTTATTTTTCTGGGCTCCAAAATCACTGCAGATGGTGACTGCAGCCATGAAATTAAAAGACGCTTACTCCTTGGAAGGAAAGTTATGACCAACCTAGATAGCATATTCAAAAGCAGAGACATTACTTTGCCAACAAAGGTTCGTCTAGTCAAGGCTATGGTTTTTCCTGTGGTCATGTATGGATGTGAGAGTTGGACTGTGAAGAAGGCTGAGCGTCAAAGAATTGATGCTTTTGAACTGTGTTGTTGGAGAAGACTCTTGAGAGTCCCTTGGACTGCAAAGAGATCCAACCAGTCCATTGTGAAGGAGATCAGCCCTGGGATTTCTTTGGAAGGAATGATGCTAAAGCTGAAACTCCGGTACTTTGGCCACCTCATGCGAAGAGTTGACTCACTGGAAAAGACTCTGATGCTGGGAGGGATTGGGGGCAAGAGGAGAAGGGGACGACAGAGGATGAGATGGCTGGATGGCATCACTGACTTGATGGACATGAGTCTGAGTGAACTCCGGGACTTGGTGATGGACAGGGAGGCCTGGCATGCTGCGATTCATGGGGTCGCAAAGAGTCAGACACGACTGAGCGACTGATCTGATCTGATACATTGGTAGATTTGATTTCCTAATATATTTTTGAGGATTTTTACATCTATGTTCATGAGAGAGACAGGTCTGTAGTTTTCTTTTCTTGTGTTTTTCTGATTTGGATATTAGAGTAATACTGGCTTCACAGAACAAGAAAGTATTCCCTCGGCATCTATCTTCTGAAAGAGATTGTAGAGAACTCATAAAATTTCTTCCATGTATATTTGGTAGAACTCACCAGTGAACCCATTTAGAACTTCTGCTTTCTTTTTTGGAAGATTATTAATTATTGATTCAATCTCTTTTAACAGATATAGACCTATTCAGACTGTGTATTTCTTCTTCTATGAGTTTTGGCAAACTGTATCTTTTAAGGAATTGGTTTATTTTGCCGAGGTTAACAAGCTTGTGTGTACAGCCTTGTTCAGAGCCTTCCTGTCCCCTTTGAGGCTCCTGAGGCAGAATCACGTCTTCTGGACTGCACCGGCTGTCAGACCACGGCCACAGGTCTTGGCTCCTCTGTGGATCTCTGATGCCTGCGGAAATTTGGTCTATTTTGTTCTTGTACAAGCTGGTCTCAGGTAAGTGAATCCACCATCACAGAAAGTAGAAATCCCAAGTATCCAAAGAAACCAACTGTGTACTCTGGTCCTGTGCCTCTGTCCTCTGACTGAACCACGAGTCCTAACTGTTGGCCGTGGGTAAGGCAGGACTGAGAGAACCAGGGTGAGAGTGAGCAGGGCTCGGGAGGCAGGCTCCCTTCGGGAATTCAGCTCTTGGTTGCCAGAGGCTGCTCCTGGCCAGCCGCACAGGCCAGCCAAGCAGAGCAGAGAATGGTAGGCAGTGTGCCCGCAGACCTGGAGAACCAGCCCTGGAGTCTGAGAGATCCAGGGCTGAACTCCAGCCTGTAGTTCCTGGGCTGTGGGGCATCACCTCCCACTTCCACCCCAGTCCTCACGAGTTCTTGCGAGGACTAAAAGCAGGACATGTGGAAAATCACGGTGTTGGTTCAGCAGGGGCACACAGGAGACACTGCACATGGTCCACCGCCCAGCAAATGCGGGCAGGGCTGCAGCAACCAGATAGGAGGGAGCCAAGGCAGAGGCAGGCACGAGGCAGCAGGAAGGCGGGTGCCGGCCTGTTTCAGGAAACGCGCCCCCAGCGGCCCAGAGACGATGCCCCTCAGCGCCCCAAGGCCCAGCCACAGTCCTGTGCTTCTCTCCCAGCCCCTGCTCACCTCCCCTCCCACAGGACGACCCCCGCAGCCCCTCACCACCACCCGCAGACCCAAGAGGAGGCCCGGCCTTCTCTCTCAGCCCCAATTCCTTGTCAGCTCTGCTGGGGAGGAGACACCCAGGGGAAAGACCCCTCCCACCGCCTCCTGCCTGTTTCTGGAGGCGCCTCAACAGGGAAGCGTTGCTCCTTGCTCAGCGCCCTGCAAGAGCGGCAGGAAATGGGACCTGGACTGCCTCGGAGGGAAGCTTCTGCCCCTGACGTGGGCCCCGCTCACAGGCCACAAGACCACATCAGCTCTGTGCCCACAAACCCCAGTCAAACCTGAGTCTCCCGGTGACCAGTGAGGACACCCGTGGACACAGCCGCACTGCTGGCCCAGGCAGGCTTAGATCCCTCCCTGTATCAACAAACCCAGTCTTGATCTCTAAACTGAGCAAACTGCCAAAGGCCCCTTGCGCTCCAAATCCCCACCTCCAGAGGCCCAGCACCCCGTCCATCCCCCATCAGCTACGGACGAGGTGCCTGCTCCAGCCTGGACACATGAGCTAACCCAGGGGAGGCCCTTGCTCAGCCTGCTGCTGCTGTGCCCAGGGTCCTGAGCACTGAATCTGGAAACCCCAACACCCAGCAAGGCCAACCCAGGCCCGAGGGCAGCCAGCCTCCCTGCCCCACTTGGCGGGCACCAGTCTTCCCAACGTGGCCTGGAAAGCACTCCAATGCGCCTGGGGCTCTGGGGGGGACCACACACTAAGGAACCTCCAAGGGATCCATCAGGGCCAGTACCATGGACACAACAGTACTCCACACCACACAGTGGCCCAACAGCCTCTCCTTGTGTCCCACGGGCCAGGGCAGGGCCTGGCACGCTCTGCACGTCCAGATGGTCACTTCCTGCTGGGCCAGACCCTTCTCCAGCTCACCCGAGAGCTGCCAGGAAAACCACCCCCGGCCAGGAGATGGACAGGCCTGAGGCAGGGCCTACCTGCAGTGGAGAAGGTGGCCGTCCACGCTGTAGTCCCGGTAAACCTCGTAGTCCTTCTCAAGGAGCACTCCTGACGGTGAGGAGCTGAAATGCAGCAGAGTGAACAGGAAACGTGAACAGAAGTACAACCGCTTAGAGACACAGCGGGTCCATAACGCATGCCGCGGAACGAGTGCAGCCCTCTGGTTCTCACCACAGCTCCTCCCACAGGTCTGCCTGCACCTGGGCAGGGTTTCTTGCACCCTCACCGCCCCCTCCCACGATGCCCAGATGGAGCCCACTGCCTCACCCAGGACAGCCCCAGGCCCAGCAAGGAGCTGGAGCTCTGGCCGGTGGCCTCCGGGCTGGGCTTGGACCAGGGGGCATGGAGTGGGGCACAGAAGGGCTCGGGCCTGGTCGCCAGGGCCCCTGGGCTGGCCATGCTGGGGAGCCTGCACTCCACTTCAGGCTGGAGGGCAGCTGACTACAGCCAGTGGGCCTCATCCAGCTCCAGTGCCTGGTTTTGTACAGCAAGTGGGCAATGAATTTTTTACATGCAATTCAAATTCCAGTGTCTGTCAGGAGCACATCATGGGAACACAGTCCTGTGTGGCCACACCACTCAGCACACCACAGGTCCCGGGTGCGGCCACAACTCAGCAGCCTGAGTGCCCCCACACGGCCAATCTGCCGGCCACAGACGGGGGCCTGGACGGCTCTGCCTTTGGCGGCATGCAGGCTCTGTGCCGCTGGGCCAGGCAGACACACGGCCCCGCTGGAGAGCTGCAAGGTGCACAGCGGTCAGAGCCCACGACGGGAATCTCGTCGCAGCAGAATTACTTCAATGAAAACGGAAGGGACCTTCACACCACATGTGCTTCCCAGCGGCTCATCTGTTAGCCCAGCAGGGACAGCAACCACGCTGTTCACAGACGACAAGTATCAAACTACGCCGACAACGGCAGCTGAAGGCACGTGTCCAGAGGAAATAGGCCTGCTTCAGACCAGCAGCCTTGAGGCACGGACAGTGCTGGGGAGAGGAAAGGACAGTGAGAGCCGCTCGGCAGCGGGGCCCGGGGCTGCCGGGGCTCCTGGCGCTACTCCAGGCTGTCGCTGCACTAAGGAGTCGCAGCTGAGCGCGACAGGACTAGGGAACTGGCCTCCACGCATCACCTCTGTGGAACGCCTGAAGGTGAAATCACTACCAAAGAAACTGAGGAAACACTAATTCAGTCCAGCCTGCAGTGCAGCTGAGACTGTCATGACTGACCATGCTTAAAACATGCGCTGGGGGCCAGCACAGGGCGCAGGCTGGCGCTGAGGGGGCGCGGTGAGCCCCAGCAGCAGGCAGGCGCTCAGCAGCCCGTCGTGAGCTGTGAGGCAGCCACACAGGCCGCCAGCATCCTCTGCCCTCCTGGACTCGGTCGTCAATGGTCCCGCAGGTTTGTGTCAGGAAAAGAAGGGAAGTATCCCAACCTGACCCACCACACAGCAGTTTAAAAGCTTGGAAACAGAAAGCTTTGCTGCAATGTTTAAAAAACTCATGGCCTAGACTGAAATTTTTTCTTTGAGAAAAGATTCTACTCAATTACTATCATCAAACATTGAATGTGAGGGGTTTTTTTAGATTTGACAATGTTTCTCAATGAATTCAACCTAAAATTATAAGGCAAACAGTGCTTATATGAGACACTGAGACTGCAACAGTCATTTTGATGACAATGGATGTCTGAGTCACAAGCAGCATCAAGCTTCTTCAGCATCTCCTTCTCAGGCTGCCGAAATTGGAACAAGAAGCAAGATCCCCATTCCCACACAGGAGACACGCTTTCTGAGCTCCACTACTGGTTCCAGAACAGCGCAATAAAGCCAGTCACGTGAATGTTCTGGTGTCTCAGTGCAAACCAACATTACGTTCACACTGAACTAGTCTATTAAGCATGCAAAGCCACCTGGGTTTTCTGAGGAGCTTGAACTCCAGGCCTTGAATGGTAGAAGGAATGCCCACAATTAGCTAAGATGGTCGTAAATACAAAGGGAGACAGGAATGTTTCCCAGCACTGAGGCTTGAGAGGTGATGGCCCGAGAGAGCACACGGACAGCGCGGCCAGGGTACAGGGCCGCGCGTGGTGTGGGCGCATGCAGGCCACAACGTGCAAAACCCACAGGTAACACAAGACATGTCAGCAAATACCTTTGGTCCAAGGCCAGAAAGAACTTTTTAAACAAAACATTAAAAACAAACAAGGTGAAAATTACAGTAAACTTGCTTGTATCAAAATCAAGTGCTCCAGGGACCCAACAGCAGGCATGAGGGGGTCTGTGGGGTGAGGCCACCCACACACTGAGTAGGAGCAAGTCTGCAGAAGCAGCTGCCTCGCACCCCTGAGGCTCTGCCTGCCCAGCACTTGCCCCAGGCCCCCAACGGGCCCCAGGCGCAGAGCGGTGGTGCAGGCTTCCCCAGGCTATGGGGTGAA
Organism: Bubalus bubalis; assembly: GCF_019923935.1. Classification (NCBI taxonomy): domain Eukaryota; kingdom Metazoa; phylum Chordata; class Mammalia; order Artiodactyla; family Bovidae; genus Bubalus; species Bubalus bubalis. The sequence goes on from NC_059171.1 coordinate 81,589,521, forward strand.
TGCAGCATCCTGGGGGGGCACCCAGGAACACGCTGGGCAGCAATGCATGCGTGGAGCACGTGGGAACGCACAGGAGGAAGGGGCAGGAAGGGTCTGACCTGGAGGAGCCGAGGTGACACCACATCCTCCGCTGCATCAGGGGTCCCCACGAAGCACCCCACAACCATCCCACCACACCAAGGCCAAGTGTTAGAACAGGTGAAGGTGACCAGACCCTAGAGGTCCCTGAGGAGGAACACACCTAACACATGCGAGGATGGCTGTTCAGGGGCAAATACGAACCATGGGGAAGTGGCTGACCCTGGTTCCAAAGCACAAGTCAAGGCAAAAAGCATCAGCGATACGACACAGGGAAACATGCTGGGAATACCTGACTGCAAACCTCCCTGGAGCCGACCCACAGCTTCCATGCAGAAGGGCAGGAGCAGTGGGAGACAGGAAGAAGGGACAGACCACTCCCACCACCCGGCGGGACTCACCTCCCAGAATCCACGTGTCTCGGCAGATCAAAACTTAGTAAAGAACTCAACTGATACAATTAACAGATCTGACCTAACAAACACACAGAGAACCCTAGAGCTAACAGAGAAGAGAAATTGTCTGCCTCGGCCAGCAGGGTGTTGTCCTGTGCGTCTCCGTATTCTTGCAAGGACAACAGTCCTGAGGGGTCAGAGCCCTGCCCACTGCAGGAGGGCCCATCTCAGTTTAACCAACGGCATCCACAACAGCCCTGTGTCTCCAGAAGGTCACATTCACAGGTGCCGAGAACAGGACGGGGCAAATTCAACCCACAAGACAAAGAAACAAACTGGAAAGGATTCCCCATCCACTCACACTGAGAAGCCTAGTAAGAGAAAGGGACGTCCCAGCCTGAACCACAGGGTTGCGGGGCCATCGGCCTGCCTGCCCCCCTGGCCCCACCTCCTCGGGGAGAACCAGCCAGCTTGGGACAGCTGGCAGTCACAGGCAACTCTGGACAGTGCGCTGGACTTTGTAATAAGAGCTCAACAAGTGTAAAAACAGGACTGACGTATAAATATAACATCTGGGGCCTTCCTTGGTAGCTCAGTGCTAAAGAATCTGCCTGCTAACACAGGAAACATGGGTTGAATCCCTGGCCTGAGAAGATCCCACGTGCCACGGGGCAACTAAGCCCTTGCGCCACAACCACTGAGCCCGTGCTCTAGAGCCGGGGACTGCAACCACTGAGCCCGTGCTCCACGACGACCAAAGCCCGCGCGCTCCAGAGCCCATGCCCACAAGAGAAGCCGTGCAGTGAAAAGCCTGCGCACCACAACCGGACAGTGGTCCCCGCTCACCGGAACGAGAGAAAAGCCTGTGCAGCAATGTCAAAGATAAATTAAATACATAAAATTAATTTTTAAAAAGTAGTACCTGAATACCAGTAATGATCATACAATATGACTTTATATGGTATCTAAAAACAAACCTATAAAAAATGCAAGTTCTTTGGGGGAAAATGTATAAAATGTACTACCTTCATGAATGGGAGAAAATGACACAAGCAAGGTGCCTAGTCCCCAACCTGCCCCACAGTTTAAATACAATTTTAATCCACCTCCAACTAAGCTCCTCGTGGGAGGCCGATCCGAAGGCAACACCATGATCCAAGTCACCATACCACACCCTGGACGCTTTTGGGAAGAGGACACCCCTGCCCACAGGACGTCTGCCAACAGAACCTAAGAAGAGTCCAGCCCCTCACCGGCCTGCAGCGAAGAGCCAGCAATCGCCACCAGCAATGCCGCGGGTGACCTGGGCCCAGAGGCTGTCACGTCTGCTGGACAGGTGGCGGCACCGGTCTGAGCTTGCCAGAACACCAGAGGGATGCAGGGCTGTCTTTAAACCTTACTCACTAGCTTTTTCCTTGGGGACCATCCCAGGCTCTGCTTCATGAGGACAACTCCCAGCAACCTTTCAGGCTTCTCCGGCCCGCATGCCCAAGCCCCTGCCCACAGCCCTGCCCTGTGCGTGCCAGGCTCCCGCACACCCTCAGCACAGGTACTGCACCCCCGGCCTGGCATGTCATCCTCCCAGGAGCAAACAGACCCACAGCCTAAGGTGGCTTTTGACTACTTTGTGACTTCCACTGTCCCCGGGTAAAACCCAGCCTGCCTGGTCTCCAAGGCCCATGTCCCATTCCTGCTCCTCCCTGGCTTCTTTCTGGTAACTTCCAGCCTGTCAGGGTTTATCCAGGTCACATGCCCTCCAGCCATTTCTTCTGGACTGGGACCCTGGAGTGCTGGCCCTGGGGAACAGCTCCCTGGGGTTCAGGCTCTGCCATATGGGCACTTGGGGGTGCACAAGCAGGGGGGGTGGGAGCCCAGGTGTCCATAGCCTCACTGTCTGCAAGACCAGGAGGGAAAACAGCCACAGTGGCTGCTGGACAAGTCGACACCCTGGGGGCGCCCAGGACAGTGCTCTGCCCCACTGCCGACCGCCTCAGACCTTCCTCTGCAAAACAGGGGTGATGCCCTCACTTCTCGCCTTCAGTGCTGGCGAGGTCAGTCAAGCTCGGGCAGGGAGGCCTAGAGTTAGGTGGGGCTGGCCGACGGATCCCCATGGATCTGCGTCCAGAGAACAACAGGCAGGCGGGCCTGGGGAGGGCACCCCTCCATCACAGGAGCTCTGGGGGCCATCTCTGGGGTGCTCCCATCCCGGGAGCACTTCCCACAGTGGAGAGAACCAAACAATTTCACGATTAGCCAGAGAAACTCCAGCCCCAGCAGGGCCCAGAGGGCCTCGGCCAGCTCTGCCCCGGTGGGCACAAGGGAGCGGGTGGTCCCCCAGAGGCGGCAGGGTGCAGGGGCCTGCCTCACCTGCCGCTCTCGTCCTTCACCATCCCCGGCGCGGGCTGCCGGCTTGCGCGGCCCACAGGCTCTGGTGCCCTGTCGCCGGAGTCCAGCTCGGGTTCCAGGGACGAGCTGGTGCTGCCATCGCGGCTGACGCTGCTGCCCCGCCCGGGGCTGTTCTCCGCCGAGGCGCGCGGCGACTCCGTGTTCTGCTTCAGGGTCTGCAGCTTGGCCAGGGGGATGATGTCGCAGTCCTGCGGCCGGTGCCACACGGTGCGCTGGGTGCTGGCATTGTAGTAGTAGAAGCGCGACGTGTTGGGGTCGAAGAGCTCCCACCACTGGTTCTCGCTGGTCCGCTTGATGCGCACGCCGGCCGGCGGGTCCCACACGCACTCGCCGGTGACCAGGTTGGCGTACATGCGTTCGCGCGTGCGCGGCTCGATGATCTCCACCCACTCCAGCCTTGGGGAGAGGGCAGCATTAGGCAGGGCTGGGGGACCCCACCCATCCCGAGACCAAGGGTCCCGCCCGTCAGGCCACATGCTCTGGGCCCACGTCCGAGGACTGGCGTATCCAGCACCAGACCTTCCTAGTGTCTGCCAGCCTCAAAAGCAAGAAATCTCCTCACATACAGAGTAAAACCAAAGCTTACCTAAATTCCATCCACTCCCGATTTTCTAAACGCTCATCAGGGCCCAGCCCTGGGTGGCGGGGTCTTCAGCCCGGCCCCACATCAGGGCCGCCCTGGGTTCTGGCTCCCCGTCCACAGGGGGCTGGGCCACAGGTACTGCTCACCGTCCTCCCAGACCGCGTCAGGTCCCTCCCGGATGCTTGGCTGCTCTTAGCAGCAGCCACCACTGGCTGCCAGCGCCACCCGTCACCCGCAGGGGGAGGGGATGCCAACATCGCTGTGCTGTCCCAGTCAAAAGCAGAGCTGGTTCCCCTAGAAGCCCCCCAAGCACACCCCGCCCCGAGGACAAGCCTGTCATCCAGCTAAGGTCCTTAAAAAAAAAAGTGTAAATTAAAACTATTCAGAATAAGGCAATTTTAATGCCAATGTGTTTGATATCACAGTGTGCTCCAGCTGATAGGTAGATAGCATATTTTACTCTGCTTCCAAGTTTCTACACAAGTAACAATCCTTTAAATACCACTTCTGTAATGGCCCTGGTCCTCACCAGCACTGGGATGATCAGAAGCTTCCAGGACCTGCAGAGAAGGGGAGCACCCGTCTCCTTACTCTCTGCTGCAAGCCCAATTTTCCAGGCGGGAGCACAGGTGGGCTTTAGCAGAGGACTGAGGGGACAGTGCTGGCAATCTTCTCTGAGAACCTCATCCTGCCTTTTGAGGCCAGATGTGCTCAGGGCAGGAAGGAGAAGGCACAACCCTGCAGGGCGATGAGCCTGCACCACACACACACACACACACTCACACACACACCCAGATATGAGTCCCCACCACACACACACACACACACACACACACACACTCTCCCACCTAGATATGAGCCCCAACCACACACACCCTCACACACACACCCAGATATGAGTCCCCACCACACACACACACACACACTCTCTCACACCTAGATATGAGCCCCAACCACACACACACTCACACACACACCCAGATATGAGTCCCCACCACACACACACACTCTCCCACCTAGATATGAGCCCCAACCACACACACACTCACACACACACCCAGATATGAGCCCCCACCACACACACACACACCCAGATATGACCCCCCCACCACACACACACACTCAGATATGAGCCCCCACCACACACACACTCACACATACACACACACACACACACACTCACACCCAGATGAGCCCCCACCACACACACACACACACATGCCCCGCAGCAGCCCTGCAGGCTTGGGGGCTTCTTTTGGATGCACAGTGTCTTCTGGAAGCTCTCAGAGCCAAGGTAGGCTGGCCGAGTGGGCAGGGTATAGCAGCTGAAAGGTGTGGAGCCAAGAGGGGGCAGGAGATGAGGGAGCAGTAGAGAGGGAGAGCCCTGAGGACCCTGAGGGCTGGAGGAGGGAACGCAGGAGGGAGCAGCCTGAGGGGCTTGGCCATGTCTGAGCAGCAACCCCTGCAGCATGCTCACACTAGGCAGCCCGGTGGGGGAGGGCGCCGGGGCTCTGTGCTTGCAAGCGTGGGACCACTGCCTAACCCGCCATTCTGCAGAAGGTGGGGCAGGGCTGGGTAGGCATTGTGGGATCGGACGGCTAGAGGGACAGGGCCATGAGAGGGTGTCCTCGACGCAGAGGGCGGGGCAGCCCCGCAGCAGTGCCCGCAGGTTGCAGCATCTCTGAGCCCCACAGGTCTCGCATGGCCTCTGATCTCTAGTGACCCTGCAAGGCCAGCGCCTGCGGAAAGTGGGCAGGAGGCCTCACGTGTGCCCACTGTCATCCGTGTCCCCAGAGGCCCCTCCCAGGCCCAACCTCCACTGCCATCACCCTGCCCAGCGGGGGTGTGAGGCCCGACTCGTCTGCTCTTGCCTGCTGGCTGGTCGTTCTTCACACAGAGAACAGAGCAAACTTCTAAACTTGGGAACCTGGCACATTTAACTGGGAAGCCTCATGCCCCCTGCCCCCCAGGATGGAGATCCCCCCAACACAGCTCAGCAGGCACTGTCCACTCTTGGCCTGAGGACACAGCCCCCACGCTTGGCAGCCAGAAGGCACTGCCCGAGGGCACTCCTCACAGGGACAAAAGAGCCTGGAGACCTCGCTCCTGTGAAAAGGGAAGCTCTGAATTCTGCGATCGCCCTCAGCTGATGGCCTGCTTGCCCCTTGAGCTGCGGCATGGGATCAGCCAGGACAAAGGGCGGAGGTGCCCAAGGAAGGCCCGGCCCAGCAGAGGTGCTCAGAAAGTACTGGACTGAACACTGTGAGCCCCAGGGAAGCAGTAACAACTTCTTTTATAGCTCTAAATACACTTTCAAATGAATTTACTGGTGGTAATTCTCTCTGAATAAAGAAAAGAAGCTGGTTCCTTTTCAGCACACTGCTGTGTGCATGTGGGCAGGACCCTGTTTTCTCAGAAGAATGTTCTGGGTGCCCCCCACAGCACTTTTAATGAAGACCCCCAGAGACCCAGGGGGCAGAGAATATGCTGGAACCCGAAGTCTGGTGAGGGTCGGGAGTAAGGTGGGCCGCAGCAGACCCCACAGCCCGGGGGGAAGGCAGACCTTGTGCAGACCCCAAGTGGACTGAGCAGACACGCCTGTCCCTGGGGTCAGTGTCGCCCACACCAAGCACCAGTCAGTGGGAGCAGCAGGGCACGTGGCTGAGAAGGGTCAGAACCTGCGGGTGACGGACGGACCACCGTGGCCCAGCCGCACTGTGGAAGCTGTCGAGTCTGAGGGAGATTCATCTGGTGACAGTGTCTGGCACGAAGTGGGAGGAAGACTCAAGATGGCAGCGGTCTCTTGGTGTGACCAGCCGCGGCCTCTCCCCAGCGCCCAGGGGCTGCGTGGACAACTGCCTCTCTGTTCTCCAAGTCCTGCAGACTTTCACTTCAGACAGTGACCTGTTCAAAGACTCACTTCCAGAAGACCCTAATGGGTGCCAAATGTGTCCCAGACAATCTACCAGGAGAAAGGGAGGCAAGTGTGGCCAAACACGTCGCCTGTGACACGGGGCCCTGCGACAGGATCCAAAGTGCAGAATAAACGACAAACCACATAAAACAACAGAACTCGTGATTCCACACAGAGAGGTTCAAGTGAATACAAGACGCTGGGCACTGGCCCCCTGGAGTAGGCTGGGTGCCGTGGCTGGGAGGCTGGACAGCTCCACACCCACCCCAGGAAGGCCCAGAAAGGGTCGAAGCCCCAAAGCTGGTGAGGCGTGCAGGGGCAGGAAAAACAGCCACTGTCCCGAGAGCAGGGGTGGCAGGTGGCCGTGACCCTGCAGAGGGGCACAGTCCACTCAGAAACCCTCCGACAGACCATACCAAGGGCTCAATCTGTCCACTGAAAAGATGTCGACGTCACAAAAGGCAGAGACAGGAAGTGGAGATGTTCCAGGCGACACGCAGCAGCCACAGGGTGAATGGCACTGGAGGGGCCGGAAATGTCAAGAAGGAGGCAGGGAACCAGGGGCCAAAGGCAAACAGCGGCGCAGGAGACCGGAGCCTCAAGCCACATGGCGCCCCTTGTGCTGGGAGACAGGCCCCACCCCGCCAGTGGCCCAGAGCAGGGTAGGGGGAGCAGTGACCACACAGCCGCCAGATCGCGAATCCAGGTAAACGGCCCCAACGTACACTGCACTCTTCTTCTTTGGGCAACTTGTGGACTTATTCCCAAGTTATGCCATAAATCACACAAACGAAAGTGACCATCTGCAGCTGCCTGCCTCGGCATGGATGCTGAGAGAGGGCCTAAGGGGCAGGGTCCAGCTGAGGGCTGGCAGGGCATCCACTGCCCACGGAGAAGCCCTCCCCGGCCTGCAGCGCAGTGGCTGAGGGACAGGGAGCGGGCCAGCCCCACGTGCCTGCTGCCGAGCTGAGCAAAAGGCTCCGGCTCCTCTGGTCCCACAGGTCAGCCTCCTCACCTCGTGCTGGACCCTGACACCCGGGACTCCAGCAGGCCGGCATGCTGGCTCTCACACTCATAGTCCTGCGCCTGGGACATGGCAGCCTCTTCTTCAGGAGCCAGACGGACGGCCGTCAGCCGGTCATCAGGACGCCCTCCAGCATCAGTCAGGAAGGCATCGCCCTACAAGACAGCAGAAGCCACAGTGTTATGCTTTGGGGTTTGGGGCACCAGTAACAGCCAGCCCAGCCCTTTTCATGGCCCAGGTCGCTGGTGAGAATGTTAGTGCCCAACCCTGAACCCAGCTGGGATCTGGCTCCTGGGGAGGGCATTCAGACCCCTCACCAGCTGGCTCTGGGCAAGTTGCCTGCTCCTCCAAGAACAGGGTCCTTGCCTTTGAACAGGGACAGCACCACCCACTGGTGCTTCCAGGTGGGTGTCCACAGTAAGAGGTTGGGCAGCACTTGAGGGTGGTCTACACACACACAGGGCCGGGATCTACAACCGAGGGGCTGTTCCGAAACGGTGCTGCAATGGCACAATTTACACATGGGAAACAATGAACCTCGAACCCTACCTCATCCGATACATCAAACTCAATTCTAGGCAAACCACTGCTCCAAACATTAAAGACACAACAATACGGTTACTTCCCTGGTGGTCCAGTGGTTAAGAACCCGCCTTCCAGTGCAGGGGACACGGGTTCCATGCCTGGTCAGGGAACTAAGACTGCACACACCTCGGGGCAACTGAGCACGCACGCTGCAACTAGGGAAGCCTGCGCGTGGCAATGAAGACCTCCCCCCCAGCCAAAAATAAATAAAGTGAAACAATAAGACTTTCAGAGAAAATGTAGAAGAAAATCTTTGTGGTCTTGGAGTAGGTACACTTAATCAGACACAAAACCACTCACGACAAAAGAAGCATTAAAAATTGGACTACAACCTAAGAACCTCTGTTTATAAATCTTTACCATCATGGATATTACTCAGGCATAAAAAAACAGTGAAATGATACCGTCTGCAGCAACGTGGATGGACCTGGAGATATCATACTAAGGGAAGGAACTCAGAAAGAGAATGACAAATCCCATAGGATATCACTTTTACGTGAAATATAAACTATAACACAAATGACCTTGTCTATGAAACAGATTCACAGACAAAAAGAAGGAACTTGTGTTGGCAAAGGGAGTTGTGGGGGAGGGAAGGATAGGGAATTTGAGATTAGCAGATACAAACTATATATAGGATGGATAAACTCCTACTGTATAGCACATGGAACTGAATTCAAGATTCTGTGATAAACCATAATGAGGAAGAATAGGAAAAAGAACATATATATGTATACTGAATCGCTGCACCGTACATCAGAAATTAATACATTGTAAATCAGCTTTAATTCAATAAAATCTTTAAAAATTAACATTTTTTTTCCTATTACAAGTAAAAACACAAACCCTGGGTGGGAGGTATTTGCTGCACAGAATATGTATAATGCATTACATATGCATGTGTACCTATCTGACCTAACAAAGGACTATTTCCAGAACTCATATAAGGTTCCTAGAAATAAATAAGAAAAATCTAATACTCGACAGAAAAAAATACAAAAGACTTGAAAACACACTTTAAAAAAAATATCCAGTAAACGCAGAGAGAACTGTGCACCACCTCTTTCGTCATTGGGAAATTCTAACTAAAAGCACCCTAGGACACTGGCGTGCCCACCCGAGTGGCTGAGACGCAGAAGACCCGCAGCCGGCGCGCGCGTCGGGGCTGCGGGCACGCGCGTCGGGGCTGCAGGCGCGGGGGAGCCCTCCCACTGGGGGCCTGCAGCCCAGCCTCAGCACAGGGGCCCACTGCGGCCACCCAGACCTGCTCACCGTCCCCAGCGGCGCGTGGGTGTGGCTCCCAGGAGTGAAAGACAGAAGCCTGACCTGGAGTCACCAGCACCGCGGGCCGCCGTTGCGCATGTCTTGGTTTACAAAAGCTCTCTGGGTTCCACGCCATTGCTTTCGCACCTTTCCGTTCACATGCCTCCCACTTCAGGGAGACATCTGAAGGAATGGGGAGCAGCAACAGTGGACAGTCAGGAATCAGCGAGGGAGGCATCCACAACCCACAAGGTGGTGGACTGGAGGTGGAGTCCTGGGCAGGCGCCCGCCCCCCTTTACTGTAATGTGGGGATCTGCACATACGTGTGTGTGTACACAGGTCAGTTCACACAAACACACGAGAGGGCCTAAGAGCAGCAACAGGCAGAGCAGCTCCTACACTCACGCCCAGAATCTTCAGAGACTGTGGAAAGCAGACAGACACGATGACCCTGGACGGAGAGTCCTGCAGTCAGAAGGTTATGAAGACTTAAGACAAAAACACAGCCCGACAGTGAAGGGGCCTGTCAAAGGGACAGCAGTGCCAAATAAAGAGCTTCCAGTGACCAAAGCTGGAGCATTTTGAGAAAAAAAAAAAAAAAGCCATACTAAATTGTAATGCGAAGTATCAAGTAAATGTCCCTAAGTCCATGCTGATATAATGACACATGAGTAAGAAAGATGGGGAGACAAAGATCCCCTGCAGAGTACCATTGCTGCAGACACTCCAACTCCAGGACCCTCCTCCCAAGGGCACCCCCAGGCCCTGCCCACCACTGCCCACGGCCCTGCCTCTGGAGCAGAGGGTTCTGTCTGGGCACCACGGCTTGGGCCGTGCTGTTCATTTCATACCCAGTTCTTCCCAAACCCGACTCTCAATATGCAAGCCAGCCCTCCAACCCAGGGCGTCTCTTGCCCTCCCTGGACGGCCTCTTCTCCAGACTCCAGCACCAACCACAGCTCCCCACCCCGCACTTCTCTGACCATCTTCTGTCTGCTTGTCTCTGTGAGGCCGTTCTCTCCAGCCAGAGCAGCTGTCCCAGGGTCGTGGTCCTCGGTGCAGCAGCCACCCTGTGTCTGCGCTGCTCGTGGGCCCTTGTGGCTGCCACAGCCCTGTCCCCTCTCTCGGCTCTGCCAGCCCCACCCCCACTTCTTCTCCCAAGTGCTCAGCTCCCTCCCCTCCTCCTCCTCCCAGTGTCTACAGGAGGCTCCCACTCTGGCTTCTGGTCACTGTCTGTCTGCAAATGAGGACAGGGACAGGCCAGAGATGGGGAGTCCCTGCCAGCTGTGCTGCTCCTGAAAGCTTGATCGCCAAATTTCTTCACAGGCTCTGCTCTGGAAATGAGTTTCTGGTCTTAGGACATTTTTTGGTTGCAAGTGACAGAAACCCAACTCCGACTGAAGACAGCATTGCACCTGCACCCGGTAAGGCCATGTGGGTTCCCAGGATGCCCGGCACGGCTCTTCTCTGCTCTGCGCAGGCTGGCGTACTGCGTGCAGCAGCACCTCAAACACAACCAGACGTTTCTTCCTCTGGTTCCAGCAAGAGTCTCCTGGTCTCTGACTGAGGACAGGGGCCCCAGCCTCTGCAGTGCTGTGAGGGGACGGGCTGGAAGCTGGCTCCACAGGCATCTGAAGGCCCTCCTGCCACAGTTCCTCTGAGGTGACCGCCTGCCCACCTGCAAGCAAGCTGACTGACCAGGAGGCCTCTTCTCAGCCCCACCTTAAGGGGGACGAGGCCCAAGGCCCTGCCAGCACGTCCCCAGGGAGGGCCACCTCCCCTCCCTCCCCCACCTCACCCCGTAAGAATCTGGCTCTTGTAGAAAATGCACTTGGAACACCTGGGCCTTCCTCCTTCAGCTCATCTCTCACCAGACACCCACCTACATCTGGTCTACCCCAAGGCCCACCCAGACCACAGACCCCTTTCTGCCAAGTAAATGTCATCAACAGTCCCTCCCAAGTACTCCAGTGGGGAAACTGCAACCTGCTCAAGGCTCTCGCTTTCTCCTCCTCCCTGTCTGGCCAACACCATTGTCCGGCTGTGCTTATCCCTGATTCACTGTAGATTAAATCCTGTTACCCAGTTTTCATTCTTTTTGTCCATTTCAGTGAGTTTCAGGGAGGGAAGAAGAATAAACAAGTCTCTGCTCAGCCATCATTTCCAGAAGGCCTACGTTCCATTCTCAATGCTGTTTTTAATAAGTTTTCCAAGTTCTGAACAATGAGCCCAACTCAGTCTCGAGCTCTGAAAGCCTGGCTCTGAGCTGGAGGCACAAGGCTGCATTCTCCTGCTCGGAACAGGCCGGGCTGGCATTTCCGCCTCCGCGCCTCCCGCCCAGCTGTTCTCACTGACTCCCCTCCTCTAGCGCCCAGCCACGCTGTTATGCTGAACATTGTGACCTAACCCCTCGGCAAGTCAGAGAATCAGCCTATAGGTCAGAATCAGCTTTTCAGACCCTTCTGGGAAAGGATGTCTGATGCACCCACACAGAAAGGACACGGCTGTGCAAAGTCAACTGGACATGCAGGCAGTGAATCTCAGAGGCTGGTGCTGCCCTTCAAGCTCCCAGAAAGCTGCCACCGTGGGGCCAGCACCCGGCTCCTGCCTGGCCTCGGGGTCACACGCAGGCCATCAGGACTCACAGACCCTGCTCTTCTCACCCGCAGGGCACAGCCCCCTCCTCACCTTCCTGGGCTTCCCTCACCAACACAACAGACGCGGGGCCCCAGCAGGACTACTGAGGGAGCAGAGCACCTGTCACGTGTTCGTGAGCCGGGTCTCACACACGGCCTGGCCTGTGACCGGAACAGCCCCACACGGCGCCCCGGCTCTAGGAGGTCAGTGTGAGACGGCTGTGGTCTACACGGTCACGGGGGGCCAACGTTGACACTCCGTCACCTCAGAGACCAGAGGGAGGCCAGTCCCACCCCTCCAGGCTGATCCCCCAGTCCCCAGATGCCTTGGCCCACAAAACCCCATGGGGGCTTCAGGGAGGGGTGTGGGGTGGTGCAGTGACCCCAGGCAGCAGGACAGGACAGGATCCCCACAAAGGCAGGGCGGCATGGAGAAGTCAATTCTGACACCATGCTGAAACTGTTTCTTTGACTTGCTTTTCGTTGCTCTTGTTATTATAATCACACATAGTGGCCTGCCTCAGAGAATCCTACCCCTCTCCCTGACTGTTAAACTAAAGTGCCTTTGCTCAGAGCCCTGTCTACCTGTAGATGGCACGAAGGACTAAAATGACACAACCCCCTGCTGGAGGCTTGCCATCCTAGTAAATGTTCGCAAGACTAATGGCCTTTTTACTTTGTTTCCTCACCTCCCACCTGTCTCTGATACACAAAAGATACCTGGATACCTGGCATCCAGACGCTGGCAAGATGGTCACTTTGAGACATTAGTCTGCCATCTTCTTGGTCACCTGGCACTCTGAATAAAATATTCCTTGCCTCAGCACCTCACCTAGCAGATTCACTGGCCTGCTGTGCAGTGAGCAGAGCGAGTTTGGACTCTAGCAGGAGGAGCCAGTGGCACTCCTGTAGCAGAACAGCCTCCCCATGACTGTAGAGCACCGCCTTCTGCCAGTGCTCGCTGAGCACCCAGACCTTCGCTCAGCGAGTCCACTGCACTCACTGCAGCGAAAGGACCTGAGTTTCCAGTGAAACTCAGCAAAGCCAGCGTCAGACTCTCTCGTGCTCACTCCTGGCCCCGTCTGCCCCCACCCAGGAGAACACAGGGCCTCCCGGAGAAAAGGGAGCCCCTAACACTGCGGGACAACAGAGCACAGGGGCGGCGACAGGCTGAGAGCCACGCTCGCTGCTCCCCAGGGCGCCTGCTGCCTGCCCAGCCCTCCGCCAGGCTTCCGTGGGCGAGACTGGAGACAGGACACCCCTCGCTGCCCTGCCCTGCTGTTCAGTCTCAGGTCTGGCCTTCTCTAGTTGCAGGTGTGGATGTTCTACCTGTTTCCATGGGTGACTGAATGGAGGCTCACTGCTGGCCACCCTCACTCTGTCCTGGTCAGCTCCCCAAAATGCTCCACAAACACCCCACACCTGAGGGAAGTTTCCTACCTCCCTGCCCGCCAAGACCCCTTAAGACTACCTGCACGCAGGCCCTGGAGCTGCCAGCGGGAGCCCTAGGCTAGCTCCACACCTGAGCTCTGCAGCCCCACCTCTTGAAAAGCACCTGGCTGGAGGGGAAGTAGAGACACACGAAAAACTCACAAAAAATGCACAGGGACATGCCGACAGTCGCCCTGGGTCACTGGGCGCCCTCCCCCACCTTGCAGGCAGGGCTGCCCCTCCCCGTCCCACAGACCTGCCAGGCAGAGGCTGCAGTGCTGGGGACTGCCGCCGGCTCCTCAGCACCCTGCTGCAGGTGCGCTCCAGTCACCTGTGGCTGAGCAGGTGCTTGAGCCCAGCTCCCTCCGCAGGCTGCAGAGCAGACACGCCTGGTGCTGGGTCCTGATGGGCTGCATCTAGAGCACGAGCCCCGGGAGCTGGACTGGCTGGTGCCCAGCAGCACTGCCCCCAGCAGGCTGGGGCCGGGCCTCTCTGCCCCTGCAGCCTGCATGGCGCGGGCTGTGAGACTCCTGAGCATGTGAACACTGCAGCGTGCACCGGTAAACCAAGGAGCCAAGTTCCAATAACAGGAGAGACAGTGCCTTTCTGGCAGGGCCAAGCCGGCCAGGCTACCGGGAAAACTGGGGCCCTCGTGCTGTAGACACGACCCCCCCCACAAACACATAGGAGGCTAGCCCCAGGACCTCCTGGGAGAAAAGACTTCAGGGAACCCTGCAATTTCTGTCACAATAATGAAACATATAGCTCTGACCAACCCTCTTAAGAGAGAACACACACTATTATGACAGTTTTAAACTATGGGAAAAAAAATTTAATCTGCTGATGAGATGGGAAGAAAGTTCAGAACCCCGGAGGGCAAAAGCCAAGTAAAACCAGGAATGGGGATCATTCTGCTGTGTGCATCTGAGGAGCATTTGTACCACTCAGGAGAGGCAAGGGAATGGACAGAAAGCCCTGGATGTGCCTGGGTGATGACCCTTGGAGACACCCCAAGGCTGATACCCTGAAGGCAGCAGGTAGAAAACGTAGCCCTCCCACCCAGAGGAAGCAAGAGCTGGGAGGAAGTATCTAAGAGCTCCAGACTGTTTGGAGGGGAGTAAAAATATCAATTAAATTTTGATAAATGAATTCTTTGTGTTAAAATACCCAGGGCAGCCATGAGGGAAGTTAAGTGAGTGAATTCCAGTTCAGATAAGAAAAAAAAAAGAAAAAATTAGTCCAAAAGGAGAAAAGAGGAATCTGTTCTCAATGACAGGACAGAGTATGAGGTAAGATGGTAGAAATAAATTCAAACACAGTAATTTTCATAAACACAAATGGGCAGGTGGTCTAGGTAAGACAAAGATCATCAAACCATATGTTTAAAGATCCAGATACATTCAACATAAGCATGTGAAACTGTGACGGTCAAGAGTGGATAAGACACCCTGGTCCGCTAGAAGGCCATGCAGCTCCGGAGGTGGGGGCTCATGTCCGTGAGAAAGAAGAGTTGGCATGTGAACCGGGCTTCATCTCAGGGACCATCCCAGGAACATCTGAAAACAGACTCCATCGGGGCATAGAAGTCAAAGGTCCCAACAAAGGCCAAAGGACCAGCTGCTCAGTCACAGCCCTAACCCTGGGGCGCAGCGCTCAGTGAATGAGACCTGACCCCAGCAGTTGTCTGGGGTCACAGCTCATAGGAAAAAGGAAGCTGTAGGCACTGTTTCCAAAGGCAGGGGGCCTGGGCGGGGACGGGGTGAGGGGCGGGCGTCAGGAGGTGCCTCAAGCAGGTGGGGCTGCAGCTACTGAGGGATGTCACCTCTACGGGAACCTAGAAACCTAGAACCACAGTCACCCCGATGCTCTGGTCTGCACCTGAGCACCGCCCCTGCCCTAGCTTTGGGGGGGCATCCATGCTCCCCGGGCAGCACAGCCAGGACAGCAGGTCAGGACAGAGACTGCCTTCCGGCGGCACAAGAAGCCCACACGCACAATTACCCTGTGAGCAGCTGCAAGGCCGAGACAGGGCAGGAAGTGTGGAAGCCGCAGCTCAGCAGGTGGCCCGAGTGCGACATGCCGCTGCCCCAACCAGACCGGAAGATGCACTTCCTCCACAAAGCTGCCTCAGTTTCAGCATCTGAACAGGCACAGCCCTCGCCCTGGCTGCATCACTTACTGAGCACCTACTGTATACAGAAAACACTTGGCAAGAGCTCTAAAAGCATGATCACATTTCCCCTCTCACCCAGGACACAACAGCTGTGTCCATCTCACCTCACAGGATAGAAAATGAGACCCCGGTTTTTAAAAGGCCAGTGTCTGAGCTCACGCCCCGCAGCTGGGCCAGGCTGTCCGTCCACACTTCTCTCCCTCCTCTGCTAGCAGACCCCTTCCCTGAGGCCTTCCAGGTGTCTGAACCCAGGCCTCGCCGGCACCCCACCCTACATGACGGATGCACTGAAGCCCCAACGCCCTAGAGGACCATGGGGGAGGACGTGGCCTGCCTGCTTAAGTCCCAGCCTGGGTTTGGGGCCTGAAGCTGCTGGGTGCTTCGTCCCCAACAGGGAGAAGCTTCTCAAAAAAAAAAAAAGGAGGCAGAAATAAACAGTAGGAAAAAGGTGAATGACCACGTGACACCTGGATCCAGCCACCCCTGATGCAGGCAGCCCTGGGAGGAGCCACATGAGAGGGCAATGATCCCTTGTCCCACAGCTGGGTCACACTGGTGATTAACAGAGCCCTCGTGGGGCCATTTAAAGCCCCCGCCCCACACCTGCCGCTGTCAAGAGGAGCAGGGAAGGGTGAGGAGGGGAGCAGGAGCTGGAGCACAGCAGAAGGGCATCTCCAGTCTGTTCCATCCCCAACGGCCTGGCTTGCGGCAGGCAGGCTGCCCCTCCCGGCTGCAGCACAAAGGAAGTAAGGAGGGCTCACCAAGGCCACAGTAAGAGCCGGCACTTCAGGAGCGGTGACGCGGGTCGGGGACACACAAGCTCCCACCCAGCCTGTGTCACACTGGCCTCAAGGTGGGTGTCGTCCAGGACGGCCCTGACCCTGCGGTCATCAGTAACATCCAGCACGAAGCAACTGTGGGAGCTCATGAGGGTTGGGACACATGATGGGGAAACAGCAGCAAATGCTCAGAGCTGGACAGCAGGCCTGGAGGAGGCAGCAGCGCCCAGAGACGGACACCCCCACCACAAAGGGCCAGCACGGGGAAGACAACGCAGGTATCACCGCCGGGGCAAGGAGACCCACACTCGGCTGTGGCAGGAAAGCTGACACCTCCCCGGATCACTGACAGTCTGAGCAGAGGGCACCCTCAGGCCCCCAGCCGGCCCGAGCAGAGACTGCCTGCAGGTCCGGGCTCAGAGCCCTGGAGCAGGCTCCCTGCACTCACCCAGAGGGATGGACCACCTGCCCCCTCATGAGGCGCCCCAGCCGGGGCTCAGGTGACCCCCTGGCGGCAGCTCAGGGGTGCACCGCCCCCCAGGCTCAGCCACCGTGTCACGCTTCCCATCCCGTCACCTCTGTGCTGTTCTCATTAAACTCCTTTCAGCTAGTTCACAAAGCCTCTCTTCAGCTACTTATAATCTGACATTTAGCCAGTGGGTTAGGGTTGTTTCTAGAGATTCCATTTGGTCTGTCTCAAATCTCCCTGGCCCTTCCTGTCGGCCTCCCGTCTTCTGCTCCTCACTGTGGTCTCTTCTCGCTGCCTTTCGCTCCTGGGAGCCTTCAGATGAGCCCGGGGTGCCAACAGGGTTAGTGTCGGCTTTCCTGCCGCAGGACACAGCCCGGAGTCCTCAGGTCTCCTCCCAGCTCCCAAACTGTCCTGGTTTGTCTCCCTCCCTTTACTCGCCCTGGCCCTGGGAGCTGATCTGTTAAGTGTCACCTTCCCGTCTATTCAGCAGGTGTTTGGGAGACTGAAACTGTATGCTCGGGTTCAACCTGCCACCCTCACCTGAAAGTCAATATGCTTTCTTTAAAATATTATCTTTATGGGAAAAGTAGGAGCTGGATTTTAGACATTTTAATTAATTAAAATTTAATTTTCAACATAGAAATTATTTCAAAATACAGAGAAGAATAATTTCCTAACCTCATCATCTATTAACATTAACCACTTTACAAATACAGGCATACCCCCATGGAAATCATCCTGATTAACAGTTTTTGGTAGAGTATCTTTCAGGTTTTGATAGTTTAAAAGTTCGCAGAGTAGATATACATATATATATATGTATAGCTGAGTCATTTGACTATACAACAGAAATTAACACTGTAAATCAACTAAATGTTGATAAAATTTTTTTAAGTTCATAAATCATATATTTATTCTAATACATATTTCAGTTAATGGTTATTAAAGGGGTAAAATTTTACTTATGTCAAAAAACTAAATCAAACATTTCCTCAGAACAACATGCAGGGAAAACACCTCAGGTTGGATTTGAAATTCAGCTGGGAAAAGCATCCCTTGGGGCTCAGTTGGGAAAGAACCTGCCTGCTGCACAGGAGACCAGGGCTCGACCCCTGGGTCAGGAGGACCCCTGGAGGAGGAAATGGCAGCCCACTCCAGTGTTATTGCCTGGAGAACCCCATGGACAGAGGGGCCTGCCGGATGACAGTCCACGGGGTCACAAAGAGTCGGACATGGCTGAGTGACTAGCACACTTGCTGTGCACGTCTGAAGCGTCCCGGGCACGTGCTGCTGGGGCACGGGCTGCATGGGCCCTCTTGGCAGGTGGACTGCGCAGAGGCGTCCAGCATCAGGGAAAGGTCAGCCCTGCAGCCAGAAGACTTGGGCTGGAAACCCATCCCCACCAGCCTGCTTCTGACCCACAGGCGCTGTGCCCGCACTGCGAGGGGAGTATTTCTGCTCCTGCTGCACCCAATCTCAGTAACCTCAGGGCCTTTGCTCATGCCGGAACATGCCCCACCTCCTACTGAGCCTCACCCTGGCACTAGGACTTCCTGGGGGTCGTGGCCCCTGCGGAGGTGCATCACAGGACCACCGGGAAGGGTGGGGTTGTTCCTCTGCCTCCTCCTCGATGGAGCACAGTTGGGAGTGTTTGTTCTGATCCTTCTTATGTGTCAGTGTGGGGAAGAGCGGGGGAGACAGCCTGTCCACGTGTTAAACCCCCATAACTGCCACCTGTCCTCGTTCTCACTGCTGCAGACCCCCAGGGATGTTGACCACACCCCCCAGTGCCCGAGCCCCCGCTCACCATCCCCAGGCGACCTCCGACACCAGCTCTCAGCAGCCTGGTCTTCCGCCCATGGGCCGTGGCTGCCTGTGCAGCACGTATCTGAAAGCAGACTCTGGTTATTCCTCATAAACAAAACAGCAACCTGAAAGCTACTTTAAATTGTGTCAGGTTAAGAGTGCTGGTGCATGAGGAAAAGAATTACCTACTCAAAAGCTAAGTGAACTAGAGGACAGGACTGAAATTCATGTCGAATGCCTGAGAAACAAGCAGGGAAGCACTGTGCCGGGGAGAACAGACTGGAGTCCCCGTTAAGTTCAAGAGAACCTCTGAAGAAGACACAGCGAGAGCGGCTCCAGACAGTGATTTCTGGAGCAACAGTACCACCTGGTGCATGCGTGTACATTTTTGTTGTTGTAAATAAAACAAACCCATAGCCAGGCTCACCGCGTTAAGGACTGAATGTCCTAATAGCTACCACCGAAGAGAGCAAGATCAGTGGTCTGAAAGGACACCAGCAGGTTCCTGGACCCCAGGCCTAGACAAAAGGGCAGAGCCTAAGCCACCTTCCCGGACCACAGCTGGGCAACCTAACTCCCTCCTAGTGGGCGTGATGGGGAAGAAGTGACACTGCGACCACTGAGATCCGGCTGCAGAAGAAGCTGCAGCTCTACTGTCAGCTCTTGGGATGCACGCTCTGGCCACCAGCAAGGAGTTAGCTGCAAGGTGCTGTTCTGGGGAGCCCACCAAGTGGGTCCGGCTACTCCTCAGTCAGACTCCGGTGCACGCGAGGGAGCCTGGAGATGACCCCTCCCTAGCCCCGTCTGAAATGCAGTCACACAATATCCCATGCTGAGTGTCTCCTGAATTCCTAAGCCACAGAAACCATGAGAGGTGATAATACAAGGCTGTTTTAGGCCCCTAAGCTGTGGGGTGATTTGTTAACGAGAATAAAATAACTAGAGCAATCATCGACAAAGGAACACCAATTAGGGACTTCCCCAGTGGTCCAGTAGCAAAGATTCTGCGCTCCCAATGCAGGGGACCCAGGTTCAACCTCTGGTCAGAGAACTAAAGATCCCACACGCGCCAACGAAGATCCAGGGCGGCCAAACCAACGCACATCAGAGACAGGTGACAAAAAACGTGAGATCTGCGGGCTGGGAGATTCATATTTTACATGCTTCACACAATCCCAATGGCTAGGAACACATGCTGGCCACTAGGGAAGTCACAGCAAGTGGCTGAAGGGGCAGTCACGAAACCACCAGCAGTATCTCGGGATGACATTCCTGTAAAGTTCAACCCCTGAAGGAAGCCCCCATGCCTCTGGTTCATGCCGGGCCTGCAGGAACGTTAGGAAAGGACTGAGAGAGACAGCGGAACAGAGAAGGGCAGCCAAGGAGCCACACAGGCCCCAGCAGTGGAGGCGAGAGGAGGCGTGCCAGGCCTGGGGCAGCGCCCTGCGGCCACGGTTCACACTGCAGCCACACTCGGGGTCCACCAGCCTGCAAGAGGATGGGGAACATGCTCTGCTGACTTGGCCTCCTGGTGTTGAAATTAACTTTTTAGAACCTCATACACGTGTAACCCTCAGTAGTGTACAGCATCCTCTGAAATTTAGTCATGCTCCAGCCCAACAGCCCTGGAAGACAGATGGAGAAGATGCAATCCAACCCTCAGACATGAGCCAAGGTTTGGCTGCGAAGTGATGTGACCGATTCACCTGTGATGGACCACATCCCTCAGGGCAGCGGCAAGGCCGAACTCAAGGCTTCCGCGCTGCAAACAGTGCTGCGTCCCCTCGGCCGGCCCCTCAGGGACTGACTCGGGGTTATCGTGCCGCCCACCAGACTCCTCACCACGACCCCGGGATGGAGTCAACATTAAGGCCTTGGCCTCCACCTTGGAAAGCTCCCTTCTGAAAAATCCTAGTCACTCTTATTTTTAACAGCTTTATTGAGATATAATTCACATACCCTAAAATTTACCCATTTAAAGCACAGACTTTTGGAATATTTTAGCACACTCTCTGACATGTACAATCTTCAGCAACGTCAATTTCAGAATACTTTCACTGCTCCAAAAGAAACCCCATACACCTCAGCTGTCATCCCCCAGGGCTGGCACCTTGAACCCACTTCCTGTCTCTATGGATTTGCCTATTTCATAACAATGGAACCATACAAAGCCAGATCTTTGTGTCTGGCTTCTTTCACTCAGCATAATGTTTAAGATTCATCCACGTGGTAGCATGAATCAGTACTTCATGTCTTCTTATTGCCAATCAATATTCCACTGTATGGACGGAACACACTGTCTGTTCACCTATTGATGGACTTTTGGGCTGTTTCCCCCTTTCCCCTTTTTTTCCCCTTTTTGGGCTGTTTCCTCTTTGGACGGACTCTTGGGCTGTGAATGACACTGCCGTGAACATCTGTATACAAGTTTCTGTGTGGATGTTTTCCTAATCACTCTTACCAATAAGAGCACATAAATGGTGAGCCAATTTCCAACTGAGAAGCTCATTTAGGCTGACCATACTATATTACTTAAACATAGATGGATAACTGGGAGAAACAAATGACCAAAGAAACAAATGACCAAAGAGTTAGAGACATAAAGAAACAAGAGCAAAACCTGATCTAACAGAATAAACAGTAGTTAAAGACAGAGGTGTTACTTCTAGGGATGGGCCCTACAGCCACATCCACACGTTTGCACCATGCTGTACCTGCAGCCTTATTTTAACTGCACAAAATACGATATTCACCAGCAGAGGCTGGTTAAATTACAGTCACAATGAAAATATGATATTCACAGGAAATATACAGTGAAAATACGATATTCACCAGCAGTGGCTGGTTAAATTACAGCACCCCCACACAGCCAGTCATGAAAAAGAATGAAATGAAAAATGTACTGATATGGAGTGACTTCCCAAACACATTTAGTTAAAAAGGCAAAGTTGAAAAACTTTTAAAAGAAAAGAGCAGGAAATAAGACATATACGTGTTTGCTTGCATAGCTACAAAGCGTCTAGGAGAAGATGTAGGGGGTGCCTCCACCAGACCAGGCCTGTAGGGCAGAAAACGGAAGCAACAGACAGCTTAACCACGCACCCTCTGTACCTTCACACCCTGAATACACCATCAAGCCGAAAACATGTTTAACCCTTTGGGGAGTGAAAATAAAGATAATTTAAGGGAATTAAAACATTCACACTTAGGAAAGCAAGAGATGAGAGATCTTGGTACCTGGAAGCAGTTAAAAAGAGCAAACCAATAAAGGCATCTTGCCTACTGCTGTGTCAACCTCAAGAGCACCTGGGTGACCCCCACCTAAAGCCACTCATCCCCGCCGATGCCAAGACACAATGGAACTGTTGCATAAAGCCCTGAGACACAAAAGTGAGAATGCCCTCAAGGATTCCCTGTGCAGAGGGGGACGGCTGGAGGCTGTGTAGGCCTGCCTGTGTAGGGACAGAGTGGTCCCGGGCAGCCCCAGCTGGGCCAGAGGAGCTCTGCGTGTTTCAGGGGAGGAGGGAATGCAGAGCGGGGCTGGGCCTGGTGACACTCGGCAGGGTCGCTGGAGAACAGGATGTCAGTGGGGGCGCACCAGGCCATGGAGGGTGGTCTCAGGGCACCGGACTCCGAGGAGACCCGTGCAGTGGCGTGACTGGCAGACACGCCCTGAGCCTGCTCCTTGCCCTGGAGCATCCAGGGTGTCACGGCCTGTTGACCTCCGCACATACACTGCCAGCTGCACCCGCTCCTGGCTGGAACAACCAAAAATGTCTCCAGAGGCAAACCACCCCTGGATGAGAACCAAAACACATCCCCTGAAGACCTGCAGGAAGACAGAGGGAGGCAGCGCATCCAGGAGGCACAGTCACAGCGCCCACGGGACGGCACACAGGCCCGCTTGGCAGGTGGACTGGACAGAGGAAGTATGAGCTCATTAACTACCTGGGAGGTACAGTGAGCAGGATGTGGAGGGCAGGAGACGGTGGCTGGGGGAAGACCCAGAGCACCAAGCTTCAAGGCAGGAGCCTGGAGATGATGGTCCAGGGGCACCCATGGCCAAAGCCGGAAGTGAAGCAGGAGGCAGGGAGGCCAAGAGATGAAGTGAGGCTGGCCCTGCCACCCAGAGGGGGCACTGAGCAGGCTCGCTTCCTCCCCGGGGGGTCCTAGGCCTGTCTCCAGGTGTGAGCCCACCCTCGCCCTGGAAGAGGGCTGTCCATCCTGCATCCTCCCACTCCATCCTTGGGAAGAGCATCCGACCCCTCGCCAAAGCTTTGCCAGGTGACCTGCTCTGGCCACAGAACCTGAGTTGCCAGCTCTCCAATGAAGCTCAATGAGACACAGTTTCTACCACTCTCTTGTCATAAGAACAGCATGTCCCAAACAAGGGCATGCCCGAGTCCGCAAATGAAGACTTGAGAGAAAAGCGCCACAAGCAAATGAAACGTGAGCTAGAAATAAACCTGTATTGAGTTGCTGCTGCAACTCTTAAGTCTCTGATTTCTTTCTTCTCCAACCCATCCTATGTGTCACTGCCAGTCACACGTCCTGAACCATTTTACCAGCACTTCCCCTACACACAGACCTGCAGTGGCTCCTATAGCCACAGAACTAAACTCTATAGTCCTTCAGCTGAGTTCAGACATCTTCACATTATTATTTCCTCTTATTTCTCACATAACCTTCTACCCCACAAACCACATAATTCACCTTCTTGCCTTTGCTCCAAAACCCGACACACCCTCTCTGTGCTGCTGAAAAGTCCTCACCCCTGGCCCCCACGCAGCTGCCATGAGGGAGGTGCAGCTCAAAGACCACCTCTTCCTTGAAGCCTTCCCTCACACTGTAGCCCCTGCAAGCCTTTTCCCTCTGAACTTCTAGAGCAAACTTTCTGGAAATGGGCCAGAAAGTAAACAGTTCAGGCATTGTGGGCCATAAAGTCTCTGTTCCAACTAGTCAATTCTGCCAAAGAAGCCATAGATGATATAAAAATAAACCAGTGTGGCTGTGCTACAATAAAACTTTATTTACAAAGACAGGCAGCGGGCTGGCAGTGGCTACAGCTTACAGACCCTCATCTGGGGCAGAGTGGGAAGGTGCAGACAGGAGCGCAGCAGAAGCAGAAGTGAGCCAGGGCTGCAGGGGGGAGGTTCTTCTCCACAGGGTGGAACTGTGTGGCTGCAGGATGGCAGGGAGGGTCGGAAGCGACCCCAGGAGCAGGCCAGAGCTGCCAGATAACACCAAGGGCAGGCCCAGGGGCTGGCAGAAGGCACAGAGGGGCCGGTGCAGGAGGCAGGAGGCAGAGCCAACAGCTGAAGTGCAGACTTCACCAGAGGAGCAACAAGTACCAGAAGAGGGCTGGGGCAGGCCCGTCCAGTTCAGCTCTGCCAGGCCTAGGGCTCTGCACCCCCAGGCTGTGCTTCTCAGACAGGACACCCACAGAGCTAACTTTAAGAGGCAACGTATAAGACCACAACAAATGGCTACAGGGGTCAGTGAACAAGCACAGCAAAGACACTTACTACTAAAACTAGGCATTTCACTGAGAACATAGTATATGGATATTTTTCTCAAAAGCACCAAAGAACCAGGGAGAAGCTTCATAAGACACCGTGTTCACTGTTACCACTGCTGGAGGGCAGCCCATTCAGCACACATGCGGGAGAGAAGGCAGGATGGACGTTTCTAAATCTATCTTTAGATATTTTAAAATTTGCTCACAGAAGCTGTTTCATGACCATTTGTTCTGAAAATCAAATGTTCTCAACCTTAAACTCCACAAATGCCAAAAGACTCTACTTAAAGTGGGGGTTTCCCCTCGTCTCAGTGTGACAGAGACAAAGGGGACGAGATGAAGTGATCAGAGTGAGTCTAGGATCTGGGAAGGAGAATCATCTCCTCGGGAAACATGACCAATTTTTCCACTTTGTTCTGAAGCAAGTTAAGTTACCCCTCCCAACACTGAGCAAGACAGAGCCTCACTGCACTGGTAGTGCCCAGTCTTCGCTTTCTGGCGCCTGTGCCCTCACTGTTACCTAGAGCTGGTTAACAAAGTATCTTTTCTGTCACAAGTGTTAACACTGGAAAGTATAACAATGGCTCTGGTAGTTTAACTCAAGAAGAGAACTACCCAAGAACTGCTCGGCATCTCATTTCTGTTAGCAACAATCCTACCTACCTCCTAGGGCAATAAGTACTGCAGGATTCTAGATCAGAAGCTTTTCTCTTCTAAAAAGATTTTTTTAACAGTTCTATATGATAATCTAAGCATGTGGGATTTGTTCCTTGTTTACCTTTATGAAGACCTGCTTCTCCACATATGCTTCTCCCCAGCTTGTGTAAGAAAAAAAAGCCACAGACCTCGAGTTCGTGTTAAACTAAGACAAAACAGCTGACCCAGCAGGTGCGTCCTGAAAACCAGATCTTGGCAGCCATAATAAATAGCTCCTGACTTTTCTCAAGAGGGACACAGTGCCAGGCACGATGAATTCACGGAGTCCCACAACCACCCATTTTGCAGATGAGTAAGCAGAGGCAGAGTACAAAGCCAGGAAACAGAAGAGTTGCCACTCAAAGGCAGGCAGTCTGGCTCCAGAACCCGCCCTCTTCTCCCCTCTGTTCTCCAGCCTCTGGGCAAGACAGCTGACTAGACAAAGTGTGGGCAGGGAGACCCGGGCCCTGCTCATTCCCCAGCCAGGGCTCAGGTCACAGAGTCCACGCCAAACTGCTTTACGGAATGAGTCTCGTTGCTTTACAGCCACAGCTATCAAATCTCCTTCCCCTCCCCCAGCGAGGAGAAACACACCTTGCTCACTGTGAAAGGGGAGCCGCTGACCGGGAACCACCTGCTGTTTACAGAGGCACCCAGGATGTACAGGGTTCAATTCCCCTCGCTGGCCTCAAAGACAAATCTCCTATTGTCTGCAGTAGGGGAGGAAAACGAAGCCTTGCAACTGTAGGTTTCTGCAAAGGTCACAGGAGGTTTGCTTAAAGCCTACGACACCGAAGCGGGTGGAGGGGCGCCGCATTTCAGCTGCTGAAGGCTGCGCAGCGCCCACAGCAGCTGCTGGTGGGAGCAGCATGTAACACACCCACAGTTGCCACGGCCTCGCAGCCAGCTGCACGTTTTAAAATAAAAGACGTCCTGACCCCCAAGATGCGCGCAGCCCGCCTCGATCTGGGCCCTCGCACTGAACACCGCCTCCACCCCCACCAATCCCGCAACCCGCGGGCAATTGAGCAAATTCCAGTTCCAGGAGGGCGACCCGGGGGGTAAGGCGGGGACGCCCCTGCCCGCTCCGTTCCAGAGGCCCGATCGGCGGGGCCGGCGGCCACGGCCGGCACCCGGCCACGCGCGTCCGGACTCCCTGGCTCCGCAGCGCCCCGACTGCGCCCCGGAACCGCGCCGACGCCCCGCGCTAAGTCTCCGCACTCCACTCACGCCCACCCTCGGCCGGGCACGCTCACAGCTCCGGGCCGGGGACCCTCACCCGCCCGCACCCCCAGGCCTGACCCCACACCCACTCGCACCGTGGCCCCGGTCCCCGCCCGGCCCCGGGCCCCGCCGGCTGCAGCCCGCCCGCCCCTGGGGCGGCGCGGACTAGAATCCCCACGGGCCGGGCTGGGGGCCTCCGAGAGGCGGGGCGGGGGCCGCAGCGCCGGCCTCTCCGCCATCTTCCCGGCCCGCGCCGCCCACCGCCCGCGCTCTCACCCGCAGGCTGCGCGCGGGCCGCGCCGCCATAACCCCTCATCCCGGCTCGCCCGCCGCGCGGGAGCCGCTCGCAGCGCTGCCGCTGCCGCCGCCGCCGCCGCCCGCTCGGCGCGCGCCTCCTCCACCGCCGCCGCCGCCGGACCCGTCCGCCGCCCCGTCCGCCGCGGCCGCGCGTCCTCCCGTCACCAGCGCAACCCCCCGCCTCCGGCCCCGCCCCCGCGCCGCGCGGCCCTGCCCGCCAGGGGGCGCCGCCGTGGGGTTCTGGCGCGTGCGCCGCGCGCGGCACCTCGGGAGACGAGGTCCGGCGGGGGCGCGCACGGCCTGCCGGGAGGTGGGCGTACACTTGCGCTGGCCCCGCCCCCAAGGCGCGGGGTGCGGCCCCCGTGAGGTTCGCTGGAGTCCGGAGCTGTGGCGGGCGGAGGAGGGTGTCCCAGGTGCGGGTACCGCAGGGTGCGGCGGGCGCAGAGGGACGGCCCCTGGCCAAGTGACGCCGAAGCGCCCCCTCCGCCCCGCCGTCTGCACCGCCGCCGATCTTGCCTGTGGGGTCGCCCATGAGATTCTTCCGATCCCATTCTGTACGGTGCAGTTGACATTTCCTACGTGTCACTGTGGATTTGGTGTAATTTTACCTTCCCAGGAAAGATTTCACTTTCCCTCGATTCTGAAAAGTTACCGACCATTGTCTCTAAAATATCGGCTCTTCCATCCTATGGGACCTCCCTATGTGTCCGTCAGATAAACTGGATGGCCTGTGTCCTCCATGTCCCTAAGATTTTCTCTGTTTGCTCTGTCATCTTAACCTCGTAATTGCTCAGTTCGGTTTCACCATTATTCTCTTTAGCGTTTTCTAACCTGCGTTTAGCCTGTTCTTCAGGCTTTTAAAAAATGGTTATTAAATAGACAATATTAATTTCCAGAAGTTGTAGTATTTAACTTCCATGTTGGTACGGATAGAATCTAACCAGCCTGAAACTCTCACAACAAAACACAGAAGCCCACATCACTCTCTGGTCACAGTCCGGATCCCTCAACACCAGGGAACTACAAGGGCTGAAAGCTCAAGCTCAAGAGCTCTCGATTCAGTCCCACCTCCCGCCTCCAGTTCACTCCCTCAGTGCTCTGCTGCAGCAGTTCTCTGCCTCCTGGCTCCCTGATCCCTGACTGTGTCACCACTCTGGCTTCCCTTTTGGCCCATCCTCATACTGAACTCCCGTGGACAGGACAGTGGTCTCTACTCCCTTGTCTCTAGCTCCCCTCCATCGTGTACACCTGAGAAAGCCCAGTCTGGATGAACCCCACCGTTCTCCATGACAAGTACTGCAGAAACCACATAACTAAGCTGGCTGGCTTCACTTTAAACTCAGATGGAGCACTATACCTCCTTGGCAATCCTGTGATTTTCCTACAGAGGGTAAGTCTCCCACCCTCCAAAGTGAACATAGGTATTTCTTAGGCCTCTCTAGTAGAGCCTCCCTGCTGGCTCAGATGGTAAAGAGTTCACCTGCAATGCAGGAGACTCAGGTTCCATCCCTAGGTCAGGAAAATCCCCTGAAGAAGGAAATGGCAACGCACTCCAGCATTCTTGCCTGGAGAATTCCATGGATAGTGGAGCCTGGTGGGCTATGGCCCATGTGGTCATAAAGAGTTGGATACGACTGAGGAACTAAGCACAGTTGAGCCTCCCGGATACGAAAAAACCCTTTTCTTATCACCAAACCCAAAGGCCTGCCCATATCCATCCCTGCCCTTCACCTTCCCTCCTGAAAATGGGCAGGCAGTGTTTCCCTGTTCCCAGACAAGGCAGGCCCTCCTCTGATGAACTGGAATCTACTCCCTCTTCCATTCTCAAAGATTTTATTCAGCTGTCTCCTCTCCTGCATCATCTGTTTGTCTCTCTCTGTTTTATTAATATTATTTGGATGTGTATACAAAGACACTCTGATATTTCTCATTATAAACACAGAACCCATAACTTCCCTGGTGGTCCAGTGACTAAGACTGCACTACCAAAGCAGGGGGCCCAGGTTTGATCCCTGGTTGGGGAACTAGACCCCTCATGCTGCAACCAAGATATCCCATTCCATAAGTAAGAGGTCACAAGCTGAAAGCAAAGATTCCACATATGGCAATGAAAATAAAAGATTCTGCATGTTGCAACTAAGACCTGGCACAGCCAAATAAATAAAAATAAATTTTTAAAAACAAAACACCTCTTTTGACTTAATTTCTTCCTGCCAGGTCCTCAGGTCCCCAGATGACCATTCTTCACAAAGACTTGCCTGCACCTCATCATCATATTTGGGCTTCCCTGGTGGCTCAGATGGTAAAGAATCTGCCTGCAATGTGGGAGACCCAGGTTTGATCCCTGGGTCGGGAAGATCTCTTGGAGAAGGGCATGGCAACCCGCTCCAGTATTCTTGCCTAGAGAATTCCATGGACAAAGGAGCCTGGTGGACTACAGTCCATGGAATTGCAGAGTCTGACACGACTGAGCAACTAACACTTTCACTTTCATCACCATATTATTTTGTTTTATTGAAGTATAGTTAATTTACAGTGTTGGAGAAGGAAATGGCAACCCACTCCAGTATTCTTGCCTGGAGAATCCCATAGACAGAGGAGCCTGGCAGGCTACAGTCCATGGGGTCGCAAGAGTCAGACACGACTTAGTGCACTGTCTCACCCCAGAGATCCTGCCACATATACCACAAAAACCAAACATCCCCCAATGACCTTGGCCCCACTGTTCCAATCACTCCCAGGTGGGAATTCAGGCACATGTCCACAGAGGTCACAGACAACATACATATGGTTCTGTTATGTCCCATATATTACCCTTTCATGTCCCAAGGAAGACATTTTCTCTTAGAGATTTTCATTTAGTGTATCTTTAAAAAAATCTTGTGTTAAACTTGCGTCCATCTTTTTCTTGGGTAAGGACAACCCAGAAATGGCCCTTTTGTGTCTGTGATATTGCCATTCACAGCTTTTCTTGATAGGCCTAATACAATCTTGAGAACAGGGTTGCTGTACGCTGAATGTCAGATGGTAGCTCTTAGCTTTGCCTATCTTAGGTAGTTATGCTATGCATTTTTTATTGGTGTACCATGTTTGATTTGTCCCTAATACCTTTGAAGTTTTTCTGAGAAATGAAATATTGCAACATGAACTTATTAAAATACATTTTAAGCCTTAAAAACTTACAATGTTATGTTAGTTTCAATTGTATAGCAAAATGATTCCATTATACAAATTTTTGCAGATTTTTTTTCATTATAGGTTATTACAAGATATTGAGTATAGTTCCTTATGCTATACAGTAGGTCACTGTTGTTTACCTATTTTATATATAATAGTTTACCTATTATATATATAGTAGAATCAGTTTATCCCACACTATTAATTTGGGATGAATGGATAAAGAAGATGTGATACATATATATACACACACACACACACACACACAATATGGAATATTGGTGCTGTGCTAAGTCATGTCTGACTCTGTGCGACCCTATGGACTGTAGCCCACCAGGCTCCTCCGTCCATGGGATTCTCCAGGCAAGAATACTGGAGTGGGTTGCCATTTCCTTCTCCAGGGGATCTTCCTGACCCAGGGATTGAATCCAGGTCTCCTGCATTGCAGGCAGATGCTTTAACCTCTGAGCCAAAAAAAGAAAAGCTGCTAACTAATTTTGGGGGTTTGGGGGTAGGCAGGTGTGCTCAGCCAATGCTACAATAAAAGAAAAGAAAAGAGCCTAAAGATTAGAAGAGAATAACCTGAAGTATCAAAAATTGAAGATAATATCAAATTCTACACAGAAAATATACAGACAACAAAGTATCAGAATCAGGAAGTTCAATAAGATCTGCTCACAAAACCCAACATGGTTCTCTACAGTTGAGAAATCACCAACTGGAAAATATGATGGAAAGTGAAATGCCCTTCACTTCACCAACAGAAGCTATAAACCATGTGGAAATTAAGCAAATTAAAAAAATATAAAAATCTTACAGATGACACTTAAATACTATATCAAAGTACCTTAAGAGAAAGCCTAAATAAATGGAGAAACATACTATGTTCATGGACCAGATGGCATAAAACTGTAAAGATGTCAATCCTCACTAAAGTGGTCTAAAAAAACAAAATATTAAAAATCTAAATTCTAGTAAGATTTTTTTGAGTACTATGAAAAACATATTTTAAAAATACACGTGGAAGAATAAAGGTCTACAAATAGCTAGTTCATTTTTTTATTTTTTAATTTATTTATTTAGTTGCAGCAGGTGGAATCTAGTTCCCTGGCCAGGGATCAAACCCAGGCCCTCTGCATTGGGACCGAACAGTCTTAGCAACTGGACGACTAGGGAAGTTCCTGCTAGTTCAGCTTTGAAGGAGGACATTCAGCAGGCAGGTACTCTACCAGATGTTAGGAGCTACTCCAAAATAGTGGTACTTGATAGGCCCGGGAACACAAATAGACAGATGGGACAGAAAAAAAGAATCAGAATCTCACTAACGTATAAAAACTAATGGGGAAAGATTGATTATTTAATATATTATTTTTAAAAATATATTCTTTCTTGAGGAACTATATGAAGAAAGAGGAAGCTGGACTCACATCCAATATGTATAAAATTGGATTCCCAATAGATTATCTACATAAATATGAAAAGTAGAAGAAAGTAAAACCAAAATACTAATAGAAACAAAATATAGAGAGGTGAATCTTTATGACCTTGGAGACGGTAAGTTCAGTTCAGTTCAGTTCAGTTGCTCAGTCATGTCCAACGCTTTGAGACCCCATGGACTGTAGCACACCAGGCCTCCCTGTCTGTCACCAACTCCCGGAGTTTACTCAAACTCATGTCCATTGAGTTGGTGATGCCATCCAACCATCTCATCCTCTGTTGTCCCCTTCTCCTGCCTTCAATCTTTCTCAGCATCAGGGTATTTTCCAATGAGTCAGTTCTTCATATCAGGTGGCCAAAGTATTGGAATTTCAGCTTCAGCATCAGTCCTTCCAATGAATATTCAAGACTGATTTCCTTTACGCTTGTCTGGTTGGATCTCCTTGCAGTCCAAGGGACTCTCAAGAGTCTTCTCCAACACCACAGTTCAAAAGCATCAATTCTTCCGTGCTCAGCCTTCTTTATGGTCCAATTCTCACATCAATACATGACTACTGGAAAACCATAGCTTTGACTAGACAGACCTTTGTTGGCAAAGTAATGTCTCTGCTTTTTAATATGCTGTCTAAGTTGGTCATAGATTTTTTTCCAAGGAGCAAGTGTCTCTTAATTTCAGAGCTGCAGTCACCATCTACAGTGATTTTGGAATCCAAGAAAATAAAGTCTGTCACTGTTTCCATTGTTTCCCCATCTATTTGCCATGAAGTGATGGGATCAGATGCCATAATCTTAGTTATCTGAATGTTGAGGTTTAAGCCAGTTTTTTCACTCTCCTCTTTCACCTTCATCAAGAGACTCTTTAGTTGCTCTTTGCTTTCTGCCATAAGGGTGGTGTCATCTGGGTGTCTGAGGTTATTGATATTTCTCCCAGCAATCTTGATTCCAGCTTGTGATTCATCTAGCCCGGCATTTGCATGATGTACTCTGCACATAAGCTAAATAAGCAGGGTGACAATATACAGCCTTGACGTACTCCTTTCCCAATTTTGAACCAGTCCGCTGTCCCATGTCTGGTTCTAACGGCTGCTTCTTGACCTGCATACAGATTTCTCAGGAGGCAGGTAAGGTGGTCTGGTACTCCCATCTCTTTAAGAATGTTCCACAGTTTGTTGTGATCCACACAGTCAAAGGCTTTCGCATAGTCAATGAAGCAGAAGTAGATGTTTTTCTGGAATTCTCTTGCTTTTTCTATGATCCAACAGATGTTGCAGTTTGATTTCTGGTTCCTTTCTAAATCCAGCTTGAATATCTAGAAGTTCTCGGTTCACGTACTGTTGAAGCCTTGCTTGGAGAATTTTGAGCATTACTTTGCTAGCGTGTGAGATGAATGCAATGATGCAGTAGTTTGAGCATTCTTTGGCTTTGCCTTTCTTTGGGATTGGAATGAAAACTGACCTTTTCCAGTCCTGTGGCCACTGCTGAGTTTTCCAAATTTGCTGGCATATTTAGTGTAGCACTTCCACAGCATCATCTTTTAGGATTTAAAATAGCTCAGCCAGAATTCCATCATCTCCATTAGCTTTGTTCCTAGTGATGCTTCCTAAGGCGCACTTGACTTCGCATGCCAGGATGTCTGGCTCTAGGTGAGTGATCACTCCATTATGGTTATCGGTGTCATTAAAACATTTTTGTATAGTTATTTTGTGTATTCTTGCCACCTCTTCTTAATATCTGCTTCTGTTAGGTCCATATCATTTCTGTCCTTTATTGTGCCCATTTTGCATGGAATGTTCCCTTGGTATCTCTAATTTTCTTGAATATTGCATCACACAAAACGCTCCTCTGCATACTAGGCTTGGCTTAATTGTTCCTTTTCTGTAGGCACTGTCATCGTTCTGTCTTCCAGGTGGAGACGCTGAGCACAGAATTGAGAAGCTTGGCCCAAGTCAGCCTGCAGTCCTCTGACGGGGCCAGGCGCTCAGCTCCATTGGTCCTAGGAAGTTTAGAGGTGACTGGTGGCACCCACACCCACTCTTATTCCTCCCCTGCAGAAGGCTGGCTGCTGAGATGTTAAACAGCCTTCAGACATCCTTTAATTTTGTGTCTGGAAAATAAGACAGCCTGACTTAAAAGAAATTTTTTTTAACAGCATTATTGAGATACAATTTATTTATTTGTTTCTCCTGACTCCATGGAATTTATTTCATAAGTATGGGAACAGAAGCAGGTATTATGGTATTTGTATAGCTATCTTCTGCAAATCCATATTTCTTGCTTTTGAATCACATAGTTTTTTTTTTTTTGGCTGCACTGGGTCTTCATTGCTGCAAGTGGGCTTTCTTTAGTTGCAATGAGTGGTAGCTTCTTGTTGCAGTGGCTTCTCTGTTTTTAGAGTGTGGGTTCCAGAGCACAGGCTCTGTAGTTGTGGTATACCGGCTTAGTTGCTCCGAGGCATGTGGCATCTTCTCTGACTAGGGATTTAACCCATGTTCCCTGCATTGACAGAGAGATTCCTTTTTATTTTGAAATAATTTAAAATTTACAGGTAAGTTGCAATAATGCAGAGAACTCCCAGATAACCTTAATTCAGGTTAATCAATTTTTAACTTTTCCCACATTTATATTTCTTGTTTTATCCTGAACCATCTGGAAGTAGGTTGGATATATGGCTTGAAAATAACTTTTTAAAAAGTTCCCTTCCTTCATTTGATCATTCATTGCATTTCTTCTTTTTTTTTTTCTTTTTTTTTTTTGAGGGGGTGCATTTTCATTTTTAGTTTTGAAAGATATGATTTTTTTTTAAGTTTTCGGTATCTCCAAATGCTTGTTTGTGAATGCTTACTTCAGTTTGCAGTATTAGTAGTTTCTTCTGCTCCCTTTGAACTCTAGTTACCTTGGCCTGCCTGCACTCCCAGCTCCATCTCCTTTGTTCATGGAGATGCCCAGCATCTCTGTGCATGGAAATGGAATGTTTTCTCATTCATCTTTACACAGAGGATAAGAGCCCTCTGGAGTTCCAGCGCTGGAGGAGACTCAGTTGCCACCACTATTCTGGAGTCCCTCGGGCCTAATCTGTCGTTTCCATGTTGGCCAAGGCCCCAGAGCTGCCACAGCATCATTTCCAAGTTTGAAGCTTTGGTTTCTATTTCTCTCCTCTTTTTCAGCCCTGGCGGTGCTCCCTCTCTCCTTGGTGCTTAACTGTGAATTTTCCTACTGCCATTCCTGTCCCAGTAAACCTGGCATCATTCATTTCAATTTTCAAAACTAGGCCAAAAAAAAAAAAAAAAAAAGAATTAGGACCACTTGAAAGTTCCTGCCTTGCTAGCTCCTGAGGTACCCTCCTTGGCTGAACTCTATATCCCTTTGAGATAAAAAATAAATAAATAAACTTTCATTTTACAAATGCAAACACTAGGGCTCCAACCAAGACCATAACTCCCATCTGCAGACTCTACCTGTGGTTTGGTAGGGGAGGTGAGCCAGACCATGGTGGAGAATAAGGCTTGAGCATGCCCCATTCAGGACCACCCAGGTGGCGCTAGTGGTAAAGTGAAAGTGAAAGAAAGTGAAGTCGCTCAGTCGTGTCCAACTCTCTGCGACCCCATGGACTGTAGCCTACCAGGCTCCTCCGTCCATCCATGGGATTTTCCTGGCAAGAGTACTGGAGTGGGTTGCCATTTCCTTCTCCATGTGGTAAAGTACCACCTGTCAATGCAGAAGATGCAGGAGATGCGGGTTCGATCCCTGATTCAGGAAGATCCTCTGGAAGAGGGCAGCTTTTTGGTTGTGTCCTCAGAGTTGACAGGGCTAGTCACCACTCTGTCTCTTCTTAAAGGGTTGTCAACTACAAATCGGCACTTTTCATCTACCTCTTCAAGGATTAAATCATGTGCTACTGGAGCTGCTGATTTTCAACACCCTCTGAAAAGAGCTGAGAGTGGAGAGCAGAAATGACGCTCTCTGTGCTCTGGGAAAAACTGGCAGAACAAGTCTTCAAGTAGATATTTTCAGAAGATGATTTCATGAGCCCAATTCTTGTATCTCCTCATATCTAGGAAAGCACTAAAATCCTTCATGGTTCACAAGTCACTACTGCTCCTTGTGACTAGCAGAAACCTTCTGCAACAAATATGTGCTTTGTCACATATACTCCCCCTTCACCAAAATCACAAATATATTGACCTCCTCCCTTCCTCTTTGGAGCAATTTCTCAGAGCTATCTGAGATGTTGTCTCCCAGGCTGTACTCCTCATTTTGCCCCCAATAAAATTTAACTCACAACTCTCACATTGTGTAATTTTTTTTTTTTTCTTTTTTAGTCTGCAGGACACTAATCCCATCCTAACCTAAATACTTCCCATAAGGTCCAATTTCCAAATAGGGTCACACTGGGATTAGGGTTTCTACATAAGAGTTGAGGGGTGGGGCACATTCAACACGTGATTTGTCTGACTGTATCCACACTGATGGTGTAAAATGGCAACTTTGTGGCTTCCACTTGCATTTCCTTAATGGCCAGCAAAGCCCAACATCTCTTCAGGTGCTCATCAGCATTTTATATTGTTCTTCTTTGAGATAATCTATTCAACCCCCTTGCTCATTTTGTGGACTTGTCTGCCTTGTTTTTCACTGACTTTGCGGGGCGGGGGGAGCCGGGGGAGACCCACCCCGCGGCTTGCAGAGTCTTGAACCTGAACCACGGCAGTGAAAGCGCCGAGGTCCTAACCACCTGAACGTCAAGGAACGTCCCTCATTGACTTCTAAAATATCACTCCATGGAGATAAATGCACACCCCGTCAATTTACCCATTCAAAGCGAACAACTGAGAGGCGAAACTCGCTCACATTTTTGTGCAGGCGAGCCTCGCGGCCCAGAGTCTGCACTCAGCCCCTCCAGCGCCCCCACACCCCAGAGCCGACCGCGTCTCTTCGGTCCACAGCCGCCGCGGAAACCGCAGAGCCGGCCGCGGAATCCGCAGAGGTTCCCGCGGACGCGGCGCCTGGGCCTCGCCCCTCCGACCGCGGAGCACCGAGAGCAGTCCTCCAGCAGTCCTAGAGCGGCCCGTGCAGAGGGGTAGGGCGTGGCGAGCGTCGCCTCTCAGTCGGTTCTGGGAACCAGGCCCTGCTTCCGGCTATTCGCGGTGCTGCTCCGGGCTCAGGACCAGGCGGAAGGTGCGGAGGAGGCGCGGGGAGCGGGCTGCTGGGTGGGAAAGGTCTGCCCTGCCCGCGGAACGGCGAGCGCCCGGGAGTCAGGAAGCCGATATGGCAGTTCGGGGCGGGGCCGAAGGTCGCTGACCGCTGGTAGGGCGGTGGCTCCGGCGAAGCTTGGAGGCCGCCTCGGGCGCTCCTTTCTCCGAGCCTGGAGGCAGCGCACCGGCCTCCCGGGAGCGGAGCCCGAGCGGCCGGCAGCCGGGCAGTGGACGGTTGTCCCGGCACAGGCCAGACCCTGAAGGAAAACCCGGAGTTCTGGCAGTGGCTGGTCGCTGACGACTAGGGTGAGGGGCGCTCGGCCTTCCTGGAGAGCGGGGTGCGAGGAAGACTGGAGAGCCCCCCTTTCCCCCGGGCCGCCTTGCTGAGGACGGCTCTGCTCGGCACTCGGTGCGGCTGCGGTGCGCGGGGTGCTCCTGCAGGACCAGGGGTGGGGCGTCGTGCCGGCCTTCAGGTAACCTCTCAGCCCTTTTCTCTAGATACTGCCCCTACCTCTGCTGCCGCGTGCGCCTTAGCCCCTCCTGCCTGAGAGGCGCCATTTGGTCCCGAAAACAGCAGGGATTTCTGAGTGTACGAGCCTGGGTTCTGATCTTCTACCTGAGTGATTGATTGCGCCTGATTTCCGTGTTGGTGGCAGAGCCGCGCGAGGCCCGGAGGCAGAGTAGATAAATGGCCTCAGAATCTATAGTGGCAGTGGCTGTTGTGTCCTTGTGTTCTCTGGACCTCGCTTCTCTTTCATTCTTTAACCCAATGTTTATTTGAAGAACTCATGTGTGCTCTCCTTTTCCTGGTTCTCTTCCTTTTCTCCTCCTCACCTCATCTCCATTTTCGGCTGCTTTCTGCCTCCCCTCTTGCAGGGACTAGAGAGGGCTTTCTGCCACGTGATTCCAGGGCACCTCCTGTCACACTGGCTGTCATTCTTGGTTCATACCATCAGCATCTGGGAGTGGAGACCCTGTCAGACCTCATTCACTGGCCCAAAGGGTGTGAGGGTCACTGGGCTTCTCTCGCACCCCTTCCAGGCCGGCTGGGCTGAGACCTCCTACTAGGCTGCCTGTCAAAGAGCAGGAAGCATCGATGTCTGCTGTGGGTCCTGCCGCTGCACACCTGCATCGCCCTGGTGACAGTCACAGTGACTGCGTGAGTTTCCTGGGGGCCCAGTTGCCCCCTGAGGTGGCAGCAATGCCCCAGCTTCTGGGGGACTTGGACAGGGCCACGTTCAGAAAATTGCTGAAGCTGGTGGTCAGCAGCCTGCAGGGAGAAGACTGCCGGGAGGCGGTGCAGCACCTCAGGGCTGGCGCCAACCTGCCTGAGGAGCAGCTGGGTGCCCTGATAGCTGGCACACACACCCTGCTCCAGCAGGCCCTCCGGCTGCCCCCGGCCAGCCTGAAGCCCGACACCTTCAAGAACCAGCTCCAGGAGCTTTGCATCCCCCAAGACCTGGTTGTGGACTTGGCCAGCGTGGTGTTTGGTAGCCAGCGGCCTCTCCTTGACTCTGTGGCCAGGCAGCAGGGGGCCTGGCTGCCCCACATCGCCGACTTTCGGTGGAGGGTGGACGTGGCCATCTCCACCAGCGCCCTGGCCCGCTCCCTGCAGCCGAGCGTCCTGATGCACCTGAAGCTCTCGGATGGGTCTGCCCTCCGCTTTGAGGTTCCCACGGCCAAATTCCAGGAGCTGCGGTTTGCCGTGGCCCTGGTCCTGAAGGAGATGGTCGACCTGGAGAAGAGGTGTGAGCGCAAGCTGCAGGACTGAGCCTCGCCAGTGCCTCCGGTCGCCCAGGCAGCTGTCTCAGATGGGCTCTCGAGAGCGAAGCCTGCCCTTCTGAGAAGGCACTCCAGTGAGGAAGTGTAACCATGTCTTTCTCTAAGTGAAGTAGACAGCTGTGTCTTTCCCTTTTTTTGGAAGTAAAGCAACTGTAAAAAAAAAATACGTCCTCCTAGGTAGGCATCAAATGGCATGTGCCCTCTCCACAGTGGTCGGTCGGTCTTGCTGCCAGGTAAGGGCA
The DNA here is from genome assembly GCF_019923935.1 of Bubalus bubalis. Taxonomy (NCBI): domain Eukaryota; kingdom Metazoa; phylum Chordata; class Mammalia; order Artiodactyla; family Bovidae; genus Bubalus; species Bubalus bubalis. The sequence goes on from NC_059171.1 coordinate 81,627,626, forward strand.
CCCACTGTGCTGGTGGGCCCACGTGTAGTCTGGGGTTGAGGCCAAGGCCTTTGTGAGGACACAGGCTGTTCAGCCTGCCCTGTGCAGGCTTTGCCCCTTTGCTCTTGGGAACCCTGTATTTCAGCGTGCACATTTCATTCCCCATCTTAAATCCCTGACCTTAAAGTGCATTCTAGTGGAGGGGGTGCGGGGAGGAATGTGTAATAAAAACAAGCAGTGTAGCCCTGGAGAGGGTAGGTGCTGCAGGAGGTGCAGCAGCCTCCGGACATGGGAGGCAGGGCGGCGGGAGAGCTGGGCTGCACTTTAAATCAGGTCTTGGGGCGGGTGTCCTGAGGATGTGGTTCTTTAGCCAAGAGGAGGCAGGGACACTGCTCAGAGGGAAAGCCTGTGGGCGCGGGGCTGCGGCCAAGTGGGAGGAGATGAGTGGAGGCATAGGAGCAGGCCAAGGGCCTCTCTGGGAACTCGGCTCAACTCTGAGTGAAATGCGTGTGATGCGATAGTCGTGTTAGAGGATCACACCGGATACTGTGTTGACTGCAAAGGGCAGGCTGCAGGATGGGGGTGAGGAGTCTGGAGTTGGTGGTGGCGGCGGAGAGGGGAGCGGGGGCCTCGCCTAGGTGTCTTGCGGCTGGGTGGCTCAGGCAGCTCAGACCGCCATAGACTAAGTGGCTTGAACAACAGAAATGACTTGCTCGCAGTTCTGAAGGCTGGGATCAGCCTTCAGGAGAGGTCCTGGTGAGGCCTCTCCCCCGACCTTTGGACTTCCCTCTGTGCATGTGTATGCATGTGTGTGCCAGTATGTGACAGAGTGTGTGAGCGTGTGTGTGTGTGTGTGTGAGAGAGAGAGAGCACTCTCCTCCTCTTAAGAGGGCACCAGTCCTGTGGGATCAGGGCCCTGTGTTTATGACCTCATCCAACCTTAATCACCTCCCTGAAGGCCGCATTTTTAAATGCAGGCTCAGAAGGGGTTTGGGCTTCAACAATTGAGTGGGAGAGTGGTGGGGAGAGGGGAGCACAGGCCTCTCCTGGGTGCCTTTAGGGCAGCAGTGTGCAGAGCCCTTGACCAGCCCTGTCCCCTTTGGCATAACTGCACCCCAGGTAGGGGGCCTGGCAGTGTCCCCACCTCTGTGGTTTGCTCTACCAGGAAACCAGGTCACAGCCTGGTAGGATTAATGGGCCCAAGCATCAGGCAGGAGCTTCCTCTGAAAAATAGCGATTGGGTTTGGGTGCCCACCTGGCATCCTGCCATGTCTGTTGGAAGCCCCTAGCCTTCCCCAGCACCCCCTTCCTGTCCCCTCTCTGTGCCAGAACCCATCAAGAGCAGCAGTGTTTCCTCTGTGCTGTTTCCAGAATGCTCCCATGATCTTGATTAATTAGGCCTTTCCCTGAGCGAGGGTCCCAGCAACTTGGGCCAAAGGGACAGAGAAGAGAAGGTGCCCTGGGGGCTGCACTCAGAGCTGGGGTTTCCCGAGCCAGGCCCCACGTGGGGCTCAGTCCTGGCTCAGCCGAGGGCTGCAGACTCCCCGTATCTGCAGTATCAGCCAGCATCCTGGGCCCTTCTTCCCTGAGGACAGGAGCTGGACTGGGCCATCCTCGCTGCTGCCTAGGCCTGCCCACAAGGACCTGCACTGTAAGCTGAGCACCATGTCTGCCTCAACCAGTGATGGAGGCTCTCTTTGCTGTGACTTCTTCCTCAACTGTCAGGCATGTGTCAGGAATATGTACTTATTATGATATGTTTGGAAAATCCTAAAAAACAAAACTAAAAAGAACCAGAAAGCTCCTTTGCCCATAGACAGCCATGGAGAAACCATCTTGACAAGATTTGAACTTATTCTCTGTGCTGTGTCTGTGTGTTAACACAGCTCTGTTCATTTAACTCTCCCTGAATGTGATGGTCTGTCTACCGGCTGCAGAGCATGCATCCCTTCAGTGGGCATGCTGAGTTTTTCTTGGGCTTGGCAGACAGAGCACCAGAGACTGGGCAGCTCCTAAAACAGCAGATGTTGATTTCTCACAGTGCGGAGGGTGGACGGCTGAGGTTGGGGCCGGCAGGGTCAGGGAGCCGTGGTCCTGGCTGCAGACATCGCTGTCCTCGTGTGGAGAGAGGACACATGAGGGGACTCCAAAAAAAAGTGGGGGGGCTCAACCCTCATCACCTGAGCACACCCAAAGGCCCCCCTCCTCACATTTGGCATTAGGTCATTTGACACAAACATTCAGAGCAGAGAAACTTCTGTGTTTCCTTTTTTTCCGCAATTAAAAATCACAGTGATGTTATGCAACTGGAGATTATTATACTGAGTGAAGTCAGAGAAAGACATATGATATCACTTACATGTGGAATCTAAAATACCACATGAACACATCTACAAAACACAGACACAGAACAGAATTGTGGATGCCAAGGGGGAGGAGGCAGAGGAGGGAAGGGTTGGGAGTCTGGGATTAGCAGATGCAAACTATTATGTACAGGATGGAAAAACAATAAGGTCCTCCTGTACAGCACAGGGAACTATATTCAATATGTGTGTGTGAGTATGTGACAGTGTGTGAGTGTGTGTGTGTGAGAGAGCGAGCGCTCTCTTCTTAAGAGGGCACCAGTCCTGTGGGATCAGGGCCCTGTGTTTATGACTTCATCCAACCTTAATCACCTGCTCAGCAGGGGTTTGGGCTTCAACAATTGAGTGGGAGAATGGTGGGGAGGGGGGAGCACGGGCCTCACCTGGGTGCCTTTAGGGCAGCAGTGTGCAGAGCCCTTGACCAGCCCTGATCATGATAAATCATGGAAAATGTGTATGTATAACTGAATCACTGCTGTACAGCAGAAATGAGCGCAACGTTGTAAATCAGCTGTATTTCAACAAAATTGTTTTAATCACTGATATCAATAGTAAGTGGTAAATGGATTTTATGTATTAAGACTGTTTAGAGGTAGGAACAGAGAAGGCAGAACGTGACCATTTTCTACATTGAATCATACCTTGTGTAGCCTTTTGTGTTGGCGTTTTACTTAGCATAGTGTTGTTTAAAAAAAAAAAAAAAAAGCGACCATTTTAAAGCCCTAGGGGCTTCCCTGGTGGCTCAGATGGTAAAGAATCCACCTGCAATGCAGAAGACAGGGGTTCCATCCCTAGGTCGGGATGGAATGGCTTCCCATTCCAGTATTCTTGTCTCGAGCAATGAATGCCACGGTAGACAGAAGAGCCTGGCGGGCTGCAATCCTGAGTCCCAAAGATTCGGACAGTACCTAACTTCCCAAAGCACGTCCTTGCGCGCCCCCTACAGGCCAGGCCCTGACGACGCAGCCGAGTGGGGAGAAGGAACAGGTGGAAGGAACCACCAAGTGCAGGCGCTCCACCAGGCTCATGTTAGACCGTTAACTCAAAGGCACCGACATGGTGAAGCGCAGAGGTTTGAGTCTTGCCCAGGGACACACAGCTGATGGGGGAGCTGGTGGGCGGTTCTCTGCCAGCCTTCCCTTCCTGCCTGCACATCCGCTGGCTTCTCGGGCATGTGACCCTGGTGGCAAGAGGCGCTCCGTGCTGGCTCCCGTCCCCCGAGGCCGCTGACCCCAGGGTGAGGATACGTGCTCAGGGCAGACGTCCACAGGCTGGGGCGTGTCTCTTTTGCAGGTTAGCATAGCAAAGTTCACTGGTGCAACCAGGAACGAGGCCTGGAGTCCAAGCCCAGCCCGGGTGCCCCAGCTCTTAGCCCCGCTGCCACAGAAGGGCCCTATGGCTACGATTCTGTGATTTTAAGGCACATGCTTGGCAGGAACACACACAGGGTCCCTTCCTGAGGGACCCTGGAGGAGGACAAGAGCTCTCAACTGAACCCACCTCATCCTCTGGGCTGATCTAGCAGGCAGGGGTGCTTTTCTGACCGAGGCTTGGAGCTCCGCGCCTCAGGACTAGGGTTTGCACACCCTCTTGCCTGCCAGGCCACAGAGGCCTCTGTCGCTGTGCTCCTGGCCGGGGTAGCCCCGCTGTCTGCCAGCCAGCCGCATGGGTGTGTCCACCTTGCTCATCCCCTCCCCAGGCCCTGGAGGGTCAGCAGACTCAGTGGGTCTGGGCCCCTCTGAGGCTCTGTGTCTATACGTGCTGTCATCTCCACCCTTGAGGGGCCAGGCTGCTAACTGGGGGTGCAGAGCTCTGCTTGCTCACCTGCTTCTCTCCCCCATCCCCAGAAGGCACCATCTGTGCCTTTTAAGTCACTGGTCAGGAACGCCTGGACCAGAACATTGACCTCCATCCTCGGGAGGCTGGATGTGGTGGGCCCTGACTATGTTGACCCCTCGCCTTGGCCTCCAGTGAGCTCTTGACAATTCTAATACTGCCAGCCCCAGGTTGTCCATTTGTGAGCCCTTGTGCTTGTGTCAAGGAGGCACACACGGGCAAACAGTGACACAGGCATCACTGTACAGAGAGAGAGGTTTTCGTGAGAAGCAGACGATGGGCAGCAGGCTGTTCCCGGGACTGCTGGCTCCTGGCGCTGAACAGAGCCAGGTAATGAGGCCACCAGCCTCGAGACCATGCACAGCCTCTGGCCTTACTGTGTGTGGGGACGTAGACATGATCCAGCTGAAGAAGGTCCCTCCAGCTGTGGGGCACAGGCTTGGAGGCTAGCAGAGGTGGCCCTCCTCAACTGCATTGGGTGTGGTGACCTTTTCTCTAAACGGCTAGAGGATATTTTAGCCTTTCAGGTCATGATTCTATCAGCTCTGCCACTGTAGCTCAAAACAACCAGAGAAAACAATGAAACCAATGTGCATGATTATATTCCAATAAAATGTCCTGTGGACACTAAATTTTAATTTCACATCACAAAATTTGTTTCAACCATTTAAAACCCATTCTTAGGACTTCCCTGGTTGTCCAGTGTCTAAGACTCCACACTCCCAGTGCAGGGGCCCCGGGTTTGATCCCAGGTTGGGGATCAAATCCTGCATGCCATAACTAAAAGATCCTGTGTGCCACCGCTGTGACCCAGCACAGCCCAAACCAGAAAAACCGTTCTCACTTCCAGGGCCTTGCAAAACCAGGTGGGGTGAGGGTGGCTTTAAACGCTGCGCCTCCCTGCGCGCCTGTAGGGCTCCCTCAGACTGCAGAGCTAGCCCTGCCCCTGTGTCCCCAGACAAGAACAAGACCTTGCAGAGAGCAAATGTTTGACCTTATGTAGACCTCTGTGGAAACTCTTGGCGCTGGAGCATTTTCTCTCGTCTGTGGGCCTCTAAAGCTTCACCTCAAAGCCTGCTGTACCTCAAACACAGCATTCATTCAAAAAACTTCTGGGCTCTGAGTGCAAGCCACATCCACAAAGGGACACACGAATGTGAAAACCCACTGGGCTCTGCACAGACACCCCACTTTATTAATGAAGCTTCCAGAATGCTCAAAGTATCATAAAGCTTATCTGATAATGAAGACAAATTTCAGGTCAAAATTATGAGTTTAATTTGTCTCCAAAAGAGAAATCCAAAGTATTTTAGAATCTATTCTATGACCATTCTAGAAATTCTCTTTGGCCATGCTGGGCATCTTGTGGGATCTAGGGGAAAGCTGAGTCCTGACCACTGGAGTGCCAAGAAATTCCCAGAAATTCTTAAAATGAGTTTACTGTTCCTGAAACCCCAACTGGGAAATACAGCTTGGAAGTAGGATAGGATAGTCCAGAACTCCCACACCTGGCAGGCAGCCCTCTCCTCTCCTCCCAGCGCACACAGAGAAGTAGGAAGACACTTCTCCGTGCTCTGGGATCTGAAACCCAGGCAGCAGCAGTTTGAATGCAACGTCGTCAGGTGACACACAAATACCACAAACCTTTTTCACGCGGATGCAGCCAAGGAGACTCCTCACCCAACGCTTCTGCAGCCAGTATTCTAGGCTGGAATGTAGGCCTTGAGATTTATTTCTATTGAATTTTTGGTTATCCTGGGACATTTAAGTGAACAAAACATAAGAACAGAGGAAAAATAATACCTCAAAGGCTGGAGGCAGGACTGCCATGCAGTCAGAGGCACTCTGCAAGCAAAGGGCCAGCTGTGTTCCAAGAACCTTTATTTGGTCACACTGAAATCTGATTTCAATATAATTCTCAAATGTCACAAAATAGTCTTTCCCCACCCGCCTCCAACCATTTAAAAATGTAAAAACCATTCTTAGTTCTTAGGCCTGTTACAAGGTAAACGGGGACATGAAAATTCTGAAGGTGATTCAAGCACACATGGATTGTGAGCAGCACCAAGCCCACGTGGTCAGGAGCCCTGCCGACCGGCCAGGAAGCAAAACCAGGAGGCTGTCAGATCAGAAGCAGCTGCCGCATTGGCGAAGCCTCCTTGGCTGGCTGTGATTACATTTCTCAGACCTGCACGCATTTACAGACTGACTCCAGCTCAGGTTTTGTGGAGGTCCCAGGCCAGCGTCCTCAGGCTGATCACCAGGCTTCACAGACGTGGGCACAGGCCTGCATTTGGCCCACGGGGCACACAGTGGGCCAGCCCCAACAGGACCATGTTGATTCCGAGTCCAGCTGCTAGAGTGCGTTTAAGGCTGGGTCCTCAGGCCCTTTTTGGCTGGCCTGCAAGTGCTGTCAGGAAAGACAAGCATCCTGTGGCGCAGACCCTGGAGTCCAGAGGCCCTGTACCCCTTTGCGTGTCATTACCAGGAAGTGGCCAGGACTCCTTGTGGGGAGGGCCCATCCGATGACAAACCACTTTCTTAGCACCAGCAGACGGTGGGGGTGTGGCATGTCCACCCAGGACCTTGATCTTGTCCCACTGTTAGGTGGCTCAAAAGGCCTAAGATATGGCCCACTTAGAGGTGCCCACCTTGCCTGGCTCTGAAGGCAGTGACCACCTGGTTGGGCACAGCAGCTGAGGTGGGGACGTAACCTCTGGTGTCTGTAGAGGTCCCTGCTGTCTTGCACTGACTTTCAGACACAAGTTGTGGGTGAAGCGGGGGGTTACAGCTGCTGCAGACGCACAGTGTCTGCATGGTGCCCCAGCCAGGGCAGGAGCACACCGAAGTTGCAGGTGGGGCAATCCTTGTCCCAAGACAGCGCTGCAACCTACACACCTTGTGCCAGGGAAGCAGCCAATCAGGCTGAGCTGCTGGGGGGTTGAGTCCCGTCTACTTGCTGAGAACATCCTGGACTCTGCTGTCCCAACCTCTCCAGGCACCTGGAGCGGCTGGCACTTGTTCTCGGAGAGAAACCCACAGGCTGCTTCTGGGCTACGTCACACAAGGCGAACCTGGGCTTAACAACCCATGTGATGTGACCCACCAAGTCCTGTTGCAATAAACCCTCAAGTGACCTCAGGGTCACCTGTTGGACACGGGAGACGTGGCCCCTCCATGGAAGACAGCCCTTTGCCCTGTGATTATCGTCAGTGGTGCCAAAGATCGCCAGGTCTCGGGGTGGTGCTGGGTAGCAGCTGGTGACGCTCCTCATCCTGAGTCCCCCTGCACAGCCCAGGGCCCTGGGCCATGCGGGAGCTACCACTGCACGTCAGCCTCATCCTGCAGCTCGCAGGCCTTGAGCTGCTCCAGGAGCTGCTCTGCAGCCCAGCCTGTCAGTCAACCAGAGCAGCGATGTTCCCTGCACGTTCCTTCCACTGGTGACAAGATGGCCACATGCTCTGACCACTCGACCCAAGCCGGGCCATGCTGGCAGAGAAAACCTGAGCAGGAGGCGATGCCAGCAGAGTGGGCTTGCTCACTGGCACCCAGTGCTTGGCGCCCATGGGCCCTCTGCCCTGGGACCTGTGGGGCCCGTTGAGGCCACACCCCCATGCTGATCCTGGTGAGCAGGCGTCTCCAGCACCCATTGGCCTATGCAAAGGCACCAGCTCACGCGTCTGCCTGCAGACCTTCCAGTTCTGGTGGTCCGTGTGGCTGGTGTTTTGAGGGTACGCCTCTGGTGGCGTCCTCGGGGCTGCTCTTTCATTCTTGTAACCACTGTAAGACAATGCTCGGGGAGGCCACTGGATTCTGGACTTACAGCAGGCCAGGGACACTGTCCCCAGGCCTGGGTGCTGCTCCTGGCGTGCCTGCATGGACCCAGCACCTCCCCCAAGAGAAGGGCTGCTCTGCGAGGCATATCCGCTGAGGAGAGCAGAAGGGGAGCCCAGGCACCCCCCCCCCCAGCAGCCCTGCACAAACACATCCTTGCTGCAGAAGCCAGTCTGGTACCTGGGGCCTAAGGAAGGCGTCCCGGGTGACTTCTTCCACCCCCTCAGCCGGTGGGGCTGCCGGGGCTCGTCTCATGCCTCGTCCGCAAGGTCCAGGGTCATCCCTCTGAGAGCTCAAATGCTACACGTGTCACCCTGATGGAGACACGAGCTTTACTGGAGGGGATAAGGTCAAACGTGCCAGCAAAAACATACACCACGTATGAATCGCAACACTCCCTAAGAGAGCAATTCTGAATCTTCCCCAGTTTTCTAGATCTTCAGTGTAAAAGATCCCATGTCAAATAAGTTAAGGCTGTAGGTTTATTCACATTTATACACATTTGTAAAGGTAAGTGGTCTAGCCCATGTGAATTTTCTGATGCTGAGTAAGCCTTGAGCTCCTATTAAAAGCTTTGCCACATTCTTCACATTTGTAGGGTTTCTCTCCAGTGTGAATTCTCTGGTGGATAATGAGATGCGACCGCCACCTGAATATTTTCTCACATTCATTACATTTGTGAAGTTTCTTTACAGTATTAACTCTCCTACGACTCGTGTGGGTGGAAGCCTCCAGGGTGCTCCCGTACTCACGGTACCACTGGGCACGAGTGTGGATCCTCTGGTGCTCGATCAGGTATGAGCTCCGGCTGAAGGCCTTCCCGCACTCGCTGCATCCATAGGGCTTCACCCCGGCATGGATAATCTGGTGCTGGAAAAGGGTGGAATTCTGGCTGAAGGCCTTCCCACACTCACTGCACTTATATGGCCTCTCGCCCGTGTGCACCCTCTGGTGTATCGTGAGCTGTGTGCTCATGCTGAAGGCTTTGCCACATTCGAGGCACTCGTAGGGCTTCTCCCCCTTATGAATCCTTTGATGGTAAATGAGGCTCGAGCTCTGGCTAAAGGCCTTCCCGCAGTCACTGCACTCGTACGGCTTCTCCCCGGTATGAATTCTCTGATGCTGAATGAGGTGTGAGCCCTGGACAAAGCCCTTCCCACACTCATCGCACTTAAACGGTTTTTCTCCAGTGTGAGTTCTCTGGTGGCGAATAAGTCGTGAGCTGCAACCAAAGGCTTTTGAACACTTGTTGCATTTATAAGGTTTCTCTCCAGTGTGTGTCAGTTGATGCTGACTCAGGCGGGAGACCCACCGGAAAGCCTTCCCACACTCATCACACTTAAATGGCTTCTCGGGAGCATGCATCCTCTGACGTGCACCCAGGCTGGGACTCTCCGGGGTTCTCGGGAGCTCAAGCTTCTCCCCAGCGTGCATCCGCTGGTGCTGAGCTAGGGTTGAGCTCTGGCTGAAGGCCTTGCCGCACTCCCGGCACGGATAGGGCCGCTCTCCTGTGTGGGTCCTCTGGTGCCTGGCCAGCTGAGACTGCTGGCTGAAGGCCTTCCCGCATTCCCGGCAGCCATAGGGCCTCTCTCCCGTGTGGACCCTCTGATGATGGATGAGGCTGGAGCTCTGCCCAAAGGCTTTTCCACATTCTTCACACCTGTAGGGCTTCTCCCCAGTGTGAATCCTTTGATGCTGAATAAGTTTTGAGCTCAGGCGAAAGGCCTTCCCGCAGTCGGTGCACTTAAATGGCTTCTCTCCAGTGTGGATCCTCTGATGCTGAGTAAGCTGTGAGCACAACCTGAAGACCTTCCCACACTCCCTACACTCATATGGTTTCTCTCCGGGCAAGGTACTCAGATGTGTCCCCTGAAAGCAATCAGATAACTTTTTTTGGCACTCTTGGCATCTGTTGGGTTTCTGCTGGGTATTCATTTCCTGGTGCAGAGCAACATCTGAAGGAGATCGCAAACTCCTGCCACATACATCGCACCTTCCAAAGGACCACTGACTTTGATCAGGCTGACAACCCAGGCGGCCACTGCTTCCCCGCTCACCATGACCCTGGAACTCGTCCTCAGTGAAGGCCTTCCTGGGACCCGTGGTCCCCATGTTCAAGAAGTTTTTATGGAAGAGGGAGCTTGGCTGTCTCTGTGAACAGACTTCAGGATCTGAGGTGTTTCCAAAGCCAGGACTCTGGGGAAAGTCCTGGGGCAAGGTTTTGACCATGACCCCCCCAGATTCTGATTTAAAACTGTCCATGTCCTCACAGGCCTGCTCACCATCAGTCCCAACTGTAGAATCTGAAATGAACAGGAAGCAAATTGCTGCTAATCCCCTGTGCTCAGAGAAAGGAGACTGGGGGGTGGGGGTGCATACCACCCCTGGGACTGAGCCCCCTCCCAGGACAGGCTGTACTGAGCATTTGGAAAGATGCGATGAGAAGTCAATGCCTTTTGACAATGGTCAAAATCTGGTTCTGTTCATGCTTAATGCATTCATTCAGTTACTATATACCTGGAAGACTCCAAAGAGCCACTCTCCTACGTGGAGAAAAGGTCATCTCACAGGGAATGAGTACGAGGAAAAACCCACAAAGAGGCAAAGTGAGCCCAAAGGGTGGAGGATAAAAGGCAGGGTTAGGGTGCCTGTGAGAGGAAGTAGAGTAAGGAGGAAAGAAGGGCTGAAAACTGAACAGAGGGGTGTTATGTACTGAGAAAAATGAGGCACAAGAGCTGCTAAGGGGCGCACGGGTGAGTCCAAGAGAGGTGGGCCTCAGCTGTCCACCGGGCAGGGTTCTCTCCAGCCGCTGCCAGTCCTGCCCTCTGACTCACACTGCTGCGTCCATCCCTTGCTGCCCTGCCCCTCAGCTTCCAGGTGGCCACAGTAACTACACTGGGCTACACTGATGCCTCCTTCCTGGGGGTTTCCAGAGGGCCCACCTCCCTGCTTGCCCTCACATGGAGGGATGGAGGGATGTGGCCACCAGCCAAGGAATACCTGGGGCCACCAGAAGCTGGAATAGGCAGGGAGGATCCTCCCCTACAGGTTTCAGAGGGGACACGACACTGCTTGTGACTTGATCCTGGACATGTGGTCCCCACAACTAAGGAACAGTAAATCTCGGCTGTGGTAAGCCTCTAGTCTATGTGCTTTGTTACAGCAGCTTCAGGACACCAACACAGCCCTGGAACTTCATCTGAGAGGCTGGGTCACCCAGACCCCATGAAACTCTGGAGGGAGCATGGCAGTGGCAGGTGAACAGCTGCTCAGAGTCACACATGTGCCTTTGCTTAATATGAATATTAGTAAAATTCAAACTAATAAAATGTGGTTCAAAAACAAATTGTCTTGCTATAATGCACAGGAGTTCTATGCCCTTGCTTTTCTGTAGTTTAGTCTCTCCTGAGGCTGCCCCATGACTGGCCTACGCCTCTAGGCCCACCCCACAGCATATCCAGCCAGCTCAGCAAAGCTGCATGGATAGCCTCTGGGGTCCCCCTCCAGCTTCCCACCTGAGCCCTCGCCGGGCATGGGGACCCTGAATCCCTCCTGTGCCCGGAATTCTCACCTGTCCGGGTGGTCCTGGCTGTCTCTCTCCCCTCTGCTCCTTGCAGGTCGAGGACCCATGGATCCTGCCCCTGTTCTAGCCGGGAGATCAGCTCAGGCTTGAAGACCAGGAATCCTGCTGTGGGGGCAGCAGAGGAGGAGACGGTATCATTGTGGCTGGGAGTGCAGCTTGGGGCTCAGTTCTCCCTGGTCCCCAGGAGTGAAAGGTTGGGGGCTACTGGAGCACAGGGGCCTCCTGTCCAGACCTGCTGCCTCCTGAGGCTGGACAGAGAGGAACGTGTGGACTCCCAGTCTGGCCCTGCTGCAAATGGAGACAGGGCCAGGATCGCCAGGGAGTCCTGTCACCCAAGTCTGCAGAACACAGGCCAGCTCTCCCCCACGGGGAGAGGCAGGCACAGCCAGCACTTCCCTCAGTCCCCTCAGGGATGCTCCAAGAGGTACGGTTGCTTAAGAAACAATACAACAACAAATCAACCAACAAAATGGATTTTAAATCAGAAGGTGTGAAGCCCAATCATCAGCCAGCAGCCCCAGCCTCAAGTCCTCACACAGAGCCCAGGGCCTCAGCAGAGGGCTGGAGACCGGCAGGCACCCCCTGGCACCTGCCTTCTGGGGCCAGTAGCCCCCATACTGTGGGGCAGCCATGTGAAGTGCTCCCAGCCCACCCAAGGGCCAGTCAAGCCCTCTGGCTAGAGCACTCCTCAGGTGTTCAGCCATGGGGTGGAGAAGGCAGCAGGCAGAGAAGGTCAAAGGCTCAGGTGACAGCAGGACCCCACACTCGACAGGAAATAGGTTCCCGCCAAGCACACGTGTGCTGCTCACAGAGAGATGTCCCTGGGCAGCCAGAAAGGGGGTCGGGCAAAGGCCATGAAACAATACCACAGACGGCACCTGACCTAAGTGCAGCTGGACACACAGCAACCACAACGGGTGGCTCAAAACTATGACTATCCAGAAACTATATGATGAATTAGTAAGTGGCAACTGTATTTACTATGAGTTAAAAGTCGTAGGATGCAGCTGAAGTGGTATTTATGCATAAAATTTCATGTTTTTAACTACACCAACTAGAAACAAGAATGGTAAACACAGAACAGGTAAATACTAAGCTCAAGAAACAATAAGAAATCTGACTGAGTAGCTGTTCAAGCTATTTCAAGTTTGGATTCTATTTCTATTCACTCAGGCAGAAAGTCCACCAATCTAACTTTCAGAAGTCCACCTACACTGTGAGCACAGCCAAACGGTACAAAGGAAAGAAAAGTAACAACACAGCAGACCCAATAAATTAAAAGGGAAGAAGGAAGAAAGGCGGAAAGACTCAGTGACGGAGTGCCCTGCCCCTCCTGCCCCCCAAAACCCACAAGCTGGGTCTCTGAAAGATGAAACAACAGTCTCATGGCAGTCAGTATCAATCATGGTCAACACAATGAAAAAATGCTGCAAAAATAAATAAGGGAAACAAATACAAACATAACAGACATTAAAAATGAAGAGTGTTCTGAATAAGTACACACTAGAAAAACTGAAAATCTGAGTAACTGTTTCAGCCATTTCAAGTTTGGATTGTATTTCTACCCATTCAGGCAGAAAGTCCACCTACCCTGTGAGCACTGAATCACATGACGTATGCAAACCTGGGAGCCTGCTTGGCTCACCAAGACTCCTCCTGGGGTCAGCTTCTGACCCACAAGGACTCACAGTCCCAAGCCCCTCCCTAGCTCATGAGGGCTCGACCACATGGCCTCCAGATCTGCAGCCTCTAGCAGAGGCCAAAATACGTGGGTGCTGACCGATGATGGAAGGGCTAGGGGTGTCCAAATAAAGCCTCACCTAGTCCAGCCACACTGCTGTGGTTCTCAAGCATCACCTCCTTGTAGAGAGCCCTCTGGCCAGGGTCCAGACACTGCCATTCCTCCCGCGAGAAGTGCACGGCCACATCACCAAATGTCACAGCCTCCTGAAAGGACACACACCAGTCTCCTGGCTGTCTCAAGCACACAGACCACAAGGTTGAGGGAGACAGTCACCAGGCCCCTTTGGTTTTAAAATTGAGGGGAGGAAGGAATTCCCTGGCTGTCTTGTGGTCAGGACTCTGCTCCCACTGTAGGGGGCACAGGCTCAATCCCTGGTCAGGGAAGTAAGATCCTGCAAGCTGTGCAATGTAGCCAAAAAATAAAATAAAATCAAGGGGAGAGACAGTATGGAGGAGAGGGAGGGACCCAGGTCATGGGGATCTACAACCCTCCCCCAAAAGCCTCAGGCAGGCCCAATCTGAGCAGGCTTTGCTCACTACCTTGGACACACCCGAGACTGGCAAGGGGTCAGCAAGAGGCCGAGGGTCTAGCTCCAGGCCCATTGGGCATGGTGGGTGCCCAGAGGAGCAGGTAGGGGCCTCACAAGACGAGGGAGGGAACAGGGGAAATCAGACTCCTACCATGAGGCTCGGTGGGTGGGAATCCACGTGTCCTGGCTGAGAGACCTGTTGGCAGTTACCAAAGAGTCAGAGGTCACAATCCTGGAGGCCCCAACCTCTCACTTCCAGACTAATCGAGGGGGTACCACATCCTCCAATCTTTTACTTCCAACTCCAAGTGTTCTCTGGCAGGGACTTGTGGTGGGGCCAAAATGGCCGTAGCACTACAGGATCTGCCCTCCGAAGCTTCATTCGTCTTTCAGAGAGTGTGACATGTAAGAATTACTCCACAAACATGTAATGGGTAGTTGCCACGTGTACCAGGTGCTCGGCTAGGCAATAGGGATGTGGTAGTGAATAGCGCACAAGGACTCTACCTTCTTGGAGCAGCCTAGTGGGGGAAAGAGCTAACTGACCATGCAAACAAACCAAAATTAAACTGTGATGACAGCACAAGTACAAGGGACTCAGAAAGCATTTACACTAGGAAACTCGGACTTAGTCTGATGGGTCACTTCCCCTAGGTGCTAACTCAGTGCTAATCGGGGTGGGGAGGGAACTCGTAGGCAGCAGGAACAGAGGCAAGGGCCTCGTGTGCAAGGGCCAGAGGCAAGAAGGACCCTCCGAGGCAGGAAGGACTAGGGCTGAATGAGCCAGTGGGGCAAGATCTCAGGCAGCAAGATGAGTCATGGTGTGACGGGCGGCTGGAGTAGACAGGAACCAGAAGGATGGACTGCACGGAAAAGAGGAGGGGACACCTGACCACACCCCAACCTTTGTACAAAAATCTGACCCCTCTCCGGGCATCCCCCTGGGAGGTCAGAAAGAGAAGTGGACTTCCTAGGGGAGATTCTGACTCCAAAAGCGGCTTGAGGGAAGAAGCTTTAGGCCATGAGCTGATTCAGACTGCAGTGACCACTGTTAAGCGGTTCCCCACCTGGGCCTGGCCAGCAGCAGGCATGTACCTCCCGGTGCTGGATCCTGGGTCCCTGTAGAGAAGTACAGGCTCTAAGTAGCAGCCAGAATTAAGAAAAAATACACAGCCTACGATCCCAAGACATAGCCCTTTTGGCCACCTTCATGAAGTCTAGGTCTTGAAGGAGCAGTGAGAAAGGGTAAAAGAGTGCCCCCGAGGGAGATGATGGGTATGCAGGCTGGAGCATGCCTAGAACCGAAGGGGAGGCTACGAGGCTGCCGCGAGGCCGGATCTGTGGGACGACCCCTCCCGCTTCTTCCCGGCCAAGACGGACAAGTCTCGACCACCGCCCTACCGGCGCCAACGGGCTCTCAGAGCTGCCCGCTTCACCAGCGCTTCCCAGCGGAGAGGCCGGGGGAGCGCGGAGCCCGCCTCATCGGAGGCGGGAGGACGCGGGGGCCGGTAGGAGACCTCTTAGACCAAAGAGGGGAGGAGAACTTGGGCCGCCCCGACTCTAATCTACGCCCTCAGCACCGACTCACCCTCCCGGGGCCAGCCGGAGACTCTAGCAGCGCGACGACGCCGGAAACGGGCCTCGGCCGCTGGCGGCCGCTCGCCCCGCAGACTTCCGGTTGCTCTGGGCGGTTCGGAGGCTCAGCCGACTCGGTGGTTCCCAGCTGTTCCCCAACCCAGGAAGCCGGAGACCCGGCAGGGCCAGGTAGCTTGGGAACCGACAGAGCCCGGAGCGGGCGGGGCGGAATCCGGTAAAGGGCGGGGTCACAGTTCAAGGAGGGCGGGGCTGGGGCCGAGGGAAAGCGAGGGCCCGGGCTCGCTGCTGTGTGGCCTGGAGGCGGGGAGTAGACCCGGACGAAACCGGAGGAGAGCGATCTGAGGGTCGCCCGGGCCGGCCCCGCTCACCTCTGGTCACAGTCTGGGCCGCTGGTCCCCGCATTGGGTTCTGTGTGCGGGCTGCTGCTAGGCAGAACGCGCCTGCTGGGCCTGTTCCAGGCTCCAGGACTACAGAGACGCCGCTGCCCCAGCTGTGCCCAGTGGAGTACGGGGGCGAGCGGCCAGGTGGGGCGCAGAGGAGCCCTGTGGAGAGAGTAGGTGTTCCTGTCCTTGGTGTGGAGATGTCTCGGGCCACGGGCACCGCAGAGTGTGGAGGGGCACCGACAGCCCAGAGATGAGGCTGTGAGGGCTGCAGAAAGGGTGAGGACCACCAGGAGGAGAGGCCCAGGGCAGACGTCAACCGGGACGTCTGGCTGGCGTCCCTGGCTGCGTCGCGGGGCTCGAGGCAGCGGGACAACCTAGGACCCGCCGAGAGACCTGAGGCGGTGGGCCCTCAGGCGAAGGGCAGAGCGCCCGGGTGTCTGGTCAGGACTGCTCCTCGCCGTGCCCTCTCCCAACCCAGCTTTATCTGGCTCCTGGGGCAGCCTGTTCTGGGTTTTCTCCCATACCCACGCGGTCCTGTGTGTAGGGGGAGGGCACCCCAACTTCTTTGGGATTCGGCAGGAGCCTCCCCTTCGGCAGCCCAGCTCCCTCAGCTTTGGGGAGGACGCTGCGCGTGTCTTCGGAGGCCACAGCTTCCCGTGCGGTCCGGGCCCTTGGAACTTCTCACACTGGACAGCCCTGGAGCAGCAAGGTTGAGGGGAGGGCCCTGACACCAGCCTCATTGATGATCCAAACCCTGGGGTCCCTGGCAAAGCCCCGGTGAATGGGCGCAAGCCCAAGGAAGGAGGTGGACAGAGTCAGTTCCTGGATCGACTCCTAGGGGAGGTGGAAGGGAAAACCTAGAATGCTCAGAGGAACCAGCTCTTTTCCCTGGGCACCTGCGGGGTGTAGTCTGGGTCTCCCACCCCACGCCTCCAGATGTCGAACAATTCTCAGCTCTCCCATCTCCACATCCTCCCTCATAACTCTGAAAGCATCTGTGCAAAAGATGAATAGATGAAGAAATGGGGAATGGGAAAGGACTGGGTGTACACCTGCTTCTTAACCCTAACCCCTAGCCAAGTACTCAGGCACCCTGAGCTCACTGGTGTCCTGACCTACTGGGTCCCCCTTCTGCTGGAGTGTCATCACACTGCACCATCTTGAGCTAGGAGGTCCTGGCAAACCTGGGCCCCAGCCTAGCCCCTCAAGGAGGGGAGTACTCCTACTCAAGATCAGGGGAGCACTCCTACTCTAACGTGAGGCTGACCCAGGGAGCAAGAAGGGGAGCCAGGGCTGACACTGGGATCTTCAGACTGATGACAGAACCACCTCAGCTGCCACAAGAGTCTGGCCCAGAGTGTCCACCCGGCAGACACCTGGGCAGTGTGGGAGGTGTGGGGACCAGGGTTCTGAGGGTGCTACCTGGGTGCGGGGTGAAGGAGACTGTGTCTGTCCCTGCAGGCCATTCCAGGGCCTCCACACCTGCATTCCATAATCCTCACTGAGCCTTGGACCCACTGAACAAACAGACTGTTAACAGCCAGGGGCCTGCATGGTCCCCAGATGGTCACAGTGCCTCTTCTCTGGGCAAACCCAAATCACTTTCCAGCTATTTCCAGCCTGGGATTAGGATTCTGAGCTGTAAGTGTTCCCAGGGGAAAAGCCATGCTTGAAAGTTATTTTCGAGGACTTCCCTGTTGGTGCCGTGGATGGGAGGGGACACAGGTTTGATCCCTGGTCCGGGAGGATTCCACATGCCTCAGAACAACTAAGCCCATGTGCTGCAGTCACTGAACCTGGGGTACAAGAACTGTTGAAGCTCACATGCCTAGAGATTGTGCTCCGCAACAAGAGAAGCCACCAGAATGAGAAGCCCACACATGGCAATGAAGAGTAGACCGGCTTGCTGCAACTAAAGAAAGCCCACGCAAAAGCAACGAAGACCCATCACAGCCAAAAATCAATCGATAAATAATTAAATTATCTTTGAGAATTCCCTGGCAATCCAGTCCTTAGTTCTCCACACTGTCACTGCCAAGCATACAGATTCACTTCCTGATTGGGGAATTAAGATCCCACAAGATTGTGTGGACAAATATGTATATATATTTTTAAAGAGATGTGTTTCCAAGGCCACTTTCTGTAGTCTAGTAGATGGCACAGGGAAATAACACTTTCAGTGAAGTGGGACAGAGCTGCTGAAGGCTGTCACTATCCCCGAACACTCAGGAATCTCCTTGTGAGTTAAAATGTATGTGGATTTTGTTTTAATCAGGAATGGTAAGATGTCAGAAAAAGCAAAAGAGTTCCAGAAAAACATCTGTTTCTGCTTTGTTGACTATGTGGATCACAATAAACTGGAAAATTCTGAAAGAGATGGGAATACCAGACCACCTGACCTGCCTCTTGAGAAACCTGTATGCAGGTCAGGAAGCAACAGTTAGAACTGGACATGGAACAACAGACTGGTTCCAAATAGGAAAAGGAGTATGTCAAGGCTGTATATTGTCATCCTGCTTATTTAACTTATATGCAGAGTACATTATGAGAAACGCTGGGCTGGATGAAGCACAAGCTGGAATCAAGATTGTTGGGAGAAATATCAATAACCTCAGATAGGCAGATGACACCACCCTTATGGCAGAAAGTTAAGAAGAACTAAAGAGCCTCTTGATGAAAGTGAAAGAGGAGAGTGAAAAAGTTGGCTTAAAGCTCAACATTCAGAAAACGAAGATCATGGCATCCGGTCCCATCACTTCATGGGAAATAGATGGGGAAACAGTGGAAGTAGTGGCTGACTTTATTTTTCTGGACTCCAAAATCACTGCAGATGGTGATTGCAGCCATGAAATTAAATGACACTTACTCCTTGGAAGGAAAGTTATGACCAACCTAGACAGCATATTAAAAAGCAGAGACAGCAGTTTGTCAACAAAGGTCTGTCTAGTCAAGGCTATGGTTTTTCCAGTGGTCATGTATGGACATGAGAGTTGGACTATAAAGAAAGCTAAGCGCCAAAGAATGGATGCTTTTGAACTGTGGTGTTGGAGAAGACTCTTGAGAGTCCCTTGGACTGCAAGGAGATCCAACCAGTCCATCCTAAAGGAGATCAGTCCTGGGTGTTCATTGGAAGGACTGATGTTGAAGCTGAAACTCCAATACTTTGGCCATCTGATGTGAAGTGTTGACTCATTTGAAAAGACCCTGATGCTGGGAAAGACTGAGGGTGGGTGAAGAAGAGGACGACAGAAGATGAGATGGTTGGATGGCATCACCGACTCAATGGACATGAGTTTGGGTAAACTCCGGGAGTTGGTGATGGACAGGGAGGCCTGGCGTGCTGCGGTTCATGGGGTCGCAAGGAGTCGGATACGACTGAGTGACTGAACTGAACTGAACCCTGCATATAAGTTAAATAAGCAAGGTGACAATATATAGCCTTGACGTACTCCTTTCCCAACTTTGAACCGGTCTGTTGTTCCACGTCCAGTTCTAACCTTTGCTTCTTGACCTGCATACAAGTTTCTCAGGAGACAGGTAAGGTGGTCTGGTATTCCTATGTCTTGAAGAATTTTTCACAGTTTGTTGTGATCCACACAGTCGAAGGCTTTAGTGTAGTCAATGAAGCAGAAGTAGATGTTTTTCTGGAATTCTCTTGCTTTTTCTCTGATCCAGTGGGTGTTGGCAGTTTGATCTGTGGTTCCTCGCCTTTTCTAAATCCGGCTTGAACATTTGGAAGTTCTCCGTTCATGTACTGTTGAAGCCCAGCTTGGAGAATTTTGAGCATTACTTTGCTAGCGTGTGAGATGAGTGCAATTGTGCAGTAGTTTGAACATTCTTTGGCTTTGCCTCTCTTTGGGATTGGAATGAAAATTGACCTTTTCCAGTACTGTGGCCACTGCTGAGTTTTCCAAATTTGTAGGCATATTGAGTGTAGCACTTTCGCAGCACCATCTTTTAGGATTTGAAATAGCTCAAGTGGAATTCCATCACCTCTACTAGCTTTGTTCATAGTGACGCTTCCTAAGGCCCACTTGACTTTGCACTCCAGGATGTCTGGCTTTAGGTGAATGATCACACCATCATGGTTATCTGGGTCATGAAAATCTTTTTTGTATAGTTCTGTGTATTCTTGCACCTCTTCTTAATATCTTCTGCTTCTGTTAGGTCCATACCATTTCTGTCCTTTATTGTGTCCATCTTTGCATGAAATGTTCCCTTCATATTTCTAATTTACTTGATGAGATGTCTAATCTTTCCAATTCTATTGTTTTCCTCTGTTTCTTTGTGTTGATCACTAAGGAAGGCTTTCTTATCTCTCCTGGTGTTTGGGGTCTTTGTTTACATTTGGCCAATTATTTTGTTTCTTTCTTCACATCTGACTGGTCCTTGGACCCTCCCCAATATGTGTGCACAACTTTTTTCTAAGATGAATCCCAAGGCAGAGGCCTGTGGGTGCATGTCCACACTTGTAATGGGGTGGGGCTCCCTTGCTTTTCGACCCCCATGAAGCCTTCCTGTGCAAGTGCAGACAGAGAAGTCTTCCTTAACCTCAGGAGTGGTCATCTCATTGCTTTAACAGAGCTCAGTTTTTGCCACTAGCTTTGTCCTTGAAGTGTCAGGGTGAGAACAAAGCTTGAATTTTACTCCAGTTGACAAACACCTAGTGTCCAGCCCAGGGGCCCATCTCCTAACCCTAACCCTAATACCACCAAAAGTGAAAGTGAAAGTCACACAGTCATGTCCGACTCTTTGTAACCCCATGGACTATACAGTCCATGGAGTTCTCCAGGCCAGAATACTGGTATGGGTAGCCTTTCCCTTCTCCAGGGGATCTTTCCATCCCAGGGATTAAACCCAGGTCTCCCGCATTACAGGTGGATTCTTGACCAGCTGAGCCACAAGGGAAGCCCAATACTGCTAAACTGCATACTTATAAATGACTACAATGGCAAATATTATGTGTATTTTACCATGCTTTAAAAAGTTGGAAAAAAAATGTCAGGGCTAAAAATGCACTTTGTTTGGGAAAAGGGTACCTCTTTAAGTACATTCTTAGCTTATTAGTGAGAAGACCACATTTTGCAAGTACTTCAGAGATTTGCTAATAGGCAATGGCACTCCACTTCAGTATTCTTGCCTGGAAAATCCCATGGATGGAGGAGCCTGGTGGGCTGCAGTCCATGGGGTTGCTAAGAGTCAGACACAACTGAGCAACTTCACTTTCACTTTAATATATTTATGTATATATATTTGGCTGGGCCAGGTCTTAGTTGCAGTATGTGGGATCTAGTTCCCTGACCTGGGATCGAACGCAGGCCCCTGCATTGGGAGCAGGCAGTCTTAGCCATTGGATCATCAGGGAAGTCATTAATATTTTTTCAAAATTAGAAGAAAATCCCCATTATGCTTATGTTAATGAGCAGCAATTAACTCAAAATGAAAGTATAAAGGCTCTATTGTGTGTGTTTGCTGGACCACTCCAGAATATTCAGTTTTTCTGTAGAACAACAAATTAGGAGAGTGGATGAGACGGTTTTCAGATATACAACACAGAGCACGTGGGCAGACACGGGAAAGGGTGGAGTGAACAGAAGAGCTATTTGTCTACGGAAAGGGACAAGTAAGTTAAGAAGGCCCCATACACAACCCCTAAATGTCCAAGAGGCCCCCAGGAGGCCCCCAAATGCAGATAAAATCACAGCGGCTGGCCTGACCTGCAGTGTGGGACCAGATGATCACTGAGTGGTGTGTGTGTGTTGGGGTGGTGGTGGTGAGGGGCGGGGGGTGGGGCTCTGCTGTGGGGTTGCAGGAGCTCTGAAGCCAGAGAGCCCACTACCTGACACAGCTCAGAGGCAACGACCTGTCTGCACCTCAGGCCAGCATTCATCACTGTAGGTGGGTCTTTCAGAGAATGTTTTTTAATTTTTCTTCTAATATTTATTTATTTGGCTGCAGTGGGTCTTAGTTGTGGCATGCAGGCTCTTCCATCTTCCTTGAGGCATGTGGGCTCTTTAGTTGTGCCATGAGAACTCCTAGTTCCGAGACCAGGGATTGAACCCTGCCCCCTGCAGTGGATGTGTAGAGTCCTATCCACTGGACCAGGGAAGTCCCCCATGCACACTTAAAAAAAAACAAACCCATTTTTAGAAGTAGAATACACAAAAAGGAGATAAAAACACCTTCAGTGTGCAGCGCAACTCTTGTCAACAAGCTGATCCTGCCCAGGACCTTGAAGGCTCCCTGTGCTCCCCCTGGTCACTCTCTCAGGCCACCTCTCCTGTCTGTGCCTGAGCTTGGCCCCTCTAACTTCTACAGCCCTGGTGATTTTTGTAGGCTTACTTTATATTCATGCGTATTCACTCATCTAACCCTCACAGTGATCTTATGATCGGTAGTATTATTGTTCCCATCAAAGACAGCAGGAGTATAGGGTTCTGTTTGCCAAAGATGCTAGCGTGGGGAGCATAGCTGAAAAAGAAGAGGGGCATGGTTACTTGAGTTTATTCCAAATTACTTGTGTGTAGGTGTGAGAAGAACAACTTTTAAAGGAAGTGGACCTCGGTGGTATTAGAGGGCACCCCAGCTGACCAGTGTGAGCAAAGGCACTGTGTGGGGAGTGCCTCATCTGGGGACAGAGGCAGTTGGGCCCCTCCTGAAGATCTGAGAACCCCATGCCCAGGGAGGCTGTCCTCACCACCCTGAATGGCCCGGATCTGCAGAGACCTGGCTGTATATCAGGCTCAGTTGCCTCATGTGGAAGCCGACATTCAGACCAGTGAGGGGAGCTGAGGCACAGATCTCCGACTGTGGGAGGTTGGCCAGCCAGTACTACCATCTCTGCATAGATGCCCCAAGCATGAGGCAGGGGTGTGCACCTTCCAAGCCCCACCATCAGCTGCCCTTCCTTGAGTCTACACATGTGCCTCAAGGTAGGCCTTAGGGAGGAGTCCACATGAGCACCACCCATGAACAGCAGGTCTCAGGCTTCCCTGGGCCCATGGCCCCCAGTGGGGGCTCACAGCCACCAGACACGCCCTGGCTCCTGGGCTTGCACTGCTACCTCTGTCGTAGCCAGACTGTGGTGAGAGCCTGGACACAAGCCTGGAGTGGGCTTGGTCAGCCTTATTCTGGCTGCATCCACAGCTTGGGAAGCCAGTTTAGGGTCAAAGGGAGAGTAGAGGGCCGTGTGTCCCGCCCCGTCCCTCCCCCATACTCCATCCCAGGGACCCCACAGCACACAAGTCTAAGCACTGTCCCCACCTCCATCCCTCTGACCTTCTGGTCTTTTGAGGAGCTGACCTCAAAACCCCTCAACCTGCCCCAAGAAGATCCAGGTGCCCCTCAGCTCTGGCCCTGCTGTGGGAAGTGCTGCCCCCCTGGTGGGCTCTCCTTGACAAGCCCAGCCGGTTGCCTCTTAACTGGTCCTCATGCAGTCCCCTCTGCTCCCTCGTGGCTTCAGAACGTGGCCACATGGCCACTTCCTTCCCGCTCCTGTCATCTTCCGATGTCTCCCTGCCATCCACCCCTGCGAGGCCACACTGGAGCAAAAACACCACCCCGGAGTCCCGAGCAGAAGCCCCTCTGCTCCGTGAGACCCCTGCCCTCCCTCTCTCCCTACCTCGCCGGGTCTCCCCCTTCAGGCCTAATCTGCACACCCAGAGTCTTGATCACTAAACTCTCCCCGTCTGCGCCTACTCTGTAATCATTCAGGGGTTCCACCTCCTCTTTTGCTAACTCCAGGGACCTTCTCTGGAAGGACTCCTCCCACTTCTCCAGGAGGGCCCTCTCCCCAAGAAAGAAAGATGTATCTTGCTGGAGACTCCCTGCCGGGTAGCCTTGCCCACCCAATCCGCGGCCCCTCTGCTAGAGAGCAGCCTCGCCGCTAGACCCGCGCCGGGTCTTAAGTGCAGCGCCGGCCGGTCTAACTCAGTGCGCTTAAGCAGAAGGCCGGGAGCGCGGGAGGAGCTACGGGCGACCTCCATAGAACTACAAGTCCCGGCGTGCATTGCGGCGGCGGCGGCGGCCCTTGGCCGGAAGGTTACGGGCTCTCGGCCCCACCCCGGAAGATAAGGCGGCTCTCTAGGGCCGTGTCTCCTCTTTGGGCCGCGCTCTGCAGCAGGTAGGACGTGTTGGTGCTATCCGGCGCCATCCGGCGCCCCTCGTTGTCCTAGGCTCCGCTAGGGACCCTAGCTGACTCTGGAAAAAGCGCCGGGGCGCACGGCTGGGGCTGGGGACGCGGAGAGTCCTGAGGGCGGGAGGGAGGAGCCGAGGGAGCGGGGCCCCTGAAGCCCGGTGGTGGGGATGCAAGGGCCGAACGGCCGCTGACTGTGAGCTTCCTTCAGATCGCCGCCATGGGCCGCGTGATCCGTGGGCAGAGGAAGGGCGCCGGCTCCGTGTTCCGCGCACATGTGAAGCACAGAAAAGGCGCCGCGCGCCTACGCGCCGTGGATTTCGCCGAGCGACACGGATATATCAAGGGCATCGTGAAGGTTCGGGGTGTGGGCCGGGACGGATTGGGGCGCGGGGCGCCCAGCGGGACCCCCAAGCCGATCACGCTGCCTCGACCCGCAGGACATCATCCACGACCCGGGCCGCGGAGCGCCCCTTGCCAAAGTGGTTTTCCGGGATCCGTACCGTTTTAAGAAGCGGACAGAGCTGTTCATCGCTGCTGAGGGCATCCACACCGGCCAGTTTGTGTACTGCGGCAAGAAGGGTGAGCTCCGCGCCGAGGTGAAAGGTCTTGATGGGGAGGGACTTGCGGTGCCTGGCGGTTTACAGCTTGGGTCCAGGCAGGAACGTTAAGGTTGCAGTCTTCACTTGGGGACACCTGCTTGGCCAGGCGTCCCGGTGAGTGCCCAGAGAGCTGTGGGAGGAGGCTGGCCTTGGTTTTGGCTAGCAGTGGCGAGGACATACCACCTTTCTCTTGCAGCCCAGCTCAACATCGGCAACGTGCTCCCGGTGGGCACCATGCCTGAGGGTACCATCGTGTGTTGTCTGGAGGAGAAGCCTGGTGACCGAGGCAAGCTGGCAAGAGCCTCCGGAAACTATGCCACAGTCATCTCCCACAACCCTGAGACAAAGAAGACGCGAGTGAAGCTGCCTTCGGGCTCCAAAAAGGTCATCTCCTCTGCCAACAGAGCTGTGGTCGGTGAGTGGAAGGCAACGCTTGTATGCTGTGGGTCTCCTGTGGACAGCCAGCAGCTAGACGGGCCAGGAACCCAACTGTCTGTTTCACTCAGGGAGCTTTTTAAGCTTGAGCACAATATGTGGTCTAATTCGGGATACTTGTTAAGTGAGTGCAAGTAGTTCCTGTTTAACTCCTGGTTGGGTGTTGAATGAGAGTGGGTTCAACATGCTGGACTTAAAGTAAAGGCAGGCTTAGTTGCACTCTGAGATAACCTATATTTAGGTGATCTTTGCTTTTGTGGGCCACTTGGTTAAAGCCACAAAGTGTGTTGAAATGCATGTACTCAAGTTTGTTGGCTGTTTGACAACGTCTTTGAATCCGTGTGGTAAATCCAGTCCTGCCTGGGGGAGGCTCTTGAGGGTGTGCTCACAGAATAAGCAGAACAATGTAAGAGAAGTGGTGGGCCAGGTCAGCTGTCTCTTTGGGGTGGGGAGGAGCCTAGTGCCAGACCCTGCAAAGGGGAGGGCTTCTGCAAAGCTGTGGCTCAAGGTGGGCATTCCAGACGATGTGAATAAAGCCCTGGTTTAGCTACCCTGTAGCTGAAGAAACTGTCAGCCAACAGGCTGTGTGTGTTAGTCGCTTAGTCGTGACTCTTTGCGATCCCATGGAATTTCCTGTCCATGGAATTCTCCAGGCAAGAATACTGGAGTGGGTTGCCATTCCCTTTTCCAGGGCTTCTTCCCAACCCAGGGATTGAACTTGGGTATACTGCATTGCAGACAGATTCTTTACTGTCTGAGCCACTGGGGAAGCCCTAGCTGATAGGCTGTTGCAGGAGTTACTGCTTGGTGATGGTTTCCAGGCATTTTTGAGGCTCCTGGGATCATGTGATCCTGAACGACACCTGGTGGTGGGGCACTGGCAAGGACACACCAGGGGATGCTCTGCCTGAGGGGAGTGTCCCCCAGTGCTGGGTGGGGTGGGTGATACATCTCCCTGAGTCTCCTGGTCTCCAACAGGTGTGGTGGCTGGAGGTGGCCGCATTGACAAGCCCATTCTGAAGGCCGGCCGTGCCTACCACAAGTATAAGGCAAAGAGGAACTGCTGGCCACGGGTGCGGGGTGTGGCCATGAATGTAAGTAGCCCAGAAGTGGACAGTGGGGTCAGTATTCAGTGTATGAGGCCTGTGAGACTGGGTGGACAAGTTCCTTCCTGGAGTGTCTCCTCTTTATGGTGGGAGATCTGTGGTGTGAGGTAGCTGATAGTTTGTAAGCGCAGACCGGTTGAATCTGCCAGTTCCCAAGCCCTCCTGAGGTAGATGAGGGTCAGCCCCACCTCACCATCATCTCTTTTCTTCCTGCAGCCTGTCGAGCATCCCTTCGGAGGTGGCAACCACCAGCACATCGGCAAACCCTCTACTATCCGCAGAGACGCCCCTGCTGGCCGGAAAGTGGGTCTCATTGCTGCCCGCCGGACTGGGCGTCTCCGGGGAACCAAGACTGTGCAGGAGAAGGAGAACTAGGGCTGTGGCTCAATAAAGCTTGTTTCTTTTCACAACTGAGCTGTGTGTTTCTGGTTTCAGAGGGAAGGGTCCGCTCTCCGAGGAGTGCCCTGTGCACCAGGGAACAGTGGAGGCTCTGGGAGGTGAGGCTGCTGGGTTGCTTCACACCTTGCCTCTTGTAAATCGCACCCACCCCCCCGCCCCCAACACATACAGCAGAAAATCCCACTCGCAAGGAATGTAACCTCCACGTCTCCTGTTCATTACCTTCAACTTGTCTTGAGGGTCTGGGTGCTATTGGGTGTGAATGGTGCCCCTGGTGCCACAGGCTGAGGGCCAGGGTGTTCTGTCCTGCAGTGGAAGGACCAGACGGGCTTCCTTTTTTGCGATGGCTCACCTGCACCTTGTCTGGAACTTAAATGATAGACTGGTCAAAGCTGATAGGGCCATGCTGGCTTGGGCACCAATGTGGGTTGGGGGCTCATAAGTGACAGGACCACGTGCTTCCACAGGCCAGCTAGAGTGCCCTGCCCCTGGTGGATCTGCTTGTGAGCTGATGTGAAAGCAAGAGCTGCAAGCCACTGTGGGTAACTGACCACAGGAGTGACTGGTAAGCAGACAGTGAGAGGTAAGGTAATGGTAAGGGGACAGTAAGGGTGGGTGGTGGGTGGCTGGCTGAGGAAGGATCCCCTCAGTAGCCTGGGTGGAGGGCACTGGCAGCCACCTTCCTAAGTGGCACACAGCAGCTGGTCATCTTGGCTATCTTGGGATGCTGTGCGGCAGGGTCCCTTGGTAACAGGTGTCACTGGTTCCAGGTGTCTGTGTTCTCATGGTCCATGCCTGTTGCTAGTGTGAACTTCAGTTTTGGTCTTGCCTTTCTGGGGCCCCACCTGCCCTCAGCCACCCACACCTAGACAGCGACCCTTTGTTGCTGAGACCTCTGTCATGAGAGGACTGTAAGCTTCTTCCTGGAGAAAAGGGCACTGGACATGTTTGCCAGGACATAACTTGCTTTACTGGGTAAAGCCTGGGGCTTTGTCCAGGGGGCTGGCAACAGGGAGGGTTTGCTCCAAGAGCATTAAGGCCCCATTTACAGGCATTGGTGCTGGGGGCAGAGGTTTAAAACAAGGGCTGTTCTGACCAGTGTGTGTGTTAGTTGCTCATTAATGTGTGAATCTTCACGACCCCATGGACTGTAGCCCCCTAGGCTCCTCTGTCCATGGGCTTTTCCAGGCAAGAATATGGGAGTGGGTTGCCATTCCCTTCTCCAGGGGATCTTCCCAACCCAGGGATGAAACCTGCTTTGCAGGCAGATTCTTTACTGTTTAAGCCACCAGGGAAGCATTTTCATTTTCTGAGTGATCACATGGCCCTGAAGAAGGGTGTACTTTTCTGCCTTTTAGTTCAGTTGCTCAGTCATGTCTGACTCTTTGCAACCCCACGAACCGCAGCACGCCAGGCCTCCCTGTCCATCACCAACTCCCAGAGTCCACCCAAGCCCATGTCCATCGAGTCGGTGATGCCATCCAGCCATCTCATCCTCTGTCATCCCCTTCTCCTGCCCTCAACTCTCCCAGCATCAGGGTCTTTTCCAAATGAGTCAGCTCTTTGCATCAGGTGGCCAAAGTATTGGAGTTTCAGCTTCAGCATCAGTCCTTCCAATGAACACCCAGGACTGATCTTTAGGATGGACTGGTTGGATCTCCTTGTAGTCCAAGGGACTCAAGAGTCTTCTCCAACACCACAGTTCAAAAGCATCCATTCTTCGGTGCTCAGCTTTCTATATAGTCCAATTCTCACATCCGTACATGACCACTGGAAAAACCACAGCCTTGACTAGATGGATCTTTGTTGACAAAGTGATGTCTCTGCTTTTTAATATGCTGTCTAGGTTGGTCATAACTTTCCTTCCAAGGAGTAAGTGTCTTTTAATTTCATGGCTGCAATCAATCTGCAGTGATGTTGGAGCCCAGAAAAATAAAGTCAGCCACTGTTTCCACTGTTTCCCCATCTATTTGCCATGAAGTGGATGGGACCGGATGCCACGATCTTAGTTTTCTGAATGTTGAGCTTTAAGCCATTTTTTTCTCTCTCCTCTAACACTTTCATCAAGAGGCCCTTTAGTTCTTCACATTCTGCTTTTAGCTTGTAAAGAAAAGGGCCTTCCTGATCTTAGTTGTAGTGCCTTGAGTGGCTGTCTAGGGAGAGTGTCACTGCAAAGAAATTTTGGAATCTTGAGCACCAAAAGCCTTCGCCTAGCCTTCGTTGCAAAGCGTCGGGGTCGTGAGTCCAGACTGCCAACTGGCGGCAGCCTTTGGAGCCAAAGTTTAGCTTGTATGTTGCCTGGCAAATCCCATGGACGGCTCCTCCGTCCATGGGGTCGCTAGGAGTCGGACAGGACTGAGCGACTTCACTTTCACTTTTCACTTTCATGCATTGAAGGAAATGGCAACCCACTTAAGTGTTCTTGCCTGGAGGATCCCAGGGACGGGGGAGCCTGGTGGGCTGCTGTCTCTGGGGTCGCACAGAGTTGGACACGACTGAAGCTACTTAGCGGCAGCGGCAGCGGCAACGGCGGCGGCGGCAGCAGCAGCAGCAGCCGACGGCTGACCACCGAGACGCGGAGTCCTGTTCCCAGAGCGACCGGAAGGCGCCTCCTGCCAGTATCTCGGAGGAGGAATCGTCACTTCCGGTCAGGTTCAAGTCTTCAGGGCTTAGGGAGTAGGCGGGGCCTGGTCCGTCAGCCGCTGTTGGGCGGTGCTGAGGTGAGGGTGGGAGGTTGGGGACGGGGGCGGCCGCGGGGTGCCCGGGACGCGGGGTGGGGACGTCCCCTCGACTCCAAATCTGCCGCTGAGGGTCCACCCGAAGGCCTCGAGTCCCACTGGTCCCTCCCGGCTGGGGTCGTTCCTCGCCGGGCCCCTCTACCGTGGTGGAGCTTCCGTCACCGGCCCCAAGCCCGTCCTGGTCTCTCCACCGGACTTCCCTTCTGGGTCTTCCCAAGGGGCTGCTTCCGCGGAGTGAGATGCTGCCGGTAACCGAGCGCTGCGCGCGCCGGCCTCGCCCTACCGTGGCCCTTCTCCACCTCCGCCTCCTGACTCCGGGGCCTCCAGCTGGCCCGCGCGCAAGCCCCTGTCACCTCCCGCAGCAGCCGCCTCCCCATTCCCCCTGCGGGCCCCGCCCCCCGCACGTTTCTCCGTCACCCGTGTCAGCTTCTGGCGCTCTGAGACCTTTCTGTTCTGTTTCTCTTCTCAGAGGCTTTTATTCAAGGTTTGAAACCTTTTTATTTGCCCCATAGGTTTCTGTTTTTAATATGTCGCTTTAAAAAATGCTTTTTGCTTGTACACAGATATGCAGGAACATCCTTGTGCGTCTTTTGTGCATTAGCAAGAATTTCTAAAGGGCACGTACCTTCAATTTGGTTTCCTGTCCCAGGGCTTCGAAGAGTTTCAGCTCTGCCAGGTAGGGCCAGGTGGGTTTCCAGAGTGACTAGCAGACTGTCTGCGGGACTCTGTGAGTCCCTGTTTCTCAGGCCTTCGTGTGTTCAGTCTCGCAGTCGTGTCCCGACTCTTTGTGACCCTATGGACTGTAGCCCACCAGACTCTTCTGTCCATGGGATTTTTCCAGGCAAGAATACTAGAGTGGGTTGCCATTTCCTTCTCCAGGGGATCTTCCCCACCCAGGGGTCAAACCCGCGTCTCCTGAGTCTCCTGCATTGCAGGCAGATTCTTTACCACTGAGCCATGGGGGGAAGTGCAGCGGTAGATATTGTGAAGCATTTTATATATTTTCCATTATCTGTGGTGATGAGAAGTCTTATTCTAATTTGTGTTTTCCTAATTCTTAATTACGCTGAAAATCTTCAGATGTTTATTGGACAGTTTGATTTCTTTATATAATTTATTAGGTTTCATCCTGTGCTTACTTTGTGTGTGTTGAATGGCCTTATTTTTTATTTTTAAAGAATTATTATTTTTGGCAGCATCGCGTCTTCGTTGTGGCATGCATGATCTCCCTTGAGATCAGCTGGCTTCTTTTTAGTTGAAGCGAGTACTCGGTAGTTGCGGTGCTTGGCCTCAGTTGGGCAGCGAATGTGGGCTCTTAGTTCCTTGACCAGGGCCCAGAATTGAACCCAGGCCCTCGCAGTGAAAAGCACAGAGTCCTAACCACTGGACCACCAGGGAATACTGGTTTAAATATTGATTTTTGTTTGTTTCTTTTTGTATTTTTAAATATATCCTATGTATATCTTTTATAGTTGCTGCTGTTTAGTTGCTTAGTCGTTTCCAACTCTTTGCGACCTGGTAGACTGTAGCCCCACTCCAGTACTCTTGCCTGGAAAATCCCATGGATGGAGGAGCCTGGTGGGCTGCAATTCATGGGGTCGCTAAGAGTCAGACACGACTGAGCGACTTCACTTTCACTTTTCACTTTCATGCATTGGAGAAGGAAATGGCAACCCACTCCAGTGTTCTTGCCTGGAGAATCCCAGGGATGGGGGAGCCTGGTGGGCTGCCGGTCTATGGGGTTGCACAGAGTTGGACACGACTGAAGCGACTTAGCAGCAGCAGCAGCAGACTGTAGCCCATGAGACTTCTCAGTCCATGGGATTAACCAGGCAAGAATACTGGAGTGGGTAGCCATGTCCTTCTCCAGGGGATATTCCTGACCTGGATCAAACCTGCTATATCCTGCACTGACAGGCAGGTTCTTTACTGCAGAGCCACCTGGGAAGCCCATAACTTTTATTAAGTATGTTTGAAAATATCTTCTCTCATCATGCTATTTGCTTTTAATTTTGTGGTGTCTCATACAGGAGTTTTTTTTGATAAAGTAAAATTAAGCAATTTTTTCTGTTTGGATAGTGTGTTTTCCATATTATTTTCCTATAATAGCCATAAACATTTTTAAGAAACAGAACTTCAGCCTGTCTGAGATACCTTTTTGTGTGCCGTGGAAGGCAGGATCTAATTTTACTTGCCTGTGGAAAATCAGTTGTGCCAGTCCCATTTATTGAATGGTTCATTGCTGTTAACATTGCAAGTGTGTTGTAGTGTATGCATGGAGCTTATATAGGAGAGTTCAGCATTTTTGGATTTTGATACCCAGTTGAGCATGATCCTGGAATCAGTTCCCTATGGACAGTTAGGGACAACTGTATTTCACTTTTATGACCACAGCCCTATGATAAGACTTGCTATCTGGTAGGGCATGGCTCTGCCTGAGTTCTTTGGCATTTCCTTGGTTAATCTTAGGTCATGACTCATGATAGTCATTGTGCTCAGATATCATGATATGTTCTGTTTTGTCTTTGGCTGCACTGGGTCTTCCTTGCTGCTTGGACTTTCTCTAGTTGCGGTGTGCAGTCTTCTTGCAGTGGCTTCTCTTGTTGTGGAGCCTGGGCTCTAGGGCTTGTGGGCTCAGTAATTGCAGCTCTTGGGGTCTAGACTGAGCAGGTTCAGTAGTTGTGACACATGGGCTTAGTTGCCCCTTGGCACGTGGGATCTTCCCAGGCTAGGGATTGAACCTGTGTCTCCTGCAGGTGGATTCCTAATGACTGGATCACCAGGAAAATCCTATTGCAATTTTGATTGTATAGAATTAATAGATTCATTTGGGGAAAATTGACATTTTTATATTGAGTCCTCCTGTTTATGAACACTGTCTACTTCTTCATAGGTGTTTTTTGTTTTTTTTAGTGTCCTTCAGTAAAGTTTTGTTCATAAGCATGTAGTTTTGGTAGGTGTTGTGAAAGCTGTTTTTTGGTTGCTGATTACTAGTACACAGGAGTGATATTAACTAGCCTGTTGACCTTCTATATGGCAGTCCTGTTGAACTTTATCATCCCAACACTTGGCTAATACTCCTGTATTTTTTATGTAGATGGTCTTATCATTCTCAAATAATGATGATTTTGTCTATTCTCTTCCAATCTTTATGGCTTGTGTTTCTTTTCTTTTCTGGTCAAGCGATAGCATTCAGGATCTCAGTTCCCCGACCCAAGATCGGACCTGTGCTCCCTAACCACTGAACTATGACATCTGCTTCTTTTTCTGTGACTTAATGTACTGACTGGGGTCTTTGGTGCATTGTTACAGCAGCGGAGTGAGGAAGCAAGCATCCCCATCTTGTCACTGACCAATGCACACACTTCTGTTGTGTTACTTTAGGGTTGCTACCAACCAGACTTGGGTGCTGGGACTGCCAGGGGCTAGGCTTGCACTCTGAAAACCATTGCTGTATGTGTGATATGTAGAGTTGTGTTCCCTTTTTTGTTCTTTAAAATATTGTGTCCTTTTCCATCTCTTCCCCTTCCCCACATTGGACTTGCCAGATGTTATTAGCATTTTCAAAGAACCAAGGTTGAGATTATTTTCTTTAAATCATGTTTATTTTCTTCATCTTCTTTCCTTGAGTTGCTTTCTTATTCTGTGTCTGGTCTCTTGTTTAATGCTTAGATTATTCTTTCAATCCCCTTGTTAAAATAAATGTGTTAAGGATGCCCATTTTTCCTCAGGTAAGCTTTATTTCCATTTTCCCTTCAGTCTCTGTTCTTATGTTTTTCTTGAAGGGGTACTTTTAAAAAATTAATCAGATAGTAGGACCACAATATGAATGTTTGCCAAAAGATACCAGTCTTTGGAATTTTTTGAAACTTTCTTTTTTTGCTTGGTATGTGGTATTTCTTATAATACTCAGTGTACATTTTGAAAAAAAAATGTGTATGTATTCTCTATGCTTTAAGTAGGTATTCTCTACTTGATCCACTCACTTCTGAGGAAAGTGTGTTAAACTCTCTCATTGCAGGGGAGGGTTTGTATGTTTCTTATCAGCACTGCACTTAGCTCTGATTATACTTTGAGGATTTGTTGGTAGACACATGTGGTTATAATTACAGCTTTTTGGTGGATTTTTCCTATTATTAACGTGTAGTGTCTGCTTTTGTTCCTAATAATGATTATTGGTTTGAGTTTTTTTTATTTTTATTTTTTTTTTGAGTTTTGTTTTGATTGGTATAAATATTGCTAAACCATATGCAGCAATGCATATTGAGTTTGCAAATAGTGTGCCAAAGGGAGGAAGCCAGCGCAGAATGTAGAAGGCATAGCTAGTCTGGTGGAGTCCCCAGGGCCCTGGTCTGTGCTGGTGAGAGGAGGGTAGCGGCTCTCCCTTGGGAGGTGAGGAAGCAGGCAGAACCCGCAGCTGCCAGAGGGCTGACGGCTGGTTCTGTCTGCTGAGCCCCTTGACCAGTGTGGTCGGGATTTGTTGACTTTCCTGTATAAATGTTTTACTCCAATAAAGAGCTTTAAAAATACAGAGAAGGTAAATATAGCTATTGTAGCTTTATTTTAATTACTGTTTCTTTGGTCTGCCTTATGTTTAGCCTTTCTGTGTATTTTATTTTAGGTTATATAGGTGCACTTTGTGTATCTACTTGGGGAGTTTTTTGCGTCCAGTAGGTGAGTTTAATCCTTTTGCTTCAGTTACCCATCCATTGGACTTACCTCTGCTCATTTTGTATCTTTTGGCTCCTAATCTTTGTCTTTGCTTTTCGCCTTCTGTTCAATTTTTTTAACTTCCCTTTCCTTCTCAGCCCTTAATGTGTTATCTTTATTCTTTCATATAAAGTGAATGACTCTCCATTTTCCACCTGAATGAGATAACTCTGTGCCTGGGAGGAGGTAGGGGCAGATGATCTGAAATGTTGCACGTGTCTGCAGGGAGCAGAGTCTGCTTGGGAGGCCGAGTGCTGAGGCCAACTGCGGGAGGGGCCAGGCAGTGACTGGCTCCTGCATCCATCCATCCCAGGAAGCCCAGGGTACCAGGGGATGGCAGCTTTGGATCTGTGTGCCCTGCCTCAGGTGAGCGTCTGTCCTCCCTGGGAGGCGGGAGGTCTTCTCCCAGGGCTTCCCTGTCTACTCAGCCTTAGCAAACTGTCAGGCTTCTCTGGTGTGGGATGCTGAGGGGTGCTGAGTAGAGGAAGGGTGACCTTGGATTTGCCTAGCCTCCCTGAATGGGTTGGCTCAGCAGCCAAAGGGTCAGGGCCCACGCCTCCCCCCACTACTCCAGGCCACACATGGGGGGTCAGGCCTGTAGTTACCTCTGTGCTACTTCTGTAGCCCAGGGCCCAGCCTGAGGCATGCCTGGGCCTCAGCAGCTCCTGTTGTTACAGGCTGAAGTGACCTTCGAGGATGTGGCTGTGTTCCTTTCGCAGGAGGAGTGGGGCCTTCTGGGCCCTGCTCAGAAGGGCCTCTACAGGGAAGTGATGCTGGAGACTTACAGGAACCTGGTATCGCTGGGTGAGCCCCCTCGCTGGGATGCAACTCAAGGAACAGCCCTGGGGGCTGAGGGCTGAGCAGGGGCTGGCTGGGGGCCTCCCCCTGAGTTCAGAGATGTATTACTGATTCTGGTCCCAGGCAAGCCTGTCTGCACAGCAGAGGGCCCCCGGTGGGGCTTGGTTAGGCGGCCCCAGATGAGACTGCCTCCCTTCCCCAGGCCCAAGGCAGATGCGCCTCCTGATGGAGAGAGCCCTTGTGCTCAGATCTTCAACTGCATGCCCACGCCCACCCCTCCAGGGAGTATCCAGACTTCCTGTCACCCCTGCATGTGTATGTCCTCTCCCTTGGCAGTCCCGGGTGAGCCCGCACTGTGTCCGTGGCACCCACCCCAGGCCCCGTCTCCTTCCCAGGAGCTGGACTTGCAGGTCCCAAGCCGGCGGTGATTGCACAGTTGGAGCAAGGAGATGAGCTGTGGGTCCTGGACATGCATGGGGCAGAGCAACCAAGCGTCAATGGCTCAGGTGCGTGGGGGGCTGCCTCCCCAATCCACCTGCTGAACAAGCGTGTGTGGAGGCCCACAGAATGTGGTACCAAACTGACTCATGGGTTTGGAGGAAGATGGGCAGTACAGCGGCCCTGGGAGCGGCCTCTGCCAAAACCTGGGTGCTTTTTCTTTTAATTGAAATATAGTTGATTTACAGCATTCTGTTAGTTTCAGGTGTACAATTTAGTGATTCAGTATTTTTACAGATTATATTCCTTTTTTTTTTTTTTTTAAAAGATTATATGCCTTTTAAAATCATTACAAAATAACAGCTGTTTCCCCCATGTGGTACAGTATCTTTGTTGTTTAGTTATGGGGTAATTCTTGAGCTGAATCTTGTAGAAGGGTGAGAGGGGGCTGTGTTGATGGAGGAGAAGAGGGGAGGACACCTGGGCATGCCCTGAGGGACCCCGTGGAGCCCTGCTCTCCAGAGTCCTGCCTTCCAAGGAGCATCAGGTGGTCAGACGGGGCCACAGGGAAGAGCATCACTTCATCACCCTCCTCTAAGTTAACCTACTGGATGGTTATAGACTTTTACAGGAAAGGGAGGGGGTACACATCACCCTGGATTTCAGCACCCAGATGCAGATGTGTGCTGGTGTGCGCCTGCTGTCTCTTTCCCAGTGGAATCTAGGCCACACCCGCATAGACCTCACTTCCTAGCAGGAATGCAGTGACCTGTGCGCATTGCTGGGTTGCTGATTTTTCACTGAACGCACTTCTGTTTCTGTGTCCCTGTGCTCACTGGAGGTACTTGGGAAGGCTGTTCTCTAGACTCACTGCGGCAGATGACCTGAGAGTGTTGTCCTGCAGTGTCTGCCTAGTGTCCCTGGAAGGAACTGTTGGCTCAAAGGACTTGAATTTCTCTTCTGTAAATTTGTTTCTTCAGATATAAATATTTACAGAAATGAGACAAATCCTATTTACAGCTCAGTGAGTTTATACAAACAGTCCACCCACCAGATCAAAATAGGGAACATTCCTAGTTCCCTGGGAGACCACAGGGCCACCTCTGTCATCTCCCATAGCTCCCCTGGGCCTCCTCTCTGACTCCTGCAGGGCAGGGCTGCCGTGTTGTATGCAGTTTGTTTGGTCTCTTCACCATTTGCTGTTCTGTCATGAACATACCACAGAATATTTTCCACTATACTTCTGCAGGGCATTTGGTTGTCCCCACCTTGGGCCTGTTGTGTGTGTGTGTGTGTCTTGGCTCACAGAGAACAAGTTTCTGATGAGCATGTTCCTGCACGTGGAGTCACTATGTGTCTTGTCAGGGAAGGAAGGGTGGACACAAGGCCTCAGATGAGGGCATCCTCTGTGGCGTCTGGAGTGTAAGTGCTGGTGGCTCACGGGTGGTCTCTCAGGACCCTGGAGAGACCCCTGAGAATGGACGTGGCCTGTGTGCTTGTCACCCTAATCCTCAGTTAGCACAAGCTGTGCTCTCTGTGCTCCTGGGGAGGCAGCCGGTTTCCCACCATGGATGTTGGGGTGGATCAGCTGCTTCTTCATCAGATATCCTTAGTGTCCTCTGGGGCCCCTCCTTGCTCTGGTTTCGGTGATGCTGTGAAGCTTCCATCTTCCGTCCTTTTGGGACTAGGACGGGTATCCTGCAGCAGGCTCTGTGTGCAGGAAAGGTTGGGTATTAAGAGTTGGGCGGATGCTTGCACTGCCCTGTGATTGCAGCCCTGGGCAAGGCTTTTAGCCTCTGACTGTCAGGCTCTCGTGTCTGCATGACATTGGAGATGGTGGAGCTGGTAGTCCACAGGTGGTTGGCAGCATCTTTTACCTTCCTTCCAGAGTCAGAACAGGAGACCTTGAGGTGTTCTGTTTGTTGTTTCAGCTCATGGGACCAGGACTGAGAACCAGGAGGTCACTTCAGGAGAAATGCTGTTTGGGAGAGAACTGGACCCACTCAGGGGGAGTGTTCTCCGGGGACCTGAGCCAGGAGAAGCCCATGAGCATGTCAGGGAGCCAGAGGGGCGCCTGGACAGGCCTGGGGAGCAGAGAGGCCCCAGGCTAGTCACACTGGCCAATGAGGAATATGGCCTGGAGTCTGGAGGAAACCTCAGGTCGCGGTCAAGGCCTGTCCCTGATCAAAGACCTCACAAATGTGATATATGTGAACAGAGTTTTGAACAGAGATCATACCTTAATAACCATAAACGTGTACACAGGTGCAAAAAAACAAATATAGTTCACGATTCAGGGGAAATTGTCCCTGCGAATTTAGTTGTTAAAGAAGATCAGAAAATTCCTGTTGGGAAAAGATTGTATTATTGTGGTTGTTGTGGGAAGGCCTTCAGGTACTGCGCTAACCTTGTCAAGCACCAGCGACTGCACAGTGAAGAGAAGCCCTACAAGTGTGAAGAGTGCGGGAAGGCCTTCCACCAGAGCTGTGAGCTCATCAGTCACCGGAGGATGCACTCTGGAGAGATCCCCTACCGTTGCGATGAGTGCGGGAAGACATTCAACCAGAGGCCCAACCTCATGAAGCATCAGAGGATCCACACGGGGGAGAAGCCCTACAAGTGCAGCGAGTGCGGGAAGCACTTCAGTGCCTACTCCTCCCTCATTTACCACCAGAGGATCCACACAGGGGAGAAGCCCTACAAGTGCAGTGACTGCGGGAAGGCCTTCAGTGACGGCTCAATCCTCATCCGGCACCGTCGGACCCATACCGGAGAGAAGCCGTACGAGTGCAAAGAGTGTGGTAAAGGCTTTACCCAGAGCTCCAATCTGATCCAGCATCAAAGAATTCACACTGGGGAAAAACCCTATAAATGTAATGAATGTGAGAAAGCCTTCATCCAAAAAACCAAGCTTGTTGAACATCAGAGAAGCCACACCGGAGAGAAGCCCTATGAGTGTAATGACTGTGGCAAAGTCTTCAGCCAGAGCACCCACCTCATCCAGCACCAGAGGATCCACACGGGAGAGAAGCCCTACAAGTGCGGTGAGTGTGGGAAGGCTTTCCACAACAGTTCCAGACTCATCCACCACCAGAGGTCACACCACGGAGAGAAGCCATATAAGTGTGCTGATTGCAAGAAGGCCTTCAGCCAGGGCACGTACCTCCTGCAGCACCGGAGGATCCACACTGGGGAGAAGCCTTACACGTGTGGTGAGTGCGGCAAAGCCTTCCGGCACAGCTCCAACATGTCCCAGCACCAGAGGATTCACCTCCGGGAAGACTTCTCCCTGTGACGGTCGGGAGGCCCAAGGTTTGTGGTGCGCTTCCCCCACGTGACCACCCTCTGTTTACTTACTGTCCACATGGTGTCACAGGTGAACAAGCACTTCTAATTTTAAAAAACCTCTTTCTTAAAAGCAGTGGATGTTCATTTTAGAGAAATTGAGTGGAAAAAGGTAAGCAAAAGGGAGAAGCCCTGTGGCCTACCCTTAGAAAGAGAACTCCCTACTATTGCAATCAGCGTAGGTTGTGTCCAGACACTCAAATAGCATCCACAAGAGAAGTACTGTGGGACTTGGGAGAGCAGCTCCTGTTTCCTCAGTCCTGGATAACTCATACTGGAGAGTTCTACGTGTT
This sequence comes from Bubalus bubalis, assembly GCF_019923935.1. Taxonomy (NCBI): domain Eukaryota; kingdom Metazoa; phylum Chordata; class Mammalia; order Artiodactyla; family Bovidae; genus Bubalus; species Bubalus bubalis. Next base: position 81,666,471 of record NC_059171.1, read on the forward strand.
TATGTGGTTTTACACCTTGTAAATTTTAAAACAGCATGTTGTTCATACTTTCCTATGTCACTTAATAGAGTTGTGCCTTTTTTATTGTGGTAATAACATTGTGTGTTAGTCACTCAGTCGTGTCTGACTCTTTGTGACCCCATGGGTTGTAGCCCGTCAGGCTCCTCTGTCTATAGGATTCTCCAGGCAAGAATACTGGAGTGGGTTGCCATTTCCTTCTCCAGTAAAAACATTACGTTTACCATTTTAACCATTTTTAAGTGTACAACTCAGTGGTATTAGATACATTCACAGTGTTGTATGACCATCAGCAAATCTGTTTCCAAAACTTTTTTATTACAGACAGAACCTCTGCACTCCTCCCCTTTTCCTTATTCTCTCTCTTAAGAATTTGCTTACTCTGAAGTACCTCGTGTAAGTGAGGTCACACATCTGCCTTTGTGTCCTGGCTCATCTCACCCAATGTAAGGTCTCTTCACAGCTGAAGTGTACTCCATTGTTTGCAGACACCATGTTTTGTTCACCCATCATCTGTTGATGGGTTACGGGTGTTTCTGCTTGTTGACTTTGTGCATAATGCTGCTGTGAACATTGGTGTACAAATCTGTGCTTGTACTTTCCATCCTTCCAATACTTTGGGAGTATATTCCCAGGAATAAAGTTGATGGATCATATGATCTTTTAAGTTTTTGAAGAATGACCAAACTTTCCCACAATGGCAGTGTCATTGTACATCCCCACTGTCAGTTCATGAAGGTTCCAGTTTCTCCAGGTCTTCCTCAATACTTGTTGTTTTCCATTGTTTTGATAATTGTCATCCTGAATGTGAAGTGGTATCTCATTTGCTTTTGGTTTGCATTTCCCTGATGACTAATGACATTGAGCATCTTTTCATGTGCTTATTGACCCTTTATTTCTATGTCTTCTTTGGAGAAGTGTCTATTTAGACCCTTTGCCCATTTTTGAATTGGGCTGTTTCTTTTTGTTGTTGAGGTGTAGTAATTCTTAATGTATTTTGAAGGGTAGTCTTTAATTTTCCCTTTTTTTTTAAAAAAAAATATACTTTACTGAAGTATAGTTGACTTACAGTGTTTCAGGTGTACAGCAGGGTGATTCAGTTGTACAGATACACATATTTTTGAAATTATTTTCCATCAGAGGTTATACAAGATGTTGACTATAGTTCCCTATGCTATACAGTAAACCTTTGTTGCATGTCTGTTTTTTAATTAGAAATCTAGCTTTCCATTCATATTAAAGGGGTAATCTTTACAAGATTAATAATGCTTGCAAATATTTTCTCATTCTATGAGTTTTCTGTCTACTCTGTTGATAGTGTCCTTTCATTCACAATAGTTTTTAATGTTTATGAAGTTCAACTTATCTAGGGCATCTCTGGTGGCTCAGTAGTAAAGAATCTGCCTGTCAGTGGAGGGGACATGAGTTCGATTCCTCATCTGGGAAGACACCCACATGCCCCGGAGCAACCAAGCCTGTGTGCCAAACTCTTGAGCTTGTGCTCTGGAGCTCACTTGCCCTAGAGCCCCTGCTCTCCGACAAGAGAAGCAATGAGAGACGCCTGCACACAGCGGCTCGCTGCAACTAGAGAAAAAGCCCGCACAGCAGTGAAGAGCCAGCACAGCCAAAACAAAAACAAAAACTTACCTGTCTTTTCTCTTGTTGCCTCTGCTTAGGGTATCATATTCAGGAAATCATTATTAAATCCAATATTATGAAGATGTGCCCTATCTTTTATTCAAAGAGATTTATAGTTTTAGGTCTTATGGTTTGGTCTTTGATCTGTTTTGAACTAATTTTTTATATATCTTGACAGGTAAGGGTCCAACTTTACAATCTTTTGCGTGTGGATATACAGTTTTCCCTATAACATTTCTTGAAAAGCTTTTTTTTTCCCCACCCACAGAATGGTGTGTTAGCTCAGTCTGCCATAACAAAATATCACAGACCAGGTGGATTAAAATCCAGAAGTTTATTTCTCACATTTCTGGAGGCTGAGAAGTCCAAGACCAGTGTGCTGGCTGATTTAGCTCCTGGTCAGGGTTCTTTCCCAGGCTAAAGTACAGCCACCTCAGTGTGTCCTCACTTGGTGGAGAGAGATGTCAGGTGTCACTTTGCTGGCAGGAGAATGAAGCCTGTGATTAGAGGGTTAAAAACCTCCACCTCTAGGGAGCGGGGTTGGGCTAGAGGTTGAACTGATGGTGTCTGTGAAGGAAGCTTCCATAGAAACCAACAGAGCTTCTGGGTGGTGAGCACGGAGTTCCACGCCTTTCCTCGTGCCTGGCACTCTGTATCTCATCTGTCTGTTATTGACATCCTAGTGATAAACTGGTAATCTAGTGAGTAAACAAGTTTTCCTGAGTTCTGGGACCCACTGTAGCAAGTTAACTGAACCCAAGAAGTGGGTCACGGGAAGCTGATTTGTAGCCAGTTGGTCAGAAATACAGGTAACAACCTGGACTTGCAACTGGTGCGTGAAGCAGAACTGGGTCTTGTGAGGTTGAGCACTTTCCTGTGGAATCTGACTCTGTCTGGGTAGATAGCATCATAACTGAGTTGAATTTTGGACATGCTGCTGACATCCAAGAATTGCTGTTGGTGTGAGGAAGCCAAGGTGCGCACACATACACAGACACACACTCACTCACTCTTTGGAACTGGATCCAGGAACTCCTTTTGCAGAGATGACATAAATTTTGGGCCTAATCAACTCGGTGGGCAGTAGAGCCATTCTCCGGAAAGCAGAAGACAGATTTAGGGACTAATCAGATGTTGTGGACATGTCAAGTGTGAAATGTTTGTGAAACACCAAAGCAGAGATGCTGAGTAGGCAGGTGGGCTCTGGGTATCTGTCTAGTCTGCAAGTTTGGGAGACACTACCAAAGACGGCATCACAGTCACAAGAGAATTAAGCCACCGTGAAAACCCAACTGAATGCAGAAGTCCTGGGACTATCACCTGGAGCAGCTGACATCAGAGCCTGCCCAGAGAGTCAGTGCTGGTGTTTGGCTGGGATTCTTAGGGCAGGAAGCTACCTGCTCCTCAGAACAAAGCCTGGGCTGCTGGGGGATACACTGGCTCCTTGAGGATGACACCTGCTCAGGAATGAAGGCAATACAAAGGACCAAGCCCTGGGGAGACAGCCTGGACCCAGCAGTGCCTGACACTACCTCATCTACATTTCCTGTAACAGTACAGTTAGCACACGCTTTTGCTTATCCACATTTATAAGAACAGTTTTATTACGGCAATGGGACTCAATGGTATGGCACGCCATACCACTTGAGAGGACATCCTTCCATAAGTGAGCACCAGTGTACAACTACAGCTTCCCCACTAACCCTTATTAACAATACTTACTTAGTCTGCTTCTGAGACTGTTGAGAGTCTTTTATAACAGGGGTCCCCAACCCCTGAGCCAGTACTGGTCTATGGCCTGTTGGGAACCAGGCCACACAGCAGGAGATGAAAAGACAGCGAACAAGGAAAGATTCATCTATATTTATATCCACTCCCCATTGCTTGCATTACAACCTGAGTTTTACCTTCCGCCCTCTCTGTGGAAAAACTGTTTTCCATGAAATCTGTCCCTGGTGTCAAAAAGGTTGGGGACTGCTGTTTTACAACACAGTGTGAACACTCACTTCAGTCTACTGTAGAACCATCTAAAGGAACCCCCCTCTTCTGGCAGGAAGGACATCTCAGCTGAAAACCTACAAATGGGGTCCTGGGCTTGTCAGCACCCAACATGCAGGTCTCCCATCTGCCCCACAGCATTACTGGAAAAGTGCTACACTCCACAGAAACCCCACATCACTGCACTACTCTAGGGAAGAGGCTAAAAGAAATTAAACCTAAACTCTTCATCACGAGTATCCGAGGTGCCCTTGGACCTTCCTTCTGGACGAGGTCTGCAGACCCTTCGGCTCTTCTTTCTGGCAGCCTCACCTACAGGCTGCACCTGGGCTGAGTGGGCAGCTGTAAGCGGAGAGAGGGACAGTATCAGAATTGAATAATAATAGCAAACATTAACTGCCCATAAAACTCTAACTTCACTGTAAAAATTAACTTATTGGCTTCTCAAAATTGTAAGTCCTATCATCACACACCTTTAAGAATCACAGAGAGATTCACTAACTCTACTCCCCTTGCCTCGCTAGTCCAAGCCGGAGTTCTGTGACCCGAGCCCCAGGCTTTCTCCCTGTGGCTTTCCTGAGCCCCCTCCTACTATGGCAGCCCCGCTGCTCGAGGCTTCCCCCTTTCACTGCCCAGGCTTTTTCTTTTGCCCCCTTGAACTAGGCAGTTCTTCATCAACCAGTTCTCAGCTTCTCACCAGTCCTGAGAGCCTGCAGGGCCTCGCGCCACTCGGCTTCTATCTGAGCCCTGTAGTCCCCAAACAAAGAGCGCATCAGCTGCCTCTTCCGGGGCAGAGGGGTTCTCTGGCTGCGCAAGGTTCGGATGGCTCCAAGAGCTTGTTCTTCTGCAGATGAAAACAAAGGACTAGTAACCTCTATCCTCACTTCCAACTGTCCTACCGCAAAGGCAACAATTCCATCCCTTGGCAGCACCTGAGGCCGTAGGACTGTCACCGTTTCCCTCCCCCAACTCTACAGAAGGGTCCTCACTCTGCTTAGGGGTGGGTCTCTGCATCTTCAGTCCCAGCTCCAGCTTTTCCACGCACCAGGCCAGTTCCCGAGCCAGCTGCTCAGCCTATGATGGATTGTGGGTAGTAACTGTGAGCGGGAATCGGGGCGCTGGGGCCTCCAGCCTCATCCCATAGGAACCCCAAACGCCGCATCTCATCCACTTCCCGCTGTAAATCCGGGACCACACCCACAGGTGGGCTCCCGCCCCGTACGCGCCCGGGACTTCACCCTTCCCGACTGAGGCCCGCCCTTGCCTGGGCCTCTGCGCTTAGGGGGGCTTCCTCGGGGTCCTGCTTTTCTGGGGTCTTCCCGCTTCCACTGGCAACAGACGCCCCATCCCGGGTTTTCTTCTTTTGCTTCTTGGTCCTCGAGGCAGCGTCACGGCACGTAGGGCGCCCTAAGCAGACGGACTGGCTGAGGCCTTACAGTGAAGGACTCGGGGCTTTAGGAAGCAGCCTGGGGAACCAGGGGCTGCAGGGTGCACGGGCAGTACCTGGGCCTGGGGCTGCCGCTGTCTCCCGAGCAGGATGTCCTGGAGCCTGGGGAAAGGGGGAAAGAACGAGGGTCATGAGGAGCCGCCGACCGCCCAAAGGCGGTCCCCACTTGCATACCGCTCACCGCCATGCGCTGCCGCCAGGACCGAGGAGGGCTGGGGTCCCACGCCGAATGCGCTCCCAGGGAAACAAGTCTGCGTCGCAGAGTTCCGCGGGGCGGGGGCTGTGCGCGCGGTGGGCGGGGCGCGGGCGCTCGGAGCACCGTCTGGAAGAGACCCACTCAGGACCTACTAGGTTGCAGGTGGTGGTGGTGGTGGGTTAGTCGCTCAGTCGTGTCCGACTCTTGCGACCCCATGGACTGTAGCCCGCCAGCTCCTCTGTCCCTGGGATTCTCCAGGCAAGATACTGGAGAGGTTGCAGGTACTGCTCTGGATGAAGGGACGCTACTCAAGGGAACGTACCTGCTACTCAAGGGAACCACCTGCTAGTGGGGCGGGAACAGTGGGAAAACAGGGGGCTTTAAGAACTTGCCTGCCAACACAGGGGACACGGGTTGGATCCCTGGTCTGGGAAGATCCCACGTGCCTGGGCAACAGAGCCCCCAGTCGGCAACTGCTGAAGGCGCGGAGCCTAGACCCTGAACCCTGCAACAGAAGAAGCCTCCGCAGCGAGAGGCCTGCGGCTGCAACTAGAGAGTAGCCCTTGCTGGCCACAAGTAGAGAAAGCCCGTGTGCAGCAACAAAGACCCGGCGCGCCCCAAAATACATAAATAAACAATAAAATAAAGAAGGCCCGTCAACAGACATGAATAGCTGTCATTGAGAGCGACGCTGTAACAGTGGCCCCAGCCGGGCGGGGAGTGGTCAGCGGTCCTCCGAGGACCTGCAGGCCTGGCGGGGCTGCTCTGGCAGCAGAAAGCAGGGTGGGGGCGAGCCACATGGCGAGGTGGGCGGGTCGTGGGGCCCCGGACCGCAACGCAGGCGGCTTCTGTTTCAAGAGAAGTGGAAGAGGGTGGGAGGGGGTTCGGGGCTTGCGGGAGCCCCCTCATCTCTTGGAGGAGTGTCGCAGTGTCGCGGCCTTCCCCGGACGCTGCTGTGTGGTCGGCACCATCTCCCTGCGCTTCCAGGCTCTCGGCCCAGGGCCACCCTACTGCACAGCCGCTGTTGGCCCAACACCACAGGCGTCAGGGAGTGGCTCAGGCAGTAAAAGCGGCTGCCTACAATGATGGAGACCCGGGTTCGATCCCTGGGTCGGGAAGGTCCCCTGGAGAAGGAAATGGCAACCCACTCCAGTATTCTTGCCTGGAAAATCCCATGGACAGAGGAGCCTGGTAGGCTACAGTCCATGGGGTCACAAGAGTCGGACACGACTGAGCGACTTCACTTTCACTTTCTTTCACAGGCATCAGGACAACGGGAGTGCGCGGTGCTGTTCATCATTCCTGTCAGTGAAATCTGGGTCGCTTCCTGAGGCAAGAGGATGGGCGGTATCAGAAAGTAGAGTTAACTCAGAAAGTAGAGTTTGCTCATCCCGATAGTTCCTTCAGTGTTTTGTTTTGTTTTTTTAATTTACCATTTATTTATTTTTGGCTGTGCTGGGTCTTCATTGCTGCAGGGGCTTGTCTCCAATGGTGGTGAGTGGGGACTACTCTCTAGCTGTGGTGCATGGGCTTCTCGTTGTGGTGGCTCCTCTTGTGGTGGACCATGGGCTTTAATAGTTCCAGCTCCTGGGCTCTAGAGCACAGGCTCAATAGCTGTGGTGCACAGGCTTAGTTGCCCCAGCGCAGGTGGGATCTTCGTGGATCAGGGATTGAACCCATGTCTCCTGTGTTGGCAGACAGATTCTTTACCACTGAGCCACCAGGGAAGCCCGTTTCTTTAGTTTTTAAGTAAAAATAAAAGACACATTTAACTTTATTGAACAATTTATTCACCATTTTATTCCACTACCGTCTGCAATTTTTCAGGCAACTTCATAATTTCATCTTCCTAAACATTTTATGTTTTGGAGCAAAGAATTGTTCCAGGTGACTTTTACAGTCTTCCAAGGAATAGAAATTTTTTTCCATTAAGAGAATATTGTACATATGTATACCTGTGACTGATTCATGTTGATGTATGGCAGAAACCAACACAACATTGTAAAGCAATTATCCTCCAATTAAAAATAATAAAAAAAGAATTTTTTAAAGACCAAAATAAATGGAAATCTGAAGGTGCAATGTCTGGTGAACAGGGCAGATGAATCGGAATGTCCCAGCCAAGCTCTAACAGTTTTTTCCTGATCATCAAAGAAACATGCAATCTTGAATTATCCTGATGGAAGATTTTGCATTTTCTGTTGACTAATTCTGGACACTTTTTGTCAAGTGCTGCCTTCATTTGATCTAATTGGGAGCAGTTCAGTTCAGTTCAGTCGCTCAGTTGTGTCCGACTCTTTGCGACCCCATGAATCACAGCACGCCAGGCCTCCCTGTCCATCACCAACTCCTGGAGTTCACTCAGACTCACGTCCATCGAGTCAGTGATGCCATCCAGCCATGTCATCCTCTCAAGTCCCCTTCTCCTCCTGCCCCCAATCCCTCCCAGCATCAGAGTCTTTTCCAATGAGTCAACTCTTCGCATGAGGTGGCCAAAGTACTGGAGTTTCAGCTTTAGCTCATTCCTTCCAAAGAAATCCCAGGGCTGATCTCCTTCAGAATGGACTGGTTGGATCTCCTTGCAGTCCAAGGGACTCTCAAGAGTCTTCTCCAACACCAAAGTTCAAAAGCATCAGTTTTCTTCGGCACTCAGCCTTCTTCACAGTCCAACTCTCACATCCATACATGACCACAGGAAAAACCATAGCCTTGACTAGACGGACCTTTGTTGGCAAAGTAATGTCTCTGCTTTTGAATATGCTGTCTAGGTTGGTCATAACTTTCCTTCCAAGGAGTAAGCGTCTTTTAATTTCATGGCTGCGGTCACCATCTGCAGTGATTTTGGAGCCCAGAAAAATAAAGTCTGACACTGTTTCCACTGTTTCCCCATCTATTTCCCATGAACTGATGGGACCGGATGCCATGATCTTCATTTTCTGAATGTTGAGCTTTAAGCCAACTTTTTCACTCTCCACTTTCACTTTCATCAAGAGGCTTTTGAGTTCCTCTTCACTTTCTGCCATAAGGGTGGTGTTATCTGCATATCTGAGGTTATTTATATTTCTCCCGGCAATCTTGATTCCAGCTTGTGTTTCTTCCAGTCCAGCGTTTCTCATGACGTACTCTGCATATAAGTTAAATAAGCAGGGCGACAATATACAGCCTTGACGTACTCCTTTTCCAATTTGGAACCAGTCTGTTGTTCCATGTCCAGTTCTAACTGTTGCTTCCTGACCTGCATACAGGTTTCTCAAGAGGCAGGTCAGGTGGTCTGGTATTCCCATCTCTTGAAGAATTTTCACAGTTTATTGTGATCCACACAGTCAAAGGCTTTGGCATAGTCAATAAAGCAGAAATAGATGTTTTTCTGGAACTCTCTTGCTTGTTCCATGATCCATCGGATGTTGGCAATTTGATCTCTGGTAAGAATCTCATAACAGATGACTCCCTTCCACTCCCATCACATACACAACATTATCTTCTTTGGATGAAGACTGGCCTTTGGTGTGGTTGGTGTTGGTTCATTTTGCTTGCCCTAAGATCTCTTCCGTTCCACATTACTGTATAGTATCCACTTTTAATTGCCGGTCACAATTTGTTTTAAAAACAGAAAGTTTTCATTATGTTTAAGTAGGGAATCACATGTGGAAATATGGTCAAGGTTTTTTCACTTATGTGGAACCCAAACATCAAAGTGATGAACATAACCAAGCTGGGGTAACTGATTTTCAGTGCTTGATTTGGATATTTTGAATATGTTAGCCATCTCCCCCATGCTGTAATTTGCTTGTCCTCAATTAATGTTCTTAATTTGATTGCTGCCAACTTCAACTTGTCTACCCCACTGTGGAGCATCATCCAGAGAGAAATCTCCAGCACGAAACTTCACAAACCACTTTTGACACATTCAATCAGTCCCAGCACCTTCTTCATATATTGCAAACAAATCTTCTTTTGCGTTTCAGTTGTGTTTTTTCCTTTCTTGAAATAATAAAGCATAATAGGCCAAAAATGTTGCTTTTCCCCAACATCTCTAATATTAAAATGGTTACACACAAAAAATCACTGACTTCCCTAGTTGTCCAGTGGTTAAGACACTGTGCTTCTACTGAAAGAATCACAGGTTTGATCCCTGGTCAAGGAAGTAATATCCTACAGTCTACTCACAGTGGTTGAATAGAAAAAAGAAAAATTCACCAGTTTTGGTAAGTTGTTTTAAATGCACACCCATACAACAGCTGTCACAATGCAATCTAACAAAATTGCTTAACAATGAAGTTAAAGACAACTAAGCATTACTGCTGCTGCTGCTAAGTCGCTTCAGTCGTGTCCGACCCTGTGCAACCCCATAGACGGACGCCCACCAGGCTCCCCTGTCCCTGGGATTCTCCAGGAAAGAACACTGGAGTGGGTTGCCATTTCCTTCTCCAATGCATGAAAGTGAAAAGTGAAAGTGAAGTCTCTCAGTCGTGTCCGACTCTTAGCGACCCCATGGACTGCAGCCACCAGGCTCCTCCATCCATGGGATTTTCCAGGCAAGAGTACTGGAGTGGGGTGCCATTGCGTTCTCCGAAGCATTACTAGAGCCATCTTATGGAAAAAACTGAACGAACTTTTTGGCCAACTCAAAAAGCTAACATTTTAGGTATTTATTGAGGGGTAACGAATTTTCAGGAAACTTAGCACATTGAAAATATCAAACATTCATTAACTCATAGTTTCTGAGGATCAGAAATCTAGCAATGCATAGCTGGTTGGTTCTAGCTCAGGCTTTCTCTTTAGGGAGTAATACCAAAGACGTTTTAGATGTTTTTGATTTTAATTTATTTTTTGGTAGACATATTTTAAAATAACCACAGTTAGGATGTCTCTGAGTTCTGGGAAACGAGAGTTTTAGAGGTGAGTAAATTACAGATCCTAAGGGGGTTTTCCCTGCCTTCTTTGGTTGTGAAATCTCTCTATGACTTGGCCCAGAACTACTTCCTGCAGAAGCCTTCTTAGCCCAGACATGTGTGCCTGAACTTGTGCCTCACTCCAGATGCTTCTTCTTCCACAGCCCTTACTCCCAGTCAGTCACTGAGTCCTATGAGTTTGTTGTTGGTCTGTCACTAAGTCGTGTTTGACTCTTTGTGACCCCATGGACTACAGCACGCCAGGCTTCCCTGTCCTTCACCATCTCCCAGGTCTTGCTCAAACTCATGTCCATTGAGTCAGTGATGCCATCCAACCATCTCACCCTCTGTCGTCCCCTTCTCCTGCCTTCAATCTTTCCCAGCATCAAGGTCTTTTATAACAAGCTGGCGCTTCACCTCAGGTGGCCAAAGTATTGGAGCTTCAGCTTCAGCATCAGTCCTTCCAATGAATATTCATGATTGATTTCCTTTAGGATGACAGATTTGATCTCTTTGCAGTCCAAGGGACTCTCGAGAGTCTTCTCCAACATGACAGTTCAAAAACATCAATTTTTCAGTGCTCAGCCTTCTTTATGGTCCAACTCTCACATCCATACACGAATATTGTAAAAACCAGAGTTTTGATGGTATGGACCTTTGTTGGCCGTCTCTGCTTTTTAATACGCTATCTAGGTTGGACATAGCTTTTCTTCCCAGAAGCAAGCAGCTTTTAATTTCATGGCTGCAGTCACCATCTGCAGTGATTTTGGAGCCCAAGAAAACAGTCTGTCACTGTTCCCATTGTTTCCCCATCTATTTGCCATGAAGTGATGGGACCGGGTGTCATGACCTTAGATTTTTGAATGTTGAGTTTTAAGCCAATTTTTTCATTCTCCTCTTTCACCTTCATCAAGAGGCTCTTTAGTTCCTCTTAACTTTCTTGCATATTTCTCCCAGCAATTGCCGTATATCTCCCAGCAATCTTGATTCCAGTTTGTGCTTCATCCAGCCCAGCATTTTGCATGATGTACTCTGCATGTAAGTTCAATAAGCAGGGTGACAATATACAACCTTGACATACTCCTTTCCCAATTTGGAACCAGTCCATTGTTCCATGTCTAGTTCTAACTGTTGCGTCTTGACCTGCATACAAGTTTCTCAGGAGACAGGTCACGTGGTCTGGTATTCCCATCTCTTGAAGAATTTTTCAGTTTGTTGTGATCCACACAGTCAAAGGCTTTGGTGTAGTAAATAAAGCAGAAGTAGATGTTTTTCTGGAATTCTCTTGCTTTTTCTATGATCCAACGGGTATTGGCAATTTGATCTCTGGTTCCTCTGCCTTTTCTAAATCCAGCTTGAACATCTGGAAGTTCACAGTTCATGTACTGTTGAAGCCTAGCTTGGAGAATTTTGAGCATTATTTTGTTGGCGTGTGAAAAGAGTGCAATTGTGTGGTGGTTTGATCATTCTTTAACATTGCCTTTCTTTGGGATTGGAATGAAAACTGATTTTTCCAGTCCTGTGGCCACTGCAGAGTTTTCCAAATTTGCTGGCATATTTAGTGCAGCACTTTCACAGCATTATCTTTTAAGATTTGAAATAGCTCAACTGGAATTGCATCACCTCCACTAGCTTTGTTCATAGTGAAGCTTCCTAAGGCCCACTTGACTTCACATTCCAGGATGTCTGGCTCTAGGTGAGTGATCACACCATCATGGTTATCTGGATCATGAAGATCCTTTTTGTATAGTTCTTCTGTGTATTCTTGCCACCTCTTCTTAACATCTTCCGCTCTGTTAGGTCCATGCTGTTTCTGTCCTTTATTGTGTTCATCTTTGCATGAAATGTTCCTTTGGTATCTCTAATTTTCTTGAAGAGATCTCTAGTCTTTCCTATTCTATTGTTTTCCTCTATTTCTTTGCATTGATCCCTGAGGAAGGCTTTCTTATCTCTTCTTGCTATTCTTTGGAACTCTGAATTCAGATGGGGATATCTTTCCTTTACTCCTTTGCCTTTTGATTCTCTTCTTTACTCAGCTATTTGTAAGCTCTCCTCAGACAACTGTTTTTCCTTTTTGCATTTCTTTTTCTTGTGGATGGTTTTGATAACATCCTCCTGTACAATGTTGTGAACCTCCGTCCATAGTTCTTCAGGCACGCTGTCTATCAGATCTAATCCCTTGAATCCATTTGTCACTTCCATTGTTTAATAGTAAAGGATTTGATTTAGGTCATACCTGAATAGCCTAGTGGTTTTCCCTACTTTCTTCAATTTAAGCCTGAATTTTGCAATAAGGAGTTCATGATCTGAGCCACAGTTAGCTCCTGGTCTTGTTTTTGCTGACTGTATAGAGCTTCTCCATCTTCAGCTGCAAAGAATATAATCAATATGATTTCAGTATTGACCGTCTGGTCATGTCCATGTGTAGAGTCGTCTCTTGTGTTGCTGGAAGAGGGTGATTGCTATAACCAATGTGTTCTCTTGGCAAAACTCTATTAGCCTTTGCCCTGCTTAATTTTGTACTCCAAGGCCAAATTTGCCTACTATTCCAGGTATCTCTTGACTTCCTACTTTTGCATTCTAGTCCCCCATGATGAAAAGGACATCTTTTTTTGTTATTAGTTGTAGAAGGTCATGTAGGTCTTCGTAGAATGGATGAACTTCAGCTTCTTCGGCATTAGTGGTTAAGGCACAGACTTGGATTACTCTGATATTGAATGGTTTGCCTTGGAAACAAACAGAGATCATTCTGTCATTTTTGAGATTTGACCCAGGTACTGCATTTTGGACTCTTTTGTTGACTATGAGGGTTACTCCCTTTCTTATAAGAGATTCTTGCCCACAGTAGTAGATATAATGGTCATCTGAATTAAATTTGCCCATTCTGGTCCATATTAGTTCACTGATTCCTTAAATGTCGATGTTCACTCTTGCCATCTCGTTTGACCACTTCCAATTTACCTTGATTCATGGACCTAACATTCCAGGTTCCTATGCAATATTGTTCTTTACAGCATCAGAATTTATTTTACAGGAAGAGAAGGGGATAACAGAGGGTGAGACGGTTGGATGGCATCACTAACTTGATGGGTATGAGTTTGAACAAGCCTCAGGAGTTGGTGATGGACAGGGAAGCCTGGTGTGCTGCAGTCCACGGCGTCACAAAGATTCAGACATGACTGAACAACTGAACTGAACTGAACTTTACTTTCACCACCTATCAGTTTATCTGCTAACTAATCTCCACCCCTCTCCACCATGCAACACACACTGTCTCTGGCCTGAACTGCATTCGAGTTCTCGTTCATCTCTCTGGCTGCACTTGCCTCCCTCCTGTCTTTTCTGAACCACCATGTAGTGGGAATGGTCTTTAGAAAACAAAACTGTGTTGCTCTCCTGCCTAGAAATCTTCTATTTCTTCCAGCATAAAGTCCAAGCTCCTGACTTCCAGCCAGCACATGCCCCATAAATCATACGGAGGCAACTATTTCCAGACCTGACTCTGCTCTGGCCCTGCTGATCTGCCAGCCTTCTGAGCCTCACCCCCCACCTCTCCTTACAGGCCCTCACAACCCCTACTGCCCTCTGCTTGACCAACAACCTCATTTTTCTTCCCTGGCAATATGAGCACCTGTTCAAACCCCCAGAATCAGGCAGTAGGTGTTTGCAGAACTTTAGCGAGGAAGAAGTAGAAAGTCAAGTCTTCCATGTCATCTAATCTCCTCTCCACTGCCTCCCACCCTGGTATGTAATAAAGGCTCAGAAAATGGACGGCGAGCCTTCATCTAGCTGTGCCTGGCCTTCTGCACCCCCACAGCCACTCCAGAAACCACTCCTAACGTTTCACTCTCAACCATCATGGCTGCTTCCTATCTCCTGAGACACACTAGTCTCCACTAACACAATCTTTTCATGGCACATTCCCCTAGCCTGTTTAAGATATAAATATTTATGTACAGTCAATTTTCATCATTCCTGGTAGTCTCATAAAGTAGCTGAGAACAGTGAATTAGGGAATAACAAACCACTGCTCCTGGGAGAAATGCAGTTAGGATTCTAGGAGCCTCTGGTCACAACATCTTCATCAACCAATCAATACATGACCTTCTTTTATGCGTGTTTCTCTCTAAAGACACCTTATTTGCTATATACTGTTGATTCCTAAACATTGAACTCAGCCAACAGCACTATGACTTGTACTGAGTGAAGTGTACCTAGCACATTGCTCTCTCCAAAAAGACATCACATCACCGTTCCCTTGCTCTTAGGGACATTAGATAGCACTTCAGCTCTATGCTTGAGGCAATTTTAAACAGTGAAACCCCCAACATAAACATAAAGATAAAAAAAAGTATGGCAATTAAAATACAGGCACATCTTGGAGATATGACAGGTTCAGTTCTGGACTACTGCAATGAAATGAGTGACACAATAAAAGTCACATATATTTTTTAGTTTTTCAGTGAATATAAAAGTTATTAGTCTGTGAAGTGTGCAACAGCATTATGTCTAAAAAACAATGTATGTACACTGGGAAAAATAGTGCTAAAAATGCCAACCATAATCTGAGTCTTTAGCAAGTCATGTGGTATTAAAAACATCAATTATCATTGACTGTGCATTACCATAACAAATATAACAATGATAGGTTTGAAATATTGCAAGAATACAAAAACCTGACACCCAAACAGGACGTGAGCAAACGCTGTCGGTAAGTGTGCAGTACTGTCATTCTGTCTCAGGTATTTGATGTTGTGTTAGCCGCATACACGGCAAGGAGCCTTGTGTTTTCCTGTAGACACGATCCCTTTGTCATAGTTAATACCCCCTCTTTGTCCCTGACAACTTTATTTGTTCAGATGTCAGAAATCAATTTTGATACTCCAACTTTCTTTTCATTAGTGTTAGCATGGTATGCCTTTCTCCTCCCTTTGTTTTTAATCTGTGTTTTTGTATTTAAAGTGGGTTTCTTACAGATGTGCAATTAGGTCTTCTTTTTTATCTGCTTTGGCAGTCTCTGTCTTTCAATTGGTGTAGCTAGACATTCACTTTTAAAGTGATTATTAATATGGTAGTTAGTTTTTTATTCACTACACTTGTTTTCTTTTTAGAAATCTTACCCTCTTCTCCTGTCTTCTCTGGTTTAACTGAGCATTTTATCGGATTCAATTTTTTCTACTACTTAGTATATCAATGATACTTTTAAAAGAATTTTAAGGCTTGTTTTAGAGTGTGCAGTGTGTATCAGAACTAATGTAAGTCTACCTTCAAATAACACTGCATTGCCTCACAGGCAACACAGGTACTTACAACCCAGTCCCGACTCCTCTCCTGTCCTCAGGACGCTGCTACCATCCACCTTACACAGGCGATAGTTACCCAATACACTGTCAAGACTATTACCCTGAAAACCCGTGACCTTTCGTTTTAATTAGGAATAAGACAAGTAAAAGATTTTCTTTTATGTTCACTTGTTCCTCCTCAGATCTTCTCCCTTCTGTAGGTTTCTTGTATCACTTGCTGTCTCTCTTGTTGTTCTTCAGTTGCTAAGTCATGTCTGACTCTTTTGACCCCATGGACGGAGGCACCCCTGTTCTTCTCTGTCTCCTGGAGCGTGATCAAATTCATGTCCATTGAGCTGGTGGTGCTATCTTACCATCTCATCCTCTGCCACCCCGCTTCTCCTTTTGCTTTCAATCCTTCCCAGCATCAGGGTCTTTTCCAATGAGTCAGCTCCTTGCATCAGGTGGCCAAAGTATTGGAGCTTCAGCATCAGTCCTTCCAATGAATATTCAGGGCTGATTTCCTTTAGGATTGACTGGTTTGATCTCCTTGCCATCCAAGAGACTCTTAAGAGTCTTCTCCAGCATCACAATTCAAAAATATCAGTTCTTCAGTGCTCGGCCTCCTTTATGGTCCAACTCTCACATCTGTACATGACTACTGGAAAAACCATAGCTTTGACTATATGGACCTTTGTTGGCAAGGTGATGTTTTGCTTTTTAACACACTGTCTAGATAATTCATAGCTTTCCTTCCAAGGAGAAAGTGTCTTTTAATTTTGTGGCTGTAGTCACCATTCACAGTGATTTTGGAGCCCAAGAAAATAAAATCTGTCACTGCTCCCACTTTTCCCCCCTCCTATTTGCCATGAAGTGATGGGATGCCATGATCTTAGTTCCCTTGGATGTTGAGTTGCAAGCCAGCTTTTACACTCTCCTTTTCCACCCTTATCAAGAGACTCTTTAGTTCCTCTTCACTTTCTGCTGTTAGAATGGTATCATCTGCATGAGGTTGTTGGTATTTCTCCTGGCAATCTTGATTCCAGCTTGATTCATCCAATCTGGCATTTCACATGATGTGCTCTGCATATAAGTTAAATAAGAAGGGTGACAATATACAGCCTTGATGTACTCGTTTCCCAATTTTGAACCAGCCCATTGTTTCATGTCCAGTTCTAATTGTTGCTTCTTGACCCGAATACAGGTTTCCCCAGAGACAGGTAAGGTGGTCTGGTACACCCATCTCTTTAAGGATTTTCCACAGTTTGTTGTGATCCACACTGTCAAAGGCTTTAGAATAGTCAATGAAGCAGAAGTAGATGTTTCTCTGGAAATCTCTTGCTTTCTTCATGATCCAGTGAATGTTGGCAAATTATCTCTGCTTCCTCTGCCTCTTTGAAATCTAGTTTTTACATCTGGAAGTTCTCGGTTCATGTAGTGCTGAAGCCTCCCTTGAGAATTTTGAGCATAACCTTGCTAGCGTGTGAAATGAGCACAGCTGTACAGCACTTTGAGCATTCTTTGGCATTGCCTTTCTTTGGGACTGGGAAAATTGGCCTTTTCCAGTCCTGTGGCCATTGTTGAGTTTTCCAAATTTGCTGACATACTGAGTGCAGCACTTGGACATCATCTTTTAGGATTTGAAATAGCTCAAGTGGAATTCCATCCTCTCCACTAGCTTTATTTGTAGTAATACTTCCTAAGGCCCACTTGACTTTGTATTCCAGGATGTCTGACTCCATCCTCCATGATCCACACATCATGGTTATCTGGGTCGTTAAAACCATTTTTGTATAGTTCTTCTGTGTATACTTGCCACCTCTTTTTAATCTCTTCTGCTTCTGTTAGGTACTTACCATTTCTGTCATTTATTGTGCCCATCCTTGAATGAAAGTTCTGTTGGTATCTCCAATTTTCTTGAAGAGATCTCTAGTGTTTCTCATTCAATTGTTTTCTTCTATTTCTTTGCATTTCTCACTTAAGAAGGCTTTCTTATCTCTCATTGCTCTTCTGTGGAACTCTGCATTCAGTTGGGTGTATCTTTCCCTTTCTCCTTTGCCTTTTGCTTCTCTTCTTTCCTCAGCTATTATAAAGCCTTCTCAGATAACCACTCTGTCTTCTTATATTTCTTTTTCCTTGAAATGGATTTGGTCACTGCTTCCTGTACAATGTTACGAACCTCCATCCATAGACCTTCAAGCACTCTGTCTACCTGATCTAATCCCTTGAATCTATTTATCACCTCCACTGTATAATCATAAGAGATTTAACTTAGGTCATATCTGAATGGTCTAGCGGTTTTCCCTACTTTCTTCAATTTAAGCCTGAATTTTGCAATAAGGAGATCATGATCTGAGTAACAGTCAGCTCCAGGTCTTATTTTTGTTGACTGTATAGAGCTTCTCCATCTGCAGCTGCAAAGAACACACTCAATCTGATTTCATTACTGAGCATCTGGTGATGTCCATGGGTAGAGTCATCACATTAGTGACTGGGGCATAGATTTGATTCCTGTGATGTTGAATGGGTCACCTTGGAAGGAAACTGAGATCATTCTGTCATTTTTGAGATTGCACCCAAGTATTACACTTTGGACTATGAGGGCTACTACAGTTCTTCCAAGGGTTTCTTGCCACAGTAGTAGATATAATGGTCATTTGAATTCAATTCACCAATTACCATTCATTTTTCAGTTTTCATTCCAATCCCAAAGAAAGACAATGCCAAAGAATGCTCAAAATACTGCACAATTGCACTCATCTCACATGCTAGCAAAGTAATGCTCAAAATTCTCCAAGCCAAGCTTCAACGGTATGTGAACCATGAACTTCCAGATGTTCAAGCTGGATTTAGAAAAGGCCAACATCCATTGGATTATTGAAAAAGCAAGAGAATTCCAGAAAAACATCTATTTCTGCTTTATTGACTACACCAAAGCCTTTGACTGTGTGGATTGCAGTAAACTGTGGAAAATTCTTCAAGAGATGGGAACACCAGACCACGTGACCTGTCTCCAGAGAAATCTATAAGCAGTTCAGAAAGCTACAGTTAGAACTGGACATGGAACAACAGACTGGTTCCAAATTGGGAAAGAAGGACATCAAGGCTGTATATTGTCACCCTGCTTATTTAACTTATATGCAGAGTACATTATGCAAAATGCCAGGCTGGATGAAGCACAAGCTGGAATCAAGATTGCCAGGAGAAATATCAATAACCTCAGATATGCAGATGACACCATCCTTATGGCAGAAATCGAAGAACTAAAGAACCTCTTGATGAAAGTGAAAGAAGAGAGTGAAAAAGTTGGCTTAAAACTCAACATTCAGAAAACTAAGATCATGGCATCTGGTCCCATCACTTCATGGCAAATAGATGGGGAAACAATGGGAATAGTGACAGACTATTTTTGAGGGGCTCCAAAATCACTGCAGATGGTGACTGCAGCCATAAAATTAAAAGATGCTTCCTCCTTGGAAGAAAAGTTATGACAAACCTAGACAGCATATTCAAAAGCAGAGACATTACTTTGCCAACAAATATCTGTCTAATCAAAGCTATGGTTTTTCCAGTAGTCATGTATGGATATGAGAGTTGGACCATAAAGAAGGCTGAGCACTAAAGAACTGATGCTTTTGAACTATGTTGGAGAAGACTCTTGAGAGTCTCTTGGACTGCAAGGAGATCCAACCAGTTCATCCTAAAGGAAATCAGTCCTGAATATTCATTGGAAGGACTGATGCTGAAGCTGAAAGTCCTATACTTTTGCCACCTGATACGAGGAACTGACTCATTGGAAAAGGCCCTGATGCTGGGAAATATTGAAGGTGAGAGGAGAAGGGGACGACAGAGGATGAGATGGTTGGATAGCATCACCAACTCAATGGACATGAGTTTGAGTAAACTCTGAAAGTTGGCAATGGACTGGGAGGCCTGGTGTGCTGCAGTCTATGGGGTTGCAAAGGATCAGATATGACTGAGTGACTGAACTGACTGATTTCCATTCATTTTAGTTCACTGATTCCTAAGATGTTGATGTTCACTCTTTCTATCTCCTGCTTAACTATGTCCAATTTACTTTGATTCATGGACCTAACATTTCAAGTTCCTATGCAATATTATTCTTTACAGCATCAGACTTTACTTTCACCACCAGACACATCCAAAACTGAGCATTGTTTCTGCTTTGGCCCAGCTGCTTCATTCTTTTGGGAGCTGTTAGTAATTGCCTTCTGCTCTTCCCCAGTAGCAACAGATCAACAGATGGACTTGGAGCGGGTGATAAATGTTGGCATCCTAACCTGGTGAGATGTGGGCACTTTCCCTGGATGTGGAGCAGAGAGGAAGCTCCTTCTCAGTCGCACCTCAGCAGAGCATCCGTCATGCTGAGCTGGGCGGGTGTGCAATGAGCCATGGTTCAGATGCCACACACTCTTGCTTTTCTGACCAAGTTTTAGTAGATTTTGTTGAATAAACATTTCTTAATTTGCTATTCACCCTTAGTACAATTTCCAGAGACATTAAGAAGGTTGTTAGTTTGGGCTGGGTTTTCTGTTTTGTTTTAATGATTCTTGCCAGCTGTGTTCTGCTGTGATATAGATTCACAGAGTTCATTCCACTGTCATCACAGTGTCCGGGCTTTCAATTTTGAAGAATATTTTTGCTGAACCTAGAATTCTAGGTTGGCAGTTATTTTCTTCAGTACATTAAAATTGTCCTTTTGTCTGCTATCTCCCACTTCTGAAGTTGAAAAGCCAGTCGGCAGTATTATTTTGCTTTGAAGATGATACATCTTTCTCCTCTTGCTACTTTTGATTTTTTTTTTCAGTTTTCAACAATTTGACTATATTATAGCCATGAGTGTATTCTTTGCATTGACCTTACTTAGGGTTCTTCAAGCTTTTTGAATCTATGGCTTACAGACACTAGCCAGTTGTGGAAAAATGTAGGCCAATATTTCTTTTTTAAAAATAAAATCCTAAATCTTTTATTTATTTATTATTTTGGGCTGCAGACAGATCCTTTTTTAAAATTAATTTATTTTTCTTGAAGGATAATTGCTTTACAGAATTTTTCTGTTTTCTGTCAAACCTCAACATGAATCAGCCAAAGGTATACATATATCCCCTCAAGTTTGAACCTCCCTCCCATTTCCCTCCCCATCCCACCCCTCTAGGTTGATACAGAACCCCTGTTTGAGTTTCCTGAGCCATACAGCAAATTCCCCTTGGCTGTCTATTTTACATATGGTAATATAAGTTTCCATGTTACTCTTTCCATACATTTCACCCTCTCTCCCCCTCTCCCCATGTCCATAAGTCTATTCTGTCTGTTTCTCCACTGTTGCTCTGTAAGTAAATTCTTCAATACCATTTGTCTAGATTCCATATATATGTGTTAGAATATGGTATTTATCTTTCTCTTTCTGACTCATTTTACTCTGTATAATAGGTTCTAAGTTCATCCACCTCATTAGAACAGACTCAAATGTGTTCCTTTTTATGGCTGAGTAATATTCCATTGTGTATATGTACCACAACTTCTTTATCCATTCATCTGTCGATGGACATCTAGGTTGCTTTCATGTTCTAGCTATTGTAAATAGTGCTGGCAGGCGGATTCTTAACCACTGGATCACCTAGGCCAACATTTCTTAAACTATTTCTTTTACCTGTTCCTTTTCTCCTCTCTTCCCAGGACTGTGAGATACTCACAATATGCTTCCTGTCTGGTTGTGCCTACTCCTTATGCTCTTTTCTGTATTCTCTGTCCTGCTTTTTCCTCACTGTGTTTTAACCTGAATACTTTTACTTATGTACTTTCAAGTTACCTAATCCTCTGTTTTGTTACTTGCTATCTGCCAATGAATTCCTTTGTCTATTGAACTCTGAATTTTAATTTTCATATGACTTCTAGTGCATTCTGTAGTTCTTTGTTTTCTTACATATACTAATCATTGTTTTGTTTGTTTTAAACTGTTTCTTAATAATATCTGAATCACCTGTGAAGTTGTTTCAGTTGTGTATTTTTTCTCCTGGTTTCTTGTCATTTAATTGTTAACTATTATAGATTAAAAGCTATAGAGACTTTCTATGATGTTACACTCTTGAAAGAGGATTAAGTCTCCTTCTGGTGACAGATAAAATGCCATTTGATCACCTTGTCACATCTAGGGGTTGGTCTTAGGGCTTGTTAGGGCTGGTCCAATACTCAGGGGAGAATTCCTGACTCACTGGTCCCCTTTGAGGAATGCTAGGGACTTGGTTTGTTATTCTGAAAACCGGCAAATAAAAGAATAAAGGATTGATTCTGCTTTTACTATGTGTTATCCCTCAGGATAACTAGATGATTGATGAGTAGAAGTTCCTTCATAGAAGTTCTAGCCAAAAAAAGAGTGAATGACCAAATTAGAAATTGTGTATGTGCGTAGTCACTCAGTCTTGTCCAACTCTTTGTGACCCCAAAGGACTATAGACTGCCAGGCTCCTCTGTCCATGGGGATTCTCTAGGCAAGAATACTGGAGTGGGTTGCCATGCCCTCCTCCAGGGGATCTTCCTAACCCAGGGATTAAACCCAGGTCTACCTGCATTGTAGGTGTATTCTTTACCATCTGAGCCACCAGGGAAGCCTGAGAATACGGGAGTGGGTAGCCTATCCCTTCTCCAGGGGATCATCCAGACCAGGAATCAAACTGGGGTGTCCTGCATTGCAGGTGGATTCTTTACCAGTTGAGCTACCAGGGAGGCCCAAATTAGAAATTAGTATTTTGCACCTCCAATTTTTAAAAATTTGCTTATTTTTTGACTGTGCTGCTCAAATTGTGATATCTCAGTTCCCTAATCAAGGATTGAATGCAGGCCCCAGTAGTGGAAGGACTGAGACCTAACCATTAGACTGCCAGGAAATTCCTGCAATTCCAAATTTTCATTTTATTTCTTTTGGTTGCACTGGGTCTTCATTTCTGTATGTGGACTTTTCTCTAGTCATGGCAAGCAGGGGCTACTCCGGTTGCAGTGTTCAGGCTTCTCATGGCAGTGGATTCTTGTTGCACAACACAGACTCTAGGCACATGGGCTTCAGTAGTTGCTGTATGTGGCTTCAGTAGTTATGGCACGTGCCAATTTTTAAAATTAAGAAAAATTATAATTTTTATTGGCTACTAATATCATAAAGAGAGAGACAACAGGACATTTTACACTTCCTGATGAAAAATATTCTATCACTTATGAAGGATTAAAACAAAAGTCAAACCTGAATCCTTAGATACCAGATTAAAAAACTAAGTACAGAAGACAGCTGATCCTTTCGTATCCTTCCTCTAGTCCTGCAAAAAGAACACCCAGCAATAAAATATCTTCTACATAGGGCAAAAACAAGGGTACTGCTTCAAAAAACCAAATAACTCTAGGTAAAGACTTCCAAATTTTGACATTTAGGGTGTCCTGGCCTTATAGCCACCATCTCACTCAAATGCATTTCTGATTCATAAACACACTCATTTGTAGAGTTCCCAAGTATTTTTATTGCCTTAATTTAAAATATAAACAGGCATCAATTATACTTCAGTGTTTTGAAAACAGCTAAAGAAATAGTAAAATTTAAAATCATAAAATACAAACAGGCAACCAAGGATTCCTGACATCCGAGGCAGCATGAACTGGTGTGAGACACTCTTCTCAACTCACAGGTCACTGTTTTGTGGCCTCTTGTTTTGTCACAGTCTTCATTCTGCTTCCTAGTTGGTGAAATAACACCTCTTGATGAGGATCATCTTTTCAGACTTTAGTCCCAGAATGTGGAGGACTCTTAACTCCTCAGATGCCCCTGACAGAAGCCACAAGAATTCAGGACCTTTACCATCTATGACCTGCTCCTTAGGCTTCTCTTTTGTTTCTGGAATTAATGATTGTTTGCTTTTTACCTTCCAGACTTGAATAGTGGAATCAATGCTTTTGAAGCACTGGAAGAAGTTCTGCAAAGATGACTTGGCCCATATTAGAGCCTACCCTATTAATATTTTCAGCCCAGTTTCTCCATTCTGACTAAACAGTCTGAAACTCATAGCTCTAATAATAACCACTGTTTTCAAAAGAGAGAGCCCATTGTGCCTTCATGATCTCTCACAACAGGCCTCCCTCTCACAGTTCTCACAAGGCTTATCTTCCCACAGGCTTTGTAGCCACATAATTCAGTGCTTTTGGACGGGTAGTTTTGTTTTTGGTAAATTCCCTTTCATTGAATCACAGAATTCTGTTGTGTCATAGTTTTTACAAATTTTCAGGTACTTTTACACATTGGAGACATGTCGTCTGCACTGATGTACACGTTTGGCATTGTCACCTTGTGCTGCACCTGCTATTGAATGGGTAGATTGCTTCCTTCTTTTTTTTTTTTTTTTTTTTCTATTTTCCATAATTTACTTCTGCATAACCAACTTGTCTAGATCAAAGAATTTTTCCCACTACTCATTACTCTGAATGCCCTTCATTCATTATAAGTTATTTTTGATACATTTATTTTTCAACTGTAGGGAATATGCTAGGCACAGGCCTGTACTATAATTAACAGATCTTCTTTGAAAAATAAGAATGACTTTCTCATCACCCCCAGGTGAAGGGCTGGGAGCAGTAAAAAGTACATCGTGGGAAAACATCTTGAAAACAAGATATTGAAGTACTGATGTGACTGATGGAAAACCATTAGTGACTGTTCTCATAGCCAGAGCCGTGAGGGGGTTGCTGAGAAAGGTCATCACTAGCTGAAGGGCTAAACAGAGTCATGAAAGGCCTGAAGGTTTGACATTGAGGACTGTGAATTGTATACCTTTATCCCCGATCTGAGATGGTAAAAAACAGATATCTCTAGAGCACATACAAGAAAGTAGATGTTAGCAATAAAAAGCATGCAAGAATTAGGATCTGGGCTTTTGCCCGCGAATGGCATCCCCTGATGCCACGTCAGCCCCCTGATCCCCACTTTATTTTTGAGTCTTGTTTTCTTTATTCTTCTATGGCACTGCTCCCTAGGTCAGTTCGATGTTGCGCAGGTCCCGACATCAATAAATGTTTGAATGTCTGCTGAGTGTCAGCCATGGACAACCAAGCATGCCAGCCTCCCTCCTCACTTTCCGAGGGCTTCTCTCCCTCAGGTCACACCTGGAAGCTCCTGCCCCATCTGTGCCTGTTAGTCCATCTCAGAGGGAGGTCTTTGACCTTGGGTTTCTTCTATCCCTCCCTCCCTCCCATGCCAGCTTTCACATCTCTGAGCAATTGGTTCTCTGTCCTTGCTTTCTCTTTTCTCTTCCCAGTGGGGTCATTTTTTGGTTTTGTATTCTGAGAATCCAAATCATCCTAGGAGATAATTGGTTCATATAAGTGTTCCTACTTTATGCTTTTAAGTATTTCCTGCAATAAAACATGAATAACTCCTTCTTCCATTCTTTTATGCTGTGACTATAGGAAGGAAAATACAGAATTGACTCCAAAGCAGGAAATTTCTGAAAAAGTGGACTTCCAGAGAACAAAATCAGGACATGTAAGGAGTATTTCCAAGGGATCTGATTTTGAAGAGATATCTAAAATGGAGGGAGGGATACAGAATTGCTGGGGAAAACCTCCAGTAGAGGGATTGAAGGAGGAATTCCCCCAGAAGACCCAGTTCAGGCCAGTGACAGTGGCAGGTGTGAGGACCTCCAAAGAGGAGAGAGGCCCAGAGCTCAGTGCAGCTGAGGAAGGCTGCATGCAGATGTGAATCCTGACAAAAACTGCAGGCCATCTTCAGGGAGAGTCTCCCCCAGAGTATGTCATGTGGAGAAAACTTGCAGCCAACTGTGGACCTCCTTAACCTCCAGAGTGTCTGTGCAGGAGAATGAGCCTGTCATGCAGATGTGTTTGTGAAAATGCCTAGGAAGAGTTCAGTTTTCAGTGAGAGCCAGAGCATTAACAGTCCAGAAAACCCTTTGAAAACTGTGCTGTGTATGGAAAAGCTTTTGCTCAGAGTACCAGAGAATTCACTGTAACACTCACACTGGAGAAAGACTCCATGAGTGTGACACACATGAGAAAGCTCTTAGTACACACCCATCTTACATTCAGCCTCTTACAGTTCATTCTGGGGCAAAGCCCTGTGAGTGCAGTCAGTGTGGAAAAGTGCCGGGAGCCACCACGGGAGATCCCACCCATGACAAAGGTCATGCGGAAGAGACCTGACAGGCAAAGGTGGATCAGGACTTGAGAGATTCCCTGGACCTGCTCGAGCATCTACCCCCAAACCAAAATCTGCCTACTGTTTATTATATTATGCCTTTCACTAACTCTTCTGACATTAACAGGGGGCTATCCCCGACCACCTTTCTCTGGAAAAAGTCAACTTAGGGCTTTAGTTAATAAGTCTCCTGGGCATAATAGGAGTGTTTCAATTCAAACCCCTCTGATGGCTTTCTAGCTTGCCTGACAGGTTTATCTAGACTCTTGCAGCTACACATGTGATTGTTCACAACTTCCCACCGTGAGAAACTCGGGAAGCCTAAAACATTCTGAAAATATAGAGCCTTTCAAAGAGTTAAAAACTATTAGAGTAGTGCTGGTGTAGGATTTCATTGTTGAGCCAATGCTTGCTGCCAAGTTCCCATATCCCTTATCCATTGTGCACCTGGGAGTGCATTGGTTAACATAGTTGGAATGTAAGAAAAACAAGTAGTAGCCTTGGAATTCACCACATCAGACCTTTGGGCTAATTGGTTCTTTCTTTGTTGTAACTCACTGCACTTTTGCTCCGTGAGAATGTAACTCTGTTTAGCATTTTCTGAGGCTGACATAGATTAGAAATATAAAGAAAAAACACTTCAAGGGAAAATAAGTTTTATGGTTGAGCAGCCTTTATCAAACAAGGGTCATAAAATATTCACAGGCCTCCAAGGCCAGAAGATAATGTACACAACATTGTTTATGGGAAAGGTATGCAGAAAAAATCCTGGTTTTGATAAAGACAAAACAGATGTAATATTTGGGCTGACTCTGTATGACTTTGCATCTTTCATTTCCCTCTATGTACAACTCAAGGTATAAAAGTTCCTTTTGAAAATAAAGTTATGGGCCTCGCTCACTGAAGCTTGGTCTCCCCATGTCATTCTTTTTTCCTTTTCTCTCCTTTTCTCTCTCTGTTCTTCCTTCAGGATGACTCCTTGGAACATAGGAGCTTTATTGGCTTTCTGTATTAATCAAGGAAGATCAAGCCTCTGTTCTCTTTGCTTTGCTATCCTTTCGCCTATGCCATCATCCTGAGGGTACCCCTGGATCCTGCTGGGGCTGGACCCCGGCAGAAAAGCCTTTAGTTATGTCTCCAACCTGATCCATCACTAGAGGGTGTGCAGTGCAGAGAAGTCAGACATATGTGTGGAGTGTGGAGAGGACTTCTGGAAACAGCATCAGAGAACCCATTCTGAAGAGAAGCCCCATGATTGTGGTGAGTGTGGTTAAGGCTTTAGTACATGATTTTCTCTTATCCAACAGCAGAGAACTCAGACATGAAGAAAACCTATGAGTGTAATGAATGTGGAAAATCCTTCCTTCAGTGCTTACAGGTTATTCAATAAAAGAAGGTTCACACTGGAGAGAAGCCTTATGTCTGCAGTGAGTGTGGGAAACTCTTCAGGGCTCACCTTTGCTTCATTCCACATCACAGAATTCACACCAGGGAGAATCCTTACGGGTGTGATGAGTGTGTGAAAACCTTCAGCCACAAGGGACACCTTATTCAGCATCAGCAAATTCTCCCTGGAGAGAAGCCCTATGAGTGTGACAGCGTGGGAAAGCCTTCAACCAGAGTTTTAGTCTCATTCACCATGAGGACACACAGTGGCGAGAAGCCCTATAAGTGCAGTGAGTATGACAAAGACTTCAGTGTGCTCTCCTCCCTGGTGCAGCATCAGAGGGTTCACACTGGAGAGAGGCCCCACGAGTGTGACAATTATGGAGACATTTGGAAAGATAATCACCCTCATTAAGTACGAGAGGACACACAAAGGGGAAAAGCCCTATGAATGTGGTGACTGTGGAAAAGCCTTCAGCCAGAGCACACATCTCATCCACTATCAAAGAATACATGCTGGGGAGAGCCCTTATGCATGCAGTGAGTGTGGGAAGGCCTTCAATATCTTCCCCCTCCTCATTTAGCATCTCAAAGTCCACACTGATGAGAAGCCTTACTGACGCAGCAAGTGCAGCAAGGCCTTCAGCCAGCATTCTCAGTTTACTCAGCATCAGATGGTTCACAATGGAGGGAAGCCCTATATGTGCACCAAGTATGGGAGAGTGTTCAGGGCATGCCTATCCCTCCTCCAGCACCAGAGAATCCACACTGGAGAGAAGCCCTACAAATGCACTGAATGTGGGAGATCCTTCCAACAAAGCTGTCACCTCACTCAACATCAGAGAACCCACAGTGCAGAGCAACCTTACTTGTGTAGTAGATGTGGGGAAACCTTCTGTCTGAGAAGAGGTCTTATTAATCGTAGGGAAGCACACAGACTCCACAGTGGAGAGCAAGCCCATCTATATGATGACTGTGGGAAACTGTTAGGTGCACAGGCAGCATTCCTGCAGCAGCAGAAGTTGCACTGTGGAGAGTGACTCATTCTGTCATAAATTCTTCCTTATTTCACAGCAGCAGAGCCCTACTAATGAGAAAGCTCACTGTATGACTTTTATTTTGGAAATTTAACCCTTAAGGAATTAAACTATCTGTCAGTGTGCTGCTTACTGAAGGCAGGCTGCCAGATTACATGGTAAACATTCCAGGGCAGCATGCCTTCCTTCAGATTCAGAGGTTAGCTCTCTGTTTGAGTGTTTTAAATGAATGCAGTTCAACTCAAATATATTTTCTTAGATCATGTTTTTATAACACCAGGTCTTAGTGTACAGTGAGGTGTTTCATTATCCCCTGCCTTTTTCTTTCATCTTCATCATCTATTTCAGCTTCAAGAAAAGTAACTGGGATCCATGGACTTTCAAGCATGATGGAACTGGAGTGGGGTTTTCTTCTTTTTCTTTTTTGATATGGACAATTTTTAAGTCTTTGTTCAAGCTGTTACAGTATTGCTTCTGCTTTTGTTTTGTTTTTTTTGGCCTCAAGATATGTGGGATCTTAGCTCCCAGACTAGAGATCCAACTCACACTGCCTGCATTGAAAGGCAAACTCTTAACCACTAGACCACCAGGGAAGTCCTGGGGTTTTCTTGTTTGTTTGCTTTTAGGTCCTTTTCAAAATGTTTTGTTCTACTGTGAGGGATGTGATAACTTTAACTTCAAAGGGGTTGTCCCTTTTTGGTTGAGAAGTCTTAGGCACATTGCAAAGTTTGTTAAGAAATGAGGTGAGGCTTCAGCGTAAATTCAAACTGTTGACATCCTGCTGAGAACTCAAGTGACTCCTGTAAACTGGGGTTTACTACAGGCTGAACTTGGGTGGACACAGGCTGGCAAGGGGCTGGGAAAAAGCTGACAAATTGTGTTGGTGTGTTCTCCATCCACTTCTGGGAGAGAGGAGGTTTGTGGGCACCTCTTACTGAGAGACTCTGGTGGGGGAGGCAGGTCCTCCTGGTGAAGTCATGGTACCAGCCGGCTTCCCATGGGTTGGTTATGGTTGCTGTGTAGGGAGTTTGTCGGCTTTGGATCCTGACTATGAGCTGCAGACATGCTTTCCCCTCCCCCAGGCTATGTGGTCCAGCGGTGTCTCGGTGCCTGTGTTCTTGCTGCCCGGTGCTTGAGGTGCTGCTCGCTTCCTGGGAGCTAATTTCCTGAGCACAGTCTTCAGAGTTGCTGCCCTGGTTCCTCATGTGAGTTCCCTCCCATGTCATCAGAATCCTTCTCCAGAACTTTCTATGGTACTGCCTTCTAGTTTTTTTGTGGAGGAAAGATTAGCATCAAAATGGCTGGAATAGGTTATGAGAGATTCAGCAGAAACAGTCCCTGACAGGCAGCTCTGGAAACAAGTCTGGCAACTGAAAGTGGTTCTGGGAATCTGATGAGAAGCTGGCACCATGTGTGCATACCCTTTGGAGGGAACAGATGAGTGGAACCTGGAGTGGGTACAATGGGCAGTGCATTGTGAGTGAGGCAGAGCGAGAATGCAGTTGAGTGAGCAGTATGAGCTGTTCAGGCACTTTTCAGTAATAAGTTTATTCCACTTTCCCTGCTTTCAAAGAAACTTTCTCTTAGAAGTTAACGGACCTTCCCATCCACTCCAGTGTTCTTGCCTGGAGAATCCCAGGGACGGGGGAGCCTGGTGGGCTGCCGTCTATGCGGTCGCACAGAGTCGGACACGACTGAAGTGACTTAGCAGCAGCTCCTTACATTGACTTGACCTATGGCTCAGGCCTTATCTCCCAGGCTCTTGTATATCTGGAGGTTGTATTGGTCTTTACTCATTGGAGAATTTTGAAAAGCTTGTAGGAAAGTCCACCTCTTGGTGATACTCTTCCTAAGCACACTTTACCACAAATAGCTTTGACATTTCTTAAAACTGTAATTAATACACAGAGATAATGATGGTTATCAACTGCTGAACAATAGTGCTGATTCAGTCCACAGACCTTTACCTTTTATCTTAGTATCAGCCACAGTCTATTCAAATGTCTTTTCTCTGGGCCCATTTTTGTGGGTTTTGTCTTGGATATCTGTTTTTCATCTTCTGTTTCCTGTTGCTGCTGCCTGGCTTTGTGTGGACCATGTTATTTTCCCTGTGGTGGATGTGGAGAGCCTGCTTATCTTCCTCACTGTGTTTTCATTCTCCCTGTTCTTTTCAGAGTGGAATTTTACCTGACACTTGCCCATCCAAGCAAAGGTGATGTTTCTAAGGGCGATGCTGTGAGATGTGGCATGTGGTCCACAGGCAGAAGGGACCTGTGGGTCTTCAGGGTCTCACCCTGTCCTGTTCCCACTGGCTGAAATAGTGACTGAGCTCTGGGCAGGATGGGGCCCATGCTCCTCCCTCTTCAGGCATACAGCCCTGAAAAGGCACAAACAGCCCTCTGCCCCACTGATGCCACTTTACATCAGTTGAACTTTATTCTAACTAATCCAGTACTTGATACCTGAGAGTAGGTTGGTGCTGAAACAGAACCTACTCCATGTGCAATTGGCTTAATAGTCAGGCAGTGAGGGTAGTCAATCTTAAAGGAAATCAGTCCTGAATATTCATTGGAAGGACTGATGCTGAAGCTGAAGCTCTAGTACTTTGGCCACATGATGTGAAGAACTGACTCATTGGAAAAGACCCTGATGCTGGAAAAGATTGAAGGCAGGAGGAGAAGGGGATGACAGAGGATGAGATGGTTGGATGGGATCACCAACTCCATGGACATGAGTCTGAGTAAGCTCCAGCAGTTGGTGATGGACAGAGAAGATTGGTGTGCTGCAGTCC
Source organism: Bubalus bubalis (assembly GCF_019923935.1). Taxonomy (NCBI): domain Eukaryota; kingdom Metazoa; phylum Chordata; class Mammalia; order Artiodactyla; family Bovidae; genus Bubalus; species Bubalus bubalis. The sequence continues at coordinate 81,697,360 of NC_059171.1, forward strand.
ATGGGGTTGCAAAGAGTCAGACTTGCAAAGAGTGACTGAACTGAACTGAACTGAACTGAAGTGAGGGCAGAAGTGTTACAGGTGGAAGCTGGTGACCCTTGCTATGTATGGCACAACGTTTGATATGACCCTTGCTTGAGATACATTAGGAGTAGACTAGTTACGACTATAACTATCACCCTAGAGAAGCTGGTTCAGAATTGTTTGGACTGTTGGTGAGGATTGGTTCCTTCTTGCCACTTTCAGCAGAGCCCCCCTAGAGAGACTCAGGTGGCAGGAAAACAGATGTGGGCACAGGGGGAGGAGAGCACAGCTTGGCAGGGAGTTTCCCACTGCCTGTGGCCTGTGACTTGTACTGACCAAGTGTGGTCAGCAAGCCCAGCACTGCAGGTGGTCTCATGGTACCATGAGCTGGAGAGAGACAGGAGGAGAGCAAGCACATAGAAAGCAATGAACACAAGACAGGGGACCCCAGGCTTTAACCCATGACTAGATGGGGACTTTGCATGTGGAACTAAATGGAAGCTAACCCAGCTCCCAACTGCCAATCAGTGGCCCCTCTACATCTGGGCAGTCCTGGCCAGCGCAGCCTCTTGCCTCACTCTTCAGGTGGGTATGAGGATAGGTCATGGACAGTGAAGGTGCTGGAGAGCCAAGTCAGACCTGGTGAGGCACAGGACCCATAGCTCTCCTCCTGGAGCTGAGTATGGGTACTGGGTGCTGTCCCGGGGATGCCTCCCCACCAGGAGAGGGCCTCCAGCACTCATGTGAAGTTGCCCACAGGGGACGCTGAACACTCTGCACAGAGACAACGGCACAGCTCACTTAAGTGTGTGCAATCACTGCATTTAAAGTATCCACGCCATATGCACAGCAGCCTCACAACAGACTAACCCTTGGACACAGCAGGCAGCTTGGATGCTGCTGTTTGCCATCCTCCTCCTTCTCCACACTGCAAGTTGGGTGTAAGACACAGGCCAGGTCGCCTTTAGTTAAAGGACCAGGAGACGCTGCACCTTGTCCAGAGGGATTCAGCTGAGCTGCTTCAGGGACTGGATGGGACTTGGTTTGTTCTCTTGGAAGGGGCTGCATCTTGCTGCAGCGGGGACCACACAGGAAGAGTGGAGAAGCAGCTCCTTATCCCTGTTACCCATTCTCTTCCCTGTGAATTAGCCAGTGGGAAATCCTCAGGTGGGGAACCCAGGTCCCTGATTACTGCCTAGGGGAAACTGCCATACAGACTTGTGACTTTACATGAGAGAAGAGTATTTGAACTTCAAGTGCTGACCAGCATTACCTAGGCTCCTAGCATTTCCAGCCCAGTCATATGAAGTGGTGTCAGAGCATCCCTTCCATCCTAGGGTCTGAAAAATATTTCCTTTGTATTTTACTCATTCCTTGCTGTCCATTTGTAGGTTTGCAGTTCATTTAGAGACCACGGACACAACTGAAGTAACTTAGCAGCAGCAGCTGTGTGTGTTGTTGGATCAGGGTCTGCTTTTGCTTTTCTCCATTGAGGGAGGCCGTTTTCTCAACACTTTTCACTGAACAACCCGCCCTCTTGCCATTTATGGTGGAGCTACTGTTGCCATGTATTAAGTTCCATTTGAGCAACGTCTGACCATGAGTCTTTGAGTGCTCTTTGAGTGTCTCGAGTGCTCTTTGTTAATTCCCCAGTATTTCAGAGTGTCTTGCTGTCTGTAGAAGAGATTTCATTTTTTGTTACATTTTCTGATTGCTTATTGCCAATGCAGAGAAATGTTCCTTTTTCTAAGTTTTAAGATAAATGCTTTTGCCTTCTTTAATAATAAAAAAAAGTATTTAAGGTGATATATTTATATATTTTTGTCTGGAAAATACTCCGTGGATAGTTTATATTTTATACTTTACACTGAGTTCCATAGATGTGAGAATAAAGTGTTTTGCTTTCATTGCTTTATAAATAGTCTGTAATTTTCCAGCTGGTATCACTTTTCACCCAAAGGTTTTGTAGACAGTGTTTCATAAACTCCAACAGTTAGAGTTTTGGGAGTCAACTTTTTATTACATATTTCTAGTCTAATTTTGACAGTTTAAAAGGCGTATTTTAAAATATTTGTATTCTTTGTGTTGTCTTCTACAAATCTGCACTTGCCATCTAGCTCTACAAGGATTAAACCATTTGTTGCTGCAGCTGCTGGCTTTCAGCACCCCCTGAAATAAGATCAGGGTGGAGAACAGAAAAGAGGTGCTCTGTGGTCTGGGAAAAAATGGCAGAAAGGGCTTTCCTGGTGGCTCGGTGATAAAGAATTTGCCTGCCAATGCAGAAAACACAGTTTTGATTCCAGATCCAGGAAGATCCCACATGCCACAGAGCAACTAAGCCTGTGCACCACAGCTATTGACCTTGTGCTCTAGAACCTGGTAACTGCAACCATTGAACCCATGTGCCACAACTGCTGAAGCCCGAGTGCCCTAGAGCCTGTGCTCCACAAGAGAAGCCACTGCAATAAGAAGCCTGTGCATCGCAGCTAGAGAGCAGTCCCTGCTTGCCACAAGTAGAGAGAGTCTGCATAGCAACAAAGACCCAGCAGAGACAAAATAAATAAATAAAATTGGTTAAAAAAAAGGCAGAACAGTCTTCAGACAATTACATATTTTCAGGAGCCAATTTTTTGAGCCCAATTCTTATATCTCCTCATAGCTAGGAAAGCAGTAAAATCCTTCATGGTGACCAATGCTCCTCATGACTAGCAGAAACCATCTGCAAAAGATATGTGCTTGATTACATGTATTCCCTCTTCACCAGAGTCACACATATAATGACCTCCCCCCTAACTCTTTGGAACAGTTTCTCAGAGCTATCTGAAGTGCTGTCTCCCAGGCTGTCTTCAGTTCAGTTCAGTTCAATCGCTCAGTCGAGTCCGACTCTTTGTGACCCCATGGTCTGCAGCACGCCAGGCCTCCCTGTCCAACACCAACTCCCGGAGTTTACTCAAACTCATGTCCATGGAGTCGGTGATGCCATCCACCATCTCATCCTCTGTCGTCCCCTTCTCCTCCAAATAAAACTTAACTCAGGGACTTCTCTGGTGGTCCGGTGGCTAAGTCTCTGTGGTCCCAATGCAGGGGGCCCGGGTTCGATCCCTGGTCAGGGAACTAGATCCCACATACTGCAACTAAGACCCAGCACAGCCAAATAAAAATAAAGATTAAAAAACAAAACTCACAACTCTCACCTGCGTGTCTTTTGTCAGCAAGGTCTAACTGTATGGTCAATTTATGTAGATGTTCCATGGATAGTCCCACAAAATGTGTATTATCTATGTAACTAATGAGCCTTTTGACACCTAGGCGATCATTTACTGATGGAGGGATTGTTCCTTCTCATGCAGCATCATGTTTTTATCAACCAAAACCTGTTTTGGTTGCAGGTACCTGTGTATCTAAGTCCCTAGTCCTTCCTGCATTTATAATGGCTTATTGCACCAACCCTGATCCGCGGGGCTCCCAGGGTTCTCAGCACCTCGCGGAGGCGTGGGGAGGGCTGGTCCCTGGTCAGGAGTGGAGCCGCCGAGTCACTTCTCCTCCCTCAGCCTAGAGCAGCCACATTGGGTAGGGCTGGCGGGTCAGCAAGCCGGAAGTTGAGGCGGGACTTCCGGAGCACAGCCTCGAGGCCGAGCTGCCTGGGTATCTCTTCGTTGCGCTCTGCCCCGAGCAGCTCTAGGCGGCGGCTGTTCGCGCTGTGGCGTCTTCGCGTTGCTGGTCGCGCTACCTATGACTCCGATGCACCGGCGGTGGGTGCTGGCCCCGGGAGGCCTGTCTCGGGTGCGCGTGGGGCCGTGGAACCGTGGGCGGCTTGCAGCCTCGGAGGGCCCCAGACGGGAGGGCGTGTGAGGGGCGCCCTGTGGACGCTGCCCAACAGAGCCGAGCCCTCCCTGCCCTGGAGCCGGGCGGCGGGACCGCTCGGCGAGGCAGCCGCAGAGCGACCGGCAGGTGTGCTGTGCTGTTCTGTCTTGCGTGGTTGGGGCGGAGGAAGGGCCTCAGGAATTGGTGCGAAGGTTAGAGCTGTCCGGAGCCGGGGGAGAAATGAATGGGGTTGCCGCTTGGCGTCCGATTCTGCCTGAAGGCACAGTCGGTGGTGGATTCGCCCTCCGGGTGGAGAGGGATCTCACGGGACGGGGACGGATTTATTCTCCCTCAGGGGAGTGGGACTGAGGATGGGTCAGGCCCATCCTGTGGCCGTCTGCCGTGGAGTAGTGGCTAGTAATCCTCACAGTTGTGTATTTGCTTAGCACTAGGTTGAGCCTTTAGCCAGGAGAATCAGCTTCCAAGCTCATTGGTAGAATCCAACTCCTGAGGTTGCTTTTTCCTTGCTGACTGTCCTTATCTCCTGGAGACCCCACTCCTTGCACACGATCCATGCATCCGAGTCAGCAATGGCTCGCGTGATTAGATTGGGTCCACCAGGTAATTCAGGCCTGTAGCCTTAATTTCCTCTGCAAAATCTCTCTTGCTGTGTAGTGTAGGTCCCGGGGATTAGGATGTAGACGTGGATGGGGAGGAGCATCCTGCTACCTCCTGGACAGGATCCCACAAATACTAAAGTGAGAAGAACAAGATGTAAAATGACATAGTTTGGTGTAACTTATAATAAAAAGACAAAGAAAAAATACTCATGTTTGCTTATGTAAGTTTAGAGTAACCAGGATGGGCATGCTGGAAACTGGGAATGGGCACTGTGGCAGGCTGGGGGATGCGTCACCTTATGTTCTCGTTAACCTTTTGAATTTTGAGCCATGTGACTGTGCCCCTGTTCAGAGGCAGTGATGATAACCTCAAGATTTTAAAATGAACTGAATAATACTACAAAGCATGGACTCTCCAAGGGGAGAGAGAGTGAAGGTTCCCCCTGCTCTGTTCTGTTGCTGCATGGATGAGTGCCTTGAGTCAGTGTTCTCCCTGCTTGTGCACCGTCTCTCCGAGCGGCCACGCCAGGTGAATCTTCCAGAGATGTTTCATTAATTCTGCCTCCCAGTGGAGAAATGCGGCTGGTGCCTCACTTTCCTCAGGTAGTCAAAGCCTCTTCCAGTCTGTGCACCCCCGCCTCCCCCAGGAACTGCCTCTGAGCTGTGTTCACACCTCTGTCCTGTCTCACCCCTGCCTTCTTCTGCCTTTCCAGCCAGGACCTGGTTGAAATGCCCACCTGCCCCAGGCTCTGCCCCTTCTCTGCTACCTGTGCCCAGCGCACCTGCCCGTCTCACTGATGCATTTGCTGTTACCTGTCTCCCCGCTGAAATCCGTGAGGGTGATGGTTACACTGTCCTCAGAATACCTTGACATGTAGTGGGTGTTTTGGAAACACTGAAAGCATGAGTCCAAGAGGAGAAAGTCAGTCCAAGGGTTGGGAGGCAGTGTCTGCCAACACTTCCTGCTTCGTCTTCATTACTGAAGGACGAGGGGGTCAGTGGTACCTGCTTATGGTGCGGTGTGAATCCGGGGCCGAGGGATGTTGCCCCCTCCTAGGTGGGACGCTGGCCAGGGCATGGTGCATATGCTCAGAGACAGGACAGTAGGGAGGGGGAGAAAATCAGTAACTTGTCCATATGGGGTCCCATCCTGTGCCTGACTGGGCATGCCTCCCTACTTGGAGATACCAGTTAAAGCTGGAGATGAGGCCAGTCTTTAGAGTCTTCATGGGGTAAAGGATGTTGGTACCTCAGGACTGGACAGATTAGCCAGGGAATTTGATGTGGATGCAGAAGTGAATCCTGGGACACCAGTGTGAAGAGGGAGCTAAGGAGGAGTCTGGGAGGGAGCCAGCCACTGGTGCAGTGGGAGGACAGCCCAGGAGGGTGGGATGGGGACAACCACTGCGGGTGCTGCTGGGTGGCAGAACTCAGGCTGGCCAGTAGAGTGACACTGTGATAACTCCATGCATGTCTGTGGTGAGGCTCCCCTGGCAGCCCGGCCTCTGAAGCTGCTGCTCCCTGTGAAGGTCAGTTGGTCCACTTTCAGGGCATTGTGTCAGGACCAGGGTGGCTCACAGCAGGTACAGGCGCCATGAGAGCTGCTTCCTCTTACTATGGCAATCTTGGGCCCTTCCGGGTGTGCTCACAGGCGCTGTGGGTCACCTTACTCTGTGGTCAGTATCTCATTCCTTCCCACCTGTGGCCCTGGCTTGTGAGTCTGTGTCTCCTTGGCTGGCTGACCTCCATTTGTTCCAGCATCAGAGAATGTGGTATCAATCATCAGGCCTTCCTGAGGTCTCAGGGTGAGGGGTGGAGGAAGTGACCCCTGCCTGGTGTGCCAGTGAACCGCTGGAGTTACCCGCTCTGCACACTCACCTGTGTCCTTGCTGGTCTCCAGGTCCCAGCCATGCCCAGCCTCAGAGTATGCTCTAAAGAGGCAGCAGTGGAGCTCTCAGTTCCTGGACCATCCCCTTGGACCCCTAGAGCCCAGGCCTGTGTGGAGTGATGCTCCTGCCGAGACCCACCCTGGATCTGCACTTCATGGTTCCCTCTGTTGTGGTGACGCTGAGCCAGGAGCCACCTCCCCTCACCATCAGCAGCCAGGTACTGGGTGTGCATTCCCTACTGATGCCCTTGTTCTGGGGAGACTTGGTCTACATTCCCCTGCACTTACCTCTGGAGGTGTCCTGTCAGCATTTGGGGCAGAATGCCTTGTGGACTTGCAGGGCCAAGGCTGGAGGTCAGAGAGGAAGTTGGCCTGGCACCTGGGTGCCCTGGTGCCCTGAGCAGGACTCTGGTTTCTTCACCTGAAATAGAGGGTGTGACATGATGATCACCAGCTGAGTCCTGCCTAACTTCCTTGCCAGACTGGTGGTAGTCCTGCCCTCAGGTCTAATCCTAGTCCTCCAGGCCTTGGCCCTGTTCCCTCCTGGCTGCATTCACACTGCCCAGCTGCTCCCATCCCTGTTAGATTCCAGACAGTCCTTCCTGAAGACACCTCACCAAGTTGCCTCTTCTGTGGCCCTTTCAGCAGGGATCAGGAATTACTCACTGTTAGCTTTCCTTGCTGGGATCTGATGATGGCTGTTTTACAAGAATACACCTATATGGGAAGTATTATACTGAGGACATGTGGGCAGAGTATCGTGGGCAGACTCTGTGTGGCTGGAGAAGGTTGGGCTAAGGGCAGAGATGGTCATAGGTGTGTTGGAAGGATGAGATGGGTAGAGGATGAGAGGCATGATGGGGCCAAGAAGTGGCTCTGAGGGAAAAACTTGCTGTTAGATGACCAAGGGTGTGCCAAGCAGAGAATGGCGAGTTAGGTCAAGACCCTTGCTCCAGGTAAAACACAGGTTGATGGTAGCTCATGTTTTAAAAGCCACTATAGAGCAAAATAGTGGAATAGGCAGCTCCAGACACCCATTTCTTCACATAAACTATTAAACAAAAACAAGTAGAAGCTATCAGGACCAACATAGTCAGAAATCTAGAAAACAGGTTTACAGCAACCAAGCAAATGCTGAATCAAGAAAAAGGCAACTTAAAAAGGAAAGCTTCACAGATACTTCCTGGTTCAGCAGCATATTGAAAGTGAGCATCCTGTGTTCCTAGTGTGGGGCCTGGTGCCTGCTTCCAGAGGGAGCAGAGCAGAACTTATTCAGAAATCACTTTGTTCTTCCCTGTGTGGGGTTGGAAAAAGAGTTGAATCAAAGTGTTTGTGTTGCCTAACTCAGAATTACTTGGTGGAAAGTGCTGGGCTCAAAACATAGAAACATGAACTGAACTTCCACAGGCACTTGGGACATCACTTAACAGTACAGTCAACTTCCTAAAGCCCAGGAGGGAAGGGCGGAGAAATGAGGACATTCAAAAGCACCCTCGTGTGTCAGGGAATTTAGAAAGCCATGTATAGAAACCCAGGATAGAAGGTATACTCAGAAAAGACCTATGAAGATTGTAGTGTCACCTCCAGCTGATCTCTGCGATCTGTGGAAGCCAGGAGCCACGCAGAGTAATAATTAGTGCTGGAGTAGTGTCCCAGCGGAGCACAGTAAATATTCTTAAATGTTTAGTTTTTAACAAAAAAATCATAAAGAATACAAATAAGCAGAAAATACAGCTGGCCCATTCAAGGGAAAAAGATTAATTGACAGAAGTGTCCCTGAAAAAGCACAGATACTTAACAGATTATAAATAAACTGTCTTAAATGTGCTCAAAGATCTGAAAGAAACCACGGACAGGGAACTAAAATCTATGTATGAACGAACTGAAAAAGTCAGTAGAGATAGTTGTAAATATACAATTCACATTTTATTTATTATAAAGAGAAACAGAGTGGAAGTCCTAGAGCTGGGACTTCCTGGTGCTCCAGTGGTTAAGGCTGCTTCACACTGCATGGAGCACAGGTTCGATCCCTGGCAGGGGAACTAAGATCTCACATACCTCGTGGTGCAGTCAAAATAAAGAAGTCCTGGAGGGAGAACTAAAGTAACTGAAGTGAAGAGTTTTCTGGAGGATTTCAATAGCAGGTTTGAGCAGGCTATAGAACTGGTGAACTTGAAGTTACCCAGTCTGAGTAGCAGAAAGAAAAAAGTTGAAGAAAAGTGAACAGAGCCTAACAGACTCGTGGTGAAAGGTTGTTGCAGAGCCGTGAAAGACACTGGGATTCTTGTCCTCTGGAGGAGAGGAATTCAATCTGCGGTCTGTGACAAGGCTTGACTGCTCAGAGCTTTTGTGTAATAAAGATTTATTAAAGTATAAAAGAGATAGAGAAGGCTTCTGACATAGACATCAGAAGGGGGCAGAAAAAGTGCTCCCTTGCTAGTTTTTAGCAAGAAGTTATATACCTATTCAGATCAGATCAGATCAGTCGCTCAGTCGTGTCCGACTCTCCGCGACCCCATGAATCACAGCACGCCAGGCCTCCCTGTCCATCACCAACTCCCGGAGTTCACTGAGACTCACGTCCATCGAGTCAGTGATGCCATCCAGCCATCTCATCCTCTGTCGTCCCCTTCTCCTCCTGCCCCCAATCCCTCCCAGCATCAGAGTCTTCTCCAATGAGAATTAGCAAGTTGTTAAAAGGAAATGTCTCAAAACTCAGAGTGGCACCAGGCCCCTCACCCACAACATGCGTTTTGAGATAACATTGGCACAAGGTGAGTCATCCCGGGCCATAAAACAACTGACATGAATCTTGAAGAGAGGCAGATTTCCAAGCAAATACATAGTCTCATTCACATAGTTTAAGAGAACATTTCCGTGAGTAAAACATACTGGTTTGTTGAGCCATTATCGGTTCTGAGTCTTAGGTGGAACCGACTTGAAGAAAGATAGAGTCTAAGGTAAATACATAGTTCATTAACATAGCTTAATGTTAAGAAAAACATTTCTTAATCTTAAAAACATTTCCATAAGGAAAACTCATTGGTTAGCTCAGGTTTGAGAAAAGTTAAGTTCAGGTGTCATCATGGTAACACAGAATTTTAAAAGAAACTTCCTTTTAATTTTGTATAGAGAAGAGAAAAAAATCTGACAATTGTAGTTTGTTTCCTCCTGCTGCTTAAGAGAGAGAGAAACAACGTCTGACACTTGCAGCCTATTTCCTCTGTTGGGGGCCCCTAGCCTTCCTGCCTGTTACCCTCTCAGTAGGATACTATCAAGGAAACCAACACACACATGGGAGTCCAAGAAAGAGGTGAGAAAGATAGAAAGGGGCGGAAAACATGTTAAATTTGATGAAAGATGCAAAAAAGCTTTGAACCTACATGTCTAGAAAGCTCCCAGTAGGACAGAGTCAAAGAGATCCACACCAGGACTCATTATAATCAAACTGTTGGAAGATTGAATCTTGAAATCAACAAGAGAGAAGCAAACCATCTTGTATAAGGGATCCTCAGTAAGACGAACAGCTGGTTTCTCATCAGCCCTTGGAGGTTGGAAGGCAGTGGGATGACATATTTAAACTGCTTAGAGAATGAAACTGCCAACTAAGAATTCTACATCTGGCAAAATTATCTTTCAGAGTAAAGACAAAGTTAAGGTATTCTTGGATAAACAAAAGCTCAGGGTGTTTATCACTAACAGACGTGCCCTGTGACAAGTGTCAGAGGAAGTGTTACAGGCTAAGAGGAAAGGGTATTAGGTAGGAGCTCAAAGCTATACAGAGAACCAAAGATCTCTGATAGAATTAACCACATAGGTAAGGATAAAAGCTAGTATTGTTGTATTGGTTTATAACCTCACTTTTTATTTCCTATATGATTTAAAAGACAAATGTGTGAAATGATCATAAACCTATACTACTTAACATATAACATGTAAGGATACATTTGTGACTGCAACAACATAAAGGTAGCAACGTATCTCTATAGTGGAGTTTCTGTATGATGCTGTGGCTACTTTGGTTAACAGTTCAAACTTGGTGGCTTTATTCTGAGGATTCAACATACAGCATGGTGACTGTAGTTAATAATGTATAATGTACTTGTCAACTGCCAGGAGAGTTGATCTTGAAAGTTCTCACCACACACACACACACACACACGCACACACACACACACACAGTGGATACTGTGCAAGGTGATGGATATGTCAGTTAACCTTATGGTGGTCATCATTTGCATATATATGTGTATCAATTCATCCCATTGTGCACTTTAAACTTAATATGACGGACTTTCCTGGTGGTCCAGAAGTTAAGAATCCACCTGCCAATTCAGGGTACACAGATTCAATCCCTGCTCCAGGAGGATCCCACATGCCACAATGCAGCTAAGCCTGTGTACCACAGCTACTGTGCCAGTGCTCCAGAACCCGTGAGCTGTAACTACTGAGGCCCATGTGCCCCTAGAGCCCATACTTTGCAACAAGAGAAGCCACCGCAATGAGAAGCCTGTGCACTGCAACTGAAGAGTAGTGCACCCCCTACCCCTGCAACTAAAGAAAGATGATGCAAAGCAGTGAAGACCCAGCACAGCCCAAAAATTTCTTTATTAAAAAAAAAGATAACTTACATGATGTTCTATGGCAATTTATTTCGATAAAGATGGGGCAGGGGACCAGAAAAGCTGAAGGGAGAGGGCCAAATTAGATTGTTTTAGGATGTTAGAATATTAATTATAATCTCCATGGTACAACTAAGAAAGTATCTTTAAAATATACACAAAAGGAATCAAGAATATCAAATGGTATGCTACAAAAAATAAACTGAACACAAAGGAAGATAGTAATAGATTAAATGAGGAACACAGAGGTCAAAGAAATTGAAAAGATTTAAGAAGCAAAGTGGTAGAAGTAAGTCCTTCTTTGTCAGTAATTAAATGTTAATGGTTTAAACTCTTGTCAACAGGCAGATATGTCAACAGGCAAATACAGACAGAATGGATTTAAAAAAGTATGACCCAACTATATACTGTCTACAGGAGGCTTAGTTCAGGAGGCTTCCAAAGGAAAAACTAAGCTTAAAGTGAAAGGTGAAAAAGATATGTTCCATGCAAATAGTAACAAAAGAGACCTGGGGTTGCTATACATATCGGACAAAGTAAACTATGTCAAACAACTGTACAAGAGAAAAGAAGGATATTATATATTGATAAATGAGTTAATTAATCAGGAAGATTGTTGTTCAGTCATTTAGTCATGTCTGACTTTTGCGACCCCATGTACTGCAGCCCGCCAGGCTTCCCTGTCCTTTACTGTCTCCCAGAGTTTGCTCAAACTCCTGTCTACTGAGTTGATGCCTTCCAACCATCTAATCTGTCGTCCCCTTCTCCTCATGCCCTCAGTCTTTCCCAGCATCAGGGTCTTTTCCAGTGAGTCGACTCTTCATATCAGGTGGCCAAAGTATTGGAGCTTCAGCTTTCGCATCAGTCCTTCCAATGAATATTCAGGGTTGATTTCCTTTAGGATTGACTGGTTTGTTCTCCTTGCTGTCCAGGGGACTCTCAAGAGTCTTCTCCAGCACCACAGTTTGATATATATTGATTAACAAGTCAATTAATCAAAAAGATAGAGTAGTGATAAACATAAACACTGAAAAGAACCCCAAAACATATGAAGCAGGCATAGATTTGAGGGAAGAAAGAGATGCTTCTACAGTAGCAGTTGGAGACTTTAATACCTCACTTCCAAAAGTCAAGAAAAACATCTAAACAGAAGTTTAGTAACGAAACAGGGGATTTGAGCAATACTATAATTAATAGACCTAAGAGACATAGATATACCCTCTGTCCAAGGGAGCAGATACAGTCTTCTTAAGTGCATATGAAACATTCTTCAATGTAGACCATATATTAGACTACAAAACCAGTCTCAATCAATGTTGAAATAATATAAAGTATCATCTCCAAGCAATAACTGCAGGAAAACTGGAAAATGCATAAATTTGTTGAAGTAAAACCACACACTCTTAACCAGTTGGTCGAAGAAGAAACCACAAGGGAAGTTAGAACATACCTACAGACAAATGAAAACAAAGCCACAAACTCCGAGAACTCACAGGATGTGGGGAAGCCCAGAGCAGAAATTTACAGCAGTCAATGCCTATATTAGGAGGAGGATAGATAGGTCTCACAGCAGTACTTAACTTGACATCCTAGGGGTCTGTGAGAAGACTAAACGAAACCCAGAGCTGATGGAAGGAAATAATGAACATCGAAGCAGAAATAGAGACTGGAATAGCAATAAGAGAATCAATGTATTTAAAAGTTTTTTTGAAATGATCAACAAATGACAAAAACAACACACTGAAAATCAAATGAAAATGGGATGGGGACATTATTACCGACTATACAAAAGTAAAAAAGAGTAAAAAGCAGTTGCACACCAACAAATTAGATAACCTACATGAAAGAGCTAAATTCCTAAAAAAGAGACAAATCACCAAGAGTGACTCAAGAATAGGTAGAAAGTAAGAACAGACTTATAACAATTAAAGATTGAATCTGTAACTTTTAAAACTAACAAACCAGGGCCAAATGGCATCACAAGACATTTAAAGAAGGATTTATGCTGTTTTGTCAAGCTTGCAAACTATACAAAAGGAAGGATAATCAAAGACACCACAGGAAAAGAAAATTATACATTAAGACATTTTGTGGCTGTATATACAAAACCCTCAACAAAATGCTAGCAAACTGAATCCAGCAGCATTAATAAAAGTGTTATATCCCATGACCAAGTGGGATGTAACCCAGGAACACAAGAGTGGTTCAACATAAGAACCAATCAGTGTCATTTACCACATTAATCGAATGAAGGGGAAAAGCTATAATCATCTCAATTGATGCAAAAAAAAAAAAAAAAAAAGTATTTGACAAAACCAAATTCATTTTCATAATGAAAACACTGAGAACTCCATTCAAGGCAACCTCCTCAACACGATAAAGGGCATTCATGAAAAACCCACAGCTAACAGCTAACATCATGTACATTAGTGAAATATGAAAAGGTTTTCCCCATAAATCAGGAAAATATGCCTGCTTTCACCTCTGCTCTTCAGTACTGTGTTGGAAGTTCTAACCAGAGCAATCAGGCCAGAAAAAAAAAAGGCATTCAAATTGGGAAGGAAGAAATAGAACTACCTCTATTTGTATAAGGCACAATCCTATATATATAATAGGGAATCCCAAAGAATCCATTAAAAACCTGCTAGGCAGTCCATGAGGTCGCTAAGAGTTGGACACGACTGAGTGGCTTCACTTTCACTTTTCACTTTCATGCATTGGAGAAGGAAATGGCAACCCACTCCAGTGTTCTTGCCTGGAGAATCTCAGGGACAGAGGAGCCTGGTAGGAGGCCATCTATGGGGTCGCACAGAGTCGGACACAACTGAAGCGACTTAGCAGCAGCAGCAGCAGCAGAGCTAATATTAAATGAATTCAGTAGAATTGCATAGTACAGATCAGTACACATAATCAGTTGTGTTTCTATACACCAACAATGGTGGGAATGTAGAATGGTATAGCCATGGTGGAGTATAGTTTGGCAGTTCCTCAAAGTTTAAACCTAGCATTACCATGCGTGCATGCTCAGTCACTTCAGTTGTGTCTGACTTTTTGCAACCCTATGGAGTGTAGCCCACCAGGCTCCTCTGTCTGTGGGATTATCCAGGCAGGAATACTGGAGTGGGTTGCCATCCCCTCCTCTAGGGGATCTTCCCAACCCAAAGATTGAACACATGTCTCCTGCATTGGCAGGCGGGGGTTCTTTACCACTAGCACCACCTGGGAAGCCCTGGCATTACTGTGTGACCCAGTAATTCCACTGCTGGATACATACCCGCAGAATTCAAGGCAAATACTCATCAAGTACACGTATGTCATATTCATAGCACTGTTCACAGTAGTCAAGAGGTGTAAGCAACCCAGATGCCCCTCAGTGGATGGATGCAGAAACCAGATGTGTTGTGTCTGTACAGTGGGATATTATTCAGTCATAAGGGAGTGAAGCACTGGTACCTACTGCAGTGACTGAACCTGCAGAAACATTAGGTTGAGAGGAAGAGTCCAGACATCAAAAGTTGTGTATCTTGATTTCATCCACATGCAAGGTCAGGAATGAGGTAAATCCATGGAGACAAAATGCAGGTGGGTGGTCACCAGGCGCTGGGGGCCAGGAGATATGGACTAATGCACTGGGGCTTTGAGGTGATGGAAATGAAATGTCTTGGAACAAGATACAGATTTTGATTGCACAACATTGTAAATGTACTAAATGCCACCGAAGTGTTCATTTAAAACAGTTATTTTGTTTGTTAACTTCACCTCAATACACATAACAGAGCCCCTGTGGGGATGGAGAGGGGTGGAGCCCCCGGCGGAGGCTGCGGTGCTGCTGGGGGCTTGTGTGTCGGGGCAGGTGCTGCTGAGTCTCTGCTGGGCCCCTCGACAGCCACAGCCACACGAGGACTTGTGAGCATGGTTCCAATGGGACATTTTTCACAAACCTGGGAGCAGCTAATCATACAGGCCTCCATTGTTTCCTCTTGGGAAGTCTAACAGGTTTGCTGTGTGCTGGCTGGGCCAGTCGGTGCCACACTTGTGGGGGCAGTGTGGCAAACAAGTGCATTTGTTTACACATCTTTTCCTTCACCATTAAACCCAGTGTTTTTAATGAAAAATTTTCTTAAAGCATATTTTTGATTTTATATTTCCTTTCAAAAAAAAAGAACTTTCATTATTGTTTCCAGTAATTCTTATGTTGCAGAGAATTGTATCCAGTCTACCAAATAAAAAATGCCATTACCCTCACCCATAGGACTCACTCTTGTTTCCTGTCTCAGTAAAATCCTTCCAGGCCAATAGTCTCTCTGGCCCCCAAAGCAGTTTCCATTTCCACTCCCTCAGGAGCCACACCAATGATCTTGTCTCAGTTGGGTCAGCGAGCCATGCCCCACAGGCCAGATCCAGCTCACCATTTGTTTATGACCTGCAAGCAAAGAACAGTTCACAGTTTTTTAAGGATTGTAACAGAGCAGACCTTCTGACAGAGACTGCAGCCACAGAGCCCAGAATGGGTCCTCTCTGACCTTTCATGGAAAAGCTATGTCCCTTCTTGTGCAGCCAGGAGAGGGCGGGGTTCCCTGGGCCACCCTGTCCAGACCCTTGTTTCCTGCAGTGACCACCCTGTTTGTCTCTGCAGCCCTCACTGTGCCCCTATCACACATGGGAGCCCCACGGGAGCCCCACTGGCGTCCCGCAGCTGGGGCCCTGGGAGAAGATGGTAGCCCACCTGCAGGTGTGATGACAGGCCTGCCTGACAGTCAGCAGGAGGGTGAAGCAGGTTGCCTCACTGTGTGCAGCCACACGGTCAAGCTCCATGGAGGGGGTCTTGGCCAGCTGGGCCATGAGTCAGGTGACCAGAATGCAAACTGTCACCACCAGACACATGGGCAGGGCAGTCAGGCTGAGCAGATGACACAGTTGGGTCTGCGTTGAGGAGAACAGAAGCCCCCAGGTGACGTGGGGAGACAAAATGCTGTTGTGGGGGGAGATTCTAGAAATTCCAGTAGGGGAATGGAAATCATTCCTGAACCGATGGGCAGGTCAGGGGGCAACAGGCCCAAGGAGGCTGAGAGTACTGTGGGGTGCCCTTCACCCCTCCCACTCAGCACCCCTGCGTGGCTCCAGCCTTGGGATATGGAGCCCTGTTGGGAGCAGTGGTCAGAGAAGTCCTCTTCTGTGAGGTATTTCAGCTGAGACGGGCTAAAGGGAAAGAGAGAGCATGAAGACCATTGGGGAGGGGGCGCCATATGACTTTCTGTTTGTCATTTCAGGCTGGGACACCAGGACTAAGGGCCAGGAGTTTGTTCAGAAGGAAGAAGTTTCTGAGGACTTGGAGTCACAGGTAGAAATATCAGACAGCTCTGGCAGTGATGCTCCCCAGACACCTGAGCTTGGAGGACTCCGTGGTGGTGTAGAAGAAAGAGACTGGGGGGTCCCTGCGGATGAGAGGCAGATGCACCGCCCTCACCAGGAGGGAGCCTTCACTCTAGCACAGATGCTTCTCAGGAGCCCCTCAGGAGAGAGAGAGGTGGACTGTGATGACATCAAGAGCAGCTGCAGCCGGAGCCCAAGCCCAGTGGAGTGTCAGGGGCCTCCTGCAGAGGGGAGGCCCCATCCACTTGGCATACGGAGCCTGCCCTGCAGCCTGGACCTGCCCAGCTGCACAGGACTTCACATGGCTGAAAGCCCATTCATATGCAGCGAGTGTGGGAAAACCTTCGAAGGAGACCCCGATCTTACTCAGCATCAGACAGTGCACGCTGGACACAAGTCCTTCATCTGTAACGAGTGTGGAAGGCTCTTCAGCACACACACAGGCTTCCTCCAGCACCAGCTTACCCACCATGGGGAGAAGCTGCATGTGTGTTCTGAGTGTGGGAAGGCCTTCTGCCAGAGCTCCAGCCTTAAAAAGCACCAGAAGTCCCATGTGAGCGAGAAGCCCTATGAATGCAGTGAGTGCGGGAAGACCTTCAGGCGCAGCTCCAACCTCATCCAGCACCAGAGAATCCACTCTGGCGAGAAGCCTTACGTGTGTCATGCCTGTGGGAAGGCCTTCAGGCGCAGTTCCAACCTTGTCAAGCACCAGAGGGTCCACACAGGGGAGAAGCCCTTCGAGTGTACTGAGTGTGGGAGGGCCTTCAGCCAGAGCTCACACGTGAGGAAGCACCAGAGGGTCCATACTGGGGAGAGGCCTTACTCATGTAGCGAGTGTGGCAAGCCCTTCAGCCGGGTGTCCAACCTCATCAAACACCACAGGGTCCACACGGGGGAGAAGCCCTACAAGTGCAGTGACTGTGGGAAGGCCTTCAGCCAGAGCTCGAGCCTCATCCAGCACCGGAGGATCCACACTGGGGAGAAGCCTCATGTGTGTGCTGTGTGTGGCAAGGCCTTCAGCTACAGCTCGGTGCTCCGAAAGCACCAGATCATCCACACGGGGGAGAAGCCATATGAGTGCGGCGTCTGCGGGAAGGCCTTCAGCCACAGCTCCGCACTCGTGCAGCACCAGGGTGTGCACACGGGTGACAAGCCCTACGAGTGCCGCGAGTGTGGAAAGACCTTTGGCCGCAGCTCCAACCTCATCCTGCACCAGCGGGTCCACACGGGGGAGAAGCCCTATGAATGCACTGAGTGCGGGAAAACCTTCAGCCAGAGCTCAACTCTCATTCAGCATCAGAGGATTCACAACGGGTTGAAACCCCACGAGTGTAACCAGTGTGGCAAAGCCTTCAACCGGAGCTCCAACCTCATCCACCACCAGAAGGTCCACACTGGAGAGAAGCCCTACACCTGCGTCGAGTGTGGGAAGGGCTTCAGCCAGAGCTCACACCTCATTCAGCACCAGATCATCCACACGGGCGAGAGGCCCTATCAGTGCAGTCAGTGTGGGAAGTCCTTCAGCCAGCGCTCCGTTCTCATCCAGCACCAGCGGATCCACACTGGGGTGAAGCCCTATGACTGCACGGCTTGTGGAAAGGCCTTCAGCCAGCGGTCAAAGTTGACCAAGCACCAGTTGATCCACACCAGGGAGTGAACCCCTCGCAGCTTCACCCTGACCCCCTGGCTGTGCCTCGCTCTCCCTCCCCAGACTTGAGGTGCTCTTGCTCACTCCGTCCACTCCATGGTCACTGCCCATTAGGCCGCTGTCCACAGAGGCCACCGTCCACAGACTGGGGACTGTCCTGTGGTCCTGCTCCTTCTCCCAAGTCCCCTGCCATCACCTTTGTCTCCAGTGAGCTCATTTCTCTTTGTTGTTTGTTTTTCCAGTTTGTTATGAGACAGCTGTACTTGTTAGAAGGGAAAGGATTATAGAGGCTGTGCAGTCATCCATAGAGTTTATTACTGTTAAGGAACACAACCAAGAAAGTAAATGAGATTTGGTTTGAGACAACCACAGACCTCTGTGTGCTCACTAGTCAAGGGACTGAGTCCTTTGTCAGTGGTTGTGGCTGGTATCTTTTCATAATGTCGGGTTGAGAGTTTTCAGGTCTGGTTGCTGTCAACCTCCCCACCCCCCCATCCTACCTGGTAATGGGACTTGACCCTCCCTGCTCCCCTCTCTCCGTGGTGTCCGTCTGCAGTCTGTGGTTATGTGTTCTTGCTCTGCGGTGGCTCAGGCCCTGTGGCCCCACTCAGGCTGCAGCACAATTGTACATGAGGCAGTTTCTGAGCTCTGGTCCTGGGCCTCACCCACAGGGGCTGCTCTACATGCTCCTCCCTTCCTCTCCACATGCTCCTGGATCCATCGCCAGACATTTACAGGGCACCTAGGTGCCCCTAAGAGGTGGGCATTGGCTCCTGACTCCCTGCATTGGGGAACTTAGCCCAGAAGCCACACTTCTGCCACCAGGGAGGGCCTGACCTGGGAATGTCCTGGAAGGATGGGGGACCCTTCCTGCACTGTTCCAGGAGGAAAGGAGGCAGTGGCTTGTAGTCATGAAGGGAAGGGAAGGTATGGCTTCTGAGTTCTCAAGGAAGTAGAGGCAAGGCCAGCAGTTGCAAGAGGGAGAGGTGGTTTGAGGCTGAAGAGAAGAGAGGGTGGAGGGGTGACTCGGATGCGCAGACAAGTCCATGGGCTTGGGTGGCATGGGCTGCCTAGCGTCTCCTCCAAGGCCCCATGAAGCAGCTGTCCCTGCTGCCCTGCAGAGGCCCTGTCATAGCCTCCCCTACACTTTGGGCGCCATCCCACCCCCTCTCCCCCGGCAATACCTAATGGGATACAGTTTCCAGACTTGGCCTCAGCCTGACAAGACTGCTCCTATTCTGTCAGGCAGCTCCTCTGGCTTCACGTTCCTCCTCTGCCAGTCTGGCTTTGATTTATGATTCCTTTTTTCAGTAAGTATCTGTGTCTGCCTCTACTCCGCTCTTTCGCTGATTGGCCCGCTTGCTGCTGGCCTGTGTCGCTCAGCCCTGCTGCACATGGTGCGCTGTCACATCCTCTGCTACGGAGTCGGAGACCCCTCCAACAAGAGGCTAAAATTGGTGCAATACCAAATTTGTGCAAGACTCCTCCACAGAAGGGGCTTCAGCCACCTCCTGCTAGGCCTCCTGGAGTCTCTGGACCGCTCATGATGGCACTCAGTTGTCCAAGGGCTTCTGATGCAAGAAACTGCCCTCTTTCCCCCATACAACATGCCACTAGAGCTGCAATTACTGAAACTGGACCTCCTGAGCCCATGACCCTCTGTACCCAGCTGCTCATTACGCTCTGGGTCACAGAAGCAGTACCCAACAAGCTTAGGGGCTGCCGAGCTGCCTTGGTGCAGGATGGAGATGAACCTGGGCCTTTGGCCTGCTCCACCTGCACGAGGAATAGCCTCACCTATTCTCAGTCCCTTTCCAGATGTCAGGCTGCTGGACCCTGTCCACCTGGGGAGCTCCAGGGTGGGATGAACTCGGGGAACAGCAGTGGGAGTTCCAAGACTATAGGCAGAGAAGTGCCAACCGTCATGGAAGATGGAGCTCAGAGGGGAGCTGCTCCTCATATTTAACCAGGACGACTCTGATACAGGGCCAGACTGGAGGGTCAGCATGACTGGCCAAACACCAGGCAGTTGTCTTAGCACCCAGTGACTTGACTCACAAACAGCCTCATCTGTACATTTTTACAAACTTGTGCTGTCACCTAAGAGTTGCACCCTTTGGTGTAAAAAGCTCCAGGAATCTCTTGCCTCACAGATGCCCCAAAATACCAGTCAAGGTCTCTAGATGGCTCTCCCTATACTTAGGCACAACACGAGGCCTCCCCTGCATGCCCTCATCCCCTCCGGAGTCACAGGTTTTACTGAGAGTGGCCAAGGCACCCTTGTCAGTTTTACCTGCTGCAGGCTGCAGAGTCCACACAGCTCATTTAAACAGCTCTGAATTAGCTGAGTGAAACATGGTGTGTCTCTCATCAAACATCAGGGTGAGTGGTGACTAGCAGGCTGGCACCTTGAGGCCTCGTCCTTCTCGTTTCATGCCCACATCTGGAAAAGCAGAAAAGCCAGCCAGATGCTCTGCCCTCTGATGCCAGCAGGAGACGGAAAGCATCCAGGCCCTCGCCTGTGCCCAGGGACTATCCCGCCAGCCTCTCCTGCTGACCGCAGTAGAGGCCCAGGCTGCCGACCCTTCTTGCTCTCAAGCCACCTCAGACCTGTTCCAGAGGCCTTCTCTACCCTCCTCAGAGACCTCCTTTATGTCAATAATAAAGCTTTTCATACCTTCAAAAAACCAGAAGCCCTGCTTGGCCTCCACACCTTCTTCCACTCTGGTTTTTGGTTTATGGACGTCAAGTTCCTCTGTACTGTGACTTCTCCCTCAACTCCTTGTTCTAACAAAAGCCTGGCTGCCGTGACTGCACAAGGTTCCCAGAGCCCTCACCCCTTCCCACGTACCTCGAGAATTAGAGATCAGGAGGACAATCTTCCTGGCTCCTGATTTCCACATCCATACACTTCTGCCTTCAGCCAATAATGCCAGCTCCGTTGAGAACAACAGAAAAGCAGCCCTAACAGCTCAAAGCTGCCCTGCCTTAGAGCTCCCTGGGTGAAAAATGCCAGTTGGGGCCCCTAGGCCCAGGCTCCAGGTGGCTCCCTGGTAACAACTGTGCCATGATTTCCATGTGCTGGCAGAGTTCTGGGAGACTCCTCCATGGATCCTACAGCCCAGGCCTCACAGATGATGAATGTAGGGGGAAAACTGTCCCTTGACACCCATGGTCTCTCCATGCAAGGAGAAGCAGGGAGACTGGAGTGGTGTGTGAGAGCAGGGCCAGGGTCCAGGACCATCCTGAAGTTTCCATGGCTTTGGAGGCAACTCAGGTCTGAGTGGAGAACAGGGCCTTGATGGCTGAGGACAGTGCAGGCCACACCAGAGCAGCCAACCACGTAGGATGAGGTTGGTTCTTTCCCCTGGGGCTTGGCAGACACTGGCTCCTGGGCTTCCCTGGAAGTAACACAAAGGCATGGGCGGAGGTGGAGGTGGCCTGACTGCAGGTACTCTGTGAGGATTATTCTGTATGCAGGCTCTTCTGTGCTCATGGGCCAGACTGTGAATCTTCCAGACATCAGAACATTGACTGGGGAGACCACTGCCAACTGGAAATGTGATAGAAAGATGGCCTCAGATTCAGGGGAAAGGACCAATCTCATCCTATGTGGTAGCGGGGTAACAAGATAGCCTTTTGGAAAAAAGACAAAACTAGACTTACTCTTTGCATCTTTTAGCAGAATAAAGTCCAAATGGAACAGAGATTTAAATGTACAGAAACAAAACCAAATGAGTACTGGGTGAAAATATGGGTGGATTCCTCCAGAACTGGGAAGTTAGGGGAATTTTACTGTAGCTTGAAATCAAGCAACAATAAGAGAAAACAAATGATAAATTACACAGAAATAAGTTTTGCAGGACCAACACCTTTATATTCAAAATAAAAAGACAAATGGTGAACTGGAGGAAGTGTTTACAACTTATGTTATACATAACACATATAAAATTAATGTACATAAGGTTATTTAAAATTAGGGTTTCATTTTCAACAAATGGTGTTGTAATTATTGTATAACCATATGCCAACAAAGTGAATCTCAATCCTTGCCCCACACCATCTAAAGAATTTAACTCAAAATGTATCATCAACCAAAATGTACAGCAGAAACTTTTAAAAGAAAACATAAGAGAAAACCTACTGACCTTCACTTTGGTCAAGATTTATTAAATAAATAATCTTTGGTGAAGATATATTAAATAGAACACAAAGAGCAGGAATTTTTGAGGAAGGAATTCAGCGAGTAGGAACTCATCAAGATTTAGAACATTTGTTCCTCAAAATTAAAGGAAAAGGCAAAGCATAAACTGGGAGAAGATATTTGCAAAATATATATATCCAAAAAAGGACTTGTACTCCATGCTATAAAGAAGTCCTGGTGACTTCTCTGGTGGTTCAGTGGCTATGACTCCATGTTCCCAATGCAGGGGACCCTGGTTTGACTCCTAGGTGGGGAACTAAGATACTGCAAACTGCAACTAAGCCTGTGAGTCAAAGCTACTGAGCTCACACACTCTAGAGAACCCGCACTGCAACGAAGACACGGTGCAGCCAAAAATAAAATAATAATAAAATAATTTATTAAAAGTGATTTTGGAGTCTACTCTTTATACCATCTCTCTGGTATCATATCAATTGCTTATATAACTTGTCAGTTGCATCAAAAAAGACTGTAAATGCTTGCAATTTTTAATCCTAGTGTTAAGAACAAAGTTTTTAAAAATCTGCAATGTATGTCACAAAGGGTTAACATGATTAGTTCAGTTCAGTTCAGTCATTCAGTCATGTCTGACTCTTTGCAACTCCATGGACTGCAGCACACTTGTCCATCACCAACTCCCAGGGCTTGCTCAAACTCATGTCCATTGAGTTGGTGATGCCATCCAAACATCTCATCCTGTCCCCTTCTGCCTTCTATCTTTCCCAGCATCAGGGCCTTTTCCAGTGAGTCAGTTCTTTGCATCAGGTGGCCAAAGTATTGGAGTTTCAGCTTCAACATCAGTCCTTCCAATGAATATTCAGGACTGATTTCCTTTAGGACGGACTGGTTTGTTCTTCCAGTCCAAGGGACTCTCAAGAGTCTTCTCCAACACCACAATTCAAAAGCTTCATTCTTTGGTGCTCAGCTTTCTTTACAGTCTAACTCTACAGTGCTTCTAAAATGAGAGGGAAGAGACCAACAAGCAGGTTCACAGAAAAGTCAGTGAAAGTGGCTCTTAATCATATGAAGAGATGCTCAACCTTACCCCCAAGGAAGATGCAAAAGGAAATTACACCAAGATGCTATTTCTTGCTTCTCGGATTGCCAAAATACCAAATATTTGACAACATTCTTTGTTCACAAGGCTGTAAGGAAAGCTCACCAGCGGAAATACAAGATCCTTCAACCCTGTGGAAGGGAACTGGGCGACACACAGAAAAACAGATACAAATGCCCATTTTTAGGAAACTATCCTAAAATTAAACTGGCAAAACTGAAAACACCTAACTAAAGCTACTTATTACAGCACTAATTTTATGGCAAAAGACGTTCAGTAATAGCAGACTGGCTGAATACACGACAGCACATTCACAAGGGAGGTGAAGGCAGCTGCATAAAGGAGAAAGGGACATGCCCGGACGCTGCCAAGGAGAGGTGGCTGGACGCTGACAGGAATATGCCAAAATGTGGGCCAGTGGGAAAGAACTACTGTTCACTGACGTTCACTCAGATTTTTTGGAATGGAGCCAGAAACCATAGCGTTGATAAATGGTTACAGATAGGGCAGCGTGGTAAGAGACTGGTGGGAACAGGGAGGGAAGCAAGTCTTCTGAATGTACTTTCTTTTGTGTACTGGACTTTGAAACCATATAGGGTTTCGGTTCAGTTCAGTCGCTCAGTCGTGTCCGACTCTTTGCGACCCCATGAATCGCAGCACGCCAGGCCTCCCTGTCCATCACTAACTCCTGGAGTCCACCCAAACCCATGTCCCTCGAGTCAGTGATGCCATCCAACCAGGTCATCCTCTGTTGTCCCCTTCTCCTCCTGCCCTCAATCTTTCCCAGTATCAGGGTCTTTTCAAATGAGTCAGCTCTTTACATCAGGTGGCCAAAGTATTGGAGTTTCAGCTTCAACATCAGTCCTACGAATGAATACCCAGGACTGATCTCACTTAGGATGGACTGGTTGGATCTCCTTGAGCCCAAGGGACTCTCAAGAATCTTCTCCAACACCACAGTTCCAAAGCATCAATTCTTCCATGCTCAGCTTTCTTTATAGTCCAACTCTCACATCCATACATGACCACTGGAAAACCATAGCCTTGACTAGACAAAGTTTGTCAAAGTAATGTCTTTGTTGTTGACAAAGTAATGTTGTCTTTGTTGACAAAGTAATGTCACTGCTTTTTAATATGCTGTCTAGGTTGGTAATGACTGTCCTCCCAAGTTTACATCATCATAAAACAAAATTGTATCAAAATGTTAAAAATGTAACTTTATCATTTTGATATTTGGCAAATCTAATACAGTTATGTAAAGTTTAAAAATAAAATAAAATTAAAAAAAAAAAAAAAAAAATGTAACTTTAAAAAGCAAACAAGTGAAACTGTAGAGTTAAGGTCATACCCCAAATGGGATATATCCTAACAGCAAGAAGAACTGCAAAACAAATCTAGACTATTTTCAATAATCATAGGGTTAATAATGTTGACATTGTTATTCTGACATCATTACATATAACTAATAAATGTGTTTATATAATTAGATCCCAGGATTTTAAATACAGGAAAAAACTGCCTCCATCTGGACCTGGGGATGAGCCAGGGACACTGTGAGTAGCAGTGGTGCCCACCTGGACCTTTAATGGCTCATACCACCTCTGGACACTCTGATTCACATATTGATACTGTGTACTACCTGCTTTCCCCACTCACAGGTAAAGCATATGAGAAAGGGACTTATTGGGAATGTTGCTTGTTTTACCTACTCATGTAGCCCCGGCACTTAGAACGCTGCCTAGCATACAACAGGCACTCAATAAATACCATGCCTGTGAAGACTGGCAGAGCTGGACACACACGCAAAAGCTAGTTGTTGAATTGATTAAAAAAAAAAAGCAAAATGTTAGTTGCTGAAACTAAGCAAAAGACATGCAGGTATTTCACTGTAATATACTTTCAATCTTTATGAACGAACATTTTTAAAATAAGTTGTTGTTCAGTCCCTAAGTTGTGTCCAGCTCTTTGCAACCCCATGGACTGCAGCTAGGCTTCCCTGTCCTTCACTATCTCCCAGAGTTTGCTCAAAGTCATGTTCACTGAGTCAGTGATGTCATGCAAACATCTCATCCTGCCACCTCCTTCTCCTCTTGCCCTCAGTCTTTCCCAGCATTAGGGTCTTTTCCAATGAGTTGGATCCTCGCATCAGGTGGCCAAAGTATTAGAGTTTCAATATCAGTCCTTCCAATGAATATTCAGGATTGATTTCCTGTAAGATGACAGGTTTAACCTCCTCGCTGTCCAAGGGGCTCTCAAGAGTTCCCCAGCACCACAGCTCAAAAGCATCAATTTTCCAGCCCTCAGCCTTCTTTATGGTCCAAATCTCACATCTGTACACGACTACTGGAAAAGTAGCAGCTTTGACTATACAAACCTTTGTCGGCAAAGTGATGTCGCTGCTTTTTAATACGTGATATAGGTTTGTCTTAGCTTCCCCCCTCCCCTCCAAGGAGCAAGCATCTTTTAATTTCATGGCTGCAGCCACTGTTCAGTGATTTTGGACCCTAACATAACTCAGCAGTGGAAAAACCACAGCTTTGATTATATGGACCTTGAAATAGTTGGGAAGAGAAAAAGAAAGCAGGGTGTGCTGAGATCTTAGAAGCATCAGTTCTCTGCCGGGACCAAAGTTGCCGAGCTCAAGCTCCTCACTGTTAAAAGGTAAACTGAGGCATGTTAGAATTTGTTTAGAGCTTATGTGAGCAAATAGAGGATGGAATAGTGGTTAGGAGTGCTCTGCCAGCAGGAGCTATATTAGTTTTTATAGACGGAAAAGCAAAGCAAGGGCTTTGACAGGCCACGACTTAAGCCGTCAACTTAATTGGAAAGCCTAGCTGGGGGCTACCAAGGCAGCAGAGCCACCCCCAGCCTAATGCCCTCCTCGTTTAATTACGTTAACACTGGCAACTGGCCCAAACCATCTAGGATGGTCCAAAAATAGGGCCAAATCGGACAACCTGGGTCCTGAGCTTCAGTCTCTTGGCAGAGAGGACCCTACCTCACCGGGATGTGTGGGGCAGATGAGTTCCCTGTGGGAAGCTGACCTCACCTTTCCCGAGTAGAAACCCTGCCCCTGACGCCGGGGCCAGCTATCCACAGAATTACTGCCACATCCTCTCCCACTTCCAGCCTCGGGTCTTTCCCAGACCACCTTTCCTGCCCAAAAGTCGGGGCACCAGCTTGGTCCGGTCGGTCCTCCCAGCCAACGAGCCACCTGGAAGTACTCCTTGGGGGTGACAGCGGGTGCGGAAGGCAGCAGTGACGGCCACCTCTTCCTCCCGCCCCCGCTGGTCCTGCCCTGCCGAAGTGCGCAAACCCCAGCGTAGGGGGACGGGGAGGAGGTCGCCGCCACATACGACGACCACCGCCAGCCAACGCCAGGCCCCGCCTCGGCAGGCGTGACATCTGGAGGCAACACGGCGAGGATTCACCCGACTCGGGGTCGAGCTGTGCCCGCAGGGCCGGAGGTACGAGTTACCCGCAGGAGCTTCCGCGAGGCCGCCGGATGTGCAGCCTGTAGGAGACCCGGACGCGGCGTGGCCTATCTAGGCGCGGTGGAGGCTGCGTCTCTCGGTGGCTCTGGCGCGTGCGTCAGTCAGGAGAAAGGCGCAGGGCGGGGAGGGCGGGGCCCAAGGCGAACTGGGAAGTGTCGCGTCCTAGGAGTGGCGGCCTGGGAGGCGTGGGCGGGGCCCTTGGGGGCGAGGCGCCCTGCGATTGGCGGATGCGCAGACAGGGCGGGGCGCCCCCTTTGTCTGAGTGCTGTGCGGGCGGCCACCCCTGCGGGTGAGGCAACTGCGGGGACGGTGAGTCGGGGTGCGGGCTGCATTCCGCACCCTTTACCCGCGCGCCGGGGTGTGGGGGCCAGGACCCTCCACGCGATCGGGCGCTGCCCGCGAGCGCCCCTTGCCTTTCCCTGCCCACTCCGAGCCCCTACCCCGCTCTCGCCTTCCCCGGGCCCTCCCCACTCCCGCGAACGGCGAGCCCTACGCCGCCGTTAGTCCGCGGCGCCCAGAGCTCCGGCCTCGCGCGGGCCCGGGTGCGGGCCGGGGGCGCGAACACTTATTCCACCGGGATCGCCGTCGGCATCTCCCCGGGGAGAGTGCTTCTTCCCGAGTCCACTCCCGCCTCCATTTTTATCGAGGCTCGTCTCTCGGTTGTTTGTGAAAGCCCGTTTCGTGAGCGCGAGCAGCCATTCCCGGGGTCCGCGGGCGCCTGCCCAGCGCGACGCTTCGGGGCCGGGAAGCCGGACCCTCAGTGTGCGCTGCCTGGCGTTTCGGTCCTGATCAGCTTGGTTCTTTAACGGGTGTATCGAAGACTTTCTTCTCAGACTATCATCTGACTCCGGTTGTGATGTTTTGTTCTAAGATGGAAGATTTCGAGTGTTCAGTGGTCAAATATTTAGCCTCGAGGCTTTTGGCTTTGTGCTGTATCTTAAAGGGCTTTCCCTACTCTAAGTTTAGTTCTAAAATAAACTCGTTTTCTCTGGTACTTGTGAAACGTTGGCTCCATCTGGAATCATTTTGATGTGGGGAAAGTTGGAAGTCCAGCTTCAGTGTTTTCCCTAAACCCTGGTATTTCTGACACTACTGAATAACTCATTTCGCCGTTGATTTGGAAAACCACCTTTGTTCAGTGTTAAATTCTCCCAAATCTTGGGCCCATTTCTGGCATTTGTGTTTTGATGTGAAAAGGTTTTGATTTTCATCCAAATCTGTGGGTCTCTGCTCCCCAGAGTTTATTCAGGTTCTTTTTATCATATAATTTTAAAATTTAGCTCTTTTTCATTCATTAGCTGTGTGCTTTCAGTATATGATATGAAATGATCTCATTTAATTTCTGTTATTTTTTAAAGCTCAGTTACAGCTCAGTTTTATTCAGCAAATAAAGGATAGTACACCCTCGAGGCGTGAGGACAGGCTACTGGGACCCCAGAGGAGAGGCTAATTTCTGCTTTTGCTTAGCTTTCTGGGAGATTGGTTGAGCTTTGTGCAAAGGACTAATTTTAGACCTGTTGTCTGAGTGAGGTTACTGGAACATCTTCCCCAGGATTTTAATGCCTGGCCTATCTTGTTTGTTTATAGATATGGCCCTACTCTGCCCTTTCTAGTCCAGGACTGCTTGGCTGTCTGCACTACGACTTTGTGGATACAGGGGGCAGCATTAACATATTTCTAAGGTTTACTTTAACCTTGTTTCTTGCCGTCTGTGACTAGAACTGTTTTCCCTGAATATTTTCTGACTCCATGTTGCTGCTGTGTAGAAAAGCTACCTGTGCGGATACACGTCTGTGATCATTTTCCTCTGAAGCATGCAGGGTTGTGGTTTGGGCTTACAGGTGGATCAGAACTGCTTCTTTGGAAGGTGCTTCCAGCCCGGCAGGCCAGGCTTTGAGCAGATGAAGAAAGAGGAGCAGGTCTTCCAGCGGGAAAACCTGGGGGTGAGGATGGTGAGGAAGAGTGGGGAGACCCTGGAACTGTCCACCCCAGACCAGGGACTGCGAGTGTGCCTGTCATGCCTGTCACTGTTGGTGGGGTCTTTGGGAGGAAGATCTTCAGCAGTTCCAGCAAGAGCTGCTGCTGCTAAGTCACTTCAGTCGTGTTCGACTCTGTGCGACCCCAGAGACAGCATCCCACCAGGCTCCCCCGTCCCTGAGATTCTCCAGGCAAGAACACTGGAGTGGGTTGCCATTTCCTTCTCCAGTGCATGAAAGTGAAAGTGAAGTCGCTCAGTCATGTCCGACTCTTAGCGACCCCATGGACTGCAGCCCACCAGGCTCCTCTGTCCATGGGACTCTCCAGGCAAGAGTGCTGGAGTAGGGTGCCATTGCCTTCTCCGCCAGCTAGAGTTTACAGAACAAAATAACAATAACGTTGAATCCTAAGCTCTCTCGTCTCTGCGGCCCCGTTTTCAGTTCCTGTCCTGTGGTCACCACCGAGCCAGAACTCACTTGGAAGAGTGTCTCACTGCAGTGTGATCACTGCTGCAGAGAACATTGGCCTGCTCTGCTTTGGTTTGGGTTATTCTCTGGGGCGTGGGTGGATGGGTTGCTGTTGTGGGCACCCCTTGGGCAGGTGCTTTTTGTACTTGTTTCTGTGTTGGGGGTGGCATGGCTTCCCTGGGCAGCTCCTCAGAGCCAGTTTGACCCTCCATGGTGTTAATTCCGACTTCAGGGATCATCTAAACAGGACTTGACCTGCTCACCTGTTCTCCCTTCCTCCCTGAACTCCTGTTGCCTTGAGCTATGGGCCCTGAGTAACAGCCAGCTTCAGTGCCTGGGTGGCTCTGTTGTCATCCCTGTGGTGTCAGTTAGCAGCCTGCAGTGTTTTTTGCTGTCTTTTCATTCCATGCAGACTTGTTCTAGGAGACCCAGACCTTATCTACCAAAGTAAAAGTACACAAAAATGAAAAACTAGTTAGTTCCACATTTACATTTGTTTTCTTTCTCTTTTATCAGAATATAGGGTCTTATTCCATTTGGGCTGCTATAATAGAGCACCAGAGACCGGGCAGCCTGTAAAACAGCAAATGTCATTTCTCACAGTGTAGAGGCCAGACATCTGAGGTTAGGATCAGCAGAATCGGGAGCCCTCATCCTGGCTGCAGACATTGTGTCCTCACGTGGAGGGAGGGGTCTCTTATCAAGGGGACTCCACTCTCAGGACCTGAGCACCGCCCCGCCCCCCCCCCAACATTGAGCCTTAGGTCATTTGGAGGCACAGACATTCAGAGCAGAGCAACAGGCATACTTTATAATATACTGTTTTCCTTCAGTACTTAGAGGTCATCCTGGGCAGAGCTCTTCCGCTTTCTGTTTTCGTGCTTCTCTGGAATTCACTGGGTGGGAATCTTGTCCCCTTCTCTGCCCCTCCGTGCCTCAAACTATTGGCCGGGGGTTTGAGTTAATCTCATCAGATGAGGTGACACTTAGTTACATGCTGTCTTTAACCTGGCTGTCCTCCTGAGGCCCTCAGAGGAGCTGTGTCATCTCAGTCTGGTGTGTCTAGTGCTGTGGACAAGGGCTCACATCCCCTCGTGGTCCTGGGGTCATTGTGCAACAGGAGCATTGTGAACACCTCCATATCCTGTGCTTTTGCTGACCTGTCTGGCCGCCTGGCGCAGCCTGAATCTTGGTCTGCGTGGGTGCGGGACTGGTGTGTGGAAGGGCTGGTGGATTTGGCGGCAGCACCATCCTGGAGTCTGTTCTGAAACCACACAATTCATGTGGGATTCGAACGCAGGAGCTGAGACTCGAACCCACTGTCTCTTAATTGAAACCACACACCTTTGCTCAGGACTTATTGAAGCTCAGGTTCTGTGTGTCTCAGTGCAGAAGGAATTCACAGCAGGATGCAAAGTGATAGGTGAGAAGTGGATTTATTTAGAGAGATACACATTCCTTAGACAGAATGGTGTCTGTCTCAAAAGGCCCTGAAATGTAACTAATTAAATGGTTAGTTTCTATGGGCTGTGTAGTTTCATAGGCTGCTGAATAGGAGGATTAATCCAACTATTTCAGGGAGGGCCAGGGGCTTCCAGGAATTCAGGAATTGGGCCACTGCCCACTTTTCAGCCTTTCTGGTCATCTGGCCTTGGAACTGTGGGGACTGTGGGTGTGTTGTCATTTAGCTGATGTGTCGCATTGAGCATATAATGAGGCTCAGCCTCCACTGGAAGTGGAGCCTTCCGCTATCTTGGGCCTAGTCGGTTCTAACCAGTTTATGTCTCATCTTTAAGGGTTGTGCTCAGTCCCCTTCCCTTCTGGTTTCAAGTCCATCTGAGGAAGGCCTGCATTGCCCAGAGGTATGTCTGCTGCACCTAAATCGGCCAGGTGACTTTCTCACCTGCGAGAGCTAGCAGACACTCCACTTTCCCACTGCTGCTGGAGTAGGTGCTCCTCCGGCACTTGTTGCTGTTCTGAAGGGTGGAGTATGGAGTCATTTCTCCTGTAATTTCATTCACTTGTTCAGCCATGCTTGAGCCACTGGCTGCTCCGCTGGGACTGGCAGGGGGTGTGAGAACGATGAGGCAGAGGCCCCCAAGGTGGGTCGGGAATGGTCTTAATGAGACGGTGACGGTCTCACTGAGAGGGTGACAGCTGAGCGCCAGCTGAGGGGCAGGAGGCACCCGGCTGCGGGGAGGGGCGCTCAGAGCAGGGCTCTCGGCAGCCTCAGGAGCGGAGGCGGGGCTTGGAGCTGAGGCAGGGCCCTGCGTCCCGTGGGGGCGGGGCTTGGAGCTGAGGCAGGGCCCTGCGTCCCGTGGGGGCGGGGCTTGGAGCTGAGGCAGGGCCCTGCGTCCCGTGGGGGCGGGGCAAGACTGTGCTGCCACTGGAGGGCGGGTCCAGTGGGCGTGAGAGGGTGAGCAGGAGGGCGACTTCAGGATCTGGATCGAATGCAGGTGCCAGACCAGGGGCAGACCAGGCCTGGGGAGGAGATGGGTGTCGGGGCTGGATGTTAAGTGTCTGAGGTGCTAGAGGACACCCATGAGGAGATGGCCAGCTGGAGGGGAAGGAGGTTGCCAGCTTAGTGCACCAACAGGAGCCCTGTGCTCCACTGGACGTTCAGGCCTGTGGGGCAGAAGCAGCTCAGGTCACAGACATGGGCTCGGGCAGGAGCCGGCCTGGCTGGAGGCCTCCGGCCGAATGATCCAGCAGCTCCTAGATTAGCTGTGCTGGCTGCCAGCACCAACAGGGAGCCGGCGAACGGGGTTCCTATGGGTGCTCATTGTTAGATCCTGCCCAGGTGTGGTCAGGTCATCTGAAAATGACTGTCTACCTCCTCTGGGTTCCCAGAGGACCAGAGCTGCATGGTTCAGGAGGCAGTATCGTGCTGGTGAGGGTGGACAGGGGCGCCCATGGTGACGGACTTGCTGGAGACTGGGGTTACCCACCGCTGACAGCAGACAAGGATTTGGTCATATGGAGGTCAGAGGAGACCCTGACAGGGGCCACTTGGGATGGAGGGGACAGAGACCACCTGAGGGAGTGGCTGGATTAGACCATAGGGAGGATGACTGTCCATGAGAGATGGCGGGTGTGGGCAGCCCATGAAGGGTTGGGGGAGCAGTACTGCTCTTTTAGGGGGTGTGGGCACTGGAGTAGCCACAGGAGGCAGCTTGTCCCCCACTGTTGGTTCTGAGAGCTGGCGAGGCGGGACCAGCCCTGTTGTTTCCAGTTCTTCATGCCTGGTGGCACCCTCATGCCTGTTTGTCCAACATCAGTGTTTCAGATGAATTCTGAGCTAACTTTATTCACTCCTTTCATTTTTCCCAGGTGATGGGCCTGCTGGGCTTGTGCCCACTTCTGTCTGGCAGGGTGGGTGTAGCACACGCCTTGGCAGTGCTTGTCCCAGTGTTCCCAGAGCCCGCCCAGCCCCACGCCTCCCCATCAGGTCCTCAGACCGAATCTCAGGGTCACTCTGGATGCATCCATCAGAACCGGGCCCCCACTGGAGTCGCTGGGCAGGACCAGGCATGCCTAGGGCATCAGCGGCCCCACAGGAGGGTTGTGGTCCCCACACCACTAGTGCAGCCGCTCCTCATGGGGGATGTCTCTGGAGGCAGTCAGGCCTGGTGTTGCCCCCTTCCCATGATGTGCTCACCCAGCCCTGTGTGTGTACTGCAGGCCATGCCTGGTAAGCTGGGCAGTCCAATGGCCCTTGGGGCGCATGGCATCCCCAGGCTTCTTGGGTGGGACCATCCTGGGCCCCTCATATGCTCCTTCCTTTTCCTCAGCCCTACACGCTTCTCTGATACCGTCTCCCTCAGACGTGCCACGGAGCAGATGATGGCGGCGGCCCGGCTCCTGCCGCCACCAGCGGTGCCTCAGGTGAGTAGCCCCAAGGCCTTTGCGGCGCCCCTGCCATCCTCACATCCTCCCACTCCCAGGGGCCTGGTGGCATCCTGAGCATCACTGCATTTTGAACACTGTGGCCCCTTCCTGTTGCCCCCCAGTCCAGGGGCGCGTCCCCACAACCCACACTGCTTGCACCCTCCTTGTCTGGGACGTGGAGTCTGAGTCCAACCTGCAGCCCCCCTGTTGTTCCAGGCCAAGGTGACCTTCGAGGACGTGGCCGTGTTTCTCTCCCAGGATGAGTGGGACCGTCTGGGCCCTGCCCAGCGTGGCCTCTACCGACACGTGATGATGGAGACCTACGGGAACGTGGTCTCCGTGGGTAAGGCCCCCTGCAGGCCTTGGGTGGGGTGTGGTGAGGGTGCTTGTGGATATTGTACAGACGAAAGGACTTCCCTCCCCACGAGCAGGAATTCCAGGATCCAAGCCTGAGGTGATCTCCCAGCTGGAGCGAGGAGAGGAGCCGTGGGTCCTGGACAAGCAGGGCAACGAGCAGCTCAGGGGCTGGGGCATCAGCCGCTCAGGTGAGCGCGGAGTGGCCTCTGTGCACTAAGGGCTGTGCACCTGCGGGTGCTCCTGGGGTCTGACCTGGCGGGGACTCCTGCGGGTGAGTGGGCAGCAGGCAGAGGCCCAGCGCAGGGAATGGGCAGGGAGGTAAGTGCAGCTGGGTGTGGGTTGGGTGTCTTGAGGCAAGGTGAGCACATGTGGCTGCCGGGCCCCTGACAGGTCCCTGCTCTGAATGGACCTCAGAGGTTGAGGGACATGGGCTGGTTTTGGGAAGAAGGAAGCACCTACGTATGAAAGGGAAGTTTCTTAACCTGACTCTTAGTGCGGCTAGAGCTGTTTGCCGTGAGGCAGAGGAGCCCACCGTCCACAGCTGTCCTGGGGGTTCCGTCTGAAATTTGGCAAGACCAGACACAATAGCACAAGTAAAGCTGTAAGAATTGGAAAGAGGAAAAACATTGCTTGTAGTTCATGATATTGTCTATATGTGAGAAGACTGATCAGGACCTCCTTGGTGGCCCAGTGATTGAGAATCCGCCTGCCGGTGCCGGGGTCACAGGTTTGATCCCTGGTCCGAGAAGATCCCATGTGCTGTGGAGCAGCTAAGCCCATGTGACACAACTACTGAGTCTACGCTTTAGAGTCCGGGAGCCGCTACTACTTGGCCCACGAGCCGCAAGTGCTAGAGCCTGCGTGCCTAGAGCCCGTGCTTTGCAGCAAGGGAAGCCACCACAGCAAGAAGCCTGCACATCACAACTCGAGAGTAACCCCCGCTCACTGCAACTAGAGAAAAGCTGTCACTGCAGTGAAGACCCACTGCAGCCAAAAATAAAATAAATAAAATTATATTAAAAAAAATGCAAACAAGAACATGTTGACCTCCTAGGCACACACTCCTGCAGGTGCTTCAGGCAGAGTCTGTCTTGGAAGTGCCTTTCCTGGTGTAGGGACTGCTTGGTTTTGGAGCCTGCTATTTTTCAGGGGCTCTTGGGGTTTGAGGAAGTCCGTTGCACAGCACCTGTCCTAAGTTCTGAATGAATTCAACAGTGAAACTTACATCTCAGTAATGCTGTTACCACCAAAAAAGGGAAAATTGATGGGACTTGAAAATATCCCTGTTACAGAAAAAGCAAAATCCAGTGAATGTGGCCGGTTGCCATTCAGTATGCTTCCTAATAAGAAACCCCAGAGAGACCCTAACCCCCCACAATCAGGTAGGGAGGGCTTCCCGGTCTTGGCCATGAAGCAGAACGTGGGTCCCCTGGACTGAGAAGGTCCAGCTCTCTCTCATTGGCTAAGTCTCCCCTCAGGTGTGCCCCCCTCAGGTCTTGCTCTGCCCGCTGGGCTTCTTGCTCTAGGACATCCTTCAAGGACCGTTTTAACACTGTCCCCGACCAGGCCTTGTGGGAACTGGAGGAAGCAGCAGAGGCGTTGCTGAGATGAGCCTGGGAGGACTGGCTCTGCCCCGTCCCCGTCCTCTGCTGTCACAGCCCTGCCCGCCTGTCGAGTACCCTGGATGAGTCCTCCTGGGACAGTCCTGTTTCCTGGTGACGTCTTGTCAATTCAGTGGCTGTGTCTTCAAGGTTTAAAAATCTGTCGTCCTCAGCATACCCTGCTCCACCCTCAACCTGCAGTGCCCCTGACCTGAGTGTAGAAACACCCCCGCCTTCTTGGCCATCCTCACTGCCACCTGCAGGCCCCGTCTTGTTCCCCAGGGGGGAGTCTGCAGGATGGGCTCTCAGGAGCTCGCGCTTCGCTCCAGCAGCCCCCTCCCTGCCCTGCACAGTAATAGGTGTAGTCCTGCCTCGGTTCCACCTCTAATGGCCACTGGACCCTCCAGGGCGGGCAGGGCTGCGGCTGTGACCGTGTGCGCTCCTCAGGCTCTCGAATGGGACCTGGCCCTTTTCCAGCCACACTGTTGGGTGGACACCTTTCCTCTTTGTCACCCACTGGTGACTTCTAGCCTTGGGCCCTCGAGGGCCGCCCTGTCCCAGTGAAGCACCTGCAGGGTGGAATGCACTCTGCAGTCTCAGAAGGGGTGAACACGCTCCCTTTGGTTTTGGTTTTGTTTCAGGATGTGAGCACAAGGATCAGGACCAGGACGCAGACTCCAGCTTGAGGCCGCTCACTTCAGAGGAGATATCAATGATTCTGAGGAAAACGCCTGCCGAGTGGAGTGATCCGGGCAGTTACGAACCTGAGCAGAATTTCTGTCTGAGTCCCAGCCCTGCCCGCCCCCGTGAAGGCCAGGCTGTGAGGCCCAGCGCGCCGGTCGCCCAGCGCCCGGCCGTTCCTGGCGGGGAGAGGCCCTACCGGTGCGTGGAGTGCGGGAAGTGCTTTGGGCGGAGCTCCCACCTGCTGCAGCACCAGAGGACGCACACCGGGGAGAGGCCCTATGTGTGCGGTGTGTGTGGCAAGGCCTTCAGCCAGAGCTCGGTGCTCAGCAAGCACAAGAGGATCCACACGGGCGAGAAGCCCTACGCGTGCCACGAGTGTGGAAAGGCCTTTCGAGTGAGTTCGGATCTCGCTCAGCATCACAAGATACACACAGGGGAGAAGCCACACGAGTGTCTCGAGTGCCGCAAGGCCTTCACGCAGCTCTCGCACCTCCTGCAGCACCAGCGCATCCACACTGGCGAGCGGCCGTACGTGTGCGGTGTGTGCGGCAAGGCCTTCAACCACAGCACCGTGCTGCGCAGCCACCGGCGGGTGCACACGGGGGAGAAGCCGCACGAGTGTGCAGAGTGTGGTCGCGCCTTCAGCGTGAAGAGGACACTGCTCCAGCACCAGCGGGTGCACACCGGGGAGAAGCCCTACGCCTGCGGCGAGTGTGGCCGCGCCTTCAGTGACCGCTCTGTCCTCATCCAGCACCACAGCGTGCACACTGGCGAGAAGCCGTACGAGTGTGGTGAGTGTGGCAAAGCCTTCCGGCACCGCTCCACCCTTCTGAACCATGAGCGCATCCACACGGAGGAGAAGCCCTATGGCTGCTACGCCTGCGGCAAGGCCTTCGTGCAGCACTCCCACTTGACCCAGCACCAGCGGGTCCACACCGGGGAGAAGCCCTACGTGTGCAGCGAGTGCGGCCACGCCTTCAGCGCCCGCAGGTCGCTGGTCCAGCACCAGCGGGTCCACACCGGCGAGCGGCCCTTCCGCTGCGCACAATGTGGCAAGGCCTTTAGCTTGAAGGCCACGCTGATTGTGCACCTGAGGACCCACACGGGCGAGAGGCCGTACGAGTGCAGCCGCTGTGGCAAGGCCTTCAGCCAGTACTCTGTACTCGTGCAGCACCAGCGCATCCACACGGGCGAGAGGCCGTACGAGTGTGCGGAGTGCGGCCGCGCCTTCAACCAGCACGGCCACCTCATCCAGCACCAGAAGGTGCACAGGAAGCTGTGACTTTGCCTGCACGTGAAGCCACACTTGGGAACTCGGGCTCCCAGCCCTGGGAAGCCTCCAGTCCGGGCAAAGCCCCTGCCAGTGACACCCAGTGTCACCGAGGAACTCATGGGCGGCGCTGAAGCGTCTCTGCAAGAACTTCAGAGGATGCCTCATTTGCTTCTCTCACCGTCTTGAAGTTACGTCGCAGAGTAGTCTCACAATGGTAATGAGTTTTGGTAAAGACAGCTACTATTCATTATTAACGTTAGTTTGTTAGAAATGAGAAACTAAGGGAAGTTTCAGCATAAGGACCACTGTCCCAGGAAAACTTCCTCACGCTCCAAATAAATGTTTTTTTCTTAGAATATTATATGCCTTTCCTAAATACAATGGTTGTTCTGATTATTGCACTTAAAATTGGGATGTTGGAGTATATTTTCAGCATTCTGTTAAACTGTAAAGTACTATGTAGATAAAATGGTATTAAAAAATATTGTTACCAAGTGTCATCATGTAATATGGCTGAAAATCCTAACTGTGTGGAACTACTTGTTTTCTATGAAAATGCTCTAAAGATTAATTAGTGAGAAATGATATAAATTTAGAAAACCCTTCATCTGGTCCTTTAATTTTATTTAAGATCAGAAGTGATGTCCTAACTTATTAGTGAAAATTCAACTCAAAAATGGATCTTCCCCCCCAAATCTTTGCAGATTCATAGGGTGTCTTGGGCTTCTGGGCCCATGTGGGCTTAGGAGGTGACTTTGTACTCAGAGCCCAGACCTCACAGCTGCTGTACCACCTGGGTGCCTCTTTTTTTACACATTATGATGTTTCCCAGAAATGTTACTAAAAAAGTCTTTGGCACACACTTCTAAAACAAAATTCTCAAATAGCTTTTTGTTTACTATTTCTAATATTTCTATTCCTATGATGAAGGGTTTTCTTCATTTTTTACTTCTAGTTCCAAGAGAGTCTAGTATCTGTTGTCATATACTGTGATAAATCTAGTTTATTTATAAGTTTTGTTTAAAAAAAAAAAAAAAGTTTTGTTTTTTGGCCAAGCAATGCAGCATGTGGGATTTTAGTTCCTTGACCAAGGATCAAGGCTGTGTCCCCTGTACTGGGAACACTGAGTCTTAACCACTGGACCACTAAAAGCCCCTGTTCATTATTTCTAATAATTTTTTTTTCCTTGATATTGAGACCATTATCACCTCAGGAAAAATTAAGCAGTAGAGTGTTGATCCTGAAGTCCATAGCAGTCACTGGTGAAGATGAAAACGTCTCTTAGAGCTAGTCACAGTGTTCATGCTTCTTGCTGATATTTTTAGAATAGGTAAAGAGTATAAATTGTAAGCAGTTCATAAAATTATGATAAGCTGCAGAATAATAAAAGGCAAACATTACTTTTTAAAGTTTAAAATATAAGTTTAAAAGTTTATAATTAAAGGTAAATCAAAATAACTGAAAGGAAATTCTAGAAATATTTAAAATTATCATAAAGGAGCTTTTAAACAAAGTTTAGACAATAATTAGACTAAGAAAAAACCAAAAAGCTTGCAGTTTGTTACAGACTTATAAGTAAATGGTGCAACAAGTAAAATGATACAGTTTGGTTAAAGTTGGTAAATTTGGTGACGAGATGAAGGTTCTAGAGTAATTCTCTGAGAAGGGTGGGCATGGCGTAGCCTTTGTGGATTCAGGAGCTGCAGCCCAGAGTGGTCTGTGGTCCAAGTTCCCAAGCCCGTGTTTGCATGCTTGTGTGTATGTCGCCTGGGGATGGTGTGCAGAGACATTGATGCACTTGGGCTGTCTCCTTTCCTCTGCTGATTGCAGGTATTTGATGTGCAGAGGGAACTCAAAAGAACCTGAGCACCAGGTACAGGCCAGAGATCCCCTGCACTGTGGTGGCCAATGCCCTGCATCTCAGTCCAGTTCAGTCGCTCAGTCATGTCTGACTAACCCCATTGACTGCAGCATGCCAGGCTTCCCTGTCCATCACCAACTCCTGGAGCTTGCTCAAACTCATGCCCATCGAGTCGGTGATGCCATCAGCCATCTCCTCCTCTGTCGTCCCCTTCTCCTCCTGCCTTCACTCTTTCCCAGCATCAGGGTCTTTTCCAATGAGTCAGTTCTTCGTGTCAGGTGGCCAAAATATTGGAGTTTCAGCTTCAGCATCGGTCCCTCCAATGAATATTCAGGACTGATTTCCTTTAGGATGGGCTGGTTTGATCTCCTTGGAGTCCAAGGGACTCAAGAGTCTTTTCCAACACCACAGTTCAAAAGCATCAATTCTTCGGCGCTCAGCTTTCTTTATGGTCCAGCTCACATCCATACATGACTACCGGAAAATCCATAGCTTTGACTAGACAGGCCTTTGTCGGCAAAGTAATATCTGCTTTGACATCTGTGTCTTTGCTTTTTACATCTGGGTGCCAGCAATTCATGGGGGACCCACCATCACACATGTCCTCCTCCTTTCCTGGGTCATCGAACCATCTGTGAGCTGTTCTTCCCAATATAGAAGAAGAACTGGCTGCTTGCCATAACTCCCCATCCAGTAAGATCCACGTGAACCAACCTTCTTCCTTGAGACACAGATCCCAGTTAAATGCGCTCTTTCTATGACATGTCTGCTGATTGTTCCTGGTTGTCCCACTTCCTAGAATGGGGACCTCCATTCCTAGAATGGTGACCTACCCTTCAAAACTCTCTCCTTTTTCCTTGGTAGACAGGCCAATGTCCTACCTTCTCTCTACAGCAGACATGAAGGTGACCCAAAAAAGCTTCAGTTTTGCCAGGAAGTTCTCCCTGCTCCTGTACTTGGTCTCAGCTGCTGACGGTACCAATATTGTGAAGGTGATAGGAGACTGCAGAGACAGTCTAGTGAGGTGGGGAAGGCCTGGTGCTGATGTTTCTGGGGAAGTGGTAGAGAAGTGGCTGACTGTAGGGCTGTTGGTGAGGACGGCATTGCTGGGGGGCCCTGGTGAGTGCGTGGTGACAAGAAGGGATGATTGTGGGTGTCAACGGTAGGGGAGGTGATGGTTTGGGTCAGGTATTGGGAAGAAAAGGCATATTGACCAGCATGGAGTCAGGGGATGGGGAAAAGGTGACGATTTTAGGGTGGAGTATTGTGTGGACAAGTGATGACAATGGGCCAGCAGGTACAGGGCAGGCAAGAGTCCCAGCCACTGGTGCCCATAACCTTATTTTCCTTCCCACCACTCCAGCTCTTCAATGATGCAATTCAACTAGCTGTGTCTTACAAATAGAACTCCTGGGACCTCGTGGACAAGGTTTTGCAGGAGCTTGAGGTGGGTCCAGCACAAATGTCAAGT
The DNA here is from genome assembly GCF_019923935.1 of Bubalus bubalis. Classification (NCBI taxonomy): domain Eukaryota; kingdom Metazoa; phylum Chordata; class Mammalia; order Artiodactyla; family Bovidae; genus Bubalus; species Bubalus bubalis. Next base: position 81,737,673 of record NC_059171.1, read on the forward strand.
GGCATAGAGAAAATGGGTTCTCTCCATAGGGGTGCAGGCATAAGCCAGTAGACTGGCTGCAGGCAGAACATGCTCGTTGTGGGCACGGCCCCTAGAGGTGTCAGAGCTACAGCTGGGTAAATGCAAGGCCAGGCTTCACCCGCTGCCTTGTTCCCAGAACGTTGGCTTGGAGCAGAAGGAGGAGGAGACGCCAGACAAAGCAGCGTGGCCACATCCAGAGCCCTTCTCCCTCCCGAGCCACAGGAGGCATCTCCACGGCCCACCTGGTGGTGAGGGGCAGTTCAGAAGACCCCTCCCTCGATAATCCTTCAGCTCTCAGTTGAGACAGGCTTCCAGGCCGCCCCCTGCTATACCTCCTACAAACCCAGCTGTCCCATTTGCACCGCCCCCCGACCCCCTGCCTTCCATGGCCCGTGAAACCTGACCCTTCCACATGGTTCCCTCCCCTGTGGATCGGGGTCAGAACATGCCACAAACAGGTGTAAGGCCCATACCAGACCCTGAAGCCAAATTAGGGATGGGCCCTCCAGGCCTGTGAGACAGTAAAGAGAATCAGAATATTCTAAAAGGATATTTAGATATTTTAGAATATCTTATTTCTCCCCCTCTGGTAACTGATGTCAGGGCCTATTCATTGCATTTCCACCAAGGGGTTGGTTTCTAATTCCTTTTTCCTTTTTAATCTCTCAACTAAGCCATTCATTTTAAGAAAATGATTTTGAGCGGAGAGCTGTTTGTTCCATAAGTTTTTCTAGAGCTCTTCTGGATATGGCCAGTACATTGATGCACAGCGAGGCCAAGATCACAGGCCCAAGTTTGCTAGTGAAAGCAGGTGACTGGTCTGGTCATACACAGTAATATACAGACGTCATTGTGAACATCAGTGTCAGTAAATGCACATCACAAGGCATTTGCATTATAAGAAATTGACTTTAGGAAAACTTCTTTTAAAAACCCATATTTCAACATAGGAGGCTTTTCTTCATTTTTCTGAGGACTAATGTGGACACTGTACCTCCTTGGGTAGCAAGGGCTGCTAAGAACTGTCATGCTGTCTTTTCCATTTATCTGCAGGACTTGTCGCTCACTAGAATGCTTTTATGATCATCTTGTACATCATTTCCATTAATTTTTTTTTTAATTTATAATAAAGGTTGAATTACATAAACATTGAGTTGATGTGCCTGCTTTGTGGGTATGGGTTTTTTAAAGCAAGAAGTCACAAGAGAATGAGTATATCAACAGCTGTGTTAATGGGGGCAGACAGCCGTATTTGTCAAGCAGGGGTGACGAGGTTAACTTCGTTTATTGTCGCAGAGATCATTTCAGTGGAATTTAGGGTTTTAAAAAAATGGGTGTTTGGGAGTCAAGAACAAACATTTTTATCCTTTAAATTATTGATCCTTACAATTTCAACTTAATAAACAACCTGACTAGGGAATTCAGGACTGTGTTACCCTGGTGAGATGGGCCCTTAAAAACAAGAACAACAACAAAAAACCCTTTATTATAAATGAATAATGTATTAAAAAAATAATGGCTTCATTGAGATATGATTCAAATACCATAAAATTCACCATCAGTATTGCACTTACATAACCATTTTGCATCAGTTCCCGTAGAAACAAAGCCTGAGACAACAAATCTTGTTCAGATGAATCACTGGGGCAGTTCTCTGTCTCTGCTAGGGACTAGCTTCAGCCTGCCTCTCCCTAAGGGAGCTCTGGAGGGCAGACTGGCCTGCAGGGTTGATCCCTCCACCAGGGTGGGTTTTGTGCCAGTTAGCAAAGTGTGTGAAGAGGAAGAGGTGGAAGGGATGACTTGTAGTGTCCAGGTTAAAGTGGCTCCTGTTTTTAGCAAGGGCAGGTCTCTGGGGAAAAGGCAGCTATGAATTCAACACTCAAAGCAGGTAGGGGATAAGTGTTCGGGTGGGGTGCCAGCAGCATCCGTGGCCACATAGCCCTACATTGCTCAGATCCACCTGCTTCTTAAATGTCATTTCATTATGACACACAGGAACACCACTTTGGAGCCTCTTTTAATACTTGTTGATGTGAAACTTACATAACAAAGTTATCCATATTAAAGGATACAAAGCAGGGCCATTTAAACAGTTACATTGTTGGGCAACCATCACTTCTCTCTAGTTCTAAAACATTTCAGTCACTCTGAAGTAAAACATCTTCCTCATTAAGTAGTTTCTTTCCAATATTCCCTCCCTTCAGCCCCTTGCAAATACTAATCTACATTCTGTCTCTCTGGATTTTATCTATTCTGGATATTTTATATAAATGGAATAAAACATGATGTGACCTTTTGTATCCATCTTATTCCTTCCCTCCTTTTTATGGTTGAATAACGTTCCACTGTATTATATAACAAAAGTTGTCCATTCATCTGTTGATAGACATTTGTGGTGTCTATCTTTCAGCTATTGTGTATAATGCTGCTATGAACATGCTTATATTCTTAGCATGTACTTATATGCTCATCAGTGCTTATATGAGTAGTTTTCAATTCTTCTGGGTGTCAGAGTCTGTTGAGGCTACTGTAACAAAATACCATTGACTTCGTGGTTTGTAGTTCAGTTGCTCAGCTGTGTCCAGCTCTCTGCGACCCCATGGACTGCAGCATGCTAGGCTTCCCTGTCCTTGTCTCCTGGATTTGCTCAAACTCATATCCATTGAGTTGGTGATGCCATCCGACCATCTCACCCTGTGTCATCTCCTTCTCCCGCCTTCAATCTTTCTCAGCATCAGGGTCTTTTCCAATGGGTCAGTTCTTCACACCAGGTGGCCAAAGTATTGGAGTTTCAGCTTCAGCATCAGTCCTTCCAATGAATATTCAAGGTTAATTTCCTTTAAGATTTACTGGTTTGATCTCCTTGGAGTCCAAGGGACTCTCAAGAGTCTTCTCCAACACCACAGTTCAAAGGCATCAGTTCTTCAGTGCTCAGCCTTTTTTATGGTCCAGCTCTAACATCCATACATGACTACTGGAAAAAACCATAGCTTTGACTATACAGACCTTTGTCGACAAAGTAATGTCTCTGCTTTTTAATATGCTGTTGAGGTTGGTCATAGCTTTTCTTCCAAGGAGAAAGAATTTAAGAGAAAGAATCTCTTAATTTCATGGCTACAGTCACCGTTCACAGTGATTATGGAGCACAAGAAAATAAAGTCCGTTACAGTTTCCATTGTTTCCCCATCTCTTTGCCATGAAGTGATGGGACCGGATGTCATGATCTTAGTTTTCTGAATGTTGAGTTTTAAGCCAGCTTTTTCACTCTCTTTCACTTTCAAGAGATTTTAAAGTTGTTACAAAACGTGGCCACAAGGCGGCAGCATTTCTTCATGCCCAACTCTGGCTCATTCCGCAGGCAGGGCCGTAAGGAAGATCGTGTTCGCAGATGGTCAAGAGTGCGGCGCGCCAGAAGAAACGCTCAAGGGTCTTATCTCATTCCTTCTACCCCTTCCCCTTTATTCCGCAAAGCGCATCCCAGTTCCTGGAACACCACTCTGTGGAGGGTGGGGCGACCGTAAGGAAAGGGGCTGGTGGGGGTTGGGGGGCGGGGGAACCCCAGCCGAGAGGACACGTGGAGCCCAGGGAACATTTCAAAGCTCCTCCAGCCCAGAGGTTCCACCGTTTTTTCGATGCAGTAGGCTTGATTTCTCTGCGGGAAGGCCCACCTGGATCCCGAGATTGGGGACTCAACCTGAAAGCAAGAGGCACTCCAGGCCCATTGTGGGGGCACATTGCCTGCCTCATCCTCCGAGCTTCCTCAGCTCCACAACACTCCACCCTTGGTACCGAAGCCTGCTCTGGCTCCAGGGATATGATACCAGCCCAGGTCACCATGGCCTAAAGGAATAGAGTTAGCATTTCTTGTGTCTTTTCATTTTCTACTTAAAAAAAATTTGAATTGGAGTATATAGATGAAGTGCTCAGTGAAGTGATCAGTGCAAAGAAACAGAGGAAAACAACAGAATGGGAAAGACTAGAGAGCTCTTCAAGAAAATCGGAGATACCAAGGGAACATTTCATGCAAAGATGGGCTCAATAAAGGACAGAAATGATATGGACCTAATAGAAGCAGAAGATATCAAGAAGAGGTGGTAAAAATACACAGAAGAACTGTACAAAAAGATCTTCATGACCCAGATAATCACGATGGAGTGATCACTCACCTAGAGCCAGACATCCTGGAATACAAAGTCAAGTGGGCCTTAGAAAGCATCACTACAAACAAAGCTAGTGGAGGTGATGCAATTCCAGTTGAGGTATTTCAAATCTTAAAAGATGATGCTGTGAAAGTGCTGCACTCAATATGCCAGCAAATTTGGAAAACTCAGCAGTGGCCACAGGACTGGAAAAGGTCAGTTTTCATTCCAATCCCAAAGAAAGGCAATGCCAAAGAATGCTCAAACTACTGCACAATTGCACTAATTTCACAGGCTAGCAAAGTAATGTTCAAAATTCTCCAAGCCAGGCTTCAGTAATACATGAACCGTGAACTTCCCAATGTTCAAGCTGGATTTAGAAAAGGCAGAGGAACCAGAGATCAAATTGCCAACATCCATTGGATCATAGAAAAAGCAAGAGAGTTTCAGAAAAACATCGACTTCTTTATTGATTATGCCAAAGCCTTTGACTGTGTGGATCACAACAAACTGTGGAAAATTCTTCAAGAGATGGGAATACCTGACCACTTTACCTGCCTCCTGAGAAATTTGTATGCAGGTCAAGTAGCAACATTTAGAACTGGGCATGAAACAACAGACTGGTTCAAAATTAGGAAAGGAGTACGTCAAGGCTGTATATTGTCACCTGCTTATTTAACTAAATGCAGAGTACATCATGTGAAATGCTGGGTTGGATGAAGTACAAGCTGGAATCAAGATTGTCGGGAGAAATATCAATAACCTCAGATATGCAGATGACACCACCCTTATGGCAGAAAGTTAAGAAGAACTAAAGAGCCTCTTGATGGAAGTGAAAGAGCTAGCTTAAAACTCAACATTCAGAAAAATAAGATCATGACATCTGGTCCCATCACTTCATGGCAAATAGATGGAGAAACAATGGAAACAGTGACAGACTTTATTTTCTTGGGCTCCAAAAACCACTGCAGATGGTGACTGCAGCCATGAAATTAAAAGACGCTTGCTCCTTGGAAGAAAAGCTATGACCAACCTAGACAGCATATTAAAAAGCGGAGATAGTACTTTGCTGAAAAGGTTGGTCTAATCAAAGCTTTGGTTTTTCCACTGGTCATGTATGGATGTGAGAGTTGGACTATAAAGAAAGCTGAGTGCCAAAGAACTGATGCTTTTGAACTGTGGTGTTGGAGAAAACTCTTGAGAGTCCCTTGGACACCAAGGAGATCAAACCAGTCCATCCTAAAGGAAATCAGTCCTGAATATTCATTGGAAGGACTGATGCTGAAGCTGAAACTCTGATATTTTGGCCACCTGATGTGAATAACTGACTCATTGGAAAAGACCCTGATGCTGAGAAAGATTGAAGGTGGGAGGAGAAGGGGATGACAGAGGATGAGATGGTTGGATGGCATCACCGATTCTTTGGGTATGAGTGTGAGCAAGCTCCGGGAGTTGGTGATGGACAGAGAAGCTTGGCGTGCTGCAGTCCATGGAGCCTCAAAGAGTCGGACATGACTGAGCGACTGAACTGAACTGAACTGAATTCTCATGTTGAAGAAGTGTATTTTGGGGTTGCATTTGCTCCCCCTCACTTTGGATGTATCCCAGTTTGCTTACACAGTCATCTATGGAAGACATCGTGATATTTTAAAGTTTGTAGGTATTACAAGTAGAGCTGCTGTGCATTATTGCATCATAGTTTTTATTTGGACACCTTTTCAAAGCTGTTTTCTAAATACTAGATGTGCAATGTTTGATCTTCAGGTGAGCTTTGTTTAGCTTTGGGAAAAAAAACAGCTAAGTTGCTCCGTGGCACATGGTATCTTCCCAGATAAGGGATCATATTTGAATCTCTTGCATTGTCAGGTGGAGGCTTTACCACTGAGCTACCAGGGAAGCCCCTGTTTTTTTTTTTTTTTTTTGAGTTTACTAGTTCTAATAGATGTGTGGTTTTAATTTGTAATTTTCTAATGATATATGATTTTTGAGTATTTTTGATATGTTTATTTAGTATCTGTATGTTTTCTTTGGCCAGGTGTTCAGATTTATATATCTTTAATGAGGCTGTTTGTTCCAGATTTTTTGCTATTATTTGAGTATACAATCTTTTATCAGATATGTATTTTGTAGATATATTTCTCTGTGGCTTGTGTTTAGGTTTTCTGAATAAGGTCTTTTATGAGTTTATTTTTAATTTTTTAAAGGTCATGTTTTAAATTTTGTATATTTTTTGGGATAGAGTTCAGGTTTTTTTTCCTGTTAATTTTCATAAGCAAAACTGAAGTACTGTAGATACAGCTTTGCATTTTATCTGTTGAGAAATTTAAGTGAATTTGGTATAAGTCATAAAATTTCTTTCTACTTTCATTTGATTGCATATGGATTCCAGTTATTTATACAACAGGTTTTGGAGATGTCTTGGGAAGTCAGTTTCCCCAGGTGAAACCGCATCCATGAAACATCAGCTCTTTTCAGCTCCTCTTCTGTCATTGAATTTAACTTGCTTTGAGATGATTCCACTGTCTCATACTAGCAGAATCACAGAATGTTTGTCCTTTTTTGTTTTGGTTTGTTTCACTTAGCATAATGACTATAAGGTTCATCCACGTTGTAGCAATGCCAAAGAATGCTTGAACTACCCCATAATTGCACTCATCTCACACGCTAGTAAAGTAATGCTCAAAATTCTCCAAGCCAGGCTTCAGCAATACGTGAACCATGAACTTCCAGATGTTCAAGCTGGTTTTAGAAAAGGCAGAGGAACCAGAGATCAAATTGCGAACATTCGCTGGATCATAGAAAAAGCAAGAGAGTTCCAGAAAAACATCTATTTCTGCTTTATTGACTATGCCAACGCCTCTGACTCTGTGGATCACAATAAATTGTGGAAAATTCTGAAAGAGATGGGAATACCAGACCATCTGATCTGCCTCTTGAGAAACCTTTATGCAGGTCAGGAAGCAACAGTTAGAACTGGACACGGAACAACAGACTGGTTCCAGGTAGGAAAAGGAGTACATTGAGGCTGTATATTGTCACTCTGCTTATTTAACTTATATGCAGAGTACATCATGAGAAATGCTGGGCTGGAAGAAGCACAAGCTGGAATCAAGATTGCCAGGAGAGATATCAATAACCTCAGATATGCAGACGACACCACCCTTATGGCAGAAAGTGAAGAGGAACTAAAGAGCCTCTTGATGAAAGTGAAGGAGGAGAGTGAAAAAGTTGGCTTAAAGCTCAACATTCAGAAAACTAAGATTATGGCATCTGGTCCCATCACTTCATGGGGACTAGATGGGGAAACAGTGCAAACAGTGTCAGACTTTATTTTTTTGGGCTCCAAAATCATTGCAGATGGTGATTACAACCATGAAATTAAAAGACGCTTACTCCTTGGAAGGAAAGTTATGACCAACAACCTAGACAGCATATTAAAAAGCAGAGACATTACTTTGCCAACAAAGGTCCGTCTAGTCAAGGCTATGGTTTTTCCGGTGGTCATGTATGGATGTGAGAGTTGGACTGTGAAGAAAGCTGAGCGCCGAAGAGTTGATGCTTTTGAACTGTGGTGTTGGAGAAGACTCTTGAGAGCCCCTTGGACTGCAAGAAGATCCAGCCAGTCCATCCTAAAGGAGATCAGTCCTGGGTGTTCTTTGGAAGGACTGATACTGAAGCTGAAACCCAGTACTTTGGCCACCTCATGCGAAGAGTTGACTCACTGGAAAAGACTGTGATGCTGGGAGGGATTGGGGGCAGGAGGAGAAGGGGATGACAGAGGATGAGATGGCTGGATGGCATCACTGACTCGATGGACGTGAGTCTGAGTGAACTCCAGGAGTTGGTGATGGACAGGGAGGCCTGGCGTGCTGCGATTCATGGGGTCGCAAAGAGTCGGACGCGACTGAGCGACTGAACTGAACTGAATGAGAGGAGGGGGCGGGGAGGACGTGGCGCATAGGGCGCGGGCGGGGCTCCCCCTTCCCATCCCAGTTCCCCGCGGCCCCGAGTGGCGGCGGCGCGCGCGCTCAAATGCGCGGCCGGGCCTTATAAAGAGCGCTCGGCTAGGCGCGCGTTCCACTGTGCAGAAGGGCACGCGGCCGGCCGTGCCGTGCGCCTGCGCAGTGCGGGCCGCTCCCCGCCCCTCCCCTGCCCCACCGTCCTCTCAGCCGGCCGGCCGGCCCAGCCTCGCCTCCGCGTCCTCGCTCGGCTCTCAGCCGCCCCTTTACCCTGCAGCAGCCAGCCCGGTGTCCAGCAGCATGTTCAGCTGGGTCAGCAAGGATGCCCGCCGCAAGAAGGAGCCGGAGCTCTTCCAGACGGTGTCCTAGGGGCTGTGGCAGCTGTACGCACAGAAGCTGCTGCCCCCTGGAGGAGCATTACCGCTTCCATGAGTTCCACTCGCCAGCGCTGGAGGACGCCGACTTCGACAAGCCCATGGTGCTCCTCGTGGGCCAGTACAGCACTGGCAAGACCACCTTCATCCGGCACCTGATTGAGCAGGACTTCCAGGGGATGCGCCTCGGGCCGAGCCCACCACCGACTCTTTCATCGCGGTCATGCACGGCCCCACCGAGGGCGTGGTGCCGGGCAACGCGCTCGTCGTCTACCCGCGGCGGCCCTTCCGCAAGCTCAACGCCTTCGGCAACGCCTTCCTCAACAGGTAGCCACCCCTCGATCCGGGGTGGGGGAAAGGGGCCACCGGGGTCCCGACCGTCCAGTGACTACTGCCCCCGCGAGACCCCTCAGCGACCACTCCCCGGAACTTGGTCCCCTGCCACTTTCCAAAGAAAACCCTTAGCAAGGGGTCTGCGAGTAGGTGTCGCCGGCTCCCGCGGCTCTGTCTCCCCCCGCCCCCCCTCCTCCCCGAATTTCCCAGGTTATCGGTTTAACTCCCAACTCCCCACCCTGGCAGATCCCAGACTCCTCACATCCCTCAGGTAGTGTTGGTTTCCACCTCCTTCCCTAAGGCTGGGCGCACCTAATTCATTCAGACCAACCCCTCTCACCCACTCCCTTCAAGGGTCTGTTTCTTAAGTGTCCTGGAAAAATATAGTGAAACTTTTAGCCATTCACTTTGCTGGTGTGGCGTGCTTCCCTGGAGACCGGTGGTTTGTGGAGGAAGGACCGGGGAGATCTGGATGGAAACCTGTTGCTTGAGTTGTTTCAGTCCGGTTTCTTTAGTGATGAGTGAGAGATGGAGTTTTCCTGCCAAATCAGTAAACAAGGCTGTTACAGCCATCAGCAATTCCAGCCCTCCAAATGTGGATTTCTGAACTCCGAGGGCACCCGGGAAGAACAATGCCTGCAATAAGGCAGCCATGAGGTCGCACCATTCCCTACGGTGAGCACTGAGGAAACTCAGGATGTGAAAAAACGTAGGATACTGATCCCAGGTAGCTGAGATGCATGTGAGAGAAATGATTTTAGTGGGCCCAGACTCTTGCCTCTTCCCACATGTAGAAAAGTGCTAAATTCCTGGAGATATCTGGTTTTCTTTAATTCACAAAAATAACGTTTGATGTTCAGACTACTTGTGCTTTGTTGCAAACCTATATAACCTGACCACCTCCCCCCCCCCCGCCCCGCCCCAGGGTTACTTGAGATTACTTTATTTAGGCTTGAAGTCCTAAAAATTCCCACCAAAAAACCGTTAAGTCTCAACTTTTAGGTTGTGACTATTTTTTAAGTTGACATTAGCAAGATTGGGTCTGTTAAGTGTTTACTTATTTGATGAAGAAAAGCAAGATCATGCCTATCGGAATCAGCTGGTCTTCCTGGGTATCCTGAGGCCATTGCTCTGGCAGGTGTGGAACCCTGCAGACAGCAGCAGGGGTGCTTTGTGCCGACCTTCTGGTCTGTTCTTGGACTAACATGTGAGCAAGGAGCCGTCACACTAATACCCACTCACTTCAACACTGGGATCTCAGACATTTTGGAAATGAAACAAAAGGGTTTATGTGAAGTCTTTTCTGGAATTTCTATCTTTGGTAGAGAATCAAATACTGATAAAACCAGTCGGTTCTGTGACCGGTAATAACATTTCGGTAATGACAAGTGTCCCGGGACCTGCACCCTTGGGTCTGTTCTGCCTGCCTCGCTGCTGGCTGCAGTGTGCTCTCGCCTCTTACTTCAGACAGAGAAATGTAGGTTACTCATTTGTTTTTGGAAACGTGTCTGCACCCACATCTTTTCTCCACAGTGGCGTCTGGGGAGGAGGTGACCCACCCACCTCCGTTTACTGGGGCTGGTCCCGGTCCAGTGCTTCAGAAATTGTGTACCGGCTGCCTGTGGGACAAAAGGGAATTGCAGCTTCACATTCCACACTTTTGTTGCTCAGGTGGGAGGGAGGCTGAGACTCCTTGGGAAGTCAATGACAGAGCCTCCGAAGTAAGTTGAAGTGATTTTGTCTGATCAAACTAGCTATATATGCCTTAGCATTTATAAACCTGCAGCAGGATAATGTATTGAAATTCAATATGTATTTCCTCTGTTTTTTCCATTCTAAGATGGTACCAGATCTTGGTGTTCCCTTTCCTCCAGGATTTTTTTTTTAATTGGAATCAAAGGATGGAGTTGTGTTTTTTTTTTTTTTTTTTAATTTGGCTCCACTGAGTTTTAGTTGCAGCATGGGGGCTCTTTAGAAAGATCAAAAAGATTGTCTTTAGAAAGACAATCCTAACATCGTCCATCAGGTGAATGACTGGACCCACTGTGGCAACCCTCCCCTGGAACACTGCCCTCTGTGAAAGGACAACCATCCATGCAGCCGCACCGATGCTGAAAGAAAGAGTCAGTTCAGAAAGGCCACGTGCTGTAAGGATCCATTTATATGACATTCTGGAAAAGGCAAGACTGTGGGATCAGCAAACATGGGCAGTGTTAGGAGTGTTTGAGGTCAGGATGTGTTTTGGTGATGGAACTCTTGTGTGTTCTCCTTGTGACAGTTATACAAATCTGTACATGTTAAAACTCTTGGAACCATATATATGCATGCACACATGGGTCAATTTTTGTGTAAGCAGTTTTTTTTTTTGTTTTTTTTTTTTTAAAGGGAGAGAGAGGTCATTTTTTAAAAACTTCTGCCTTTGGGGGACTTCCTGGGTAGACCAGCATTTAAGACTCCGAACTCCCAATGCTGGAGAAGGAAATGGCAACCCACTCCAATATTATTGCCTGGAGAATCCCAGGGACAGAGCAGCCTGGTGGGCTGCCATCAGTGGGGTCGCACAGAGTTGGACATGACTGAAGCGACTTAGCAGCAGCAGCAGCAACAACAACTCCCAATGCAGGGGGCCAGGGTTTGATCTCTGGTCAGGGAACTAAATCCTGCATGCTGCAATTAATTTTTTTTAAATGAAAATAAAATGCGTTTTTTGTAGACTACAAATAGTTGGGTCATATTTTTTTAATCCATTCTCACAGACTCTTTTGATTGGTGTATTTAGACCATTCACATTGAAGGTGATTATTGATATAGTTGGATTAATATCTACTCTTTTTGTAAAGGAACCTTCCATTCATTGCACTTATTCTTTGTTACCTTTTAAAAATATACTCCACTCTTTTTTATTGTCTTCTCTGACTTTAATGAGTATTTTATATGATTTCATTTTCTCTCTTCTCTTAGCATATCAATTCTTCTTTTGAAAAAAAAATTATGGTTGGCTTGGAGTTTGCAATATACATTTGCAACTAATCTATGTCCACTTTCAAATAACTCTGTTTCACTTTATAGATAGTGCAGGTACTCTTAACAGAGTATTCCCAATTCCTCCTTCCTGTTCCTTATAACCTTGCAGTTGTTCATTTCACTCATTCATAAGCTATGATCACCAGCACATTGTTGCTATTTTTATTTTGAACAGTTATATATTGAATCAGTCAATAATAAAAAACATGAGGGAATTCGCCAGTGGACTGGGGGTTAGGGCTCTGTGCTCTCACTGCCGAGGGTGTGGATTCAATCCCTGGTCTGGGAGCGAGGATCCCACAAGCCATGAGGCGTCGCCAAAAACAAAAAAAGAAAAAAGAACGAAATGCTTTATTTTATCTTCATTTTTTCTTTCTCTAATGCTTTCCCTTTTTAAACGTTGATCTGAATCTCTGACCTATTAGTATATATTATTTTCCTTTTCTCTGAAGAACAACAGTTTTTGCAAGGCAGGTCTCCTGGCAATGCATTCCTTCAGTTTTTGTCTGAGAAAGTCTTTATTTCTTCCTCACTTATGAAGGATAATTTCTTTGGATATACAACCATAGGTGGGTGGTTTATTCATGCAAAGACAAGACATGTGATTCTTTACTTTGTTCCTCTATAGGTGAGGTGGTTTTCCCCCCTCAGGCTTTCCTTAGCATTTGTCTTTGGTTTTCTGCAGTTTGAATGTGATGTGCCTAGGTGTAGTCCTTTGGTGATATATCCTGATTGGTGGTTCTCTGAAATTCCTGGATGTGTCCTCTGGGATCTGCCATTAATTTTGGAAAATCCTCAGCCATTGTTACTTCAGATGTTTCTTCTGTTAATTTCTTTGTTTCATCATCTCATATTTCAATTATGCATATATTACACCTTTTGTGATTGTCTCACAATTCTTGGATATTCTATTCCTTTTTCTCCCCCTCCCCATTAGTTTTTCTCTTTGTTTTTTAGTTTGAGACGTTTCTAGTGATATAAATTAATGCTTACTGAATTCTTTGCTCAGCCATGTCCAGTCTAGTGATGAATGTAGCAAAGGTATTCTTTATTTCTGTTACTGTATTTTTGATTTCTGGCATTTATTTTTGCTTCTTTATTAGAGTTCCCATATCTCTGCTTATATTGCATGCATGCTCAGTTGCTTCAGTCATGTCTGACTCTGCAACCCCATAGACTATATAGCCTGCCAGGCTCCTCTGTCCATGGGATTTTCCCAGACCAAACCTGTATCTTCTGCATTGCAGGTGGATTCTTTACCACTGAGCTTCCCAGGAAGCCCCTGATTATATTACCCATCGGTTTTTTGTAGGCTGTCCACTTTTTTCCCTTTACAGCCCCTAGCATGTTAATCATAGTTAAACTCTCAGTCTAATAATTGCAAAATCTTTGCCATATCTGAGCCAAGTTCTCATGCCTGCTTTTTCTCAGGCCTCCTCAAGCTCTGCTTTTTCCTGCCCTTAGTCTGACTTGTAACTTTGTGTTGAAAGCTGGATTTATGGTAGATGTCAGAGGCTTCAGATGCTTCAGATGTCTTCTGTTGTCTCCCTGTTGTCTCTGGGTTTTCCCAGAAACTCTGTCTGAAACGGAGTCTGTGTCTGGCAGCGCCCTTGGTATAATGCATGGCTTTTCTACCAGAGCCCTGTGCATGTGGTGGAGAGGTGCTGGGTGAGGGGGGCATTCCTATGAGTCAGACTGTTTTTGTGGTCATGAGGTCCTGGACTGTGCCCTTCAGAAGTTTCTTAGCTCCCACCCATCCTTTTTTTTTTTTTCATCCCATTTGTAAGACAGGAAGGCTAGAAGAGGTTCCAGTTGTCAAGTTGCTCTTTGCCCTTCCCCCATGTCTGATAAGGCTCTGTCTGATAAAATAGTTTATTCTGAGGGAAGAAACGCCCTTTGGTATGGATGTTTTTGAAAATGGTTACTTTTCTCTGGGTACATTTCTAAACTGTTAGTTTTCTTCTCTTCCCTGTCTAAATAGTGAAAGTCTAATTCTTTTTTTTCTCAAGTCTTTATCTGAAGACCCCATGGGGCTCCTGGAAGTAAAACTCATATAAGTGTGTCATCCCCTCTCCCTCCCCCTAGCTCAGGAGTTTTAAGTTTCATCTCGCCACCTCTAGCCTCCAGCATTTGTCAACTACTGTTTATGTGGTTCTACCAGTTACTGGCTTTTGGAGGATTCTGCCCCAGGAAAGCTGTGAAACTGAAAAAGCAGTTGTTCTGTCCATTTTTGCTTCGTGTTTTTTGTTGGACTATTTTTAGGTATATCTCAGTTCAATTCAGTCGCTCAGTCGTATCCAGCTCTTTGTGACTCTGTGGACTGTAGCACGCCAGGCTTCCTTGTCCAACACCAACTCCTGGAGGCTTCTCAAACTCATGTCCATCGGGTCAGTGATGCCATCCAACCATCTCATCCACTGTTGTCCCCTTCTTTTCTTGCCTTCCATCTTTCCCAGCATCAGGGTCTTTTCTGATGAGTCAGTTCCTTGCATCAGGTGGCCAAAGTACTGGAGTTTCAGCTTCAACATCAGTCCTTCCAATGAACACTCAGGACTGAGCTCCTTTAGGATGGACTTGTTGGATCTCCTTGCAGTTCAAGGGACTCTCAAGAGTCTTCTCCAACACCACAGTATATCAATTATCAACATCAACACCACAGAGTATCAATTCTTTGGCACTCAGCCTTCTTTATGCTCCAACTCTCACATCCATACATGACCACTGGAAAAATCATAGCTTTGACTAGACAGACCTTTGTTGGTAAAGTAATGTCTCTGCTTTTTAATATGCTATCTAGGTTGGTCATAGCTTTTCTTCCAAGGAGCAAGCGTCTTTTAACTTCATGGCTGCAGTCACCATCTGCAGGGATTTTGGAGCCCAAGAAAATAAAGTCTCTCACTGTTTCCATGGTTACCCCATCTATTTGTCATGAAGTGATGGGACTGGATGCCATGATCTTAGTGTTTTGAATGTTGAGTTTTAATCCAACTTTTTCACTCTCCTCTTTCACTTTCATCAAGAGGCTCTTTAGTTCTTCTTGGCTTTCTGCCATAAGGGTGGTTTCATGTGCATATCTGAGGTTATTTATATTTCTCCTGGTAATCTTGATTCCAGCTTGTACTTCATCTAGCCTGGCATTTTGCATAATGTACTCTGCATATAAGTGAAATAAGCAGAGTGACAATATACAGCCTTGACATACTCCTTAGGTATATCTACATTTAGGCTTATTATATCTTCTTGGTGAGTGGACATTTTGAAATCACTTAATGCCCCTCTTTATCTCTGGTAATTTCCTTCCTCCAGAGTCTACTTCTTCTGGTGTTAATATAGTTACTCTACATAAAGACATATTGTTTGTATGGCTTGTTTCACCCATCCGTCTACTAAAACATGAAGTGGATTTCCTGAAGAGAGCATGTATTTGGGTCTGATAGTCCCTCTCTTTTAGTCTGTGCATTTAGACCATTTACATTTAATGTGACCATTAATATATTTGGGTATAAGTCTGTTATTTTATTATTTGTTATCTGTTTGTCCCCTGTGTGTGTTTATGGAGGTATAGCTCACATATAACTATCCTCAATATTTTTATTTCTATTTTTTTTCCTTTCCTGGATTACTTGAATGTTGCTCAGTGTTCCTTTTTTTTTTCTATGTCATTTTTTTCTTCCAGTTTTATTGAGATATAATTGACATACAACACTGCATAAGTTTAAGGTCTACAGAATGATTTGACTTACATCTTGAAATGGTTACCACAGTAGGTTTAGTGAACACTTATCATTTCATATAGATGCAAAATGAAGAAAAAGAAAAATAGTATTTTTCCTTATTAGAACTGTTGAGATTTACTGTCTTCAGTTCAGTTCAGTTCAGTCGCTCAGTCGTTTCCGACTCTTTGCGACCCCATGAATTGAAGCACGCCAGGCCTCCCTGTCCATCACCAACTCCTGGAGTTCACTCAAACTTACATCCATCGAGTCAGTGATGCCATGCCACCATCTCATCCTCTGTCGTCCCTTTTTCCTCCTGCCCCCAATCCCTCCCAGCATCAGAGTCTTTTGCAATGAGTCAGCTCTTCACATGAGGTGGCCAAAGTACTGGAGTTTCAGCCTTAGTGTCATTCCTTCCAAAGAATACCCAGGGCTGATCTCCTTCAGAATGGACTGGTTGAATCTCCTTGCAGTCCAAGGGACTCTCAAGAGTCTTCTCCAACACCACAGTTCAAAAGCATCAATTCTTCAGTGCTCAGCTTTCTTCACAGTCCAACCCTCACATCCATACATGACCACTGGAAAAGCCATAGCCTCGTCTAGACGGACCTTTGTTGGCAAAGTAATGTGTCTGCTTTTCAATATGCTATCTAGGTTGGTCATAACTTTCCTTCCAAGGAGTAAGTGTGTTTTAATTTCATGGCTGCAATCACCATCTGCAGTGATTTTGGAGCCCCAAAAAATAAAGTCTGACACTGTTTGCACTGTTTCCCCATCTGTTTCCCATAAAGTGATGGGACCGGATGCCATGATCTTCGTTTTCTGAATGTTGAGCTTTAAGTCAACCTTTTCACTCTCCTCTTTAACAATTTTCATATATAACATAGAACAGTGTTTATTAATTGTATTTATTGTGTTGTAGATGCAATGGCACCCCACTCCAGTACTCTTGCCTGGAGAATCCCATGGACGGAGGAGCCTGGTGGGCTGCAGTCCATGGGGTCGCTAAGAGTCGGACACAACTGAGCGATTTCACTTTCACTTTTTACTTTCATGCTATGGGGAAGGAAATGGCAACCCACTCCAGTGTTCTTGCCTGGAGAATCCCAGGGACGAGGGAGCCTGGTGGGCTGCTGTCTATGGGGTCGCACAGAGTCGGACACGACTGAAGCAACTTAGCAGCAGCAGCAGATTATATCCCTAGTACTTATTTATCTTACAACTGGAAGTTGTACTTTTTTTTTAAAAAATGTATTCATAGATAAGGTTTATTCTAATGTTTACATAAAAATGAGTTGATGTAGAACAGGAAAAGGTTTTTCCAAAGGGTTAAAATGTATCAAAGAACAAAACTTGGTCCTTCCATTTAGTTTGAACTCAGTTGGCTGACTGCATGATGATTAATATCCACCCTCACTAATCATATTCATCACACACAATATCAAAAGTCTTCTGGTGGCACTTCCTATTTCCCTGGAAGTCTCTTAAGCTGTTTTCAGTTACAAAAGAAGGGCAAGGATTTTATCAGCTCACACTCGACTCCATTGGAGACAAAAATACATCCCTCAATTCTCTTGTTTAAATTGTGACTCTTGGAAAACAGTGTCCAAGGGAAGAAATTAGCACTAATACACAAAGAACACAGTATAATCTCTGTGTAACAGTACCTTTGCTTCAAATTTTTTTCATTAAGAATTATGTTTATTATCTCTCCACAAGGAAGTTATAAAAATACCTGTAAAAACATTGAAAAGGCTCTTTAAAATCCTGGAATGGAGAATTCTGAAGTATGAATTATGATACATCTATGATTTGCAAATAAAAAAATGAAATAAATTCTACAAGTTGGAATTTCTGAATGACTTTGGTAGGAGTTTACCAGAAGGAGCTAAAACATCAGACCTTAACAATTTTCTGTTTTCATCTCAATTGAATTTTTGATCTGTTGACAGGCACAGTGCACACAGGAACTTGCTTCTGCCACTAATGATGAAGTCAGTCTGAGGGACAGATATTTGTATCCTGGATGCACCAGGCTCTTCCATGCAACTGACTGGAGTGGTCGTCCTTTATTTGTTCCATCGTGTTTTAAATAAAAGTAAGTATACATATGGTAAAACATTTAAATGGTACAAGAGGATTTAAAATAATCAGTAAATACCCTTTTCTCCTATAATCTAGAAAATCTGATGTTTTCCAAATCATCAAACAGTCATATGAATAATTTGCCAAGTGAAGTCAACCTTAGAGTATCTTCATCTGAAAATTATTCTCAGGATTTCTGGAATACCTTGATTCTCTCATATTTTACTTCTGTTACAGAGGAAAGCCATGCAGTCTTCTCCTTCTCAAAAAAACTAACTAGGAAAGCAACTCACACACTGTTCAAAGACAGCGAGTGCAGGCAACACCTTGTACCCCGTGGATCTGGTCCTAGCCACAGGCAGGGGCTCTGGTATCCACCAGAGACACGGGCTGGTGCCCGGGGCCCAGCCATGCCCTTTGTGAAGGCCTCCGATCTTTCCGGCCAGCTGAGCATCCTTTGAGGAGAGGGTGACGCGGCCGGCGTGTAAGGAGAGGAGACAGGCATCCTCGAAGAGAGGAACTAGAAACGCTTCTGCCGCCTCTTGCAGAGCCAACAGGACCTGGGTTTGCCAACTGAAGTCCACACCACAAGTGAATTTAACACGTATTTCTCTTGCCGGTGAAGGAGCAGGGATGGGAGAAGGAGTGGAGAGGAAAAGGAGACTCAGGAGAAGATAGACTCTCCGCGAGTCTCCGTGAATCTTCACCTCTGTTCTTCTTTCTTGGTGCTTACTCTTGGGACCTAACTGGTGGCTGATGTCAGCTCCAGGGAGCTTAGAGAGGGCGGGCACGGCTCGGCTCTCCTGGTCTCAGCCGTGGGAGAGGAGGAGACAGTCTCTCAGGGCAGAGGAAGGGACGGGAGGCTGGTTGGATGAGAGAGTTGCAGGCGGCAGAAGGAGGTCTTGCTTAGCAGCAGGCGCATGCCCTTCTGGAGCGCTCGGATCGCCTGCAGGAGCGCATGTCTCCGGTGAGCCTGTGGATGGGAGGACGCGCCTGGACACGGGCCGGAGGGCAGGCGGCGGGAGCCGGGCTCGCTGGGGGCCCCTCGGTGTTTCGGGCTCGCTTGCGGCTCCAGTGGGCTGGTGGTGGACGCACAGAGGGTGTTTGGGCCCCAGGGCTCCTCCTAGATCTGGGTCCGGGGACAGAGGCCGGGAGGGCCGGGTCTCCCCAGCCGGCCGCTTGACCCGGCTGGGTGGTGCTCTGGAAGTTTGTACCCTTTGACCAGATTCTTCCAATTCCTCTCCCAGCACCCCTCTGTGTACCTCCAGTAAGGACAAATCCGATCTCTTTTTCTATGAACTTGTTTATTTTTGAAGTATAATTGACTACAGCACTCTGTTAGTTCCCCGGTGCACAGCATAGTGATTAGACATTTCTATACATTTCAAAGGCCTCTTGATGAAGGTGAAAGTGGAGAGTGAAAAAGTTGGCTTAAAGCTCAACGTTCAGAAAATGAAGATCATGGCATCCGGTCCCATCACTTTATGGGAAATAGATGGGGAAACAGTGCAAACAGTGTCAGACTTTATTTTTTTGGGCTCCAAAATCACTGCAGATGGTGACTGCAGCCATGAAATTAAAAGACGCTTACTCCTTGGAAGGAAAGTTATGACCAACCTAGATAGCATATTCAAAAGCAGAGACATTACTTTGCCAACAAAGGTCCGTCTAGACGAGGCTATGGCTTTTCCAGTGGTCATGTATGGATGTGAGAGTTGGACTGTGAAGAAGGCTGAGCGCCGAAGAAGTGATGCTTTTGAACTGTGGTGTTGGAGAAGACTCGTGAGAGTCCCTTGGAGTGCAAGGAGATCCAACCAGTCCATTCTGAAGGAGATCAGCCCTGGGATTTCTTTGGAAGGAATGATGCTAAAGCTGAAACTCCAGTACTTTGGCCACCTCATGCGAAGAGTTGACTCATTGGAAAAGACTCTGATGCTGGGAGGTATTGGGGGCAAGAGGAGAAGGGGACGACAGAGGATGAGATGGCTGGATGGCATCACTGACTTGATGGACATGAGTCTGAGTGAACTCTGGGAGTTGGTGATGGACAGGGAGGCCTGGCGTGCTGCGGTTCATGGGGTCGCAAAGAGTTGGACGCAACTGAGTGACTGATCTGATCTGATCTGATCTGATACATTTCAAAATGATTGCCGTAAATCTAGTTACCATCTGTCACCATGAAAGGTATTACTTTATTACTGACTATATACCCCTACATTATTGTCGACTGTATTGTTGATTATATTCTTAGTGTTCCATTTTAATCATTTTTGTTGCTGTTTTTCCCCATGTATCTCTGTATTTTAGTGGTTGCTCTGGAGATTATAGTATTCATATTTAGCTTTTCTCTGTCTGCTTGGAAATAAGATTGTGCCACGTCAAGGGGAACATAGAAGCCACACCACCACTTAGTGCTACATCTTCGTGCATCAAAAACTGCTTCAGACAGTGTTAGAAATTTTGCCTTCTGCTGTCATACATATATACATCATATATACATACAGAATAGTCTTGGGACTTCCCTGGTGGTCCAGTGGCTAGGACTCTGTGCTCCCAGTGCACGGGGCCTGGGTTTGATCCCTGGTCGGGGAACTAGATCCCACCTGCTGCAGTGAAGATGGAAGGTCCCAAGTGCCACAACTAAGACCTGGCACAGCTACATAAATACATAAAAATACATATTTCTTAAATAAGAAGTATAAAAAGCTGACTGCTTTGGCCACTTGTTTAAAATTAGGGCCTTCCTGGCAGTCCAGTGATTAAGACTAGGAGCTCCCACTGCAGTGGGCAAGGGTTCCACCCCTGATCGGGGAACTAAGATCCCACACGTTGGATGGCACAGACCCAAAAACCATAAGTCTCATATTTACATAGTTATGTGCCATTTCTATTGCTCTTCCTGTATTCTTGAAATTTGTTTGCCACTGGTATTATTCTCTTTGAATCTGGAGAATTTCCTTTAGCCTTTCTTTCAGAGTGGGCCTGCTAGAGAGCTCCCCTCTCACTTTAGTGCAGGTGGTACAGAAGGTGAGGATTCAGCGTAGCACTGCTGATCAGTGAGTGTCCAGGGTGCCCGGTCACTGCTAAATTGCCTTGTATGAACGTCATGGTTAGTGTACTGGAATTGCCTGGTTTCAGTCACACGACATGCGCACCACGCGGCAGATAGCTGCCCTGTCCTGGGCCAAACAGGCAGAGGCAGCTGAGCTGGGATGAGTGCCGTCCGATAGCTGCCTTTGTTCCTTCTGACTCAGTGACCCACCTGTCTTCTTGAAATGTGTGCTCCCCTTCCCTTGTGATGGAGCAAAGTCCAGACATCAACCATATGCTTCCACGGTCACCTGGTAACATGGGAGCCCTGTGCGCCAGCTTTTCCAAAACCATCAGATATTTCTCTTTGATAATACAGAATTAAATAGGAATTTAATAGAATTAAATGGAATTAAATAGGTTTCTTTCCCCCTCATTAAAGAAATTGCAGGCTTTAAAAGAAGGCAGGGGAATACTCAGGGTTTAGGGACCACTTGAAATCATTTGAGGCCAGGCTGGCTTTTCAAAAATATTTAGTATTTATTTATCTATTTGGTTATGTCGGGTCCTGGTTTCCACACGTGGCATCTTCGTTGTGGACTCTCTAGTTGCGGCTTGTTGGCTTAGTTGCTCCATGGCATGTGGGATCTTAGTTCCCCAACCAGGAATCGAACCTTTGTTCTCTGCATTGCAAGGCAGATCTTAACCACTGACCCACCAGGGAAGCACCAGGCATATGTATGCAGACCAAGATACACGACCTTCAGACATGCAGAAAGGTCTCCTTCTCAGGAAGGCCTTCCCCGTCTGCCCCATTTAAGGCTGTGAGTTGACGATAGCCCGCCTCCTCCTGCTCTGTTTCTCTCATGTTACTTATCACCGTTTGAGACAGGGTTTGCTTATTTGCCAGGTTTGTCTGTTTCGTTAGTTGCAGTGTCCTAAGTGCCTAGACTGGTGCATGCTCAGTAAATACATATTTTTACCTTGCTGCATGGCTTGTGGGATCTTACTTCCCTGACCAGAGATTGAACCCAGGCCCTCAGCAGTGAAAGCATGGAGTCCTAACTGCTGGACTGCCAGGGAATTCCCTCAGTAAATATTTCCTGGATGAAAGAACAGTTTTGCAACTTTCTTTTCTTCCTTTTAAAAAAGTTGTCATCCCTGACATCCTCCCATGGTGTACATAACCACACCGGACACCTCCTCTCTTTTCATGTTCCGCCTGCTATCCTTGGGCTTCCCAGGTGGCGCTGGTGGTAGAGAACCTGCTTGCCAAGGCAGGAAACATAAGAGCCCCAGCTTTGATCCCTGGGTCAGGAAGATCCCCTGGAGGAGGGAGTGGCAACCTAGTCCAGTATTCTTGTCTGGAGAATCCCATGGACAGAGGAGCCTGGCAGGCTATAGTCCCTGGGGTCACAAAGAGTTGGACACAACTGAAGTGACTTAGCACACATGCAGACTGCCATCCTAGCTTGGTCCTAAAGCTACAGAGTGTGCTGTTACCACCTGCAAGTGATTTGAGGGAAATGACGTGCTGTGGGACCCTTGAGCTTTAGGATGGAGAAGCATGGGCCCCTGATGTGGCCTCTTCTGTGTGAAGGAAGGCCATGTGATGTGCTGACGCCCCGACACAGGCCTGTCCTTTCAGGTCTTATGTGGGTCATTATATGATAGTCCCTGGTGCCTCACACAGTAAAGAATCTGCCTTCAGTGCAGGAGACCTGGGTTTGATCCTTGGGTTGGGAAAATCCCCTGGAGGAAGGTATGGCCACCCACTCCAGTATTCTTGCCTGGAGAATCCCCATGGACAGAGGAGCCTGGCGGGCTACGGTCCATGGGGTCGCAAAGAGTCGGACACAACTGAGTGACGAAGCACAATCTGTTGAAGGAGGTTGTACAGGTCTCATGAGTCAGAAGCTGGCAGGTAACTGCTGAAAAGCAACCGTGCTATGGAACCTAAGACCCCGGAGAGCATCACAAGGCGTTGGCAGTGAAATCACCTCCTGGGAAAAACAGGAGGCTCCAGCTTGTGCCTCGCCTTTGCTGCTTGCTGATAGGAAATGAACAAGTGCCTGCCAGGTGCCACTGCTGTGTGATGACACGGGGGTGCAGACCAGGTCCGTTTCCTTTGCTGTGCTGTTTGCAGCACTCCAAACCCACCCGCCTGGATGCTGTCTATCTCTGGCTGATGGCTTGTGATTGGCCACCAGCACATTTCTGCAGGGGAGCAGGGCTTCTTGTCAAAACCATCTGGGTTCCAGGGAGTAGAGAATTAAAACATCTAAGAGGAAAGAATACAGGGATTGTGTCTTGGGGAAAATGGGATGGTTTTGAATAAGTCTTCGTGTTTGGAAAGGGTGTTAAGAAGGAACAAGGCATCTGTGCAAATTACTTTGGTCACCTCCTTTAAGAAGACTGCCTTGATGGTTCATCTAGTGGTTAAGAATCTGCCTATGACACAGGTTCTATCCCTGGTCCAGGAATATTCCATATGCTGCAGGGCAATGAAGCCCATGGACCACAACCTCTGAGCCTGTGCTCTAGAGCCTGCAGGCCGCAGCGTCTGAAGCCCATGCATCCTAGATCCAGTGCTGCACAGCCAGGGAAGCCCCCGCACCGAGAAGCCTGCACACTGCAACCAGAGAGCGGCCCCCACTTGCCGCAGCCAGAGAAGGCTCATGTGCGGCCACGAAGACCTGGCACGGCCCAGAGTAAATACATAAATAATAAGAGTAAAGAAGGTAATAGTAAATCTTAAAGAAAGATTTCAGACCACTGAAAGATCCTTAGAGGTTCCAAGGAGACAAAAAATTACGAAGTGGATGCTTAACCACTGCTTGTTATACTCAACGTATTTTAAAATTAATTTTTATTGGAGTAGAGTTGCTTTGCAGTCTTACTTTAGCTTCTGCTGTACAGCAAAGTGGATCAGTTATATGTATACATATACCCCCTCTTTTTTAGATTTCTTTTCCTACTTAAGTCACCACAGAGCATTGGATAGAGTTCCCTGAGCTATACATATGTTCTCATTAGTTATCTCTTTTATACATCAGTAGTGTACATGTGTCAATCCTCAACATTTTAGACAAGGTGGTTGATGGTATTGTGTACATTATTTATATCCCCGCCCCCCCCCCCATACTTTGAATCTACTTCTATTACCTGTTAAGAAACTGGTGTTTAAAATTTCCATCTGTTTCTAGCTTTGGTTCCTTCAGTTCTTGCTTTGTTTGTTTTGAGGCTCTGTTAGGTGTGTGGATATTTATGACATACCTTCCTGCTGAATTATCACTATGAGAAGTCTATCTTCTATCTCTAGAAGTCTAGAGACTTCTTCAGTATTCTTCAGCATTCTGATGTTTAGTATGCATGCTGTGGGTTCTAACCAGTTACTTTTTAAAAATTGCAGCTTCACTTAAGAAAATGACAATTTTATTGAGATACAATTCACATACCATCAATTCACCCATTTAATATGTATAATTCAGTGGTTTTTAGTATATTCACAGGGTTGTGCAACCATGGCCACAACAACTTTCAGAACATTTTCATCATCTCAAAAGAATCCCACATTAGCAATCATTCCCCGTTTCATTCAGACACACCACCCCCATTAGCCCACGTCAACCACTAATTTATTTTCTGTCTCTATAGATTTGCCTCTTCTAGACATTTCATATACACGAAATCATACTATATGTGGTTTTTATGACTGGCTTCTTTCACTTGGTATAATGTTCTCAAGGGTCCTAAGTGTTATAGCATGTTTCAGTATTTTATCCAACCATTATTTCTGTTTTCTTAAAAAAAAAATAATAGACTTTATTTTTTAGAGCACTTTTAGGTTCACAGCAAAATTGAATAGACAGTGCAGAGAGTTCCCATATATTGGGTTAGCCAACAAGTGCGTTCATGTTTTTCTGTAATATCTTATGGAAAAACCTAAACAAACTTTTTAGCCAACCCAATACTTCTCCCACCCCATAGCTTTTTAGCTCCATCTTGTATTCCATTAATTTTTTTTTCAAACATATTCTCCTTAGAATTCTTGACTACCAGTCCTTGTTCCCAATGAAATATTAGGAATATTTCTTTATCAATTCCTCTTTCTCTAGTAATACTTGACAGCATTCAGGTAGTGATAGATGACCATGTGTGGCTAATTGAATGACTTTTTTTATAGTGGCAAAATTAAACTCTTTATTACAGTATTATTTATAAACAGTTTTAAAGTAATATAAATCACTATTATTAGGGATATAAAATGAACAAAAGGCTCTGTTTTAAATATATGTTTTATATATAATTTGTGTTGATATTTTCATAAAACTTGAATAGTGTAGATATATAATTTATGTATTAATAAAAACATAAAGCACAGGCTTTGTTCATAGTGTATCCTTAACAATACTGATATATTACTGATTTATTGTATATAAATTCTAAATATATATGTTTTTCCACATACCTCATTATACTTATGCTTTTCTTTTTTTTTTTAAGTTTGTACTTCACTAGGCATGTCTCACTTTTTCCTTTCTTTTACCTCCCCTACCTTTTGTCATTTTTAATATTTACTGTTAATCTAACTTTTCCTTGCAGAATACATTGCTTCAGTGTCTGTTCTTTGAGTCCATCTCTCTCTGCCTCTATTGTTAGCATGTTTGCTTATGGCTTTCTGTTTAGTGTTGTGGTTTTCATTCATGATCATTGCCCTACATGTTTACTTTTGTTGTTTTCACTCTTTCTTAGAATGAGCTGAATTTAAAAAATCATTTGTCTTTAGCTCTTTGACAAACAGAATAGAAATAACTTTTCCTGTTTGCAGTTATAACCCATCTAAATAAGGTTCTGCTAAAAACTAAACTTTCATATTTCCCTTCGCAAGTGATAATTCATACATATAGAAATCATGCAAGCAAATTTCAAAACATAGCAACTAATTTAAATAGCTTAGTTTTTCAGACATAGTACTCTAAAGTATTGGGGATAAATTTTTATTCTAGAACATTTTGGTAGAGAAAGTAATCTAGTGAGTGTCATGGTATTTGTATAGCACTATATTAGGGCTAAGGCGGGGAACATCCGGGGCTTCCTATGTCATCTGTCATAATCCTTACCCCATGAGAAGGTTAGTCAGTGGCAGAACTGGGATTTGAATCCACATCTGAATGACTCCAGAGCCTGTGCTCTTTGTGTTAGATCATAGAGTAATGGGGGATGTTATAATTATTTTATTAAATTTGACTCTTATTATTCTTAAAGTTCTTATTTTCTTCTCCAGAATGTCCTGAAACCAAACTTAATGAAGCTAATGAATGCTTCTCAGCAATCCAAGAGAAACAGTAAGTTATCTAAGACTGTCCTCCTGGTGACAATTATTCACTGATTTGAAATTCAATTCAATTATTCACTGATTTGAAATTACAGATGTTCTCATGTACTCTCCCTTGTTTTCACTGTAGTAGAAGCAAAATGTGGCATTGTGAGACCAGAGAGTACAACGTTCTCTGAGGACAATAATTCTGATAGGGAAATTGAAGATGTGCTTGAAACCATTCCCGAACCATCACCTGGAGTGCAGGGCTTCTCTCATCCTGCCTTCCCATCGCCTGAGCCTCTTCCACAACCTCTCAAGTCTCTCGCAGGCCTTGGTCTCACAAAGGCAAGTTGTTTTGTTTGTAACTCTTTTTCCCCTGTACTTTTTCACATGCCATTTTCATGTCATGTCCCCTTATATGACAGAAAGGATCCTGCCACAGAAATGGAACCCTTCAAAGTCATGATACAAAATGGTGTGATAATAAGAGCAATATATGTGCATGACTCAGATTTATAAATGTTGGCATACTAAGTATGCCATTATGAAAGAAAAAAATTACAAATCAATTAGGAAGAAGAGCTAGATGAATATGAAGATGGGGAGGGGGATGAAGGGGAAGAATTCATTTAAGAAGGACAAGATGAATATGAAATGGAATGAGGGTCAGGATGAGACAGATTATTATATAAACACAACAGAAATAGTGGGGTTATGTCAGACGAGGAACTCTATATTATAAATATGAGAAGAATTATTTCAAATTCAACTTGAGACAGTGAGATTGTGAAAGAACAATGCTCATACTGTTTTGAATGACATATAGCTGATTTTTATGAAGAACTGAAAGAAAATTTGTTCCTTACCTTTTTTGGTGGTTGTTTTTGAAGTTGGTGGTGGTTCTTTTTTTTTTTTTTAATTGCAGTATAATCAATTTACAATATTGTGTTAGTTTCAGGTGTACAGCAAAGTGTCTTGGTTATGCTTATATATGTATCTATGGCTTCCCTGGTGGCTCAGTTGGTAAAGGGTCTGCCTGCAATATGGGAGACCTGGGTTCAATCCCTGGGTCGGGAAGATCCTTTGGAGAAAGAAATGGCAACCCACTCCAGTATTCTTGCCTGCAGAATGCCATGGAGAGAGGAGCCTGGTGGATTACAGTCCACGGGGTCACAAAGAGTCGGACACAACAGACGAACTAACACACACACACATGTATGTATATATCTATATTGAATATAGTTCCCTCTGGAAGTTCATCTCAATTTGAAGTGATTTGTCTTTTTAAACAAATTCTCACTTTGAAAATAATGAAGCGATGTCTTCTATTTAATATAGCAAAACTTTAGTTCATAGACAATTCAAGGTGAGTTCTTTTTCAATTCAAGGTGAGTTCATTTATTAGGATTTAAGAATTTTTGCCTTTCTGTTTCTTGTGGTTTCTAACTTACTGTTTGATAAATACTTAATGTACTTAACTAATTTATCTTACTGTTTGGTATAATCTTTGTGGGTGTTTTAGGTCTTTTTGAAAATAAAGAGGAAATAAGCATTTTATCTAGTCTTTTTTACTAAAGTTATAATTTAGAATCATATAAATGAGATTCTTTCTCTCCATTAAATGAGACAATTTTCAGCTGCAATAGTCTTAAAGAAAAAATGTAGAACTTTTTTTTGCTGAAGAGATCTGATTTGTTTTTTCCTAATATACACATGTAATGGCAATTACAGTAAATGAATGAAATCACAATTTGTAATTTTTTTTTCTTATACAGACTACTTGTTATTATAAAATCATAAGGAAAGAAAAATTACCAACAGGGTATAAAAATTATCTCTGGAAGATAATTTTTTACTTTTTAAAATATCTCTAGCCATATGTATACTCCATGTTATTCTTAAGAAACTTTATATTAACTTCAGTATTTATAGGTGTTAAACTAGCCTGTCAATTCTTTGTTATACATATGAAACTAATGTATAAATTCTTTTGTATCCAAAACTCAGAAATTGTGGTTACTTGATTTTTTTTAGTTCGTTTGTTCTTTCCTGATATGAAGTTTGAGCCCTGCTTGATAATCATAGATGTATTTGAAAACCTTTATATCTCCAGCTAGGATAATCATAATTTTACTACTATTTTTAATATCTAGATCATTCCTTCAATCTTTACCTACTATTCCAGAAGGCACAGATAGGAAATTAGAGTTGTTAGTGTGCTGTTTACAGGGAAATGAGAAGAAAACCTTGTGAATTTTCAAATAGGGTTTTATATTTCTTTCTTACTTCATAGTAGTGCTTTAAAATGACTCATAATTCCAGCCCCAAGCATCCAGTATCGTGCATCGAACCTGGACTGGCAACTCATTTCATACATGATATTTTACATGTGCACTGGGACGACCCAGAGGGATGGAATGGGGAGGGAGGAGGGAGGAGGGTTCAGGATGGGGAACACATGTAAACCTGTGGCGGATTCATTTTGATATTTGGCAAATCTAATACAGTTATGTAAAGTTTAAAAATAAAATAAAATTAAAAAAAAAAAAAAAAAAAAAGAAAAAAAAAAAATAATAAAATGACTCATAATTCCATACTCACATAAGCATTTCTCATCTACAATTTAAAACTTGTCTTTTAAGATCAATTTTATTTATTTTTTTTTTAATTTTTTTAAGATCAATTTTAAAAAGGAATCTTCTTGTAGCATCTTGAATTGGTGTTTTACTATTAAACCTTTTCATTACACTCAAAAATGCTTATTATTATAATATCTCAGAAATGAATATTTGCACATATTTATAAAAGTATATTTTTATGTCCTTGAAACAGATGTTAAAATATATAACTGAAAATTTTAATGTCATAGTTTTCTTCCCCTGGTATTGTTTTATTTTTGTAAGTTCAGAATTCTGCATAGGTTTGCATTAATTATACCAGGTTAGCATATTTTACAAATAGTTATCTTAACAGCTATGCTTTTCCTGAATAAGGCTATCTATTTCTAATCCAAAGGTATTTATCCACGTCCTTTCTTCTGAGTCCCTTGTGTGCCTCAAATTAATTCATTACTCCTCAAACTGAAGGCCTTGTTCCTGATGCTTCCCTCGTCCCTGACTCTTTGTAAGCTACACTGTCGTCTGTTTTCCCCATCCTAGTAGACAGCATCACTGAAATGCCGCAGCAGGAAAGATCCCGGACGCCAAACTTCCTTGAAATTACTGCATCCAGTCACTCAGCAAGTTCAGTATTTTCTACCTGCTTATCATTTTTAATGTCTTATTATCATTATCCACTTTCTCACCTATAATCTTGAAATATTCTTTTCAAGTTTTGCTTCCCTGATGTTTATCTTTATGTTGCTGCCAGAGTAATCTTCCTAAAATATGTTTGTCAATCTTTTCATTCCTCTTGGCTTTGAAGTTTGTTTCAGAATGATTTTTACTGTTTTTATTTGGCTGTTTTTAAAGCCAAATTCAACTTTTTAATTACACTTTCATGGAAACTGTGCAGTGCTTAGTTTGCT
This sequence comes from Bubalus bubalis, assembly GCF_019923935.1. Taxonomy (NCBI): domain Eukaryota; kingdom Metazoa; phylum Chordata; class Mammalia; order Artiodactyla; family Bovidae; genus Bubalus; species Bubalus bubalis. The sequence goes on from NC_059171.1 coordinate 81,767,203, forward strand.
TCCTGTCCACTCTGGAGCATTGCTTGTAGTGTTTTTTTTTTTTTTTTTTTTAACAATGCTGTCCTGTAAAATGATGTCATATTTGCTACTCCCTGGTGCAGTGTAGTCTTTCCTCTTTCATTTGAAAAAAAGCATGGCACCAAATAAAATAAAATATATTTGTGATAATGTAACCCTTTACTTCTGTAGTAGATTCCTGTCTTGTGAAGAAAAAAGATGACACTTGCTTCTTGCCATTTGATCCTGGTCCTTCCGTCTTGTCTCTCTGTAGGGTTCCCAGTAACTGGGCTCTAGTTTTCCACATGACTTATTCACACTGTTTCACACCTCGTCCTTTTCTTGGGCTGCCCTTCCCAGAATCCCCCTCACACCCTGGCTCTGTACTCTGTCTTCTGAGACACAGCCCTTTGTCACAGCGTGCCTTGAGCTTCAAAGGCTCACCTGCGTCCTCTCTCCTTTGTGCCCTTCCTGTGCTCTGTCCACTTCAGTTGCAGAGCTGTTGAAAAGCTCAAACTCTTCTGCCCTCTTGTTTGTTTTCACGTGGCTCTGCCTTGCCTAGAATACAGAACAGAATTGCTCTTTTCTTTACATTTCTAACTTTTCTGAGGACAGTGTCTATGATTTCTTAGACAGCAGTGAATGTTTATCATCTTACTGATTGACTGAATGACCAAATAGATGAATATGTTTTCTGAAGTTGGGTTTTTGTTTTATTTTGTCTTGTTTTTATAGGAAGGAGCCACAAAGCCAGAGATTGTAGACAAAGAAAGTGATACAGATATTAGTGAAAGGGCTCCACAAGAGCAAATAAATTATGACCATTTGAGTTCTGTTTTTGGAACACACAAAAATAATAGAAGTGGTAAGTTAGTGAATGTCTGTGGATTTTTTTCTATGCTTAAAAGCTCAAATAAAAACCTTTAAAGTGCATAGATGCAAATATGGCATCCATTTCTTTGTAAGTGTGTTTCTTTTGCTCTTTTTCTTCAGAAGTGTCCCAAGTACTACCAGCTTTTTTTTTCCTGAAAATGCTTCAACCCTCTGAAATTCTTTTCCACTAGTTTATTTTATTGAACTATTTGTGGATAGAGATAGACATATATGTATTAAAATTCATAGTAGTAAATGTTCTCATTAATGTATCTGTGACTCCATTTTACAGATATGACGTCAGCCTTAGGATTGGGAGAAGAGGAAGATATAGAATCACCTTGGGATTCTGAGGTACTGTCTTCTGTTATTATTTTGAAATATAAAGAACCGAGTGATGTAAAAACATAAAATCATAAGATGCTGTGATTTTCTCACCTTTGCATTTGCCCATCAAAATTTTTTTTATTTTTAATCTGATTTTAATTTTTATTTTTAATTATTGATTTTTAATCAATAAGATAATTCTGTGCTAAATACTACCACATAGTATACTTTAGCTAATTTTCAAGGTTTACCTAATGAAATCAGTGAAGTATGGAAATCAAGGCTTAGAAGTCATAAGGAATCTCTTTGTGTTCTGAAGTTACATTTATCTAAAAACAGAAGCATTGTTGCAGGTGAGTCTATGATCAAATGTTCCTTTCTTTCTTTCTTCCTCTCTTCCTTTCTTCCTTCGATTTTTGTTGGAGTACAGTTGATTTACAGTACTAGGTTAGGTTCAGTGTGCAGCAAAGTGAATCAGTTATGTATCTCTCTCTATATATCACCTCTTTTTTAGATTATTTTCCTATATGGGCCATTACAGAATATTGAGTGGAGTTCCCTATGCTATACAGTAGGTCCTTACTAGTTGTCTGTTTTATACACTGTAGTGTGTTTGTGTCATCCCCAATCTCCCAAGCAAATGTGTGTTTCTTTGGTACATGTGCACGTGTAAAACTGCTAGAGAGGGCCAGAGAGAAACGGGTTGAATTGTGGGTTTTTACCACGTCAACACTGAAAAGATAGTGCTTGAAACCTGAAAGTATTATTACGTTTGGATTGTCAAGTTAATCTGCAAGGAACATTTCTTTTTTATTTTATTTTATTTTATTTTTAAACTTTACATAATTGTATTAGTTTTGCCAAATATCAAAATGAATCCGCCACAGGTATACATGTGTTCCCCATCCCGGACCCCCCTCCCTCCTCCCTCCCCATTCCATCCCTCTGGGTCATCCCAGTGCACCAACCCCAAGCATCCAGTATCGTGCATTGAACCTAGACTGGCAACTCGTTTCATACATGATATTTTACATGTTTCAATGCCATTCTCCCAAATCTTCCCACCCTCTCCCTCTCTCACAGAGTCCATAAGACTGTTCTATACATCAGTGTCTCTTTTGCTGTCTCGTACACAGGGTTATTGTTACCATCTTTCTAAATTCCATATATATGCGTTAGTATACTGTATTGGTGTTTTTCTTTCAAGAGAAGCAAAGGCATAGGGAATAGTAAGAAATATGTGGTATAATAACAGCAGTTAGCTTTGCTTTGTGATGTTTTAGTAAGTACACACCATTTTGGATAGTTAAACCAGCACGCGCAGAGAACCCTTATGGCAGCCGTACTTGAAGTAACATGAAGTAGCTGTGCTCTGTTTGAAGGCGGCAGCTATGGAAGGAGATGAGAAGGGCCTGATCTCTAAGGTGCAGGTAGCCACTGCCTGGTGATACAGCACCGTATTTGAAGTCAGCATCCTGAATCTGTCACTTAGCAGCTGTGGATCTTGGCAAACCTGTCTTAACTGGGTTAAATGTAGGCAGTTTTTAAAAGTAGGAAATTTTCTTCAAAAGGAATTAGGAAATCATCATGCAACTCAATATTAATTTTAACAGAATATCTCTGAGAGCCTTCCACGAAAGTATGTGGATCTTTTATCTGGAGCTGCTGGTCAAAGAGGAAAAAATATGGACAAGTGGAAGGTAAGAACTATATTTTATAGAAAAGTCATTTGACAGAATGTTGATTTAAAATGGAAATGCTGATATATTCTAATAGGCAAAGAAAATCACCTGTCAGCTGCATAGTGAGATAAAAGACGAGAAAAAAAGGGAAATAGTGTATCTTATCAGGTGTCAGCCACAGATTATATTGAGAATCCAGTTTAAGGAGCTAAATTATTTAGCTCCTGGACTTCCTTGGCAGTCCAGTGGTTAGGACTCTGTGCAGTTAAGAGTCTCCAATGCAGGGGGTGCTGATTCGATCCCTACTCAGGGAACTAAGATTCCATTTGACACATGGGCCCCCCAAAAAAAAAAAAATTCTGTTTCAAGATACTCTATGACCTAAGGAAGGTTGAGAAACAAGAGGAAGGAGGGAATGAAGGATTAGAGAGGCAGAGGGTATAGGGAGGAAATGAAGGAAAAGGAAGCACAGGTCTGTGGGGAAGGTGGCAATAAGTAAGATAACGCTTTAGAAAAAGGGAGAGTATTTGATATGGGCGATGCATTTGAAGTGAGCTTCCAGCACCAAAACGTGTCAGAGACGAACAGCAAAGCTTTCCCCTCTTCCTGCCTTCCTCACTGTTGGGAAGGCATTCAGGATTGCGGTCCTGGGCGTGCAGAGCGGTGTGTCATCCTCTGTGGGGGAGTGTGGGCATAGGTGCTCAGCTGTAACGTGTGGAAATTGGTGTCATACGAGATGTTGCTGCTTTGTAGGATGGTGTCACATAGGCCAACAAAGGAGAACTAGAAAGAAGGAGTGAGCAGGGGGCATGATAGGGAGATCAAGTAACCTACAGCTTCATAGAGAGTCCACTGGAAAGTTTCCAACTTGTAATGCAGTTGCACTTTGACGGGAGTGTTAGAGTGAGGAAGTTGAGGCTAAGATTTCAGGAGAATAAATTAAGTTGAAGTAATGTAGAAGCAGACTCAGTATAGACCAGAGTTTCTCAGATTTTAACTAGTAGCCTGGGGACCTTGTGTGAAGTACACATACTGAGCAGGAAGTCTGAGAATCTGTGTTGGGAGTTGAGGAAACTTGAAGGAACTCCTTCTAGATGGCTTCAGTGTATTTGCAATGAGAAGAGATCAGATCATTGTTGCTCCAGAGAATACTGGAGATGGGAGGGGGTGCTAGAAGTGGGGGAAACTCCAGCCACTCCAAATACCTATCAGGCATCAAAGATATATGTTGTATCGGTATTTGTTATTCAAATTAGATTAATGTGAATATGGGGGTATTGACTTTTTTTGAAAGTTGTTTCACAGAAATCCTTTGAAGCAGTAATATGGTGTACCAAACCAAACTGAGTTTTGAAACAAAACAGATTAATAGGGTTCCTTCCCTAAATGCTAGAATTGTTATTTTTGATAAGTACTACACTGATTTTGAAACATGCAAGGTTTTTAATAATTGTGTGACAGTTAAATTTATTATTTCCTTTTTGGTAATTGTATTTCAATACTGAGAACTTATTCTACATTATTTTCTAGATGTGTCTTATATACCTTCTTGCATGATTGGATTGAGAAACTTTAAGATGGCTAAACTAGAGGAGCCAAGACATGTAGGCATACCAGTAGCCCACATGGGTATGAAAAAAAGTGAATATTTTTATGAACCATTATTCTACAAGTGTGTATCCCAGCTAATCAGTTCATTACTCTTTCTCTGATGAGAAATGAATTATGCATTCAGTTGAACTGTCATCCTAGCTGTGTACTTCTTAAATGACTGGACAGACTGAAGAACATGATAAATACTTATAGTATAATGGTGTAAATGATACTGCTGTATTGCATTCAAGATAATGCTGTTGCATTTTACCATCTACTTTCACATTTATGTCTTTGGGGTCATGATTTGTTCCTCTGATGAAGATCGCTTTTCTCCTCATCAGTTGGCATGTTCACATTGGTCTGTGTGCACCTTAATATTTTATAAAGTCATTGAAAACGTAATGTTACTTTTGAAATCTTAACTGCGTGTTTTGTTAAACCTTTATTTCTATTTTTTCGTCACTATCTGTAGTGGATTCATAGTCTGTCTTGCTGGTGTCCTAACATCACCCTGAAAACAAGACACTAAAACCAAATGTATTCACTGCCAAGGCTGAGCACAAGGATTTCTGCTCAGTACTAACTCTGCATGAATGTAGAGCTGGCTTTCATATTTACATGTAATTAACTCTATGTCCCTTTTGCCTTTTAGATTCTCCTGAGAAATATCCTAATGCGAAGGTAAAATTGTTTATGTTTTTATCTTGAATTATGAACTGTGGATAGTATCAAAGGTACATTATTTATTAACCAACTTGTTTCCAAACCCATTCAGCCTGCAGTCTTAGTGAAAGATTTTGTTCCTAGTAAAATAGTTGGAATGAAGGATTTACAAACATCCACTTCAGGTAAATTTTGCAATACACACGTAACTCTGAACAGAGGGACACTGAAGTATTTGAAATGCTCAGTCTTCATACTGCTAACTTTTTTTTTGCAAATTTAATTGAATCATTTGACATACATAAGGCAAATGTTATTATTGGTATCCATGTTTTGGAAAAAGAGATAGATACAAGCATAAGAACAAGAAATTTTTAAAATGTAAGCTTGAACTCAATATGTTTTTGTATATGTTTTGATACCCTGAAGTTCTCAGTTTGCAATCTGTATACTTCTTAGGGATTCTCAGAATTTAATTATTAGATCCTAAGATTTTTCCAGTGTCCAAAAATGCTTATTTGAACTTTGACCTTAACCTAGAGTAAAGCTTCTCTTGCTAATATATCAGTTGTATTTCAGCTTATAATTATTTCATTTTAGTGTTGTTACACAGATGAATGTAGGCCAACCAGATGTTTTGTTTAGCAGACTTTGTGTGTGTGTTGTTTTTGTGGTATCTTTGATTTTTAGAAGTAGGGCAAGTACTCATACTTTAATGACTTTCTGATAGACATAATCTTTTAAAACAGTGATTCTGAAAGTTTTGGCTTTAGGATCCTTTTGTACTTCTAAAAATCATTGAGAATGCCACGGAACTTTTGTTTAAGTAGGTTGTATTTATTGATGTTCACTATATTGTAAAACAAAGCTGAAAAACTTAAAATACAAGAACACAGAATCACAATGGCTAATTCCATTTGTCATTAGAGTTATCATATCACATATCATGTCTCTGAAGAACTCCACTGTACACTCAGAAGAGAATGAGAATGGAAGTAACATTTAGTGTTGTTGTGAAAATAATTCTGACCTCTTTGGAACCCCTGACCCGATGGTCTCTGAACTTCAGGGATTCTCAGGGCACACTTGAGAACCACAGTTTTAAACTGATGAAGTGGTTAGATGTGAAATGATAAAGGGGGCCTTGAGTTGAAATGGGGTTTAAAGTTTCACTTATACATTTCTTGCTTGTTCCTTTGACTTCTCTTAAGAAATTTAGACCTGACAGCTTTTTTTTTTTTTGAAGCAAATATTTTTGTGTTGTATTCATTCTTGTCTCATGGTGCTCTGTGCTCTTTGGATCCAGTGTTGTCCTCGACTTATCCTATTTTCACATGGAAACTATTAGTCACACACAAGCCTATCATTTCTTATATGCTTATGATGTGGGTTCTGAAGATACTGATACATTGAAAAAAGGCTGTCTCTTTGTAATTAAAGTAGTTGTTGTTGGTGATGTTCAGTCGCTAAATCGTGTCCAGCTCTTTGTGACCCTATGGTCTTGAGCATGCCAGGCTTCCCTGTCCCTCACCATCTCTCCAAGTTCGCCTAGTCATGTCCACTGAATCAGTGATGCTATCCAACCATCTCACCCTCTGCTGTCCCCTTCTCCTGCCCTCAATCTTTTCCAGCATCAGGGTCTTTTCCAGTGAGTTGGCTCTTCACATCAGATGCCCAAAGTATTGGAGCTCCAGTTTCAGCATCAGTCCTTCCAGTGTGTATTCAGGGTTCATTTCCCTTAGGATTGACTGGTTTAATCTCTGCTCTCCAGGGACTCTCAAGAGTCTTCTGTAGCACCACAGTTTGAAAGCATCATTTCTTTGGCACTCAGCCTTCTTTACGGTCTAACTCTCACATCCCTCTGTAACTACTGCAAAAACCATAGCTTTGACTGTATAGACCTTTGTCGGCAAAGTGATGTCTTTGCTTTTTAATACATTGTCTTGGTTTGTACCATTAATTAAGGTAGTACCATTCATTAAAAGTGTTTTTAAAACTGTGGTCTCTAGAACACACAATACTGTCATGCATAATTAAATGTAAAATAAATGCCATACATTTTGTTAATAAAATATTTGTATGTTGAAGAAAAATAATTATTAATAAAGTTCTTATTGAATACAGAATATGTAATAGGGATTGAGTGAATCAAAGTAAGTAATACTAGAAAATTAGCAAGTAGAAAAAATGAGACACTAGTTAACATCTCTTCACGAATGGCAGTGGAGTGTGAGATATAATAAGCTCTGAAGGACTAGTGAGTGAGGGGAGAGGAGGACATGGAACTGATTCTCTGAAGAAAGACTGTACAAGTTAGTTAGAGCAGTATTCTTACTTACATTCTAATAAATGGAAACTGTTTTCAGATTTTTCAGATTCTGATTCTCCTAGTTTGAGCCTCAATAATGAGACTTATCAAAGAGCGGGGCATTTGAAAGTTGATCAGTGTCCACTGGTGTCACAATCAATGACCAAAAATCAGTCATCATCCACAGAATTTGGACAGATGACTGTAATAGATAAAATATGACTATTGGAGCGGTGTTTCTGGGGAATTACATGCTCCATAGCTGTGCCAGTTTCAGCTGCCAGAAAACAGAAAAAGCAAACAAGGTAATGCAGAAGCCCAGGGCACTCAGCTGTGGGCCACCTGGGCACGGCCTAACCATTATTCTGACGGTTCCAAATTAGATTTTGTGGCAAAACCTACCTTGTGCTGCCTCCTTTTATGCAACCTACAGCCAAGCAATACCTCTTAGCAAGGTGTTTGCATTCTCCCTCTGACCATAGTAATACAATAAATACAGCGAGAGTTAGGAGAAAGTAAGTTTGTTTAGCCTAGTATTTAGCATACGCCTGAGAGTGGGTAGCAGGATTATATTTAGAACTCTGGGACTAGTTGGGAGACCTCAGTAGCCATCTAGAGAGTGCCTTCTCAAAATGTAACTTCATAGCAATATTGAAGGAGTGCTGTATCATTTAAAAGCAGTATATAGAAAGTCAATTCTGAATCTACTAGGATGCCCACTCTATTGAGTAACCATGTCTAATATGTGTTGTCCATAAATACCAATTAATTTAGCACCTTTAATCAGTCATATGGTCAGAGCTATAGTAAGAAATCATATACTGTTTATTTTTTTCACTCCTAGTTTTTTCTTTTCTATCCTCACCTATAGGGTTAACTTTGCATTTACAAAAGATTCTCAGTTATTTCCTAGAATACTGACTACAAGCTATAAACTCAAAGTGGTTTTTTTTTTTTTAATCTATAGAAGTGACTTGTTTGCCCTTGTTTGTCCATTAGCTTGGTATGTCCACGAAACACAAATTCAGATAAAACCTATCCAGTCCCTTCAACAGAGGAAGATGGGAAATAGGAAAACTACAAAATAAATAGAAGCGATTTCAGACCGTTCATGTAGATCGTTTCTCAAATCAGTCGATACCTTTTAGAAAGTAACCAGAAGAGTCTACTCCTTCAGGGCCCCCAGATTTGTACATTTATTCATTTCATAATGATTTATTCTATACTGAACTCAGAAAATTTTATATCCTAAATATTTCTGGAAACGCTCCCCCAGTCCAGGCCTGCATCACCTTTGTTTCCTTCCATTAATAATGCCTTCAGATTCATCTCCCTCCATGTATTTGTATGCCCTTCAAATTCATTCCTCTTGTAGCATTTAGAGTCACCTCTCTCAAAAGCAAGTGTGACTGTGAACCACTCTTCAAATCACATTAGTGTCCAGGCATCATAAAGTGAGGTCACTTTCATAATCTGACTTCTGCCTGACTCTTCATCTCTCCCCCTTTCTGTCGTTTGCTATGGAATTCTGAATTGCTGGTGATGCCCTCCTGACCTGTCTCTGTACTTTAAACAGACATTTACCCTGTTGTGTGTGTGCTTCTCTCCCTGTCTTGTTACAGCCTTGCATGCCTTCCCTCTCCTTCCCTTGGACTGTGTAAGTCTCCGCTCAGGCATTATCTCTAGAAAAGCATTCCCTGACATCTTTTATCTCTTTAAACGCCGTGTCTAGTAAAGAGCAGAAAGCTGATAAATAATTATTGAATAAAATAAATAAGGACTATTTATACAAAAGTGATTTTTTAATATTTTATTTTATTTTTTAACTTTACAATATTGTATTGGTTTTGCTGTATATCAACATGAATCTGCCACAGGTATACACGTGTTCCCCATCCTGAACCCTCCTCCCTCCTTCCTCCCCGTACCATCCCTCTTGGTCATCCCAGTGCACCAGCCCCAAGCATCCAGTATCGTGCATCGAACCTGGACTGGTGACTCGTTTCATATATGATATTATACATGTTTCAATGCCATTCTCCCAAATCATCCCACCCTCTCCCTCTCCCAAAAGACTGTTCTATACATCAGTGTCTCTTTTGCTGTCTTGTATACAGGGTTATTGTTACCATCTTTCTAAATTCCATATATATGCATTAGTATACTGTATTGGTGTTTTTCTTTCTGGCTTACTTCACTCTTTTTAAGAGCTTGTCCTGTGCAGTTTAGGAGCCAAGAAGATAGGCATGTGAAAAAACAATTTACAATTCAGGTGATGAAGATACACTAGAAAAATCTATAATGTACTAAGGTAGCTACAAGGAAAGGGATACCTGTTTATCTGAGGAAAGATAGCTATAATCAAGGACAACTTCACAAAGCAGGCTGAGTCTTAAAAGATGAAAAGTTATTTGTCAGGAAGAGTACAGGGTAGCATTTCAGATTAAGAAATTGATAAAAGCATACAAAGTAAGAGGAATTTTCTAAACCATGAATAATGTTGCAGTTGAAGCTTGGCATGTTGTTAAAAAGGTACTGTTATGAAGTAGAGAAGAGAATGTATTGTGACTTTATATGTCTGTCCTGTATTTAGAAATTTTGTTTGGTTTCTGATTGTTTTGTTCATTGATGTTTGGATGATTTTGTGAATGATTTTTTGAGCTGTTTGTGTGCCTGTATCCTGGTGACATCTGGTATTTTCCAAATTGTTTGTTGAAATTTTAGATCATTGGAAGTATTTCTTAAAGAAGTAAATATTCAGCTGAAGATTAAGATTGATTTAAGATGTCATTTGATACAGTGTTTTAAATCTATGTTTTAAATAAAGATTATGACTTTTATCTAAATATTCTAAGTAATTTTAACTAAACATACAGATTTGTCAGCAGAACTAGACTTAGAAATGATATCAGAGGAAGAAAAAGAAAAACCTGTTGGAGATGAAAATAACCATTCCCAGGTATGTAAAAATGTAAATTTAAATTTCTGGTTTAATACTCTTTCCTATGCCTCAACAGCATAATACAGTGTGTAACAAAGGTCATGACAAATAAAATCACCTTTCAAAATTTAATCAATAGATAATAATTTAACAGTTTTTATAGCACCTTAATTATAAAACTTCAAATATTGTTAGAATCTGTTATATTTATAGTTTGTTCTTGGAATTAAGGGAAAAAAATTCCTGACTATTGTTTACTTCTTCCATTTTTATAACTTCATTACATGATTATGAAGGTGATATCAAATACTGAATTGTAAGAGTAAACAGTTGAAATTATGAACAATATGACAATGATGATCCTGGACCTAGATACATGGAGAGAGAAATCATTCCCAGTGGTTCAAGGTTTTCTAATGAAATTACCAGTCAGTGATGTCAAGATGAAAGATTCATTCTGTCTGTGATCTCGGCGTAATTGATTAGGGATGGACATTCAGGGAGAGAGTGGGGTCATAGAATCAACCCAGTTACCTATTAAGAGAATCAAAGCTTCCAGATTGGACCTTTGTTGTTAGGGCACAAATAATAACTTTCTAATTTATCTCATTTTGGGGTGAGAAATCAGTAAATATTACTAAAAATGCATTATCCACTTTCATTGGTAGATATTAGAATATAATATAACTGAATGTATGGGGTTCCTTGGTAGCTCAGCTGGTAAAGAATCCACTTGCAATGCAGGAGACCCCAGTTCATTTCCTGGGTCAGGAAATTCCCCTGGAGAAGGGTTCGGCTACCCATTTTAGTATTGTTGGGCTTCCCTGGTGGCTCAGATGGTAAAGAATCCACCTGTAATGTGCGAGACCTAGGTTTAATCCCTGGGTTGGGAAGATCCCCTGGAGGAGGGCGTGGCAACCTACTCCAGGATTCTTGCCTGGAGAATCCCCATGGACAGAGGAGCCTGGTGGGCTACACTCCTTAGGGATGGAAAGAATCAGACATGACTGAGCACACACATAAGTGAATGTAAGCAGGTAATATGTGTTGATGAATAACACTATCATAATATATAATTTGCATTAAAATTTAAGGATTTGTTCCTCTTTCTGATTGTTGTTAATTTGATTTTGGCTCCTAGTAATATAAAGTTTGTCTGTTTCGCACTTATTAGTCCTTAAAAAAAAATCTTACAAATGTGCTATAGGGACTCCCTATTTAAGATATAGTGAGGTGAAATATTTTTAAATGAGGAAGCCTTTATAACATTAAAAATCATCTAATTAATTTTTGGTAGATTTAACATATATGAATTAATTCAAACAGTGATAAAATTGGGTTTGTGAGTTCATGTTTTCCCCCTATTTTAGGCTAAGACAAGTTATTTTTCACTTCTTCCTTGTGATCCAGTGATTTGTGAGTAGCTAAGCATAGATTAAGAAGTTTAAGAGTTAAATTTTAATACATTTTAGACTTCCAACATGGACACTTCAGGATATTTTTAATGACAAATACATGCACTCCCTTCCTTTTATGTATTTCATAACAAATTTAATAACAATAAAAATAAAAAAATAGAATAAACAATACAAAACAAATTAAAAAAATAAAAAAAATTAATAACAAATACATGTACTCCCCTCCCAATACATGTATAAGGCTTCCCTTGTGTCTCAGCTGGTAAAGAATTTGCCTGCAATGCAGGAGACCTAGGCTCGGTTCCTGGGTTGGGAAGATCCCCTAGAGAAAGAAAAGACTATCCACTCCAATATTCTGGCCTGGGGAACTCCATGGTCTGTATAGTCCATAGAGTTGCAAAGAGTTGGACACACCTGAGTGGCTTTCACTTTAACTTACACATGTACTCCCACATATTCTTTAATCATCACTTGAGATGTTTCTTTTGAGACAAACTTTTCCATTATGTTGTTTACTAAAATGTAGTAAGTTTTGACACATGTGATTTTGTCACATAAGTAGTATAAACTCCCACCCCCCAAAAATGAAGTGTTTATCTCCAAAGGAGAAAACTGAGTTTTGAGATGCTGTGAGATTTTTCTTCCTTCCGGTAATAGATTTTTAAATTTCTTTGTTTGCTTGTTTGCTCTTTTGTGTAAGACGTGCCTTGACTGAATTTTAACAATGGACAAAAATCTGTAGGTATTCTCCTTTAAAAGAAAAAGGAGATCAGCCCTATCCCCAGCTAAGGCATTAAATTACTTGGATAAAGTCACGCTTTTAACTTATCTGCTGCTGCTACTGCTGCTAAGTCACTTCAGTCGTGTCTGACTCTGTGTGATCCCATAGACGGCAGCCCACCAGGCTCCCCCATCCCTGGGATTCTCCAGGCAAGAACACTGGAGTGGGTTGCCATTTCCTTCTCCAATGCATGAAAGTGAAAAGTGAAAGAGAAGTCGCTCTGTTGTGTCCAACTCTTCACGACCTCATGGACTGCAGCCTACCAGGCTCCTCCGTCCATGGGATTTTCCAGGCAAGAGTACTGGAATGGGGTGCCATCGCCTTCTCCATTTAACTTATCTATTCATTTGATAAATTCATTTGGTAATTTATCAGATTCAAGGTTACAGAATTTTATCATCTCTTTTGGTGCCATAAAATGTTAGGGAATGCCACTTTAGGGGCTTTGAAGAAATCATTTAGTTTATCTTTGTGTATGATGTTAAGAAGGGTTCTCATTTCATTCTTTTACATGTAGCTGTCCAGTTTTCCCAGCACCATTTATTGAAGAAGCTGTCTTTGCCCCATTGTATATTCTTGCCTCCTTTGTCAAAAATAAGGTACCCATAGGTGCTTGGGTTTATTTCTGGGTTTTCAGTCTTGTTCCATTGGTCTGTCTTTCTGTTTTTGTGCCAGTATCATACTTTCTTTATGACTGTAGCTTTGTCGTATAATCTGAAGTCAAGAAGGTTGATTTCTCCAGCTCGATTGGATTAAAATGGATTAAAGACCTAAATGTAAGACTAGAAACTATAAGACTCTTAGAGGAAAACATAGGCAGAACACTCGATGACATAAATCAAAGCAAGATCATCTGTGACCCACCTCCTAGAGTAATGGAAATAAAAAAAAAAGTAAAGAAGTGGGACCTGTTTAAACTTAAAAGCTTTTGCACAGCAAAGGAAACGATAAGCAAGGTGAAAAGACAGCACTCAGAATGGGAGAAAATAATAGCAAATGAAACAACTGACAAAGGATTAATTTCCAAAATATACAAGAAGCTCATATAATTTAATACCAGAAAAACAATCCAATCAAAAAGTGGGAAAAAGACCTAGACATTTCTCCAAAGACGACATACAGATGGCTAACAAACACATGAAAAGATGCTCAACATTGCTCATTATTAGAGAAATACAAATAAAAACTACCATGAGATATAACCTCACACCAGTCAGAATGGCCATCATCAAAAAGTCTACAAGCAATAAATGCTGGAGAGGGTGTGGAGAAAAGGGAATGCTCTTGCACTGTTGGTGGGAATGTAAATTGATCCAGTCACTATGGAAAACTGTATGGAGATTCCGTAAAAAACTAGGAATAAAACTACCATAAGACCCAGCAATCCCACTCCTAGGCATATACCCTGAGGAAACCAAAATTGAAAAAGACACATGTATCCCATCATTCATTGCAGCACTGTTGCAATAGTTAGAACATGGAAGCAACCTAGATGTCCATCAACAGATGAATGGATAAAGAAGTTGTGGTTCACATACACAATGGAATATTACTCAGCCATAAAAAGGTATGTACTTGAGTCAGTTCTAATGAGCTGGGTGAACCTAGAACCTATTACACAGAGTGAAGTAAGTCAGAAAGATAAATATGTTATAACACATATGTGGAATCTAGGAAAATGTCCCTGAAGAATTTATTTACAGGGCAGCAGTGGAGAATCAGACATAGAGAATAGACTTATGGACTTTGAGTGAGGGGAAGAGAGGGTGAGATGTAACATGGAAACTTACATTACCGTATGTAAAAGATAGCCAACCGGAATTTGCTGTATGGCTCAGAAAACTCAAACAGGGGCTCTGTATCAACCTAGAGGGGTGGGATGGGGGAGATGGGAGGGAGGTTCAAAAGGCAGGGGATATATGTATAACTTTGGCTGATTTATGTTGAGGTTTGACAGAAAAGAACAAAATTCGGTAAAGCAATTTCATTCAATTAAAAAATTAATTTAAAAAAAAGAAAAAGAAAAGAGAAAAAAAATCATTTAACTTTTCTTGGTTTTACTCCTATTTCTGGTAAATAGTGGGGCTACAATAGGTAATTATTTCTGTTTCCTCTAGCTATAAAGTTTGATGGTTATTGAATGTGAAATTGGGAAGCATTATTTATATTCCAGAATTCCACACTAACAGCTCATCAGTTTCACTCTGCTCCTTGTGTTTTGGTAAACTTTGGTTCATATATTTTAGTGAACACCATCACTTTTTTGTTATATATATCCTAGATCCAAATGAACAAAGAAATGTAAAAGGCCGTGGGGAAAGAATAGCTTTAGTGTTTTTGAGGCACTAAGGTGTCACATCCTCTAAATCTGTCTGTTTAGTGGAAAATCCAGGTGGTAAAGACTGAAGAGGAGCGATTTTGTGTGTTTTGTCTTTTAATTTCTCTATCTCTGCCAGTTAGATGGGGAAGACTGGGGATGAATAATTGCATCATCTTAAGAAAGAATGAAGGGATGGAGCCAAAGCAAAAAGAATACCCAGCTGTGGATGTGACTGGTAGAAGCAAGGTCCGATGCTGTAAAGAGCAATATTGCATAGGAACCTGGAATGTCAGGTCCATGAATCAAGGCAAATTGGAAATGGTCAAACAAGAGATGGCAAGAGTAAATGTCGACATTCTAGGAATCAGAGAACTAAAATGGATTGGAATGGGTGAATTTAACTCAGATGACCATCATATCTACTACTGCAGGCAGGAATCCCTCAGAAGAAATGGAATAGGCATCATGGTCAACAAAAGAGTCCGAACTGCAATACTTGGATGCAATCTCAAAAACAACAGAATGATCTCTGTTCGTTTCCAAGGCAAACCATTCAATATCATGGTAATCCAAGTCTGTGCCCCAACCAGTAATGCTGAAGAAGCTGAAGTTGAACGGTTCTATGAAGACCTACAAGACCTTTTAGAACTAACACCCAAAAAAGATGTGCTTTTCATTATAGGAGACTGGAATGCAAAAGTAGGAAGTCAAGAAAGTAACTGGAGTTGATTTTTGATCTACTTGTTTTGATCAACTGGTTGTTGATTTTTGCTATGGTCTCTTTTGTTTCTTTTGCATTTATTTCTCTTCTAATTTTTAAGATTTCTTTCCTTCTACTAACCCTGGGGTTCTTCATTTCTTCCTTTTCTAGTTGCTTTAGGTGTAGAGTTAGGTTATTCATTTGATTTTTTCTAGTTTCTTTCTTTGCCTGGAGTAACAGGCAAATTTGGCCTTGGAAAATGGAATGAAGCAGGGCAAAGACTAATAGAGTTTTGCCAAGAAAATGCACTGGTCATAACAAACACCCTCTTCCAACAACACAATAGAAGACTCTACACATGAACATTACCAGATGGTCAACACCGAAATCATATTGATTATATTCTTTGCAGCCAAAAGATGGAGAAGCTCTATACAGTCAGCAAAAACAAGACCAGGAGCTGACTGTGGCTCAGATCATGAACTCCGTATTGCCAAATTCAGACTTAAATTGAAGAAAGTAGGGAAAACCACTAGACCATTCAGGTATGACCTAAATCAAATCCCCTATGATTATACAGTGGAAGTGAGAAATAGATTTAAGGGCCTAGATCTGATAGATAGAGTGCCTGATGAACTATGGAATGAGGTTCGTGACATTGGACAGGAGACAGGGATCAAGACCATCCCCATGGAAAAGAAATGCAAAAAAGCAAAATGGCTGTCTGGGGAGGCCTTACAAATAGCTGTGAAAAGAAGCGAAGCAAAAAGCAAAGGACAAAAGGAAAGAAAAGCATCTGAATGCAGAGTTCCAAAGAATAGCAAGAAGAGATAAGAAAGCCTTCCTCAGCGATCAATGCAAAGAAAAGAGGAAAACAACAGAATGGGAAAGACTAGAGATCTCTTCAAGAAAATTAGAGTATAGGAATGCAAGGGATTTCTGGGTGTTGATTTTATATCCTGCAACTTTACTATAGTCATTGATTAGTTCTAGTAATTTACTGGTGGAGTCTTTAGGGTTTTCTATGTAGAGGATCATGTCATCTGCAAATAGTGAGAGTTTTACTTCTTCTTTTCCAATTTGGATTCCTTTTATTTCTTTTTCTGCTCTGATTGCTGTGGCCAAAACTTCCAAAACTATGTTGAATAGTAATGGTGAAAGTGGGCACCCTTGTCTTGTTCCTGACTTTAGAGGAAATGCTTTCAATTTTTCACCATTGAGGATAATGTTTGCTGTGGGTTTGTCATATATAGCTTTTATTATGTTGAGGTATGTTCCTTCTATTCCTGCTTTCTGGAGAGTTTTTATCATAAATGGATGTTGAATTTTGTCAAAGGCTTTCTCTGCATCTATTGAGATAATCATATGGTTTTTATTTTTCCATTTGTTAATGTGGTGTATTACATTGATTGATTTGCGGATATTGAAGAATCCTTGCATCTCTGGGATAAAGCCCACTTGATCATGGTGTATGATCTTTTTAATGTGTTGTTGGATTCTGATTGCTAGAATTTTGTTAAGGATTTTTGCATCTGTGTTCATCAGTGATATTGGCCTGTAGTGTTCTTTTTTTGTGGGATCTTTGTCAGGTTTTGGTATTAGGGTGATGGTGGCCTCATAGAATGAGTTTGGAAGTTTACCTTCCTCTGCAATTTTCTGGAAGAGTTTGAGCAGGATAGGTGTTAACTCGTCTCTAAATTTTTGGTAGATTTCAGCTGTGAAGCCATCTGGACCTGGGCTTTTGTTTGCTGGAAGATTTTTTATTACAGTTTCAATTTCCGTGCTTGTGATGGGTCTGTTAAGATTTTCTATTTCTTCCTGGTCGAGTTTTGGAAAGTTGTACTTTTCTAAGAATTTGTCCATTTCTTCCACGTTGTCCATTTTATTGGCATATAATTGTTGATAGTAGTCTCTTATGATCCTTTGTATTTCTGTGTTGTCTGTTGTGATCTCTCCATTTTCATTTCTAATTTTATTGATTTGATTTTTCTCCCTTTGTTTCTTGATGTTCTGGCTAATGGTTTGTCAATTTTATTTATCCTTTCAAAGAACCAGCTTTTGGCTTTGTTGATTTTTGCTATGGTCTCTTTTGTTTCTTTTGCATTTATTTCTCTTCTAATTTTTAAGATTTCTTTCCTTCTACTAACCCTGGGGTTCTTCATTTCTTCCTTTTCTAGTTGCTTTAGGTGTAGAGTTAGGTTATTCATTTGATTTTTTCTAGTTTCTTGAGGTGTGCCTGTATTGCTATGAACTTTTCCCTTAGGACTGCTTTTACCGTGTCCCACAGGTTTTGGGTTGTTGTGTTTTCATTTTCATTCGTTTCTATGCAAATTTTGATTTCTTTTTTGATTTCTTCTGTGATTTGTTGGTTATTCAGCAGCATGTTGTTCAGCCTCCATATGTTGGATTTTTTTAATAGTTTTTCTCCTGTAATTGAGATCTAATCTTACTGCATTGTGGTCAGTAAAGATGCTTGGAATGATTTCTATTTTTTTGAATTTACCAATGCTAGCTTTACAGAAAGAGAAATTAAGGAAACAATTCCATTCACCATTGCAACAGAAAGAATAAAATACTTAGGAATATATCTACCTAAAGAAACTAAAGTCCTATATATAGAAAAGTATAAAACACTGGTGAAAGAAATCAAAGAGGACACTAATAGATGGAGAAATATACCATGTTCATGGATTGGAAGAATCAATATAGTGAAAATGAGTATATTACCGAAAGCAATTTATAGATTCAATGCAATCCCTATCAAGCTACCAACAGTATTCGTCACAGAGCTAGAACAAATAATTTCACAATTTGTATGGAAATACAAAAAACCTCGAATAGCCAAAGCGATCTTGAGAAGGAAGAATGGAACTGGAGGAATCAACCTACCTGACTTCAGGCTCTACTACAAAGCCACAGTTATCAAGACAGTATGGTACTGGCACAAAGACAGAAATATAGATCAATGGAACAAAATAGAAAGCCCAGAGATAAATCCACGCACATATGGACACCTTATCTTTGACAAAGGAGGCAAGAATATACAATGGATTAAAGACAATCTCTTTAACAAGTGGTGCTGGGATCTGGTCAATCTGGTCAACCACTTGTAAAAGAATGAAACTAGAACACTTTCTAACACCATACACAAAAATAAACTCAAAATGGATTAAAGATCTAAATGTAAGACCAGAAACTATAAAACTCCTAGAGGAGAACATAGGCAAAACACTCTCTGACATACATCACAGCAGGATCCTCTATGACCCACCTCCCAGAATATTGGAAATAAAAGCAAAAATAAACAAATGGGACCTAATTAACCTTAAAAGCTTCTGCACATCAAAGGAAACTATTAGCAAGGTGAAAAGACAGCCTTCAGAATGGGAGAAAATAATAGCAAATGAAGCAACTGACAAACAACTAATCTCAAAAATATACAAGCAACTCCTACAGCTCAACTCCAGAAAAATAAATGACCCAATCAAAAAATGGGCCAAAGAACTAAATAGACATTTCTCCAAAGAAGACATACAGATGGCTAACAAACACATGAAAAGATGCTCAACATCACTCATTATCAGAGAAATGCAAATCAAAACCACTATGAGGTACCATTTCACACCAGTCAGAATGGCTGCGATCCAAAAGTCTACAAGTAATAAATGCTGGAGAGGGCGTGGAGAAAAGGGAACCCTCTTGCACTGTTGGTGGGAATGCAAACTAGTACAGCCACTATGGAGAACAGTGTGGAGATTCCTTAAAAAACTGGAAATAGAACCACCTTATGATCCAGCAATCCCACTGCTGGGCATACACACTGAGGAAACCAGAAGGGAAAGAGACATGTGTACCCCAATGTTCATTGCAGCACTGTTTATAATAGCCAGGACATGGAAGCAACCGAGATGTCCATGAATGGATAAGAAAGCTGTGGTACATATACACAATGGAGTATTACTCAGCCATTAAAAAGAATACATTTGAATCAGTTCTAATGAGGTGGCTGAAACTGGAGCAGAGTGAAGTAAGCCAGAAAGAAAAACACCAATACAGTATACTAACACATATATATGGAATTTGGGAAGATGGTAACAATAACCCTGTGTACGAGACAGCAAAAGAGACACTGATGTTTAGAACAGTCTTATGGACTCTGTGGGAGAGGGAGAGGGTGGGAAGATTTGGGAGAATGGCATTGAAACATGTAAAATATCATGTATGAAACGAGTTGCCAGTCCAGGTTCGATGCATGATACTGGATGCTTGGGGCTAGTGCACTGGGACGACCCAGAGGGATGGTATGGGGAGGGAGGAGGGAGGAGGGTTCAGGATGGGGAACACATGTATACCTGTGGCGGATTCATTTTGATATTTGGCAAAACTAATACGATTATGTAAAGTTTAAAAATAAAATTAAAAAAATAAATTAAAAAAAAAAGAAAAGAAAATTAGAGATACCAAGGGAACATTTCATGCAAAGATGGGCTCGATAAAGGACAGAAATGGTATGGACCTAACAGAAGCAGGAGATATTAAGAAGAGATGGCAAGAATACACAGAAGAACTGTACAAAAAAGATCTTCACGACCCAGATAATCACGACGGTGTGATCACTGACCTAGAGCCAGACATCCTGGAATGTGAAGTCAAGTGGGCCTTAGAAAGCATCACTACGAACAAAGCTAGTGGAGGTGATGGAATTTCAGTTGAGCTATTTCAAATCTTAAAAGATGATGCTGTGGAAGTGCTGCACTCAATATGCCAGCAAATTTGGAAAACTCAGCAGTGGCCACAGGACTGGAAAAGGTCAGTTTTCATTCCAATCCCAAAGAAAGGCAATGCCAAAGAATGCTCAAACTACCACACAATTGCACTCATCTCACACGCTAGTAAAGTAATGTTCAAAATTCTCCAAGCCAGGCTTCAGCAATATATGAACCGTGAACTTCCTGATGTTCAAGCTGGTTTTAGAAAAGGCAGAGGAACCAGAGATCAAATTGCCAACATCTGCTGGATCATGGAAAAAGCAAGAGAGTTCCAGAAAAACATCTATTTCTGCTTTATTGACTATGCCAAAGCCTTTGACTGTGTGGATCACAGTAAACTGTGGAAAATTCTGAAAGACATGGGAATACCAGACCACCTGACCTGCCTCTTGAGAAATTTGTATGCAGGTCAGGAAGCAACAGTTAGAACTGGACATGGAACAACAGACTGGTACCAAAGAGGAAAAGGAGTACGTCAAGGCTGTATATTGTCACCCTGCTTATTTAACTTCTATGCAGAGTACATCATGAGAAATGCTGGGCTGGAAGAAGCACAAGCTGGAATCAAGATTGCCGGGAGAAATATCAATAACCTCAGATATGCAGATGACACCACCCTTATGGCAGAAAGTGTAGAGGAACACAAAAGCCTCTTGATGAAAGTGAAAGTGGAGAGTGAAAAAGTTGGCTTAAAGCTCAACATTCAGAAAACGAAGATCATGGCATCCAGTCCCATCACTTCATGGGAAATAGGTGGGGAAACAGTGGAAACAGTGTCAGACTATTTTTTTGGGCTCCAAAATCACTGCAGATGGTGACTGCGGCCATGAAATTAAAAGATGCTTACTCCTTGGAAGGAAAATTATGACCCACCTGGATAGCATATTCAAAAGCAGAGACATTACTTTGCCAACAAAGGTTCGTCTAGTCAAGGCTATGGTTTTGCTGTGGTTATGTGGATATGAGAGTTGGACTGTGAAGAAGGCTGAGTGCCGAAGAATTGATGCTTTAGAACTGTGGTGTTGGAGAAGACTCTTGAGAGTCCCTTGGACTGCAAGGAGATCCAACCAGTCCATTCTGAAGGAGATCAGCCCTGGGATTTCTTTGGAAGGAATGATGCTAAAGCTGAAACTCCAGTACTTTGGCCACCTCATTAGAAGAGCTGACTCATTGGAAAAGACTGTGATGCTGGGAGGGATTGGGGGCAGGAGGAGAAGGGGACGCCAGAGGATGAGATGGCTGCATGGCATCACTGACTCGATGGACGTGAGTCTGGGTGAACTCGGGAGTTGGTGATGGACAGGGAGGCCTAGCGTGCTGTGATTCATGGGGTCGCAAGGAGTCGGACATGACTGAGCGACTGAATTGAACTGAACTGAAGAAAGCCTTTTTTGAAATTTTGGGAATTTTGTTTCTTTTCATCAAACAAGAAGAAGTATGATTTACAAATATTTCAGTGACTTGTTAGTGATAAAATTAAAGTAAGCACAAAAAGATTTTTTTATCACTTAAAATCAGGCCAAACCCTGAGTCAAATAATAAAATTAATGAAAACAACAAAAACAGATGTTTATAATTAAGTAACAGAATTTCTTATTATCAAACTTTCATTAAAGGTTGAAGAAGAAAAGAAGAAGCACAAAATTATTGAAGTGGAAGTATCAGACAATGTATGTGATACTGCTGATGAGAGTGGATTGATTCAGCAGAGAAAGAGTGGAGGAAACAGGAATCAGGAGTTTGTTGCTATGGAGGATGAAGGTTCTGATAGGTAAGCCTATTTAACAGCAGGTGATTTGTTATTTTTCTGTGAAATAAGTTTGGATGTGAGAGTTGGACTATAAAGAAAGCTGAGTGCTTAAGAATTGATCCTTTTGAACTGTGGTGTTGGAGAAGACTCTTGAGAGTCCCTAGGGCTGCAAGGAGATCCAACAAGTCCATCCTAAAGGAGATCTGTCCTGGGTGTTCTTTGGAAGGACTGATGTTGAAGCTGAAACTCCAATACTTTGGCCACCTGATGAGAAGAGCTGACGCATTTGAAAAGACCCTGATGCCGGGAAAGATTGAGGGCGGAGGAGAAGGGGATGACAGAGGAGGAAATGGTTGGATAGCATCACTGACTCAATGGACATGAGTTTGGGTAAACTCCGGGAGTTGGTGATGGACAGGGAGGCCTGACGAGCTGTAGTACATGGGGTCGCAAAAAGTCGGATATGACTGCGTGACTAAACTGAGCTGAACTGAACTAAATTGAGCTATTGGTTGTGATGATCACATTTTACATTTTCCTGCTGCTGCTGTTAAGTCGCTTCCGTTGTGTCCGACTCTGTGTGACCCCATAGACGGCAGCCACCAGGCTCCCCCGTCCCTGGGATTCTCCAGGCAAGAACACTGGAGTGGGGTGCCATTTCATTCTCCAATGCATGAAAGTGAAAAGTGAAAGTGAAGTCGCTCAGTCGTGTCCGACTCCTAGTGACCCCATGGGCTGCAGCCTACCAGGCTCCTCTGTCCATGGGATTTGGCAGGCAAGAGTACATTTTGCCAGGGATATAGTTATTTTTATTTTTTTGTCCTTTAGCCATAATACTAATTTCTTAAAATACCACCGTATTACAGTATTAGAGTATTCTGAATTTAACTGCCTACTTGCCTTTACCAGTGTGTGGTATATTTAAATATATTTTATGTCACTACTTAACATCTTTTAATTTCAGTTTGAGGACTTCTTTCAGCATTTTTTATGAGACAGGTCTAGTGGTGAGGAACTCCCTCAGCTCTAGTTTTTCTGGGAAAGTTTTTATTTCTCCTTCATTTCTGAAGCATAACTTTTCTGGATAGAATATTCTTATTTGGCAGGGTTTTTTTCTCATATCATTTTTAGTATGTCCATGGATGGAAGCCAAATTGTTGTTGGTGGCGGGGGAACTGATGAGGTACTGGTCTTTGATCCATAATGCTGAAATCACCCCATCATGTGGGTGGTTTAAAAGTAAACTGCCTCACCGCCCCCCCTCCCCACCACCAAATATTTCCTTGATTTTTTCTTTCATGGTATATGTGCCACATGTAATTTAAAAAGTCACCCAAATTAAGCGTTACTTTTTTTTTTTTTTAGGTTTTTTTTTTTTCCTTTTTGGCTGTGCTGGTTCTTTGCAGCTGCAGTGCTTGGGCTTCTCATTGCAGCGGCTTCTCTTGGTGCCGAGCACGGGCTCCAGTGCTGGCTTCAGTAGCTGTGCAGCACAGGTTTAGTTGCCCTGTGGCATGTGGGGGCTTCCTGGACCAGGGATCGAACCACTGCCCCTCATTGGCAGGCAGACTCCTAAGTACTGGACCATCAGGGAAATCCCTAAATGAAGCATTATTGTATTTAAAAGCGAAACAGAAAATATAGTGTAAATCTAATTAGGACTCCCATGGGTAAGAGTCATTGTGTTTAGGCAGTGAACTCTAGGTTTCCAGTGTAGCCCTTGAGGTTCTTCCCAGTGTCTTTCCAAAGATGCACCTCTCTGCTTTCTTTCCTGTGTTTCATACTTTTCCTTCCAGGTTCCTAGGAAACAGCCTAGATGCCACGTGCCTAATCTTTGTGCTCTGTATTCTAATCTCCAAGTAGAATGATTTTCTCCCTTTTTTTTTTTTCTTTGTAACCTTCTCTCTTCACTTCTTCTGTAAAGCCTTCCTTATTTCACTGATAACTTTCATATATCAACTCTTACATATCACATCATATCATAATTGTATATCTGTCTTTGAGGCAAGAATTTGTGTTTTCTTGCCTATGGTTGGTACTTAATAACTATTTAGTGAATTAATCCATGATTTAAGATGGGTAAGAGTAGGAATTTTACAAGAATTGCTTTTTTATTCAGTTGAATTATTAGAAAACATTGGCTTTTTTGTGGATTTTTTTAAAGTCGCAATCCTGGCGTGCATAGGAAGGAAGTAAAGAAAAAGGACAATAGCAAATGGACACCGGAAGAATGTGTGATTGCACCGATATTTGAAAAGACCGATTCACTGACTGGTGGTCTGCTGCGTGTTAATGATGACGGCATTTTAAGTGAAGTGGATCAGGATGATGACAGGTAATATCTACAAATTTTTTATTTCTAGAGGAAGAAATAAGCACTGAATACTTTTGGAAATGGAGCAGCATAATATAGTGTACAGGCCAAGACAAGAGATTCCTCAACTATAGTGGAAAACACTGCTGCAAGATTAAAGTGAGGACCAGTGCCTTTGGCCAGAAATCGTTTCAGTAAATAGTCTCCTTGAAAGCTGGTCTGTAGTGAATACATGTAAACAGCCCTGGAGGGAATATTTGCTGGGACAGGCAATAGAGAACTAGATGGTAACTGAAGAGGAATGTGGAGTTCAAAGGAGTTTCTTGTTTTATGTTAAGATGGGAGCTTTTAGAGGATGTATGCTGTTAGAAATGAGCCAGAAGAGGACATGTTTATTGAGTTAATCTTGTTTGCATTTCCAATATTAGAAAGCTTATTGATTGTATTACATTATCTTTAAACTATTACAGTAAACTAATTGTACATAATACTTCTGTTATATATAGTTTTATGGTAAGGGCTTGTTTGTTGGTTCTGAAGTGTAATATTCCTATGTAATTGTATGTGTAGATGATTAGTTCAGTTAATTCTATCCTACATAGATTTTAAAAAATTATATAATCATGAACTTACAAACACTTAGGCTATGCTGAATAGGATTTGATCATTCCTTGATGATTCTAGTTGATCGTAACATCGTGAGTAGCTATGATTTTGTAAGGTACTCTGAAACATTACATCATATCAACATCATAGTTGTTTATAGATTCTAAGGAAAAGGGAAAAATTTTGTTTATATTCAACAGAAAAAAAAACTATTAACAATCTTTCACAAATTATTAATTTTGGTTTATAAAGTTCTAAATTAGAAAAACTATGCTTCCCATAGTAAGAGTGTTATTAACACATATTGTGTATTCAATAAGTGTATATCAGATTCACGAATAAACAGCAGAATGGTTGAATGAATGCCTACTGATAAATTTCTTTACAAAAGCAAGTGTTTAGTGAAAGTAGGTTTCCAATATTGCCTACCTCTAAAGTCTTTTTATTTTTTGAGAAACGTGTTAAGATTCAGAAAGTATTATTTATAGTTATAACTGGACATGGAATAATAATATAGATTCATTTGCTATCATATTCCTTAAGACTTATTTAAATATTACTTTCTCAGCATATTTTCGAACCGCAGTGTTGAAGCTAGATTTCCTGAGTTTGAACTCTGGATCTGTTGGTGACCTGCTCTGTGGGCTTGGGCAACTTACTCAGCCTTTCTGTGCTCTGTTTCTTCCTATGGAGAGGACCTAATGTATTACCTACCTCCCAGAATGTTTGTGAGGATTAAAATGCCGTTAAGACATATAAAGTGCTTATAATAATGCATAGCAGTTGCATAGGAAGTCCTCAGAAGGCTAATATCATGGTTATTAAAAATGGGCTTCTTTCTTATAAGGACTTAAGGAATACGTCCCAGATAGGTTTTATTGCTGCAAAACATAGTTCTTATTGAAAATAACAACTGCAAGAAATCCTGGTATACTGGTTCACTTCACATAATGGAAGTAATGTTGTGTTTTTCCTTTTCTTTGATCTAAATTAAATGTTTTATTAGTGTTATAAATGTATTTTGTTTGTCCTTGAATGTTACTCTTCTTTATTGTTTTAATCCTTTTATAAAAAAATACTTACCAATGCAAATGCAAAGATTTTATATAAAAAACAAAGTTTAGGTATTTGTATTTTTAAGTATTTAATATTAGCCTGAAAAGAATCATTTGTTTTTTCAGGCCTGCAAAGAAAACATCTAATGAAAATAACAAAGTATAGTCAAAAAGTTAACTATAAAAATATTTTCCTAGTAAAAAATACTTTGTAAAAGGAATAGTAGCAAAATATAAAATCTTCCTTTGTTGTAGAGACATATACTTTGGCAACTTAGTTTAGAAACACTATTGATAAAGTTATCCTTTTGATAAAAAAATCTGTCCTTTTAAAAACTGTCTGTTTTTGCTTTAATAAAGATACATTTATCACCTTTGTACAATTAGTATGTTCTATAAATATTTTAAGGACATTATGAAATAGTATTATTTATGTGTAGGTCAAAGAACAAATTAATTCTGTGGATGACCGTGATGACTTAACTCAGTCATCTGAAACAGCTTCCGAGGATGGCGAGTTGCTTTACTGTAAGAATTCCATGTTGCTAATTGAACAACTTAACACAGGGTGTAAAGGTAGGACTGCAGTGTAAATATAAATACAAAGCCTGTTTGTGTATGGTGTAGTAGTAATATATGTCTAGTACTGCTCTAGAGCCAGGGATATGTTACAGTGCTGTGCATCTCAGAAGTAGGTTCTGTATTAAAAGAACATGAACGTGAGTGTATACTCTGCACCACAGGCCTATGATCATTCTCACTCACTGTACCTTCTGTTGACTCTTCTTTCCTGTGCCTTCATCCAAGGTCAGGTTAGCATCACTTTCCTCCTGGAATAACTGAAATAATCTCAGAACTTCTTTCCCTGCCATTCTACCTCCCGGAACCTCAGTCCACACAGCAACTATAATGATTATCTATTTTTAAAAATTCAGATCTCAGATCCAAGGGTTATTTAGATCCGTGTGATTTAGTTTCCAAATATTGAGAGTTTTCCAGAGATCCTTCTGTGCTCTTGCTTCTTGTGATTTGATAGGTGCATCCAGAGGGACCCTGGGGCTAGGGCTGATTATTTCCTGCCTCGGAGGCAAGACCTTACTGACTACCCTGTTCATTCTACTGTAAGGAGAAGTTTTTCCAGCCTGGCTCATGAGAATAGATAGAATTCCTGGGACTGAGTGAGCACCAGTCACAGGTTCCTATAGTCTTTTCAGATGGTTTCTCCCTGGTCTCAGGTGGTTTCTCCCAGATGGGTGCTGTTTGTTCCTCTGCTGAATACCCGAGGGGCTCCTCCTCAGATCTCCAGGGTCCTTTTTCTCTCTGTTCCACTCTCTCCTCTCCGTGGTTCTGATCTGTGATCTCTGCCCACTTTGGTTTCACCAGACTGTCAGCTTCATCACCTCCTGTCAGGGAGTCTGGCTGACTCAGCTTCCATTCCTTCTCCTCATGTTGGGGCCTGGAAATTCTCTCAAGGCAGTGAGATGGGGCGTTCCTTAGGCTAACCTCATGTGTTTCCAGGATCATTGTCTTTCATTCCCTGAAGTCCTTTGTCATGAAAATCATTGTTTAGTGTATTTTGTCGGCGTCGTTTTTGCTCGTTCCACTCAGGAAGGTCAATCAGTAGCTGTTCACTCTGTCTTCGTTAAAAACATATGGCAGCTGGAGACTGTCCACAGTGTTGTTCTTCCTACTCTACTTACTACTTCCTGCTCATCCTTCATTTCTCAGTGTGACACCTCTTCCCCAGGGAAATCTTTCCTGGACCCAATCTATGTCAAGTTCTATTATGTGATCACAGAACTCTCTTTTCTTATAATATCCTTCTGAGTTCATAATTATTTCATTTATCTTTCTCTTCTACTAGACTTGAAGCTAAACAAGAGCCAGGGGAGTCTGTTTCATCTGCAGAGCTTAGAATAATGTCTTCCACATTATAGAGACTTAATATTTGTTCAATGTGTGGATGGATGCATGAACGTGAAAGGCACAGTCCTTTATACTCAAAACTTACTCACATAAATTTTTTTGTTGTTGTTTTTATCTTTGTTTTCTTCATTATGCAGATTCTGTTAGCTTGTTGAAAATCCAGGATACGATTCTTTCGTATGAAAGATTAGTGGAACTTAAAAAAAAGCCACTGTGAACTGCTTAGAGGAAAGATTAAAAAAATGGAAAGTAAGGTTTGTGGGCTACAGAAAGAGCTGTCAGAAACCAAAGAAGTGAAATCACAGTTAAAGCATCAGAAAGTGGAGTGGGAACGAGAGCTCGGCAGCTTGAAGTACTGTACATCTCACTTTTAGAGAAATATTTGAACTGTTGTTTCCTTTAATACTGCAGAGACATAGATGTGTTATAAGGTCTAGCTTATCCTCTAGGATTTTACAGAGGAGAAAGTGTTACTAGTATTGTGGAGTGTGAAATTCTTGGAATAATATAGCAGGTTCTTAACAGTGAATGCTTCTAATAACTTAATGTATGTTTTTCCAAATCATCATTTTCATGACCGTACAGAAGTCCACCATAATGGAAACCTTATTAACTATTTAGCAAACTGACTTTCGGTTGTTTTTCACTTTTCTGTATTATATTTAATATGACAAGAAATGTTTTTCTATAAATTCATTTCTACCTTTCTAATTATTTTGAATACATTTTCTTTAATAATATCCTATTATTTGGTCAAAGTATGAGAACTTAAAAAAGATCTTTGATCTATATTTGAAGTTTATATTACTTTACATTCCCACGCACAGATGTATACAGTGGTCATTTTTCTCAAGACAGAAAAAAAAAATGGATGCAGTTTTATTCTTAACCCTCTGCATGAAAACTGTGAAATTATTAAGTGTTTTTCATTATATTTCCCCCTATTTTACTATTTTAAACATTATGTAGAGGGAATGAAAGTTATTGTAGCAGTGGATAATCTCATGTTTTTCTAAGAAGAGCTGTATGAGTTTTGCAGATTGACCTTAAAGCAAGAAGGAGAGCAGAGAAGAAATACTGATATGTTGTATGAAAAAATTAGGGAGCAGTTAAGAAGAAAAGAAGACCAATACAGTAAAAAAGTTGAAATGAAACAGCAACTTGAACTCACTCTCAGAGAACTAGATATGGAACTGAAGACTGTGAGAAATGATCTGAATCAGGTAGAGCAATCTTTGGTGAAATTTTCAAATTTCTGACACTATTTCGTCAATATTATTTATAGTATCCCTTTAATTTAATATGTATTTTTAGGTTTAGAACAAAATTGTTATCTAAAGTATGAACGGTGACATTTAGAGCTTTAGTTATTAATTTCTTGCCATTCTTGGCTTCTCATAGATGCTCTGTGTATGTTTTCTGAGTGGAGGAATGGACATAAATCAAGCTGAATCATTAACATAATGGTTGGCATTTTTGATACATTAGGCAAAGTAATATTCTTAATTCCAATCCATGTATTAATTTTGGCTTTCTTGTGTTAAAATATAGGCTAACTTGCATTGACACTGTGAAGAAACTAGCTAAGTGCTTTGTAAAGAAATTTTCCTTCACAATACTATGCCTGCCTATGTTTTTGCTCTGTGATAAATTTAGCAGGCATTTAAATTAAGATCTGAGTTATTCATGTGGGAATAAAGATCCTTGTGCTTAAAAAGCCTACTTCCTGTAAATAGTTTTTTTCATTTTAAATTCTTCTCCTAAGCTTTTAACTTTTTTTTTTTTAATGATATAGGCCCCAAACTTCATATAATGTCTTTCCAGGTTATAGAAGCACGAAATGACACTCAGAAGCAGCTTTCTCGAGAATGGAATGGCAGAATGTTACGGGATGGAATTCTGGCCAATCACCTTGCCAAACAAAAGGAGATAGAAAGGGCTAATAAGGAAATGAACTCTGAGGTATTTTCTGTAGTCATTTTCAAATATGTGTATATGTCTCTGTGTATGTATATATTTTAAAAACCAACACTATACATCATAGAAAGTGTAGAGGATTTTGAAAGCCTATATATCTATGTTTTGAGGACGGCAACATTTTCCATCTGTTGGATAAAGTAATATTTGTAATTCAAATCTGTTTGTCTGCTGCAGATAGGTAGTGACACATGATGGCCTCATCCAAGGAGAGGCCTTTAATATTTTCCATAGGAATTGATCTCAAAGTTTTTGCAACTGTCTTGGAAGAGCTGGCACCCTGATTGTGGTTTAGGGAAGGAAGACCGTGTGTGGTCCACCATCGACTGCGCTACCCGACCAAGTCCCTCTGCTTTGGAGTGAACGTGTTGGTCACTCCATGCACATCGTCATCTTCAGTGTCTAAATCGGAGTCGGTTCTTGGCTCTGCTGTCATTTCTTTAACCAATACCCTATCAATG
The DNA here is from genome assembly GCF_019923935.1 of Bubalus bubalis. Taxonomy (NCBI): domain Eukaryota; kingdom Metazoa; phylum Chordata; class Mammalia; order Artiodactyla; family Bovidae; genus Bubalus; species Bubalus bubalis. Next base: position 81,797,664 of record NC_059171.1, read on the forward strand.
ACCTTTTTACATCATTTACAGGTTTTCAATTTGTAAACACTGTGCCATCAGTTGTTAAAACACTTTTGAACACCTTAAAAAGTTGTTTCTATAGAAAAAACTTATAAAAGTCCCCCCTCCCCCTCTAAAGAAAACAAACTTTTGCTACTGACAGTAGATATTCTGGTTGTTGGTAGTGATGTTGTTTCCTCGAAAGATCACTAGGTTACTTTATCACTTCCCTGATGGTAAGGAGGAAACTATAGGCAGTTCAGAAGCCACATTTTGGATGTCATTCTTCTACTTGTGAGAAAATGAGCACTCTGCTCTGTGAGTGCCCTGTTTCCGTACAGGGAACTTTTGAAAACAGTGATAGATATGCCATAATATATATTAGTGATAATTATTGTGTTTTTCATTGTATTTCCCCCATCTTACTGTTTTAAACATTATGAAGAGAGAATGAAAGTTATTGCTGTAGCAAATAATCTCATGATTTTCTAAGAAGAGCTCTCTACATTTTACCTTATTTACCATTAGTATGTGTACCATGAGTGAAATAAGAGGCTTACTTTGTATGTTTGTACTAGAGAAGTAACTGTGGTTTGATGTAAGAGGCCTACTAGAGTGAGAAGACCTGGTGAAAAGCCTGCAGCTTATTTATATTTTTAACTTCTTCCTTTCCAGAATTATAGCTAATGAGTTAATTGATATTTGTAGAAGTGCTTAGTACAGTTATCAAGAGGGATAATTCTTCTAATTGACTGTTAAAATGTTAGAAAGATAGCATAGTCTCAAAAAAGTTTTTTTTTTTTTATGAAATTTAGTCTGTTTAAATATATATAGGGCTAAGGCTCTTACTGTGAGGTAGCTGTATAGGTTAGGTATCAGATGCAGTGTTTTTAAAGCTAGCAAGTAGTGTTGTTTATTGAATTATAGTCGATTTACAGTATTGTGTTGTTTCAGGTATTCAGCACAGTGATTCAGCTATATATGTATGTGTGTGTGTGTATATATACACACACACATATATATAGGGCTTCCCTGCTGGCTCATACTGTAAAGAGTCCGCCTGCAATACAGGAGACCTAGGTTTGATCCTTGGGTTGGGAAGGTCCCTTGGAGAAGGAAATGACTACTCACTCCAGTATTCTTGTCTGGAGAATTCCATGGGCAGAGGAGTCTGATCGGCTACGGTCCATGGGGGTTAAAAAGAGTCAGACATGGCTGAGTGACTAACACATGTGCACACTAACACACACACACACATATTCCTTTTCAGATTTTTCTTGTAGAATATTAAGTGTAGTTCCTTATGTTGATCCTTGTTGATTATTTTATATATCAGTTCAGTTGTGTCTGACTCTTTGCGACCCCATGGACTGCAGCACGCTAGACCTCCCTGTCCATCACCAACTCCCGGAGTTGACTCAAACTCATGTCCATTGAGTCTGTGATGCCATCCAACCATCTCATCCTCTGTCGTCCCCCTCTCCTCCCACCTTCAGTCTTTCCCAGCATCAGGGTCTTTTCAAGTGAGTCAGTTTTTCCCATCAGGTGGCCAAAGTACTGGAGTTTCAGCTTTACCATCAGTCCTTCCAGTGAACACCCAGGACTGATTTCCTTTAAGATGGACTTGTTGGATCTCCTTGCAGTCCAAGGGACACTCAAGAGTCTTCTCCAACACTAGAGTTCAAAAGTATCAATTCATATATTTCATATATACTAGTGTGTATATGTTAGGAAAAGGCAATGGCAACCCACTCCAGTACTCTTGCCTGGACAATCCCATGGACGGAGGAGCCTGGTAGGCTACAGTCCATGAGGTCGCACAGAGTCAGACACGACTGAAGCGACTTAGCAGCAGCAGCAGCAGTGTGTATATATTAATCCCAACATCCTAATTTCTCCCTTCCCATACCTCCCTTTCACCTATGGTGACCATAAGTTTGTTTTCTATGTCTGTGAAGCTCTTTCTGTTTTGTAAATAATTTCATTTTTAGATTCCACATGTAAGCAGTATGATATAATACTTGTCTTTGTCTGACTTACTTCACTTAGTGTGATAATGTCTAGGTCCAACATCCCTGTTGCTACAAATAGCATTTCATTCTTTTTTATGGCGTAGTAGTATTCCATTGTACAAATATACCACATCAGATGCAATTTTTAAGTGTAGTCAGATCTATACATCTTTGGTTTAAGCCTTCCCAAGTTCGTTGTAATTCAAAAAAAAAGCCTTTCCAGTTCTGAGCTTCTTGAAAAGTCTCTTGGGATTTCTTTTTTACTTTCATGGTTTCGTTGTCTTCAATTAAATTTTTGAACTTTTGGATATTTCTGCTTGTATAATGTCTGAGATTTGTATCGAACCTTATTTTTTCCATTTGGAGACACACTTGGTGCAGTCTTTTCACTGTATAAACATAGAGGTTAGTCTTTCATTTTAGAGGAAATCATGAAATGTCACTTTATTGAGTACTAGCTAAAAGTCTCCTTTGTTTCACTTAGGTTTCTGATAGTTGTGAAGAAGCAAAAGACCTGTTGCGCAAAAACCACATGCTGCAGGATGAAATTGCCATGCTAAGACTGGAGATAGATGCAGTGAAAAATCAGTACCAGGAAAAGGAAAAGAAATATTTTGAGGACATTGAAATTGTAAAAGGAAAGAATGATGATCTTCAAAAGACAATAAAACAGAATGAGGAAACGTTAACAAAGACTATATCCCAGTATATTAAGTATATTAAGCAAGCTTAATGCTCTGACAGCTAAGAATACAATGCTAAACTCTAAGCTGGAGAACAAAAAAGAAAGCAAATGAAGACTGGAAACAAAAGTGGAATCCTACCGTTCTAGACTGGCTGCTGCCTCACACGATCATGATCAATGTCAGACATCAAAAAGAGACCTGGAACTTGCCTTCCAGAGAGCAAGAGACGAGCGGTTACACTTGCATGACTAAATGAAGTCCGATGTGGCTAGCCTGAAAGATAACAACGAGATGCTTTCCCAGCAACTTTCTAGAGTGAAAAGTAAGTTCAATAACCTCGAAATTAAGGTGAATCACACGAGAGATTCTCTCAGAGAAAAGATTTTGATGTTAGAACGTGTCCAGAGAGACCTAAGCCAAAGTGTCAAAAGCAGGAAATTGAACACATGTATCAGAACGAACAAGGCAAAGTGAATAAATATATTGGAAAGCAGGAATCCTTAGAGGAGAGATTATCTCAACTCCAGTGTGAAAACATATTGCTCCGACAGCAACTGGATAATACACAAAACAGAGCCGACAGTAAAGAGAAGACAGTCATTAGCATCCAAGACCAGTTTCAGCAGATGGTGAACGGGAGAAAGAAGGTCTGGTGCTGGAGGAAAGAAACAAGGAGTTAATCAATGAGTGTAATCATTTAAAAGAGAGAATGTGTCAGTACAAAAATAAGAAAGCAGAAAGAGAAGTGAATATCCAGAAGAAGAAATTCTCAGACTTCCTGAAAGAAAGTTTAAAGTGATTCTTGATTCTGGCTAAATGTTGAATCTAGTTGAACATAAAAAATACATAGGCTGTGAATCTATGGTCTCTAAACCAGCCTAAAAGCACACCTTGTATCCAGCAAATAAAAATTGGACCCAAGAGATGCTTTACTTTGAGTAGAGACATCGTATTGCTTATGAAATGTTAAAGAGATTCAGTTCTAAATTATTAATATAGATAGTGTTAGTAATTTACTCTTTCACTATTAGGATAAGGATTTTAATCTTTGTGTTACCACATTTCAGTATCATGATGAAGTGGATAAATGAAATGCTCAAACCTAAAATGAATATTTCAAAAATAAGTTTCAGTTACATGGATTACCTTGACAGTCAATTCCAGGTTTCCCAGATGCTATATTTTATATATTGTACTTTGGCTTCAGTAGCTTGTCATACCTTTCGGTCATATTTGTTGGTATAATTTTAATTTTATTTCTATCAATTTGAATTAATTTGGGAAAATTTCAGCCTTGAATCATTTTTTCTTATGGCCTCTCAATTCTTTAAAGGCATCTATTTGTCATTGAATCATAATTTGGGACTCGAGTTTTAGCCAAACTATTCCTGATTTAATCTTCCCATTGCTATTTATGTTATTTACTTAGAGCATTTTTACAAACAATTTGCACATAGTTCTCATTTTAAGAATCAATTAGTATCATTTGAATACAAGTTTGTTCACTAAAAATAAAGGATGGCAGGATTCGTGAGCAGCAGTAATAGAGGGTCAGGGAGAGGGTTGTAGGGGCTGTGGTCTGGAGGCAGGTGGAGGTTAGGCTATCGAGGCTCCTTGAAGGCTATGGGAGCAACCTCATTTTTAAAATTTCATTTTTCTTTTATATTGGAATATGGTTGATTTACAATTTTGTATTCGTTTCAGATGTACAGGAAATTGATTCAGTTATTTGTACACATATATCCATTCTTTTTCAGTTCCTTTTCCCAGGTAGGTGACTACAGAATATTGAGTAGAGTTCCCTGTGCTCTCCAGTATGTCCTTACGGTTAGCCAAGGGCAAAGGTGGGGAGGAGGGATAAATTAGGAGTTTGGAATTAATATAGACATACTACTGGATATAAAATAGATAAGCAACAAGGGAATGGCCTCCTTTTTCTGCTGAGGTAGGAATCTATTGGAAAGATCTGAGCACTGGTTGGAATATGTGAAGATCTCTGAGTTAATCGAAACTTCTAATAAAAAAGGAAGGGAAAATGTTTCCACAGTGTGGAATTTTCCATCACTTTTCCCACCTACACACTCATTTCTTTCTGGACATTAGGTGGTGAAGCTCTGAAGATTTATTGGGAGGGAAAGGGCGTGGACAGTGGGGCCACATCTGTTGTCTGAGTAACTTAATATCAGGAAGGCTGGAGGGTGGCCCCTTCTGTGTTTGTAACCAAACTCAGTGAGGAGGAAAAAGAAGGTGAGTTGCTGTCTGTGGTGATAATTTTCAAAGTCCATATGTTGGAGTTATTTATTATTAACATAATGTAATAGTAAAGTGATTTGATAAACTCAGTGACAGAGCATCTTATTAGGCAGGTGTGAGACAACTTCAACAAGAACTGGCTGATACCCTTAGAAAGCAGTCTATGTCAGAGGCGTCAGTGGACGTCTTGTCACGTTATCGTGCCAACTTAGAAGTTGAGGCGCAGGATTTAAAGAAGTTATGTCAACTCACAAGTCAGGTACGTATGAAATTGAATGTGTTGATTATTTGTATGTAGGATAAAGTGTTTTAGGACACTCGTTTTCATGGACAGCTTTCTTTTGTATTTTCATTGCAAGTAATTTACTACAAATTTATTATCTTTATAATGCACTCATTTCTAAAACTTGACTTTCATTCTGCCATTTGCATTATATATATATTTTTCTTATATTATTTACCCTTAGGAAAGTTAAGAATTGTGCAGCATTCTTCACTGAAGTTGAGAGACTGTTTCTTTGAAACAATACTTTTTTTTGTGTGATACCTGTATTGCCATAAGGCAAGCCAGATAAAATCAGAGGATGTTTAATGGAATGTTTCAGGAAAATATCATTTCTCATTTTCACTTATGTCAATGACTGTAGAGTTTTATTTATATATATATATATATATATATATATATATTTCATGGCTTTCAGAATAACTTGTGTGGAAAGGGTATTATACAAACTAGTTGAAGTTAGGCATTGCCTTCTTTTCATTTTAGATATATTATAAAAGCCTGGAGGTACTCAGATGGTGTATAGTATGTACATCCAAAATAGAGAATTAAGAAGATTATTTAGATCCTGCCATTGGATTTTTTAAAAAAGCTATTGAAATATAATTCACATATCATACAATTCACCCACTGAAAATGTGTAGTTCACTCTCTCTTGGTGTAGAAAGTTGTCACCTGTGACCAATTTTAGAGCCTTTCCATCACCCCGAAAAGGAAATCCTGCATCCCTTAGCCACCCCTCACGGCCCCCCATCTCCCTCAGCCCCAGGCAAAAACCAGTGCAGTATCTGTCTTGGTATTTTATATAAACAGAATCACACAGTGTGTGCTCCTTTGTGATTAGCTTTTCTCATTTGATGTCATGTTTTTGAGTTTCATCCATGTTATAGCACGTTATCAGTTCTTCTATTTCTGTTAATTGTCAAAAAATAAACAGTATGTGGCTAAGCCATTTATCCATTCACCAGTTGATGAAGCTTTGGGTTGTTTCCACTTTAAGGCTATTAAAAATGCTGCTGTGAACACTGATTTACAAGTTTCTGTGTCGACATGCTTTTGTTTTCCTGTGGTTGGATTTTATCCTCAGAGATAACTGGCTGATTTCACCTTTTCTTGGCCTTTGCTCAGACTGTCCTTTTGGTGTTCACAGTTTTGTTTTCTCTTGGGTAGTCCTCCATTTATTCGGACCTGGTGCCCAGTCTCTTCTCATCCATGGAGCTTTCCTGACTGTCCAGTTCTCACTGAGCCTTTTCTCTTCAGCCTTTCTCATCTAGTCTGTGAAGAATATTTTAGCCCTTAATTTTACATTGTTGTCCTTTTTTTCATGAGGGAGAATCTTGTCTAAGTATACATTGGTTTAACAGGGAATATTTATTGATATGCGCAATACTTGTCTGCATAAATGGAAAATATTTTAGCTTAACAGTTGTTAGGACACAACTAGGTACTTTTTACCATATCAATAATTTCTTCTTGGAGATACTGGTATAGTAAAACTGTTATGAAGAAACTAAATTCTATTAGTCTAATAGAATAGAATTGTTCAATTAAATGCTCATTTTTTTCCCTGACTCTGGAAGAAAAATGTAAATTTTCCTTCCTTCATTATGCAGCCAGAAGTGGGATTTACAGATTTCTAGCCTTTCACCACCTGTGAGGTTCTGGAGTTGGCTTCTCTGATATTCATAGCTTGTAACCTTAATTTTCTCTTCTGAGTACTTGCTAAACATTACCAGTTCCTGGGAATGAATTGATTCAGAACTTTGATTTAGCAGTAGGGTAATATTTCCATGGCAGTGACTTCACCCTTCCTCTGATGGTCATGTAAGTTCTGTGCCACTCCATCCAGGAGGTGCTATTTGCGTATTAACCCGTGGTCATTGTCCACTTAGTAGTACAGAGAGGAAGTAAGTTACAAATTATTATAAGTGGAGAACACTGCTAGTTGGTTAGTGGAGTCAGTGAACATTTCTGAAGTACTGGATGCATATGTTCTGGGCCTCATGCTCCTCCTTACTGCCACTTGCAATGGTATGGAGAGTGATTTCAGTGTGACTTGTGTTGAAGATGATTTCGGTTGCCATGACATCTGCCTGATATATCAAATTGTTTTACAGGTAAAATGCAGCGACCGTAATAATGCCAATTACAAACAGTTCTTATTCTATGCCACTTCATCTTCTAAATAGTTTGTGTATGTGGTTAGTCACTCAGTCGTGTCCAATTCTTTGTGACCTCATGAACAGTAGCACACCAGGCTCCTCTGTCCATGGGATTCTCCAGCCAAGAATGCTGGAGCAGGTTTCCTTCTGGCAATACTGGAGCCATTTCCTTCTCTAAAGTACAGTATGTAAACTCCACAATATAGTCTTCCAAACATCCCACTGAGGTTGATGCTACCATTATCTCCATTTTATGGATGGAGAAACTGAGATACAGAAAGATTAAGTGATTTGCTCCAGGACACGCAGCTCAGAACTGATGGAACTGTGACACAGGCCCACGCATTCTGGCTCCTGTGTAGCTACTGCTTCTCACACTAGGTTGTCATCAATAGCAGTGTTAGCTCTCGTAACTACTGGAAGATCTGTGGTCATTTACATATGTGGATATTTAAAGTGATGGCCCATGTGGAGCCTGGATTAAAAAAAAAAAAAACATGTTTACCATAAGGTAGTTTTCTGTCTTTCCCCATTTGAGTAGTTTATAAGTTTATATGTTTATTTGAGAAAATCTGATTTAAAGCATGGATAATGTTGTGTTTGAGTGCTGGAGGAGAGGTCAGTAACCTGCAGAGGGCAGACAGGAAATATTTTCACTTTGTGGACTGTAAGGTGTCTGTTGCAACACTCATCTCTGCTGTATGGCAGGAAAGCAGCTGTTAACAATATGCAGACAAAAGAGACAAAAACCAATGATGGCGGATTTACTATGTTATTAGTAGTTAAAACAGTTGTTTTTTCTTTTTTTTTTAGTTGCAAGAAGCACAGGATCAACTTACAGAGGCTGTGAGATGTGCTGAGAAAACACAGGATCATGTCCAAAAGTACGATTTAAAGCAGCATAGAAAATAAGTATAAAGCAGATAAACAGTATAATATGAGAATAGATCAATAGTTATAATAAGCACATGATCGTGAAGCTGTGTAACATTTCAGCTTTGAGCTGTTTTGAGATGCATAATTTCCCCCCATTATTTCCATATTTTGCACATTATCCACAAGTGAAAAGTTAAAGTTTTAATCACTCAGTCATGCATGTCTGACTCTGCGCAACCCCATGGACTCTAGCCTTCCAGGCTCCTTTGTCCATTGAATTCTCCAGGCAAGAATCCTGGAGTGGGTTGCCATTCCCTTCTCCAGGGGATCTTCCTGACTCAGGGATTGAACCTGGGTCTCCTGCATTGCCAGCAGATTCTTTACCATCTGAGCCATCAGGGAAGGCGATTAGTCACAAATAGAAAAACAGTACAGTTGCCAAATCATCTACTTTTCAAAATTCTAAGAACCTATGTAATTGAACCTGCAGATGTTTGTTCAAAAACAGTGTGATATTTTAAAAATCTATGTGAAGGAATGTCGTGACAGTCCAAGGGTTAAAACTATGTCTCCCAAGGCAGAGGGTGTGGGTTTGATCCCTGGTTGGGAAGCTAGGACCCCACGTGCCTCACAGCCAAAAAACCAAAACATAAAACAGAAGCAATATTGCAGTCAATTCAATAAAGACTTTAAAAATGGTCTACGTCCAAAAAAAATCTTAAAAAAAAAAACCTATATGTGAGAATAATTATTTTAAAATCTGCATTTTAGGCTTGAAATTGAAAATGCTGAGTTACAAACTACAGTCAAAAAGCAAGTGGGCAAAATTGAACCGCTTCAGAAAAACCTGTTAAGGACAAAATCAGTAAGTCAACCTCTTAATTTCTGTCATACTGAGAAAAGATTTTAATTTTTTTACTAGTAATATATAAGAATATGTTGGACAATGTGAAAAGTTTCATATATTAGCTTATTGTATTTTTATTGATACTGCTTGCTACTAGTACTGTGATTCCTCTATAGAAGAAGTCGACTGAATTCATAAAATTAATGATTTTTATAGTAAGATTTTAATTTAAAAAATTGTGACAGTCCAAAAGCAATATTTTATATAGACCACAATTTTGTTTGTTCATTCATCTGTCAATGAAATTCCACCTTCTGACTGTTGTTAATAATGCTGCTTTGAACATTGGTACACAAACATGTATTTGAGTCCAGAAATTTGAGTAATGATTTGATTGAGAATTCTGGGTTTCTTTTGTAATCCAGATCGTTCTGTGATATTTTTGAGAATGAATCATTTTAAATATTGTAGTTTGTTCTCTTCGTTAAGAATGAATACTATATCTGTATAGAACGATTTTTCTGAACGACTGTATTTTTCATTTGTTGGATTTTTTTTTTTAAGAGATGGGGGTTGCATGGGAATTTTTCAAAGATTATTTTAGTAAGGTGTGACTTAACAAAACCTGGAATATCTTGAACCATTGATGAAAATGATTTTCGAGCATCTCTAGAAAGTAAAATGTAAATATAGGCAGTCTTTAAAAAACTTTCATTAACATTTAGTATTTTATGTGTAAAAGTCTCTATTTTTAACAAATAAATGTTGGCAATTTAAATTCCAGAAAAATGATGAAATGAAAAATCATTTTAAGTTGTTTTAAGAAAAGTCATCAATTTTGAAATCTGTTATTGGCATCAGTCTGGTTTAAAAACTGTGTTTACTATAAATTCATATTAACTTGTGAATTCATGAGAAATCATATTTTTAAGAAAGAATAAGTCTCTCTAGGTATTTAAAACTAATTTTCTTAAATTGTTTTTTTCTAAGTCTGAGGATGACAAGGAACAATTAAAGAAATACATTGAATTAAAACAATCTCTGGAAAATAGCTTGGACCAAGAAAAGAAGAAAAACAGTGAGTTAGAAAAAGAGATCACTGGGTAAGATTTTAATAATTCTGATAATCTCAACTATGAATAAAAGTATAATTTTACTTTATTTAAAACCTTAGACACAAATTCATTTTTTATGTGTATTTTCATAATTAAACACATTATCCTATTTCTTTTTTTTTGAATTATTTTCTTTTTTCTTTTCTTTTATTTATTTATTTATTTATTTTTTAAATTTTATTTTATTTTTTAAACTTTACATAATTGTATTAGTTTTGCCAAATATCAAAATGAATCCGCCACAGGTATACATGTGTTCCCCATTCTGAACCCTCCTCCCTCCTCCCTCCCCACACCATCCCTCTGGGTCGTCCCAGTGCACCAGCCCCAAGCATCCAGTATCGTGCATCGAACCTGGACTGGCAACTCATTTCATACATGATATTTTACATGTTTCAATGCCATTCTCCCAAATCTTCCCACCCTCTCCCTCTCTTTTACTGTGGAATGTCAGCACAATCTGAAATGTTTTTGAGTGCAGCAGTGTTATACTTATCTGTAATGATTTCTAAAACAGTAACAACCGTGCCTCTGCATATAGTAATGTCACTCTCTTCCTCATCATCTATGCTGAATTTTTACTTCTGCAAAGTTTCTTTGTTCTTTTTGGTAATCCTGCCTTCTTTTAATTGTGTTCCTTCCCTTCATTGTTTGAGTAATTTATTATCTAAAAACCTACCTGTGCTATTGTTGAACAACATTAAAAAGTATCTTGATTTGGCTTATATTTTCTTTTTGCCTCAAAATTTTAGTTATAAAATGTACATACAAAAATCTTTGTGTAACTTAAAGAATAATAAAATTAGTGACCATGTTTTGATCAGTAAGATAAAAAACTGCTTCTGTTTTTTTGCTGAGTACAGTTAATCCTCATCATCTACAGATTCAGCCAACCCAAGATGACAAGTATTCAGGGAAAAAAATTTGAGAAAGTTCCAAAAAGCAAAACTTGGAGTGGTCTCAAGCTGGCAACTATGTCCATAATATTTATATTTATATTATGTATTTATAACTATTAACATTTAATGTATAAACACATTAATTATGTATTTATAATTATTAATATACATTAATATTTATATTATGTATTTATAACTATTTACAAAGCATTTACATTGCATTAGATAATGTAAGTGATCTAGGGATGACTGAAAGTATAGGGAAGATGTGCTTAGGGAGACTTGAGCATCCGTGGATTTTGTATCCACGGAGTGTTGGGGGATTTTTGAATCAGTCCTCTGTGGATGCCAAGGGATGATTATACAAAGGGTTCTTCTCTGATTCTCATTAATATTTTTCTCTTTTAATTTTCTCTACATTGCTTTGCATTATGTTAACAATGTGCTGGGCAAGATTTCTACATCTCTTAAAACAGTCTTGAAGAGACTGGTACACTCTATCTCTCTTCTGATTTCCTTTCTTCTAAAACTCTCAGCCTGGGTTATTTCCCACTTAAGTCAGGCTCCAAAGATTTTTCTTTCTTTCTTCAATTTTGAGTGAGAATCTTGTTGGTTTTTTGTATCTACTTTCTTTTCCTTTTGTAGAGGCTGTGGTCAGTAGGAACAAACGTATCTTGTGTCTTTTCAAAAAACATTCATATATCGTATCTCTTCATCTTTAGCTTGAATACTGATCTCTGGTTTATAACTAATATTTAATAATAAATTAATATTTCACACTAGCATGCTAAATATTGACATTAACTTATTTATAAGAACTCATATATTACATATATCACACACAGTATATTTAAATGTGATAAAAATTTTCTTCATACTGTTTAAGATTAGAATTTAGTTATTATGCTTTCAAGGAATATTAAATTTGAACAATGAGAAAGGGTTATAATTTATAGATTGTTTTATCTGAGAAAACATATATCTGTTTAATTATTAAATATCTTCTCTTAAAGAACTTACTTATTCTATACATTGCTACAGATTTAAGAAACTCTTAAAAATGACAAGAAGGAAGTTAAATGAATATAAAAATGGAGAGCTTAGTTTCCATGGAGATTTAAAAACCAATCAAACTGAAATGGATATTCAAATTAATATGCTAAAACATAAGGTAATTTTTAATCAGTTTTAGAACCCCCAAATCACTTAATTTGGGGAAATATAAATCATTCCATGCTTTGAACAGTGAAACACAGATTTGTCTATTAATTTTTTAGGTTGGACACCAGTAAAAAAGACAGCTTTTCCCTATATCATTTTGAGATAAGAAGGGCACACTCTTGACTCTCTCTGTCTTGAACCCTGGCTGGTGATCTGAAGCTGAGCAGCACAGCATTAATGACCCCAAAGCATCCGTTGTTTTTGGTGACAGGTTTGTTGAAATCTAATGAACATACCATGCAGTTCATTCATTTAAACTGTACAGTTCAGTAACTTTATTGTGTTTAAAGAGTTATACAGGCATTACCACGTTAGAACATTTTCATCACCCTCCAAAGAAATCACCCTGTGCCAGTTTTCCCTTCCTGATCTTCCCAGCCTGAGGGAACTGTGACTCCACTCCCTGACTGTGTAGATGTCCCTTTTCTGGACATTTCGTGTCAGTGGAATCACACAATATGGGAGCCTTTGTGACTGCCTTCTTTCATTTAGCACAATATTTTCAAGGTACATCTAACATGTATCAGTATTTTCTTGCTTTTATTGCTCAATAGTATTCTATTGTATGGATATACCACATTTTACTTATCCATTCATCATCTGATGGACCTTTGGGGTTGTTTCTACTTTTTGGCTAATGTCAGTAATGTTGCTGTGAACATTGATGTCTAAGTTTGGTGTGAACATGTTTTGTCACTTCTTTTGGGAATATAGTTGGGAATAGAATTGCTGTATTACACAGCAACTCTGTTTAATCTTTTGAGGCCTGCCATACTGTTTTCCAGCATGGCTGCATCATTTTATATTTGTATCCAAAGTATGTAAAACGTTCTCATTTCTATACATTCCTGTCAACACTAGTCATTACCTGTCTCTGTGAGTATAGCCATCCTAGCAAGTATGAAGTGGCATCTCGTGGTGTTTTATTTCTCTCTCTGAGGAGAGGACAATGAAGATTGAGTTCTAGATTAGTAACTACTCAAAGCTACCCATCTCTTTTAGAATTTCAGTACATTGAGATGAGGTCAAAAGTCTGATGTTGGTAAATAAACTATTTCTAGTTATTTCTTATAGTTCAAATCATATGTCTCATTGCTTACTAGTCTTCATTGCTTTCAAACTTGAGCAGAAATTCTAAGGAGTCACACCTGCCTATTTGTAAGAACTTGTCATTGAAGGGAACCCGAAAAAACTTCTTCCTGAATAGTTCTTAAGTCTTTCTTCTAGTTATTCGCTTCTTCTCATCAACATTGTCATTAAAAATCTCACCCTTTATATTATATTCCAGTTTATAGGAGATCAGTTTCTACCTGCATTTAAGTTATGCTTTTATTTTCTCTTTTCCAAAAATCCATTTTTCTGTTTTTTCCTAATCAGCTTTAAGTTTAGTGGCTTCAATAAACAACATTGGTTTCATTCAAAATCTACACTTAGGAAAAGGTGGCCAGGATGGCTGGCTTCTCATCCCCTCAGCTTCAGGTGGGGCAGCTCGAGGGCTGGGGGCTGGAATCGGGTGAAGGTGTGTTCATGCCCATGTCTGATAGTTGGTATCTGTGGTTGGCTGGACTTGGGTAAAGGCAGACAAGTGAAACACCTACCCTGAACACCTAGGCTCTCTTTGCAGCCTGGGCTTACTTGCAACATGGAGCCTGGTTCCCAGGTTGAGAGCCAGGCAGAAGCTCTGCTGGCTTGTCTAACCTCGCTTTGCAGTTCACACAGCATCACTTTCATCATTTTTTGTTCAATAGGAGCAAGTCACTTATACTTGGCCTATATTCTACCTTATTTACAGAATAAAGTTTTTAAAACTAATGGGTACATTTAAAAACTAGCACAGTTACTCACTGGCCAAAATTTTTTATATTCCTTCCAGTGAAAAATACCCTTTTCCCCACCCATTCCCTCACAAGTCTCAGTTGTTAACAGTGTCAGGCTTAGGCTCAAGTAGAGGTCTTACTATCTTCATCAGGTACAGATGGCACATGGTGATGAGGTTTCTGGGTGTGTGTTGGGGGCCGGCGTGAGGCACTCCACCCATGGCAAAGGTCATGAGGAAGGAGGCTCGACATACGCAAAGGCAGGATCGAGCCTCAGGAGTCCCCATGGAAATCCTCGAGCATCTACCCCCATAACCAGAGCCTGCCTACTTTACTACTTTGTGCTCTCACCTACACCTCTGACTTTACGGGGGGCTGTCCCCCACCACCTCTTTCGGAGAAGGAGTTAACCTAAAGCTCCAGTTAATAAAAACTCCTGGGCGTGACAAGAGTGTTTTAACCTACAAACTCCTCTGAAGGTTCTCTAGCCTGCCTGACAGGCTTGTCCGGCCACATGTGATTGCTCACAGCCTCCCAACTGTGAGAGGCACAAGATGCTTTAAAGCTTCTAAAAACAGGTTCCTTAGAAAAGTTAGAAAACCATTAGTATAAGTATAGTGGGCTGATTAGAAATTGTATTGGTGAAGGGTTTTTCATTTGTTGAGCCAACTCCATATCCCCTGCCCTTGCACACATTAATGAATATATAGAAGAAATAAGTATTAACCTTTGATATAAATCACGTTAGACCTTAGGCTAAGTAAATTCTTTCCTTAACTAAAACCCACTACACCCTCACCCTATAGGAATGTAACTTTATTTGGGTGGCGTCTGTTTTAAGAATAATCACCCTTGGAGAAATAAGTGTCCTGGTTGACTGACCACTGTCACAAGGAGAGGGTCATAAATTGTCAGCAGGCCCCCTGGCCAGAAGATGATGTAACACCCCTAAGACCTCTGTATACATTTGTATGAAGCACCTGACTTTGATAAAAGTCAGGACTGCTGACCCCGCGTGACTTTTGCATAACATCTCAGTGTATAAAAACAGACTCTGGAAAATAAAGAATTGGGATCACTTTCTCAAAGTACTGGTCTCCCCATGTCGCTCTCTCTCTCACTCTGGCTGAGTCTCCATCTGGAGCGCGGAACCCGCCATGCTTACTAATTATGCCTGGGCTTCTAAGATCCGACCGGGGAGGCCTCAGTGTCTCCTCTCCTTTGGGAGAACGGAAGGACGCCTGTGGCCTCCGTAAGTGGTGCAAACTTCTTGTCTTGAAGTTTTATTGGTCTCCCGCATAAACCAAGCTACTCAGCCTCTTTTCTCCACTGAATTTTCCTACTGAGCTATCCTTATTCTATTACTCTTTATATCTTTGATGAATAAGTAATTAAATAGGTTGCCGACGCTGTCCCTGCTTCGAATACCCTGGATCAGCCGGGGCTGGACCCCGGCAGGTGTGATTTCTAAAGTGTGACCCTGTGAGCACAGCCCTCTCAGTACTAAGACTTGAGAGCTAAAGGGACAAGTTATCTGCCACCCACACCCCCACCATTCTGCTGAATGACTAGACTCTCCCTTTCAGAAACGGGAAACGGGAGGCAGCGTAGTCCATAGCAGCTCTGAGGTCCAGTTTGGTGCTGCCAGCTCTTTGATGAGGACTTGGTCCTGCCCATAGGAGTGCTTCTCCTTTGCTCTGCCCTCTGAGCTCTGTGTGCTGTCCTTTTCATAAGAAGTGACCTCTGTCTGTAGCTGAGTCATGGTTCTTAAGCCAGCTTCCTCTTTGTTGAACTTCTAAGAAAATCCCAAAGGCCTATTCTCATTTGTATGTCTTGGTCTCTGTTAGGCCAAGCACTGTTTTTTTTGCTTCCAAGATTCTCTTTAAAGATTTTAGTGTCCTGTGAATCGGATTGGGGTTCATGTCATTGGAGAGGCTACCCTCACAAATCTTTTTTGAGAGAAGCTCTGCACCGTGGGCTTCTTGTGAAGCTTTGTAGGATGATGCCTTTAAAATTCTTATGCCCTTAAGATCTTTAAAGGAATTTGAGGCACCATCTTAAGTCTTTCCAGGGTCTTAATGAAGGGTTTTACAGGCTTCACCTTTAGACCATATTTTCCTGAAAGCACCCTAGATTTGATCTTAGCCCAGAAGCTGTTTCTCTCTTTTAGCATCCTGTGACCACTGGACATGTGGAGATGCTGTAAAGGAGATAACATATATTGAACCCAAATATAATTGAGCCTGATTCCTTTATATTTAGTTGTCCCCCCCCTTTTTTTTGATAGCTTATCCCTCTGATTGATGTTACTTTCAGCTGGATCATAGCAAGAGTCTCCTTTCCCCTGTGTTTCAGTGTCGTTTTCTTCTCTTGCCTAGAAGCTGTCACCAGCAGCCTCTTTAAGGGCCATCAGGATTCAGTCTACAATGTCATGAAGCCCTTTGGGTTTTCATTTCTTTCTCTGCATCCATTCAGATCTCACCTACCTCCAGGTTGAAAGGCATTCTCACATCTTTTAGTTATTTTTTAATGGCATTTTTAATATCAGTATCTATGCCAGGTATTTATTGCCAGCAAATTGTATAATAAACCACATCAAAGCCTAGTGGCTCAAAACAGCATTTACTTTGTTCACAAATTTGTGTTGAGGCAAGGCTCAGTGAGTGAGACCAGCACGTTTCTTTTCCAGTTGGCATCAGCTGGGATGTCGTGAAGGTGGGGACCAGAGTCATCTGAAGATTAGTTCATGCACATGTCTGGCAGTTGGAGCTGGTTTTTGGATGGTCATTAGTTGGGGGTGGTCAGTGGGGGCACTGACAAGGTGCTCAGTGTGTGGTCTGGGCTTCTTCGCAGTGTAGTGATTGATGCTAAGGGTGGGCTTTCCCACAGAGCATAAGTCAGTTTCCCCAGACTGTGTCCAGTAGAAATCAGTTACCGAGGCCAACACGTATTTAAGGGGAGGGAATTTCAGAGAAAAGTGTCAAAGAAGTTGTAGACAGTTTCAATACCACCACCTCCACTCACCTCGACTTACCGTGTAATCATTCTGTCTAAAGGAAAGTTCTTTGCAACTCGGTGTCACTGAAATTTGCACAAATTTTGTTTGTTGTTTTGTTTTGTATGTTCTGTTCTGTGAAAAGTAACAAATGGTTACAAAAATGAGGCTTTTTTTGTTGTTGTTGTTGTTCAGAAAAATGTATGGATCATCTTATTAAGCTATTAGGAGATGGGATTTCTTTAACCTTTTGAATTATTTTTCTTTGGACTGCAGTTCAAATTAGCAAAAACTATTATTCATAGTTCAGAAAAAGACTTATGGGATTAGAATCCATATTTATAAAATTTATTAATGAGAGTCTTATTTTCACAATCTTCTTTTGGGAAGCGTTTATTAACTCAGCCCTAGATAACTCAAGACAGTATCCCTCAAACTTCTTTAAAACATGGGGCATTAAGATGGGGGGAAGGAATAAAAGACATTCTACTAAGAGGTGACTTGTAGTCATTTTATGGAGAAAAAATAGAAAAGAGTGTAAAATCAGGTGCAAATGTTGTGTGACGATGATGACAGTGAAGAATATATTTTGTGACACTTGGTGGTTTGAACTTCTTTCTTGATTCTCTGAGTAATCCCTGGTCCTACATTCTACAATACAGATACCATCATATCTATTTGATCCTGGGTTTGAGTTAGGCTGTGCTCAGTCCACTTGCCTCATTACCAAAGAGTATTGTTTTATTCTTGCAGATTGACGATCTTACAGCAGAGCTGGAAAGTGCATCTTCAAAAGGTCTGCACCTGGATGCAAAAAAATCAAGTTCTTCGAGAGGAGTTATTATCTATGAAAGGAATGCAAAAGAAATGTGAAAAACTACAGAAGAATAAAAAGAAGTTGGAGCAAGAAGTAGTGCACCTCAGAAGTCATATAGAAATGAATATGATAGAACACAGTGAAGTAGAGCAGTATAAACAGGAGATTGAAGAAAGGGCGAGACAGGATCTTGTAGAGAAATTAAAGTAAGTCAACCTATTTTTGCAGGCTAATTTGTTCATCTGTCATGTGCTTGAATTCACCTCGTTGTAAATTACGTTTTGTATCTATACAGCTTATGTGTTTCCTCTACTTCCCTTAGAGCAGTTGGTTTGGTAGTTTTCTGGAAGGAAGGGGGCACTTGTTTCTCCCTTTAAATATTTCCGTTTCCATCACAGTTATCACCAAATTGACCTATCAGAATGATTCTCACTAGAGAATCCTTTCATTTATAAGACCAATTGGTATAAAACAAGACTACTAGGAGGCAAAGAAAATATTGTGGTTTAGAACTGGTACCATCCTCTTGAATTATGTTTAAGTTGTCTTGTTCAATTTTTAAAATTTTAAGTTGATCCTCTTGTTCTTTGAATTATCAGATTATATAAGCAACACTATAACAATAATTCCACTTTAATTTTATAATTCACATTTAATTCACTTCACATTGACAATAATTGTTTTAAACTTATGCTCTTTTTTTTTAACCTTTAAAATTGCTTTCTGAATCACTGACTCAAAAGTAAAGGGAGCAAATACCATTTTCCAGGTTAATGATTATTTTTAAAATGTTATCTTTTAAAATTTGCCTTAGATACAAGCAGCATCTCAGGAGAATTTAGAGCAGTTACAAGAGAAGAATAATGCTTCCATAAGAATTCAGATGGAACTCAGAATTAAAGACTTGGAATCTGAACTCTCCAAGGTGAAAACTTTGCAAGAAGATTCTTAAAAAGCAGAGTTGGAAAAATATAAGCAACTCTACCTAGTAGAACTAGAAGTTAGAAAGTCATTGGAAGGTAAACTAGACAAGTAAGTCAAAATACAGAAAGTAAATTTAGTTCGTTAATTTGTCTCTAAAGCCTAATTTTTATAGAGCGAAGTTCATGAGATTAGTAGGAAGTGAAAGCTAACTAGATGGTCACTGCTAGAGGGCGGCCTAAGACAAACTATTAATACGGTGTCCTTTTAAGTTTTGCCACACAGAGTCGGAAACGACTGAGGTGACTTAGCAGCAGCAGCACACTGCATAAAGGCATGCTTATTAAACTGGGGGCAATTAACACAGGAGTGAAAGGAGGGATAATTCACAGAGTGGCTAGAAATAGTATGGTGACCTGACTGAGGGGGGGTGTGTGGAGGATGGGAAGGGCAGATGGCACCTCCAGTGCCTAGTCCGGGTTTCCCCACTGTCTGAAAGCAGAGCATTCCTAGGAAGCCTTTCATAAGCCAAAGCAGCATACAGCAAAGAAGCAGGTACCCGAGGGCACGTTCTGCTAGTTGAAGCCTAAAATGAATATGCACAAATGAAACACAGGTGCTCCCATATAGGGTTCAGGGTTGTGGTGACTTGACACTGAGTTGTGGGATGTGGCTTCCAGGGAAGGAGCTCAGTGGGGCCAGTCTCCCTGCTTGGGGAGCGCGATGCCTCTCACTGTAAAACGTACACGGAAACTTTTTATATGAAATCAAAAAGTCTCTTCAAAAAAATTTGTTTTTGTTTTTTGATTATCAAAAACAGATGCCGACATAGGCCTTTCCTAGAAGTGAAGTAACATAAAGTAAACTTTGGAAAAGCAGGGGATACTTGTAATTGTTCCTGGGGCTGTTTTAGCTCTTTCCAATAACCCATTGACTTTCTTGTCTTCCCCTCTAGATTATGCCTCTAGATGATTCCTCAGAGCCAAAACTTAATTTCTCTGAGGTCATGAGTGAAACGAGTGTGTATACAAGGGTGGTGAAAGCAAATGCTTGAAAGTGGCTTTGTGGGATGTGGTGTTTCTTTATCCCTGAACTGTTTCCTGGAGGCAGGTGTGTCCCAGAGGGCAGCAGGTGTCACTGTGAGGCCACCTCCCTTTCTCCCTGATGCCCTTTCTCTCCTCTCCCAACTGTGACTTTTACTTGAGGAGCCCTAGACACACGTGTACTTCTTTAGAGCAAGGTTACAGCTATCATTGTTTACAGGAGGTCTGCTCTGTGTTTTCAGTGTTCACACAGCTTATTGGGAATTCCATTTACTATATGGCAACTTTAAAAATGCAAATCATTAAGTTGGTGTTTTCCATCTTCCCCAGGACTCATGAGAGGCTGGCAGTGATCAGCACCAAACTTGAGGTGGAGAAAGAGCAGAACAAATCTTGACTCGGGCGTTCTTAGCTCGAGGCCAGTGCTGGAGCCCCCTTGTGTTGGAAATTTCAATAATCCTTTAGTGCTCAAGGGAAATCTTACTCCAAGAGCAAATGTAGGCTTTTCTTTCTTTTTTTTTTTTTACTGATTTTTTTCAGTTGTCTTTGTGTATTTTTTTTTATTTTATTTTATTTTTAAACTTTACAATATTGTATTAGTTTTGCCAAATATCGAAATGAATCCGCCACAGGTATACCTGTGTTCCCCATCCTGAACCCTCCTCCCTCCTCCCTCCCCATACCCTCCCTCTGGGTCGTCCCAGTGCCCCAGCCCCAAGCATCCAGTATCGTGCGTCGAACCTGGACTGGCGACTCGTTTCATACATGATATTATACATGTTTCAATGCCATTCTCCCAAATCTCTCCACCCTCTCCCTCTCCCACAGAGTCCACGCCCTTCAAATAACAGCATGGAGACTTACTTGACCTAGGTTAGTTCTATTATCTTTTTTGCACTGGGTTTCAGATTTTTGATATGAATGATCCTTGTTTTTAATTTGGTGAACTTCTGAGTTATTTATTTGACTTAATGCACACTAAGTAAAAGCCATAATTAGCTGTGTTAATAAAGGAGACAGAAATTTTATGATTTTTTTTTGTTTCAACATTTCTGTTTTCCAGCCCTTGCTGAGCTAGCAACTCAGCATTTAGCTTATATTGGAAATGGCCTTTATCTTTTGTTAACAAAGGTTCATTTTGTGAGCCATCTATCATGTGTTTCTTAACTTCTCAGTCTGGTCACCTGCCGGGTATTTCCGCCACATAAAACCATTACTCAAAATCTGAATTTCATTTGCTTTGTGAGCAAGAGCACTTGTTATGTCTTTTGGCAATTTCTGACAATGTATGATTAGATCACAGAGGTTTTTTTCAGTTTTCTGCTTCCAGTTGTAGGTGTCTTAAGTCTCTTAAATCCAGTATATTTTTGTTCAACCCTTGAGAATTCAGATTTTATCTCTTTACTAAAATTAACTTCATTATAGGCTCTTTTCAACTCTGATAATTTGCAAAATTCTTTGCAAAAACGAGTACTATTTCCACTGAGTTCTTGCAGTCTAATGTCGTACCCTGGTTCTTTACATTCCTGTTCTTGGGGCCTAAAATAACAAGTGAGGTTACAATTGGCACTTGATTTTTTTCTTAGAGTCCTTTGATTGCAGCTCTAAGGCCCTTTCCTCAAAGAGATTCTTATTTGTGTCTTTGTTTCCTCCAAAAAGGTCTTTGTAGCTTTGATGTATTGATAATCTGACAACTCTTTAAGAGTTTCTTTTTTCTCCCAAGAGGCTTTTAACTTTCTGCACAGTGTACTGCCAGTCATTTCATCTTTTTCTATTTGTGGAAAGAAGCAACGCCCCCCCCCCCCAACACCCCCCCCCCCCGGGAAAATTCCAGAGTAATTACTCTCTAGTAAGGCAGTTATGCTTATAGATTGTCAAGGCACGTATTGAAAAATCAGGCTATAGGGACTGCAGTGGAGGAAGGTGATGAGGCCAAGAAGAGAGAAGGCTGAGGCCAGCAGGTGCCAGAGACAGGAACTGGGCCCAGAACAGACAGTGGGTCCAGATGAAATGGATTCCTGGCAGAGCAGGTTGAGAAAAAAAGTCCATTAAAAGTTAGAGCCCAAGATTTCCTGGTCCCCCAGGACTTCCTGCTGTACAGCATCTTGCCCTGAGACCCAAAGCTTAATTCCAGAATCAGGCAGGGCTGGTCCATCTCCAGATCTTATTCCAGCCCTGCTACAGCCAGACCCTCCCCTCAGCATTACAGGTAGCCCCGTAGCACCTGTGTAGGAATTAGAAACAGACACTCCTTCCAGGATGCTGTCCTGCTTCAAGATGATTGTAGTGAACGTCGCTCAGTTGTATCTGACTCTTTGCAACCCCGTGGTCTATACAGTCCATGGAATTCTCCTGGCCAAAATACTGGAGTGGGTGGCCTTTCCCTTCTCCAGGGGATCTTCCCAACCCAGGGATGGAACCCAGGTCTCCTAAATTGCAGGCAGATTCTTTATCAGCTGAGTCACAAGGGAACCCCAAGATAATAGCAATAAATGCATAAATCCACAATGAGTATGATGTGACTGGTGCCCACCAAAGTCATGCCACCCACAACCTGTATAATCAGACCCAGTGGCCTGTGTTCCCTGCCTCCTGCAGTGGGAAGTCCTTCTCCAGAGCCCCTTTGTGCTTCTAACTCCTTACACTAGAATGTTGCTAAAAATAGGTGTTGCTTTCCTTCTGAGAAAGTCTCCAGTTCTTCATCTGCTGACCCCCTTCCTCCAGCCCCTGCCACTATTACTACTTGAGATAGAAGGTAAATTCCCAAGGTCATGAGTGTCCATGCTACTGCTAAGTCACTTCAGTTGTGTCTGACTCTGTGCGACCCCAGAGACGGCAGCCCATCAGGCTGCCCCGTCCCTGGGATTCTCCAGGTAAGAACACTGGAGTGGGTTGCCATTTCCTTCTCCAGTGCATGACAGTGGAAAGTGAAAGTGAAGTCGCTCAGTCGTGTTGGACTCTTAGCGACCCCATGGACTGCTCCTCTGTCCGTGGGATTTTCCAGGCAAGAGTACTGGAGTGGGGTGCCATTGCCTTCTCCCATGAGTGTCCATAGAAGCCCAAAATATTTAAAGGAGATAGTTAAACTGACATAGGAAATTGAGAAGAATTTGTTTTTGCTCATGAGGAGGAAGTTAAAGCGCTTGAGCTTTATGAGGAACTGAGCTTCATGAGGCTGGGTCCCCATCCCAGGTGCACATTTTAGCTGAGCCAGGTTATCACTGACATAACTCTGGGCTTTTGGGATGTCATTGTAAGATAAGTGAATTGAACTAGATGATCATGAGGGCTGCTTTTACATTTGCCTATCTATAGCTATCCTGTGATCATGGGTTAGTGACCAGAATGAAGTAACAGTTAGAAACTTGGAAAAAGGTTCATTGCTCTTCTGGGATGACATGACTTGAGAGAGATTGCTTCCTTGGGATGAATGAATTTTATCATACTACCAAGAATCAGATAAGGAGCCTAACATGTTGCTGGTTTCACATCAAAGTCAAGCTTTGATGTGAAGTATCCTTACAAGCTGCTTCTGGCTTGTAAAGATACAGATGTTGACTGCAATATGCATGAGCACTCAAGGTCTTAGGACAAGTCCATTTTTCCATTAAGGAAGTTTCCTTCTATTTTGAGTCTCTCATGAATGAGAGTTGACCTTTATCAAATGTGTTTTCTGCATCCATAGAAAGATCATGTGGCTTTCTTCTTAAATCTGTTAATTTCGTGAATTACATTGATAGATCTTCTAATATTTAACCATCCTTGTACTATTTTGGAATCATTCGTTTTAAATACACCATTGGACTGGGTTTGCTTATATTTTATTTAGAATATTTCCATCTATGTTTATAAACAATGTTTTAAGCACAAAAGAGAAATTTTTAGTCCATTTAACTGGAAATTACAATGGTCATTCCACCTATGTTTATAAGCAAGAGTGATTTTTAAATTTCTCTTTTTGTGCTGACCTTGTCTGGTTTTGGTGTCACGACTAAATAAGTCTTGTAAAATAATTGTGTAACTTTGCTTCTTTTCTGTTCTCTGAAATGGTTTATATAAGATGAAGATTAACTGTCCTTTGAAGTTTTATTAAACAAACCTCTGAAAATATCAGAGTGAACTCTCACTTGGGCAGGATGATGTCTGGATACCCTGGACAAACTTTCTAGTAAAACAACTGTGCATGCTAGAGTAAATTTTTTAAAATTATGTAACTGCATTGTGGAGGTGGCAGAAAAAGAAAAAAAAATCAAAAGAGTGAGGAAAGCAGGAATTTAGAAAAAGCAAAAAGCCATATTTTTCCCTCGGGGCATCTCACAAATTTAAATTTCAGTTTTGATACTTGACTGTAATGCAGGAGGATAGGTGACAAACCATCACAGAGTTTAGTAGAAGGCCTCTCTGTAAAGCTGAGCCTGCAAAATGCTAAGTCCTGTGTGTCAGGGTAAAGTAGAAATAAATGCACATCACACAAGTGGCCAGTAAGGAAACTTGCTTATCTTGACCTTGTTTCTGAATGGAGAGAAGGGGAGATGACTTCCCCGAGAATTTAAAACCAGTTTTTATTGGGGCACAACACTGCCTGGAGTGAAGAATATATTCTCTAGTCTTCTTTGCAATATGACATGTATGTTCTGTCCAGTGAAATCTAAGTGGAAGTGATGCATGTGTTTCATTCAGGACTTTTCCATGTTTGCTCATAAATGAGGTTAATTTTTGACGTTCCTTTCTTGGGCCGACCTTGTTTGGTTTGAGAGTTCTCAGAAAGGAAGAAAGGTATTCGAGTAGACAGCTAGCAGTCTCTGCTGCCCTGATACAAGAGGTGATTGAGACATGGGGTGTCACAGAAGCAGAATTTTCACATGAACAGGAAGGACTTTCCTTCTTTAAAGAAGATCCCAGCCCTGGGAGGCTTCCCAGGTGGTGCTAGTGGAAAAGAACCTGCCTGCCAGTGCAGAAGATGTAAGAGATGGAAATTCAGTCTTTGGGTCAGGAAGATCCCTTGGAGGAGGGCATGGCAACCCAGTCCAGTATTCTTGCCTGGAGAATCCCAGGGACAGAGGAATCTAGTGGGCTACAGTCCAGGTGGTCGCACAGAGGGTGCCTCACATAACCTGGCATGCCATCACACACCATTGCACACTCTTGCGTGTCCTCCCATGCCCTTGCACACTCTCACATGGACTCGCATGCTCTTTATGCCCTAACACTTGCTCACCCACTCTTGCACATCCTTGCACGCCCTCACACAGGGTTGCACATCCTCACACTTCCTTGCACACCCTTGCAAGCCTTCACATGCCCTTGAACATCCTCACATGCTCTCACACGCCCTCATACACACTTGCACACCCTCGCACATTCTCTTATGCCCTCAGATGACCTCGAATGCTCTCATACTCACATGTGTATCTCGCACAGCCACACACCTTGCATGCACTTGCACATCCTAGCATGTCCTCCCATGACCTAACGTGTCCTCAAACGCCCTTGCACACACCTTCATGCCCTCATGTCCTCTCACACCTTATTGAACACTCTCGCATATCCTTGTGCACCCTCACATGCCCTTGCATACCCTTGCATGCACTCCCACACCCTCACACATCTTCATACACCATCAAATGCTTTCACATGCACATGCACACTCTTGCACAGCCACACACCTCCTTGCATGCCCTTGCACACACTTGCATGCCTGAACACCTTTCCCTATGCCCTAGCACATCCTCAAACGTCCACACACACCCCTGCACACCCTCGTGCTCTCTTGCACATTGTCAAATGCTCTCACACATCCTCACACACCATCCCATGACCTCGCATGCTATTGCATGGCATTGCACACCCTCGCATGTCCTCATACGCTCTCGCACATCATGGCATGCTCTCGCATGCCCTCACAGATTCTTGCACGTCCTTGCATGCCCTCTCAGATTCTCACACGTCCTCGCATACCCTTGCACACTCTCCCATGGCCTCACACACACTCGCACATCCTCGTACACCCTCGCATGCCACTGCAAGCCCTTGTACACTCTTGCACAGTCTTGCATGCTCTTCCACACCCTCGCATGTGCTCACCCGCTCTTGCACGGCCTTGCACATCCTTGCACACACTCGCATGCCCTCTCACACCCTCACATGGCATCACAAATCCTTGCATGCCCTCCCATGCTCTCACAAGGCCTCACACGCCCTCCAACATTCTCGCATGTCCTCACACACCCTCGTTCACCCTCAAATGCTCTTGCATGCACTTGCACAGTCTCACACAGCCACAAAAGTACTCCCAAGCCCTCTCATGACCACGCATGCCCTCACACACCCTCGCAGGCCCTACCACACCTTTGCCCATGCTCATGTAATCTTGCACATCCTGGCATGCACTTGCATGACCTCAAATGGCCTCGCATGCCTGCGCACACTCCTGCATGCCCTTGCACATCCTCACATAAGCTCTCAAGCCCTCATGCACTCTCACACACTCTCAAATGT
This sequence comes from Bubalus bubalis, assembly GCF_019923935.1. NCBI lineage: Eukaryota > Metazoa > Chordata > Mammalia > Artiodactyla > Bovidae > Bubalus > Bubalus bubalis. The sequence continues at coordinate 81,824,100 of NC_059171.1, forward strand.
CCTCACACACTTGAAAGCCCTCACATTCCCTCACACACCCTCGCATGCTCTCATGCATCATCACATGCAATGCTGTGCCTTCACATGCACTCAAACGCCCTAGCAGTCCCTCACATGCACTCACATCCCCTTGCACGTCCTTGCACCCTCTTGCATGCGCTTGCATGTCTTCACATGCTCTCATATTCCCTCACACACCCTCACACACTCTCACACGAATGTCCTCATACACTCTCGCAATTCTTTGCACACCCTCCCACACTCTTGCATGCTCTCGCATCCCCTCGCACATATTCACATACCATCATGAATGCTGTCGTGTGTCATCACACACTCTGTCACGCCCTCACATGCACTTGCACACCCTAGCATGCCCTTGCGTGCCCTTGCATCCCCTGGCACCCTCTCACACATGCTCACATGCCCTCATGTGCTCTCACATGGCCTCGCACTCCCTCACATATCCTTGCATACACTTGCATACTCTCACACAGCCTCACACACCCACAAATGTCCTCACACATCTTCACAAGCCCTAACATGCCCTTGCCTCTCCTTGCATGTCCTTGCACCCTCTCACACATGCTCGCATGACCTCACACGCTCTCATATGGCCTCGCACTCCCTTGAATGTCCTCGTACACTCTCGCAATTCTTTGCACGCCCTCACACACTCTTGCATACTCTCACATCCCCTTGGACATACTCACATACCATCACACCCACTTGCACTGTCTCACGTGCCTTCACATGCCCTCCCACACTCTCGCAGGCCCTCACATGCTCTTGCACGCACTTGCACATGCTTGCAGTCCTTGCACACTCTCACATGACCTCGCATGTCCTCACACTCCCTAACACGGCCTCGCCTGCCCTTGCCTGCTCTTGTGCATCATCACACAGCCTTGCATGCCCTTGCACACTCTTGCTCGACCTCACATGTACTCACACACCTTCACACACCCTCACAAACCCTCACATGGCTTAACATGCCCTTGCTGGCTCTCGCAGTGCCTCGCATACTCTTGCACTCCCTCTATGTTCTTGTGTGTCCTCACATGCCCTTGCACATCTTTGCACACTCTTGCACATCCTTGCACATTCTCTCATGCCCTTGCCTGCTTTCACACACCATTGCACGTCCTCACACACCCTTGCATGCCTTCTCATGCTATTGCATGCCCTCATATGCCCTCGCACATCCTCCCACACTCTCACACATCCGTGCACGCTCTCACATGCCTTTGCACATGCTCAGATGCCCTCACACACACTCGCATGGCCACACACTCCCTTCCATGTCCTTGCGTGTTCTTGCACACCCTCACACGCTGTTGCCCAGCCTTGCAACCCTCACACATCCTTGTATGCTCTCACACGTCCTCACACATCCTCGAATGACCTCGCCTGCCCTTGCACACCATCACACACTCTCACACATCCTTGCACACTCTCTCACACCTCACGTCCTCATACACTTTCGCACACCTTTGTACCCTCTTACACTCCCTTGCATGCCCTCACACACTCTTATACTTCATTGCAAACCCTCACACACTTACACTGCCTCGCCTCGCATGCTCTCAACTCCCTCTGTGTCCTTGCATGTCCTCACATGCCCTTGTACACCTTGCACACTATTACACTCCCTCCCACTACCTCACACACTGTTATACTCCTCGCACACCTTTGCAGTCATACACTTCCTCGCCCACCCTTACACTCCCTCACACAGTGTCACAGTCATACACTACCTCGTACACCCTTGCACACTCTTATACTCCCTGGCATGCCTTCACACACTCTTATACTCCATTGCACACCCTCACACACTTACATTACTTTGCTCAGTCTTACACTTCTTGCACATCCTCACACATTCTTATACTTCCTCCCATGTTCTTACAATCCCTGAAATGACCACTAGTTCCAGGGTCACTCCCAACCTACCTTGAACCTGGGATCTCTCTTAAACTCCCTGGAACACCGTCTCACACTCTTACATTCTATCACACACCCTAGCACACTCTTACACTCCCTCACAACACCCTCACACACTCATACTCCCTTGCACACCCTCGCAGATTCTTAGGCTCCCTTGCACACTCCCTGGCATGCCTCCTCACACTCTTACACTCCCTCACACACCCTCACACACTCTTATACTCCCTTGCAGACCCTCACACACTCTTACACTCCCTCACACGCTCTTCCACCCCCTCGCACACCATCCCACACTCTTACACTCTCTTGCATGCTACGACACTGCCTCACACCCTCCTACACTCCTTTGCATGCCCACACACTCTTACATTCCCTTGCTCATCTCTGCACACTCTTAACACTCCCTCACATGCTCTGACGTTTCCTTGCCCACCCTCGCACACCCTTACACTTCATCACACACCCTTGCACACTCTTTCACTACCTTGCTTGCTGTTACATTCCTTTGCACATCTTCTTACACTCCCTCGCACACCGTCACACACTCTTAGACTCCCTTGCATGCTTACACTTCCTTGCACACACTTACACTTACAATCCCTCACATGCTCTTACACACTTTACCACAACCTTGCACACTCTTAAACTATCATGCTTTTATACTCCCTCACACAACCTCACATGCTCTTACACTTCCTTGCACACCCTCCCTCACCCTTACACTCCATCAGACACCCTCGCATGCTCTTATACTCCCCTGCATGATCTTACACTCTGTAGCACAACCTGACACACTTACACTCCTTTGCACACCCTTGCACACTCTTACACTCCCTTGCATGCTCTTACACTTTCCTGCACACCCTCACAACTCTTACATTCCATTGCAAACCTTCACACATTCTTACACTCCCTCACACACTCATACACACTCTCACTCACCCTTGCACACCATTACATTCTCTCATACACTCTGCAACTCCCTCACACACCCTCACACACTTTCACTCCATCATACACCCTTGCACACTCTTACACTCTCTCGCATGACCTCACACACTCTTACTCTCCCTCGCACACCCTTGCATACTCTTACACTCCCTTGCACACCATTGAACACTCTTACATTCCCTCTCACACCCTCACACACTCTTACACTCCCTCACAAGCCTACACCTGTGGTCATATGTACATAGTCTCAGGGTTAACCACTCTCAGACCATAGATATGTTGTCACAGGTTCACAGTCTCCATGGTTACCCCACCTACCAGACCATGTACCTGGAGTCACATTTCCAGTTTCCAGGGTAATCTCCACACCCAGACCTTACACATTGTGTCACTTGTCCACAGTCTCCAAGGTGAACCCTTCCCAGACCCTACACCTGGCGTCACATGTCCACAGTCTCCACAGTGACCTCACACCACCTACCCAGTACCTGGGGTCAGGGTGACCCTCTTCCCAGACCCTGTACCTGGGGTCACATGTCCATAGTCACCAGGGTGACCCCCTTTTCAGACACTGTACCTGGGGTCACACGTACACAGTCTCCATGGTGACCCCCTCTCCCAGACCCTGTCTATTTATTTTCTATTTACTAACCTCTTACCCCTTAACAGTCCTTAGTGTTGGTGGTTAGTCGCTAAGTCATGTCCAACTCTTGTGACCCCATGGACTGTAGCCTGCGATGTTCCTCTACCCATGGGATTCTCCAGGGAAGAATACTGGAGTGGGTTGCCATTTCCTTCTCCAGGAAATCCTCTTGACCCAGGAATCGAACCTGGGTCTCCTGCATTGCAGGTAGATTCTTTACCGACTGAGCTATGGGGGAAGCTTTTGAGCTATGAGGGAATGCCCAGACCCTGCGCCTGGGGTCACACTTCGACAATATCCAGGGTGTCCCTCCTGCCCATAACCTGCACCTGGTGACATATGTCCAGTCACCAGGGTGAACCCGTTCCCAAATCCTGCACTTGGGGTCACATGTCCAGAGTCTAGGGTGACACTCTCCCAGAAACTGTACCTGGGGTCACATGTCCACAGTCTCCAGGGTGACCCCCTTCCAAGACCCTGCACCTGGGGTAATATGTCCACAGTCTCCAGGGTGATCCAACTCCCAGTGTACCTGACATCTGATGTCACAGTCTCCAGGGTGAGCCAACTCCCAGGCCCTGCACCTGGGATCCTATGTCCACAATCTCCAGGGTGACTCTGGACTGGGGTCACATGTCTACAGTTTAAAGTGTGACCCCACCTTCTATACCCTATATGTGGAGTCACACATCCACAGTCTCCAAGGTTACACCCTCCCAGACCATGCACTGGGAATCACACATCCAGTCTTCAGGGTTAGCCCTCTCCCCAGACCCTACACTTTGGGTCAAATGTCCACATTACCCATGTTGACCCAACTTCCCATACGCTGTACCTGGGGTCACATGTCCACAGTCTCCAGGGTGACCCTGCCCCCAAGACCCAGTAGCTGGGGTCACACATCCACAGTGTTCATGGTGACCTCCTCCCAGACCCTGCACCTAGGGTACAACATCCACAGTCTCTACAGAGGCCCCTTTCCAGACCCTACATGTGGGATCACATGTCCACAGTCCATAGGGTGACCCCATCACTCAGACCCTGCACCTGCTCTCATATGTCCACAGTCCCCAGGGTGACAGCACCCCCAGACCCTGTACCTGAGGTCAAAGGCTTCCAGGGTGACAAACATCCCAGACACTGAAACTGGGTCACATATTCAGTCTCCAGGGTGACCGCAGCCCACATCCAAGCTCCTGGTGTACATGTCCACAGTCTCCCTGGTGAACACCTTTGCAGACCATACATGGGATCACATGTCCACATTCTGCAGAGTGAATGCCCTCCAAGACCCTGAACCTGAGGTCACATATCCACAGTTGCCAAGGTGAACCCGCCTCAAGACTCTGCACCTGGGTCGCATGTCCAGTCTCAAGGGTGACCCCCTCTCCCAGACCCTTGCCCTGGGTTCACACATCCACATGTTGACTGCTTCAAAGTACCTGCACCTGGGGTCACATGTTAAAATTCTCCTTGTTGACACCACCCACACCCCACACTTGGGTTCACATGTCCACAGTCTCCAGTGTGACTACATCTTACCAGGTTCACAAGTCCACATTCATCAGGGTGACACCCTCCCAGAGCCTCCTTGGTGTGACCCCTTCCCAGACCTGGGATGTTGGGTCACATGTCCACTGTCCCCAGGGTAACCCCACCTCCCAGACCCTGTACCTGGGGTCACCTGTCTAGAGTCTAAAGGGTGACCCACCTCCCAGAGCCTGCACCTGGGGTCACATGTAAACAGTCTCCAGGATGAGACCACCTCCAGACTATGTACCTGGGGTCACATGACCACAGTGCCCAGTGTGACATTTCCTCCCAGTCCCTGCACCTAGGGTTGCCCATCCACAGTCTCCAGGGTGAACCTCTCCCAGATCATACACCTGGAGTAACATGTCTACAATCCCCAGAGTGACAACACTTCCCAGACCTTACACCTAAGGTCCCATGTCCACAAGATCCAGGGTGACCCCCTCCCACACCCTGGACCAGGGTCACATGTCTACAGTCTGAAGTGTGACTCCACCTCCCAGAAACTGCATGTGGGGTCACACATAAACAGTTTCCAGAGTAACCTCTTCTTGACCCTGTACCTGGGGTCAAATTCCTGTGGTATCCAGGGTGACTCCTTCCCAGACCATATACATGGGATCACATGTCCACAGTCTCTAGTATGAGCTAAAATCCAGACTTTGTACCTGAGGTCTCATGACCACAGCATCCTGCTTGGCACCACCTCCCAGTCCCTGCACTTAGGGTAACATGTCCAGTCTCCAGGGTAACCCCCTCCCAGACCATTCACCTGATGTAACATGTCTACAATCCCCAGAGTGACCCCACGTCCCAGATCCTGCATCTGGGATCACAATCCACAGTATGCAGGGAAAGCCCCTCCCCAGACCCTGCACTTTGGGTCACACGTCCATAGTCCTCAGGGTGACCCCACCACCCAGACCCAGTAACCAGAAACACCTGCACACAATCTTCATGGTAACCCCACCTCCCAGACCCTATATCTGGAATTTCACGTCCATAGTCTCCATGATGAACCGCTCCCAGACCATGCACCTGGGATCACACACCCACAGTTTCCAGGGTGACCTCCTTTCCCCCTGCACAGGGGGTTATATGACCACAGTCTCCACGTTCATACCCCACATCAAATCCTTTACCTGGTGTCACATGGCCACAGCTTCCCTGGTGAACCCCTTCATAGACCCTATTCATAGGGGCACATGTCCATAGTCTCCAGGGTGAACCCTCTCCCAGACACTTCACCTGGGTTCACACGTCCACATTCTCCATAGTGACCCCACCTCCCAGACACTTCACCTGGCTTTACACATCCACAGGCTCCAGGGTCAGCCTCTACCCCAGGCACTGCATTTTGGGTCACCCGTCCACTTTCCCCAGGGAGAAAACACCTCACAGAACCTGCACTTGGGGTCATATATCCACAGTCTCCACAGAAATCCCTCTCCCCAGACCCTGCACCTGGTGTTAGATGGCCACAGTCCAGGGTGACCCCTACTCCCATACCTTTCACCTGGGGTCACACATCCACAGGCTAAAGGGTGACCCCTTTGAAATACAAGCACCTGGGGTCAAATGTCCACAGTCTCCTTGGTGACACCTCACCCAGACACTGTACCTGGGGTCACATTTCCAGTTTCCAGGGTACCTGCCTCTCCCAGACCCTACACCTGGGGTCACGCTTCCACATTCTCCATGGTGACCCCACCTCACCAGAACTTTTACCTCTGGTCACATTTCCAGTCTCCAGGGTGACCCCCTCCAGACCTGTACCTGTGGATACAGACCATAGACTTCACGGTGACACTACCGCGTCAGTCTGAGCACCTGGGATGACACGGCCACAGTTCCCATTGTGAGCTCCCCTCCCAGACCCTACCCTTATGTTACATGTCCACAGTTTCCAGGGTGACACCCTCCCCGAACCTGTATCTGAGATCACATGTCTTCAGTCCCAAGGGTGACCTCTCCCAGGCACTGTATTTGGGGGTCACATATCCAGTCTCTACCGTGTGCATTCTCCCAGACCCAGTACCTGGTGACACACATCCATGTCTCCCAGGGTGAGCCCCTTCCATGACCCAGCACCTGGGCTCACAGGTCCAGAGCCCCCAGGGTGACCCCTCCTCCCAGACCCTGTCCCTGATGTCACATGTCCACACTCACCAGTGTGATTTCCCTCCCAGACCATGTACTTGGGGTCACACGTCCAGTCTCCAAGGTGACCCCTCTCACACAGCCTGCACCTGGAGTTACACGTGAATAGTCTCCAGGGTGACACCCTTCCCAAACACTGTACCCGGGGTCACGTATCCAGTCTCCAGGGTGACAACTCCCTAACACTGCACCTGGGTTCACATATCCAGTCTCATATGTGACCCCATCCAGACCCTGCACCTCAGTTCACAAGTCTACAGTATCCAGGGTGACACCCCTCCCAGACCCTGCACCTGGGGTCATACGTCCCTGGTCTCCATTGTGACACCCCCCTGCCAGACCCTGCACCTGGTGTCACATGTCCACAGTCTCCAGGGTGACAGTCTTCCCCAGACTGTATACTTGGGATCACACGTCCACATTTTCCAGAGTGACCCAATCTCACTGACCCTGGTCTGGGGTATCAGGACCACAGTCTTGAGGTGACTTAACCTTGTAGACCCTGCCCCTGGGTTCTCATGACCATAGTCTCCAGGGTAAACCCCTCCAAGAACCTGCACCTGAGGTAACATATTCACAGTCTCCAGGGTGACCCCATCTCACTGACCATGTATCTGGGGTCATATATCTACAATCTCTTGGGTGAGACCCTCCCCATGAAAGGTTGTTGCTGAACCACGCAAAGACACCGGGATTCTTGGCCTCCAGAGGAGAAGAATTCAATCTGGGGCCAGAGACGAGGCTTGATTGCTTAGAGCTTTTGTGTATAAAGTTTTATTAAAGTATAAAGGAGATAGAGAAAGCTTCTGACATAGGCATCAGAAGGGGGTAGAAAGAGTACCCCCTTGCTAGTGTTAGAAATGGAGTTATATACTCTCTAATTAGTTATTACAGTGAATCAAAAAAATGTCTGGAGGTTGTAAAGACCTCACTAACTCCAATAATTACACCTTAAGATAACAGGATTAGCCAGAAGGTTTTTTC